>NC_052537.1:6498232-7829823 GCF_016699485.2 Gallus gallus | reverse complement strand
CAATATGAGAGTTATAGTACACGACAGTGTATTCTTCCAAGGAGTTATCAGTAGATGAACTAGAGACGGTTAAAGGTTTCTTCAGAGGATCTTGTGAGACATATCCTCTGCCTGTAAAAATAGTCTGGCTCCACTGAAGCTGCTCCAGTTTATCCCAGCAAGTACATGCCTGTCTCTAGAAGGCAAGCTAGGCTGAGAAGCAAGGAAAGCAGTTCTCTCCAGACCTGCCTACCTGTGGTAAACAGAAGTCCCTTCATTTCAACTATAAACACAGTTTATATAGCTGAAATATTTTACAGTATAAAGTTGTTTTATATCAAATTTTTGTATGTTATACATTAGTTTAGAATCAAAATCACAACCTGGCATTGCTATTGTATTGTTGTTTTTTAAATACTGACCTTTAGGAAGCCAATAGCTTACAACTGATACATAGTAGTGTTTGAGATAATTTTCCATGTAGCGCAGAGTAGCTGTAACACCTCAGTTACTGCCTTGGGTGGCAGCAAACCCTGAAAGCACCTGTGAAAGACCAGGCAATCTCCCTCCCCCCAAAGTCTAATGTGGCCTTAGTATCACTCACCTGTGTCTGAGAGCTGAGAACCAGCTTCGTAACACATGTGGTCTTACTAAGTAGCAGGGAGAGGAGCTGTTCAGGAGAAGTTTTACAGAAATTGTGATAGAGGAGGTATGAACAAATCATGCTTGATTCAGAGAGGAGTGACTACTACTGTTGCAAGTACAGGTATTCTGTACTGGAACCTGGAGAAGCAAGTGTGACCCTATGGGAAACAAGGTAAGAGAACCAGAAATAAAATTACATAAATATTGATGCTGTAAGAATGCGGATTAGCTTGAAAACGGTTTGAACTTTTATGAAGATATCTTTGAAACAACTAGTGAAATTGATGAGAACATTTCCTTTCAGGGTTATCCCTGATTAGAGAGAATGCAGTCAGAGCATTAAAAATGGTTTTGTTGCTGTAACTGTTTACTGTAAGGATGTTTGCTGGTACTTCTATATCAGGCATATCATTCCTTGTTATGCACCTGACCAACAGGGCTAGTAGAAACCTGCAGCTCTAGCTTTAGTAGCTGCTACCACCTGGCAAGGGAGAGCAAAGAACTTTGCCATCTCCTACGTTAAGCATATTGTGAGTCCCTGTGCAACTCTCTTACTAATGCACTGAGCAGAAAGACCATACAGGATGGAACTTGGAACGTTGCACAGAACATCTGTACTTGGAAACAAATAGATCTGACTGTTGTTTTCTTCAGTGTGGTTTCTTTCTTCTCTGTTTGGGGCTAGAACCATAGATTTTTACTTCTTGGGAGAAAGTCTGTCCTGTGAATGTGCCTAATATTAGTGTAGCACTAGTCACTTCTGTACAGCTCTGTGGAAAATATCCCCTTGAGCTGTCCTAATTTAGTTCCCTGAAAGCTCCGGTCTATTGGAGAAAGATTGGTACTTACTTGAATACAGCTTTCATCGCTAAAACTCTGTCTCTGGGTGGTATCTGTTGGCACAATGTGCGCCATTGTTACAGATTGTTGGCATGCAGCCGAAGTGCAAGGCTGTATAACAGAGACTGGATGGAACTGGGAGCTTAGCGCAACATATAGCAGTACTAATTAGGACCTAGGTTTTGGGTTTTTTTTTTTTTTTTTTTTTTTTTTTTTTTTTTTTAAACTGTGCCTAGCATGTGCTACCTGCTTTTTCCCTTACACATGTGAGGCTTGGGCTCATAGATGATCATCTGCAAGGTTGAGAAGGATGGGTAGAACTCTGTTAAAACAGCTGATTGGTGTAGTACTCAGACATTGCAAGTTGTATGGATTTCAAGAGCAAGTCAGAATTGTATTCAGTTAATACTGTATTTACTCTGATTATAATTCTTTCTGCTGTGGAAGCTATGGCTTTGCTGAAAGTTACAGATATGCTGCTTTCCATTCTCCTCCACATCTTGATGGTTTGTGAAATTATCTGTCCAGTATCTCTCTAGTCATGTATGCGCAAATAGCGTAGGTACTGAGCAACCACCTAGACTTTGTCTTATTCTGTCCTTACTCAATCAACTTCAAGTTTTGTAGGATTTTTATTGTCTTGTTGATATTTTTTGTAAAGGCAGTTGAAAATGTTCATGTTTCCAAAACTGCTACTTAATGAAGAGCCTGAAAGGCTAGCCAGAATTATCTTAGGTCATATTATAGTCACAGCATGATTTTATTTTCATGATTTTGCTCAATAAAGCTGATGTTCATAGCTCAAAAATAAATGCATGTTCTATGTACTACTACAATGTAGTAACTCTTTATTTGTATTGGGATTTAATTACATAATCAAATAAAGATAAAGAAAACCCTTATTGAGATAGGCATTTACTACAGTTTATATTGTTTTGTTATGTGTAATAACTGCTAAACTTTTCCCAGGCTGATACATAGTAATGTTGGCGATGAGAATGAGGGAGAGAAAAGTGATCAGAAGGGGTGATGCTTTACTGTGCTGAAAGTAAGATTGGTAAGGAGAAAGTACTGCCTCATTTATTTTAAGTGAAGCTTTCTGTGGTAGCCTGAGACATTTTCATATTTTTCTCAATGAAAGTAAAGCAATAAGATGGACAACTGAAAATTAACTCTACAGAGCCAAGAAAAAGACTTGTCCCAGGCATGACTAGAGGGGAAAAAAATTCATCTTAACAACTTAGAATCAGTATGTTAATAGTTTATGCAAACTTCTTTCATAGCTTCAGTTGTTATTATGAGGTCAAATCAAGGTTTCTTGTTAGAAATAGTGTTTTGTAATTTCTTTATGATACCCTCCTCCTCTTTTTAAAAATCTGTAAGAGATGTGTGAAAGACTTAACTAGTGTGCTGAAACAGGACGACATAACTATTTGTAAAATTGGTAAGAATGTGAGATATTCCTTTTATGGCAGAGGAAATATGTATTTGCTTACGCAGTTTCTTTTTTCAAGGAACTTCTGTTTAATTAATTGTCTGCTTTCATAGACATTGTATTCCACCCAACTTTATATAGATATAGTGAGAAAGCTTATATCCAATCTAAGTTAGAATTCCTAGATTACTAGTACAGGTATTGTAAACTTCGAGGTATGTTATCTTGAAGAATGAAATATATAAGTGGTTAACAGCTATTTTAATAGTTAGGGTGAAGAAGTGATTACCTGTTATGTTAATGGGGTACTGAGTGTCATAGAGTTTTGCATTTCAGTTGTTCCTTCACTTTCTTTTGTGCTTAACGGGACCACCAGAAAGTTTCTTTTCTATCTTTTGTAAGTTAATTGCCAGTAGCGCAATAGTATTTAGTCTCTCTCCAGAAATATGTACTCTATTAGAACAGCATTTACCTACCGCTCAGTTCTTTGCCCTTAAGTTTTCCTTTCCAAGCTTTCCTGTTCTAATCCAATTTCGGATGTTTTCCTGGAATCCAGTTGATGAAAGCTGAACTTCAAAAGCTTGGGAGTATTAATGATGGAGTTAGTCTGTTTGTAACCTAGCCACATGGCAATTTGAATTTTGATTCATACTATTGTAGAAAGACATTGTAATTTGAGGGAGGAAGTGTTTTCAGTGTTGTTTGCTTTAATCTGCCAGATTTAGGGACTTCTAATGGTTCCTGACTGAGAAGCTTGTAGATGAAGGCTTATTGCCATTGTTTCTGCCAAAAAGGTAGTAGTATCTGGAGTGATGAGCAGAGGCAGTCAAGAAGAGCAGACAAGGTGGCAAGGGGTGTCTAATAGGAATGCTAAACTACAGTGAAGGTGAAAGAAGTCGCAAACTGCGACTGCAAGCTGATGCTCATTCCCAACTGCCACGTGGAGAAGAACCTGGGTGTTTTTGTATGCCAGGCTCTAAGGCCCAGTTGTTAGGATAGCTGAGAAAATGGAGTCCTGATTTGCTCAGGTTAAGGAAAAAGGTTTTTAGAAGCTCTCATTCCCCTTTGCTCTTCAGATGTCATTGGGAAATTTCTTTAGTTCAAGGGAAAATTTTTGTATCCTTGGGACCAACACGTTGTACTGTCTGCCAGATGCATCTTGTAAAACCGTTTCTTTGCTCCATTTTTTTTTCTTAATTTTTTTTTTTTTTTTTGCAATTACTCAAAGGCTTCAAGAGCATTCCTATCCATTTCCTTTTTCCAGGGATACTGGAGAATTCTGTGAATGCACTTACAACTTTCTCCTCTTCTTCAGAAACACTGGATCCTGGTACTGATTTTCTTCCTTTCAAACGTGTTTTACAGATTTGTTGCTCAGGACGCTGCTTTCACTTGCCAGTTACAGATGGCTTACTGTCTTCTCTGCTAGCACGTGGATAGTACCCATTCTAGTGAGATCCAGTAATGCTTTGACTTGCATCCCTGTTTCCCTCTTTACTGAGAATTGTGTAGTCCCTCTTGGTACACCATACCTTGACATACTCTCTTTTTTCCACTAGCTATGTCTGGAAAAGTTTAGTATTTCAGGGAGATAAAAGCAATTCATATGTCTTTGTTTAATTAGCAGAAGCCAGGTGAACCTTTCCATTTCCATTATTCCATGAACTGGAATAAATGTTACTTCACTGTTGACTTGACATTTTTTCCTTTCATGTTCCTGCTTCTTCACACTTCTTAAGTCTGTGTGGAAGAGGGAACGGGGATATAAATTCATGGTACCATCAATGAAACATTCATTTCTATGAAAACAGTACTTCTCTATTGTTTATAGATAAAAACAATTATAGAAATGGTGTGACAGAGCATAAACAGAGATCGGTTTTTCACATTATTTCCATACAAAAATGAAACGAATCATAGGATGGCCTGGGTTGAAAAGGACCATAATGTTCATTGAGTTTCAACCCCCCTACTATGTGCAGGGTCACCAATCACTAGACCAGACTGCCCAGAGCCACATCCAGCCTGGCCTTGAATGCCTTGAGGGTTGGGGCATCCACAACTTCCTTGGGCAACATGTTCCAGCGTGTCACCACCCTCTGGGTGAAAAACTTCTTCCTAATATCCAACTTAAACCTCCCCTGTCCCAGTTTAAAACCATTCCCCCTTGTCCTATCACTATTCACCCTCATAAATAGCCATTCCCCTTCCTGTTGATACGCTCCCTTCAAGTACTGGAAGGCCACAGTGAGGTCTCCCGGGAGCCTTCTCTTCTCCAAGCTAAACAAGCCCAGTTCCCTTAACCTTTCCTCAGGGGAGAGGTGCTGATCATCTTAGTGGCCCTCCTTTGGACCGGCTCCAAGAGCTCCACATCGTTCCTGCATGGGATGCCCCAGGCCTGGACGCAGTACTCCAGATGGGGCCTCACAAGAGCTGAGCAGAGGGGGACAATCACTTCCCTCTCCCTGCTGGCCACCCCTTTTTTAATGCAGTCCAGAACACAGTTGGCCTTCTGGGCTGCAAGCGCACACTGCTGGCTCACGTCAAGCTTCTCGTCTACCAGGACCCCCAAATCCTTCTCCGCAGTGCTGCTCTCAAGAAGATCATCCCCTAGTTTGTAAAAGTACCTGGGATTGCCCCGACCCAAGTGCAGCACCCTGCACTTGGCCTTATTGAATCTAGTGATAGTAATAAGAGCCAGTTTGAAAACTAAGAGCAAGGCAGGGTTCCCTGTGCAAAAAGTAATTGCCCTGTGCAACGCCCAACAAGAAGTTGCTATGGATGCTGTAAGTTTGGATTAGTTCAAAAAATGAGTTAAAGAAAGCAGTCTCTGCCAAGAATTGCTAAATTTATCGGAACCTCATCCAAGTCAGGAAGTCCCTAGGCCAAAATTAGCTGGGAGGTAGAAGGGTTCCACTTTAGAAGGGTTAGAGTTTTACCTTAAGAGTGTAGGTTGCCACTCTTGGAGGAAGACTACTCATTCTTGTGACCTTTGTCTGACATATCGTTGCTTTTCTTCTGTTTAAATCTTATTTTCAGTTTGCAGTTGGTAGTGTCAGAAGAGCTTGAGTCACCTCTGTGGCCCAGCTTTTTTAAGATTTATTAAAGAAGCAGGCCCCTGAGGGGCCTCAGAGCTTGAAATGTGTACCTGCTCAAGAAATAGGAGGGAACTCACTATGATATTTTTTTAAACGTGTGTATTCTGATCTTTTCTAACCATGAACTCTTGGCACCGTGCAGCCTCACGCACTTCACTGGCCTGCTAAAATACGTACTGATTTTCTGTCAAACTCTATGCACTTGGAGTATTTTGCCAGTAATTCTAGAAGTTATAGTATATTTGCACCATTTTGCTTTCATTGCTTTATATCTTCCTTGCCCTTCTCTTTGTTGTTGTTGTTTTATTTTATAAGAGTAAAATAAGCAATTTGAGGTTAACATGTTATTCACATGTGCTGTGATAGCCAGAGGATCTGAGTTTCCTTTTCTAAATAGTTACCTTCTTTTGGTAATAAAAACTAGCTTTAGAATTTGGAAGGCTTTGATGCGCTGTGGAGTGCACTTTCCTGGTGCGTGATTACTTTAGAGAATAAAGATTCAGAACACAGACTGTCTTGTGTCTATACTGCACATTTTCTGCTTTTATACTGAGGATTGTGTATATATTCAAGAGTATAGCTTGTTTATACGGCATGTTGGAGCGCTTTACATGAAGGTTAATGAAGTCCTTCTCTCAACGCTTCTGAGAGTGACCATTAGCTCTATTTAAAGCTCTGAATCAGAGGACATACAGGTAAACAGCTTACACAAAGTTGTGCGTTAATTCTGTGACAGATTTTGGAGTATTTGTCTCCCAAGAAAACTACGCTACTTTACTTTCAGTGCTGAACAGACTGTATATAAATACTAGTGAATGCAGTTTAAGGCTGTTTTGATTTAAAAATAGTAGATTGAGCAGCAAAATGTTCCACTATAGGAATAAGTTTTTTTTGAATTTCTGAGTAGAAAAGATGTATTTGCACATCTATTTTTATTTTAGTATTAATACTATGAAAAAGAAAGCATAGGTGTTTTCTACACACTGAACTTTGTAGATAGAGGGACTGAAAGGCGTGAGGCCCTTTAAAGTTCAAATCATTGGCCTAAGAGATAGGGAGAAGGTAGGGCTTAGACTATCCTTTCATTTGAAGAACAAAATTTAACTTTGGGAACAATCTGGAAGACTATTTACGGAAGTTCCATGCCTCTTAGCAGGTAACTGCACACTGGATTATTTATATGCATAACAAAGATTGAATCAGTCTTAGGTTTAATGTCGGAATACGTATACATAGGAAGAGAGAGGATAGGAAATCTGCAACTTCACCATGACTACAATCTGTAAACATGCTAAATATGCATATGCATGCCTGTATCTGTGCACAGATAAATGGATAGGTATAGGTTGTTTTCCTCACTGAGTTATAGACGTTCTTCTATTTTTGGTTCCCATGGAAACCAGCGAGAACATACTGATTCATCCTGTGCATACCCCACACTCCGGCTTAAAGAGCCACAGCATCTGGAGCACAGGAATAAAATGTCTGCTGTCCTTAAGTGTTCAGATTGTGATCTCTTCTGCAAAAAATTAGCCATCTATAGCTTTTCATAGTACTTAAATCAACAGACTAGAAGAAATCCAGCCTTTGAAAGTCAAATGTTCATGATTTGGGTTTTTTTGTTTGTTTTTTTTTTTTTTTTTTTTTTTTTGACACCACTAAAAATCACCTGTGCATACAGAGATAGATTTAAATAGGAATTCATCCTGATTTTGCAAAATATCAGCTGAAAAAACTAAGATGGGGGGGATGGGAACAAAGAATACACTGGCTTATTCCAGGCCCAGTACTCAGTGGGGGTTTGCTACCTGGAGAAGCTGTGCCAATGCAAACTTGTGAGGACTAGGGATTTAAATTTAGGTTTTGAGCACTTGAGTAGTAATTAGGCTATATCAACATAGAATAGTAGAAGAGCTTGGGTTGGAAGGGACCCTAAGAATAATCAAGTTCCACCCCCACTGTCACAGGCAGGGCCGCCAACCTCCAGATCTGGTACTAGACCAGCTTGCCCAGGGCCCCATCCAGCCTGGTCTTGAACATCTCCAGGGAAAGAGCATACATGGCCTGTTCTAGCACCTCATCACTCTCTCTGTAGAGAACTTCCCCCTGAAATTCAGTCTAAACTTTCCCTCCTTGAGCTGAAAACCATTCCACCTTGATGAGAGAAAATGGAAAGCCCAAGCCATTAGAAATCTCATTTTTGCCAAAGGCAGAATGATAAAAAGGATGTTTTTGTGGGTAAAATTTGTATTTTTGCTAATGTCTGAGAAATTGATAAGAAATGAGATGAAACTTCTGGGAAGATGTGCTTGTTGGTTTTCTATGCTGTTCAGTCAACACCTACAGCTCTTTCAGTGTTCAGTAAAACATTTTAGTCCTAATGGAATTGCAGCCTGGTGCTGAAGTCTTCAATAAGATAGTCGTTGAGACATGGTCCGTTTGTTTTTCCTTGATGATGAGATGAAGTTGGCTTCTTGTTGGCTGTTTACTTTACTAGGTGAGCTATAGATTCAAGCAAAATGTTCCTCCTTGTATTTTTTTCATCTTTGGACATATCTCCAGTTCATTTCTCAAATGATCAGTGAATTGTGTTCAAGGAAAAGAATTCTTCTGCTCACTGTATCTCTAAACCATAAGCAGTCTGAGTTAAATATATATATATATATTTATATATATATATTTTTATATATTAAATATATAAATATATATATAAATATATTATATCATATATATATTTATAAATATATATATATATTTATAAATATATTTATAAATTTAATAATATATTTATAAATTTATAAATATATATATATATTTAACTCAGACTGCTTATGGTTTAGAGATACATTATTAGAGATATATATATATCAATTCACATAGTAGAAGTGCTTTCTTTTTCCAGGTGTATAGGATAAAACCATTTGGGGAGAAACTTGACTTATTTGTTTCCATGGTGCTAGACCCATAATTTAACTAGACTCAGACTATTGCACTGAATAGAAGGACTGCAGAGGTCGAACTGCATCAGTGACCTGAACATCCTTTGGGAAAATATAGGCAACATCAGAGCATCTCTGATAAATGTCTCTATTCTCAAAATCCGTTTGAAGTTTTGTACAGGCTTTTTCTAAGACCTAAGCTGCGTGGAGGATACTAGCAATGGTACTGCTCCCTGAAAGTTAGTTTTTCCAGTTGCTGCTTTTCTGTGAAATCTTCATCTTTGTAATCTAGGCATTTTAGGTGTATAGTAATAATAGTCATCTATATGTGCATGTGAACAATCACTGTTGGGGGGGGAGGGGGAGGGAAAGAGGTTATTGTGCCTTATCTGGACATTATTGAGGAGTCCTAAAACTGTACGTGTTTCTGTAATCCTGCTACCTTTCTGTTCTATAAGGACATAATCAGGTTGAGCTCCACTCAGACACTGCTAGGGCAGAAATGTTTCTAGCTTTGAGCTTATGTTGCTTGTGCCCTTCTGTGCTGTGAATTTATCAACATAACTGCTTTCCAAAGAATCTCTTCAATTTCTTTTTTTATTTCTATAAAAATGTTAGTTGGCATTTTTATTTTCATTCTAACAGCTGATGCTTATACATAGTTTGACCGTGGTCTCCTTGTGGGATGTTTTGTAGAACTGTATAAACATGAAGGTGAGGATCATTGTGCTCCTCAGAAAGTATATATTTAAATGTATAAAAATTCTGAATACTCAGAAGCAGAATGTTGCAGCAAAGGAGACAAAAGAAAATCTGGTTTAGAAGAACAGTTTTTTTTTTTAAAGAGCAGTTCATACAGCTTTTTACTATTACATTTATTTCATTCTAAAAATTTAATAATTCTCTTTACTCATTTTTGCTGCTTTTCACTTTCAATGTGCTTTTCATCCTTATGCTTCCTTTTTTTTTTTTGTCTGACACCTGTCTTGTCACGTGTCCTCATTTTAATCTTAGAAGATGAAAAATCTCTTCTCGTTGCCTGCTTTATTATCAGACTAACTAATTAGCTTGCTGCAGGATAGTTAAATAATATGTTTTTCTTGTGAAGTAATTATCAGATTGCATTTGTTTCTGTCTGAGGGAGAAAGAAATCTTACCATATTATGTATAAAATGCTTGCGGTATAAAATCTCTTTGCCCATATATTTCTTTAGATATTTCCTGTATTACTACTTTGATAAAGCTGTTCTTCCTAGAAAATAACAAGGACCCACTAGAAATTCACTCCTTTCATTTGATTTGCTATCCTTGTTGAGTGCTTTGCTTCAAGAGATAAGATTATTTTTAAAGTGTTGCACATCCCTAATTTACCCTGACTTCCTCACTTTCTTCCTTATCTCTGTCCTCAAATCCAGTGTATGTTTAAAATGACTAGTGTAAGAACAGGGTCATGGAATGTAATGAGATTATTAGCATAGTTAAATCTAGGTAATTGCTAAAATAGATTCCTGAACATAGAGCTAACAAAATTAAAAATACCAAATTAATAGGTCATTAAGAAGTAGTTAACCTGTATTTTCTTCTTGACACCTGTGGCCATGATAGCATTTGATGTTTGTTCCTTAGAGCTCTGCCTAAGATTCTTCCTGTATATATAATCTTCTCACATGATTCCTTTCAAACGTGTTGTTGAAGATATGCTGAAATAGATTTTCGTGATATACATGTATAATTCACTACAAACTGCAACACTAAGAATTGGTTCACTTCAATATAGTTTATGGGCAAATATCTGGCATAAAATATGATTTTATTATGCAACAGATTAACAAGAGACTACCTGATCACTGGAGCTATTCCAGATGTTGACGGAAATGAGGTTAGAACTTATCTGCCCAGTTATAAATAATTTGTGTAGTCTTGCTAAGTATAAATAATGGCATTCGGCCAAATTAGTGCTCTAATAGAAAGTTGTCCATACAAAAATTAGCATGAATTCTTACAATAGGTCTATAGTACAGTTGAGACTGGGCTTGCTGTAATTACTTCCTACAAATCTGAATGTAATGTAGGAAAAGCCATCTTGGAAGTACTACATGTAATGAAGGAAATGCAAACTGCTTTGAACCCACTTCCCTCTTGTGGAACATTTACTGAAGGTGACTTTTTGGAATGTCCACCTCTTGAGGGAAAGCAAAGCCTCCGAGGAGTAACTCACAGGATAATCCTGTCTGTGATAGTTCACTAAGCAGCAGGACTTGTGACCTTAGCTTTTAGCAAACACCAAGGGGAACTGGTATACTAACTCGTAAGAGAATACCAACATAGAGCGTGGAGCAGAGTTGAAGTCCCACGGCCAAATCCCATGATCATCCTTTAGGGACAGGGACCTAATGTTTCTATTGGAACTGATAAGCTATCTTGTTTTCCTGAGCCAGCAGTTTTCCGCCTTTTGGTCAAAAACATGTTTTCAAATAAGCCTTGCAAGACCAAGGTGTGTTTGACAAGAATTACTAAAGCTCTGCCTCAAAGTAGGAAAAAGTAGTAAATGGCTTAAGAGAGAAAAAAATTGGGGGTGGCAGGAAGATACTGCTGCAGACAAGCTAGGATCAGTCACACTGAGCCTCTCTTTCCTCCCTTTCCCCACATTCCCGCTGCCTCCCACTACCCCCTGTAGAGCCATCCGTTGGGTAAGATTTGCACACTCAGTTGTATTGAGTGCTTCCCTGGGAAACGCAGAAATTTGTTTAGAGCTGTTCCATGATATAACATGATTGTAGTTAGCTATATTGTTCACGTAATTGGTTAAACTCATATGTTTTGCAGACAGCGTGTTTATCACTAGCATTCCAAAGGAACATTGCTTTATTAAACTGTACTAGTCATTAATTTAGCTGTGGCAGTTCTCACTGGTGTGCCCAAACTCCTATGAGTGGTTGTGAGAGCCCCTGTGAATGCATTTAGATGAATTACGCAGTGTGCTATTTATGAATCTAACTGTGGTAGGTCATATATCGAATGCAACAAAACTTACAGCACCAAATCACTCAATCTAAGCTCAGCCACCCCCAGCCCTTCTGATATCTAAAAATGAGCTGGAATGCAAGAGGGTTTCTGCCAAACTTCTCCACCCTTTTCACATGACAACACTATTAAAATACTATTTATTTAATTGAATTAGATGTCATTTAATACTTCAGTGGGTAAGTGTGAGTCATGAAGAAAGACTTACCACTGCGCGTTCATAAATTTGTGTAAATGTTGTAGCAATTTAAAATATAAGAATGTATGTACATATTTGCATTAATACTTTTATATGGGACATATCCATAGTCAATACCTACTTTGTTCAGTGGCTTTGAAACTCAACCCATGCATTGCAGTTTTTTTGTTGGTAACCTGTACTCTGACACGGTTAAACACAGAAGCTGCTTCTTTAGCTTTGTCTTCTATATTTATATCTATGTGGAAAGTGATTGATTTCTTGTATCAGAATGCTCAAACTTGAGCGTGAGACAAAATGGCTACCTAGTGCTATCGCTGAGAAGATTGAAGCTGTTTTTGAAGTATTTAACTGAGCTTTATCATTAAAAGCAAGGTGTATAGCGTGTAGAACATCGTAAAATCATTCTTTCTAATGAAGTAATCCACTCAGTGTTCAACTAATCATTCAGGGACAATTTGTGGACATTTAAAACACTAGAAGATCATAAAACGTTGCAATCTGAAGGTTGTATGGTATTCAGTCCTACCCGCAGCAGTGAAATAATCTGAAGCTGAGTGGTAAGCTTTAGGATTGTGATTAGTTTCAGAAATCTCCCAACATCATTACTGTCTCATGGATTGTGCTACTCTCTATACTTTAAAACTGTTGTTGATGCAAAGCTTAACAATAACAAAGCTTAACAAAAAAAGTTTGGTAAAATGTAAAGGCAAAAGCCACGTCTATGAAAGAGGACATAAGCAGAAAATTGGAATGAATTTGCTTCTTCACACTAGGTTACTTGGACTTCAAACCAGCAAGCTCACATAACACATGCAAGCTTCTGTGCTTCCGTAGCTATCTTGCTGTGAGTGCCCATACCAGCACGGATCTCTGCAATTTCTGAACCTCCCCTTTGTCTCAACCTCTAAATCTCTCTGTGGTTTTTTTTTTCCAGAGCTGTTGTCTTCAAAAGCTCTTTTTTTATTTTTTTCATTCGTACCTTTTTCTTTTGTCTTTCGTACATTAGTCTTTTGGTTCTGTATTACTCCATTTCCTTCAAATATGATTTGCATAGGAATTAATTTGATCAGTGGCTGAGGCTATATATAAAAATTCTTCAGTCCACTGATGTCCTTTCTCCTCCACTAGAATGACGGAATCTTTTCTTGAGTGTTTCGGTTTAATTGTAGAGAGATTCTTAAAGAATGTGCACTCGCATATGCCACGCTGAGAATGCTTTTTGGATCCTCATACAGTCTGACAAGCAACATGAAAATCTGCAGACCTTCATTCAAATTTTTTAAGGCTTTCTTCCGTCATCTGTGCTAGAATGCTGGACAGGATGATACAACTAACCTTTTCCTCTGCACCTTTATCTTCTGAAAGCCGCTCTTAAGTTATTTTCACCGTTATTACAGCAAACTTGATAAGATGAATACAGTATCTTGGCTAAGTGTATTGGAAAATGCATTTCAAGCATCATTAGCCATAACAGATCATTTCTCACTGAATCAAATTCTTTACTGAAGTCAACAAAAAAGAGTGATGATAACTAAAATATTCGAAAGTGACTGATGGTCATCCTGAGGTATGTCCCTTGGGCCTCATCTAGATGTATGTCATACCAATTCAGTTTGGCACTGTTTGTTTTTTAATCTTTGAATCCTTGACCTTGCTTCCAAGCAATATCAATGAGATTGGTTTGTAGCTATGTGCTTCTTCCATTACTGTTTCTTTGGTAGTGGAACGTACATTGATCTTGTCCAGGAATCTGACTGCCTTCCGGTTTGCAATAGCTTCATATGTATTGAAAGCATCTTTTCTACCGCTGCCCTATGAGACACTTCATTGACGCATCATCCCGTCTTTAGCTTTTCCCTTCTTCACCCTTTTAACAGTATGTCTTGCTTTAAATTATAATGGCGGTAGTTCTGTTTAATGTGAACCATCAAGATTATTCATTTGTTCCTTATCCTCACATAGTTCCTGATGGCATTTTTTTTCTACGTACGTTTGCTAGCTTTGCTTCTACCTGGATCCTCTGGCAGCTTTCACTGAGTACCTGTGACTTGAGCTTTTAACCCATTTTCTCGTGACAGTGCTACAAACATCTTGAGTCAGCTATTATGCCATTTTTGCTTTTTCAGTATATAATCTGATCTCCTTATTGCATTTTTTTAATTGTTGAATTTGTATAATTTTTTCCCCCTTGAGTGCTCATCTAACTCTTGCTAATACTGTGTTGTCCTGTTTTTGTTTTACTAAAATTTATTCCCTTTATTTTTGATCTTGCTCTTCTTTCAGGGCTTAGAAACAGATTCTGGTATCTGCAGTATATATTGTTGCATTATATATGCAGAATCAAAGCTCAAGAATTCTAGGCCTTCTCTTCTTTTTATCTTATAACTTTCCAGTACAGTTAATCAATCACAGACTGTGCCCGAGTGAATTGTCTTCTTGTGATGCGTTGGTCTTCTGACTGTTTATGTGCACATCTCCTGATTTCCTGACTGGATATTTGGCAACATGAAGTTTTGCATGATTTATTTCTAAAGAGGAAATTCTTAGTGAGGACAGACTTTCAGTAGAGGATTTAGTTAGCTGCTGGTCCTTTCTTTTCATTTTGTTTTATTTTTGCCTCTCTCCCACCCCACAACTTCGACGTTTCTCCAAATAAATGAGTCTGTACCTTCAAAAATGTAACTCACTTAGCTCTTGCGTTCATATTAAGTAAATACTGAGTGTCAAATTCTGTCCATGATATAATTAGTCCAGCTAATGGTCTCAGCAAAAGTTACTACATATGTTCAGCTTGATCCTTTTACAATATTTTCTAGCTCCTACTTCACTTTATGTCAGGGCATTCTCTGCGATGGATATGTAACATTTTAAACAGTTGCTTTTAATAGTAGCAGTGACAACAAGATTTTGCCCTGAGTATGTGGAAGCTAAAAATAGGCTCTAATATCTCAGCTAAAAGTACCTGAATGAAATCTCAAAACATTTTGTTGGGGGATATATGTGTGAAAGAGTTACATTCTAAAAACACTTTCAGACCATGTTAATACAGGAGACATAATAGAAAAGACCTTCAAGCCATGCTGATAGCTTTGCTGGAATTGTTATTTGAATACAAATAAGTATGTATGGACTGACTTTTTTTTCTATATGTCATCTGGCAATTTAAATACATTCAGAGAGAAATTGTGACTGTATTTATCCTCTGAATGGGGTGGGTGAGAGGTATTAAGTACCAACAAATCCAGTCTTATTTTCATAGATTCTATTTTTTTTAGTTACCACTATTCTACACTAAAGTTTATCTAGCCTTCAGAGAAATGGAAGAATGTGAGAAGCAGCAAACCAGTGTATGATTCAACTTTTCCAGATGCGTAAGTGGCACAAAGTAAGAGAACTGAAATAGTGCAGAGAAGCAGGGCATTGCATATCACTGGGTTAGCACTATGGATTACAGCAGGTCAAATGAAAAGTGAAATTCTATGTCCTCATTGAATAGCTGCCATCTGGCTGACTTTGGATCCAGATGTCGCATTTCTTTTTATCCTGTGAATAGAACAACTGTTTCAAGGTTTACTTGGGGGGAAATACAGCAAGTATGGAGGAGGCAGATGTGAAGTAGACATAAAGATTTTGGAAAGTAATTAGAAAAGATTGGATATTCTATTTTATACTCTTCAGAGATTTGTTCCACCTGGTTTACTGTTATTACAAATGCTGGGAATATCCTTGAAGTGTCAAATAAGACAATGTTTGTGCCTTTATATCAACACAGTGTTTGGATACTGTCTGGATTTGAACATAGCTTTTTTTTTTTTTTTTTTTAAGCAGCAGTCTTTCTATAAAGCTGAGAAAGCAATAACTATTAAATCATTTATTCCAACATAATGTTTAAATTTTAAAAAATGTATTTACAACATAGAAATTGAACTGAACCACTAATAGGAAAAAAAAAAAAAAAAGCAGAATCTAAAGACAGAAGTCTGTATTATTGAACTCACCAATCAGTAAATTTCCTGGTGAAGGTGGCAGGAGAGGAAGTCTCCAGAAAACCACACAATCACTGCTGAAGTCATTCAATACCCATCAGAATGTATACTATCTACTAGAGAAAGTGCTGCTGCTCTGAAGTGTGGTTTGTAATCTTTTATTTTCCTCTACTTGTTTGTAGGGCTACGGACTAGTGTTGATGATGTATGTAGGTGGATAACGTGGATTCTGAAAAACTGTGATATACCTGATATATTCTCCACACTCTGTTCTCTCTTTCACTGAGGGCTTTAGGCTGACAAGGCTGTTAACAGCAGCTATGTGAAAGAGGGAAGACTTCTTGGGGGGAAAAAAAAAAAAAGAAAAGGTGGCCATGGATGTTTTCAGACACCTATGGACTAGATTGCTGACTCCATATAGAATTCAATGTGGAGGTTTTGAAGTTTGAAGCTGTACTTCAACTTCTGACTTCCTACGTCTCCTTGAGTCCATATTTGGGTAGAAAGATCAAGAAATGTCAGTATTTGTGTGTTGAACATCGAAATATCGTTGCCTGATGCTTTTTATCTACTTACCGTATGGTTCTGCTTCTCTTACAGCAACCAAATTGGTACAGGGTTCATATCAACTTTTTAAGTCCAGACGAAATTAAGTTCAGCAGTAGAGAGGGATTGTATCAGCAGTTCTGTAACAGTATTGTGGTCTACAGGGAAAGGCATATTTTCCTTCAGTCAGCCAAAGGCTGCACTTGGAGGCATCCCACCATCACTCTGATTGTTTTCATAAATTCTCTCTCAAGATCTTGTTTGTGTATACATCACACTGTGGGAGCATCTATGCAAGAGCCATCGGTTGCAGAATTTTTTTTTTTTTACTTCACCATGATGCACAGCTTTCTAAGCTTGTTCCCATGTTATGTGTTTGGTCTTTAAACAGGCAGTAAACATCGCACATTTATCTCAGCTTCTGTCTGAACTAGAGCTTTATTTGCTCACTGGGGTTGAGTGTAATGCAGGATTTTCCTTTTGACTTCTACTGTTTTAAAGTAATCTTTCAGTACCTTCATGTGCCTGTATTAGTGGGTTTTATTACTTTCATTTCTAGGCCTTAGGTTCATAGATTTATAATGCCTTGTCCAGTTCTGATGGTAACCTCTCCCAGTAGTTTCAAGAACTGTCTTTGTAAAAGGAAATCTTGTGCTCTCTGGACATCCATTCTGCCTACGCTCTATGTAGAGGGTTATATAGTGGTGTGATTTATCTGCTTAACCTTCAGACTTAGGGTTCCTCAGTGCCGTGTTAATACTTGCAGGTCTATTGTGCAGTTTAAAAAATGAATAGTAATACTTATTTCCTTTTGTTGCTGTTTACAAACATACATTTCCAGAAATGGGCTGCTAATTTTTTTTTTTTACTGGATTTGACAGCCTAAAGTTCCCAACAGAAGAAAAATAGATTTTGACAGCATAGACCGTAAGTTCTTTACCTTTTTATTAAAAATATTTTGCTCCCACGCTCCTTTCTACTGCTCCTTTGCCTTAATTTGTCCTTTTTAGAGACTTCTCTTGTCAGAACAGCAAGAGAGGAGATGTGGTGCTAAAGGAAGAATAACATTAGAGGTTTTCTGCATTATTACAAGAAACAATAGGCATTAATTGTGACTGAAAAACGTTTCAGTTTTTTTTTTTTTTAAATGTGACAACTGATGTTTGGAGTAGCAGCTTTTGTCTGTGATCATTTCTTTCAAAAGAGATTGGTTTGTCTCTCTCAGTTTGTAGGATGTTTACAGCTGCAACTTGATCATTCTATTCAAAGGAAAACAAACAAACAAACAAGTATTTCTGGATAATTCAGTTTCATTTCTGATTCAGAGTCCTGTCTTCATCATTGTCCATGATACGAACTTAATCCACTTCCAAAATGTCCATATTTCCTTACATATGTGACCAGCTCCTATAAGATAAGAACTTGCAGTGTAACTCCTAACTCTTAATTTCTATAAGACCACTCCCAGGTCATATTGTCTGGTGAAACTGATGAAAATAGAGTTGTTTAGAGAGTAAGCTAAGTGAATGAGTTACAGCTGGTAACTGGTGGTTTGCTTATTTAAGGGGGGGGAGCATCTCATGAAGTATATTGTTCTGTTCAGTTTTGGGTGCTGAAACACATTTATAAAGAGTGATTTAAAAAATTAGTAATTGCTTATTGGTTATTTTTGTTGTAGTTTTAGAAAATCTATTTGGTTTGCTTTATGTCTTGTGAAACTACTATCCCGGTAAGTATGGCTACATATCATAACACAGAATGGCCTGGGTTGAAAAGGACCACAACGATCATCGAGTTTCAACCCTCCTGCTATGTGCAGGGTCGCCAACCACTAGACCAGGCTGCCCAGAGCCACATCCAGCCTGGCCTATGAATCTCAGAGCCCTGATCTCAGTGCTTTGTGCTGGCCAGCATAGCTTAAACCATTTAATATCAGCCTCCTGCAGAACTTGAACGTAAGACTCAGTTATACAGTAATATCTCAAACTAAGACATCAGAATGAATGCACAAACTAGTCAGAAACAGCAATGATAGCATAAATTTAACTATTCACAGTTAATGCTGCTGCCTGAAGTTATGAATTAACTGGTATAATCCCATCCCAAGCTCTGGCCTGATCCCCATGGGCAGTTTTCAGGGTGGATTGGAAAGAGGTTTGCTGCAGAAACTGAGAAACTAAGATTAATCCTGCACTGAAGCACAGCTTCAGCCCGTGCGTGTCAAGTGTCTTATTGCCTAAGTCCTGATCTTTGAAGCAGTTATGTTCTCTCACGTCTTGACTTGTGCAAGCTAACATGTTGAATCCCTGCCTCAACAGGGATCTAATCTGCTCTTCTTCCATTGAATTTCAGAAAAGAACATTTCTAATATGGTTTCTCTCCCCTGTTCTAGTCACACTTTGATTGTATCTTGCGTTATTGCTTCACTAGGGACTTGGGAATTACAGTACACAGTTAATTAGAAATATCAACATGTTCTTAGAAGCTGTTCTGAAATCTGCATTAACTTTTGAAAGACATTTTTGGCCTTATCCTTCAACAGTAACATACCTAGAAAATTTTAAATTGGCTGGAAAAGAATTGTATGGAATTAGATGCTACATATTTACTTAGGAAATAAGGAAACCAGTTCTTGCAGTGAGGGTATACTTAATGAAGAAGAAAAACAATGTACTGGCTGTCTTTCTTTTCTTTTTTTTTCCCCAAGTTTGGAGGTATGACAGGTGATATTACATATACTCATAGTACTGTTTGCTTACACTAATTTTGCGTGACAAGGAGACCTAAGTAACATTACTTAGAACAATTGACATGTGGAAGCTGGCAGATGTATGTAGCTTGCTCTGAAATTCCTCCTATTTATTTCCATCAAAACGACAATGAGCCGATTGAGCGCAATACCAGTGCATGATAGAACAAAGTCTCGGCTCCAAAATGCAACTTCTCAACATAGTCGCTACTGTTTGCTGATTTGTGCAGATGAGCTGGTTGAGATGCTCTTCGTTTTGTAGTGTGACAGTCGTGCATGGCTTTCCAGAACATGACTTCTCTTTTATATTGCCATTGCCACTGCTGAAATGCACCACTCGCCCCACCCTATGTTTGGTCTCCATAGATACTTAGCAAGCATTGTCAATGGGTGCCATTTTTTCCATGTGGAGGAACTCAGTTCCACACCTTTGCTTCACATGCGCTTCGGCGTCAGTCATTGTTTTGTCAGAATGTCTCTCTGCTGCCATCTGTCACATGACAACAAAATGTAACAGAATATTGGCAGGAAGGTTCCACCTCCACTGCCATACCATCAACATCCCCCTCTGATGTTGCAGGCCAGCAAAATAAAATAGGAGGCTTTACTATTAGAGAAGTGCTTGTACACAACCAGTTTGCTGGAAGGCTCCCATATGGTCTGAATGTCTTTTGGTATATTTTGTAGAAAGATCTGTCTGATGATGTGATCCAGATATGAAAAATACAAATAATTTCCTATTTTAGAAATACATTATGTGGCTTTGATAAAAACAGCAGTGAAATTAGGATAGCTGGAGGGAAAACTTGATATAGAACAACTAGAAGGAAAAGGTTTGTGTTTATATGTGTATTTTTTATTAATGTTTTTTAAGGACAGTCACTAATCTGTTGAGAGAACACTGAGCTAAGACAGAATGGCACCAATGGCTAAGCTTCATAATCCAGCTCTCTTCTAGTAGCCTTGGTGTGCTGTAGTCCGCCAAAAAAAAACAGTGTATGTTGTTGTATTTTGTGTAATCGACAGTCAACGTGGTAAGAGATATCAAATGAACCAGAATTGTTTCGCGATATGTGTTTGGATGATGATTCGCATTGCTATATTGTCTTCCTCCTCACTGATCTCTCTTAAGGAAGGAGAAGAGCAAGGCTATAGACAGAAAGGAGAATGGAAAAAGCCGGGGTTAAGGGAAACATTTGGAGACCTAAATTAATCAAGTCTTCTAGTCCCTGCTAGGAAACTTGGTCAAGATGTGAGTTGAAGCGATATTGCTAACGCTACTTGTCAATGCTTTCTAGCAGTGGTCAGCAAGCGTGTTAAGAAAAACAAGCTAATGATGGTGTCTAGCTTAACAAAATCTATTTGTTATACGTCCTTAGTAGACAATGACCACAATATAATAGTTTTTGGTTCTTCATAATGCTGTGTGAAAGACCAGTGTTTTCGAAAAGGCTGTTCTGTGGTGGTGACAAAAACTGAAATAAAAAGATGTGCAAACTGGAACCTGCTTTTTAGGAAATAGCAAGGCTCCAGAAGGCAGATGGCAAATACATCAGCTCACCCAGTAAATGACCCTTTGTTCCTACAAAATCCTAGCTGTATGTGATTCTTTATGATCCCTTTGATTACTGTTTCTGCCATTGTCTTTTTTTTTATTGTGCAGTTTTATTGCTGCAGAAAGCAGTTCCAGCGATGGATTGTTTTGAATTATTGTCCCTTTCTAGAGTAGGTTAATGTAAACTATCTTGATTATAAGTTGTTCGTATTTGTTTGTAGATTTAGCTGTAAGTGCCATCCTTAAGTGACCAACTTTTGACAAGAACATTCAAATTTATCGTTCTGACACGCTCTACTCAGTGGAAGGAAACTGTGGTTTTGCTGCTTTTGGACCTGAGCGTCTACTTTTTTGGCTTGCCTGGGCCATGCTGAGTGTGTCTTGAGCTGCATATAAAATATATAATAGAGTTAGTATATACGAGTAACTAAAATTCTTTTATTTTTAAATATTTTTTTATTTATACATAAAGAAGGCAAGAAAAAACATAAAACTAGGCGAGTTGGACACTAAAGATCAAGCACACAAGTTTTGTCTGATGCTCCAGGTGTTGTTTTGTTGTTTTAAAGGCTTTCACCTTTCAATATTGGTATCTTGAGGATGGGGGGAAAAAAAAAATGTGCAAACTGTTTATTTAAATTTTAATTTACGGTGGTAAATATATCCTGCATAAATTTCAGTGCACTGAGTTCCCTGTCTCCAGAATAGCACTATACAGGACTCAACTCTTTTAATATCTTTTTCACACGCTCTAGGGAAGCACGCTCTAGGGAAGGGAATTAGTTGCATCAGAGCAACTGCATTTGACGCTGTGAGTTATGTTTTTCTTTCACCTTTAAGATACTTAGTAATTCTCTACGATGAGTTATGACCAGCACAAATGAAAAACAACAGTTGGATTTATAACCCTATAGGAGTTAAATCTCCTATACCTATAGGAGCTTATTATCACCATTATAAAGATTGATTAGTCTTAGCATTTGATTAGTTTGATCTAATTGATTTAATTCAACCAAAATTGAGGCTAACCTATTGATGTATTATTTGGACCCTTATTTGCTTTTGATTTAAATCTTTGTTGTTCATTACGGTGTGCTAGTATTACTTAAAGTATCTCTGTTTGCGTAATACATATTTATTTGTTCAGTGTTTCATTTCAACTTAAAAACAAACTCAAAACCAAACCCACTGATGTTCTTTTATAAAGCTTGGTGGGTCCAGAACCTTTGAAAACCTGGTTGTAATCATACCTGCCTCCTTGCAAATTAGCCTTTGACTCTTACACAGTGTCTCAATGTTATATAAACCTGGAAGAGAGCGTTAAAGTAAGTGTTATGGTCTCCCTGCAGGAAAAAGTCTCAAGCAACCAGTTTTAAGAATAAACTTTAGTCTTCTCTTTGAGGAGGTCATTCAAGATTTAAAAACAATAATAATAAAAAAGAATAAGAAACAACAACAAAAGGCACAAAACAACCCTCAGTATAATAAGCATTTACATGTTCCATGTAATTGCTTTCACGTGCACTTGCTTAAAAATAACTACAGTACGTACCCTGCATTACAATGAATCCCTCCTGTGGTGGTAAAAGAAATATTTACTGTCTTTTAAAATGGATGTACCTATTTCCTGTGCATTGGTAGGGGGAAACAAAAACAAGCATTTAATTTAAAGGATGCTTCATCTGTTGATGGTGTTTGTGCCAATTTACAGAAGCTAATGGTAGTGTTAACGTAACTTGATTTCTGAACAGTTAAGCAATAGTTTTAATATGAGCAAAATGTTTAATTGGGATCTTTCATTAGGAAGCCAGAATAATAGCTAATACTGTGTGTGTAGAATTCTCATGAAATAATGTGATTTTATTAAATTCTTAGTCTGGACACTAAGCAGCTTAGGCTGTTGATAATGGAAGACGGTGCCTTTCACTTCAACATCTAACTAGGCATATTAAATATTTCTCGCAATCAATCTTGCAGTTTCCGAAAAGGATTCTCAGCTGCAACTACTGCATCAAGGCAGGACAGAGTAAATACATAAGTATTTAGAAAACAAAAACAAACAAACAAGAGCACACACAAAAAAAACCCCACCCAGCAACACTAGTCCTTCTACAGCGTTACATATCTAGCTTTTGTATTTTCTCCGTCTTTTTATACATATCACCAAAAATTCCAATCTATATGAGACTGTTTCTTTACAGGACTATCTTTGTGTATTCTCTCCCTACAGAGGAGATGAGCGTTTGAATGACCTTTTGAACCAGCAGTTCTGTTTTCTGAAGCAGAAAATTAAGTTTTCTGTACTATGAAGAAGCCTATGCATGTCTCATATTCATGCTAGACTGTCCTGACATACAAGGAGCGGAGAATGCGAAAATGTGTCCAAGGATTTAGGACAGCATAAAGCAGAGTTTCAGTAGAATATATATCAGAAATGTCTTTACAGGTTCTTATTCATACTAAGATAAAGTGCTCTGAGTGTCCAAAGGGTTTTTCCATGAATGAAGGTGTAATTTATTCTCTTTGCACTGTCAGGAGGACCGCAGTATAAAGAGGAATCGGATTTTTCAGCAAGGCATGTGAATCTTTAAGTAAGAGCAAAGAAATGTCCAAGATATTTGAGATAGTAAAATTAAAATCACATCAGATACCAATCCTGGATATTAAATGCACAGATGGTTTAGGAAAAGCTGAAAATGGAGGAAATGGCTAAAGGTGTGTAATTACTGTAGTTCATCAACAACTGTCTTCACTTCTAAGGAATTCGAAGACAACAGCTTACAAAGTCTTCCTGGCAAAAGTACCCAGTCCCTTGGACTGGAATTTCTGCTCAGAAGAAGCGTCATCTCTAGCATTTTCTTAGAGGTGCTATTAGTACTTCTGTAGGTCCTGAACCTGTATAGGCAGATTAGGGATTGTTTAATAAAACAGGTTAAAATAATGGATGGCTGGTGATGTTTGCATGGAAGAGTCTTTCCTGGATTCCTCTCCGTAACTGTACTGTAAACTGGCTCAGTCACGCGCTGTATTTCTCCTGGTGATCATCATTCAGCTTCTCCTGTAGTTTAGACAATAGTCAGGCCCTGGAAGGTGAGCTTGCCAAGTGTGCTCAGTACGGGAGCCCTGTACCTCCAGCAGAAGGTATACAGCTACTTGTAACATTAAGAAAATTATGTCCCAATTTGCTTCTCAGTAGGTGACGCAGCCTTTCACCTGTCTTACCTAGATAAAGTAAATAAAAAAGGCTATGCCTAGGTTAGACAGAATGTTGTGATGTGTTTGTATTGGCAGAAAGTAGGAATGTGTAAGTAGCCTTTTTTACTGTCCTGAACAGAAGTGGAAGGAAAGCTAATCAAATGAGTGGAAATGGCACGGGAGAGCACTACGCTCATATTAGATATGGATTATTATTCGTGTTCTGTTTTTGGCAGATGGCTTAATACATTAAAATGGACAAGAGAGCAGTACAGACAGTGTGGCGTAATAGCTGTACAAATGGAGACAACCCAGGCAGAAGCTCATTGCAGTTCGGGGGAGTGATTGGGAAAAGAAAATGGCTCTGTCACACTTAATTAAAAAACGCAGCAGCACCGTACAGACAAAGGCCAGTGACAAATATTGCCCCTGCAGATGAAGCATTATCTACCTTGTACGGTCCATACAGTGCCATTCAGCTCCTCTGCTTATTGACTCTGTAGGTGATGCAGCTTTTTACTGATGTTTCGATCATAAAGGAAAAACAGCTCCTGAATCACCCCAAGGTCGGTCTAAGAGAGGAAGACACTGAAGTTGGACCATTCCTTTCCCCCTTTCCTTCCCTCTTAGATAAATGTAGGTCTGACTGCTGTTCTGATCTCTGGGATTTCTGTTCCGGTACTTAAATGTCTGTGTATAACTGAATAGCAGAGCACTCTCCGGAGAACTTTCAGCTGACTTTTTTGTTGTTTTCAGTGCAAGCATCTTTTTTGGAACATAGCTGCTAATGAAAAACAAGGGACTTCTTTTCCCCTAACTTTCAGAAAATATTTTTTCTGTGGCAGTAATCTTGAATTCTATTCAGTAGTGACTTCCTTCTCTTTAGAGTTTGAGTAAATGAATAGGTTTGAAGCGTCAGGGGCATTCTTTCAAGTATCTAAGGTGCACTAGTTCTATTAACAGATTTTTCAGTTTTCTATGATCAGTTTTTGCTTCACACTCAGCCAAAGCGGCTTTAGACCAGCTTGCATTCAGATCAAGCGTAGCACGGTCTTCTGCACCGTTTTTCCAGCTGTATCCCGTTGCAGGCAGGGTACCAGATGCAGCCAAGGACAACACTAGGGCAAGATAGAGGCCGAGCTTGTCAATCAGCAGCAGTTCTCTTCCCAGCAGCGTGTGTGCTGGACACGAGGAGAACGGACCTTCCCGGTTTGGTATCTCTGCTAGCTAGGCCAGCTGTAATCAGGAGAAAGATGTAGGAGCACTGCTCCAAGACGATTCAAAGTGTGCCACTGTTGCAGGTGCTCTGAATTGCTCACAGGAGGAGTTTAAATCTCAAGTGGAGACCTGGTTAGTTTGCATGGTCCGCTAATTTAAATGCCTGAAATTAGAACAGTGTGAATGCTTTTAGGGTTGCTGTGTGCTCTCTGTGTTCAGGCGTAGTCCTGGTGTCTCCATGGTTCTGTAAAGTGTTGCCTGGCCTAGAGAGCTTATGATGACAGTGCAGCTTGTTACGCTCACAGCCATTGCCAGGTAATGTGCGGTCACGGGCATTTGTTGATTACCTTAAATAAATCGTGTACTTATTCCTGCACTTTGTGCTGCAGAAGACCGTGCATGCCTTGTTCACTACTACTATAGTTTCAACATTTACGGAAAACATTTCATTTGAATTGCTTTACAGAAGTTAATTGCATTCATTTTATTACTGTATCATTAGTGTTACTTCATAATGCTACTCAGGCCCAATAACTTTCCTTCAGTCAAACGTGAGAAACTGAGAAAAGATTCTCAAATTACCTATTTTGTTCTGAACATAAAATAAAGCGCTTGAGCGCAAAGCCTTACTACAGAGTGAAATGTCTAAAATGAGCGTATAGTAAAAATTATGCATAAAGTCTGCCATAGGCCCAGTTATTCTTCATATAGCTGCAGTGGATTTTCCATATGGTTTAACATGTTTTGTACTTGGACTGCTTCATAACGTGGTACCTTGTAATAAATCTATAAGCAAAGTTTGGTAACAGAGACTTCCAGTTTGGAGTCATCTGCAAACTTACTAAGGGGGTACTTGGTGCCCTCATCTAGGTCCGTAAAGATATTAAACAGGATGGTCCGCAGTACCAACACCTGAGAACATAACTTGTGACCACACATTCAAATGTCATCTTCTTCCAACTGTATTACATAGAACAGGACGAATAAAAATGGCAGTTTTGCTACTACTGCCTCACTAGCATAGAAATCAATTTCTTTGCTGATGCCAGGTGCCATCTGAATTGGCACTTAGAGATCCACTAGAGACAGTGGGGAAAATATGAACAATGTCAAGAGAAAATGCATTTTTGAAAGGAAAATCAATTCTTTACATTAATTTCGGTTCCTCATTTTACAAATTTCATTACATCCAATTCTATTACAAAAATACACTCTCAGTATGGCCAATAATTGAAAGAAGAATGTTCACGTGGGTTTAATAATCAATTTATCTGAGTCTTCACATGTTTCAGTTTTCTTCGATAAAATATAACCAAATTCTGGAAGATCATATAGTCAACGCAGATAAATTCTTAAGACTTATCCTAAAAACTTCTTCTTGTCTGTATGTAGTAGAAATTCACGCTGAACTAATTTCATCACTACCGGAACGTGGTAACTGAAATGTTTGCAGGAGCTTTTACTGATGTCATATACTTTCAATCTAGCTGTTCCTCATCGGTTTCTCTGTTTGACTAACGCAGTCCTACCGTACTGCTTAGGAAGCCAGCTGTGATCTGTTGCTTGGATGGCCCTGGAAAATGTGAAACAAAATTGTTTCAGCTATAAAACAGAGTATAGAAAAACAGGCTTTGTTTTGTTGCCATGCCTTTAGTATGAATCCTCATTATGGTCTGTATTTTAGTTTCCGGCAATGAATTGTCTGCAGTTGTCCAATTCCCATTTAATTATTCTGTTCCTGGGAGATGGAGTTACTTTGGGGTGCTCAATAACAAGCTTATGCAACAAAGAATTGCAGTGCAATGACTTCAGGAGCCTAATGTAGAATGTAAAGTAGAAACACACCCCTCCTCCCTTTTTTTTTTTTTTTCCCCCTCTGAAATTCTAATTTTGTTTTATGACATATGGTTTTCCATCTGTTTATAGATCAAGCAAGCTTAAAGATGGGAGTTTTAAAAACGGACAGTAACCTTTTTCTAAAGCAGGAGATAGTACTGTTGTTGAGAAATCACACTGGCTTTGGTGAAATGAAAGGGAAAAGCCTCTAGGTGCTGCGCTAAGTGTGTTGACTTTACAAGCATAAGCTGTGCTGTGTGCAGTCTAAGGTTTTGAGTTTTTTGAAGCCTCTTCTGTGCGTGCTGCGTTAATTGTTTAGTATTTTACTATTAGTCTGTCTTTTATTTCCTTTCTGACGTTAGAATCCTTGAGCGTTACAGTAGGCAATTACAGTCAGTAAGAGAAAAATAATAATTTGGGGTGGGAGGAGGTGACGTGGTGGCTGTGGAGAGCAACGTGGTTTTATATCCATCGCTGTCTACCAGGTTAGAAAAGCAGGAGGATGTGAGCAGGGTAGGATTGTGTGGACAAGAGGGAAAAAGATGTTCCTCTCCAGAGAAAGGAAGCACCTCAGAGGAGGCAGCGTGACCAGCAGTAAAACATAAGACACTGTCGTGAACAAAGCAGTGACTGTGACAGTGGGCCTGGCTGAGGAATCTGTTAGCATTACTGGAAGTACTTCAGGGGAAGCTGAGGCTGTTAGCTTAAAGCTTGGGTTTGTTAGACACCTGTCTCCAGGATATTGTAACGTAGTCTGGTTTATGTCCACATTTTCAAAAGTGAAACCTTAGTTTAGGTCACAATTGAATCCATTATCTTGTGCAACCTCTATCTAGTAATACCCAGTAGCAGGCAGCGTCTTTACATACAAGCTAAAAAATAGCCTCGGCAAAATAGAATACAGTAGAGGCTGGGTCAAGAGGGGTGAATACACAATAGTTCTGCAGTTTTGAGTCCTGAATTTCACTTAAATTATAGGGTTGTCTACACAGTGAGTACTGTTTTTTAGCTGAGAAAATGGGTTTAATTTACAATAACTGTTCCCGGCGAGATTTCTCAGGTGGATACGCTTGCTGAAGTGTTAGAAATATTAGTATATTTGTACGTGCTACATTCCTTTGACCAACCCCGAGAACATGTTATTCTGTGAGGAAACTAAGACGTGTGGGTTTAGGGGGCAGGACAAAGCGGTCTCACTCACTTGAAATTATCTTGGCTTCTTCTTGCAACTAGACAAAGAGTTTGGTGAAAATATAGATCGTTGTTAGCCCAAAAGTTGAAGTGCTTTTTTCTTGTTTGTTTTACTTTACCAAATGCAAGTACCCTGTTCGGTTTTCTGGAGGTCTGTGGGTAGATGTATTCTGTGCTCAATTTTGAATCAAGATTTTAGGCTCCAATTTACTTTCCAAATGGCTTGATGCATTTGCTATACTTTTGCCACGAGCTGCAGCTGATTGATTTTGTCAGTGTGATTCCTTCAAAAGGAAAGACAGAGCTGAATATGGAAGTGATGTACCTCGCTGAGGCTGAACCTTCCTGTGCTTCTAGTCACGCTGGCTATAAATTCTAACAGTTCTTGTTTGATGAAAGCAGGCAGAGTTACTTGCACGTCAGGCTACGGCACAAATCAGCTAAGCGTTAGGACGGTCAGATTAGGGGCAAATTGTTTGGGGAGGATGCGCGTAACTTTGTTGCATTTGTTTTTGCTGTATTTCTTCATGACATTTGCGGCATGCACACGCTCCATATGAAAAGGAGTGGAGCTTTCCTGGAGGGTAAAATAAGGCAGGAGTTTGCAAAGAATAAAATGTCAGGCAGAAGCTACTGTGTTTTCACATTTATACCTTCTGTAACAATCTATGTAGATTTTGGGTAAGGAATGTTTCTTTAAGCGATCCTATTTTGGCGATAACGAAACTGTTATCTAAACGTACAAGGCATTGCTTCTGCAAAGCGCGTACCTACAATCTGAGTACCGGATCCACTGAAGAGATCATTTAAGCATGTTCTTAGCTATACTAGTTGCAATATCGGCAGTTCCAGGAGAATTCTTGATAGTGTAAGTCACTGCTTACACCCACCGTGATGAAATGTGATGAGGTTATTCTAGCAGTAAGGGTCATAAGGTAAAGCATTACTGTAGTGTGCCCAAGTAACAGTCCGTGTTAATTCGGTGGCTATACCAATGACTGCATTACTATGTTTAAACCTAAAGTATTTCAGCCAACGTTTCCCCCTACGCACGCTCAGTATTTTGTCCACACTTGCATATTGTAGGGTATACAACATCTGAAGTGAGTAATTCTGTTTTTCATTACTATATGAACTAAGTACATAAATCTGTCAAAAATAACAAACCAGCAAACAAGTGAGAAGTCTACCATATGTTAGCAAATGGCTTGGCATAATGCCTGGTTCGAGTAGTCAATGTGCCCATTGTCTAGGTAGCATATCGTACGTTCAAGTTTTGGTTAAGCCCGATACACACAGTAACAAGATTCAAGTACTTAGCTGCCAGTTTTGTGCCAGAGAGTGATTTTGAGATGATAACCTCAGTTAAGGAAAAGGAGGCTGCAGTAGTAATGCACAGCGTTTCTTGAAAAGGAAGTAAGATTTGTCCAGAAAAAGGGCTTGTTTAAAAACAACAAAAAATTAAATCATTTGTTCATCTGAGATGAGGCTGAACGTGCTTTTGTTAAGAAAAAAAGATAGCGTTCCATCTGAAAAGTAGAACAAAGAAAATTAATTCACTGAAGTCTCTTCCTAGAGCGACACCTATTTCTTAATGCATAAGTTACTGGTGGGGGAGGCGTTCCGTCCAATGGATACCTTGAGCAAAAATATAGGAAGAGCGACTCTCCTTCTCTCCTTTCGTACCTTGAAAAATCAAAATGTGATTTTAGCACGCTTGAGATGTCAGAATTCACTTTGAGAAAAGATAAATATAGGGCTGCTTGGGAGCTGAATATGTTTCTGAAAACCAGTATTGCAAGGGCTTTTTTTACTCGGGAGCAATTTTCTTTGTATTATTTCTTGTACCACATATTTTCTGACCTGTTCTATTCTGCTTTTATATTTTAAGTGTCGAGCAGGTTTATTTGTACGTGCATTTTGCTTACGCTGGGCTCATATGTTATCGGCGGTCAGCTTTGGTCCTCAGCTTTTGATGATGCAGAAAAGGAACGGAGTCTTCAGCTCAGGCATTATGATAATAGAGTGCTCAAGGATGGGCCATCACCACCCACAAGACTCAATAGCTCATACTACCAATAAGCTCTTTGCCCTTTGGATTGCTGTATTAATAACTTGAATATTTTGTATTGTGGTATTTTACTCTTGGCTTCAACACGCCTAAATAAAGACAAGTTGTTTGAAATGCACCAGGAGGAAAGGGCGAGGAAGACATATTTGCTTTCGGGGAGCATATTTCTTTACTGGTGGCATGCTTTCTACCTACTCAAAAGCAAACTTCAAGGTGACTTATCAGTCTTAGCCAGCCGTGGTGAGGGATAACATTTTTAGAGAGCTGCTGTAGAGGAAGGATGGCAGTAACTACTGCCAAGGGGATATTTTACCACTGGACTCAGAATAGCTGTGCTGATCTAGACTGGCTGCTGAGCTCGCCACGTACCTGGGTTAATTTGTTCTTTTTGCTGTACTTGATGTGGGAATGTTTTGAAAACAAGATAAGGTGAAAGGAGACCCTGGGAAGCAGGGTGAGAGTGTTGAAAACTTTTTATACTGACTTTTTGCTTGAAGATGGAGAGTACAGGACATAAGACGGGAAGTCAATGCTGAAGGGGGAGCACGAATATAAAAATGATAGGAAGATATGAAATATGGAAATCAAAGAGTGGATCAGAAAAGAGTATGACAGGTGGGTTACTTGGTTGCTGCCTGCAAATAACGCTAGGAAGCTGTGGAAGGGGGATTCGGCGATTCCTTTCCTCGCTCTGGCGGACCTTACAGATGAACGTGCTAAGTCTCCCTGGGGAGCCATAGAGGACCCAATCATAATAAAATACTTGAACTTCAGATGAACTGTGGATCCTCTGGAGCACACAGAGGCTGCTGGTTGTGTTGACGATGTGTCAGATGGTAGGTAGTACTACAAGGCGGTAGTCCAAGCACATCCATTCCTGCAAAGGACAAAACGCAGTAAGCTGTGTGAGGTATCCCTTTTCCCTTCTTGTTTTATGAGGATGTAGTTACAGCTGTGTAGCTTTTTGCTATTCTCCTTTGATCCTCGTAAGGCCTCAACTCCAGGAATATTCTGCTTTCTCGGAGAAATCCTTCCTTTAAAAGATGGTTTTCTTGTCCAGAGAAGCTTTAAAAATAGAAGTTAGTTTTCTTGCCGTCTCCTTTAACGTCAGCCATGCTTAATAGTTGGGCAAACAGGGCACGGTGCTCTCTCGGTTCCATGTTTTCAGATCGCGGGAACAATTATTTCCTGTCACGTTTCTATCTAGTATGGAGCTCTGTAACTAAGCAGACAAAATGCCTACCAGCAGGCCAGTTGGAGCAGTTCGGACCAACTCTGTTAATGTCCCGTCCCCCTGCCTCCATGAAGTGAAGTGCCAGAAGGCACGGTCTGCCCCACAGCTAATGAACAGCATGACTATTTTTGGCTGCTTTTAAATCATTTGCTGTCTTGTATAAAAATAATTGAGATCTACAGTACAAAGCCAATAGCTCTAAAATAGCCCAACTCATAGAAGATGGATAGTCCAGAGGAAACATGATCCTACGTGACCAGGCATATCTACCCTCCAGCCTGCTTAAACGCAGCTATTTTAAACATCAGGAAGTAGAAAGCACGCCGCCTATCTAAAAAAAAAGCTACTTAAAAATAAAATTTCTAGGTCCATATCTTGCAGTGCAGACTTATACCTTAAGCACGTCTTGTACGCCGGAGTCAAAAATAAGCCCTTCAGCTTTTTTCTTTTTCTTTCTTTTGCTGACGGTGGATGGGTTTTGAAGCATTTTTTTCTGGTTTGTTTTCCGTAACTGTTAAGCCATTTCTGCTTTAGATACATTTTGTTTCTTTTTTATTTTAGGAAATCTTCCCGTGAAATACGGTTTATTAATTGAAAGGTGGTTATCTGTCATTTCAGCAGCGGCACTTTCAGCGTACAGCAAACAATCTGCGTGCAGCTAATGCATTCTAAGCGAAAGGAATGGGCTTTTGTTTATGTACTTATTTAGTGAGACAAATGTATGGGCAAAAAATCACCCAAGTTGAACCTAGAACGGTATGTAAGGGATATGTATTAGCACAAATAATGGGTACGACCACATGGAATTTTACTGTCTATTATTGGTGAGAACTTGCAAATGTTTTCTTCAAAAATGGAGCTTCTTAGAGTTCACTTAAATCTGCAGAACAAGCCCATTTTTTCATAAATGCTTCAATTGCAGATTCAGAGAAAGTAACTCAAGCTGCCTTCAAAAGATCCAAATCCTACTGAAACCATCTGGAACACTAGATCTGTGTGATGTCACCATGCTTTGTCATCTTTGCTCAAGATACAGCTGTACAGCTTCCCTGGTGATTCCAAGTTAATGGCCTACGTGCAGCAAACCCTGGAAGTGGGTTTTCGTGTCTCCCGGTTCCCCTTTCCCTTCAAAAAACAATTAGTAGTTTCAGAACTTTTTTTTTTTTTTTTTTTTTTTTTTTTTTTTTTTTTTTTTACAGAAGGGCAAGGCTCTAGGGGTGGACAGAGATGCAGGAAGGTGTTCTTTCCGTTTTTCTGAGGAGCTGAGGTACTAGAGGGCTGGTGTTACTTAGCAGAAATGGCTCGCTAACTCCAGGTGATAACAGAGTAACTGGGACAAACTGAGTAAAGCGTACCGAGCAGGTCATTGCCCGTCAATATTATAAACAGTGGCAGAGAAGCAATGGTTCCTTGCTTTGCTGGTCTGCTGAGGGAGGTAATGAGCTAATACAACGAACAGTTAACAACTCCAGGACATGTTTCTTTTCTCTCTACCACCTTAGCTCGGAATAATCTTTACCTTGTTATGCTTTCACCGTGTTTGAACTTCAGCCAAGAAGTTGAAGTCCAGATATAACAAACCTGTCATTCTTACGGCTCTTCTAGGAAAGCAGCTGTGGCTTTTGATTTCTTTGTTCTTTCTGAGAGGCGGGTTGGTTTTTATTTTGTTTTCTTTATTTCTCCCTTAATGAAGTAATGAAGTTCCATGTGATAGGAATGGTATCAGAAGCTGAGATTAAATTGGTTATTGAGAATGGCCAGGCTATGAGAACAGTGACCGGTACTGCAGTAAAGTACACTGCGTTAAACAATAAACTGCTTTAGCGATAAGAATGCTAGGAAAAGCTCTAATGTAAAGCAGGCAAATAAGAACGCACACGGCGTGCTAGACAAGCAGGTACTCCCCGCTTATAGGAATGAGCAAGCCCGGCAGGCTTTTAACCAGGATATTTGCTACAGCCAGACTAGTAAGGAGACCCGTATCCAAACAAAACCCAGATACGGAAAGACAAGCCTCCTCAGCGGTGTGCATGCTTTTTATTAATAATGTGAAAACAAGGCATTGGTTGCAAACATCAGATGTCAAGGTGACTGATATCAAAGGTATCCCACAGACGTGAGGATTCTTTAAGAGTAACACTCATAACAAAACAGAACTTGTTAACTAACTGTTGCCTTTTGAACCTCAGCATTGCCGGAGGATTACGTAGTCTAAGGGAGTCGGCGAGAACCTGACATAATACTTGGAGATACTGGCTTTAAGATGCAAGAAAAATGTATTCTCTTCTGAGCAATATACCGCACAAAATCTTTATCTCAGCTTTTATTAGTCTGTCAGCAGACCAACTGAAAGTAGATTGAACAACTGGTTATATGTCGCCTTTACCTGCCGCACTTAACTGTTAGCTGTTTCCCACTCCGCGTTCTTAAGGGACTGACGAAAACATGTATATGTGACTAAGATCTTGATGCAACCATATCGGAGGAGATCTGTGTGGGAAAATAAGTATATTTTTTTCCCAAACCCTTCCTTAATTTTGTTCCGTTTGACAAAATGTCATTTTGGTGAAAGTGGAATCCTGATGTGTCAAATCTCTAACGAATGATCACTACCGGTTTTGTTGGGGTTCGTCAACCAACAACCTAGAAATTGTACTGCTGTACTCCCTGAGTGGTTGACGCTCTGGCATTTGCGAGAGCCCTTTCACCTGAGCGAATACAAAAGCCGTAGCAAAAAAGGATCTACTTGCAAAGCAAAGACGAGTAAGGGGTGAAGTCTGGGAAAAGAGAGACAGGGCGGGCCAGACAAGTTTGCTTCTATTAAAAAATCACACGATTATCAGAATAATGATGTATTCCATATTTGTTCTTTTGCGCTGTGATTAGAAAAGTTTCTGTTGTTATTAGAATAGTCTATCAGTGGGATGTAGAAGGGCTTGTGAATACACTAGAAAGCAGAACACCCATTAATTAATTGAAGCCTTTTAAAGAGCTATTATTGCTATGTTGCTGTCACTGCTTTTTTATTACATTCTTAGATGCATGTTGTTATAACACCGTTTCATCAAACATTTTCAAGCTTACGTATCCACCCCTATTTTGATAGGCCTCGGAGGGGGTTGACCTTCAGATCTTTCAATCTAGATTAAAGCTAAGGGCCCAGACCCTCAGCTAGCATTAAGCAGTCCAGCTGTTTCGATCGCAGTGTGATGATCCCGATTAAGTATCTGTCCCAACAAACACAGTGCTTAAAAATTCCGTATGTGCTAAATTACATGCAATTGAGTCTGAGTGGTGAAGGAACACCTGACTAGCAAATGCAGAAGGACCTGGGGCGCAGTTTGGCACCCTGCATTTTGCTTTTCACCGGCTGCGACGCAGTGCTGTGGCGCATCGCTCAGAAGTGCCCTGCTGAAACCTGCCAGTACAAAGGCATGATAGTTGGATGCTACAAAGTGAGTACTTTTCGTCTGTCTGCAGTTAAATAATACGATGTCCTTTTCAAGCAATTGAAGCAAATGTGAACTTAGAAATTGATGGAAAAGCAAAACGCTAATATACAGTTATTAAATAAGTAGGGGGAAAAGTGTAAAATCATCAGAGTATTAAGAGAGGAACATAAAAAGTGACAGAAGGTTAGACTATTTCTCTGCCTCTGAATTCACTCATGACTTGAACAGGATGGATTCTCTTCTTTGCAGAACCTTTTCTGACAGCAGCGTAGATTTCTTCCGGCTTCTCTCTTTTAATAAGGGGCTTCTTCTCTGGAGCTTTCATTCTCCACATCACAACGGGATGTCGTGGGCCAGTAGGACTCTGAATCTTGATAATCTTTGTGGATGCAATGTAGGACATCTTCACTGTCTGCACCACAGCGTTCATTAAATTTTTGGCAGCCTGAATTAGTGAGGTGACACTATCCAACTGTAATAAGAAATAGAAACATTAGTCTAGGAAAGCAGTCTGCTTTTAATGACGATATGCTCAGGATTAATCAACAGTTAAAACCTAAGACTAATATAGTAAAATGTAATTTCTTTGTTTTCCCTCAGTGTGCTTGATCATTATATTAATGTTCCACTGCTCAGTATTAAAGTGATATACAGGAATCTGTGCTGGTGAAGCATAACGGCTTACCGAGATGTTTGTCGCTTGCCTTTAAGCGTGAATTCATGATTCTTGTCTGCAGGGAATCACTGCAATTACTGCTGACGGGTAACGAAACCACCTCAAAGAAGAGCTATAAAAATGTTACCCAATGTTTTCTTTGCATCAGCACTAGGCAAACTCTCCAGCCGCTCCCAATCACATTCCAGGCTTTCTCACGTGCTTACGAGCGTTGCAGGGACACTGTGAAGTAGCTGGAGTAGTAGCTGCAGAATGTAGTCTCAACGACCAGAATTTTTAAAGCTAGTAAGCGTGGGCTAGTGCACACGAACTGCAGTGACCGCGTGGTCTTTTTTTATTCCTCTTTTTTTTTTTTTTTTTTTTCCCCAGGAATGAGAACCTTGAGAGGCAGAATGTGAAACAAACCCCTGCATTGCATATTTCTGTACTGTATTCAGCAGCACGCTATGTAGCCAAGCCAGTGTTTAAGTAAAGTATTTTCCATAGATATTTCTGGAAATAGAAAATAGCATATCGTGATTCCAACTGAAAACTGGTTGACTGGAGGAAAAAAAAAAGACAGTTTTAACTACTATGTTAGCTTTGCAGTGCTGCTCTGAAATGTAATACAAAAACTGAATACACCGTTCCCTTCTCACCTAAGGCTTGCGTGGTGCTTAGGGATTGAAAGCAGACAGTCCTGAAGTTACTTTACTTTCTTAGTTCTCTCCTCAGCCTCAGTGACTTTGGCAGCCTGGACAGAGGCTGACTTATCAGTGTTGCACAGTACAGTTGTCTGAAAGGTCAGCAAAGACCTATGGTACGTGTTGAGTAAATGAGTTGTTGACATGAGTAAACGAGGGTTGATATAACCCTTTCCCATAGGGAATCTCAAACTCTCGTGTCTTAGTTTCAGCTGGATCAAATTGTTTTCTTCAGAGCGTCTGGTACGATGCTATGTTTTGGTTCTAGGAGAAGAACAATGCTGATTACACACTGATGTTTATAGCCGCTGCTAAGCAGTGTTGTACAGAGCCACGGTCGTTCTCAGTGATGGGCGCAAGGAGCTAGGAGGGAACAGAATGCGGAGAGCTGACTTAAACTGCCCAAAGGGATATTCCATACCATAGAACATGGAGCGGAAGGAGTTCCGAAGGGAGTGGGAGTTCATCTCTCTCTTTTCCACTGCTTGGGGTACTAGCTAAGCATCAGTCAGGGGTGGCGAGCAATTACTTGTGCATCATTTGCTATATGTATTTATATATCTATAGTCATCATTATTCTCCTTTCCTCTATCATGGTAAATAACTTTATCTCAACCTGTGAGTTCTACTTAGGTTTTTTTCTCGTTCTTTCCCCCATCCCATTCAGTATAGGGGGGAGTGAGCAGATGACGGTGTGCTCACCTGCTAGGTTAAACCGCAACAGTCAGAGACGCAATTCCGGTCTGATGCACTTTAGGTGCCAATGTCTATCAGGCTGTATGTGGAAGAGTTACTGCTATGATGGGAGGAGGCTACGCTGGGGGCTGTGTCTTGATAAAAGCCAAGAGTAAGAACAAGGATTTTTCCATAGGCCCACACTTGTAAAAGAATTGACCATATAATATAATTGGCCATCAGCACTACTTAAAACATCTGAAAATGAGGTCACCTTCTTATTTTACCTCTTCCTAGAATACAAACTGATAAGGCTCAGGGACTTCATTCTAGAATAGGGCTAAGATCAGAGAGGGAGAAGAACAGATGTGTGCAGGGTGTCCAACTATGTCTCCTGGTCTTAAAATACAGCTGCAGAGAATTGTTTTGTCTGTTTGTTACAACTGTGTCCGATGGCAGGCCATTGTGTGCCACCCTTGAGCACCGAGAAGGTATATACGCATCCACTGTGCTCCAACGGGAAAAAAGTAGGCTGTCTTTAGATTCTTTTCTTTGGGAAGGTGTTGGTTGGTTTTTGTTTTAGTTTTGGTTTTTGTTATTGTTGTTGACATGTTCAGATCATAGCCAAATGATGCTATAATTCACGTTAAGCACAGTGCTCACACTTGTTTACAATTTAATCATTTGTAATGAATGCTGTCTTCCCCCTTTAATTTACAGTACTGTTTGTGTTTTGATAGCGTTCTCAGGGAATGCTAAAAGCACATATATATGGTATAAATGACCCGATCAAGTAGATTTTTATTCAGACACCGGGCTGTATTTAATTATAAGGCTGACAATTTCAATTGAGAAGGCATCTCCATTCTGAATAGCTTGAAGAAAGCCCTTTAGAGATAGTTAGGTATTATTTATTTAAATCTCATTTATTATTATTTATTGCTTTTATTTGTTGTAAATACAGCGGTTGCTCCAAAAGTAATGCCTCTTAGTCATTTCCAGGGAAACTACAACAGAGGTAAATAGCATAATAAAGCTAGTTGATAGAGCAAATTCTCAGGTATAAAACACTGCTTCTCAACACAGTCACCACCAGTAGCTGATTGGAGCAGATGAGCTGATGGAGACACTCTGCATTTTGTGGTCTGACGGCTGTACGTGGCTGTCTGGAGTGCAACTCATCTTTCACATATCTGTTGCTACTTGCTGAAACACACCATCCATTGCCTCACTGTGCTCATGTCCCCTGGTTGGTCTCTATAAACTTTGAGCAAATATCAAGGAATGTAAATGGGCACCATTTTCTTTTGCATGGAGGAATTTAATGATGCACCTTTGCTGCAGACGCCATTGTGTCAATCTGCCCCTCTGCTGCCATATGCCACGTGGCAACAAAATGCCAGGGAATATCGGTGAGAAGGTTGCACCTCTACTTCAATACCACCAATATCAACCTCTGTTGTCGCAGGCTAACGTAACAAAACAGGAAGCAATACTTTTGGAGCAGCCCTTGTAAATAATGTCCACCCTAAGCAACCGACTTTTATGAAGTTCTCGCCAAAGTAAGGAAGAGAAGCCATTAAAAAAAAAGAAAGAAAGAAAGAAAGAAAGAAAAATAACCTGTGAAATTTACATCTATTTGCTAGAATGAGAAAAGCGCTATTTTCTTAAAGGAGCGATGTTGGGCTTTCTACTTCTTGCACATGCATTTGTATGTATGGGTAAAGGTGTCTACAGAAATATTTCACATATGTGCACACAGCATGTTGTTTAGCACAATTTGCTCTTGTGTATATACCACTAATGAAGCTCACTACAGCTGGGAGGTAATGGAAAGTGACATTTCAACTTCTGCGCGTCCTGTTTTGAAACTTCTTTAGCCCTTCTGTAACAGCAATTAAGTCAGTCAGTTCCCTAGAGGTCCACCAGTATTAATGGGAGAACGATATTCAGCCTGATCACAGGGCATTCTGAAGCCTTTTGCAGTATGCAGATTTGCAAACTGATGTGTTAGCAATGGCGATCTCCCCCTAACCAGGTAAAATGAATTTGTGAGTGAATTGACGAAGTGAGGGGAATGCATTACTGTCTGCGTAATTGTTTTTCTAACACCTGATAAATAAGAATGTACATAAGGCAAAAAACAGTAACAGGACAGGAAATGATCAGATTTGCGTTTCTGAAATGAAACGAAAACTGAAAGATCATGAGACAGCACTGAACATTTCTCGAGAAATGCTAGGGAGAAAAACAACGCCCTGTATTTTTCTTTTCACAGGAGGTAGAAATGCTAAGAGGACTAAATGCATATAATCCACACATGACCTATAATAATGGCGTGGGAGTAGCAGTAATACATGCAAAAGGGTATTGTATTAATAGGCACACTTAATTATTTTCATTGTTTAGCACTAGAAAACAGACTGATGACTGATATAGAATTTATAGAAATGTCCTACTCTAACATCTGTTTTCTAAGAAAAAGATGCGTGCCTTGACACGTGGCAGGAAGAGTTGTTCCTCTTGCAGTAAACTAGACACAGACAATTTGATAATTATTCCACTGGAAAAATAAATCCCTCTTTGCTTGCACTGTCTGAAAAGATTAGAGAATCGTAACCCACAGACAAAAGGAAGTAGCAGACAATGCAAAGGTTAAAAAAAAAAAATACACCATAACATAAAACAAAATCAGGAATAAATGAAACTGATTAACCTAAACTAAATTATAAATAAAAAAATATGTGTATAGATACACTACACAGACAATACACATAAATGCAAAGGGTTAGTACAGAATATGGAAATGATAGGGTACGCGTAGACACGCACGCGGCGTAGACACGCACGCGGCGTAGACACGCACGCGGCGTAGACACGCACGCGGCGTAGACACGCACGCGGCGTAGACACGCACGCGGCGTAGACACGCACGCGGCGTAGACACGCACGCGGCGTAGACACGCACGCGGCGTAGACACGCACGCGGCGTAGACACGCACGCGGCGTAGACACGCACGCGGCGTAGACACGCACGCGGCGTAGACACGCACGCGGCGTAGACACGCACGCGGCGTAGACACGCACGCGGCGTAGACACGCACGCGGCGTAGACACGCACGCGGCGTAGACACGCACGCGGCGTAGACACGCACGCGGCGTAGACACGCACGCGGCGTAGACACGCACGCGGCGTAGACACGCACGCGGCGTAGACACGCACGCGGCGTAGACACGCACGCGGCGTAGACACGCACGCGGCGTAGACACGCACGCGGCGTAGACACGCACGCGGCGTAGACACGCACGCGGCGTAGACACGCACGCGGCGTAGACACGCACGCGGCGTAGACACGCACGCGGCGTAGACACGCACGCGGCGTAGACACGCACGCGGCGTAGACACGCACGCGGCGTAGACACGCACGCGGCGTAGACACGCACGCGGCGTAGACACGCACGCGGCGTAGACACGCACGCGGCGTAGACACGCACGCGGCGTAGACACGCACGCGGCGTAGACACGCACGCGGCGTAGACACGCACGCGGCGTAGACACGCACGCGGCGTAGACACGCACGCGGCGTAGACACGCACGCGGCGTAGACACGCACGCGGCGTAGACACGCACGCGGCGTAGACACGCACGCGGCGTAGACACGCACGCGGCGTAGACACGCACGCGGCGTAGACACGCACGCGGCGTAGACACGCACGCGGCGTAGACACGCACGCGGCGTAGACACGCACGCGGCGTAGACACGCACGCGGCGTAGACACGCACGCGGCGTAGACACGCACGCGGCGTAGACACGCACGCGGCGTAGACACGCACGCGGCGTAGACACGCACGCGGCGTAGACACGCACGCGGCGTAGACACGCACGCGGCGTAGACACGCACGCGGCGTAGACACGCACGCGGCGTAGACACGCACGCGGCGTAGACACGCACGCGGCGTAGACACGCACGCGGCGTAGACACGCACGCGGCGTAGACACGCACGCGGCGTAGACACGCACGCGGCGTAGACACGCACGCGGCGTAGACACGCACGCGGCGTAGACACGCACGCGGCGTAGACACGCACGCGGCGTAGACACGCACGCGGCGTAGACACGCACGCGGCGTAGACACGCACGCGGCGTAGACACGCACGCGGCGTAGACACGCACGCGGCGTAGACACGCACGCGGCGTAGACACGCACGCGGCGTAGACACGCACGCGGCGTAGACACGCACGCGGCGTAGACACGCACGCGGCGTAGACACGCACGCGGCGTAGACACGCACGCGGCGTAGACACGCACGCGGCGTAGACACGCACGCGGCGTAGACACGCACGCGGCGTAGACACGCACGCGGCGTAGACACGCACGCGGCGTAGACACGCACGCGGCGTAGACACGCACGCGGCGTAGACACGCACGCGGCGTAGACACGCACGCGGCGTAGACACGCACGCGGCGTAGACACGCACGCGGCGTAGACACGCACGCGGCGTAGACACGCACGCGGCGTAGACACGCACGCGGCGTAGACACGCACGCGGCGTAGACACGCACGCGGCGTAGACACGCACGCGGCGTAGACACGCACGCGGCGTAGACACGCACGCGGCGTAGACACGCACGCGGCGTAGACACGCACGCGGCGTAGACACGCACGCGGCGTAGACACGCACGCGGCGTAGACACGCACGCGGCGTAGACACGCACGCGGCGTAGACACGCACGCGGCGTAGACACGCACGCGGCGTAGACACGCACGCGGCGTAGACACGCACGCGGCGTAGACACGCACGCGGCGTAGACACGCACGCGGCGTAGACACGCACGCGGCGTAGACACGCACGCGGCGTAGACACGCACGCGGCGTAGACACGCACGCGGCGTAGACACGCACGCGGCGTAGACACGCACGCGGCGTAGACACGCACGCGGCGTAGACACGCACGCGGCGTAGACACGCACGCGGCGTAGACACGCACGCGGCGTAGACACGCACGCGGCGTAGACACGCACGCGGCGTAGACACGCACGCGGCGTAGACACGCACGCGGCGTAGACACGCACGCGGCGTAGACACGCACGCGGCGTAGACACGCACGCGGCGTAGACACGCACGCGGCGTAGACACGCACGCGGCGTAGACACGCACGCGGCGTAGACACGCACGCGGCGTAGACACGCACGCGGCGTAGACACGCACGCGGCGTAGACACGCACGCGGCGTAGACACGCACGCGGCGTAGACACGCACGCGGCGTAGACACGCACGCGGCGTAGACACGCACGCGGCGTAGACACGCACGCGGCGTAGACACGCACGCGGCGTAGACACGCACGCGGCGTAGACACGCACGCGGCGTAGACACGCACGCGGCGTAGACACGCACGCGGCGTAGACACGCACGCGGCGTAGACACGCACGCGGCGTAGACACGCACGCGGCGTAGACACGCACGCGGCGTAGACACGCACGCGGCGTAGACACGCACGCGGCGTAGACACGCACGCGGCGTAGACACGCACGCGGCGTAGACACGCACGCGGCGTAGACACGCACGCGGCGTAGACACGCACGCGGCGTAGACACGCACGCGGCGTAGACACGCACGCGGCGTAGACACGCACGCGGCGTAGACACGCACGCGGCGTAGACACGCACGCGGCGTAGACACGCACGCGGCGTAGACACGCACGCGGCGTAGACACGCACGCGGCGTAGACACGCACGCGGCGTAGACACGCACGCGGCGTAGACACGCACGCGGCGTAGACACGCACGCGGCGTAGACACGCACGCGGCGTAGACACGCACGCGGCGTAGACACGCACGCGGCGTAGACACGCACGCGGCGTAGACACGCACGCGGCGTAGACACGCACGCGGCGTAGACACGCACGCGGCGTAGACACGCACGCGGCGTAGACACGCACGCGGCGTAGACACGCACGCGGCGTAGACACGCACGCGGCGTAGACACGCACGCGGCGTAGACACGCACGCGGCGTAGACACGCACGCGGCGTAGACACGCACGCGGCGTAGACACGCACGCGGCGTAGACACGCACGCGGCGTAGACACGCACGCGGCGTAGACACGCACGCGGCGTAGACACGCACGCGGCGTAGACACGCACGCGGCGTAGACACGCACGCGGCGTAGACACGCACGCGGCGTAGACACGCACGCGGCGTAGACACGCACGCGGCGTAGACACGCACGCGGCGTAGACACGCACGCGGCGTAGACACGCACGCGGCGTAGACACGCACGCGGCGTAGACACGCACGCGGCGTAGACACGCACGCGGCGTAGACACGCACGCGGCGTAGACACGCACGCGGCGTAGACACGCACGCGGCGTAGACACGCACGCGGCGTAGACACGCACGCGGCGTAGACACGCACGCGGCGTAGACACGCACGCGGCGTAGACACGCACGCGGCGTAGACACGCACGCGGCGTAGACACGCACGCGGCGTAGACACGCACGCGGCGTAGACACGCACGCGGCGTAGACACGCACGCGGCGTAGACACGCACGCGGCGTAGACACGCACGCGGCGTAGACACGCACGCGGCGTAGACACGCACGCGGCGTAGACACGCACGCGGCGTAGACACGCACGCGGCGTAGACACGCACGCGGCGTAGACACGCACGCGGCGTAGACACGCACGCGGCGTAGACACGCACGCGGCGTAGACACGCACGCGGCGTAGACACGCACGCGGCGTAGACACGCACGCGGCGTAGACACGCACGCGGCGTAGACACGCACGCGGCGTAGACACGCACGCGGCGTAGACACGCACGCGGCGTAGACACGCACGCGGCGTAGACACGCACGCGGCGTAGACACGCACGCGGCGTAGACACGCACGCGGCGTAGACACGCACGCGGCGTAGACACGCACGCGGCGTAGACACGCACGCGGCGTAGACACGCACGCGGCGTAGACACGCACGCGGCGTAGACACGCACGCGGCGTAGACACGCACGCGGCGTAGACACGCACGCGGCGTAGACACGCACGCGGCGTAGACACGCACGCGGCGTAGACACGCACGCGGCGTAGACACGCACGCGGCGTAGACACGCACGCGGCGTAGACACGCACGCGGCGTAGACACGCACGCGGCGTAGACACGCACGCGGCGTAGACACGCACGCGGCGTAGACACGCACGCGGCGTAGACACGCACGCGGCGTAGACACGCACGCGGCGTAGACACGCACGCGGCGTAGACACGCACGCGGCGTAGACACGCACGCGGCGTAGACACGCACGCGGCGTAGACACGCACGCGGCGTAGACACGCACGCGGCGTAGACACGCACGCGGCGTAGACACGCACGCGGCGTAGACACGCACGCGGCGTAGACACGCACGCGGCGTAGACACGCACGCGGCGTAGACACGCACGCGGCGTAGACACGCACGCGGCGTAGACACGCACGCGGCGTAGACACGCACGCGGCGTAGACACGCACGCGGCGTAGACACGCACGCGGCGTAGACACGCACGCGGCGTAGACACGCACGCGGCGTAGACACGCACGCGGCGTAGACACGCACGCGGCGTAGACACGCACGCGGCGTAGACACGCACGCGGCGTAGACACGCACGCGGCGTAGACACGCACGCGGCGTAGACACGCACGCGGCGTAGACACGCACGCGGCGTAGACACGCACGCGGCGTAGACACGCACGCGGCGTAGACACGCACGCGGCGTAGACACGCACGCGGCGTAGACACGCACGCGGCGTAGACACGCACGCGGCGTAGACACGCACGCGGCGTAGACACGCACGCGGCGTAGACACGCACGCGGCGTAGACACGCACGCGGCGTAGACACGCACGCGGCGTAGACACGCACGCGGCGTAGACACGCACGCGGCGTAGACACGCACGCGGCGTAGACACGCACGCGGCGTAGACACGCACGCGGCGTAGACACGCACGCGGCGTAGACACGCACGCGGCGTAGACACGCACGCGGCGTAGACACGCACGCGGCGTAGACACGCACGCGGCGTAGACACGCACGCGGCGTAGACACGCACGCGGCGTAGACACGCACGCGGCGTAGACACGCACGCGGCGTAGACACGCTGACTTATTGTGTGTGAGTTTGTATATTTATGTTTCAGTATGTGTATGTACAAACGTATAGGCATACGTATATATACACACAGACACCTACATATATACAAGGAGTTGTATGTATAGTTGTATATATACATATTCTTTGCATGCATGTGTGTTTACATACATATTTATTTGTTTTTGTGGATCTTTTATATTTTGAGTTCAACTGCAGCTGTTGGTTCCTCATGCTCTCCCATATCCTATTCAGAGTTGAACTTGACTTCCCTTTTTAATGCAGGTGAAAATGGAAACCAATAATTGAGTATCATACTTCCAGCTTTGTCATTGTTGTATTTCGGAATATAGAAATATTTTGGAAACAAGAACTGCTTTTAAAATTTGTCTGGATTGTAACTTCTTGTCTTAAATGCATGGACACACTGAGAAGCATAGTTATTGTTTCATTAACGGTCATCAAAAAGTAGCTGGTTTTATTTGATTATTTCTAGGAATACCGTCAAATCTGCATTTTATTACAGAATGAGGAGTTGCTAAACATTTAAGGTAAGAATGCTTATGCTGTGTTTCTATTTTTTTCTCCTTTTTATTTAAGAGGCTCTTTGGTTTTTTTTTTATGGTTTTTTCCATAACTCTGCTACCAAAAATAAAAGCAAGTGATTTAATTGCTGTTATTGTGGTTGAATAGCACGATGCAGTCTCTTAAAAGGAGCAGGATCATCAGCCTGAGTGCATAGACCTCAATCGAAATAAGCAGTTAATCTGTTAAGAATGAAACCCTGATCACTAAAGACTGGAATTTTTCTTTGTTGGGTTCAGGATTTAGTGGCACTTTCCTTCATTTCTGAACTGAGGATGTTAATATTCTTGGCTCTTTTATGCACAAAACTACAGAACTAACGGTTCCCCACTATGTGGATACAAGAATAGCAAAGAGAAGCAAACTGGCTCAACGAGGAGCTGTTTTGTCCGAACGCAGCCGCAGACTTATCAAAGGTCACTCAGCAGTACAGAAAGGACAGTCCATAGTCCGTGGAACCAACTGCCCACCCACAATAAATGAAGCGGGCTATTTCACTAGCCAGTATCTCAAGAAGACCGCCGACTTGTTGCTGAGCCCTTAGCTCCCTTTCTTAATTCCTGCAGGGGGACGTTCTGCCCGTCTCCACTTATTTATTTTTAGGAGAAAGAAACAAACCACGCGGAAGCCCTATGAGCAACTGCAGTGCCTTGCTACTCAACTCATCCTCTGCCAAAGGAGTGACTCTTAGAGACTCAGGCAGAATGCCAGCTCTTGCTGTGTGGCTCCTCTCTTGCAGCAGCTGAAAACCTTCACCTGTAACAAAGGCGTCAAGCGACCTGCCAGCTGCCACAGACCTGGCACCTTAATGGATGTGACTTTCCCGGGGCGCAGTTGTCCGAGGATAGCAACCTACCTTCTGCTTTGCAACATGCGAGCGCATACTTCTAACGTGACGCACTATTAACTTCAAATCTAAAATGTTTGTAGAAATATCTTCTGTGCAATTTACGATGTAACTAGCACGGTAACTCAGTAAGTGAGACACGTTTAAATCGAAACTTTAGGTAAGAAGTCAGAAACATAAAAGCACCTGCCTTTGACGCAGAATTAGACTTACATAACTGTTAAAGCAAGCCTGGCTTCTTTTTAAGGCCAAAGGAAAGACTTTCTTTCTCTTGCCAAACACAATGTAACATTTCAAAATGAAATGCAAGGAGATTTTGACTACAAACAACTCAAAAACCGCTTACGTGCTTGTTAGGAGTCACGGAGGGAGATGCTCACTTAAGTTAATTTAATGGTGTGATACAATTCTCTCTCTCTCTTTTTTTTTTTTTCTAAACTTTCAATAGGAACAAGTATGCTCTCAGCATGCTGAACCTACTGCTGTGCAGTACTTGTTAAAAAAAAAAGTATCAGATTATTTACACAAATGCAGAAGGGTGAAATACAACTGTCCAACGGATGATCTGTAGATAGAGCACAGATGTTCCGTCTGCAGATTTTCTACAGCATATTACGTGCTTACGGGCTCCCAGATCTTCTTCCATATGAGAGAAGTGGACAGGCACGCGTGGTCAGCTTCTGTGCTTCCTTACACAAACCGCTCTTTAATCTACTTTTTCCAATGGGAGCAACTAACTCGTCGTCAAACTACAAAGCCAGCCCTCATATGGAGTCTAAAAGATGGATTTTGCCCAGGTTCTTAAAAAAGCGACATCATAGAATCATTACAGTTGAAAAAGACCTCTATGACCATCTAGTCCAACCGTCAACCCATGCCCGGGACCGCTCTGAGAGCATGTCGCTCATTGCAACATCCACCTTTTCCTTGAATGCCTCAAGGAACGGTGACTCCACCGTCTCCCTGGGCAGCCTGTTCCAGTACCTGACCGCTCCTGGAGAAGACACGATTCCCGCTATCCAGACCCCTTGACCAGCTTTGTTGCCCTCCTCTGGACATGCTCCAGGGCCTCCCTGCCTTTCTCGTAGCGAGGGGCCCAAAAGAGAACACAGCTCTCTAAGTGCAGCCTCACCAGATCTGAGTACAGAGGAATGATCGCCTCCCTGCTCCTGCTGCCTGCGCTGTTTCTGATACAAGCCAGGATGCCGCTGGCCTTCAGCATTTTGTTCTCGACTGGAAGTATGAATATGGGGATCGGTTGTTGTGCATACATCCGTACAGCTGTGCATACTTCATATACAGTAAAAGACTACCGTTTCTTAAAAACGAATTAATCCGGAGTAACAGCAAAAACATGTTACCTCTTTAAGAATCTAAAAAGAAAAACAGATCCACAAGCGATTGCAATTCATGCTTCTCTTTCTTATACTCTCTGCCTAACGTAAGTGTTAACAAAACAAAACAAAACAAAAAAAAAAAAAAAAAAAAGGAAAGGTAGAGAGTATAAGGAATTCAGGTCTATACTAGAATGTATCATGAGCACGGGAAAGGACAATGTAAATTCAAGATATTTTATTTTGTACCGACTGTAATTCATGCCATTTTTCTACTTACAGCAGACACGATGAGTTCTCCGCCTAGATTCTGGATTTCTGCTCTAACTTGACTGCAGATTTTCAGCTGGTGGGAGTACAGCTTGATCTGTTCTAGGTAAGCCAGCAAATCTTGTTTACAGGACTGGTCTGGACACTGAGGATTAAGAAAAGAATAGTAAAGCATATACATTTCATTTCAGACATCATCTTAAATACTTAATTGAGGAATATTCAGATCGTTTACACGAACATCCTTGTACTCGCTTTTTCTTTTACGCTGCAGGGCCGGCTTTAGCCAACGCTGCTAACCAAATTATTTCATGTATGGAATGACTGCTTTTCATTCAATTCCTAAGAGGTTTTGTTTCTAAGGTATCTAGAAGTAACAGATAGATGCAAATGTAAACACAAATGCCAGAACAATGTTAATGTTCACAGAAGTTAGACTTTATCTCCTAATATCAACGTGATTTTTTTTTTCAAACGTTGTTTCCATTTTCTGTCACGTGTGCTGTTTCAGTGGGAGCAAGAAAATAAGAACAGCTTATGGCAAAATCGCCAATTTCAATACTTAATAAAAAATAACACCTTTCCACCTTCGCTTCTGTGAGCTCCCGCGATACTTGGAGGGGAAGTACTGGTTTAAATAGACCTATAATGGGCTAAAAGCCTGAAAAAGCAAAAATTGTACTTAATTCAAGAAATACTTTACATAAACAACTGGCTTTGCTGAAGAAACCGGATTGTTGTTTAAAATGGGATGTGTTTATTTCAAGCGTGACGATTCCGTATTCTTCAATCATCTGCAGTAGTAAACCAAAAAGTTTATGTTTCGGACTTTTAGAAGAAGCAGCAAAGAATATAGCAAATGTATCTGAAAAATTGTTAATATGATTGAAATATCTGTCCTTAACTTGTGTTCAGCTAGATCCATTACTAAAATGTTCTTTGTACTTCACCGTAGTTTAAAAGAAAAACAGAACAGAATTTCTCACCATCCTTTCAACGTGCACCATTTTCGAAGCGTTACCAGTATTCATATCTCAGTGACTGCTGAGAAAACTTGAATACTTGTTTACTTGTTACGCTACTTCTTAAAAAAATATCTGTCCTTCTGTCCAGGTGCAGCTGTAACCTCTTTAAGCGTAACAACTATACTAAAGGTCTGTTTCTTAAAACTAAGTGCTTGCTTTTCTTTTTCTCTCCGATTTACATCCCCCCCCCGGAAAACCTCAGCAGATAGAAAGATAGGCTGCTAATACAGTATCTCATCTGCTTCAATTTGTGACGGCGTCCATTATAGAAACTCAGAGACAGCGCTATTTTAATTTCTTACATAATACTCCTCTATAACGTTTGCAAGTTAGTCACATCTACTATCTTCCTTACATACGCTTAGCGAAGAAATGCGTAACATTTTAGGAATGCCGAAGACGGCATACACGAAAGATAAGGAAAACGTAACCTCCCCAGAGACCTTGAGGTTAAACTAGTTCTATCAAAATACTAGGTCTAGGGCTCAGCAGCATTTAGAAGAGCAAGTGTAAGGCACCGCTGGAAAAAGGCGTAAATACATTTCATAAACCTGAGGGATAACCACAGCTTTACTGAAATACAACTTTATTAAAGCAAAACTTTACTTTACCTGGTGAAGGTAAGGAAGTATCGTGAAATACACGCTGTCATCTAACCGAGTCCTGTGTATGTTCACTACTGACCTAAATGAACCTTTGGTCTGACACGCTATGGCAATTTTAATGTACTTGACCCATGAAACTTTATGAGATACGAGACATTTCTAGGAGTAAAGGTAACATTTAATGTTACCTTAGGTAAGATAAAGTACAATAAAGACAATTAAAGTCTCATCCCTTAGAGCGTATCCCAATCAAACATAAGCAGATGTTAGAAAGAGAGGTGCTCTGTGAAGAGGGTATTCCGTAAGGAACCCTCTGCGTATTACTCAGAAACATCTGGTACAAGCAACGCTTGCTTACTAGTGAGACAAAACACTCAGCTGCAACAGAAAATAATTTTAAAATACTGAGATTAATCATTCCACAGCCCATTGATGGTTACGAGTTCAATGCCTAGCACAGAGAAACAAGTTCTAAGCTACAATTCCTGGCAAATAGTGAGCGCTGTTGGTTTTTTGTTGTCGTTGTTGTCTGTTTGTTTGTTTTCTAAGAAACTCTTGTAAATAGCTCAAACGATGGAAACTGGGGATATCTCTTGCATGGACAGGGTCTGTACAGAATGCTGTGCATAGAGCAAAGGCCCAGTTGATGCTGCACCACACTGCGTTCCTACCATCTGAAGGGACGTAGGATTGCTTAAGCTATTTCCTCCTTACAGTAACTCTGATAAACAGCATTTTAAATCATACCTCACAGTCCGAGCGCCTATCTCACTGGGATCGTAATGGACTAGCACCTCTTGTTGCTGAAACAATTATTACTCAGGAGCCTTGTAGTAAAGACCTTAATCTACAGCGTATGTCACTAAAAACAGGATGTACTACCTTAATCTTCTTTGGGATTTCAGGTCACCAATTTGACAATGAAACGGAAATAATCTAATTTAAATTTATCAGCAATATACTTGTGATTAATTTGCCTAAGTTGACGCTGAATGCGATTACGTTTGCAGTTGTTAACTCCGAGTCATCTTTAAGTGCTGAGAATATGAACCGAATTCTGCTGATTCTAACGCACGGTCCCTTTCTTTCCAAAATATGAACATGTTACAAAAATTAGAACTGAAGAACAACATAACAGAGGTGCTGTTGTGGCTGATCATAAAATACTGAAAAATAGAGTTTCAGTTGTTGCGTTTTTTCCCCCTCGCACAGAAGCTATACAAAATACGTAATTCCACAGTGCTCAATTTTCATTCTCTGAAATTACATGGAGCGTGAACAAAAATCATCCATTTGAAATGTTTTATTCACGTTGTATTGAAGGGATACGACAGTGATTCTTCAATATGCAGTGATTGCTTTTCCAGGTTTTTTTCTCAGGTTTCAATCCAGACAGAGGAAAAAGTTTTGCTTTTCTTCCACACGTGTCTCTTTGAATACTGAAAATGCTCATTGTATGTTACCGTGGTCCTGATAACAGCAAAGGGATAGTCAAGAGTAATACTCGAGTCCCGGGACAACTGTGAAGATGAAACTAATGTGGCCTAACTAAATGATCATATTAGAAATGATAACGAATAATTGAAGTGATGCGGAGTAAGCTCAATAGCAGAAGGAGAAGCGGCGAAGACAAAACACATGCATGAGGAATGCATGGACTTCTACCTTAAAACACGTACTTGACGGTTGGTATGATGTACAGCTATCGTTTTTCTCTTCTGATGTAAATAATACAAATCCATTTTTTACACGCAATTCTAAATTACGCATAATTTATTTTTTACTGAAAGAGAACACGTGAAATATATACAGAAAAAATAGGTTGATGCCACCGAGGAAGGTGTTCACAAAACCTTATCAAAATTTGTGTTCCAGCCAGCACACCAAATTCTTGAAGGTATTTGGTAGTCAACGGCATGTAATATTTCTTTTCTTCAAAAGAGCAGAACAGAGGAAATACGGTAAAATTGCAATTGTTAGTCTTCACAAATGCCACGTAGATTGAAGAAAAACACAGTGAGAAAAATACTCTGTATGGTAAAGGGTGATTTTGCTTGGGAATAAAAACTAAAAGATTTTTAGTCATCAGAGGAATGAGAGGATCGTATTACTCATCTGAGAGTATGAGTAAGAGCAAGATTCTTCTTTTTACTAAGTCACATGCCTATCTAGCTGCGACCGTAGTTATATTCACTGCAGCGTTATTGAACTTACTGACAAAGACATCTGACTCGGTCCAATGTCTTTGAAGCGTGTTTTTCGCTACTCTCTTATTTTACTGTTTACGCTTATTTGCTTCTAACGCTTAGGACAAGAAATTATATATGAACTGACTAGTGTATTTTAGGTACACGTGAGATGAGTAAAGTGAATCAAGGCTTATCCACTATGCGCAAACTCTTACAAACAGAAATTACTTGAGTGAATTTAGTAAAAGAGTCAATTAAAATGGAGTCACGTTTCGCAGCCACAAAGGGAACGCGCCGGTTATCAGCACTAACGTTTATCTGCACTGTCGGCACACTGGTTATCGGCACTAGTAATTCATGGTTAATTTGCCCTTACCAATTTGTTCACATTTCTAGTCTGGAGTTATTGTAACAATATACAAAGAAAATTTTAGGTAATAAATATTTCTGTAAGAAAGACTTAATTTTTATTCAAAAAGGAGTAAAAAGTTATGACGCTCATCTCTAGATTTGATACCGCATCATTTTCTGCAATACATCAGTAATGGTTACAGTTTTGAATTTTCATTTTAATGGATGAAAAGAATTTCTGAAAAGACACAAGCTGGAAGAACACTTGTCAAGATCTGAAATGGGAGTGTTTTTTTTCCACAAATTCAGATCACAGCTGTATAGACCAGTTATCAAAATTCTATGGCATCTCCACCTGAAAGACGTGACAGAAAAAAAACAACACAGACTGTTGCTGCTTCATAGATACTAAGCAAGTGAAAATCGAAAGAGAGGAGTAGAAAGAAAGTACGTGAGGATGTGGAAGACAGCAAATGTACCCTGCTACTTTGGACCTAAAAGCCAGCCACAGAGGCTTGTAAATAGCTTTAATACTCGCAGACTGAAATTTCATAGGATTGTTCTTCTCTGGCCTGGTTCTGACCTTAACTACATGAGACGAGTTGCTTTTATTGAGGTACTAAGCTACAATGCTGCCACTCTGGCCAGGAAGATGACCGTGCCCGTGCACTTACATGGATCCTGTTTTGGTTTTTGGCTGGTGAAGAAGTTGGTTTTGTCTTGTTTTATTTATTTATAGTTTTTTTGTTGTTTGTTTTTGTTATTTAGCTTATTTAGCAAGTAGAAGCTTTTAGAATTAACTAGAAATAAAGTAATTCTCATAGCTGTAAAGCTGTTCATTTTATGACGATAAATATTTCTTTTCAGCGGTAAGAAATAACCTCAAATCTTCAGGTATGCAGATGGCAGAATTCTATCTATTGAGAAGAGTATTTAAATTGTTTTCCGTCTAAATAATCTAACAGCAAAAAACAAAGAAAAGGCCCGTACTGGGGGGAAAAATATGTCAGAAGGAGAACCTAGATATAGCTGAAAGCAAACATTCTGGAAAATACATGTAATATGCTGTAAAACAAGTCATTTGAAGACAAAGAAGAAAAGTAACCTAAGTGTTGTGCTGACACCTAGAACCTGTTAAGGCTGCTTGAAAAAACTATGCCACTCGTGAGTTTCCACATCTGAGCTGATTTGCCTCATTTTTTTTTCTGAGTTATTTAACCGAGGAAGTGAAGAAGGAACTACGAGGAAGGAACTTTAAGCACTCACAGCTTAAAGCAGAATTTGAACACAGTCATAAATATGCAAGTATTTAGGTACGTGTACATATATTTGCACATGCTCCTAAATGTATACAGACAGGAATTTAAATAGTATGAGGAAGAGAATCCACCTATACGAGATATGATCTATATACCCATCATTTCCAGAAATTGGGGAAAAAAAAAAAAAGGAAAAATCAGATCATACAATGTCATAAGTATTTTTGTAGGTGACCTGCGCAGGTGTTGTAAATAACCTACCTGATTGGCAATCAGCCGTGCTAGGACATCCATCCTCGATCCTGACTCTGAAATCATTTTTGCTGCGTTAATTACATCAGATGTGTTCTTCAATGGTCCTCTACCCCTTCAAATGAAACGGATACCTTATTACATTATTCAAAACTAAGAACAAATCATAGCTATGCAGATTAGGCACAGAAGGACTCAATTGAATTAAAAAAAACAAACACCGATCTATACAGAAGCAACATTAATTAAACCCCCGCTTTCAAGGGTTTTGTTTTCATGTCCCACAGATTTGCACTGCTTGGCATCAACTGGATGCAGAAGTACCAGAAAAAAATGTCACAAATTATTTTCATCCTGCAAGTGCAATCCGTGCTAAATCCTAAGAACGTGGATTTTTAAGCCCAGTTCCAATATATCACATATAGACAACTCTGAGGGAATGGTGAAGCTTTACTACAGAGACTGCTTGTGCTGCTTGCTGTAATTATCCTGCAGTTATACAACGTTTACGTTCGTTTCCCTTCCAGCAGTTTCCTGTTAGGCGTTACCTAGTAAAGTATTTTCTAGTAAATACAAAAAAGAAAGCTTATTACAGTGATGAATTCTGAGACTGATTGTGGATTTCCAGTCAGGAAACTCAGGTTGTTTTATGAAATTGGTGTATGGAAGCATAAATGAATTACGAGCAGGAGTGCACTGAAAACTAACAAATTCCGCTCAAAACTTGGTTATGCTGTATCTGAAAACACTACGTAGTTTACAGAACAATTCACCTTAACTGTAAAGTTCATCTGAACGATTTGTCAAGAAGCCACCTTCAGTCTTCTTCAACATTGAAATATTTCTACTAAACTAAAAAGCAACATTTATTTTACCTCACACTTATCAAGCACCCGTGCTAAATTCAGCTCTGCATTTCAGCTTTGTGACAGATTTGTAGTAAAAAAAAAAAAAAAAAAAAAAAAAAAAAAAAGAGAGAGAGAGAAAGAAAACAACTCATTTACCCTAGAACATGATTGTATGCAGTTACACATTCAGTTAAAAAATCAGTAAAAATGACAATTACGGCAACACGACATGGCTAGTAATGGTTAAACTCTTAATTAAATACAGTGTTTTGCAAAGAACTGTTTATTGATTTTGGGGGGGAAAAAACATGCTTTGCAAATTATAGTTCCTTATTCTCAACTATCGAAGCCTACAGCTGGAAAAACCTAAAAAAAAACCAGAACTGGATACGTCGTGTATTATTTTGCTATAAAAAGGTATTTTCTTCTCATGGAAAACCTATTGAGGCAGTTTTCATGGTTGTTTTTTTTACCTTTCACTCCTTAGAAGTACAAAGGAATACGTACCCAAAGGAACCTATACAAAAAAAACAAACAAGTGGTCTAGAACCTATCCTGTAAAGTTAAAATCCAGTCTTAACAGCGAAGCTATACAAAAAGAGACTATCATCGTAACTATAAAGTTCCAAGTATTGCGGTGAGAAAATGAGAAAAAAAATTCCTCCCGAGGGAGTTGCAGTAAGACAACACCATAAACCATTTGCAGGTCTGCAGCAGTATAAATTTTCTCCTTTACAAACTTTTCCATCTTTTTTCTCTCTTCTGTGAGAGAAATTCTAATTTCTTGGTTGTGTTCATTAATTTTTATTTTATTTTATTATTATTATTATTTTTCAAAATTGGCCTGTCTTTCCTTTTTTTTGTTTCAATTGGGTTCAGAGCCTTTGCTGGACTCTGAATGCCGTTATTTGATTTATCGGGTGGAAGATCCATTTATTTCCTCACATATTACTATTTACAAGCACTAAAGCTGTATTAGCTATGTTTATAACACATCCAGTGCTACGAAAACAAAGATGAGACACAAAGTACTGTATTTATGAGCAATTACATGCCCCCAAGGTAGTGACGGATTGTTATTAGATCACTTAAATCAACTGTTCTATCCAATGAGGAGACTGGGAGTAGCCCATAAATAATCGGAGTGTGAAGTCTAGCTGTGTCTAACTAGGAGTTTAATTGGCGTCTGTACAAATGAAAACAGTTGAGAGCGTGTCAACAAAGTTGTGGAAGGGAAAAAGCTTCACAGAAATCTCTCTCGAAAAGTATAAACGCAAGAAAAAGCTTAGAATCTGTTAACTGCTGCAGCACCAAGGAAAACAGTAATAGAAAGACCTAAGTAAGTCACGCAATATAATCATTCTTACCCCAAGTTGTGATGAACAGCATGTCTGCAGTCACTTCATCTACGCCCGTGCACTGTCTAAACTTAACTTCAATGACTAACAGGCATCGCTATCAGGCATTATTTTCTTTTTTCCTTTACACCTCAATTTCACTCTGGAAAGTAATTATCAAAATTATTCCCTTAATTCTTAGCTTTAATTTGCACTCTAGCTTCATATTCAAAGGCTTCACCATCACCATCTTCTGCCGCCACACAAAGCTGAATGGCTTACCGCTACTCACTGTACTCACCTCGGCAAACGTACTTGACAGTAATGTGGAAGGCGATATAAATACGCTGGGAGGCCAGACTTGCAGTTATCTCAAGAAGCACGGAAGAAAATACAGCTATAATTACCAAAAAGAGAGCCTGTCCATTCACGTAGAATAATTAAATGAACAGATACAAAAGCGAGGTGTCGGTACCTATGCAGCATTACAATAAGAAACAATTTGTAGTTCCAGCCGATCACCTCAAGAATTGGCACTACAATTCTGCAGAAGAAAAAGCAATGGCAAAATGGTATGCGGAAAGGCAATGCTTCTCTTTGTACAGTAATGAGTTATCTGTAGGTAAGTCTGACAACACAACATTCCTGGAACAACTTAATTTACAAAAGAGAAGACAAAACTAGTGGGTTAGGTTTGGGTTTCCTTCCTAAAGTGTCTTTTTACAGCGAAGTTAGGCTCTCTGAAAAACCGTGACGTGGGAATTCCTTCAACTGCAGTCAACGGGATTATATGGTACTTGCACTCACACGGTTACACGGTCCACCAGTAAACAATGACATTTAATGTAACATGCACATCGTCTGTCAACGACATCTGTTCCATCAAAGTGGCCAACTCCCGTTCCAGGGAGCGTAACTAGCGACTTACAATTTCTGAATGAACCCAAGGTAGATGAGCCCTCTAACTTCAATAGTACTAGTGTTTAACGAATATTTATGACCAGTGAAGTAGAAGACCTTGAACACAGGAACGGCTCAAGAATCCAGATGTTTCCTTCGAGTTAAATGGACAGAAGGCCAACTATTACTTCTCTGCTTTCCCAGACTTACGCAGAATAATAATGCTACTGTGGCTAAAATAACATTGAAAATAAATGCTGGCGTAAGATGACATAATAGAAATTAAATCCTTTATACCAGCATGGTAGTAGAATGGGAATTGTGAAGTACTGTTATTTGCAGCAACTTACCTATCAATGTAACTTTATGTCAGTACTGTGATTTCCTTCTTTCTCTGCTTCGGGGCAGGCAGATGCCTCTATCTACACTATACTCCAGTCTACACTTCTATCAAGAGCTACCCTCTTGATTTCCTGTTGTGATTTCCTTATCTAGGTCATCTTTTTCAATCCAAGCCCCTTGTGCTTTCAACAACTTTACAAAATAAATATAACTATTATCTAGCGTGCTTCACTCTAAGAAGCACCCATTCATTTATTTCTTTTGGTTGCTCTTACTTTCTTTGTTTTGCCATTTGAGACCAATCACTAAATTGTTCAGTATCTAGTTAGTAGACAACATAGAAAGACATTTTGACAAATTCAGTGATGAGAGCAATGTCTAAAATTAATTTTATTTCACTAATATCAGGGTCACTTATTTTGGTCTCAAAAAAAAAACAACAACAACAACAACAACAACAACAACAAACTGAGACCTGCAATAATTTCACGGAACGTCATGAAAACTCTCTGGTATATTGTACTTCTTGAGTGCCATGCCTATGCCACACAGGTTCTGGTCTGTGGGCCACCTGAGCCACTGAGGCTCTGTGAGGGCAGACAACCATCACCCTGCCTTTCCCTTCTCTTTGGCTGCTTTCAAGTGGCGTCACGCCTGGCTAGCGCCTGGAAGAGCCAATAGTTACGCCTCTGTGAGTGTCCGTACCTCACCTCTTAATACTTTTCCTGAAGCGTGCCAGTTCTGACCCTGGGAAATATGTCACTGCATAACAAAGAAAACATGCGCTTATGTTACTGTTGTGACAAAAGTCTGGTAATATGAAAACCCAGATGGGATATCTAATTAATATCTTCACATTTGTTCAGAGTAGCTATACCATGCAACCATCCTATATATATCTATTTGTAAATATGTGTATGTATGTGTGTGTGTGTGTGTTCTGTATGTATTCAGAAATACAAAATATATATACAGATACATAAAGTATGTTTAAGTACTCCTTAAAGTCCCCCAATAAAACAATAAGATGGCAACAACTAGGTTCGGGAAGCATTGTGAAGTCCTCGTCATCTTTGATCACAACTGTCTTTCTGTAGTAATTTATTAAAAATAGCTAAGATAGTAACAAAAGCAAGGTTGCAAGGTGTATATAGCCCATCTGAATAAATATGAAAGATGTCATTACTGAGCAGATGCCATATATGAAGCTTAATTAACTGTACTTTGTTTAATTGTAGATGCAAAGTTTTACATCTGTTGAAGTGGGCTCCCTCAGAAAGCTATCCAAGAGTCACCTTTCCCACGTGCCCTGAGAAATAGCTCCCCGTGTCTCCCTGTTTTATCACATCCATGCACACAAATATTATCAGTACCATGTAAGACACTATTGCACCGCCACACGTGAGTTCTGATATCTTAAACAAGCATTGTTTACGATGACGTAAGAATGCTTTCTTCCTCTCACTACCTCTTTTACATTCAGTTTCTAAGATCAGCAGATCTTCTTAACAGTCATGGGCTTTAATTTGGATGTCCATCATTTTAATCACCCATTAACATTTCTGACTACACAAAAGGTTGGTTATTTGCTTTATCACTCTCCTATTTTCCCTGTCACAAACAGAAATAATCCAGAGGTTTTAACGTATATAATGTTACTGTAAGAAGCTATTTGACAGGATGGACGGTTCTATGGTTCTATGCTTTAGTCTTTTTTTTTTTTTTTTTTTTTTTTTTTTTAAATCCAAGCCTTTCCTTAAGTGGAAACTGCTTGGTTTTGAAGAGATAACATTTAAAAATGTAAGCACACATTTTAATAAATGTAGTTTCTTTGCAGTCTGACCTGTACTGTGCAAACCACGGGTGCAATGCAAAATGAGATTTCAAATCTCGTCCTTTACAGGCGGGCCAGATACAATGTCCGTGACACTCCTGTGGGTACTGAGAACTTGTCTGCATAGGAGGTTGTTAGGGTTCTCTCCCACGAGAGCTCAAAGAGTAAACATGGAGGTGTTTGCTAACGTGGACTATGTTTCAAATTTAACGGTACTGCTATTCTAGGTCTGTAGCATCCAAAAGCACAGAGGTGAATTATGGCTGAGTCAGAAAGTCAAAGCTCTCTCTACGGGCTCCCGCTGCAAGTGGCCCATCTGCTTCCCACTCTCGTGAGCCATGTGTTGAAATTTCGAGAAGAGTTATAACACAGTCGAGAAAAAGCAAGTGTTGTAGCCCAGAAGCAGAATAAAAGGCATCTAAAAATTATTAATGAATGAAAATATGAATGTAAGTGCTACTATAGTGCAGACATGTAATGCTGCCTCTTAAGTAAGTCAATTTTGCCTATTAAATTCCCTTGTCTATGCTGTAACTCTTAAAAAAGGAAATAAATATTCATTTTATTCTTCGAAGTTTATCTTTCCACGTCTGCAGTGGTGAAAGCAAATTAATTATTTTGTAAGTAATTAGTTGTAACCTAAGTCTGTTTTCTCTTAACCTTTTTCTTCCAGACAATTTCCTTATGTGTGCTGCAGGAAGGTTATACCGATAAAACTCTAGGTAATCCCAGGAGGTAGAGGTTAAAAGTCAATCAGAGAATTCAAAATGGTTCTTTTATGTCTACAATGCTGCAATTTAAGTGCATTTATGTCACTTGTTCTATTGTGTACTTAAAAAAAAAAAATAAAGTGCAGACCTTACCTTTCGATTTTACAGTCCTGTACAGAAGCCTATGGGCAGAGCATTGAAGCAAACGCGTTACGGTTTTCCGTAGGTATTCCATGTCATAACATCACGCTAAACTGTCAGAGCCGGGACGGCTGCTGGGAAGCTGCACTTCCCACGTGGTTTCCAGGAGGAAAGGAGCTGACATAACCACGGCCTTACTTCCAGCTGCACTGCCGTTTCCGCAGCATGGTTAGGAGGTAACTCTCTCTCCCTTGGCTTGCCTGGGGTCCTACACAACCACTCTGCATAATCCACTACTATTAATTAACCAAACTACATACATACTCTGTACGAGGAACAAAAACTGTCCTAAGTTAGCATTTCTGCATCTGCACGAGCAGATCCTGCTGGCATTTTACAGCTGCCTTCTGTGCATTTGTGTACCGTTTCATCAGTCTTACAGCAGGAGCTGCCTGAGGAGTCCGGACAGGCCAGATTCTCCTACGTGCCTGTTTAGCAACACACGGGAGCTGCTCAGGGAAGTCTTAACAACACTGCAACTCCTACTCAGAGAGATCCTGCACCACTTGACTAAATCCCTCATGAAGAAATTCAGCCCATCACCTTGTTTCCAGTCAGTCCGTTGGTCCAAAGCCATCCATTGCCTCTGGATGCATAAAACTTCCTGGATCATCGGGCAATTCAATGAATTTATTATCACGTTCTGTGAAGTGGAGCCACCATGTTTTCCTAAAGTTTTAAGTCGCTTTCATGTTTTTAGAACAAAGTAAGGGCATAGAGGGCATAGTAGGATCTTTGCCAAATGGATGGCGCGTATGAATGAGCAGGAGGTATTTCTCCCTGGAGCTTCAAGTAGGTATAATCCTATCTGGAGACAGAAAATATGCTAATATAAAAAAACAATAAAGTTTTTGCTATTGGTCAGGTAAGGTCACAAAGACAAAACAGCCCTTTTCTCATCTTTCAATTAAAAATGCAAACTGCTGGAATAAAACCACTTGGAACTCTGACAGAGTTCCTCAAGCTACGAAACAGGAGTCTGGACAAGGATCAAGGGCTGGAGAACGTCTTCTTTGTGTTCTAGCTGGAAAAAAACTGTTATCTTGCAACCAGACCAGTCGGCAATTCCCTTCAGCATTTTCCTAGAGCTTCGTAACTGCCTAGGCATTTTATTGATTCTGCATCTGTTGCCGCAGATAGCCATCCACATACACTTGATTACATACAATAAGTATTTCCTGAATATACCATAATCGTTGTGGGCTACTGCTATGTACACACAATTTTGCTCGGAGTCTTTCAGGTATTTGGAAAGTGTGACTCCTCAATGGATGTTGAAGACAATGAAATACCTTTTCCAAGTCCCAAGACTCCCAACTGGCTTCCTGCTGAATAGGCGTGAGATTCTACACAAAGATAGAAAGTTGTACTCTATTGTGCAGCCTACGCATGTGTGAACACAGCTGTTGACAGGTCTTTTAACCCAATTAAGCTAAACGCCGTTTCAACAACATTACAGTTTAACTTCCTAAAACTTTTTACCTCAAATCTTCTCATTCCCCGTCTACATCTTAGAATCACTAAATGGTTTGGGTTGGAAGGGACCTTGAAGGTCATCTAGAACTAGTTCAGCTACAGGCGAAGACACCTCCCGCTAGACCGGGTTGCTCACAGTCCCACATCCAGCCTGGCTTGAATGCTGCCAGGGAGGGAGCGTTCGCAACCTCACTGAGCAACGTGTTACAGTGTCTCACTCAGTGTCTCACCGCCCTCACAGTAAAGAAGTTCTTCCTAATACCTAGTCTAAATCTACCCTCTTCCAGTTTAAAGGCATTTCTTAATTTCTTTGCAAACATCATCCAGAGAGTAAAAATCTGAAGTATATACAAAATGTACTGATGTATTTCGAGCTTTGTTTGCTTCTAGAACTCAAGCCTGCACGCTGGTCAGGTCTTCAAGCATTTCATTTATAACCACGAAAACCCGAATCATTTTATTTTTAAACTAAAGCTGAAGGCTCTGTACAATTCAAAACAAGGGTTGTCTTAGCATGAACACCCACAGTGACTGGCCAGCAACACGCTCCAGCTCACTACCATGACTGTAGGAATTTTAGCCACCTCTACAATAAGGGCAAAGGGAAGAGATGACAATTGAAAGAAAAAAAAAAGTCTTTGGATGTGAATCAGTGATCTTGGCAGCCCATCTACTCAGAGATCTTCAGAAGTAGATACTTAAGGGAAAAACTAGATGCATCGCTAGATGCAGAAGAAAACTGGGAGAGCTGACAAAACTAATCATAGCAATATCATGGGCAAGGAAGTATGCCACGCTATAAACAGGTCTTACTTTTGGTATTGTTTTAGTCCACAGAGCTAGCCTTCACAAAACCCTGTACCTTTCTTCAAATTCTTTCAGCAACTAACTCCTTTGAATACTTGCTACTATAATACTCTTTCTTGAAGGCTTTATTGTTCCATAGGAATTTTGATTCCAAAATCAATCTTTCAGAATGCCTTTTCCTGCCCAGAACGTCATCTTGCTCATCAACAGTCATACCATTTTCAGAGTTTACTTGTGCTATCCCACTTCCACTATTAACATATGCTATTAATAATGATGTTTTTTAACACAAGCTATTGCTAATAGCCTTCAGAGCGAGTACGGAAATAAAAAGACTGCTCTCAGGAGGTACAATTATAAATTTAACTACCCCGAATATCACAACAAAGGTATGAGAAACCCCAACAAAAAATATGAAATAATATCCAAGTCTGACTCAAAATCTCAGTTGGGCTATCAGTTGGGTCGCATTTGCGTTTACGGAGATGTATTTAGTGGCATATAAAAATTCTGCCAAATTGTCCTTTCAGACTACTCATGTACTGTTTTGCAAGGATGATATTCAGAACAATCACTGGTTCTGAGAATAAGATGAATGGATTTTAAGATGAACGATATTGAGGACACAGAATGTAGTACTTAAAGAACTTTTTGGAGTTCCTGAGTTTGTTTTCCAGTAGCAGACTACTGTGTCTTACAGATGTATTTGTCACTTTTATAATTTTCATCTTCAGAACACAGTGGCAGTTTTTGCCTGTTTCAGACTGTGACATTTAGAAAAGACAGGAGCGGTACGGTCTACATGCTGTGCATTATAAAATCAACATCGGTTATTGAGCCCGCAGAAGTAGCAAAATCAGGATTATCAATATCAAAATGCTGACAAATAAACCGGCCATGAGAGGCAATTGAAGAAAATAAAATTTATCTTTCAGAATTAGCTCAATCAGTGGAATCATATTCTAGAATTTATATGAATACTATTCTCACATTGTGGGTTGTTTTAATAGCACTTTCATTGTTGCAAAAATCAAACAAATGGCAGGAGATCAAAGTAACACACTTTGCAGTAAAAAATAACGCACTCATCAAAAATTTATATTTTGTGCTATAAATGCACGTAGTACATCTGCTGTGCCACTGCGACAGATGTTTATTAATATGGATCTTCAATCATATTCCTCGATTGCTAATGGTTCAGTAATTCATCTGCCCAAGTTTCTGATTATATGTTGAACCAAATATCAAAATATTTTCATATAATCTGTGCGTCTCCGTGGCCTCAAGAAAAGCACCATTAACTTGCAGTTTTGTTTCAAAAATCAATGTAAAGTTCTATCACAGAAATTCCTACAAGGAGGCTTGTTTATATGTATGCTTACATACGCTGTATGAAAAGACTTGAACTAACAACCTCTAAAAAATAACAGAAATGTGTTCTGAGAGCGATCTCTTGAACGAGTGTGTTCTATGGAAAATGCTGGTGGCCACCGAACAGACGACTGAGCTCAGTTCTTTCAGTTATCCTCAGGAAGATCAGTTCCTAAATATTACTTCCTCGTGTTTTAGCAAAACTGACATTCGTATGCCTTGCTACGTGCAACCTGAGTTCCACTGAAAAAGTACCCAGCTTCAAAGCTCTATGTAAACTAATCTCAGATTTTCAGAATAAAAAATAAATGAATAAAAAGCTTTAGAAACAGACTATTTTATTTTCCGTGTACTCTTCTTCCATAAATTTGATACTCGTATATTTCCTGCTTGTAAAAAAATGCAAGCAAACAAACTCTCATTTGTACTGTTGATGACTTTCAGAGTCATGAAGGGCTCTACAGCACCGAAGGAAAAGGCCTGGGACATTGCCCTCCTCCCCAGTCTCCTACTTTTGGGATGGGCCCTCCTCACTGCTCAGAAATACTTACGCAAACAATGTAGCGTAGCATGTCTGTAAATGAAATCTTTATGCTGTCTGCCTCAAGCGCTCAGGAGGCAAGATCCACAATACCATAAAACCGGAATAAAGATCAAGATATTTGAAATAATACATCAGAAGTTCTTCACGTTTGCTTCCTGGTTTCTAAGCTTTCAGAGGTCACATTTTCAGGATTTGCTCAGTGGCCATGAAAATTATTTTTAAAATGCTGGAGGTGAATTTCACCTACAATAACGTAAGACGAGTGCCAAGATATGAAATAACATACATCAAAAGCTTTCTAGTAAAATTGTGAGTTGTCAGCAGTGACTACTGGAGCCTAAGAAGACAGCAGATAAAATGTGGAAGGCCTTAATCCCTATTCTACTCATCAAGCATCGGAAAGAAAGCTCTCTTGCACCCACGTGGAAGTGAGAAATAAGTGGCAGTATGAGAGAAAGACACTGGTCGGTCACTGGCTAAAATCTGTTACTGGTGCTGTTCCAGAATATTGTATATTCCAGTATAAAAACTTCCAAGGACTACATTAACTCAAAACAGTGATCACTTTTCAACTCCTTAGCAAAAAATAAAAGTTACTTTGAGCAAAGGATTACAATTTGTCTAGCGATTACCATGGGTCCATACATCAGAGAAGAAGCTTCTCAACCCTTACTGCGATGCAGCTATGCTGTGGCTTTGCGTAGGTGATGCAGCCGACAGAAAAAATCAGCTGGTAAAACCAATGAACAAAACTGACAATGAACTACTGCTGAATGCCGAACAGAAACCCAAGGCATTAGTGTAAAAGGTCAAGTACTTCCTTACTTTTGATACCAGCTTATGCAGCTTACCTTTAGCGTTAGGTAAAAATGATGAGACAGGCCCATTTCTGGACAACAAGAGAAGCGGTGACAAAGTCATCAGGGTGGATGTTGGAAGCTGTCCTGAATGGTGAAAAGCAAAGAATACATTCCTCGGCTTCCTCTGACAAAGCGCAGATCAGAAGCACGCTGTGTACAAGTCACCCAGAATACCATGCATTCCAGGTGGCAAGCACCTGTGACAGTGTGCTCACAGTCTCTCCTTCCCCTCAACACGCACTCCCCTCAGAAAAACTAAGAAACCAGGATGTAAGCCCTATTACTTATCAGTCAGGTAGGAAGAGGGACGCGCTGTGTCCTTGCAGCAGTGAACAACAGTGCGTCACCAATCCTTATTATTTAAGAATGAGTTTCCTCCCACCTACAAAAAATAATCAGGCAGTGAATTTCTAGTTGCGTAAGAAAGAAACATTTACTGTAGGCAACATGAAGATGAGAAGCGTTTAGCTCCCTTAAAGAGGGGGTATTAGACCTCGTTTCATCTTTGTTCTTTGCAGAAAGGACATCTTTCTTTGCTACTTTGAGACACTGAGCGTACCAAAACCTAAAGCGGCCTCCCTTTCATTTGGCTGTAGCTGATCACGCACAGCAAAGATATAGCGGACCTATTTAAGCTGTTGCTTAATCATAGCATGGGATACAACTCCTTGCCCCTAACGAGGCTCCTGAACCCGTCCAATTGCCCCGTGGAAAGCATTTCTTTTAGGGCAGGCAGTTACTTCTAAGTTCTATTTCATTGTTCTGTATCTTGAATACATTTCCTTTTGATACTCTCTCACCGTTCGGTCTATTTCATTGCCAGCGATGTTCATAAAAAGGAAAAATCAATACAGAGCAAACTGTTTAAAATAGGTAGCTATACTCTATATTGGTCAGACTTTATAAACCATCTGCTGTTCTTCACAGCCATCTGTAAGATTTCCTCATATTTCCTCATCTCACGGAATTGAATTTCTCCTTCCCCAAATAACCATCAAATTGTGACGTTCAAGAAGTTATCTAAGGATCCCATTTTAAAGGTTTTTGCTGAATTTGTTTTGCTCCTCAGTACGCTGAATACGTGTGAACCTTCCATTAATCTAATGACAACCTCAATGACAACCTTAGCTTCTTCATTTAAGGGAATAAATCAGGTGCAGTTGTAGGGATGATCTCAATAATAACAAAATAAATATAACTAGTGCAGGTATCTTCAAAACAACAGCTTTTCAATAATGTTACCGTGGAAGGAAGATGCTCCCCTGAGCTTTGAGATGCCTTCCGTTAATTCTTACCTGTGCAGGTTATACCCGTGTCACGTCTTCCCTCTGCCACCACAAAGAACTAGTGGATGTGTTTGGTCTACTGCTGGTTGACATTAAGAAAAAAACTCTCAGATGACAACAATTCAGAATTGAGACAAGTATGCAAAAATAAGGTGAACAAAGACCTTATGTTTGCAATCAATGATGCAGATCCCAGATGTAGAGTTTTCTACCTTTGCTATCTTCTACACACCTAGGTAAACAGCCCAGATGCAATCTGTCAGTAAAGAATTCATGACATCGCTGATGTTGGGTGACTGCGCAAATGAGACTACATTTACGTGACTTGGATATTCCAAAAAGCTTATTAAAATATTTACTCACTCTGAAGTCACATACCCTCTTTATCCCCAGATACTGATCTGCAAGCACTCAACTGGCTCATGTAATATTGTGAACGCAGCCTCAGCGGAACAGCACCAACTGGTGGCCATCTAGCTTACAGAAACTCTAATGCTACGATCCAATCCACTCAAAAGCAAGCTTTATCCATCATTTCTCATGTAACCTTCTTTCAAGCAAATCGGATGATATATCCCTACACAAAACACAGGGCATGACAAGGAAAATGCCACCTTTACACTAAGAAAGCTGAAATCTTCTCTCAGCATGCATCAGGGCAGTCAGGAGCTTGGGTTAGCGGCTTGGTATGAACATACCTTCTTCTGCCCTGAAGCGTGAAGTGTCAAGAGTTTAGTGGGACACAGAGGCCTAGCTATCCACTGACCTTCACCAACAGCTGTAGTACATGAGAATTGAGATATACTATGAGAATGAATGCCACTGTCGGGACCATTTTAAAGACGAAAGATGGTAACCCCAAGGGTACCAAAACAGCATCCTCTGAAAGCACTGAGCAGAGAATGTGTTTAAACATGCTGAACGCTGTTGAAGAAAAAAAGCGTCAAAACTACTGCAAGGCTGTGTGAACCTCAAAGGTCCTGGTTTAACTGAAAAAAAGTTGCAACAGACTCCAGTCCTATTTTTAGAAGAAAAACACAGCAACTGAATACCATTTCTGCTGTTCAGCTTGCTCCCGAGGTGAGCGTTTCTGAATAGCTTTCCTCACAAGTAAACACATTCAAAAAAGAAAATAAACTACATCGGTACTAAATAAAATGAAGCATACAGAAAATACAGTAAGGATGGGAGTCATCCTGCAGCTTCTCAAAGAATTGTATTTTACTGATTGCCAACCCCTCATCCTGGGTTTGACTCTTCACCATAAAGAGATCAATGGTTTCTCATGGACGAATCATGCAGAAGAAAGTAAACTTTCGGTACAGTGAAGAGGAAGAGGACAGATTTGTAGGTGAATTGGTTTTATGAAGCTGAAGGCTGTATCTCACTGAAATAAGCAAGGTTTCATCTGCACAGCAATCAGTGTGACTTTAATGAGTACTACGTTGCCGTCAAACAAAAGGTCTGTAACCAAGTTCAGGGAAGAGGGAAAAGTAACAGTAAAACAATTGTTAGGAAAGACCAGGTTCGTATATTCAATGTTCTAACCATACTTCCTCCCTTCACCCTATAAATTATTTCTGATATAACACACAATCAAATCCAGGCACACAATTTGGAGAAGCTCTATCTGATTTGGATACGGCTGGGTACTTCTATAAAATTTGCTTTTTAGGGTAAGCACATTGGAAAATGTGACTTACTCCTTCAAAGATGTTTAAAACTCATAGAGAAACCTTGAAAAACATTTTGAAAGTTCAAGTCCTTTGTACCTGGCACCATCTTTAATCAAAATATGAACGCCTGAATATTTGCATGATTGCCACCTCACTAAAATCAAAGCAGCAGTCTACATTTGTCTAGATTTATCACTTCCTGTTAATCAACTAGTAAACCTGTGGAACGCGGCCAGCACTGCAAAGTCTATACGGTTTCAACAGCATTCCCTTTTACTTTATCGAATAACATCTCACTGATCTGTTTATTTTCTACTGAACCATGTGCAAGTACTATTGGTCCTCTTAGTTTGAATAGTCAGTGTTGATTTTTACGTACCCACGGAGAGTAATATCTGTACTGCCGATTTTACCAACTCTGCTTTGACACTTAAACTCTACGCTTGTATTTCATCAGCACCAGACAGATCAACAGTACAGTAACTGCATAAATCATCTCTTTTCATCCTTGGACAATAAGCAGTCAAAAGAAATGCCGGTATACATCATACTCTGGATGTGACTGATCTCTTGTAGGAGTGGGCAGAACTTTCCATTGAATCAGCAATGAGTACAGAAAAAAAGAAAAAGTAATATTTTATGTCAGCTTTGCAGTCAACATTAATTCACTGATGTGCTTATGCTTCCAGTGAAGGGGTCGGTAATAGCAGAAGTTTTTTCTTTATTTCTTGGAAACCTTCCAGAAGTGTAGTTTCTAATTCCTGCTGATTAATTCAGAAAGAACCCGAACGTATGGTGTTATAGCAAGAAGTATATACAGGATGTGCAAAATACAGCAAATAAATTCCATCCTCGCTAGAGCTGCCTCTGTCCGTCCCTCCTAAATGGCGAATGCCCACAGAGTACGAGGGGGCACTACACTCAGCCTTGTGCTCAGCCTAATGCTACTCACACAGATGTAGTTCTTTGGGCTGTGACCCACAAAGGGGACTGTCCTGCCACAGAGGCTTCCTAGGTAAGAAAACTAGCTTGGAGCGTGTTAAATTACTGTCTAAACCACTGCTCCCTTGGACTTAACGCCTCTGCTGGCAGAACCTAACACTTGGGAGTCCTGAACTCACTTTGCTTTTTGAGTGTAGCAGTTTTTAAAGCTGAAGTTGTATTACGCTGTCATATATTCTGACTCTGTAGTTCATCTTAATCTAGTCCTGGGTAGATTTTATAAGGATGAGTATACAGATAAATATACCTGCCTTATTCATTATTTTAAGTTACATTTTTTTATGTTATACTTAGAGATACTCGGAGGTCTTAAAGCATATTAAAGACTTCCTATTAGTATTTTGCTTTGTCCTCTGCTTGCATTTGTTTACTTAATACAGGAGGTATAACCTTAACATGCCAGAAAAAACTGTAGATTTGTACTACGTAGAAACACTAAGTTTTATAAATTTAAGATCAGATGAAGGGGAAAAGTTATTTAAAATAAATACTGAAATACTGCAATGTTTCCCAGAGAGGCTGAAAAATATGGAATCGCCAATCTCAGGAATTTTCAACCTTGACTGGACATGACTCTGAGGAAGCTGATCTAATAGTCTGTTATGAAGGGGCTGGACTGAATGACTACCACAGTTCCCTTCTGACCCTATTTTTTCTAGGAACAAACACACAATGAGATGAGACTGGACTGCTGGATAGGAAGGAAGCCCAGGTAATTAACATGCTTGCCATTGTCCACCTCTCAATAACATGGACTGTTTCCACGAGGGATGCGAGGGAGAACAAGGAGCTTTCCAGTAGAGTACGGAAAGAACCTGTTTAAAAATGAAATGTAGCAGGTGGCAAAGGAGTATGCCGGTATTATGAATGTTACCAGTTGACTGGAAACAGAAGCAGTAGGAGAGATGGCAGAAAAGGTTTTGACAATGAAGGCAGGTGGCTTTTCGCAGCAGAGGTGAGAATGGAACCGTGTCGAGAGGTTGTGGTTAAAGGAACAATGAGATAACATGAAACAGGTAGGAGGCTGCAAAAAAAGCAGAAGCATAAAATTTAGATTTAAAACAAAGCCAACATGCACGCAAGCACGTATACGCAAGCTACTCTACTTCCTACTTTGATGTTGACACAGAGCTTTGGTTAATGCATTTCCTTTAGCATCTCTGGTCCAAGTGTGAGCAGTGGTAAATTGTTTACTGAAGACAATTACACGTGGTTTAGCTGCAACATTATCACGATAACGTTGCAGAGGAAAGCAAGCGGTGCTGCATTCATGATTTTGGTCATTAGCTTTTCACTGTATTGGCTTAAGCGTTTAACATGCTTTGTTAGCCTGAAAAACAGCAAAGATTACATTTGGCATTCTCATCTAACCTCCTCTTTAGCTACATGCTCTATTTGGCACTTGTTTGTTTCACAGTTTGAAAGCAAACTCTGACTATAATTTCTAACAGTATATAGAAACAGATTATACCTCAATATTTTACCATGTTTATTTAATACCACCCCTATTTATGTTAGTAACACATGCTACAGAAAAAAAAAAAAAATCTGTTCAACTTGCAGGAAACTTGGATATCTAAATATTTTGAGTACAGATTGCGATGGTGTGCTTTCCCACCCTCTCAGCCTGATCCTCATTTCCCATATCCCCGCTCACGTGATCAACACCACTGGTGGCCATCGTGGCTTCATCCAGAAAACCATCAGTGTCAGTCACGATGAGTGGTCAGGTCGTGATGGCATCAAGCTCAAAGTGGATTCGGAGGAACATGATAATACAGTAGCCCAAAGGCTAAGTTCTGGCTGCGTGGCCCCCTAACCACAGTGCTGATCAGTGTTATACTTGAGCCTAATTTGGAAGAAACTGACAACTGTAGCCTGTATGCAAATATGACTGAATCAATCACCTTACCAAGTAAATAAGGATAAAATGAGGAGACAAAGAGCCCCTTGAACTCTACTGCACAGTAGTCAGCTGCACAACACAATCTCCTCTCGAGCAGGGACACTTTTGAGGTTACGCCTCTTGCAGAGATCCCAGGCATCTGGATGTCAAGAGATTCCTTGCCACTACAGATCCATGGTAAGGCACTAACAGCTTAGTAAGCTTTTCTAAGATTATGTCTTTAGTTGTGCACATGTAACCTATTAGACAAAACCCACTGACCAAGAAAGGGAATAGCAGTGGGTTCAGTTACACCTCGGCTCCTTACCCCTTTGGTTCAAGGAATTTAGAAAGCAAGGGGGACTATTCTGAACCTTGTGACTCACTGGGAGGGTGTCCTCGATGAGCGTTTAACCTTATCCTCTATACAATAAATCAAATATACTTTGCCATCTCAAATCTAGTTAAGTAGCTGCCTTATTTACAATTGAGCTTTTTTAAATGACTGTTTTCATAGAATCACAGAGTCATTAAGGTGGGAAAAGACCTCTAAGATCATCTAGTCCAACTGTCCACCTACCTCCAAGACTGCCCACTAAACCATGTTCTTAAGTACTACATCTACTCTTTCATTAAACACCTCCAGGGACAGTGACTCCACCACTTCCCTGGGCAGCCTGTTGTAATACCTGACCGCTCTCTTCTGGAGAAGAAATTGTTCCTAATATCCAACCTGAATCTCCCCCAGTGCGATGTGAGGCCATTCCCACTTGTAACTATTGCTAGTTAAGCAGGAGACGAGACTGACCCCCCGTTCGCCACAACCTCCCCTTCAGTGAGTTGTAGAGGGCTGTAAGGTCTCACCCAAGCCTCCTCTTCTCCAGACTGAACAATGCCATTTCCTTCAGCCACTCCTCATAAGACACATGCACCAGACCCCTCACCAGCTTTGTCGCCCTTCTCTGTACACTATCCTCAAATACTTGAGGCGCAGCCTCACCAATGCCAAGTACGGAGGGATGATCACCTCCTTGCTCCTGCACTGTTTCTGATACAAGCCAGGATGCCATTGGTGGTCTTGACCACCTGGGCACACTGCTGGCTCATGTTCAGCCAAGTACTGACCAACACACCCAGAACCTTTTCTTCTACACAGCTTTCCAGCGATTCTGCCCCAAGCCCGTAGCACTGCATGGGATTGTTGTGACCTAAATGCAGGACCTTACATTTGGACTTACCGAATTTCATCCCACGGTGTCAGCCCATCAATCCAGCCTGTCCAGATCCTTCTGTACGGTCTTCCTACCCCCAGGAAGATTGACGCTTCCTCCCAACTTGGTGTTGTCTTGCAAACTTGCTGAGAGTATGCTGAATGCCCTTATCCAAATCATCAATAAACGTATTAAACCGGACAGGCCTCAATACTGATCCCCGTGGAACACAACTCATGACCAGATGCCAGCTGGTCCATTTACCACCACTCTGTGGGCTTGACCATCCATACAGTTTTCTACTGAGCCAAGAGTGCACCTGTTCAAGCCACAGGCTGCCAGCTTCTGCAGGAGAATGCCGTGGAAGACAGTGTCAAAGGCTTTGTTGAAGTCTAGGTAACCCACCTCAACAGCCTTTCCCTCACCTACCAAGTACCTGGTCACAGAAGGAGACAAGTTTGATCAAGAAGGACCTGCCTCTCACAAACCCATGCTGACTGGGTCTGATCCCTCCAGTTGCCCCACGCATGCATATGATAACCTTCAAGATTAGCTGTTCCATAACCTTCCCTGGCACTGAGGTCAGGCTGAGAGACCTGTAGTTCCCCCGATACATCTCACAACCCTTCTTGTAGATGTGTATCACATTCCAGTGAGAGATGGCGGAATGCAGCTTGGCAAGCATGTCTACCAGCTCTCTCAGCACCCTTGGGTGGATCCCATCTGGCTCCAGGGACTTGTGACAATCCAGGTGGAGTAGCAGGTCTCTAACTTTTTCACCCTGAATTTTGGGTGGTTTATTCTGCTCCCCATCCCTGTGGCTGAGTACTCCAAGAATAACCGAACTGACTACTAAAAGCAAATGTAAAGAAGGCATTGAAAATCTCAGCCTTTTCCTTATCATCAATGGTCACATTTCCTGCCACATCCGGTAAAGGATGGAGATTCTCCTTGGCCCTCCTCTTACTGTTAATATATTTATAAAAATGTTTTTTGTTGTCCTTTGCCACAGTGGCCAGGTTGAGCTCATGACAGTCTTTTTGTTTTTCTCCCCGCGTATGCTAGCAACTTCCTCATACTCTCCCTGAGTTGACTGTTCCTTCTTCCAGAGGAGGTAAACTGTCTTTCTTCCAGAGTCTCAGCAAAAGCTCCCTGTTCAGCCACACTGTTCTTCCTCCTCTCCATCTCGTCTTAAGGTACAGGGGGACAGCCTGCTCCAGCAGTTTCATACCCTTCCCCCTCCATACCTACTTTAAAGCCCCCTCAACGAGCCCTGCCAGCTCCTGGGCTAGGATCCCTTTCCCCCTTTGAGGCAGATGGGCCCCGTCTGCAGCCATCAGGCCAGGTGCTGAGTAAACCGTCCCGTGGTCAAAAAAACCCAAAAAACAACAAAATTCCTGCAAAGGCACCAGCCTCTCAGCCATGTATTTATCAGATGGGTTTTCCTGCTCCTCTCGGTATTTCTCCCAGACACTGAACGGATACAGGAGAACACCACCTCTACTCTTTCACCATGCACTAACCACCCCAATGCACTGAAGTCCCTTTTGATAGCCCCAAGGCTTCTCTCAGCGACTTCATCACTGTTAGCATGAACCATCAGTAAAGGGTAATAATCAGAGGGGTAAATGAGGCCATAAAGTTTTCTGCTGACGCCCCTGACATGTATCACTGCTTCACTCTTAAAACCGAAGTGAGTAATACGTCTATAACACTAATACAGCAAAACTGCGTTTAAAGGAAAAAAACAAACAAACAAACAAAAAAAAAAACAACACATGAACCAAAACTACTGTTGGTTCTGAGACTATTTCATTTCACAAGCTGATTGTCAGACTAAAATGAAGTTGTGTAAAACAAACCAAATTTAGATGCTTTCCTTAGGAATCCTATTAAAAATTTTACTGTCAGAAGATATCTGTTTAGCACTTCAAAAAATCAGTACCTCTAAGAATTATATTGGGCCTTCAAAAAATGAGGCCGCTGCTATTCTTAATTAAATACCTGCTAGCGTACATCCTCAGGAAACACTGAAAATCTTTACAATCAACTTATCTGCAAGACCACTGAAACAAATATCATATGAATTATCCTATTCTAGATAAATATCATATGAATAAAGTCACAGTACCATGCACGAAATTCATTCAGTCAGAATCTTTTGAGATGGAGAAGGATGACAGACGCAGGATTTTTGCCTTCAAAATGCTCTATTAGTCATGAAACCTTGATTTCTATACGTTTTAGAAGCTCTGACATTCAGGAGGAATGAGCAATACCAGCTGATTCTGCATTACGTGATATAATTTAACTTGACACATCTCGACACTTCATCACATATCTGAAGGACCATGTTTCTACTGGAGGGGAACAACTGCCTGAGGCTACTACTTAGTATACATGCAGTTCTGGCAGGACAGTCAGTTAATCCTGCATGTACTGCAAAATCTTAGCAACAGAATTGCACTAGCTGGAGTAGTTTAAATGCTAACTAATTTTAAGAGCAAAACCTTATGTGTTTTATCCACTATATTGTACCAAACAAATCCTAGTGATTCTGTTCATCAAAACAAATACGACAAACCAGACACAAGTACGTACACACATCTAAATTATTCTTGCTTTAGAAATTAATTTGTCTTAAAGCATATTTTTATGTAACTAGCTCTAGTCAGAGTTAGCTTCAAGATAGGAATCAAAGGAATATTTGCCTACTTTTCCATGTAGACGAATGGGCCAAAATAACATTATGACATCCTGTTGGGACAAGATTTATTTTGAGAAAAAAATCCTTCCAACTTTAGATAATTTTTGATTAAACGACGGCATTTTAAAGGAAAGGCTTTTTTCTCTTCTTATAATGCAAATGTTGAGTGTGTAGACTTTCAAAAGCATCCCAGAATGCTTATTGAAATGATAAGCTCCGAATATTCTGATATGAGCAATGGAGGGAGGGGGGGAGATTTTTTTACACATCACAAAACTGAACTGCACGCGTAACAGCATTTAGTTTGTTCAGGGCTTTCAGGAATAAAGGTATTATTACTATATTAATAAAATATTAATGATAATAAATATGTAATGCCACATTTTATGGCAGTGACTGGGTGGTGAACCAGAGAGAATAGGAATGCTACGCTTTCTCTCTAGACAGACGGTCTCTTTAACACCCATTAGGTACAGAACTGGCATCCTACCCTCGTTTTATGTCCCCTCTTCTTTCCCAAAGACGAGCAGAGACAGAAGCTGAACTAAGGCTCAGGACTGTGGTTGTTATCAGGTGTGGAGATTCACTACATTTGGCAGTTGCACTTGGTGCCTTAACCAAGAATACTACTGAGAGAAAATGTCAGGCTATGCTGCCGCCCATAAGTACTACCGGTATTAGAAGAACTGGACGATTTTGCTAGATTTATTTTTCCAAGATACATTCATTTCCTGTGCAGTGCTATTTTTACTATTTTTCTAATATTAACCTTGATATTGGTGCCATTTTTTTAAATGAGTATCAAGTGCCAGGAGTAAATGAAACATTTTCTGAAAAGCTGAGAGCTGCACTTAAAATAAAAATTCTTCATACAGTGCACCTTGAATCTCATCAGACCTACAAAACAGCTAGGGGTAAAACTGCAAACACTATTGCTTACTAATTATATCACAAAAAAGAGACTGTGAAATAGACTTCATCCAGGCAGTATGAATCCTGAATCCACTGACTGGACCAGGTAGTCCATCCCCAGCCCTTAGGACATGCTGGGTAACAAGCCTAGACAGAAGGCATTACCAATGATAGTCTCTCTCAATGCACTCGTAAAAATCACCTTGGGCGTGGTAACCATCTCTTCCTTGTACATGCAAAACTTATCACCCAGTAGTATTTTCCCTACCAGCAAAGCTTGATAATGAATACTCATAGCAGCAGCAGTGTTTTTTGCTTCTAATTTTTTAGCCAAGTAAAAGAGAAATTGAATTATTTTCACCCGGATACAATTAAAATTATTACATATTCACCCGGATACAAATAAAATTATTTAAAAGGTAGGGCAATTTCCGGCTATTCATCTTTACAAAAGACACAATGAAAAGACATTAGAGTCCAATTGACAGTATAGTGTAACGGACCTAGGTGATTCAATTTCAATAACTTCTTTTCAAGCACAGAATTTTTTAATCAGTGAATATTGATTTTTTTTTTTTTTTTACATGGATTTGAAGGAAAATGTAACATGAAAGGACACAAGGAAGAAAAAAATGCTAATTACACATGAACACAAAGATGTTGATATAGGCCAGCATTTCTGTTCTTTCACTCTCGCCTTTCCTTTACAGGTCACGCTGTTTACTTTCACTGAGAGAAAAAGGTGTATTTTAGACCCTGGATCTAAGCCTATTTATTAGCGGTACTTTCCATTTCTGTAACGTACAGCTTTGAAAAACAGTAATTTGAAAAGTCATATGACAGCTTTGAATCAACTGCTTAATAGGTTTTAGTAAGCCTTTCTCAAGACAACTCTGAGTCAAGTAAGCTTGCTGTACCCTAATGTAGCTGTATAAGCGCTTTGAAGGTATTGTTGCTTTGGTGTTTTTTTTTTCCCATTAAACTGCATTTTCTATAATGTCACATCCTTATAAGAAAGTTCTCCTTTGTCTGGGGTAAACCAACTGATTCGCAAGCCAAGATTTTAACAGAAAGTACTGCACAGGCTCTTCCCAGATAGATCCCAAATCCCAACCTCCCTTTAAAAGTCTGCCTCTTCAGATGCCAGTTCCAGTCTATTCTCTTTCATTTAGATAAGACTTGTCAATATAATGAAACAATATCATGTATTCTGAAGTCTAAGCAGTGCATTACTCTGTTTATATAGAATCTTTCCAGGAACAGTGTGCCCTTCCATGCTTGCTTAAAAGCTTCACCCTGAGCTATTTTTAATTTAATGAAAGAAAACTCATTCACTGCGGAGACAGAAGCTATTCCTTTAAAACAGTTTATTCCCACACAGCTGTCTGCTGAAACAGTGGAAGCTCACAACCAGAACAAATGACTCCTCCTTTCAAACTGGAACCCACGCGCTCTGGATTGAGTTCTCGTGTTAGTGGCCCTTCTGCCGCTATGGCATTTCAGATATCCCAGACCTAAGAACACAAAAGGGCTTAGGTCAAACTAAACGAACATTAAAGAATTTGACCAAGTCTTCAGCCATCGCTACGTCACACGCTGCACTGTAAGACTGTAGCACACTCTGTACATGAAGAGAATTCAAAATGGGATCTAGAAAAAAAAACCCAAAATGCTAATCATGAAGTCATCTAACATGGCCAACAGGAAAATCTATGAACAAAAGAATCTATTATATCTCATCCCCGCCCAGGAAACAGAATCCTTGCAAAAGCTGCAGCGAGGACTGAACTGCTGCATTCTTTCCCCCATAATACAACTGGATCAACATTCTCTAATCTCCAAAACCTTAAATTCCAGAATATACATTCATTTTTAATCTAATGAGTATTTGAAGGAAAACTGAAATCCATTTAGGTAATATGTGACACAAACATTGAAAGTCACTATCTACCAGAGTAAATTCTGATGTAGTAAACACAAAATGTCATCGTCTTTTATGTCTTCTATGCCTAAGACCTTGAAATTACAGCTTGAGTGCTCAGTTCCTAAGACACACTGCTGCTTGCTGTGGCCTCAACAGTCCTCATTCCTGCATTTTCAAGGTAGTGAGAAAGTCAGCTGGGTTCTTTGGTGTCATCAGCCATCTTTCACACAGTAATGAGAGGGGCAGATCCGCTCCAGTTCACCTGTTCTTTGGCTATATAAAAGCCTTCGTTTTACAAGACTGTCTGGCACCATTAAGAAAGAAACAATAAGAGAAGTGATTTCAAAACATCCAAGGATGCACTCATATACAGTGTCCTAAAGATGTTAGGTGAGGTACAGATGTAAATACATAGCTCAAAAAGTAATGCCTCCTATTTATTCCCATATAAACTAAAACAGATGCAAAGAGCACAATTAATACTATTTGATAGACCAAATTCTCAGCTGTTTTTCAACATAGACACCACCATCAGCTATGTATTTTTGCCAGTGATGAGCAAGAGCCTGCATGCTCTGCTCGTCAAAATCTGCACCAGTAGAGATGACCCACTGTCACCACTGCTGAAACGCACCACCCACTGCCTCGCTGTGCTCGCATCCACTGGTTGGTCTCCGTAAATGCTCAGTGAGCATCAGTGAATGTCAATGGATGCAACACACCTTTGCATCATACAAACTTCCGTGTCAGATGCCATTTGTCAGACAGGCCTCTGCTGCCATGTGTCACACGGCAACAACATGTAACAGAATACCGGCAGGAAGGTTCAACCTTTACTGCAACAGCACCTATGTTACTTTAGGCACAACTATGGACACAATACAGTAGGGACACCTTATTTTCTCTTACTAGCAGTCCTTGAAAATTAACAGAAATCTTGATAGGATATTCTTACCACCAAGAACATACAACTTCAGCATCAAGCATACGGTACAGGAGAGTTTTATATATACTTACTTATCTCAAACTATAGTCTAAACATTTATACAGGAAAACGATTCATGTACTTACTAGAATAGGGAAGAGAGCCATCAAAATCCATATTACAGTATCGCAGAGTTCCCTACTGTACACTAAAATAAAGACTAAGATTTCCCCTCTCTCTTCCCAAAAGATTTTAATTTTTCCTTAAGTTTTTCTATCAGAGTCTCTCCACAGGTCCCGGTGGATTCCCTGGCAGTCAGCAACACTGAAGAGAAGCTGGTCTTGTACTCAACACTGTCAGTTAACCTGTTTTCAACAGGGAGCTACAAACACAAAACTAAGAGCACGAGCTGGCCTTTTTAACCTCAATTAATCTAAAGCTAATAATTTAAAGAATTAATGAATGAGAGAGATTACTTCAAATGTAAAACTTGACCCTATGGCAGAATATGCCACCCTCACAGTGAAGAAGTTCTTCCACACGTTCATATGAAACTTCTGGTGTTGCGGTTTGTGCCCAATGCCCTTTGTCCTGTCACTAGGCACCACTGAGGAGAGCTTGGCCCCATCCTCTCAGCACCCACACTTTAGGTATTTACAAGCATTTCTAAGACATCCTTTCAGTCTTTTCTTGTCCAAGACTGTTTCATACGTATAATTATTGCAGAGCATATACTGTCAGCAGAGAGAAATACCAGCTTTGAAAGCTATATACTACAGAACATTTTGTTTTTCAAAACCACACATAGCAGCACGATACAATTCTAATGAAAGGAGTGGCAGGTAATGTTATATAAAATATGCATGACTGAACGTATACTGCCAGACATGTGTTCTGTACAATAGGTTTTATGCACAACTAAAGTATAGTACATGCTTGACAGCATGGTATGGTACAAGCAGAAGAGTAACAGATGAGACAGAACTACAACTCAGAATCAAGATGACTTTGCTTCTTTTTTTCCTTTCATTGAGTGGAGAAGGACAAACGGAGTTCAAAACTTAAAACTTCTCCCTACAACATTTCAGTACTAGTAGCTAGGGTTGTCAAGCTGATTACATTAGCTTAGCCACTTAACTTTGTAAAGACACTGCCACTGGACATTAAAAAAAATCACTATTTCCTGTCATAATGATATGACAATGGCCTCCAACATTCATAAAGATTGAAAAGCATTTTTTCTGCATAATTACCTTGTAAAGTCAGTCATCTCCATCATAATCACACACATTCTCTTGGCCAAAACAATTATGTCATTGCTGGTATCATCCCATATTTCAATCTCTGCATCAAGCTTACTCTTGACTTTTTTGAAGTCAGCCACTTGCTCAGCTATCTTTTCCTTTTCAGCCTCTGGCAGTTGAGTCATCTTGGCCTGAAACATAAAATAGAATCATAGAATGGCTTGGGTTGGAAGGGACCTCTAAGATCATCTAGTTGTTGCCCCTTTGCTGTCGGCAGGGCTGCAAACAAAATAATGTTACTTGCTTAATACCTGTCTATGTCAGAGAGGGTTTTTTGTTGTTGTTGTGATTTTGGGTATTTGTTTTCTTTTTTTTTTTCTTTTTTCTTTTTAAACTAGGTATTAGTAAATATCTAACTTAGATACAGAGCAGCCTGAGCCAACTGTCCCAGCCTGAGTACTTCTGAATTTCACTATCAGTACACTATCACTGTGTTCAGCCAAATAAGTTAGGTTGGCATAACGCAAACAGCACTGTCCATGGAACTATTACTATTAATGTAAGTAAGAGGAACAAGAGAAAATTCTTCCAAACAGCCTGTATACAATATGACTAACATATTTTCATTTTTTTCTTCAAATGAAGGAGTCTAGGTTTTGTTAAGTGTGATATTAGGTGCCGGTTACAAACTGCAATAATCTTTCAGGTAGACAAGAATAAAGGAGAAGGTTTAGTTGTTCTGAAACGTTCGGATGTGCTTGTCCTCTCTGCTGAGAAAGCTCCTAGGGATTATTTTAAGAACTGAGAAAGAGTTGCTAGTTCAAACCAACATCTTCTATCTTTGAAGAAGATGTAGATTAAAGCCCTAGAAAATCAGTATGCGACCAAAGTTATCAAACAATTACCTTGAATGCTAACAGGAAATAACAAATATTCAAATGAAGCCACAGCCCAACTGGGCTCAGGTGGGACACAGCTCTATACCTGGCTGCAGTTCTGGACTGAATTGTTTGCAAATATTCCACAAGATAAAACTGTTTCAAATAAAGATTTAGTAAAGATAGAGATATGGTACTTTCTGTGCACATTTAGATTATGGAATCAGAACATTCAGTCTACACTGTATGCACGTTTTTTTTCTATTTTTAAGCATTATGCCCTTTTTTTTTTGAGTTTGAGTTGTTTGTTTTTTGAGTGTTAATGTAAGTGTAATATATCAAGACTGACGTAAGTGCTGAAAATGCAGCCTAGTGAGAAGAGAAATACTTTCCTTAGTACTCTTATTCATGAGCAAGATTATCAGTTTGCTCCAGACAAGGGACAGATACATTTCTTTCACCAGAAATGGGCCAGGAACTAAACAAAAACAGACCAGGCATAGCCAAAAACAACACAGATAAGGCAAAAAGGTATCTGATGCATGAGGATCTGCCAGGAAAAATTTAAAGATCTAACTTCTCCTACAATGCAGAACAAATTATTTTTATATTACTGATCTGATAAATTGTATAAATTCACTCTGAGAGCAGAAATGCAACAAAACTACAGTTTGCAATGAAACCAGTCATTGCTTGGGATTATGTTACTGTGGATTTGTTTGTTTTAAGTACTACACATTTTATTTCCATCCGGAAGTGTAAGATCACATACATGAACTAATCTTAAATAAGTTTAATTTCTTATTTCAGGTGGAATCAAACAGAAGCGCAGCTGTGGTTCAGCTCCCAGTAAACTAAAATGTGTAGTTACATGGAGGAAATGATTTTAAATTGCAGCATTCATTTAGCTAGAAACAAAAGTTCCCCTTGTCAATCTTCTAACCAGCATCAGCCAAATCAAATTTAATGCAAAACAGATCCCCTGCATGGCGACTTTCATGACGTTCATGATCTTCCTTAGCTCTGCAGACACTGAATCAGAAGCTTAAATTCCTAAGCGGCTGCTCCTGTAGGACTGCCTCTCCAGAAACAGAGCTTGCCTGCTTCTCTATCAGTTGTAATCAAACAGTAGGAACTATGTTCTAAGGGTATATTCACTTTGGTATCTTTTACCCAAAACTTTAAAGTCCTGAGAGATGACCTGAAACAAAGCTCAGGCTTCTCAGTTGACTTAGTATATCAAAACCACTAAGGAAATAATTGCTAGAAGTCAGTGAAAGACAAAACTGAAATCTCCCTAGAAAAGGAAAAGCAGACTTGCATCAAGCCTTTGCTTACTATCCTAATGATTCTTAAACAACATTAAAGCTCATAGGCTGAATTCAGTAAGTCACACAGAAGTTATCATACCCACAGTAGGAAAATATTCAAATCACAGGATACAGAATACTGGATTTGAAAGCATGACAGCCACATCAAGATTAAGAAAAGGCAGTTCTATTAATTCAAAATACCTTACGTATTTAATGGATAACCTCATATATTTCTTCTGACATTTTGAAGAGTGCTTTGTGCATTGAATTTTTGGTTAAATAAAGGAAAGATTGGAAGGACAGAAAAGTGTGTTATGAAAACAGCTGTGAAAACATTAAATGCAAATCCCGTAGTAAATTCTTCCTTTCAGATTTGTGTCTGGAACAAAAAAAAAATTTAAGATTTTTTAGAAAAACCAGTATTTAAAAATTTACCCTGGGTTTTCTTTTTTTTTTTTTTTTTTTTTTTTTGCTGCTAGAAATGATCATCTGGGTAATACTGCTTTGGTACAGAAGCACTAAACAACTCAGCATGAGTAAATGACTACAGGCAATGAACTTGTGACACAACACTTTCTTTCATGTGCCCTCCCTTGACTCTGACCACTAATTTCTATACATGTGTGATCCTGGCTACCAGAAGGTCTCTCAGAGGGGCTGAAAAATAGCCTCGTGGACATCAATTATATATGGACTAACGCCAGGATGACTGGAGGCTTTCTGCTCTCACTGGCTTTTCTATATACATTTATTCATTTTTCCTCTTCCTCCCAAAAAAGCTCCACATCAGCAGAATCCCAAGTGCATCAAGTTTTACTATAATTTAAGAAACATTAATCTTTGGAGTATAATTATCTAAATGATTAAATGCATGTCTACAGAAAAGCAAATAAAAAACAGCACATAGATATTTGAAATTGCCTGCATTGGTATTCTATGCAGATACCATACGTCCCACCAGGCTGGGGGGACCAAGATCTTTTGTCCTGTTCATCTTGATGTCACTACTATGTTTTATATCTATCTCTTTCTCTATGAAGTAGTCCAACTCAAGTATTATATAAAGCAACTATTAAGACACTGTAATTATGGCGCAAATATTTTGCGGTATATTCTTGTTTATAAAACACCATCTTCCAAACTTAAAACTGGAACTTACAGCAGTGACTAAATTGCCAGTTATAATTTGTGTAACAGGTAATCAGCTTGATACGCAATGCATAAGGTTTTCAAGCCATACCATTTAAGAGGTTTTATTTATGCTTGAATTGCTGTGTCACGAGGTTAATTTTCCCATTTATATCAATTACTGGAAATTACAGGCCTCCCAAAGTATGTTGTAATTGCAATCACTAAATTATAAAGCGTAACTGAGTAATTAAAGGAATACTTTTCCTGTTTTGTTAAAAAAAAAAAAAAAAAGAGGAAAAAAAGACCTAAAAGAAACCATGTAAAATCAAGACACATTCACCTCATGGTTATAAGAGCTTCTTAAGAAAGATATGAAACAGACAAAAATAAAGACCTGGGCTGCAAAGTCACAAGAATTGAAGTACCCCTTTTCATGCTGTTTTGAGTTGAAGAACGCATGCCTCGATACACAAATTACAAGAAAGATGATATCTTAATGAGGGAAATCTGACAAAGTATCCTATTATATGTCAGTAAGAATGACTTTCAGTCAGAATGAGACACGTTATACAAACAAAGGTGCAAAGGAAACCACAATTCTGACCTCACAATTCTGACAATTTTTCTTTCATTTCCCTCATAGTGCTTTATAAACAAGGAATCATAAATCACAGAGTGACTCAGGTTGTAAAGCAGCATAAGCCCAACCATTTCCAGCCTCCCTGTCATGGGCAGGGCTGCCAACCATCAGACCAGGCTATCCATCCAACCTGGCCTTGAACACCTCCAGGGATGGGGCATTCACAGCCTCTCTGGGCAGCCTGTGCCAGCACCTCACCACTCTCTAAGTACAGAATTTCCTCCTAACATCTAACCTAAATCTCCCCTCTTTTAGTCTGTGACAGGACAAGGGGAAATGATTTCAATCTGCCTATGTACAAAGTTGATCTCCCTCCTGTTTGTATGATCCCTTCAAGTATTGGAAGGCCAGTAACGACATAAAACAAATGTATGCACAGTCTAAGCATAGATATGACTTCACCTTGAAATACGCAACAAGTACATATAAAGTAAAGATCTAAATGAATCATGTTATATTACATGGGTGCTGGATTATTCTGCCTACTAGGAAAAGCACCTTTTTCATTAGTTCTACAACACAAAGTTTTTTACTGCAGCAAAAGAAAACTATTAAAATTAGGAGAGAGAAGGGCTTTTTTTTCTTACTTTTCTTTTTTCCTTAGGAAAGAAAAGAAACCTGCAATACATATATTTTTCTTTAATTTCTTTTAACTCTTAAGGAGTTATTTACATTGCCTTGTTTGCAACTTGACACTACAGAATAAGATTAGGGAAACTTCTCATTTCAAAACCTTTTAAGTTTGTCAGTTTGCTGTTACAGATCGAGACAACTCTGAGATCAGAACAGATTATCCACACAATGACTAAAGGATCCATAACAGGATCCAGAAGAAGCAACTAAACAGCGAAGATTTTGACTCTTGTCCTACTGCTGCATCATTTGCCAGTGAAATTCCAACCCCAAAAATTGGCCTTTGTCCCTGACTGCACTCTCCAAGGACGACTTCCATATAGACATACATTATTCACCTGAATTCTTAAAGTAACATGCTTTTTGTTTTCCTGATCCCCTAAAACAAATGACTGGCCAGAGCCACAGTGCCAGAATGCTTACCTCTAACGTGGAGGTGTGGTGGAGGGAGAGAAGGAGGAAGGGAGGGAAGAGAAACAGCAGAATGAAGCACCATGCCTCCAAACAGATGTTTACATTATCAAAAATTTCCTGAGACAGAAATTTAGTGTCTGAAGTGATTCTTTTAAGACTGATGTGTCCCCTGCCTTTTAAATCACATCCTACATTCTCTACTGAGTGAATAATCACTCAGATATGGATAAAGAGGTGAAACAGCAAATACTGGCTATTAACAATCCATGGCAAAGTGAGTATTAAGAACATTCCCTAGAGATTAAATGTACGGGAGTGATACTGGAAGCCGGAAGAAGCAGTACTTCTTCAGGTTTAATACCTGCAGTCACCAATTGCCTTTTTCTGGTATTAAGGACTGTAACTTACTTCCTGAAGCCCAGCCTGCTTTCATTAACTTTCGTGCCTCATTTTTGCTGCCATGTTAGCTCCTGTATATTTTTACATACAGCAAAACTGAACGAAGAGATAAAGCTATCAGCAGATAATATCAAAAACACAAATTGTAGCACTGATTTTGCATCAACCTTCACAAAAAGGTTGACTCAGATAAGGCAATGCATTTTATCAATCTAACTCCTCTCTGTGCCAGGGAAACAGGCCTGTAGATGAAGAAGAAACATGCCATGAATCTGGGTTGCATTGGATTGTGTCACTGGTTTTCGTGTCCTTCTCTAAATAATCTAGGAAAATGTAATCTATATGTAATTGGCATTGAGTAGATGCAACACTCACTGAAAAACTGTTCACAGAATATTTCTCAAGAAATCACATCAAAGTTGAGGGATCAAAGTTGTCCAGATGTGGAGTCTTCAGTACAGGAGAGACAAAGACCTGTTGGGGCACATCCAGAGAAGGGCCGCACAAATGATCCACATAATGGAACACCTCTCCTACATGGACAAGCTGATAGAATTAGGGATATTCAGCCTGGATAAGAGTAGGCTGCAAGGTAACCTGGTAGTGGCCTTTCAGTCTCTAGCAGGGGGCCATAAAAAAGAAGAGGACAGACTCTTTGGCAGGGTCTGTGGCAAGGGAAGGGAAATGGCTACAAGCTCAGGGAGGGTAGATTTGGGTTAGACAGAAGGAAAAAATCTTTTACAGTGAGGGTGGTGAGGCACTGGAACAGGTTACCCAGAGATGCAGTTGATGCTCCATTCCTGGACACTTTCAAGGCGAGGCTAGGGGTCTAGCAGTGGTGTCCCTGTTCATTGCAGGAGAGTTGGACTCAGAGGTCCCTTCCAACTTTAAGGATTCTAGGATTCTGTGATCTATTAAGTGAAATTCTGAAGGGACCTGCTCCAACTCTGGAGTTACTCAGCATTTTCACTAAAAGCATGTATGAAAGAACCAAGAGCACACACCACACGTGTATGGCATAAGAGGTCTACTTTGACATGTAAAAGACTTGGTTTACAATCTTTACTCCTTGTTTACTCTTATATTATCACTATTTCAATAAAGGGAAGAAATGTAGTAAGTTAGAGAGACAATTAAATGCTTTTGACAGATCATGACCCCTGACAAGGAATCTTTTTTTCCATGTATTAAGCATCAAAATTACTACTAGCAAAACCTACACAAAATTACAGAATTGGCATTATGTCAATTTTTGTCATTGACATTTCCAGAGTATATACAACTTTGCTAAAAATTAATCTCGCCTATTATTTTAAATTTGCCTTTTCATTATCACAATAGCAGAAGCTTGCTATTAATGTATGCCAGCATTTATATTAACAAAGTGACTCTAGATGCAAAGTCTTTCAAACTTGAATAGGAGTAGCTGACTCCTTTCCCTTCCAAGTATTCCCTTCTGTCAGTAGCACTGCTAGCCATGAGAGCAAACCCTGTTACAAGGTGTCAGTCAAAAGCACAGCTAGCCAGTAAAAAGAGATGATTCCTACTATAGTTAGCACTGGTGCAGCCTCGCCTTAAATACTGCTTGCAGGGATTCACAATGTAAAGAAGATGTTAAAGTACCTGAAAGCATCCAGAGAGCAACAAGGCTGGTAAAAGGGCTGAAATGCATTTCCTGCGAGGAGAGGCTGAGAACACTTGGGTTCTCCAGTTTGAAGAAAAGAAGACTCAAAGGTGATCTCATAGATCTCTACAACTTCCTGAGAAGGGAAGTTCTTCTCTCAGGGAAACGATGGCAGGATATGTGGTAATGACACAAAGCTGCACCAGTAGAGGCTTAAACTGGGCATTAGTAAAAACGTCTTTACCGTGACAGTGGTCAAGCCCTGAAACGGGCTTACTAGAGGAGTGATTGATGCCCCACGTCTCCGTTCAAGAGGCGTTTATGCTTTAAGTTTTTGTTAGCACTAAAGTGCTCAGGCAGCTGGACTATATGATCTCTGAAAATCCCTTCCAACTGAACAATTCTATATTCTCTATGTTGCTTTAAGCAAATGCCAATAGGTTGTCTTAATGTTTGCTGTTGTTGTTTTGTTTTGCTTTTTACTATTGTCTCATTTTAGAGAGTTTGGTAAGACTTTTATTGTCTTTTCAAGGCTGAATATATTTTTAGGTATAGAATAACAATCACTGTACATAAAGTGTAACACAAATAAAACAAGAAAATAATTCATTTTGGATTTTCTCATTCACACTACCACACACACCACACCAACTCTTCATCAGCACCAAACTGTTCTGCAAACACAACGTACAACAAATCTCTACAAATGTAGATCTTAATCTCAGATATTTTTATCTCTGTATTCATGTAACAGCCTGTGAAAATGAGAAACAACATGGGCAGTTGGTTGTCTGAAAGCAGTTTTGCTTTTCTCATGTGCACACATTAAAATATTTTGTATATATGTAATACATACCCTGTCAGTCTTCCCTTCTGTCTGAATACTTGTGCGACTACGTGTATCATGATCTTCAAGGTCAGATACATCTTCAAGCTCTTCAGGTGTCTAGGAAAAAGGTGTTCAAGTGTTATTCTCTCTTATGTTTATTAAATTTGGTATTAATGTCAAACTTTACAACTTGGTCTAAGAGAATGCCTGACAAACAAAAAAACAAGTCTTGCTGTAGAACAGCACTGTCTACTAAATGCTAATTAAAACCACATTCTGTCGGACAGCTTTGAACCAGGTCAAAACAGCTATGATAACACTAAAGCTGACTCTTAAAAGTTAGCACTTATGGAATTTATTTTATATTTACATCTCACGTTGCTGCTGCTAGCAAAGGCATACTACAAACAAACATTTGTGACCAGAATGCATAGGTTTGTTCTACCTTCTCTTCCCTGTACAGAAACATAACATGCTCACTATAACGCACTAATATATGAAAAACTCAAACTGCTCACGTTTGGAGTATATCTCTGACTTTATTGCAATGTACATACCGTAGACAAAATCAGAAGAACCTGAACTGCTAACATTTTTTCATTCTGATTTCTTCAACTGTACCCCAAGCAAATTAATGAAAAATACTGTTTTCCTTATGATATATTTTCTGTATGAGTCAAGCCTTGAAATTTATTTCCTACATTCCATTTACCAATATATCATGAAAAAATAAAACCTGCAGGAGTTCTGAATTTTATCATAAATAACTTAGAAAATAAACCACCCGTGGCTAAGGGACACCCAACAAAACATTCAAAGCAAGTTTAACCATACTAGCATAGCAGCGCGCAGTGAAGCACCCAACATTCAGAATTATTAACTACTTAAAAATTAATATTGGTTCTGCCAATACAATGGGATACTCGGAAAGCTTTCCTTTGGCTAAAGGGATTCATGTTTTAAAGAAACAAATTTACATGTAAATCCAGACCGAATAAGGAATTGGTGACAAATCTGCCATTGGACGGTCTGCTATCAGCTTGACCTCTAGAGTTCCATGCCATTCTTAGTACCTCTTACGCCTGATGTCCCAAGAGAAACATGATAGGATAAGGAGAGGATAATAAACCTACCAAAAGATATGCAGGAAAAAAAACACCCTGAAAATCATCATTACTTTACCCAATTTTCAATGACATCCAATGTGTATTTATTTAATCCAGAGTTGCTGTGTTTTCATCTTCTCATTTTTACTGACAGGTTATATATAATCAATATTTATTGAGAGGAATGTTACAGGATTGTGTTATTTTATTTTTAGGTCCATAACACAGTAGCAACACTACATTATACTGTATAAATCCACTTGCATACATTCCAGACATTTGGGAAAGTAGCTGTGTGGCCAGTAGGTGATATTGGTGCCACTAGACTAACATCAGCCTTGAAACAAGGTTTAAGTAGCACCCCAGTATTTTTCAAAGCACAGGAGTAGATTTTAATCACTGAACAAAATAATGGTAAAATAAATGAGCTCATATTGCAAGAGACAAACAACTTAAAGTTATTGCCCAGCCTGACAGAAATATAATCCTGGTAGTGAAAAGCATTGCCTAGGTATCCTTAAGAAAACAAACAGGCAGACATTTTTTTGGGTGAACACAACTCATTTACCTACACACATTTTAATGGTAAAGTGTGAAAAAGGAACATTTTATTTTCAGGCAAAGATTATCAGTGTCATGAAATATTTTGGCTTTTATCTTGATACTAGGCCAAGTGAGAATTCCACACAAACTAAATGTTACTGGCCTGTAATTCTAAGAAATTCTGGTCATTTGCAAAAGGCCTTTTCTCGATCCCCACAAAAATACATTCAAACACACCCCTACGTGTTTAAGACTAGAATTGTGTTATTTACTGGTGACACGTTACGCAGACAGTAAATGCGTATTCCTTTCCATATTTATGATTTTAATAACTCTGCATTCTCACTGTTTTTGCTACTGAGAACTCTAAATTATAGTCAAGCCTAGTATTGATGACTTTTATACTGTTATGATACGAAGTCAATACAACAAAAAAAAATTATTGCTCCTCTGCTGAAAAAAAAACCTTTACATTTGCTTTACTAGTAAGGTTGTTATAGAAAATAATAAAACTGAAATCTGGACTTAAGTTTTAGATTTCTGCCAGTCCTTCAAACTGCATGCAAGTGTGTTCTTAGGCTTACTTGCTTTTCAATCCATGTTTCATAGAATAATGTGTCTGACTCCTTTTTATGGAATTTTCTCCAATACGCATTCTTATAAGCACACCTTCCTCACAGATGATCATCCAAACAACTCTATATAGATCATTCACTTTTAAAGGTCCCACACACTCATCAAACCTGCAAATAAAAGGTCTCTCTTTATTATATCTGTGCAAACACAGAGCTATTTGCGGTATGTAAATTCTAAACAGTAAAAAGAAATGCTTTACATGCACTCTACAAGGGTCAGAATTTATTCCATTATATTGCGCACTGAGAACAGAATGGGTTTAAAGAGATTATGTGCTCTACTCTGAAAATGTGACTAATACCCGTATTGGAAAATTTCATCGCGTCAGGAATCAAGACACTCAGGGTAACAATATATGGCAAATGTTTCACAAATGGGCCTTTCACAAATATTTAGCTAGCGCATGCTATTTCACGTGTTAGCCACATTACCGCTATGGCTACGTACTTAATACTGCCAGATGACAGGCTGCCAGAGTTTTGATACTCTTGAGGGAGAAGAATAAACTGCTAGCTTTATTTATTTTTCCTAATCAATTCATTAATAACCTAATAATTGTTGGTGTCCACTTGTAATTCACTAAAAGCACTTCTCAGATTTTTGCTAAAAGAGATTACTTTTAATGTTACTTTGGAAAAAATAAAAAACAGCATTTTAGGGCAAATTAAAATGCAATGTTCTTATACTGTCAATATTATTAAATCCTCCTATTTATCATTAAACATGATCATACAGCTGTATTTGGAAGCTGTTCTTGGAACCTCCCTTAAAAGTACTTTTCTCATATTATTTAAGATATTATGGATGTAAAGCTGACACAATCATTTAAATCAAGGAGTAGGACTTTGTCTTTGATATCAGTGTTGTCAACCTTTTGGCAAGAAATTCAACATCAAGTAACAGTAAAAATATTGTCCTGCCACATCCTGTACACATCACAGATAGTTAATCTTCAAATGCAGGTGATAAACTGTTCTTGTGACTAACTGCAAATAATTTTTAGAGGCTTAAGCTGCAATTTCCATTAGGATTAGTGGTGAGAACAGAAACGTCAGTGACGATCAAACAATTCAGTAATTCATTAATGATAAGAATAAATGATGATCTTCAAAACAGAAAGATGAAAATATTTTCAACAGAAGAATTATCAACTACATCATGTTATATGGTAAAGAGCTGAGGTTTTCAAAATAACGAAGTATAGGATATAAGATAGCTTTCCACTATTGGATGCTAGGTGTTTGGTTTTTTTTCAGTGAACATTAAATCAGTTTACAGCACTCCACTTCAAGAGATTAGTACAGAGAAGGTAAGATTAATCACCTTTACAAATCACTAGACAGATCAGGAGCCTGAGTAGGTGACAATCCCTGTGTTTTTAGTTCTCATTGGGAGTATATTAAGATTTTGCCTGTCCTGTTCAATATCTTCATTGATGACCTGGATGAGGGCATCGAGTGCACCCTCACTAAGTTTGCAGATGATGCCAAGTTGGGAGGAAGTGTCAATCTGCCTGGTAGGAAGGCCCTACAGAGAGATCTGCACAGGCTAGATTGCTGGGCTGAGGCCAATGGGATGAGATTCAACAAGACCAAATGCCAGGTCCTGCGCTTGGGCCACAGCAACCCCAGGCAATGCTACAGACTTGGGGAAGAGTGGCTGGAAGACTGCGTAGAGGAAACTGACCTGAGGCTATTGATCAGCTCTCAGCTGAACGTTAGCTGAACAGAAATAGTATTACCAACAGGAGCAGGGAAGCGATCATCCCTCTGTACTCAGCTCTGGTGAGGCTGCACTTCAAGTATTGCGTTCAGTTTTGGGCCCCTCACTACAAGAAAGTCATTGAGGCCCTGGAGCATGTGCAGAGAAGGGTAACAAAGCTGTGAGGGGTCTGGAGCCTTACGAGGAGCACTAGAGGGAGCTGGGATTGTTCAGTCTTGAGAAGAGGAGGCTGAGACGTGACCTTATCACTCCCTGCAACTAGTGAAGCAAGGCTGTGGTGAGGTGAGGGTTGGCCTTTTCTCCCACGTAACTGGTGATAGGATGAGAAGAAATGGCCATAGGTTGTACCAGCAGAGATTAAGGTTGGATGTTGGGAAATAGTCCTTCTCCAAAATAGTGGTCAGCTGCTGGAATGGGCTGCCCAGAGAAGTAGCGGAGTCATCATCCCTGAATGTGTTCAAAAAATATTTAGATGTTTAGATGAGGGACATGCTTCTGTATGAAATATTGATGACAGGTGGACAGTTGGACTGGGTGATCTTAGAGGACTTTTCCAGACATGGTGACTCAATGATTCTAAGGTAACAGTTATCACAGTAAGTGGCCTGAGAGGCAGGAAGGATGTGAGCACAGGGACGTAAATGAAAGGTTTGAAGTGAATTTTTGATAAGTGTTTTCCAAAAATCCTTTTTAAGAAGAAACTGGGAAGTTATCGCTGCTTAAGAAGTTGGCACAAAGAGTTTCAGCACCTATTTTCTATCCAAAGTTACACCTCCTTTGCTGAAAACCTGCATTTCAGTTCTGGTTTCATTCTTTCCTTCCCTGAGTTTGGTTGTACCTCTTGGAATAAGCATGCCACTCTCACAGAATGCCTAGAAGAGTTTGAGCCAAGCTTTACTCCTAATAATGCTGAGTTAGTTATGCTATTGTAATAGCATTCAAATATTTTTTGTATAACGTCTAAGACGAATACCTTTTCTATAATGTCTGAGACACTAGGGGAAACTGATCTCCTTCAATATTTACATAGCCAATTTATTATGCACACTGTATGTGTACATAAAATAAATTTCAACATCTCATGCAAGACGTACATGAACATCAAAACTAGGAATGGCATTGCACACATTAGGGTCAAATGATACATGGAAAATAAGGTTTGTAGAAAACGTAGCCATTCTCAACAAATGAAACACCATCACAAGCAAAGATAATTTTTCAAGAGAGTAAATTCTTCAACAGGTTCCTGAGGGCTCACTTGGGAACTTGGAAGCCTACTTAGAATCATAGAATGGCCTGGGTTGAAAAGAACCACAATGATCATTGAGTTTCAACTCCCCTGCTATGTGCAGGGTTGCCAACCCACTAGACCAGGCTGCCCAGAGCCACATCCAGCCTGGCCTTGAATGCATCCAGGGATGGGGCATCCACAACCTCCTTGCGCAACCTGTTCCAGCGTGTCACCAAGATTTCCAGGTATTTAGTGGAGAGATTTAAAGTTTTCAATGAAGCATGTTTTCTACAATATTTTACAAAACAATGTAACATCCCAAATAATAACAGAAAATATAATCAAGCACAGCTATAACGTGGCCACCATCAAGGAATATCCCTATTTATACTTACTAAGTAGAAACTTCACCACAGTACTTAGAAGTTTCTATTTTAAACTCAACAACAAACAAAGAACATTAATTTTTAATAGAAGATATCTGTTGTTTTGCTTTCTGAAAATCTATTCTGTTTCCTCTACTTGGTTGACATACAACTGCTCCATCAAGTGGGAAGCTAATTATGACATTTAATTTCCAACAGAAATATTTTATAATATAATAATTTATAATGGAAATAATTCTTAAGATGGTGAAAAGCCAATTTTGTAGTTGTTCTCATTTTTGCCATAAAACTTTATAAATCATACATGACCTAGATAGAAGTTTTCTAGTTATATTTGAAACAGAATACTTTACTTCCAAACATGACTCCAAAAACTGAAAATGAGAATAGAACTTGTTTTCTTTATCACACCCACACTTATGAAAAAGTACCCTAAAACACTGTTACTGTAGGACTGGCAAACTACAGGGACACCAAAGGAGATGTTTTGCATTGTAGTCTTCAGAACATCATAATGGTTTCCACTTTCAAAAAAAGTCAGAAGAGCAAATTGGGAAAGTACAGTACAGTCAGTGTCATTCCAGTCTCAGGGAAAATGATGGAATGACTCCTCTTAAAACACTCTTCTGGACACATGAAGGACAAAGTGGCGACTGTGAACAGTCTTAGCGACTTGAATGCCCTATACAACAAACTGACTAGACTCTGTATAGAAAAGCATGGAAAGAAGATGAAGGAGATTAAGAATTAACCTGAAAAAGAGAGGTTCAGGTCAAGAATAAGGAAAACCTTTATCCCCCATGAGGACAGCTCAGCAGTGAAGCAGGATGCCCAGAGTGATCAGATAACTTCTGTCCTCTGAGGTTTCCGAGACGCAACTGATTGACACTGAGTTAGCACCGAGGAGTCCAATGGAAAGCAGGTGAATCCCCAGAGCACAGGAGATTATTTTCATGAAGATCCATGTAGCTAGCTTCAAAGATACAGTGCTTATTCTTTATGATGGGGACTAGTGAGATACAGAAGATAAATCCACCACTATGAAAAGAGATTTGAAATCATGCTTTGACCTTCATAACCATACGACACAACCTTCGTTACTGCAGAACTCCTTTCCCTGCTAGGAACATTCCATTTATCACGGAGAAGCCCCATTCCCAAATTCAAAACCAAAAATACGTTTCAAGGCAGACTGTCCCATAAAACATAGGTAAGAAAACTGAAACTGCTTTCAAAAAAATAAAATAAAATAAATCAGTGTGTTAAAGATAAAGAAGAACACAGTGAAGCTTGACTACTCAAGTGTTTAAGAACTACAAGAAGAGAAAATTCACAACTCAAAATTCTACAATAAATTTATCAGATGATAAAAGCCTGAGTAACAGCAGCTGCTGCATCGAACACTTTTCCCTGACATGTCAAATACATCACTTCTGTTAAGTGAATTATGCTAAGTGATCACTCTGAAGAAGTAATTAAAAAAATCCCTTGGATAGATAGATGCATCCTTTAAAAAAAGGTTTCCCAAAAGAAATGCTTTTCTTATACGGGAGAAGATGAAATTATTATCTAGGACCTGAAGACTTCCTAGAGTCTCGAGTATCAATTGACCTTCTCTAGTATGAGACATGCAAGTACAATGTGTCATCTTAAATAAAGGTGCATGAAACGGACCTGTCAGTCAAACCCTGTGCACAACTATAACAGTCCAGACTCTAATGTATAGCCCAATTCTAAACACACAGCTACCATTCGCTATGATCCTTTCCAAAAAGCCCCACCTGTAACTTTTTCCATTTTAGCAGATTCTCATCCTAGACAGTGAGGTAAAAATAATACCACTCTAGCCATAGTTTTTGTTTTTTTTAATTAGTTTCATTCCTGCTTTTAATTATCAAGAGTGTTCTGATGCTTGTAACATGCATCCAGCCACATTTAGTCATTCAGTAACTGATAACCGTTCAACTGAGGGATCTGTATCAGCTGAGGAGGAACTAAATAACACATGAAGTAGATAATTCTGCAAACCAGTTTTCATGTCACAAATCAGCAATCTGACTCCAATTTAAGCTATTACTAAGTAGATTCTCCAAGTAAAATCTTGATTAAAAACAAACCAAAAACCATCTAAAACATTAGCTATTTCAGTCCCCGTTATTCCTGCACAATAATGTTTATTGCATCATTTGGTTATAATTACTAAAGATTACATGTACTCTCATCACTAATACATTTACTACTGCATAGAAAATACTCAGTTTTGTATACCTAATGATTTTCTAAATTGGGAAGGTTTTATAACAAACTTATGAAAACAGGCAGCAAGGAACCTTCACCTTCAACACACCAAGTGAGAAACTTATTAATATTTCCCCTCTGCATATTCTTTTCACAATACAGCACGGCAGGCATCTTAAACAGTCTCTTCTGCCAAATGAAAATGGAATGAGAGATATTAACAAACACAGACAGATAAACAGACAAAAAAGAGCAACTGTGAAGAAAGACACTAGATCCTTAATAACTACGACAGTTTCACAAAATTGTCTCATATATGAATTGTGGCTGCACTGAATCTTCCCCCATGCTGTCAAAGCTTAATCTTTCTCCTCCTATTCATTACGAACACAAGAAAACACATTTTGTGCTTAATTGTGCAGAAATATTTACGTATTTTACAATGGCTATCCTATCTTTCCCTTCCCTCTCTCCTACTTTTGCTATGTTCACTAGGCTAAATAAGACTAACGCATTCAGTAATTTCCTCATAGCTCACATTTTACCTTAAAGCTGCGTTCCTAAAGAGCAGGATGCACAAAAGAAACATGTCTGATGAACAGGACAAATGTGTCAAAAAGAATACAACGTGTCCAATCCAGGAAGGGATTATGTCTGTGACCATAACAGTTATTTGAGTGGAAGGAAAGTATGAATTCTAGTTATTGTTCAAGGAAGTGAGCAAATCTTTAGAGCCTTAGCTACAATTCCTTTCCTCTCTAGAGAAACCTCAAGCTGCTGATGTGTAGTCTTGCCTCTTTCGCCCACATTACCAGAGCTTCAGCTCAAATGAGCTTATCTTCAAGTCAAGTACAGTGGTTTCCAAAATAAGGTATACACATCACTGCTTCTATACTACTTTCAATACTGTAAAATGCTCAATCAGGAAATTAAGTAGAAATCCCACAACATCATGCCCCAGGTTAGAACAAAATGATGATTTTTATCAACCACTTTATGGTACATGTGCTGGTTTTGATGTGTTTGTTTCCAGAAAAAGCAATCACGTTTCAGTTTTTAGAAAGGCGATTCAACAGGTTCATTTCTTAATAACAGAAGTCCAGGCCTACAGAATTGCCTTTAATCTTCCAAGCCTTTAGCAAAGTCACCTGGCCAAAAATGAAATGAAATGAAGAAGACAGATATAAACAATACTAATGTGAGGCAGGACAACACAGAACTATGCCTGTGATGAACCACCTCCATTCCAGGAATACCACCCTATCTTTATGGTAGTATATTCATGTTAGTTGTTGAGTGGCCCCTAATATGTTTTTTTATTATTATTATTTTTTAATTAATAATAATAATTCCCCCCTGCAAAGGATGCTATTTTCCTGCAACTAATGACGCTCTTACCTTTTTTTTTTTTCCCTATGCCATAGATAAATATTTGAGCTCATCTATTTATCCAAGAATAAACAAAAAGGAAGCATACGATATATCGCAGCCTAAAAGCCAATTATGTTAGGAGCAACTGCTTGCCAAACCTATGAGCTATTTGGCAATCCTACAAACTGTGTAAGAGTGAATCATTCCTTCTCTTATTATCCAAACTGCAGCTAATATTTGCTGTTGAGTCTTCTGGAATGGAAAATATCAGGAGAAAATGATGGTGTTAACTGATAAACTAAACACAGACTAAAATTTAATCTGGTTTTACTTCCACCAGCTGGGAAATGTTAACTTAAGGGGCAGTAAACAGTTTTATGAATTATACAGCTAGTATGTTCTACAAATGAATGGGGCAATTTCATATACACAAGAAAAAACAAAATGAGCAGATTACGTAATAATTTAAAAAAATAATAATTAAAAAAAAACAGCTGCAATGCTGCCAGAAAGGTCTTTTCATCCAGGAAAAAACATAACTCTTTCAAATTCTTTCTGCAGTTAAAGGGCACATAGGGTGAGTCATCTGCTTTGTGATCTGTAAGTTTCATATAAGCAATAAAACTAAATCAAGCAGTCAAGCCTGAGAAGATGAAAGCTGTAAGGCATGAATTTTAAGACTATAGTAATGTAAAAGAATAGAAAAGCATAGCTTAAGTTTTAAGCAGACACAATCTTCTCCACTGAGGATTACTTCAATTTCAGAAATCAGCATTAATCCATTGTCCAGAAGTCCAAACCTCAACAAAGACAGGTGAAACCACAATTTGCTGTTGTTCTGCCTAGCCCCACTTTAAACCTGTTAAGATTTGAGAACGTAGAGTTATCCTGCATCTGCTTAACCGATTTCCTCAATAAGCAAATTACAAACTGATTAGAAAGAAGGTAATCCATCCAGAACAGTAAATGGCCTGCTTAATATAATGAATGCACGTAGAAGAACAATAGATGCAGGTTACCCAACTCTGACACTGATTATTGTCAGTTCCAATCAGCACGCGGTTGTGCTTTTAAGACTACAAGCAGCCAGCCAATGAAAGAATGGCATTAGTCTAACCATGGTGTTTTTCATCCCAAGGGAGGAAACCTGATTCCACAGTAGCAAGGAGAAGAGCCTCTTCAGGAACAAAGGCCATGTAGATGCCAGGAGTGCAAGGGAGCTCACTAAAGCAGTCACCTGTCATTCCCAGGAAAACTCCAGGCTGCCAAAGCATCACTCTAGACAATTAAGTGTAGCTCTTCATTCTCAGTATTCTATATGGATATGCTTTGCTCTATTCTAACAGGAAAGTAGTCATTATTTTTGCTGGTAAATTTAACATGTATCAAATTCCAGGATATTTCCTGGGCCAATAGGAATGGCACAGATAATAATTTCTCAAGCTGAAGAACATTTATGAATGCTCCTTTTACTTTCAGAAAAAATAATCAGTCCAACTAAATGAATTGGATTTTCTTTTATTTCCCAGAACAGTTTTTGTGTGGACTGCCTCAAGGAGACCTGGACAACAGAGCACATGGACTAAGAAACTGATTTTCTGTTAATGTTACTGCTCTGCTCTCCTAATAACTAAAGTACTTACTATAGGGAACAGCAAGAGAGCCTCAAAAACTAATAGCTTAGTTTCACTGGAAGAATGGTGTTCCAAACATGCAATTTCAACATAAACCATTTGCTAGATGATGCACACACTCCCTTGCTGCAACACACCTCACTTCAGTGTCAATATATACTGACTTTGTTGGTACTAAATATAATGGAGCACCTCTTTTCTTTCTTCTTTAGAACAGGATATAAGTCCCCGAGGTTCTCAGACAATTAGATAGTACCTGCTTTGTCAGCCTCTACAGATTTTTTTCAGGTAACCAGTCTTCCACTTATCAAGCACAGTGGAGGATTATTATTATTTCATTTTTAAAAAATTCTCAGAATAATTTCCTTCCACTTCCTGTTTTTTTACTGAGTCAGTCTCCCTGCTATTACTATGGCTCCTTCCTTGGTATGCCCTGCTTGCCTTCAGTAACTCTGCATTCCGGCCTTGTGACCATGCATTCAAGAAACTAATCCAGTGATGCAAATTGGAGGAAAGAAAAAAATAAACATCAGGAATGTATCATCAATGGAAAAAAAAAAAAAAAGAACTAAAATACAGCTATGGATTACAAGGTATTATAAAGAAAGTACAGCAAAAGAACTACCAGTAGTAAAAAGAAATAAATAAATTATTCCCAAAACTTTTTCACTCTCACATAGCTGCATCAACAAAGATATACTGACGACTGGATCAGGTCTTACACTCTATTACCTTAATGTCAGAGCAGATTACAGCACTGCTTCTCCCTTCTTACGATAGAAAATCTGAGATCACAATCTAGAATAAAGTTAATTTGTATTTCTGAAATACAATTGCATCTTAGTAAAACACTGAATACATGTGCAATGCATCCCTTCACATTCTGCTTCCTGCTGAAAAGAGTCCATCCTAAATGCTAAATGATTCAACAATGAAAAGAATGGCAACTGAGAAATTTTAATCAGGCCAAGAACCTGATAAACCAAGAAGTTTATGATCAATAGAAGAAGACTATAGCCAAATTAATACTGAGTAATTGAAGTAACTGAATAACACTGAGTAACTGAAGATCTCAAAATCAGCACTGAAAACAAGACTGACAGGGCAGATTTCAGAGACTGAACTACTGCCTGAGCCATTAACTCTATCTACTGTCTCCATTTCCAGTCTTGCATTTCTCAAATTCCAATAAACCATGTGCTAAGACACATATTTTAATAAGGTTTTACTGAAGTATATGTGATTTGTAATACTTCTGCTGTGTCTTCTAGTCTCAGTTTTAGAAATTTAGTCCTTTTAACGGAATAACATTCATTCTATTTCTGTGGGAATATATTTACGTCAGACAGTAAGCACCAAATGGCAAGGAAGGAATATCACATTGCTTTTCTCTGTTACAGAAAAGCTCTTAGCAAAGATTTTCAAGTTCCAGAAAATACACTGCATTATGCATAAGTTTTCAATGAGCCACTAAACTAGAGTTACTAAAACCATTCTGCAAAACTCTATTTTCCTGAAGGAGAGGGATATTATTTTGAACAATTAAATACATAAATATATGTGACATACTTGCGATAGAATTCAAGCCCTTAAAACAGGGACAAATTGAAGTTTAAAATAGTATGCAACTCAAAATGGTTCATGCCATCCATTCCTGTACAAAACATATTGGCTTCACAATCTGAAACCAGTAAACCCAGTGCTAAGAAACTCGATGGTAAGCCATATTGCAATCCGCTGCCGGAAAACTCTAACTTCACAGCCTTGCATGATACCTAAGGCTGTAGATCTTAGGCAGAAAACAACGCAGATTGGCCAGGACGTCTAATTGCAAATTTATATTTTAATGGATACAGTATGCAGCTGACACTTCAACACTTGTTGTTATCAGTATTTCTAAAATCATTCATTATGTTTCCTAAAAATACCCATAAAACATTTTTTAAAACAAATAAATAGTGAACAGCACATCTTTCCCACTAGCTGATGCTTTAAAAACTGGAAATATAAGGTAGACTTATATTTTTTAACTGAAAAAAAGAATAAAATAGTAGATAGGTCAAATAGTCATTTGCTGACTGCAAACAATCAGGTATAAACACAACAAACAATGACAAAGTGTAAAAGAGTTGTATGCAATGTAACACATTGCTTGCTTTTATAAATAAGAGCCAAATAAGAGAAGCCACTCTGTTCCAACTAAATCTACTAGGTCAATTAGTTCAACTAGTTTCAAGTAGCTGAAATACGTGCTATTTCTTGTGAAAGCAGCTGTTTACATTATATTTTGTTCTCCATATAGTAAGAATATGGGCTCTCCAGGGAGGCCGCAGAAAGCTGGAAGAGGTGTTGACTAATCTCTTCCTTAGAACAGTTAACCCACATACGGTAGAGAATGATTCAAGACAGAAGAGCATTGCAGAATCAAGTGTGCTGAAAATGGCTAGTTTATCATAGATAATATTTGTAATAGATAATAGACCAAGGTAAGCCCAGAGAGAAGTAACCAAGAGCTTTGAGAATTTTCAGCAGAATGAAGAGCTGGATGACATTCTGGAATCAACCAAAGCAAGTAAAGAAAGTAATTCCATCTGGAAAGTATACAAGTGGAGAAGAAAGATGCAACATTTATCATATTAGTGAAGGCATGATAAAGGGAGCTTCACCTGAAACACCCTTGAAGGAGAATTCCATCCAGCAGGGAAAGTCAAAAAAATGAGGACAAGCAATGCAACTGAGAAGAATTGATAAAAAAAGTGCTAAAGAGAATAAATAGAGCAGAAGGAGGAAACAGTGTTAACAAAGAAGCAACAATGGGGAAGTGACAGGGAGGGAAAAAAACATGCATTGGAGATGAGTTTCTGAGATTCTGTCATTTCCTTCCAAGTTCGTTTCCTAATATTTGAGTGAAAAGTCCAAGAATTACCAGTTTTGGCACAGCGGGAGAAACATTTCTTTCTGACCTCTTGGCAGGAACAAATGGTAGTGAAACGCTAAAACCAAGCAGTATAAAGGACTAATACTGCATTCATTCAGCCTTATCTTTTGCTCCATTGACATAAAAAAAAGCTAGCAGATCAATGGATGTGATCATGCCACTCTACTCATCAACTGTAAAGCCACGCCTGGTGTATTTTTCCCAGTTTTGCAGCCCCTCAATCCAAGAAAGACATTAAAAAAGTGGACAGTGTCCAGCAGAGGACTGCCTGATAATGAGAGGACTAGAGAACTATACACATGAAGACAAGTTGAAAGAACTGCACTAGTTCAGCTGAAAGGCAGCACAGCGAGGATCTAATGACTGTCTTTCACTGCCTAAAAGGTAGTTACAGAGAAGATGGAGGCAATCTCTTTGTGGGAATGCCTGGCAACAGGACAAGAGACAATCAACAGAATCTGCTTCAGGGGAAATTCCACCTAGAGGCAAGACCGAGAACTGAACACTGGAATACCTTGTCCAGGCAAGAGGTGAAATCTCCAGATATTCAAAACTTGGCTTGACAGGGCACTGAGTAACATTGCTTTTCACAGGAGGTTGGACCAGATTATGTCCTCGGGACATGTAAACCTTGACACTTACGTGATCCACTGTCTACAATTCTCTCATCTCTTTTCTCTTACTGACAAGAGTGTGGTAGAGTGCAAAGTAAGACTCTGCTCAAGATACTGCAGGATTTTCTGCTTAGAAAGAGGCTGGTTAATCACAGTATTTTAAGGAAAAAAATTGAATAATGTTGAGTAATAACTTCTGGCCACGATCCAGCACTGTGCTCACATGGCCAAGAAGGCCAATGGTATCCCAGGGTGCGTTAAAAAGAGCTTAGTCAATGCTGCGAGGGAGATAATTCTCCTCTTATACTGTGCCCTGGTCAGGCCACATCTGGAATACCGTGTCCAGTTCTGGGCTCCTCAGTTCAAGAAAGACAGGGATCTCCTAGGCGGCATCTAGTGAATGGCTGCAAAGATGATTAGGAGCCTGGAGCATCTCCTGTGTGGGGAAAGGCTGAGAGACCTACATTTATAAATATCAAAAGTGCGGGATTCACACAGATGAGGCCAGGCTCTTTTCAGTGGTATGCAGTGACAGGACAAAGGACACTAAGTAAAACCTGGAACACAGGAAATTCCATACAAATATGAGGAAGAACTGTACTGTGAGGGTGACAGAGCACTGGAACAGGCTGCCCAGAGAGGCTGTAGAGTCTCCTTCTCTGGAGATATTCAAAAGATGTCTGGACACTTTCCTGTGCAACCTGCTGCAGGGATTCAGCTTTAGCATGTGGAATGGACTAAATGATTCCCCAGTACCCTTCCAACTCCGATGACGCTTTGACTCTGTGATAATATGTGTAACGCTATTATGTGATAGAAAGTACAGCAATAATAGCAGGGTGGCAAGGTCTTTGGCTACAGCAAATGAGGACAAGCTCATATGCAGCAGCCGTGGATGCAGAAATAAATGAAGAATAACTGCTTACCTTTGGAAGGCCTCAGGTACACAGGGAACTCCAATGAGATACCCTTGCCTCCACTGCTAACCCTTAAATGAGGTTTGGGAGGGGGTGGATAGTGGCTCCATCCCCTTCAGCCTCTCAGGTCCATTGCGCGCACCTGAGCTTCCCTGGGTTTGTCCTGCCTTCCTACCAGGTGCTTAACTACTGGTTCAGGCCATAACTTAGCATTTCCACTGCAGTGTGGAATTCTGAACAATGAAAAAAAAAAAGTAATCAATGTTAACAGATGATAACTAATAGCAGAAATGTGATAAACATCTAAGTGGGTGTTCCCAGTACTCCTTCAAAGTACTTTCTTCTACTTAATCAAAATTAGAGTCACCAGAATGGCACGTGTACACAACATGGTATTTTCAAGGGGAAAGTAAAACCTGTCAGACCCATATGGATACTACTGGCATGACAAAGCATGACAATATCATATGCTTTCATATCATATGCTTATACACCCAGGAAGACAAAGAGGTCATTCCTGAAACATAAGACACTATGAAAATTATTAGTGTTTTTGCTCAGAAGGGTACATCTGATTTTGACATTTCTATACTACAAGATAACTTATCTCTGTACAAATAACATAGTATATGAATGTAACTGGAAAATGTAGGAACTGAACATACGGGGTGATGGGGTTATTTTTCTACCCACTACTCATTTTATACCTGAAAAGAACCAAAATCTAAAATCAGAAAGTTCCCTACAAAAAAAAAAAAAAAAAAAAGAATTGAGAGAGATGACCCAAGATTGAAAATACCGAAGAATGAGCATCACCCCTATTCTAGTTTTTGTTTGTTTTTTTTTTTACTGAAAAACTGGATTCACATATTTCCTATTATTTTACTGATAAGTCATTAAATATTCTAATTCTTTTAGCAATAAATACCTTTTTGAAATCAGAAGGCAGCAAAACTATGCAAATGGCTGAGACATGGGTGCAGGGGCAGCAGCTGAAGGATGGACAACAAGCCGAAAGGTTAAAACTCAGTCGTATGAAAGTGCAGGAATATAGAAGAACAGACGCCAGACAGTTTCTATTCAATTTATTTGTTCAGAAAAAAAAATCTATAAATCCTCAACAATCCTGCTCATTCTAAGTCAATGGTTTAAGCAAAGGGGACCTAAAAAAGCAGGAGGAGCAGGACCATCCTGCCTTGAGTGAAATAAAAATGTATTTGTGCTTTGGCTTCCATTCTAACCTTTGAAATTAAAAAGTTGGGCATACACTTTTTCTTCTTATATCTCCTTCCTCCTATCCGAGATGAGAACACACCACCTGTTTCTAAAATCAATAATTTAATCTGTTGTGCTTTTTTTTTCCACTAACAAACAACGTTTTGAAAATAAATGTGAAATCACATCAACTCTTAAGAACAGATATTCATAGCAATTTACAACAACTCCAAACTGCACACATTTCCCAGGGGAATAGCTTGCTTGCAAGTTGAAGACAATGGGATGAAACTTTCAAGAAAAGACAGAGACTGAGATTTATTTACAGATTTACTGCTGTGCAGCTTTTTTTGCTCTAATAAGCATCAAGAACACCAATACTATTGCACAGAGAACCGTAATGGTCACTTGATTTGTGGAAGATATTAAAGGCTTTAAACTAATGAAGGTGGCAGAAAATCAGACCCTTGAGTGTATTTTATGTGGTACACAAACCTGAAATACAGGCAAAATGCTGTTTGTAGTAGCTTTCCAGAAAACACAAATCAGCCTTATTTATTTGGAAATACAAACTGGCCTGGTACTAAATGGAGATTAGCATTTAATAGAATGACAGCATGTTAAATTGAAATGTATGCAGACTATGTCCCAAAACTGTTGCAGTACAGAGCATTTTCATGGGATATATGCAAGGTAAAGTCATAATAACTACGACTGAGTTTATGGTGCTAATAAAGATGTATAATATAAACAAGGAAGTATTTCTACAATACGAGATGACTTCCCAAGTATACTCTGGGGTAAATAACATAGGTTTCTTGAAAACGCATATGTAGATAATATAACATACAAAATGGAACCTATGTGGGACAGAGCTTGAAGTTACTTTTCCCCACGATGGTTATCTCCACACTGGGGATCCTATCTAGAGATGCCAGCAAACCAAATAAGGGAATGGGGAAAACAAGCTTCAAGAAGGTCTTACTTAACAGTATGCGTATTTGATCTGGCTGTAAGTGGTATAACTCACCTCATTTTCCTGATAATGAAACCAAATAAACAAGGTTTCTACAACATAAATATAACATTTGCCAGTAACACTTTTCATGCGACTCAGAATACAAACCCCGGAATAAAGCAGGTGTCCACATAGCTTTAAGTCAATCTATCAATTACCAGGCTTTAGCCAATCCATTCTATCTTACAGAGCAGTCTGGCAACTACATATTGCTGCATGTTTTGTGAATTTTGAAGAGCAATGCACTAAGCATAACAACGCTACACACTTTGCTTTTACATACACAAGCAACAGGCGAGCAGATTAAACACAGCAAATGAAATGAGGGCGTAAGTAAACAAATTTAGAGTGACTTGGAAATGAAAACACTACTTTTTTGCTTTTCCTGTATGGAAAGAAAGGCTTGAAATTGTATTAAAAAACAAACAAATAAAACATTTAAAAATAGGGGGCAGGGAGGGGGAAGATGAACAAAATACACTAAATAACAGCAAGTTAAATGAAGACCTCAGCAACTCTTTCTGTAGGATAAGTTCTCAGACATATCAGATGGGAACTGTCTGCTCTGAAAGTTTTAGAATAGCTGAATCCCTAATAACAACGTGGTTACTATTTTGCCTAAAAAGGACCCAAAAATGTTTAACATAAACAGGACCCAAAAAAAGCCAAAAAAAACCATCCAAACATATAAAAACCACTTCCCTGAAAAAACAATAATTACAAAATCTAGTACATTTATTGTCATAATCTGTCAGTCATGAATCCATCCTGTCTTCCAGGAAACAGAAGTATGGAACTAAAACAGTTAAATCAGTATCAGGAGATGTCTTTTCAGGTAACATCACAGACTGTTTACAAATGGAATAATAAACAAATGAATAAATAAATGCAAGGTCACAATTCACCCCTGATGTAGATCTATATCTTATTTTTAAGACATGTTATTGTCATAGTTTTATGATTTTTGGTTATCAGTATTCCACATCACAACATCATGCAGTGTACTGGGAGTTAAAGAGCAAATGCTTTAGTTCCGGGTACCTGTCTGGAAGAGAAGAAGAACTACGTTCCCCAAGAGCCTTTTCGAGTACTGTTATCATTCCTGCTCAAGGGAACAGATAAAAGGACGCAGGTCATCTGACTCGTTCACTCTTCTCATCTTGCCGTGTTCCCTGTTGGATCGGCTCGCTACTGCTGCACCCGACTGCACGCAAGGCTTCAGTATTAGCATAAGGCCTTTGGCTCTCGGACAATCTTTCTCTCAATTACTGTTGATTTATATTGTATTATAGTGTGTTATCTTACATTCCGATACTATATTCATTAAATTAGTTTGTTTCTCCTCAGATCGTTGCTGCTGTTTTTAATTATTTTGGGGTCCCCTGTTTCCCTTCCCGGAGGCGCGGATTTTGCGAAATCCCTCCACCCCACCGGGCCGGACCAGCCCTTAAACCGTTGACATTTTTGGTGGAGAATGCGGGCAAACAGCTTCTTTTTAGCTTTTTAAAATGAATCTCTCTCTGCTCTTAAAGAGCTTTGTTGGGAAAGTTTATCTCTTTCATAGGTGCTCACTGAAAAACTTGACCTTGAAAGTTCAGGCGGACTGCCAATATTCTGAGATATTTTGTAAACTCTGAGCACTGCTATCTTGTCTTAGTAAAGAGGAAGGAAAAAAAAAAATGATTCTGCTTTCTGTTTTAAACCAGTTTGTAGGAAGAGCTACTAATTTCACAGAACTTGTGATTTTGAAGCAGGTTCCCAGTCTCTCCTGCGAATCCTTTATGGATTGTTTGAATGCTCACCTGACCACGTTGTCAATCTCCCTGAACGCACTGTTTGCCATTGTAATTATTTCACTCAGAATCTGGAATTATCATATTCTGAAGAAGTCCCCTCCAAAACCAGACAATACTGAGTGGCGGTGTATGGAGAGACTTGGGAGAGATGGACACGTTCGGTGTCATGGAACTTTACTCCTGAACACCTAAAAGATCCTGAGAGCCTGAACAGATATTTGAAACAGAGATGTTGTGGCCTAGGCAGATCTGAGGAGGCACAAATGATTTGGGGCCTGGCTAATGCTTATCAGGCCTTATTTAATACTATCCCAGAGAGGGAAAGAATTCTAGAAATCGAGAGAAGGATTGTCCAAGCCGAGAAGGAGAGTCTCTGGGCCGAGTGAAAGGGTTTCCAAGCCGAGAAGGAGAGTCTTTGGGCCAAGCGAAAGGGTTTCCAAGCTGAGAAGGATAATTTCTGGGCTGAGCGAGAGAATCTCCAAGCTGAGAAGTAGAATTTCTGGGCTGAGCGAGAGAATTTCCAAGCCAAGAAGAAGAATCTCCGGTCTGAGTGAGACACGTTCCAGGTGAGAGGAACTCCCTCGAGTCCGAACGGGATGTACTCTGAACTGAGCGAGATGCCCTCCAGCACACACAATTCAGTCTCATCAAGCCAAGCTCGAATCTGAACTAAGCACTCTCATAATTCAGCGAGATAGACTCCAAGACGAGCTGGAGAGTAAGAGCATCGGGACTGACCAACCTGATCAACCGCAGGAGGCACCAGAATCGATGTCAGTTGCCCCTGTAAGAGGACGGAAAACGAAACGCATTTCCACTCAGTTAGAACAGAAGAAAGAGGAAGAAGGTGTAGTAGAGGAAGCAGTCAATGTAAGAGAAGAGGAGGAGGGTGAAGTAGAAGAAGCAGGCGATGTAAGAGAAGAGGAGGAAAGAGGTCCAGTGGAGTGGCTCCAAGGAACTGGAGTGCCCATGCCCTCAATAAGACTGCATGCACAAACACCAAGGAGGGCAGGAAGTCCTGAAAGAGGAGGAGGTGAGCAAGACATCATAACCATTGTGGATAGATCTTTGAAAATGAATGAAATTCATGGTCTGAGAAAAGACTTCACACGCCACCCCAATGAGCCTATCGTTACCTGGTTACTTCGATGCTGGGACAGTGGGGCCAACAGTGTGTGGCTAGATAGCAGAGAAGCTCGTCAGCTTGGTGGCATTGCTAGGGACTCAGCCATTGACAGACATATTAGCACATGCCAGAACCAGGCCTTCACCCTCTGGAAGCAGATGTTGTAAGCCGTGAGAGAAAAACACCCCTTTAAAGATGATATCATACCTGAGAAAAGGAAATGGACTGATATGGAAAAAGGCATCCGTTATTTGAGAGAATGTGCCATGGTGGAAATGATATACAGCCCCGACTTCATCCCCGACGAGCCAGACCAAGAGCATGATCCTAAGAGAGTCCGGTGTACACCAAATATGTGGCACACATTCACTAAGACTGCACCAGAAAGGTATGCCAGTACATTTGCAGCAATGTATGGCAGAGGTGGAAGAAGACCCCTTATAGATGATCTGGTTAATAGACTCCAAGACTTTGAGTTGCATTTAAATCCTCTGCAAGCTTGAGTTTCAGCCATCACAAGGATAGTTGAAAAGCTAGACAGAATGGAGAGCAAACAAGAAGATATAATAGATGAACTGTCTACCAAACATGATGCTGATGGATCCATGGTGGACGAGGACCAGAATTCCCAAAACCCTCCACTGGAAGAGCTGATCAACTTGATGTCCTCCTGACCTACATCATCCAACATCTCAGCCATCAAAAGGGGACGTCCTCCTGCTAGAGGAAATGATAACGGTAAGACTATAATACGTCTTGCCTTGTGGCATTACCTGCGTGACCATGGAAAAGATATGAAGAAGTGGCATAAGAAACCCACTTCTGCACTTCAAGCACGGATAAAAGAATTACAAGACAAATCAACCACCAAGGTGAAGTCCTCCAAAAGGGTGATCACTCCAGTTGCTACAGACAACCAAGGTAACAAACAGAGGGGCCCTGCCCCCAGCCAGGAGAGGGAAAGGGATAATAGAGTGTATTGGACTGCGTGGATTAGATGGCCTGGCACATCAAACCCACAGAAATTTAAGGCACTGGTGGACACTGGTGCACAGTGTACGCTAATGCCCTCGAGCCACCAAGGGACAGAATCAATTTATATTCATGGGGTGACTGGGGGTTCCCAAGAGTTGACTATGTTGGAGGCTGAAATAAGTCTCACTGGCAAAGACTGGCAAAAGCATCCTATTGTGACTGGTCCAGGGGCTCCATGTATACTTGGTATTGATTACCTCAGAAGGGGATACTTTAAGGATCCCAAAGGGTATCGATGGGCCTTTGGAATAGCTGCTGTAGACACAGAAGGTGTTAAACAGTTGTCTACATTGCCTGGCCTATCAGAAGATCCGTCTGTTGTGGGATTGCTACGAGTAAAAGAGCAACAGGTACCGATTGCTACAAAAACGGTACACAGACGGCAGTACTGCACTAACAGGGACTCCTTGCTCCCCATTCAGAAGTTGATTCGTCAACTAGAGAGTCGGGGAGTGATCAGCAAAACTCACTCACCTTTTAACAGCCCCATATGGCCAGTGCGTAAAGCCAGTGGAGGAGAATGGAGGCTGACGGTAGACTACCGTGGCCTGAATGAAGTCACACTCCCACTGAGTGCTGCTGTGCCGGACATGTTAGAACTCCAATATGAACTGGAGTCAAAAGCAGCCAAGTGGTATGCCACCACTGACATTGCTAATGCTTTCTTTTCCATTCCATTGGCCACAGAATGTAGGCCACAGTTTGCTTTTCACCTGGAGGGGCGTTCAGTATACCTGGAATCATTTGCCCCAGGGGTGGAAACACAGCCCAACAATTTGCCATGGGTTGATTCAAGCTGCACTGGAACAGGGAGGTGCTCCTGAGCACTTACAGTACATTGACGATATTATTGTGTGGGGCAATACAGCAAGTGAAGTTTTTGAGAAGGGACAGCAAGTAATCTGGATCCTTCTTAGTGCTGGTTTCGCTATCAAGCGAAGCAAAGATAAAGGACCTGCCTTCAGTTCCTAGGTATAAAGTGGCAAGATGGACGTCGTCACATCCCAATGGATGTGGTGGACAAAATCACTGCCATGTCTCCGCCCACTAATAAGAAAGAGACACAGTCTTTTCTGGGCATAGTGGGCTTTTGGAGAATGCATGTTCCAAACTATAGCCTCATTGTAAGCCCCCTTTATCAAGTGACACGGAAGAATGATTTCACGTGGGCTCCTGAACAGCAGCAGGCTTTTGAGCAGATTAAGCAGGAGATAGCCCGTGCCATGACCCCTGGGGCCAGTACGGACAGAACAGGATGTAAAGAACATCCTCTACGCTGCTGCTGGAGAGAAAGGTCCCACCTGGAGTTTGTGGCAAAGAGCCTCAGGAGAGACCCGAGGCCAACCCCTGGGATTCTGGAGTCGGGCCTAAAGGGGGTCTGAAGAGCACTACACTCCAACTGAAAAGGAGATCTTAGCTGCATATGAGGGGGTTTGAGCTGCTTCTGAAGTAGTTGGTACTGAAATGCAGCTCCTTCTAGCACCTCAATTGCCAGTGTTGAACTGGATGTTCAAGGGAAAGGTTCCCTCTACCCATCATGCTACTGACGCCACTTGGAGTAAGTGGATTGCGCTGATTATGCAACGGGCTCGGATGGGGAACCTCAGTTGTCCAGAAATCTTAGAGGTGATCATGGACTGGCCTGAAGGTAAAAAGTTTGGAACATCACCAGGAGAGAAGGTATCACGTGCTAAAGAAGCCCCACCATACAATGAACTACAAGAAAATGAAAAGAAATATGCCCTGTTCACAGACGGATCGTGTCATATTGTGGGACAGCATCGCAGATGGAAAGCTGCTGTGTGAAACCCCACACGACAAGTTGCAGAGGCCACTGAAGGTAAAGGAGAATCAAGTCAGTTCGCAGGAGTAAGGGCTATCCAACTGGCCTTAGAGGTTGCTGAACGGGAGAGGTGGCCAATGCTTTTTCTTTATACTGACTCATGGATGGTGGCGAATGCCTTATGGGGGTGGTTACAGCAGTGGGAGCAAAATAACTGGCAAAGGAGGGGTAAACCTGTTTGGGCTGCTGAACTGTGGAAAGACATTGCTGCCCGAATGTACTTACCATGGTGGAAGCGACCACTGGGTGGCTTGAAACATATGCAGTACCCCATGCTACCACCAGAAACACCATATTAGGCCTCGAGAAACAAGTTCTCTGGCGACATGGTACCCCAGAGAGAGTCGAATCAGATAATGGGACTCATTTCAAAAATTCCCTTGTAAATACTTGGGCCAAAGATCATGGCATTGAGTGGATTTATCATATCCCCTATCACGCACCAGCTTCTGGTAAAATTGAACGATACAAGGGGTTGTTAAAAACCATGTTGAAAGCAATGGGTGGCAGAACATTTAAGCACTGGGAGAAGCATTTGGCCGAAGCCACCTGGTTGGTGAATACTCGAGGATCTATCAATCGTGATGGTCCTGCCAGCTCCCTACATACTGTAAAGGGAGACAAGGTCCCTGTAATAAATGTAAAGAACATGTTGGGAAAAGCAGTTTGGGTCCTTCCGTTTTCTGGGAAGGGCAAACCTCTTCGTGGAACTGTTTTTGCCCAGGGACCTGGGTGCACTTGGTGGGTGATGCAGAAAAATGAGGATGTTCAATGTGTGCCACAAGGGAATTTGATGATGGGAGAGCGGAATCAGTAATTCCAAGTATATGTACATGTGTTTAGTGTTTGATAATTGATTATAATTATGTTTGTTCGTATATATTAAGCATGCTGTAATGATGTAGAATAAAGGGTGGAATGTCATGGTTTTACGATTTTTGGTTATCAGTATTCCACATCACAACATCATGCAGTGTACTGGGAGTTAAAGAGCAAATGCTTTAGTTCCGGGTACCTGTCTGGAAGAGAAGAAGAACTACGTTCCCCAAGAGCCTTTTCGAGTACTGTTATCATTCCTGCTCAAGGGAACAGATATAAGGGCGCAGGTCATCTGACTCGTTCTTTCTTCTCGCCTTGCCGTGTTCCCTGTCGGATTGGCTCGCTACTGCTGTGCCCGACTGCATGCAAGGCTTCAGTATTAGCATAAGGCCTCTGGCTCTCGGACAATCTTTCTCTCAATTATTGTTGATTTATATTGTATTGTAGTGTGTTATCTTACATTCCGATACTATATTTAGTAAATTAGTTTGTTTCTCCTCAGATCGTTGCTGCCGTTTTTAATTATTTTGGGGTCCCCTGTTTCCCATCCTGGAGGTGCAGATTTTGCGAAATCCCTCCACCCCACTAGTCGCGGAACCGGGCTGGACCAGCCCTTAAACCGTTGACAGCTATTCCCTCCCTATATGTGCTTACAGTGCACTGCAATAAGAACGTTTTCTAGAATAGTACCTTTCACAGCAGTGCACAAATGTCATCTTCAGATATTCCTGAATTAAAAAGTGGAATTGTCACAGTTCTGCCTCAGTTCCACTCTGTCCGAAATAGTAATGAATCAGGATTAATTACTAATACACAAGTGAAAAAAGCAGTATGTATGGGACAGGTTAAGTACTGTTCTTAGGCTGAATTTATTTTCTGTTCTACACTACCTACTTCCAGCTCGAACTGTGCAGCAACAAAATTATTCAAATACATACTGAAAAATGCCCAGTATTGATTCCTGGAATGAAAGAATGACTTACAGATCACACACAGGCACATCTTAAGCAAGTTCATGTTGCCAGTGCCCCCCTTTGCTTTGATGCAGATGGTTTCCAAGCAGCTCTAGGTTACACAACAAAGAGAGGAGTAAGGGTTACAATCCGGTGAAGAGATGTGTGCTATTTTTGACAGACAATGTGTTGGAAAGGGCAGTAGATGTGCTACATTTGTGTCAGCCCATTTTTGGTGACTCCGCACATAATTGTATGTGGAAGGGAAGGGCAACGACTCCAAGCATGTTCACAAATACTTCCTGCACTAATCTTAATATTCCCACTGGCAAGCCCAATGAATTGATCAAGCCTTAAAGCAGAAGCTGAAGAACACTGAGGAGGCCCTCTCCTAGACTGAAGTGCCTGTATTAACAGTCATTATCAGATGACTGGCATTTCTGGGATCATTTTTAAACAACACCAGATATTACATCCTTCTTCAGTCACAGTACATCAAGACACACCAATCTTTGGATGACAGGACTAATAGAATAAGCAAGAAAAGCACCATTTGAAGAAAGTAGGGCATGGAAACATCTGCTTGGTAACAACCAGTGCAAAGTACATCTTTTCTTAAATAAGGGAAGAAAATCCTCTCCTGGTACAGATACCAAAAAAAAAAAAAAAAAAAGGGGGGGATGACAAGAAACAAGTACTGACTACATCTATATCAGAAACCTAGTATGTAAGGGAGCACAAGCATAAATATACAAGAAATTCTTTTTCAGCCAGGGAAGCTGACAAGGAGCTGTGGGAAAAAAGGTCAGCTCCAACCTAATTAGTTCAGGAATGGCAGAAGGTGATGAGAGTTGCAGGTCAACCTGCCTTGCTAATGCTACTGTACAAACTCTTCCTCTTCTGCAGCTAGTACAGGATAGAAAAAAAATTAAAAAATAAGCATTAAACAAGTTTCCCAATATTTATTTGTAATGAGTCAGCATGATTCGTAAATTTCAGACACATAATAACGAATTTTATATGGATAATATAAGCTCTTCTTTGTCTTTTCTCCCTATGAAGTCTCACAGCTCTCTTTGAAAAACAAACAGTGGTAGGACTGCAGTAAACATGTTTTTCTAATTAGCTTCCCTTGTTTATTTTCCCTACCTTTTAAATAGAGGTTCAATTCATATGTGTTATTGCCTGCACATGGCAGAATCTAATTCATTCCAACTATGGAAATAAAAAGGGAAGAAAATCCTGCATGTAGAGGATAATCCTGTCATTAATAAAAGCAAAGGTACAATTTAATAGAGACATCAACTAGCTGAAACAGAACAATAGGAAGGTTTTCATCACTTGCCATCTTCCTTTCCAAAAAGTCTACGTTCTGACTATTCTTGCAGCTATGATGGATACATGAGACCAAATTATGCCATGATGAGAGAAAACAACTGGACTGAAGAGCTCACAATCCCTGTTATCAATGAACTCTGTTACATTTCTTTAAACAGGAGTGAAGTACTACCCAGCATTTGCAATCAACAGAAGAAAAGGCTATTCTGATGTAGCCAAAATATTTAAAAAGGCAATACCTGAATATTTACCATTAAAAAAGCTAAATACCTGAATGTGTAGTTAAACTGCATTCAATTTTACAAAGGACATTAAAATCTACAGTGAAAGACTGCTTAGCCAAAGAAACAAAAAGATGAGTGGACTGGGAATATAGTGAGAATCTATTTGAAATAAAATTATGTAGGTATGATGCAAAACCGAAATGCCTGTTCTCAGGGCAGGAGGGACTATGATGACCAGCGTGGCACAGAGAATAGCTGCTCCATGGTAATGAAGATACAAGTCTGCAGAAGAAGCACTCAAAAAGCCTAACACCAGAAACTCTGAGGGAACCTGTAACCATTATGCTAGAATTCTGAAGGAAACAGCACATAGAATACACATTCAGCAGGAAAGATCTATAAGAAATGTGTTAAAATGAGAGAAATTGCATTAGACAAGAACTGCAATCTCAAAAATAATTTCCTACCTTCTCATAAAATCCAGCAATACGAGTTCACTCATTCACTGTTTTCACGAACAAACAAAGGTTATTAAAAGCATATATAGTGTATATGAACATTTTGCCTTCCTCTTTCTCTCTGGAAAACTCACAGCAGTCACCCTCTGATAAAACCAAACAATTCCATGAAACTCAAAACTTGGGAGAATTCTTTCCCACTCCTGTTTATGTATTTATGTTAGGATGACTTCATCACCACTTCAACTATTAGCACTTATTATATATTTGTAGTTACTACCACTCTATTGTACCCAGTATCCTAACGGGATATTATCAGCTGTTAATTCAATCCAGCAGTCTGATATTATTCAACAAACTACATTTGGACATAGAAGCTCATTGTTTTGTTGTTTTTTTAAACAGCAGCATTTTTAACATTAAGCAATATTTCATAATTACTATCTCAAAGACTGTCCACCTGTCTCTTCCGCTTTTCCCACATATATTTCATATGGCTAAATGCTGTCTCTTATCTACCCCAATCTACGGCCATAAAAGCAATATACTGATTAATACACTATCTAGAAGTTAGTGTGCAAAATCAAGCTACCAGTGCCTTTACGATTCAACAAAAATCCAACACTCAAAGAATCAAGGGAAAAAAAAACCAAGGCGTGCGTGATGCTAATAAGCACACGCAGATATACACCCTGGATCAAACAGCTGATAATTTCAAATTAACAGCTACCAATGGAGGAATTCATCATCCTTGCCAGTGAAATGATGGAAGGCATCTTAAAGGACACATCCTGCAGTTCCAGAGGCATTTCTATTAGAGCTCATCTGTGCAGCACACCATCTAGTATTTAGTTGCTCTCAAGTGTTATGCACATCATACCTGTAGGACAGGAATTAATATTTTACGTATCTACGGTTAGGCTTGGACCTTGAAAAGCATATCTGATAATTAACAGTAATAACAGTATTTGGCAACATTTGACAGTAAGAGACAATATTATAAAAAACATTCACTCTGTGTAATTACATGCTTGAAATGCTTCCTGAGGAACTGATCTGGTGAGTTTCCGCATTTACTTTGATGTTGAAAAATCTCCCCTTGCGAATCAGCATCCTTGTTAATTTACATTTCCAAATTATAGTTTGATCAACAATTTCTTTCCTTGATTTAGTCTTGAAATCTCCTGTGATCAGCCGCACACTGTTCTTTGGCACAGTATCAGTGAGGCCCTATAAAATTTGGCCCCAGAATGCTTTCATTTCCTCACCTTGGCTGCTGTGCTTGCAGCATAGGTCTAAATAACCATCAGATTTACTAAAGCTTCTTATAATCAGACTGAAATGAAACTGACGCTGCCTGGAATGTATCTAATAAAGAATGCAAATAAATCTTTGCTCAAAAAACTGAATGCCAGGGTTTTCTCAGCTCTCCTTCTGTGCTGGCAGTCAGTATCTCCAAGGGATGGTGGAGTAGCTGACTATCATTTCACCAAACCTCAAAAAAACCCTCTCATGACAATCTCTGAAAAATGGCACTCATTAAGTAGAAAGCTGCACATGTCCTTTTTAATGTATTAAACTCCTTTTATTTTCATCTCCTGAGCTTTTGTCGTGACTTTGCAATTGTCAATGCTGAATCCATCCAAATAAAGTTGAATACACTTCAAGCCACATAGCTTTCAAATCCATACATATCTATTTTTTAGGATAATGGGAATTTCAATAAAGATGGAGGCATGTTGTTATCCAATTGGCCATAACTGTCTCACTTAGGAGAAGAAGCATCTGCTCTTTTGCCACCCATAGCTCCAAGTTCAGCCAACAGTATAATTTTTGATATTTTGAATTTTTTTTGCCCCGTCAAATTACAATCGCAAAGCAGAAGTGGAAGACAGACCTGCTAAAAAATCTTCACACTAATACTGTCCATTTAGGTGCTGTGCAGTGATTTATGATTTTATGGATGTAGTATGCACCTACAAAGCACGCTTCCACATTCTTTTATGTATTATGCATGTGTACAGTCTCCACAGAGCAAAGTATTTTCCCCTCATGCTCAGAAAGAAGTAGAGGGGACATAACATCCTTTTCTTTCTTGAGTGACTGTCCAGATAGATATACACATCACAGAGGACTGTGAGAACATATGCTCAGAGTAACCCACAGAGGCGTGTCTGTGTCTTCAGAGGCTGTGAAAGTTTGTTAAGCTCCTCAGTTCATTTCCCTCAAATGAAAAACGCTGTGAAAGAAGACTCAGTCATAATCAGATTATAAGGAAGACTGGACATACGGAAGACAAAAGACTATAAAGAAGAGGAACAGGTAGAATAAAAAATAACATTGAAAAAGAAATAAAATTTAAAAATGAAACAGCAGTCCAAGTCATATAACTAGGGTGGCATGAATAACACGGGTATTAAACAAAGCTTAACTGATGTAGAAAAAAGTCATGTTACAACAAAGTTTCTACGGCTACAACCACTGAAACAGGAACAGACTGTCCCACCTAATGGACTATTTGTTTCAGTCTGGTTTGTTTTGCCAAATAAATCCATCCCACAACAACTACTGCTATGAGCAAGAACCTTCTACAAACTGTAGGAACACAGCGAATGAGTACAAGCCTGTGAGCTGACCATCCCGAGCTTGAGATCTCCACCAGCAAATAAGGAAGGGCAGACTCATTAAACTTCATCATCAAGAACCTTCTGAATCACATAGAACATCAATTGGTTTTCCATGAGTAGGACTGTCAGAATTCACAGAGGCAGAGGATTAGAATACAATGACTGTCTGGTTTGTCCCAAACATTTGCGTTGTTGTCTAGTTCGCAAGGAAAGGATATGACACTTTTTTCCTGGGTCCGAGGCACAGAGCTTCATCCTAGAATTAATCCAAGTCCTGACTGGACCAGAATTAAAGCCAACAGGTAACATCTGCATACCGATATCATTCATTGTCTGACCACAAGAAGTAGCTGAGACCATCTACCAGAATATCTCAAGTGTGAAGGAGGCAAACGTCAGCCCTTCAGTGAGTTGAACCTGCTCTTTCATTTCCAAAGACTGACTGCTCCCTTAATAGAGAAGGGGAAAACATTCAAAATTCTACCTATGAGGCATATTGTAATAGCAGTGGTTCTCACTGCTGAAACATGACTTGGCAGATGTTCATCTTTCCTGTCTGATTCTGAAAGTATCTGTTGTAAACCTCTTTTCCTGAAGAAAGGTGTTTAATTCCCCAGTTAGCAGATAAATTTCATCCTTTTAAGTATCTGGTTTTGAAAACACGTCATGAAAAAGGTCCTTTGGAACAGAAACGTTTCCATCTTGAACTAATATCAAAACATACGCAGTTTAAAGGAGCAGCAAATTGAGCTGTTGCTTCCATCATCAAGACACAATGGCATAGAAAGTGAACATCCAGGAGATGTAATAGCAGAAGCCTCTTCAAAATTAACAGTGACAGGGACAAACAGAAGGCAAGCAGATATATGAAATTTCCTTGGATACATGTAGTAAAAGTTAAATTCAAACAGAACTAGGAAATGTAACAAAAAAGTGCTGCAGAACTGAAAACTAGGACAGTGATATAACTTTTACAAGCAGTTGTAACAACATTAAATAGCACTGGTTGCATCTTGCTTCACATAGTTAGGTGCTAACAAAACAGACCAAGCTTTAGATAACCCTACAAATAACCAAATCACCAAATCATTATCTAATTTTTTATGCCCGGCTATGCGCACAATGACCAAACAAACAAACAAACAAAAAAAAACATACTGACAATCATTCCAAGAATTAAGTCTAATTTGTCGAAATGCTATCAAAAATCACTGTAGGTGAAGTGAGAGCAAAGTAAGCCATCTATCAGTGTTTCAGGATCTTCAGTACATAAACAATTTCCTAAGTGACAACTGCAGCAAGGATGATATACTTCAGATTTGATTCTGCACATTTGAATTCCCACTGAAACTAACTTCGGCATTGCAACATGGTAAGAAGAGCCTCAGTAATTAGTTTTTTCCACAAATTTTACCCTTTGTTATATTTTTATATTTAATACAAGGAATTATCTATTTATTTTTTATTTTTCCAAATTTATCAGTATTTCTTGGAAAACGTATCTGTGCTTTTAATATTAATATTATTCAAAAAAATTACTGAAAATACAGATATTGTACTGCGTCATATTGAAATTGCATTTGAAGACAAAGTATTTCGGTAAAATTCTTCTTGAACTACAGAATAAAAACTAGGATAACTATATTGATTGTATCCTTTTTGCAGAAGTCAGGCTGTTCAGTGTTCTGGTATGCAAGCAGCAGAACTCCAAGAGATTAACAGGATGATGCCCTCTGCTCCTGCATTCCATCAAATAGGGTTAAGGGCAGAGCTACCATCAGTTTCTAGCAACAAGCTTATAATTAATGAAGATTTCTTATCAATTCAATACACACAAACATTTTTAAAGAATAAAACACATTTTTCTACAACATTCTGATTTGGTAACCTTGTTTTCCACACAAGAGGATTCCATCTCCCTGAGTCACAATCATGCCCCCTCACAAAACAAAATCCCCAAATCAGTTAAATCTGAATAGGAGTTGGGGGGCTTTCTTGATACACATAGTTCTAAGATCCTCTGGAAATGCCCTGAACTATCTTAAAGATAAATTTTAGATGAACAAATCAAAAACTTACCCGAATCATCATGACTGAGCATCTGATGGTATGAATTGTATCATAAACCTTCTTAGAAACGTCCACAAATTGGTTATCATCAAACAGATGTACTGTATTCTTGCTTAAGCTCTCCAATGCAATATTTACTTGACTAATGAACTCCGGAATCACTATTAAAAACAAACAAACAAGATAAAAAACTCACAACAGATTAAAAACAAAATTCAGTGAGCACAAAAAGGACAAAACCACTAATTTTTCTTTCTGGCAAGCTGCCAATCACATTGATTAAAATGCTATTTATAAAAGCATTATCACAGTAATATGGCTGGTTGTTAGCAGGCGCACATCAGAGTGATAAAAATGCACTTGGCGTACACGTCAATTGTCGACACTTACAGTGAAGAGCAAGAGAGCCTTAAAAAGGTGTAGACGGCAATACTCACAAAATCTTGCCGCTGATTTCAACAGCAATATCACCCAAGGACCTCACTCAAAGCTGAGATTACTATTCACCTATTTCGCAACCTGCTTTCAGTCTGAACTGAAACAAAACTACTTAAAGATCTTTAAAATAAAAAGTACTTGGACATACCACAGAAGCTGACCCTTGTTTCATTGAATCAAACAGAAGATGTAAATTTTTAGTTAGTTGGCACTACTTCGCTTAACACACTGCTACCACTGCATCTCCCTTCACCTTTTAAACAAAATCAAAGCAAAGGGTACCAAACACAGAGAATACAATGAGTAAAGAAAGAGTGCAAACAGAAAATTGATCATACACATATCCTCAAACAAGTATAGTTCATACTCATTTGCAACAAAACTTCAAATACTTCTTCCCCTCACTTGAAGACTGGAGACACAGAAAAAACAGGAAGGAAAGAGATAGGTATTAACTTAGGTAATATTCAATAGGAATAATATATGCCCTGTGAAACAGAAGCTCTTTTCAGGCTGAGTTGGTTTCAACCAAGAGTATATTATGCTTTCCATCCCTTCCTTTACAACTACAAGCAAATTCAGGAGTAAAGTTGATTATAGATTTAAGATCTGAGAAGCCTTCCTTTCAGAAGAAACAGGTATCTATTTTTAAGACAGTTGCTTATCATCGCCATCATTTGCACACACAGACAATACAAGAAGATAAAACTCAAATTCTAAGATATATAAATAACAATCTCTTAGTCAAGTATAATCACAATCTGATATTTCACTTACACTGTCAGAAGGTTATAAAACAATTCTTATTATTTTGATATTTTTCCTGTATCTGACTCGATAATTCCCTCAAATCCATGACTCCAGCCTTGTTGGTTTTAGATTTGTTAATCAAAAGACTATAAAAAGAAGTCTTATTGGACCCATGACTTATTCACGGCCCAGTGCGATCAAAAATCGTTTACATCATACATCCCTAAATGCACCTCTCTGAAACGTACTCTGCATTATGTGGATTAGAACTACATTAATAATGAGCATATTTCATACATTCTGGTTTATTACTCTAAGCAACCTAAGAGGAGACAAAAAGGAAATACAGGATAAACATGGGTTGAACTAGATTTATTTTTTCAATTGTTCAAAAAGAAAAGGAAGATCTGAAAAATTGTAAGCAACCTTAAAAATTTCGAGTACCATAAACTTGAGAAGTAATATTTTTGTGATTTTAACATTTAAGTATTCCTTATGAGCACTGCTCTGAAAGCAAAACCTTCTATTTTATGATTTTGGCCCACACTGTCATAGGTGGTTGTTGGTGGTACAACAATAGAGGTTGAACCTTCCTGACAGTATTCCCTTCCATTCTGTTGCTGTGTGACAGATGGCAGTAGAGGGGCAGTCTGACAGATTGGTGTCAAACATGGATGTGCAGATGAAGCAAAGGTGTGGAAATGAATTCCTTCGTGCAGAAAAAAGGGCACCCACTGACATTCACCACTTGCTGAACACTTAGAGAGATCAAACAGTGGATATGAGCACTGCAAGGCAGTGGGTGGTGCATTTCAGCAGCGGCGACAGTGACAGCGGTCACCTCCACTAGTGCAGACTTTTACAAGCATGGCCAGCAGACTCTTCTTCATGCCTAGCACAAAAGCATACCTAAAGATGGTGACTATATTGAAAATAACCTTTTGTAGCAAAGAGTTTTCTCTATTGAATAGTGTCATTGTGCTCTTTGAGCCTTTTGTAGTTTCCATGGAAATAAATAGGAGGTATTGGTTTGAGAGCAACATGCACAGAGCATATTACATATTTTGTTTAGATTTTGCTACACTTCTTATTTTATCTCAACAAAAATTTTGGTAATATACCTGTAATCCTGCCTTTCCTAAGGCGGAAGGCTTAGGAAGAAAATGTTTCAAGAAATACTAGTATGGATCATCAGCAATTCTGAATGTCCCTGAATTAACTTACAGACTTCATGACACCTGCACACTTCTTGAAATTGAACGTTTTATTTTGCTAACTCTTCTCTTGTTTAAATAAACAATTATCTTGGCCTTTTCTTGTGGTCCTTTCCTCCTAGACCTCTCTGGACCTTGCCATCTCCAATAAAAAATAACTAATAAATACTAATTATATTTTCATAGAAGTCATGACCAAACTCTTAATTCAGAAGCTAACACATCAGTATGCCACAATCACAAAAGTTAACCTGGAAAAGTAAATGTTACTAATCAATTTATTCCTATTAGCAGCACTGTACCTGCTATTTCTAGTAACAAAATCAGGACAAGTGGTTTTACAGAGAAAGGCTTCTCTGTAGAAGTAGTAGAAGAACCAGAAAAGCAAAGTCCACAGTATCCCCCCTCAGTGATTAATAAAGGCAGACTGGCAACAACAGACAAAGAGAAGGCTGAGGTACTCAACAACTATTGTGCCTCAGTCTTCATCGGCAACTGCTCTTCTCACATTGCTCAAGCAGGTGGTTTGGAAGGTGGAGCCCGGGGTATCAGCGTCTCACCCACTGTAAGTGGGTGATCAGGTTCACAACCATCTAAGGAACCTAGATATTCATAGGTCTATGGGTCCCGATGAGATGTATCCTTGAGACCTGAGGGGTTTGGCTGATGAAGTTGCCACGCCACTCTAGATAATATTTGAAGAGTCCTGGATAAAAGGTGAAGACACTTGTGACTGTAAAAACTGCAACACCCTACCCACTTTTTAAGGGTAGAAAGGATGACCAAGGGAACTACTGACCTGTCAGTCTCACCTCTGTGCTGGGGAATATCATGCAGCAGATCCTCCTGGAAGCTAAGGCACGTGAAAGAGAGAGAAGCAATTTGGGCAAGCATGGCTTCACCAAAACCAAGTCCTACCTAGTGGCCTTCTATGATGGCATAAGTGCATAGAATCACAGAATACTTAGAGTTGGAAGGGACCTTTAAAGGTCATGTAGTCAACGCCCTTGTAATGAACAGGGACATGCACAGCAAGATCAAGTTGCCCAGGGCTTGATCCAACTTCACTTTGAAAGTCTCCAGGGATGGGGCATCAACCACATCTCTAGGCGACCTGCTCCTATGTCTCACCATCATCACTGTGAAAGACTTGTTTCTTATGTCCAAACATAAGTCTACCTTCTTTAAGCTTGAAGCCACCTCCCTCACCCTGCTGGCCACACTTCTTTTGATACAGTCCAGGGTATGGTTGGCTTTCTGGGCTGCAAGGGCACACTGCTGGCTCATGTCCAGCTTTCCATCCACCAGTCCACTGGTCTTTTTCAGCAGGGCTACTCTTAATCCTTTCATCCCCCTGTTTGTAATGGTTATTGGTAACGTGGGTCACATCAATGGATAAGGGAAGGGTCACTAATGTCATCTATGTGGACTTCAGTACGGCCTTTGACAAAGACATGAGTCTGTTGGAGCCCACCCAGAGAGAGGCCTCAAAAATGATCCAAGGGATGGAATGTCTCCCCTATGATGACCAGATGAGAGAGCGGAGGCTGTTCAGCTTGGAGAAGAGAAGGCTCTGGAGAGACCTGAGAGGAGCCTTTCAGTATCTAAGGGAGGGCTGTAAGAAGGAAAGGGACAGACTCTTTAACAGGGTCTGTTATGATAGGACAACAGGAAATGGCTTCGAAAAAAAAAAGAGGAGATTTGGATTGGATATAAGGAAGGAGTACTTAAGAAGTGTGGTGAAGCACTGGAACACGTTGCCCAGAGATGTGATGGTTGTCCCATACCTGGCAATATTCAAGATGAGGCTAGATCAGGCTCTGAGCAACCTGATTTAGCAGTAGGTGTCCCTGCTCATCTCAGGTGTTGGATCAGATGATCTTTAATGGTCCCTTCCAATTCAAAAGATTCTATGAAAACAAGAGCCATTCTACCAGCACCTTCTAACATACTAGTACTAAATGATTAGGACCACTCCATCAGCAACCAAGATGGCTAAATATTAATAAAACAAACAGCTTGTACAGTTAGAAGAAAAAAAAAATCAACATATATGCAGAGTTCATCTAAAAAATGCCTTAACAAAGTCTATCTGTAACACACACAGACATGAACTTTTCATAGCCCATATTAAAAAATTCCCTGATCCTTGACACTAATCCTATTTCTTAAATATACCTACTATATTATAGTTTCTATTAATAAGACCATATCTAATGATAAAAAAAATACATTAGTTTTGTATAAAAAACAGTTACTGCAGATCCAATTACCTAGCATCCTCCTAACATTTAATCACATTCTTGGCTCATTGATTCTTTTCATCAAAGTACTTTTTCCATTATGAGGAAAACTCAAGGCAACAGAATAGCAGAAGGCAGAATCTTTAAAAAACTGTTTTTTCTCTTTATAAAATATTCCAAAAAACTGAGTTTGCTATTTCACTAACCTTTTCCGAAACACCTCCTGAGCTTTAAGAACCTAATCTAAAACCTACTTACACAGCTGGGTGCTCTTGCTCTGATTTCAGTAGGTCTGAGAATACAGCAGGATGGATTTGGGTTTTTTATTAGACCACATATGACACATTAATTGACATGTTCTCTTAAATACAGGAATGACATGGCCCATCAAGTATATATGAAATTTCACTTATGTTATAACAGTTAAAGGTTATTACTTCAATTTCCAAAAAATATACTGTTGATTCTTCTGATTTTTGTAGGTAGGTACGGAGATGTTGATTAAGAGAAATAAAAAACAAAAAAAACGATCCCCTTAATACATACATTTCCAAGCTGCTAGTTTTACGTTTTGGTGCTTTCTTCTCTTTTAATTTTTTAATAACAAGTATTAAAAAATTAAGGAAGTTTTTTTACATATATACTTGAAATATTTACATGTAATCCAAGACAATTCCACTTCACTCAACATAGCTCAGGCAAGCCCAAAGGTTGGACACTAATGTTTTAATAGACAGTAAATGATTAATTTTCAGTAGTCTACCAATGTCCCTATTTAAAGTAAGAAAGTTATACAATGAAAGGAATTATAGCATACATTTAAATCCTGACCACATTAAGTGATATCAGTCAAGCAGCAAAGGCATAAGCATACCTTACACACCTTAGGTTAATGTTCAAACAAAGGAACATTATTAAAGTAAAACATTTAAAAATGTAGAAACAAAAAGAAAAAGTAAATCAGCAAAGCAACAATTACTCTTCTAGAGAGGAAAAAAAAAACTGTACAGTAGCATAATTTATAAATTCTTCTTCTGCCTTTTAAATTTTCTCAATGTCTCTCAACATAGCCCAAGCTTCAGTTTGATCATGTTCATCTAGGTTTGATTAAAATTGAGAAAGTCACAAAGCAAAGGAACTTCAAGTCTACCCTCATAAAGATACTTCTCAGTATGATATTCAGGTATCCAGAAACCCTGTGCTAAGATGAACAAACCTCCTGGCTGGTTCATTTTTATTAGTGAGAATGACGTTTACTACCAGAATTAAAAATTTTTGCTCTGAAGACGCCCTTCATCTTCAGCAAGAAGTTAAGGTGAGAACTCCTGTGACAGAATAATCACAGGGTTGTGGCAAGTGGTGTGTATCTTGAATTTTTTATTACCTCCCATAATCTGACCATCTACCATGAAAGTCACTGCGTTGTGTATAGACAGTTTGCTCTCAGAGGATTTTAATCGTTTCCCAATTGCAGGAATTCACCTAAATTCAAAGGCATAATGGACATCAGAAGCATAAGTGAAGTGTAGACAAAAGGATTGGAAACAGCTACCACTTCAATGTAGGACAATACAGTTATACGGAATGAATTTGAAAATCTATCTACTTAACTATATAGTCTTTATTCAGTACTTCTTTATTTCATCTCACTCTTTGAGACCAAGTAATATTTCTCACTGCTTGTGATTTAAAAACAAGCATCTGCAATTTCTTCTGGAGTGGTACCTAAGAATTTCAGTTTGTTAGAACAGACCTGTACAGTCTGGTAACTCAATTTGAATGCTATATATTATAAATACACTTAATGTCATTTTAATCTACAGTGGTATGCGGAGGACTATTAAAATAAATACATTATCAAATAAAATCCATCTGAGCTAATGCAGCTGTGCTGGCCAAGGCACATCATTTGAAATACATGGGCTTATTCTGACGTAAGTTTGAGTTATAACACCCCAGCTATGCTATTCAGAATGGAATAAGCTTTAATTAATGGTGAAGACACCTTCATTAAGTGTGTTCAAAAATACATTGAAGTAATAATGGATTTACTCTAGACAAAGATGATTCTGCGCTCACTGCAAAGGGTTGAACTGAAGGACATCGCCTTTTGAAACTCCAGTCATCTATGGTTTTGTTACAAATCTACACAATACAGTACTAATAAGAACTAGATTAAGCTTTTTCTAAATTTTATTCTGTTATTGTACAGACAGTTTCAAGGCTACTAATATTTCTCTGATACAATGCCAAATTAGTGACATTTAACATTTTATTGCTAACACTGTGCCAAAAGATTTGCAGAGATCTGTATACACGTATATAAAGAGAGCATGAGAGTTTTGTGAATGTGCTTTTCATACATCCTTTCATCCCTTTTGCTCTTTCAAATATTGTTCACATTTCAAGTTTTTTGTAATAAGCTTATAGTTTACACACTGAAAAAGGTATTAATAACTTTTTCTGACCTTGTGAAGACATTAAATATTTAATCTATCTTCCCCCATCACTCTCAATCCTAGACCAATGTAGTGGATAAAAGATCTCTGAATTACAACCAACTGTCATACTCTCTCCCCCGGCCCAATTATTTAGAGCATAAAGAACAGCGAGCAATGACTGGAGTGTTACTTTAGTATTTCATAGTAAAATTTTTGCATGCCAGAAATGTATTGCAACAAGAAGTTATCAAAACAGAGGTCTATTGCACAGAAGAAGGTACATAATAAAGCTCTATTACTCTGTAATAGATATAATCTGTAACAGAGCACACTTGAACCACATAGTATGCTTTACAGAGTTAGGCCACGAGACCAAGCAAAAGAGCAGAACACAGCTGTCTGAAGCTTCTAAAATGCTAACAGAACTTCAGCAAAATTTTTCCAAGTCCAAAACTGATTTTCTAAGATAGTATGACAAGAGATGATTGTATCACTCACCAACAGACAAGGGAAGAGTCACTGATGTCATCTGTCTTGACCTCAGTAAGGCCTTTGACACAATCCCCCACAACACCCTTCTCTCCAAATTGGAAAGATATGATTTGATGGGTTAACTGCTTGATGGATAAAGGCTGCAGGATCGAGTCCAGAGAGCGGTGGTCAATGGCTCAATGTCTGGATGGAGATTGGTTATGAGTGGTGTGTCCCAGGGGTCAGTGCTGGGACCGATACTCTTTAATATCTTCATCAGTGACATTGGGCCCAGGTGCACCCTCAGCAAGTTCGTTGATGACACCAAGCTGTGGGGTGCGGTCAACACACCAGAGGGACAGGATGCCATTCAGAAGGACCTAGACAGGCTTGAGCAGTGGACCCAGGTGAACTCATGAGGTGCAACAAATCCAGTTGCAATACCTTGCACCTGAGTCGAGGCAAACCTCGCTACCAATACAAACCAAGGAATGAAAGGATTAAGAGCAGCCCTGCTGAAAAAGAACGGGGGGTTCTGTCGGACAGAAAGCTGGACATGAGCCAGCAGTGCACCTCTGCAGCCCAGAAAGCCCACGGTATCCTGGGCTACATCAAAAGAAGTGTGGCCAGCGGGGAGAGGGAGGTAATCCTGCCCCTCTGCTCTGCACTGGTGAGGCCTCACCAGCACCACGTCCTGATGTGGAGTCCTCAGTGCAGGAGAGACATAGACCTGTTGAAGCATATCTAGAGGAGGGCCACAAAAATGGTGCATGGAATGGAACACCTCTCCTGTGAGAACAGGCCGAAAGAGCTGAGGCTATTCAGTCTGGAGAAGAGAAGGCTGCAAGGCGACCTGAAAGCAGCCTATCATTATCTAAAGGGGAGCTACAGGGACAGACTCTGTAGCAGGGTCTGTGGTGATAAAACAAGCGGAAATGGCTTCAAGCTTAAAGAAGGTGGACTTACGTTTGGACATAAGAAAAAAGTCTTTCACAGTGACGGTGGTGAGACATAAGAGCAGGTCGCCTAGAGATGTGGTTGAGGCCCCATCCCTGGAGACTTTCAAAGTGAGGTTGGATCAAGCCCCATGCAACCTGATCTTGCTGTGCACATCCCTGTTCATTATAAGGGAGTTGACTACATGACCTTCAAAGGTCCCTTCCAACTCTAAGGATTCTATGATTCTATGAAATTATTTGCTTGATAAGTTGCTGTGAAATTCTAAAAAGTAGTAAGTCAGTATGCTCAATCTGAATTGAAAACACTTTTAGACAATACATTTTCTATATTCCAAGTCATTATCTTAATCCTATTCAATTCTCTACAGTTGAATTTCTCTCCTGAGTTATTTCCTTATTAAAAAAATATCACACCAAAATATCATGCATATATGGACAGTGCAATTTGAAGAGATCATAAAATGAGACGCTAACAAACTTTAACACATGTTAAAAAATAAAATATATTTTAGAAGTTTGAGGTTAGGAAGGCTAAGGGGGAAATATCAATGGGAATACCAAAGTTCCTGAGGAAATAATAGAGGTAGGCTAGGCTGGAATGAATATAGATAACTCCTTGTGCCTTTCAAATCTGTTAGCCTGCACACCTTTCCCTAATTCAACCTTTCTCTTTACTGTTCTTGTACAGCCTGGCAGTTGCATGAAACACTGCAGCTCACATTTAAGCCTGCAATTAAACCCCACAGTTCTTTGCTTTAGCTAGTGACTTCAGGGGCTCTTTTTGTCCCCACTGCACAGATGTCCAGACAAAACATGGACAGAGGCTTCATTCTGAGGAGGAAATGGATTTCCCTGAGATATCAGCAGCAGATCAGAGCATCCAGAAAAGCAGAAAAATACTCTGTGATGATACAGATAATCTACCTTTCCAAAACCTCTCTACCTACTTCATTTTGCTTGCCATACTCATGGACAGACTGATTATGAGATCTCAGATGAAGAAGACATTTACCCCCAGGACATACTAGTGACAAAGTCCAGAATTTTTTTTCCCATTCTTTAGGAGACAGTCCAGTTCTTGTGCATCTGATCAGCTCCTTGTCACTGCAAGACATCCAGATGCTACAGAAACACCCACTCCTCCAAAATTCAGTTCACAGTACACAATAGCATGACCTCCTTTAATCTGTCTGAAGTCACAAGGCTTATTTTTCAGGCATCTGCCCTGAACAGAATGTCCTGTTGTATACAGAAGCAAAAACTAGTGAATAACCCTAAGTCTGTAAGCATACATATATATATGCACACACACACACCTACATAAGAACCCTCTGTCTGTATACATAATTCTTAAGTTTATTTCATGGGACACACAGAGGTTTCTGTTTAACTTTAATCCAATGAAATTATGAACTACCACGAAATCTCTACATGCACGTCCTTGCCTTGAATCTAGTTGTCATGCAGCAGCATGACGAAGATCGCTGAGCTGAAGCACATGAAAATGCTTTTTTGGTTGCCACACCAGTTTGAGCTGGTTCAGTGCTCTAGTTCAACATGCTACCGGGCAGGAAAGGCAACAAGCTAGCTACTGGTACAACCAAGGCAGTAGGAAAAGGCACACGAAGGTAGCAGACATAACTGCTATCAACAAAGGCTGCACTAAGCACTGTTTGAAATGACTGTGAATTAAAGCCTCTATTTCTATTACTACAGTTGTTACCATTGATTTCCAAAGAAGTTTTTCTTTACTGGCTTTGTTACATCCAAGGCCAAGGTTCTGCCAGCAGGGAGCCTACTAACACGTCAGGCAAATGTGAAAGCCTTAAGAAATACTGCCAAATTGGGACTGTTCAAATGTACCAAGTAGGACAAACCACTAAGAGAAATTGAAGAAATGCTATGGGGGAGTCCCTTTCCTATGTTTTAGAAAAGCCATCTTAACAGAACACAGTTTTTCCTTAATTTAGGAGGGGAAAAGAAAGCTTGATGCTTTAAATCTCAATGGAACTTTCAGTAAATAAGCATTATGCTATATATTGCTTAAGCCACAGACTGACATTAACTAAGAAAACAACCAACTCTAAAACTGCTAGACTTGTAGGCATATTATAACACGCTCTTTATTATTACATGTTTAATATAATAATGTCTATTGACTTTGAAATCACAAGAAAACACTTAAAGGGGAGTATATAAAGATATATATTAAGGTAAGTAGGATTGTTTTTGTCTTTAAAAGGATGATGTTTTAAGAGGTCACTTGAAAGATATGTAAAAATCTAAAAACATTCAAAAAGAATTACCTTTCTGAGCTAAAACAGAACCTGTATTTAAGCAAGCGGAGCTGAAGAAACGCATTAAGCTCTTCTCTGCCATGCACCAGCTCCACAACAAAAGCCGATCTGGTTAGGAGTAATGAAAAAAAGACAGAATTCACTTCACACAATGAATTCACCACTATACTAGAACACATGAATCTGAGAAACAGACAACCTGGAATATGTATATATTCCCAAGTTTTGCTTGAAGTTTTATACGTTAATATTGCTATGAATAAGGAGTAGGTTTGCTCACATACTCGCTTACAAATGCTGAGATTACAAAGACTTATATATGCTGAGACTTACAGTCAGCTTATTCCACGTTTATCTCCGTATCCAGGAAATAATGGCTGGCATTACCCTGGCCTACAATGCCCTCATCTTGTATCTCTTTAGTGCATCTTCTCTTCATAAGATCTCCCACAGCATTCAGGCCCTGCCCAGTAAAAAAGCAATCCCACATAAGAAAACAGCCTGTTCCTGGGTTATGGTGGATTTGTTCTGAATGGTATCTATTGTAACATTCCAGTCACATTTTCCCTGTAACTTGCTGTAAAAAATCCATGATTTTAAACAAAGAAAAAAGCTGTGCGGAATTATTATTTCACTTTATCTGATAGTCTACGATTTTTGAGTCTTCAAAGACTAGCACCACTTACTTTCTTGAGTACAACAGTAATGCTTCCTGTATAACTTTAACTTTCTATTAAACTGCAAAAACACTGTGCGTACACATCTACACTCCCATATACATGGAAGACGAGAAATAAAGAGATTTGAGAGGTAGTACAATCTCTTTCTCTTATTGCTTTCAACTAGGAAAAAATCTATTCTAAAGCAGTAGAAAGAGAATTAGCAGTCCACAATAAGGAAAGTAATCTGCAAAGATGCAAAGAACTGACTAACCTGTTTCCAGCACTTGTTCCCATAATTAGTATGACAGGAGACTGCTCTCTCCGTTTTTTCTCTACTTTTGTCATAGTAAAGCAGACTCTGATTTTTAATACCTAGGATCTAATTTCTTTTCCAATTTAAAAGCTGTTACAGTGGGTCAGATGTGGAAAGTTACTGTTTTTATTTCAACAGTAAGGAAGATGGTTAATTGAATTTAAACACACAGAAGCATTGGGGGAGTCTAGCTTGAACAATAAAATCAATGAACAAACACTAAATATCTGCCACTAAATCCCTCTAAGTATCTCTGAGCTCAGCTTAATTTAAAATCACAGGAAAGCAACAGTATTTTTAAATACAAAGTTGTATTCTCTTCCCTAATCTTTCCCAAACGCAGCTTATGTTTTATTTTATGAATCATTTGGAAAAATATAAACAAAAATGAACTCGGAAAAATAAAATGAACTGACAGTTGCTTTTATAATCACAGTTTTGGAAAATACTGTGATTAATCAAGGCAAAACAATTAAAATGGGTCTTCAGGTAATTGTAAATCTCAAGGATGTGTATGAGGCAATGTTACATTCACCAACATGAATGGATACATGGAAATTCATCCTGGGAAAGAGATTCTGTGAAGACATTAGCGGTGAGAAGATTATTTATGAATGACAGATACGTGAATTTTACAAAGATCCAAAAGAAACACAAAATGGGATTTCACCTTGCATGGTAGGGAGGATAAAAAAAAATATGGGTTAGGGGGTCTGCAAATATGTATGCAGAGATCCTCACTGAAGTTACATGGATAACATTTGGATAGCCCTAGCCTTACAATATCTGAACTCCTTAGCTTGTGAGGCATGGATGTCTTGTATCTGCAGCAGTACTTTGCAAATGATACAGTAAGGGTAACAGTAATTTAAGAAACTAGAGAAGAAATAACCGAACACAGGACAAGGGGTAGAGGTTTCCCATAGCTTAAAAGCTGAAAGTGGGAAAGAAATCCTAAGTGAAAGACAGCTGCTCTAAGCAACAGGTAGTTAAGCACACAGTGTCTCAACAGATCAGCAGGGGCAAAGACTGCTATTCACAGGTACTTTCATGATCATGTACCTTTAAGAGTTATCTAAGTATGACAAGGTGTTGGCATCCTTCATTCCCAGATCAGTGGACAACAATGCATCTCTCTGCTAGCACATACAGTAAGATTCATGTAGTTTTAAATTATGACTTGCTAACGCAGACACATATATAAAGAGAGAAAGCCAGTATTGGTGTTACTCTAAGCAATTATATCTTCTTCAAATTCTAGCAGCCTCCAAACAGATAAATGCAAAGACAGGAAAGGGAGCAGGCCGTTACATTGGACTCAACAAGAACAGTATGGGACATGCTGCCTTCTATGTACTACCTTTGCTCAGCTCTCCCCAAATGCTCTTAAGATGCTGAGCTGGTATAGGTGCATGAAGACAGTGCAGAATGGGATTTAGCATCTTGGTACCTTACTCAGTGTAAGTACTCGTAACACAGTGATAATACATCTTTTGAAATAGTTTCCCACCATTTTACAAAATAGCGATATAGCATGAAATGGTTGAGAAAAGGCTCTTAATGGCAGAAATAAAAACAAAGACCTGAACAGGACCAAAAAGCAGAGAAGCATCTCATTTTTTGTACCTGGAGCCAGACTTTTCCTCCCGTATTGAGCATTGTTAATGTATTGGAAGTTCTGGTAATAGAAAGGAGTCATCTTCTTCAGAACAGAACAGCTTTTGTCACTTAGACCACGTGGCAAAGAAATTCCAGATCTACCTTTCTTTTGTTATAAATCTGCAGACAGAATTTAAACTGAATTGCATCATTTTGGAAAAGCAAAAAAACAAACCATATCTGATGTGCACATCAGCCTTCTCTAGACTTTCTTATTAAAATCTGTTAAATTTCTAATCAACTCAGAAGTGTCAGGATTTTTGTTCAAGAACCCTGCATCTCAGGATGGCCTTTGTTAATTACTGCATTCAAGGAGCACATCGCTTTCAGCAGCTTCAAGGTTGATTACACCGACCAACCTAATGCTGACTGATAACAGCTTTGCCTAATATTCTCCATCTCACTATTCTCTTCGGGATGTCACTACTGACACTTTTCAAGGTGTATTTACAGCAGGGAACTGGTACTTCTGTACACAAAAATCTCTAAACTGCAAGAAAGAAAAACAGGAAGAAATGATCTAATCCTGCCTCACTACCAGAAGAATCCTCTGTGTCTAAAGTGACAAAGATGTTATTTAACCCTGTAATAGATAAAAGACTGGCACATACACTTTCAGTAAAACAATAAACCAAATATGCAGTACTTAGACGAGTGGTTTGTAACATTATCTTTCACATCTTATTTCAGTTTGACTTGCAACATAGAACTGCCATTGCAATCCTGCTGTTCTGTAGTTTTCTACAAGCAAAGAGAGCGGAAAAAAAGAAAAAAAAAAAAGCAGAAGTTTTATTATAAGGGGAACAAGACCAGGTCACAAATTTGCAAAGGAACCCTTAGTCTGTACCCTAGCATTAGCCCTGTTTATATGATCCTCAATATTTTTCATTATCCAGTCACTTTCCTTTGCATGTTCTAAAACAGATCAGTACTTTTTTATTTTATATTTAAGGGAAAAAAAGAAACACACTGTTGATTTTCTAATGTGTGCAAAACCATACTTTATGCAATTCATAAAGATAAAATACAGAAATACTAAAAGCCAAGCCCTCTACCCAAAAATCTGATTTTTATTTCTACCTTTATTTCATACAACTCATATAATTTTGAGACACTGCAATGGCAAAAATTGTAAAACACTGGTTTAATAAATAACATTTTAAGAGTAGAAACTTTATTTTACCAGACTTTGCAAGAATAAATTTGTCTACACAGAAGCTTTAAGTATACCCTGTAGAGTACCAAACATAACAGGCCCTTGAGCCAAATAAATACCTTCAACAGTACACTACGTGCACCACTCAGTAGGTGTAGAATAGAAAACAGTAAAATAGAATCACAGAAAACCCAGAATTATAGAATCATCAAGATTGGAAAAGACCTCCAATATCATCCAGTCCTACTGTCCAGCTATTGCAAATATATCCCCACTAAACCATGTCCCTCGGTGCAACATCTAAATGTTTCTTGAAAACCTCAGAGACAGTGATTCCACCATCTCCCTGGGCAGCCCATTCCAATGCCTACCCAATCTTTCATAGAAGAAAATTTTCCAAACATCCAACCTGAATCCCCCTCTGGCACAACTTGAGGCCCGACCAACTTCTGAGCAGGCTTTCTGCTCAACTCTTCAAGAAGGATAAAACTTAGAAAGACACATGTGAAGATCCATGTGAACCCGAATGGGATCACTGATGACCTCTCTGTTTGACTCTCCTGGAAATCAGAAGACAAGACTGCCTCATTTGTTGCCTTGGGTATTAAGAAATACCTACCTATAAAATCATCAAATATTTTACAAACGAATTATTACTTCTCAACAGTGATTGAGATGATTCTGTATCTGTAAGATAAACTTAAATTATAAAGGGGAAAATAAAAAGGTTATTGTTTTAGTGGGCCACAACAGGTAGCTATTCAAATTGGAGTTAAATAAAACAATCCTGCCATAAAAGTTAGGGACAGACAGAGCTGTTTTCTGAGAGCTGAGAAAGGGTTTTGTGTGGGATTAGATTTAAAAATAATTTTAATGAAGCATAAAATATATGCATTACATTACAAACCATGTAAAAATGCAAGGAAAAGTATATATTACCCTTCCAATATTTTTACACAAGTTTTTAAATAGTAAAACACCACTGTTAGTCAACTGTTTTAATTCAGTGAAAATACAGTGGTTCCGTAACTCATGTAGTTTGTTTTCCTCATTGTAAGGTGCTTTATTTTGCAGTAAATTCAGCCTCCAAACAAAATCTCATTACACTTGCACACTTGGTACAAGGAGTTCTTCCTGCATTGGGATGATAGTGTGAAGTACATTGTGAAGTCAGAATGTTAGGCTGTGGTTTTAGAAACTGAGCACCTTCCCAACATTCTAACTGTGCTGCCAATAACTTGGTCAACAGAACACTAACAGTAGACAACAATCTAAACATTTTGTTTTGATATGTTGCCATTTATTCTGGTACCCAACTAAAAATAGTGTCCTTTTAGAAATCTGGTTCTCCTCAGGTATAAAGTATCATCCTGCAAAACCTGAAAATGAATGAATTAGCCAAAAGGGATACTCCTACACAAAATTCCCAACTTTCTTTGGCACAAAGAAAAAACATTACAAAATACACTGACAAACGTAAGAAATGAACTGTATATTTTCTGCAGAATGAGATTGTTTGTTTTTCAGGTATATGTTAGTAAGCAACGGAAACACAGAAAAAATTGCCTTGGCCAAAACACACTCAGGGAAAAAAGGTCACTGTTTTTTAGTACAATGTCTATTAAAACAGAATAACTGCAATCATTTCATCAAGAATAATTACACTTCATGGAAGACTGATGACATTTAAAAAGGCAAACAGAAGTAAAATAAAATTATTACATTAAGACCTGAAGCTCTTAATTTCAGTAAAATACCAGTGAACATGCCATATGGTCAACTGCATTATTAAAACATGGTATTACTAGAATTGTTTTAAATAAAAATCGTTGAAGGTATGTTGGTATATCTAGCAAGTATTTTCAGTATGTTACAGTAAGTAACCACTTGAAAGTCAGAACCTTATTAGTTGCAGAAATTGATATTCCACCAGGTAGCCTGTTTGTGCTCAAGATTTAAAAAAAAAAAACACAAAAAACCTCAGGTAGTTCTGCCTAGATTGATACCATGTGTGTTAAAGACCAAACCAATGGAAGAACAGGACAGATCTGCCTTCTGCTCAAAGCAAGGTTAAAAGTGAACTCAGTGCTAGTTGTGCTGGACTTTGTCCAACAGACTTTGACTACAACCCGCTCTAAGCAACATTTCAAAAAGATTTCACACAGATTTGGATAGAACCAGCCTGTCTCTTTGCATTAAACTGCTTTAGTTGTATTTACTGCAAGTACCGGGAATATTCTACACCTTGTTTGGATAACTAATACAGACAAAACCAAATGGGAAAATTATTTTGAGAATTTTCATGCAGAATTTTAAGATATCTAGAAGCCCAAAAGATCAAGAATAGACAACAGAATAAGCAGATGATCTGATTATACTGAAGCCCCAAAGCACACAGAACTGACGTGAATAATGAGAACACAGAGCATTTTCAACAGCCATTGAAATGACTCAGCAATCATTGCTTTCTTAGTTCTAAACAAAAATGAAGAGGAAGAATATGAAAGCTCTCACATACCAGTTCTGTATAGAAAAGCAGTAGCATGGACTACCATATACAATAAAAGACCAAAAAGTAGTTGAATATTGAACTACGAATTCCACTTGTACTTGTTCAACTTGCCCTATCTCTCAATTCTTAATTGAGAGGTAGAGAAGAATTAGAAGCAAGAAACTAAACGAGACACCTGCACTCAGTATAATCATGGTAACTGCACCTTGCAGCACACGTTGTCCCAGAATAGAAACCTTGACTTGATCAATCAGCTACCAATGACAATAAGAAGAAAACTTTTCAGCGTTTACCTGAAACTTCTTAATCAACTACTATCTAATTAAATAAGGAACATCCACAGGTATTGATACTAATGCTACAATTGGCAAAAAGAAATTATTTACGAAAGGAAGCTCTGTGCAAAAAAAATAGAGGAACAGTGAAAATGATTACTTGTAATATGTACTGACCATTATGCGCAAACAATCACAGTGAAACTGCAAAGGACTACTAACAGGCAAGGAAGCATTTCTCAGGTTTCCTGCTACTTTCAATTGTACCTACAAAGTACAGGAAGGATGAAAAACTTCGAGAAATTTCTTTTATCCTTCACTTGTGGTTTAGAACTTACATACACTGACTACAGGAATACTTCATCCTAATCTACAATGCAGGGAGAATATCTTTACTCCAAGATTCAGGATAGCATACTTAAAAATTCAGCTATGTCAGTTAGCACACCTTCTCATGAACAGTGGTTAGAAATATACTACACTGAGTAAAACTAACACTGCTCCTGACACTATCAGGACATAAATTCTCAAAGCATTCTTAGTGTAAAGGTGCATACTTGACCTTATTTGTCTCATGAAATAATGCATAAAAAAAATGAGTAAATACAAGATGACTATATGCTGTTCAGAAGAAATATGGTACACTGCTGAAAATCTTATGAGTAGCTCTCAAAATAAATAAATAAATAAATAAAAATAAAACCAACATAGTTTTCAAACACTAGAGAGCGAATGCTCCACAACTGAGTACCAGTAGGCTTTAAAGGTTTACCTGTGTATCCATAAATGTATCAGATTAAATCATACAAATTGATTGCATCCATTTGTAATGTTTCTATGTTTCAGCTCCCTTCTGCTACAAGATACTTCATGTAAGATACACACATCGTAATTGTGGAAACTTGCAGATTGAAAAAGGAGTTATCTCCAAGCCTTCTAAATTAAAAAACAAAACAAAATAAAACAACTATGTTCTAAAATAAGAACACTGCAGATTTTTAACAGTAAACAAGACATTAACTAAGAGAAGGAATGCTTTTCTGGCTATCTGAGACTGCTACCACACAGAGTATGAATGCACCCTTTAAAAACATTTCATTACCCACAAAAGGAGACCCTTAAACAATTGTACTTAAGTATCTCCTTAAAAATAAATAAATAAATGATAAATAAATAAATAAGAACACATTCTTTGCATCAGTATTTAGAAGAAGGAAAGTCTCCTGTGCTATAAAGCTGGTTATGGGCCACAAAACATTGAAGGCGGTTTGGCTCTTACTCACACAGCATCAGCCATCCCCAGACTCATCCAGTTATCATCCCTCTCACTGTATTTAACAACTGAGTGGTCATGAAAAGCAATTGACAGACACCTGTTATCTGAGTGGCAAAGATTAAAGGAGAATAGGGCTTCCAGTGGTCCACTCAGCACACTCAATAGTTAACTTCCACGGGTAATTTAAGCTAACAGGGCTCTGCTTGGCAGACTGATACAGGAATGAGCATGCAACCAGCCAGCTGCTCTGACAGTATCTCATTTCTCAGCTGCCTTCTTCCATATTGCAAAGTCCTTTCCCACAATACGTGGACAGTAACACAGAAAAGATAATAAAAGCTAATGCAGATTTCTGTCTCTTGTTTCAGATGCCACATGCACCCCATGTAAGAATAACATACTTAAAAAAAAAAAAAACACCAACAGTTTGATATCAGAAACACTAATTTGCGACTTAAGCTCAGAAAAAAAAAGTTATGAATTTGCTTCAGATAAAAAGAACAAGCTCTTGAAAGACTGATGGCTTCTTCAAAGTATCTTTGTTGCTTAGGAGGGGAGCCAAACTGCACACCACCTAACCTAGCTGTTAAGCTCTGGCTATTTCTTATGAGAAGCATGACTGCTGCTTCATATTGCTTTGGAATAGCACCAGAAGGTTTCAGTCATGAATACTTCGCAACAATGCCCAAGGTACACACCTTCTAATCTTCTAACTCAAGCTGTCTACCTTTTAATTTTTAGTTCCTGACAGCAATCTTAACAGACTATGAGTTATGGACAGTTGTGTATTTCTGCATGAACTACATGCCAAACTCACAAAAAGTGATGGATATATTATTTGACTTTATCTGCTATATAAAGTTTCATGTTAAGAGTATTTCTGAAACAATTCACTAGACCACCCATCTGCAGTTGTTCAACAGTGCTGGGTAAAACTGAGGAGATCCACTTTCATCAACTGCAAGTCAAAACAAAGCTCATGGTAGATCAGACTTTGTATAATATAAACAGTGGTGGAATTTGGATAGAGAACAGAATCTGTTCCCTACAAAGAAACCCTGTTTATCACAGAATAAGGCATGGGTTGAGAAGGACCTTACAGGAAATCCAATTCCACCTGCTTATTGATGAGCAGGACTGCCAGCCACTACATCAGGCTTGCTCAGGGCACTATACAATCTGGTCTTCAACGCCTCCAGGGATGGGGTATCCACAACCTCTCTGGGTAGCCTGTGCCAGTGCCTCAGCATTGTCCGAATAAAAAATTTCCTCCTAATATCTAATCTACATCTCTCCCCTCTTTTAGTTTAAAATTGTTCCCAATTATCCTATCGCTATCTGCTCATGTAAAAAGTTTGTCTGAATCCTGTTTAAAAGCTCCCGCTAAGCTACAGGACACCCAATGAACCTCCAGGCTAAGCACGCCCAGCTGACATTTTATGTTAGGCAAGCAGAATTATATAAACTATAACTTCAACAAAAATCAATTCTCCTATGTTAAAAGGGTTATAATCCATACAGAAAGATAAAAGCATAAATAAATTGCTGTGAATTACGCATATGCTCGCCCCACCAAGTTCTGCTACAACATTCCCAAATGAAACACTCTTACTACAGAAAAAAACAGTAAGAGTTGAAGGTATGTCTGACACCAAGGCACCTGGGTGGGACACTGAGTATCTTACTTAGAGCAGGCTTCTGAATGGCTGATAATGGTAAAATGCTAAACGAGCCTATTTTTAAATCACTCAAGAACATGCAATAACTATCATGGTTTGTAAATGTAGGACTATGATGAAAAACTGTGAGTGGAGTAGAGAGAAAACATTGCCACAGAGACTCTGGAAAATATATTTACGGTAACTACGCAAAAGGTTACAGAGATGCAAGAGAAAGGCAGACAACACAACTGCAAATGAAGGGTCCTAAGCATTAAAAAAGCAAAAGAATGTAACATTCTGTGTATTCGAGTCATGGCTGAAGTGACAGAATTACCTTTGATATATATAGATAAACACTGTCCGAGTTAAAGCTCAGCAGACACTCTAAGTTAAAAATACCTAGTAGAAAGCTCAGCAGCAGTTCCCTGATCTTGTTATCAGCTTAAGCTCATTACGAATGGACTCTACCAAGAAGTATTAGGACAGTGATTCTTAAGATCTCAAAGAGAAAATACACTGAAAGGCATAGATGAAGTCTATTTACATATTGGAAAATGACAGCCCATTTCTTCAAGTAGCCTCAAGCAAAGAGAAGCAGTAAAGAATTTATCATATTGCACGTACTGAACATATAAAAAGGCAATTCCATGGGGAGGGACGGGGGAGCCACAAAAAATTGTACCCTGGAACACAGCTGGATGCAAATTCATTATACTAATTGTAAGAGGGGAGAGCACTTAATATACATCATTATATTAACAACTTCATTTCCCCTACAGGGGAAAACAGATTTTACTACAGACTAGTGAAAATTAAAGAAAAAAGCCAACAGTGGTGTTCACAGTCTAAGGAAGGGTTATGCAAGAGTTCTCTGCTTCAGAATCAGATTGAAAATGCATGGCATACTCATTTCTTATCAGTAAACTGGATGAGACACAAAGTACAAGAGCATTTTTAAGCCAGCAAATGAGTAGTTACAAGCATCTTAACTTCTATGTACTGTTCATAATCAATTGTAGTTATTGAAGAAAATATACTTTTAAGCTACCGGAAATGAAGGTAAGACTAGCAACAAAATGTGGCACTATGTTCAGAGTCATATTTTGATTATATGAAACACACACACACACACGCACACACACACACATTGTGATAGCATTTCTTTCTTTTTTTTCAGAATATTCTTAACAAATCTGACAAAGAAATTTGACAGTTCCTAGAGCCAATATTTTTAAAAGACTCAAAAGGATTAGAATAAAGATTTCTTTAAAGAAAGCTTGCGGCAGATTTAAATGAATGGAAGTTGTTGACTACAACAGAGCAATGGATACAAAAATGAAGGATCGTTGCCTTAGTTCAGTCTTAGAATCATCTTACAGTTAAATATCAATATATATGAAATATTTTAGGCTGCCATGCAAAAATCTACACATCTAAAACATAGATGGAGGAAATCTTTCCCTACCACACTTTTCTTAACTCTTATAGCTATTCTGTTACATTTTATAATAATTCTCTGTTGAATACAGTTTCTTGTATTTTGTTTCTTGTCAGAGTTCTCCACCAATTCCAAATTCCATAAGCTTTCATGCTGAAGCCTCACTCCAGGGTTTGGGAGTTTTTGTTCTTTTTGTTTTTAATCCATTTTCTTTCTTCTCAACCAGATTCAGTCCTGCTTAGCAGTCTGAGCTTCACAAGCCAGGGTAAAAATGTTTGAATACTAAATAGAGTTGAATAACAAAGCACAATATTATCTTTAAATCTCATTCTGAAGGTAAGGAATAAGCAGCAAAAAATGTTTGTTTTTTTTTTCCTTGTAAAATACTTATTTACCTTTTTAGATTACAGCTTAAATGCAAATTAAATTATACAAAATGAGAGAGGTTCGTCCAAATAATTGTAGCCACCTCAAAGTAAGTCATCCAGACTAAGATCAGTCATATTGGTACCTTTTACACTACAAGAGATACGGACCTCCAGAAGAGCTGATTCATCATATGTAACCTGCTGATGTCTTTTTAAGCAACTCAGTGAAGTCTCTGGAGATACTTCTCTCCCCATTTTGGCTTACGTGGCATGCCATAAAAAAAAAAAATAATGTATGGGGAGGACAAAACCCATCACAAAGCCTCCATATGCTTCCATATGCTTCCTCCTTGGCTGGCGTTTTTCAGTTAAGGGAGAGTAACTTTTCTTTTTTTTTTTTTTTTAACTGGATAAAATACAGCATCCCTACAGCAAATGATTCCGACAGCGGACAAAGGAAACAGCCAGTTACATACGGTAAGCTGTTGCTACAAGCCTGGAAACCATATCTGAAAAAAAAAATCAAGTGAAGCATCTACAAAAACACAAGGTTACTAGCTGGTGCACATAAGTATGCAAGACATGGAGGCAGATGCAAGGAAGATCTGATCAAATAACACTGATACCTTTTCTTGCTAAGATAAACAATCTTTTCCTGGAGAAAGGCAATGCAGTAAATTAAATCCACCAAGTAGAACCATTTAATATAGTGCCACACCAAGAAAGACCTGTTTCGGATGGAGTACGTTAGATCAAGGACAGAGGCTGTACAGCTGGTCACTCAAAGTTAAAGGAGACACTGCAAGGTAGCCAAAATATCTACCCTGAGGCCAAGATGTAAAATACAAATACATTCTATACCGACACTGACAAACAATACGATGTGAAAACACTGCCAATAGAGCAGAGAAACTGGGTCAGGAAGAACTGAATCAGTTTTGAGATAAAACTACAGAAAAATGTTTCAGAAAAGGTAACATGACTTGTAGAGGACTTTAAACATAAATGAAAAGCCTCCAAAACAGGACGCAAAGGTAAATGTGTTTGGCCCACTGCAGCCAAGTACGTTTTAATCCAGGTGGAGCTGTTTATACAGAAAAAAGAACAAAACGTACAAACTGGCCATGTATAAATACTAGGAATTTGAGACAGTCTTTCAATAGAAGTAACGGTCCTACGCAGAAGACCACGGGGTCAAAAATTTCCATAGTACCAAAGTGTTATCTCAAATAATTGTGAATATCTAATACTCAACTGAAAGCTTCTCAAGCCTCATCAAGCGTGTCATGGAACTGTAAGATGCGAGGTCTTCCCTGATTATTAAATGTCTAAAAACTTGTACTTAACCATAGAATCATAGAATCGCTAAGGTTGGAAAAGACCCACAGTATCATCCAGTCCAACCATTCTCCCTTCACCAATGGTTCTCACTAAACCATGTCCCTCAACACAACATCCAAACGCTCTTTGAACACCACCAGGCTCGGTGACTCCACCACCTCTCTGGGCAGCCCATTCCAGTGCCTGACCACCCTTTCAGAGCAGTAGTATTTCCTAACGTCCAGCCTGAATCTTCCCTGGCGCAGCTTGAAGCCATTCCCCCTAGTCCTATCACTAGTCACCTGAGAGAAGAGGCTGACCCCCAGCTCACTACAACCTTCCTTCAGGTAGCTAGAGAGAGCAATAAGGTCTCCCCTGAGCCTCCTCTTCTCTAGACTGAACAACCCCAGCTCCTTCAGCCGCTCCTCATATGGCCTGTGCTCCAAACCCCTCTCCAGCTTTGTTGCCCTCCTCTGGACACGCTCCAGGGCCTCGATGTCTTTCTTACAGAGAGGGGCCCAAAACCAGACACAGTACTCGAGGTGCGGCCTCACCAGTGCTGAGTACAGGGGGACAATTACTTCCCTGTTCCTGCTGGCCACACTATTTCTGATACAAGCCAGGATGCCGTTGGCCTTCTTGGCCACCTGGGCACGCTGCTGGCTCATGTTCCATCTAGCGTCAATCAACACCCCCAGGTCCATTTCCTCTACACAGTCTTCCAGCCACTCTGCCCCAAGCCTGTAGCGTTGCCTGGGGTTATTGAGGCCAAAGTGCAGGACCCGGCATTTGGTCTTGTTGAATCCCATCCCATTGGCTTCGGCCCAGCTATTCAACCTATCCAGATCCCTCTGTAGGGCCTCGCTACCCTCAGGCAGATCAACACTTCCAGACAGCTTGGTGTCATGATAAACCAACCAGACGATGAACCACTTAAAAAAACACCTGTGGTGAAAACATACAGCTAATGGTGATATTTATGTTAAAAAACAGTATTTTATAGCTGAGAATTTTCTCTAACAAACTGTGTAACTTTGCTCTTTGTACCTGTTGTAGCTTTACAGGAAATAAATAGGAGGCATTGCTTTTGGAGTGACCTACGTATTTTCTGAGGCAGGAAGAAAACTTCAAATCCATGTATAACTTTACATTTGGCATCTATTTCTGTTCTGTCTTACATATTAAACTGTCTTGATTTATGTTCAGTCACACTTCAGATGGAGCAGGTCAGTATTTTGTGTCTCAGCACACAAAGCGGTGCTTTTGGGTAGTAAAACAAATGATGGATGTTTCAGAACAATGCCTACAGCGGATCTACTGTGTGAGAATGGTTACACTTGTTTTTCAATTCAAAAGTACTTTCGTAAGTATTCCTAAACTTAAAGTTAAGCCCTATCCATAAGTGAATTACAGAAGGTATTTCATAATTCTGTCTGTAATAACCTGTGGAAAATGGGCAGCCCTCAGCACTACTGGCACAAAAACAAGGGAACTCAAAGCTCCAGTGATTCAGAGTATACTTCCACTAGTTCCTTAAGATAGTTAAAGTATTTCTCTTTACTCTTTTCCCATTTTTTCACATGAATCTTAGATCTAAATAACTAGAATACTTTATAAATGTATGAATACAGACACATATATGTAAAAAGAATATGCACATACATCATTATACTTTGCAGTGAAAGAAAGCTGTAGGCAATATTTTCAAAAAAATACAGACCTTTTTACTATATCATCAGATAGATGCCGTAAGATAAATTGTCTATTATTTATTATTAATTACTATCTGGAAGGTAGTAAAATAAATATTCTAAATATTTTAAACAATTATTCTATTATTATTAGCTCTGAAATGGAAATAGCCTATATTTTTATAATCACTCTTTCTTGGAAGTCTCATTTTGCTTTCAAAGAACAGTACACAAATCCTATGAAAATGCAAGGATCTGCATGTTTCAATCTAATCCACTGTGCCAGCAAATTACAAATGATGGAGAGGTACCAATGTTAACACTCTCATTGTTCATCATGTCAGAATCCAGCCTGCATCTCTACCACCTTTGCAATTGCAAAATTAAGATAAACAATGCTTGTTTAAACTACTGCCTGCATCAAGTACGTAGACACACAGTTGAACACTCTTTTCTCCAGTAGTCAGTGAAAGTTTAATATATACACTGGAGCATGTATTTCCAGGGCACGATACTCAACGCTGATTTGCAGACTCCGGAGTAAGGGCTGCTGACATGTTCTGTACTTTCTTTCCTACCCACACACTCTCATGTCCTACCTACTGAAACCTGAGAACAAAATGGGATAGTCTGTCTCATCTCAATGTAGGGTGTAGTCAGAATGCTTGCTCAAACCAGGAGCTCAAACTACTCAGACCTGCACCCTAAATTTAGCAGTAACTATGCGAACTTAGACTGTCATGTCAGGACTCTGTACAGACAGGGGCAGTACAAATGAGCAGTAACCATTCAGTTATTGAACTGTCTTCCTGCATTCTTCTCTGCCCCATTACTTTTTAAGTTGACCGAATGGAGAACCGTCGTTCAAAATGTGACCCTGACATATGTCTGGAAAAGGTCCATCTGATTAATTGAATAAAGCGGTCACGTTCTAAAACAACTGTTTATGACCATGTAAATATAACATCATAATCTATGTAAAGTGTGCAAAGACGACTTTTATTTTCGTATTATCAAACTTATAGTATTGGACTCTACAACTTAACTGGTGTTCTACAGGGCTTTGTTGTGTGATTGTTTGGTTTTTCTTCTTATACGAACGAGAAGGCACAGAACAGATGAGAAGCATAAACTGAACTTAAAAAAGCAGACACTCCATTATATGGTGCTTTAAGATCTATTTGGCAGTTAAAAACGATTGGCATCTGAACAGGATTATACAACTGGAGCTGAAAACCTAGGCATCAACTTTTAACACTCATTGTGCAGCTACTGCAATAGAATTTGGGGAACAGATAACTTTGCCATCTCAAATATATGCAGTGTGTTCCAAGAGATGAGACAGATTCAGTCAGATTCTTGTACTTACATGTGCATTTCTGTTCCTTTCCAATTTCTAAGTAGTACAGTAGTATTCCCTAATTCTATTTTCACTAGCTGTATACTCCCATAATTTCTCTTCAGTAGCATATTACCTTTTCATTATCCATAAAGGATGCACTTCACTGCAAGGGGTTACTCATGTAAGCTAACTAAAGAGATAATGGCAGAAAAAATACAAAGTTCGCTCCTAGTGAAATCTTGCCTTGCTACGAGCAAGCTCATGAAAGACCGGGCAATGTAACAGTTAAACTTGAGAGCCGCAGTTCGACTGCATTTTCCATGTATTTTTAAAAAGTACAAAAATAAAGCCAACTCAAATTCCTCACATTATTTGATGTTTTTCACAACAGATCACAGAAGTAAGGGTAAGAATGAAAAACACATATTCCTTTTTACAACTCCCACTGAATAACATTAGATTTTTAGCTTTGAAGACATTTCTGCAAATGACACCATGCTTGACATCCTCTGACACAGCCAGACATTCCAACCAAAACCAGTTTTATGTCTTGTGTCTTCCAGACACGTGGGTTTAGCATATAATACAGTACTGCCACAGCAGTGCAACAGAATAGAAGCCAGTGTCAACTCCTGATGTGTTTAAACACTACCAGTTCCAAAAGAAGTGCTCAGCTTTTACATGAGAATCAAAACTATGCTTTCGTGTAATTGCAGCTTCCCTTATTATGTGTTACAGTACTTCCAACAGTTATGAAAGCAGAATGTAATGCACAGTTCCAGATTCTCTTATCAAATAGTCAAAAAAAGGAGATGAAACCAGGCAAGTCTATTCCAAAACATTTTCAGTATTCGGTTGCTTTTGTGTCTTCTTTGTTATGTCAGTTCACTTGTTTCACATGAAGGCACTTCTGTCCCAGACCTCTTTGAACTCATCATGACAGATGTTGAGGTAAAATAATTATCAATCAAACATAACACATTAGAAAGCTGTTTAGACTGGCAGAGGATTTAGACCTCTGAGTTCATGAAGCTGAATCCCATATTCTAGAGATGCACATACTTGCCAGAAAACTTCTTAATGGAATTTTAACAGCAATAACTGCCCCACTGTTAAGACCTCTAACTAAAGAAAACTGGGACTTGAACAGATAGATTTTTTTGATTGAGTATACGCACTACAGAAGGCCAAAGATTTAGTGTTCAAATACGCAAATAGTATTAATGCCAATCCCATTTACACCCACATAGTCTCATGGCTTTGAAATGTCCATTGAAGGCCAAGTAGAAAAACCATTAATTAGAAATGGCTGACAGTTCCTCTTATTTTCTCCTTGAGAGAAATTACATTTCAAACTAGCTAGACAGTCATTCATAAGAAGCAGCACAAATACAGACACAATTGATATATATTCCATCTCTCCTGATCTTTCTCCAGCCTCTGTACCACATTCAGACTTACACTACTTACACGAACACCAGAAATCATTTGCAGACTCAGACATTTACAACCCTGCCTCCAATATGGAGATATTCCGATGCAGAATACTCTCTTTTAAGTATAATAGGAAAGGAAATGGACTCTACTAAGCATTTCACAAATTTTCACATTTGCATAGCAATTCTCCTTCCCTGTAAGCTTGCCTTTCGTTTACCTACAACAGAAGCAGTGAGGCCAATAAAACACAGAAGAAAGCTGCTGTCTCATCAGTTAAAAGCTTCCAGACATTGCTAATTGAGTTTATGTAAAATCTCTACTGAAGCCCTTCCAAATGTTGACATCTTTTTATAAAAAAAAAAAGTAATTTTATTTTTTAAAAATATTTTCAAACTGTATGGTATCATCATAACTGGACACTACTCTGAAAGGAGATAACACACCACACAATGAAACATAAGTGCATCATTAATGCTTAGATTACAAAGATCACAGAGTTTCTTTTAAACATAGCACACAAAAGAACGTTTATACTACTTAAGAAATTGGAGAAATAGTTTAGAAATGAGACTTACCACTCTTGGTTAAATACTGAACATTCTTCATCACTCCTTCAGTGTAAGCCCCTGGCTCATAATTGTCCATCTCACCCGAAACAATATGAGCTACTCTTGAAGCACGCCCTCGAATCGCACCTGCTGCACGATCTAAATTGTCAGCATTTTGCTCTCTCAGCGCAATGATACACTTGTTCACATCCTCAAGAATATGGCTTTCTGCAAATGAAACAACATTTATTTTTAGATTGTATGTCTTTTATACCATCGGATACATTCTACACATTGAACTGGGTTTTATTTTTCTTCCAGTTGAAATACATTGGCCAACACAGGCCTGGATAACTAACTTAAAACATGACATCTAAACCGAACTCTCTGTGAAATCCTTAAACAATTTAATGATTGATAGAAATTGAAAGTACTCTCATGCTGTTCTACGGACAACAACAATAAAATACTCAGTTATGAAGTGATAGAATAAATCAAACCCATAAAATCTGACATAAATCATGAATATTTGTAGCATGAATTAAAATTTGAAGGGATTATCACTGTCACTTATTATTGACCCTCTCAAAACTATGGTGGCAAAAGATTATAGAAAAAGATTAATCTCTGACAAAAAATAATTACCCCAACAACTAAGTTCTTTTAAACCTGCATGTCAGGATCTTTATAATAAATCTTATGTTAATAGAGAAATATGTTTGGCTAGTATTAAAATTGTATGTTGGATTAGTACAATACGCTACATGACTATAAAATGCATGCTGGTTATTTCCTGTAATAGGTAGTAGTACGTTTTTACTCCAATACTTCTTGTGATGTTTACTGTGTTACTATATTTTATATAATATTACTGTACAAATATGCTTCTTAATTAATCAGTTATCTACAGATAGCATCACTAGCCTGCTTGTACAACTACATTATCTCATTTGACTTCTGGTCTCACAATATCCTCTCCCCAGCCAACTCTGTCATTCCCCTGATGACAGACTTTCTCTTTTCTATTAAGCTTTCATTCCTATAAAATTCTTTCTCTTATTAGAATTTCCCTCATTAGAATTCATTATCACTTCACAAACATAAAGCCACATTTAAAAAATGAAAAAAAAATCTTTTTCTTCATCTTCTGTACACTGCGGCAACTGGTTTATTGCCAACTCAATCTAAATGATTTGACACAGCAGAGCCATGAGCTCTTAATTTTTACCTTAATAATCACAATATATGCACGTTAGAGTACCTTTCCTCCCGTGCAAATACCTATGCATGCAAAATACTACACTCCTACTATAAAACTAAAACGATTTTTGAGAAGAAGAGACTGGGAGATGTTAACCTGTGTGAAATACATGCATGACACGGAACTTAAGAAAGTCACAAAATCCCTTAAATGCCAGTTCCTCTATGAGACACTAGAGGAGTTCAAGATGATGTTCCTAGTCAAAAGCTTACAGAAAAAAACTAAATAAGCACCCTCAAAAGAACCCGACAAAGAGGGATTAAAGATGCAATAAAACATCATTATTTTTCCATAAGACTATAAGAAAACAATATATATCACAGCAATTACTGTCTTCCGAGTATAATGAATATTTAATGCTTACAGTGCTTCATCAACACTTGATTATGTAATACAAACTTGCAAATGGGAGTTGAAGAAGTATTAGTTACATAGTCAACCAAAGAGGTATCCAGCAGTGTCTTTGCTATGGAGAGGGGTTGAAGCAAGCTGATCTCATCTTCCTTAGAGATCTAACATTTCCATCTGGCAGCCACCTCCTACAGAGACATTCTGGAACTGCAAAGCTGTTTTCACCGTGTTCTTTTTGACTTTTTTTTTTTTTTTAATGGACGTAATTGCCATATGCTGAGACAAAGTCAAATTGAGCTTTTGAACACACTTCCACTTTGAGAACTGTGAAATGCTCAAAAGGGACACTTATCTTGAACTTACCTTTGCTATTTTACTCAGTTCCACGTGATATAATGACCTGACAGAAGGGAGTTTGGTGTCAATATACATCAGCCAGAAAAACTGTTAGAATGCATATAAATACAACATGAGCATGACATATAGCATTTCCAAGTTACCCGTGCATAATGTGAGCAGTTTAAAATGAACAAAAATTTGGCCAGGGGGAAGCACAACTAGGAAATAGCTGCTTCAAAACTGATAGAAGCAACAAGCGGGTTCACACAGCTGGAAACAATAATGCAGATTAATTCAGAAGGGTGCCAAGCAAACAATGTTGTTTATATTTGATAAGTTATACAAGTCCTTTTCTAGAAGAGACTATGATGCTTTTGTCTTTCTGAACATCAGCTTTTCCAGTGGCAATAATAAAGCTGTATTTCTGATCAACAAATCAGCTTTTGATAAACAAATATACAGTAATGGGGGAAAAAAAAAGAACATCACAAGGAAGGCCAACAGATGAAGAAAAAAAACCAAAACAGGTATTAAAAAAAGAAAAACAGACCATAAAAACAAAGGATTACAGGCCTGAAGAGGAATTCTGATCAAGTTAGAGAACATTATCAGAAGCATCATGAGTTACAGAAAGAATGGGTATGTAGTATGCTACAATTCCAGTTTGTATCAGCAAAGGGCATATTCTACTTTCAGGGGAAAGACAACACAATATAAATGTAAAAGAACTTACAGTATAAAGGGTAAAATATAAATAGAAACAATGTTTGCAGATTTCAAGCTTAAGATCTTGAAAGCTTCTGTATTGGTTTTGTTATTGAATTTCCTTTTCTACATAAACCTAAGATCTGGTGTCTCTCAGAGACTTTTGTACATTAGAAAGACAAGATAGGAAGGTATTACTTATACCGTATCTTCAGAAGCACCACTACAACACTTCTTTTGCATTAAACCACAACATAATTCAGAATATATATAGTAATAATCTGAGTTTATAATAAACGTTTTGTATTATTAGCACTGAATTACATTTTACTTTACAAAATAAATTGCTAAACTATGACAGCAGAGACAAAATGCACCAACAGATAATCCTAAATTACAAACTGCATCTGGCACGTGTATATTGGGATTCTGTCTCTAACAAAATTACAAACTCTGGTTCAGTTTATGATACTGCTGCATCACAGAATGCTTCCATGAATACGAAACTGTCTAAACCCATTCAGAAACATCTCCCCATCCTTTAAGATCAGTAGAAAAATGAAAGTTTAACTGTAGTGACTTTGTCAGCCCTGCTTGTTCTGTCTGTGCATATTCTTAATGATTCTCATTGGTCTCCTGAAGAAAAGATGGGAAACAATGCATACTTGGCTGCAAGGCCTAAATCATAAAATTGGAGGTACAAACTAGTAAGCGATAGTTAAACCCAACCAAAAAGATCCCTATCTTTTATCAACTGCTGCCATGAGAAAATAGCAAGCAAAGAAACTTTACAAAAAAAAAAAAAAAAAAGTGTAATTCAGTTCAGGGCACTCCTATTCTTCCTGTATTTGCATGAAAACAAAGCTGTTTCCTTTAATTCCTACCTTTTTCCCACACACAGATATCCAGAGAAAACACTATGCCATCTTATTAAAAAAATGTTCTTGGCACTTGGATTTCTTTTACAAATTTTAACAGCGTATCTACATCCTACAAGAAAGACAGTGTCTTGGTTACTGTTCAAATGAGATCACTGGTCACCACCTAGTGTTGCAAGTTCCTGCCAATTTCAATGAAGGAATTTAAAATAAATAAGGATGTGTACAAAAAATACTCAGAAAAAGGAAAATAAATGTACTCTCTTCTCTGACTGTGTTAACTAAATATATTCTATCTACTAAAATTAAGTAACTACGTGATATTTTTTAATGTTATTAATTGCTAATCTAGCTGTCAACACTGACATTATGCCTCAGACCAAGAAGCGTACTAAGAAACATGCTGCACAAGACCAATTTACTCATTCAATAAATGCACGGCGCATCCAAAATCCTCACTTTTAGACACATACAACTCAAATATCAAATGTAAATAAATGCAAATTGTTACATAAATCAAGAAAAGGAAGAGGAAGAGGAGAGGAAGAAGAAAGAAGAAAGAAGAAGAAAGAAGAAGAAAGAAGAAGAAAGAAGAAGAAAGAAGAAGAAAGAAGAAGAAAGAAGAAGAAAGAAGAAGAAAGAAGAAGAAAGAAGAAGAAAGAAGAAAGAAGAAGAAAGAAGAAGAAAGAAGAAGAAAGAAGAAGAAAGAAGAAGAAAGAAGAAAGAAAGAAGAAAGAAAGAAGAAGAAAGAAAGAAGAAAGAAAGAAGAAAGAAAGAAAGAAAGAAGAAAGAAAGAAGAAAGAAGAAGAAAAAAAAAAGTGAGAAGGGAGATCTAGGTAGTTACCTGAGGCATCCACCTCAGTTCCTGGGAAAACAAAGGAAAAAAAAAACCTCATGGAAGGCCAGTGAAGGACAGAAGATGATTTGGAACAAACAGTATTGACTTGTGAAGGGCAATTTGAGCATGACCGGGCTGACTAAACTCAGTGATAGAACATGAAGATGAATGTGGGCAGACAAAAGAGCGGATGGCTCTCCCTAAGAAAGGTATTGAAAGTTCTTCAGGATCAATCATTATCTACATGAGTTACTACAGATGACCTTTGAAGGGAGAGAGTAATAATTTTACAATGCGTCCTTTTACTTCGTACATTCTCAGACACTTCATCTGGTAGTATGATACATTATCTTAATTTTTGTTCAGGGGAAATATTAATTTAAGTTTGCTTTTCTTTTTCCAGATTGTACCTTAGGGTGAACAAAGTACTGATTGAGTTGGCAGCCTCTCATTCAAGTTTGCTTTCATTCACACATGCATAAATGATTCCAAATCATTAACTTATGAACTCTGGAAAACTAAAAACAAATCAAACAAATGAAATCAAACAAACAAACAAAACAGCAAAAAAAAAAAAAAAAACAGAGTACTATCAGATGAAAATCCTTGAAAAAAAAATATTTCTTAAAGACTGTGTCTATTAATTAAAGAGCTGGCATCCCAAAATGATCAGCTTGATCGACTAAAGAAAGTTTTGTATTACCGAAAACGTCTCTCTCTGCATGACAGAGAATCTTATAACAACATTAATGCTTGCCAGAGTTTTCTCTCTTTACCAGCTTTCATTTTAACATCATCTCAGTATGGTGCAGATGGTTTGAGATGCTTATATTTCAGTCTTTATTGTCATCTTTTGGGGCACAGAATTCAGCCTACAAAGAAATTCCTGGATTGTTAGCTTCCCATGCAGTATCCTGATGCATTCCAAAATATCCCAGAAATAAAGGAAGCACAGTCCAAATCTCAGCACATTAGCTACTTCTGCCTTCCTACACAGCCTTTCGTAAGTCAGGCTCTAGGGTCTCTAAAGCCAAGAAGCACATTGCAAAAGCATACAGCCATTTGTATGCATAGAGGAAAAAAAAAAAAACAACCAATAAAGGTGGATGAAAAGTAGATAAAAAGCATGGGCATCTGGATGGGCAACAAATAAAGAGAGACAAAAAAAAAAACCCAAAATGTAAACATTCACAGCTGGGTAGAGGTGATTTCTCTGACCACACAGTCCTCTTTTCCCCAGGTCTACAAGATCAAGGAAGCTTCCCTGAAGAAACATGCAGTGGTGAAATGAACTCAGTATAACTCTTCTCCCACAACATCATTTGGCCTTCTCATCTTAAATACACCTTTCACAGGTCATTTGAGAGAAAAGATATATTCAATGGGCAATTCACCTCATCTTTTTTTATAAATATGTTCAGTTGAAATAGGTCTCAGAAGTGCTCTTTTCCCTCTTTTAGCTATGAAAAAGTGGCTGAAAATACTTAGATCAATTTTGATTCTTAAACTTAAAGGAAATGTTTCATACTCCAATTATTCATGACAATACAGTGGGAAAGAGAACATTTTTCATGTGTTAGTACACTGCAATGTGATGCGGATTTTCTAGGACAAGACAGAAAAATGAATTGAAAACTGTAGCAGGACATGAAAGCGAGAGCAGTGAGGCAGTAAAAGAAATCTACCACTCAAGCAAGTAAACAGCCTCTTTTATTCAGACTATGAACCTGGGTAACTATATTAATAATTTGTCTTCCTTAAAATGGTTTTCTTTTCACCAAAATAACTATAACCAACATTCAGTAAAAATTTACCAAAGCTGTAATTTTCCTTCCTAAGAAAACATAATCAAAAACTCCAGCTTCTCCAAGAGCAACAGAATAAACTCCTTCAATCTTTATTTGATTCCTAAATTGTGGAAGTCCTGAAAACACTGCCTATAAGGCCCTTTTATCTACATTAAGTAGCACTGAACTATAACACCTTTTTCTTTTTGTCTCAATCACTCTAGAAGGACTTTTCTGCTAACGTTATGATATTCACAACAGAATTCTTATGGTACATTTATACTTCTTATATCTGATCACAAATATGGTGACTGACTAATGTCCCCCACTTCCTATCCTATAGTAAATAGCACTTTAATTGACTTAGACTGTGGAACCAGTTTATTAAAGTACCCCAATTAGTACCAGCACCATTTAAATACATTTATACCTAATACAACATTTTCAGGCAGATCCAAGAAAAGATTAGTGAATAAGCATATATGCCTCATCTTCTATGCCACTAGAAATTCTAGTCAGGAAAGCACATTGGCATTAATAGATAAACTGACTCTGGTCTTTCCCTTCTTTACTGAGATGTGAGGCTAACGAATGACACAATAACTGAAATGAAACAGGAGAACATCAGAAAACGAAAAAGAAAAAAAAAAAGCAACAAAACTGTGAAGATAATGAGGTCCACCAGAATAACAAACAGATGCTCAGAGAGACTGTGAAATCTCTGCCCTTATAGCCCAGCTATAAGTAGGAGGATGAACTAGACCCTCGTGTTCCATCCATCCTGAATCACTTTCTGATACTGTGATACAGAGAAAATACAGGAAGAACTTTCACCCAAGAAAAGGGCAAGGGGTAAAGATGACATATCTGGGCTCTATAAATTTCTGAAGCAGACTTATCAGTATCAAGTCCTTTTTACAGATTTGGTCATAAAATTCATCAGAACACTTGCTACCACCTGTCAGCTTGATTTTTTTTTCTTCTCAGTTATCTTGAACATAGTAACTATTCACACTTTTCTTTAGATATTGCGCAATGAGAAATTACTTGCCTTCCAAAATCAGCTTTTATTTTACTCATTATGTATCATCCCTTGGATGAAACACACATGACAATCATTTTCTTCATCTTCATTCAGGGTCTGATCTCTTTACTTAAATGGCAGTAAATATCCAAAGCATTTATAACTTTCCTCATACCATTCCCTTCTCAAAAAAATGTGCAACAGCTTCCCTTTTTGCCATCTTTACATTCCTCAGGCTAAAATTCAGGGAGGCCTCTTTTTCCAACAAACGAGCTACAAAAGGGAAGGGGAAAATTGAGACTTCTCCACATATGCTTACTCTTTGGTGGGGGGGAAGGGAGAGTGATTACATGGTTTGTTGTTTTCCCCACCATTCACTCTTACTGGTTTTTCAGCAGTTGGTAAGAACTGTCTGGGTAAGAGTCCTTAAATACAAGAGAGGATTCTCCTTCAGCAAAAGAGAATGTCACACAATACAATCCCCACAAGCCTTTGCTCAGTCTTTTGTAACCCATTTGCCCCTTCTGAAGACAGACTTGCTTAGAAAGTTGATGAACTAAAGCAGATAGAAACTACCAAGAAAAAAAAAAAAAGATTATTCTCAATGCTAGGGAAGTAGAGATTCAATTTTCCTTACCACTTGCTTTGCCAAAAGAGAAGAGCTGAAGTCTGCAGTTTTATTCCCTTAGCAGAAAAATGACTTGGCCCTAAACAGGGCATAAATAAACCTGTTTTCCACCCTTCTATGGCTAGGCAATAGAACGCTTATTGTTTTCTTTTTAAGTTCCACATCCAAAAACCAAATATATCTAAAATATTATATAACTTCATGAAAATCTTTCTTAAAAGAAAGAAGTTATTAATAAATCAAAAAATCCTTAAGTCAAAAAAATGCCAAAAGCAATGCTTTCTGAACATTGGTTTATCTGGAAAAATTAATTTGCACCAGGAATTGCAGTTTTTCATTCAGCTCCATTCTTACAGATCCTGCAAGTCTTTTGAACACTCAACTAGCTAGATTACAAGGAAACAGTTCAAAGCACAGATGTTACAAATCAATGCACAGCCAATACCCTCGTTACTAATTTCAGTGCAGATGCCAGAAAATAAACAATTGGTAATCTTTTTAGTTTGGACCAATTAGCTTTACAAGAAATCTGCATTTATTAAAGAATACTCAAAGTTAGTGTTTGAATCAGCGAGAGGATTTGGTCAATTTATCACCACCAGAAAGAATAAATTTCCCTTGTGGGGGAAAAAGAAAATCTAACATGAAAACGTATCACTCATTTTGTTCTGCCAGGAGACTTTGGTACTGCTTGCTTTACAATGTGTGTAACATAGCAGACCACGTTATGTTAAATGGTAACTATTTCAGTTATGCCAATAAAATATTTTTAAATGGTAATGGGCACCTGTCACTTTTTGATAATTGATTCAGGTGAAAACACTGACTTTACAATAATAATCTCCTCTAACAGCTTTTTTTTCTGCTAGACTGAACATCAGACAAGTATGTACTAATTTGTTTTACATCACAGCCAATACACAGAATACATTCTAACAAATGCAAAATAATTAATCGGCGAGGTATTATCTGGGGCACAAAAGTCCTAAATCTCCCTGCAAAAATGAGTAATTATAAGCTTTCACAAATTTATACTTTTTCCTGACAACAGCATTAACACACGTTCATTTGCTGATCGTAGCCTTGCCCATTAGTTACTAGCTTTCCAAGTACCAAACCTGCAAAAAGAAAAGCTAGTTTCTCACTAAATCAGCTAGTTCCCTGAGATCTAAGCTTAAGAAGGACCATCTACCATACAACACAGTTATTGTAGCACACTCTTCCTTTCTCTACTGTCATAAGCTATAGGAGTTCATACAGGCTTTCTGCGAAAGGCTGTACGGCACAATTAAAAAGTAATAAGATGAGGATAACAAAGTGATACTGGCAAATAGTTTCAAATTGCGAAGCAACAAAACAAACTGACAAAGAGAAATAACATTTAAAAAGGCTAGCAATTCAGAAGTTTAAAAACTGGAACGGGTTGATACTTTTTGTCTTCAACAGTGTCCAGTAACTGACAGATCAAAAATACAAATGCGTACCCAAGGCGTGCTTAACACTTGATTTGTCACTCCAAAGAAATTCATCAGAAATTTTAAAGGAGTAAGAAACGTCTTCCTGGCCCATCAACTCCTTCTACTTATTCGACAAAACCTCCTCTGTCATACAGTCCAAGCATATCATCAAAAACAAATTCAATTTGTTGGTAATCGACAATACAAAGAGGCTTTCTCATATTTCCCGTGCATGTTAGTATAAAATGAAAATCACTTCAACGGTAACGCCTTATGAAGTTTATCAAATTCCCAACCACCAACGTTTATCAACACATCAGTGCAGATGGCTCAGAGAACTGGTTGATCAATATACAACAGAAACATCTATCAGGTATCAGTTTACTAGTTAGTGGCCACATGAAATACAATAACCAAAAGAAATCTGGGATAAAGAGATCTACTTTTGGCTCTTTGCTCTTCCTTCATTCTTTTTCTTGAATCATATCCCTCCAGCTAAATTACTCTGAATAACAAATCTGAGTTCAATATACTACTTTCCATATATGATGTTTATATTATATTGGGATATTTATGACATGTAATACTGGGCGTTTACATTTTTCAGTGCATCTCATATGAATCCTGACCTCGGCATTTCTTTTCTAATTACTAGCATTTCTTAGGGACACTAACATCCCACTACATCTAGTAGATAACCATGACACCTGCTCTCGATGGTGTTGTTTTAGATTTCTCATTTTGTTGCTTATTTTTCTTTTATTACCTTTCCTCTTCAGGGTAAGAGAGCATGATGCACAACATATAAAAAAAAAAGAGAATTGAACAAAAAAAAACACTTTACATCTGGAAAAGGCCATAATTTTGGAAGCACATACACAAAGAGATCATGAAGGCTGATGCTCAAAGATGTGCACACAGTGCCATCTGTGTAAAATGTATCCTCAAAAAGTGCATGCATGCATGCTTGTATGCATTAAAAATATGCCCCGGCATTCCAACTATTCAAGAGCACAATTTCTACACTTATAGTAAGATCAAGTCAGAAGTAAGGCCAACAAAACTGTAAAACAAATTGATCTGTTTCTGTCTTGTGACTGTAGAGAAAATGCAGAAATGTCAGCACACTCAGGAGGAACACTCTTTATGTCTCACTACTGCACTCAGGTTCCCAAGTAATGTAATCACTGGTTTAATACACTGTATACAAAAGAGAGCCCTCTTGTTTGTTGTTTTTCCCTAGGTTTTTTTTGTTTGTTTGTTTTTTGTTTTTAAAGATTTTTCCAGATTTTTTGTTGTTGGCTTTTATTTTGGCAGGGGTAGGGGTTGTTTTTTTTTTTTGTCTGTTTTTATGACATCATGTGTCACATCTCTGGGACTAAATTAAAAACCATCCTTTACAGTCACTAACAGAAGTTTGGATGCACAAGTCAGACGTCACGCCATCTACAAATTCAACCGGGGACTTCTGCCTATTTTGCACTCAGTGTTGTTTTGTGTTTGTTTGTTCTCCGTGACATGCTAATGTTTCCCAGCTTTAAGGAATATAAAAGCATGTCCTATCCAGTTGCTGGACATTTCAAAGAGCAGGCTCCTTTCTAGTCAACAGAGAAAAACTCATTAGTATCTCACTGCTTACTAAAGGGAGTCTTAATGGAGTGCCTCCTATTCAGCAATCCATTTTTTCTTAGTTTGTGCGCTTCTGTGTGTGTTTTGTAAAGTTTCTTTTTGAAAAACAATAACAAAAATCACCACAGTTTTGATATGCTACACACTAGCCTGGTTAACTGTCTCTCAGCAGCAAAGGCACAGCTCATAAGTTTCAGAACTATAACACTACTATGCACTGAGATCTGCTATCTCTTAGATAAAAGATTTTGTATTATGTCCTGGAAACAAGAAAGTCTGGTATTGTGAACCACTATAGCATCATCACTTAAAACTCTTAGTGTAAATGACTGAAAACCTGTATTATTTGGTTGTGCTTACTCAAATACCTTTTTTTCTTTTAGAACACTCGTGCATGTTTCATGTAGATCTCATTAAAAAAAAAAAACATATTCACTCAAAGCTGCACAGAAACATTAAAAGCTACTGCCACAGTTGCAGCTCGAAAGCTGTTAGTAGCCAAGTTGTTAGGAAGTAAGCATACAAAAAATTAATTTCAAATTGTATCAAATTCATCCATCTTACACCATGCTCCAAAGACTGTCTGAAAATCTGAATTTGGACACATCAAACATGAACTTAATTCCAAATGCATCAGCCCTCAAAATTCTGGAAGATAACATCAGTAGTTTGCAGAGGTTGTGATAAGAAATGAATCTTGCAGATACCTATAGGTCTCAGCACGAACTCGGTGAAATTCAGTGAAATGTGATTGGGAACTGCCTCGCTCCAATTTACAGGAGGGAGAGGAAGTTTTTTGAAATATGCATACCCGCCATATTAAGAAAGAGATTAAGAAACAACGGTCCAGATGTTGGTCCAACCAATTTATTACAAATCTTAATAAGGGATACGGGGAAAGGGAGGATGGACACTATTACAGATTGGGGTGATGGGGAAGGGAAGGTGAGCGATAGAAAAGATAGGAAGAAGTAAGATTTGTGTAAAGCGGGGATAGTCACCACCAGGATCCGGCAGCAGTCCCAGTGCACAACGTTCCGATGGTCCAGGGCAAAAGCACAGGGGAAGAGCAGCAGCAGCGTGGCTGGTCTTGGGCAGCGAGAAGGTGCAGGTAGCAAGTAGGTCCAACAAGAAGTCCGGGCAGAAGCAGTAGGTCTTCGGTAGCAGGCCCTGGAGAGTCCATCAGCGTGCAGGCCTTTCATAGTGAGGGATCTGATGGCAGAAACCTTCTCGGGGGGGAGAGCAGCAGCAGAGAGGCCTTTCTTAGGCAGCAAGCAGGTAGAGCGCAGAGCAAGTACAGGAGGGAGAGGCAGGTCGTGAGGCTTCTCATGTCAGAAACCTCCTTGTTCTTCAGCATGAAGGTCTCAGGTTGTGAGCAATCTGTCATCAGAAACCTCCCTTCGTAGTTGTACGACGCTCTTTTATCCTCCTCCTTCCCCGCCTACGTGACATTTCTGGGCACTTGGATAAGAGTCATGTGAGAATCCCTTGAGATGGCTGTCTCGCTTGAGGTAAGTCACACAAAAGACTGTTTCCCAGCCACTTAGCTGCCAGTTATCTCTCTCTCCTTGCCCCTGGCCTTGACCATCTGCTGTCCCACCAGACAAAGGATTTCTCAATCCTTGGTCAGGACTTGCTTGAATTTGTTCCTCAGCAAGCTTTGAGGCAATGACGTAAAAGAATGACCTCTTAGAGGAAATGAGTGTCGAATTTCAGTTTCTGGATTAAATAATCCGCACAACTGAGTTCAGTGCAAAATTGCACTACCTTGCCACCTAGTCCTGCCTATTTCCTGGGTAAATTTGCCTATCTCCTCATTTACTCTTGCCCTCTGAAGAGCTACAAGAGGCTCATGACTTGGACATCCATATAACATTAGCAATAGGTACAGAAAATACTGAATTAGAAAATGGAGATTAGACATGGCAGACTTCCATAGTGTAACACTTGTCAAAACGGGCTCCTAAAATCAGGATGTGATTCTACTTGGTGCCTAGATTATGGAATACTTCAATACGTTATCCCTACTAATGCACCAATTATCTAAAATGTGCCACAACATTACTCTGTTTGCCCTAGAATCTAAGCAATCAGTGTTACTAGAGTAATTTGCATTTATGTTGGTGTACTAGGAACTGCATTCTACTTTTGGGGCAAGGAAATGCATGGGGACCGCTCCAAAAGTAATGCCCTTATGCCCCGTTTTATTACATTGGTCCACAACATCAGGGGCGGATGTTGAAAGTATGGCACAAGACCATGAACTTTCCCACCAATATTCTGTTACATTTTGTTGCTGTGTGACAGACGGCAGCAGAGGAGCAGCCTGACAGTATGGCATCTGACATGGATGTGCATATGAAGCAAAGGTGTGGAACTGAATTCCTCCACGCAGAAAAAATGGCACCCACTGACATTCATCAATGCTAGATGAACATTTATGGAGATCAACCAGTGGATGGAACCACAGTGCACCACCAGTGGGTGGTGTGATTCAGCAGGGATGGCATGAAAAATGGATCAGCTCAACTGCCGCAGATTTTTATGAGCGTGGCATGCAGGCTCCTGTTCATCACTGGCAAAAATTTATAGCTAATGATGGTGACTATGTTGAAAACAGTTTTAAAATTGACAATTTTCTCTATCCGATGGTGTTATTGTACTCCTTGTATCTGTTGTAGTTTCTATGGAAATAAATCGAAGGCATTACTTTCAGAGTGAGCTTTGTACACATAAGGGAGGTAGAAAGCAACACTAAATTTTCAATTAAAACAAAATGGATACAATGAGGAGCAACAAACTACCAGGAACAACATATTAATCCAAGATTTCTAAAGGAAAGTTAAATACAAGTTGTTGAACTACAAGTTATAGTATTAATTTCTATCTATGTTGATGACACCATCTTTTAAAGTGTTAAGAGAAACCTTCGTATGTCTTGATTGGGCAAATTGGTACCATGAACAGGGAGCACGTATGCTTTAGCATTGGTAATTCTTATCTGTCTTGAAGCACTTCGTATTCAGGCCAAACTAATGTGAGATAAATGAAATTGAAACAAATAGAACAACCTACTTTATGTTTCAGCACTGTTTCTCCTTATGTAAGTGCATACACCTCTACATAGATTTCTTACAGGCTTACTCTCTTTCATGGCACAGCATGGTATTTTGCTATGGCAGATGCCAAGACGACAGCATGAAAATGCCAAGAAGTCACCGTGAAAACATTATATTTAGTCCTAAGAGTCTGAACAGCATTTTAATTCTTTATTTTCATCTCCATTGACATGCTGTCAGCACATCTATAATTAGAAATTTTTGCAATGCATTCATCTATGAACTTGCAACATAGTAATACAGTGAATTAGAACTTTGAATTGCTGATGGAAAACTAATTATATCAAGAGATAAGCAAGCCAAAGTCTGATTCATTATTCCAGTACTCCATGTTCAAGTATTTGCTGTATGTTTTTGCAGTTTGAGTGACTTCAAATGTCTAGCTTGGTATCTTAATGACTAATGACCAGAAGTAATTTGAAACATGAGCCTGATCAAGATCTAAAATTCAATGCTATGCATACTAACAGGTTGAATCTTGGCCTTGAAATTGATTGCATTTGACCACTATTAAGCAAGTGTTTGGGGTTTTTTTGTTCTTTACTTTTTATTTTTTTAACATAATAGAAGTTATAAAAGGGTCATAGTGTTAAAAAAAAGGTAATGACAAGTTTCACAGCAAACACAACCACAGACACCTTAGATCTCTTAATATAGACACTTGATTGAATGAGAACTTTTCAGAATCCAAGAAATGGGCATTATAAATATTTGCACTGCAGATAATAAAAAGAACATTCTCTTCTCTCCCTCCTCAAAACAGTCAATTTCTTAAGAAACTTCAGACAATCTTTCCAGTTGCTTGATATGACAAAAGGTATCATGATTGCAGTTTATACAACATTAACAAAAGCAAGGGTTTCTCCTTCCTCCAGGAAAAAAAAAAAAAAAGAAGAAGAAGAAAAAGAAAGTAAGTGATATCCACTGTGATCCAAATCATATAAACAAAAGAGCATACAGGAGGTACTGCGCAATGAATTCCTATGTTTACCCACAAAATGGGCACTAAAACCTGAAGCCACAGTGTACCACTGATGCTGAACTCATCCAGGGAAAGACCCTTCTACAATGGCTTAAATGCTTTCCACATTCTCCAGCAACAGTAATGGTCAGGAACACGGAGGACTTTCAACGCAAACAAAACCACAGACCTCTAGTTCTACATCTCATTCTTATCAATGCAATTCTCAAACCTGCACCAAGACATCTTGCTTAGTTATCTACCATTTAAATATTATGACTAGTCGCACAAGTTTAAAAAAAATCCTACACACAACATTTAAGGAATGCATACATTGCATACATGTTCAAAGAGTGCACTGATGTCTGCAGCCTTTGGTGAAAGATGATGTCAATCCTGAACATACCCATAATGGAAAGACCTCACTGTCCAACACCGCAGCTACATAAGGACTTCCCTGTACCAAGTCACAGTTTGTTATAGTTTGAACTAAAGGCAAACACATTCACATAGTGTATTTGCTATGGCACAAACATACTAAACGCATTTAAAAAAAAAAAACTTGCATTATATGAATAGCCTAGTTTTGTGTTCCTTTAAGTGTTAAAAAAAAAAGGAGCCACAGTTAATAGAAACAATCTTACCAATGTTGATAAGCATCATCTGCATTCATAAAATACCCATCTGCTCAATTACAATAGCCATAGGTAAAATCCTGCGATTGTAAGTTGACAGTAATTTGAGAGGAAAGAGCCTTACCCACAATAATTCGATCATACACAACAAATGCACAAATATGCTTCTATATCTTTAACTGCAGCGGTGCATGACTTGAAGTAAACAGCCTTAAAGCTATTACCCACAGATCTGACTTGTTCATTCTTCTTTGTTATGCTGTAATACCAAAGTTACTGCAAATATCTGAAGTAGCATAGTTTAAGGTGTTTCAAGAGACCCCACTCTCCCTACGGCATATCCATCTGCTAGTAGGTACAGGTCAGTGATAAGTGATGCTCCTTAAAACCTACTGAGCAATCTCTACATAATCTGTACTGCAATGGAAGACTTCACTCATTACACTTCCTTTTTTAAGCTAACAACCAGTGCCCACAGTACAGTCTTTCATTTTCAAAATTTTTCTAAGATAAAGGCATAACCCCAAAAGCACAAGGCAAAAATTTTTTTTTAAAGGTGTCAAGGGTTCTGGGCTGGTTCAGCCCAGCTCCATGGCTAATGGGGTAGGGGGACCCACAGACCCATGCCCTGAGATAGCGGGAAGAGGGTAGGGAAAAGACAGGGAGATGGACCTAAATACAAAACAGCAGCAATAACGACTAATTTACTAAACATGATAGCAGAATGTATATAACACAATATAATTGGAATTGAAGCTAATAAATCAAATAAAATGACAGAGTGTCCAAAACCGAAGGCCTTACTCTAATGCTGAAGGCACGAGGGCTGAGGAGGACAGACTGCAAAGACAAGCAGTAAAAAGAAGGGGCAGTCTCGTGATTCACGAGCAGTTTTATCTTTCCCTCTGAACAGAAAACAGAAATGGAACAGTGAAGTCTTCTGGGATTCATAGTTCTCTCCTGAGAAAGACTAACTCCCTAACTTCCAGCACACTACATGATGTTATGATGCTGAATACAAAGAACAAAAATCATAAACCCATGACAGAAGGATAATGAAGTACAGGGAGGACAGAGATTCTAGAATTTTTAGCAGATAAATGTCAAAGGAAAAAAAAGATTTGAGATTGGCAAGGGTAAGAAAGGGGAAATTTTCAATGGAAATGCACTGGAATTCAGAAATAACATTAGATGAAATCAAATATAAAGTGGTTTCTACACTTCCATGCATTACAACATTGAATAGGAAGTTTTACAATTTTTATTGAGTTTCAATAATTGATGTTACATAAAGCTTCCCATCATATCTAAAAACTCAAGTGGAAAAAAAAGAGAGAAAATAAGAACAGGACTTTACACAATTGAAGTAATATTCAAAAGGCTTCCAGACAACGTAGGGATTCTCTCTCAATAAACTTCCAAGTTAGTTTCAGCAATTCCAAACCTTCTACCATCTGCCTCTGTTTATGTATTTATAGCAACCACAACCATATACAGTATCTGTACAAAGACCGCTTGTCACAACCAGGCTACTCATACTTGTAGTGCCAATTTCTTAGATTAAAAAAAAAAAAAAACAAACTCAAACATCATCAAAACACATCAAGATTTTGCAGACAACAAAAATAAAACCAGATCTACTCTGTATGATGCATTTTCCAGTAATGGCACCGTTAGTATGAAAACTCTCTTTCCAGACGCTGATTTAGTGCAGTGAAGGACAAAGTATGCCATGAAAACTAGAATCTCTATTTTGACAACAGCAATTGATACACAGAGCCAAAAAAACCTATAACATCTAATCTCCATTCTCCTTCCAGTCATACCCAGTCCACGATCTGTCACTCAATTCAAACCAGTGTGGTTCTACCATTCAAATTCTCTGCCAATTAACCAGGGGTAAATACTATCAGTTAATACATAAATGCAAACCAAGATGATTAAATAACTCCAGACAGAAATAAACAGAAGACAATTTAACAGCTTACAAATGACTACACATATCATACACTGTTTCTCTACTGCATGACCAACTTATTTATAGACCTCTGTCATATAAGAACTCCTGCAACTATGCAATAATTTATATATATATGCAAAATTGAAGAAATCATTCAATAAATGAATAAATTCAATAAATGAACAAAAGAAATCAAACAACAAATGATTCAAGCACAACATGACCCCAACACAAAAACCAATGTATGTTTTAACAGCTCCTTTCCCTTCACCCAACAATCCAAGGCCAGAAGAGTACCTGAAGCTGGAAAAAAATGAAATTTTACATTTGCATACTCATTTCACTGATGAGTTGTGAAGAATGCTGCGAGACAAAGCACAGATCCTAAAAGAATCATCATGACCTCTGGTTAGGAGACAGAATGAACAGAGAAGGGCAGGGTGAATTATGCTAATTACTTCTGATGCTTTGCATCTTTCTTTTTCAAAATGTCATCAATCAACATGAAGTAAATCGCAAGCTATATTTACCTTGAAGTTTGCTGATGTTTCAAACAAGAGAAAGGATATTTATACAAAATCAATCAATCAATCAGCTTTTTCTGGTAAGCATAAAGAAAGCATCTCTTGAAAATTCGTTCAAACAGTGTGACAGTGAATAATGTTGAATGCTCATTCAAGAGCAGAATAGCCAACAGCAGAAACATGTGAGTACGGTTTTATTCAAGAAATATTACAAAAACTGGCAATGTACTGGCATTGAACAATAATTACAAAAAAAATATCAAAAATCCATAAATCTTGAATTTGTGGAGACCAACCAGTGCATGACACCACAGTACAGTGGTGGGGAGTATTTCAGCAGTGATAACATCAAGAGAGGTCACCTCCGCTGGTGCAGATTTTTACAAGGGCAGCATGCAGGCACTTGCTCATTCCTGGCCAAAATACAGAGCTAACGGTGGTGACTGACTATGTTGAAAAACAGCTAGGAATACACTGAGGATTTTTTCTATCATTAACTGTCATTATGCTTTTAGTAGCTGTTGTAGTTTCCATGGAAATGAGTAGGAGGCATTAGTTTCAGAGCAACCCACATAGTTGGAAAAATTAAAATAGCAATGACAGAAACATAAATGAAAGTAATTGTACTGGGAGTTGACAGGGATAAAGACTGTTAACCAGTGGAATTTTATTTGTCCAATTCACTTGGAAATCTAAACAAAAAGGAATGTGCTTGTTTTAGCAATCTGTAACACAGTAATTTCTTAGAGCACGGGGGGTCCTCCAAGCACAACTGGGAAGAGCTACACTCCTGCAGGGAGTCAGGAAAGCTTCAACTTGGCATAGCATCTATAGACACTGGAAGAAAATACCACTGTGAAAAGAGAAACCACCTACCCAGCAACCACTGACTTCCTTCACCTCAACTGTATTCTAAACAAAGCTCCTGAAATCTCATAAATCTCCAAGCTGTACATGTTTGTGCAAGTACAGGAAAGCACAGCTCTGTGAAAGACAAGCTTGACAAGTATATTTGTTTTATGTGATAAAAATTTAGAAATATTTTTGAAAGAAAGTTTAGAAGATCACTGAAAAAGAAAGCAGCAGCTGCTACTGGAATACAGGCCTAAGTATGGTTCATATGTAAATACTCATGACTTTAATGAAGCACAGAACATCACAAGCCCAGCTGTTTATCATTCCTGAACAAAATGCTGTGAGTACAATACTGGCTACGCAGATGAAGGGATTGCAATGGGTATTGTTTACAGTATTTTGACAGTCTCCTACTGTACCTCCATGGATGGTCACACTCAGACAGTTGCAGCCAATGGCTCAATGTCCAGGTGGAGACTGGTGACAACAGGCGTTCCTTGGGGATTTGTGCTAGGACCAGTGTTATTTAACATCTGCTGCCCTGGTAGGCAACATAGATAGTGGGATCAAGAGCACCCTCAGCAAGTTTGCAGACAACACCAAGCTGAGTAGTACAGTTGACACGCTAGAAGGAAGGGATGCCACACAGAGAGACCTGGACAGGCTTGAGAGGTAGGCTAATGCCAGCCTCATGAAGCTCAACAAGGCCAAGTGCAGGGTCCTGCACCAAGCACAGATACAGGTTGAGTGGAGAACAGCTTGAGAACAGCCCTGAGGAGAAATATTTGGGGGTGTCAGTTGATGAAAGACTCAAATGAGCCAGCAAGGGGCTCTTGCAGCCCAGAAGGCCAACCATATCCTGGGTTGCAACAAGAGATGTGTGACCAGCAGATCAAGAGAGGTGATTCTGCCTCTCTACTCTGCTTTCACGAGACCCCAGCTGGAGTACTGCAACCAGTTCTGGGGCCTCCAACACAAGGACATGCAGCTCTTGGAGTGGACCCAGAGGAGGGTCACGAAGATGATCAAAGGGCTGGAGCACCTCTCCTATGAAGACAGGCTGAGAATGTTGGGGCTCTTCAGCTTAGAGAAAGCTCTAGGGGGACACCGCAGCAGCCTTTCTGTACTTGAAAGGGGCCGACAGAAAAGCTGGGGAGAGACTTTAGGAGGGCATGAAGTTACAGGACAAGCAGGAATGGTTTTAAAGTGGAAAAGGGTAGATTTAAACTAGATATTAAGAAGCAATTCTTACTGTGAAGGTGGTGAGACAGTGGAACAGGTTGCCCACAGCCAGGCTGGATGGGACATTAAGCAATCTGGTCTAATGAGAGGTGTCCCTGCCTATTCTACAGGAAAGTTGGGGGCAACTCTTTATCAGGGAATGTAGAAACAGGACAATGGGTAACGGCTTGAAACTAAAACATGGGAGATTTAGATTAGGTATAAGGAACCAATGCTTTACTCAGAGTGGTGGAGGCACTGGAACAGGCTGCCCAGAGATACTGTAGCAGCATCATACATGGAAGTATTCAACCTGATCTAGTGAAATGTGTCCCTCCCCTCTCACCTCTCCGCCCACTCTTCTTCCTCCATGGCAGGGGGTTTTGAACTACACAGTATTTAAGCTTGCATAGCTTTTGGATGTTGTGTTGAGGGACATGGTTTAGCGGGATCCATTGGTGAAGGGCGAATGGTTGGACGGGATGACCCTGTGCGTCTTTTCCAACCTTAGCGATCCTATGATTCTCTAGGGCAGCCATGGAATTCCTGTTCCTGGATATCTTTAAGCATTCTCTCAACAAGACCCAAGTAACCTGACCTAATCTGAAGCTTGTCCTGCCCTGTGCAAGATGTCTTATTACATAATTATGAACTTTCTTCTAGTATCTTTTATTCTCTCATTCTACTCTCCTGTTTTGCAATTTTGTACCTGTTGCAATTTGTGCTAATACATTTCATACAACATCCTGATTCCTGATTGACTATTAAAGATTGCTATTAATTGTAAAACCTGCAGTTAACAGCACAGACTTCAGGGGACTTCACTGTCCACTTAAGGGACAGTGTTAATAAAGAAATGAAGCTGCATATTCTCCTGCGTTTTCACAGTAAACTACATCCTTAAAACCAAGCCTCTGCAAAAAGAGACGGGAACTTACATTTTGTCCTGTTTGTTTTTGCTACTGTTAAGCTTAGGAAGATTTACTGACACCAAATAAAAACCACACTGTGGTAGCAAAAAAACGTGTTCACTTAATTCATGTTCTTGTTTGGGCCTTAAGGCCACGCAAACTTTGTATCCGTGTGTCATCAAGTTTAATATCCACATTTTTTCTTACTTTAATAAACTATTCAAAACTGATAGGCAGACAATGATTCTCTGTTCCTAGGAGCATCTACCAATAATGGTACTATTATTAGTCACATTTCATATTTGCAATTACACATTTTTACACAACTCATTAGCTCTTTAAAAAGAATAAGTATTCATTTAAATTGGCTCTTTGCAATCAGACCTCTTCCTACCTTATAAGAGAACTAATTTCATCTGTCTCTGAAGCATTGTTTTTCCTTTAACCTGAGTTATCACATAAATGAATAGAACAAAACTGAAACAGATAAACAAAAAACCAATTTCATGAGGATAAGTGAATCAGAAAATAAGACACCAATCTACTTCGAAAAATAAGAACAGCATAATTAGTACATACAAGAACCGTTAATTATTAGTACTTTCATTTTCCCCTCCATTTTCAAATGCTCACAATTCCTTTAACCCTTTTAATCTGCACCAGGTTACTGACTCTTCCCTGTGCTACATCAGAAAAGGACACGTATCACAGCAGGAGTGTGAGAAAAGTTTTCTGTTCATGTTTTGTTCCAGCAACTCCACAACTGGCTCATGAAGAGTAACGAGGAGGCTTTTTTTTGCAGGGATTATTCTCCACCCTTTTAGTTATACTACTCCTAATACAATTTATTTTTTAAGACAACTAAACAACATATTAGATTAATGAAACAAAAACTAATCCAGTTACTGCTGAGCTCCACACAAAATTTTAGCAATGCCTTTAATAGGAGCTACATTATACCTTTAAGATGTGTATAGCAGAAACACACCTAGAAGTGTTCAATTTACCCCTCCAAATCATCAGTAAACCACAAAACTCATAATAACAACACTATTTTATAAAGAATTTGCAAACCAAGCCTCAGGTGACACTGTGTGAGAAGGAGATACATAACGTGAACCATAATAGAAATATTCCCAACTCTTAACAGGTTTGGGAAGTATGCTTTTCGATCTAGAAGAAAAATCTGACCAATCATTCAACCAGAGATGCATTTAAAAAAAAAAAAACTTTTAAGCAGCCAAACTGTTGTAAGATTTAGAAACTTGAATTACTAGGGAAAGTATGTTCTCAGTGTTTACAGAAAAAAATGTACTACGGTTTTGTACTAAATATTTACCATGAGAAGACTTAGCACTTCCCTTGCCATATTCTGGCAGAAGCAATCTCACTCAGCCATTAAAACCAACTACTTATATCTAATACTCTGAGGAAGCGCAAATATCAACTGTTAAATAAATCACATTATTTGGAAAACAGTTTTTTTTCCCCAATACAGTTGTGTTAGCATTCACTGTAGAAAAGCTTCTTAGGCAAAAAAAAAAAAAAAACCAAAACAAACAAACAAAAACAGGTCCATTATCAATCTAATTTTGTATTCCTCTGACATTAAAAAATAAAAACAAAAACATAAAAATAACACAACCTGTATTATCCCATTAATGGCTTCAGTTGGAAGGGATCTCAAAGATCTAGTTCCAACCTCCCTCCCTCAGGCATGGCTGGCAATCACTAGATAAAGGACTAGATCAGGCTGCCCAGATAAGCCATCCAGGCTGGCCTGGAAGACCTCCAGGAACGGGGCATCCACAACTTCTCTGGGAAGCCTGTTTCAGCATCTTACAACCCTCTCAGTAAAAAAATTCCCCCAACACCTAATAAAAATCTCCCCTTGTTTAGTTTAAAACCATTCTCCCTTGTCCTATCACCATCTATCCATGTCAAAAGTTGATTTTCCTCTTGTCTTTAGAGAGCTCCCTTGAAGTACTGGAAGGCCCTTATCAGGTCTCCCCTAAGCATTCTCTCTTCTCCAGCCTGAACAAGCCCAGCTCCCCTACAACCCTTCACAGAAGAGGTGCTCTAGCCTTCTGCTTATCTTTGTGGCCCTCCTCTGGACTCTCTCCAACAACTCCATATCTGGGATTGCCCTGCCTGAAAAATGACTCAAGTAATTTCTCAAAGAGTTAGATAACATCATCTATAACACACTTAACTTTTCTATTTAGATAGAGCAACACATAGACCGTATTTTACTCTCTCAGAACACACTAACACTGTTAATACACTGATGATTTTGCTGAGTGGCTGCAACATTCATTGTAATTAGTCTTAATAATCACCTCTATGCACTAATAAAAATCTTCCCAAAGGAAATAAATGACACTGCCATAAGGGAGCATCTACTTAGCTTTCACTTAAGAGAGAAAATGAAATTACAATGTACAAAAACGTCCTGACAAAGCTTACAGGGGATGTTCTACACATGGTTTAAGGTACATGGATGTTCAGTTCTTTGGACATAGGCGTGCACACCACTGCTACTTAAGTTACATCTTCTAATTTTGTAAACTGTGAAACACTGTATCACTCCACTATACTCAAGTAATGTAGAACCCTTAAAAAAAAATTATGGGTTTACTCTGAAACAAGTAATTGACCACTGATGGATATTTTTTTTTCCCCAAGTACTAATGTACTTTCTAACATTATTCTTCAAACCAAGGAAATAATAAAAAGGTATCTCAACTCTGATATTTAAATGGATCTCAGTTGCGTAGTCAACAAGAAATGTTTAATTTAATGAATTTGAATGAAGATTTTTAAAACATAGGATATTTCATAGTAGGTAGGAATTTTAGGATTCGATTTATCATTAATTGAGAAAATTGACACATTTCTTCACTTTAGTAATGGTCCTGGTATGACTTACAAAAAATTCACATTTGCAACCTCCCGGAACCTACAAGCAAGGGCTTGTAATCAGCATCTACTAAATACAATCTCAGGTTATGTTTTTCTGTACTAAGATGCTTCGATAACATTTAGGACAGGTGCTCAACAAATGATCAATTCACACTATTTCTCAGGAAATTCTTCTACGTTCAGACCTAAATCACTTGGTTAGGTATACTGACCGACCAGCATAAAGCAAGGAGAAGATCTGTATCCAGCAACAGGCAAACTCAGAAAGAACCTGAAGACCTATCTCTGCTTATGGTTTTTGTACTCTCTCAATCTATGTTTCAATCACAAGAGAAATAACACTCACTATTCAGCTACAGGGACTCCTGTCCAGCAGTTTCCAGTTACCATACTAAAGATGCTATTTTTGAAAATACACAGGAATACACAAGAAAACTTGAGCAATCAATACACAAGTTGACTTGTTTGGTTTTTTGTTTTCAGTTGTTGTTTGTTTGTTTTTGTTTTTGGACAGAAGTGCATTTTCATTTCTAATGAACAAGTAAGGACTTGGGACAATTAACTTAGTTCAGACTTTACCTACAATGGTTTCAAACTACAGACACCTGCAGAACTACACACATTCTACACTGCTGCATGAACCATATAATCCTAACAAAAGCTCTATGTACTTGTGCAGAGAAGAATGAGCAAACATATGGCACATCAACCATAAGGGAAAAACAAAATTTAAACGTTTTATGAAGATGTCAAATTTTTGGGTTTTTTTTCTTTGTTTGTTTTTCTGCCCATATTATTCTGAAAGAAGCCATAACTGTAGTCTTGATCTCTGAAATGCAGGAACTAGAACAGGTGTTTAGTAGCTCCTGTTTCAATGCTGAAGACATGCTGCTTCAGAAAATACTACCATTAACAGTCTCTTCACTGAATAAATTTTGCAGTATATTCCTCTTGACAACTACACAGAACTAACATTTCTGGAAATGCTACAACACATCTGTTTTGTTTATAAGGTGTTTGTGAACGTATCAGCATGAAAAAGTAACCCATGTGATTTCTAATTTCTATGCCTATCACAGAAATTACTGTAGAACCAAGTTTTACTTACTTACATAAATGCATATGCACATCCAGAAAAAACTCTGGATGATTGGAAGCTTGGTACCTGCACAGCTCAAGGAAAAGCCAAACTACCAAAACTGACTTAGTACCACTTTCTTTTCCCCCCGCAACTCATAAATCATCGATCAATTAATTAAGTGTCCCTACAGAAGTTTCTGTTGGTATTATCTTTGTAAATTATAACAGCTTTGAAAGCCTTGGATCTACTGAATACTAAATTACGCTATTTTCCATAATGTTACACAGGGAGGAAAGGAAAATGCCCAGACTATCTTCTCTCCTATGTATTTACACGTACTGATACGTATTTCCTTTCACAAAGACTTCACATAGCACAGAGGATTTTAAAAGTTAGAAGCAGATGAAACCATAAGATTGGATAAATGTATCCATTCTAAGACAGCAATTCTGCTTCACACACCTACAGTTTATTCAAATGACTTCTACGCTGTACAGAGTAGAAACATTTATCATGCCGTGACACTTGAAACATACAATAGGCTTCACAAAGCCTTTAACAAACTGATCTTGTTCATCTCCAGTTGAAAAGTAACTCTCCTATGAAAACTTTTTGAAGCGCATAAAAGAATAATCTGATTCTAACAGCTATCATACCTGATACAGCAAGGAAATCATCAATACTTGTTATGTCATCCACAGCTTCAGTAAGAACATGGACGTGATTCTCCCATATGCTCCTATACATCTCCATGTTGTTCTTTACAACTTGACTTTTTGGTCTTGCAGAAAGAGCTAAAGCTGCATTAATAACCTGTGCAAAACAAACAAATAAACAACACAAGTAAATAATTATGTATTTTGAAACAAAGTTTTACTCAAAGCTTAATACTGCAGAGCAGCATTTATGTTATTACAACTTTTGTTTTGCTCACTGTAAAAGTATTATCTGTTAGGCGTTGGCAAAGCTAACTTCTTTTTTAGCTTCATGAAGTAAGAAGAGACTACTATGGAGTATTTTCACTGAAAGAGAATATTATCAGCTTTCATCATGTAAAAGTATGTTGCCAGGACAACAGATACACAATCAGTGGCAAGTAAATAACATGTAGGAAATCTATATAAAAGCATCATCATTCTGGTATTTCTAAATCAGTTAGGCCTAGGAGTAGTAGATATGTCCACAATTAAGAGGGTAGATTCCATCTCTCCTAGAAGGGACTAACGTTAGACAAAATATTAGATCGTGAAGCTGCTACTTCATCAGATATCACTTAAATCAGTTAATTAGCTAAAGGGCTTTTTTTAATATGGCTTTTTATTGATGTTACATCCAAAAAACATCATATAATTCAAACTGTATTATTTATAGAGGGAAGTGGTTGAAATACTATTTAAAGCATAGAATAGAAAGAATCAAAGTAACATGCCACAATAATCCCCAATGCTGACGGTATATACTGATGGAACAGTTCAAGTATCTATCATGCTACTGTAACAACTGCATTATGCTGAAGAGTAAGAACTAGGAAATTTCTCATCCTAAATTCAAATGGTGCTTCTTTATACTACTTTATACTACTACTTTATGCTCTTAACTCTGCTTGGGATTATAAACTAAATGTGCAACCTGTTTTATTTGGTTAGTATTTTTTTTTCCTATTACACAGTTGGTGAAATTTAAGTAATCACAAATTTTAGTAATGTTCATGCTCTCATAACAGAAGAACATCCATAGGCTTTCAGAAAAAAACAGCTGGGATTGAGTCTTTTACTAACAGCTCTGGTAGAAAAGAATAGACCATCTTATTCCTTTACCAGGTAGCTGGAGAAGGAAGAGTGTATGCAACTACAGTGAAGAAAAGAAAAAGTTATCTTCTTCACCAAGTGCATAAATGTTAAAAAAAACAACAACAACAAAAACAAAAAAACACAGAGAGAAACCAGTATTAAAGCATCCTACTCTCCAGCAGGAAAATCAGATTTGCAACAGGAAAAACAAAACTCAGAATTGGAACCAGTTGGATAGACAGCAGCAAAAAAAAAAAAAAAAAAAAAAAAAAAAAATCACATTTACATTACACAAGCCAATAGAAGCAAGTCTATCATGCCAACTGATTACAAAATAGAAAATACAGTTAGAGAAAACAGTCTGATTAGCATGAACAGAAACAGTATCTGAAAAATCATGAGAGTAAGTCTTTTGTTCTACTTCTGAAGTACTCATCTTTTAAGTGCAATATCTCATCCATTTCGGAGCACCATACTTCTAAAAAAAAAACACAAATTGTTTCTCTCACATTCAAGAGATAACAGCATCAATATCATTATCGTAGATCTAAAAAAAACAAATCCATGAGAGAAGCTGAAAAAAGGAGAAGTCAGTTTTGAGGAGAAGCTGAAGACAGATAACAGCTGTGGAGATTAAATGAAAATCAAATTGTAAGGAGGGGAAAAAAAGCAACCACCAAAAAAGACACACATACAAAGAACCCACCAGAACAGCAAGAAGTCAAACCAACAAAACACTATCCACATCGAGCTGACAAAAAGCTCTCCATTTACCTAAAATTCTCTAATATAAAACCAAGAACTTGTTTTAGATTAAAATAACAATTACACTAATTACTCAGCTAAGGAAGACTGAATAATTAACATTCAATCTGCTGCATATAAAATAGCACCAACATGGTATAATATACCCACATACTAAAATGATTTACTACGTATTTTCATAAAACAGGAATTTAATCGTCACAAAGGTGATACTCAATTATTAATAATTAACAAATACACTTAAACATTGTTTAATTTAACACTGTTTTCTAAACTCAAGGAGGACCCTTAGCACTTTGAATTACTACAAGTTCGCAGCAACTTACACAAAATTGTCTTCTCATTTGGAAAACAAAGGATATGCAAACTTATGTTTAAAGCTACAAAATACACCAAATAAAGCTCAATTTGTCATGCTCATTTTCAAGATTATTAATACCTAAATAATTTAGACTTCAAACTCCTTTGACAATTAATTTTCTCTTAATATTTATATCACTGCACCATGCAGATAGCCTTAAATAACACACTATTAAGTTTTCCACAAATAAAAATCTTACAGAAGAACCAAAGTATCAAGTTAATACAGATTAAATGCAAGAAGTAAATGCTAGGAGAAAAGCGCTCAACGGTTGAGCAATTAGAATCTGAAAATAGTGGATCTCATTACTCTTCTTTTCAAAGGCGCACAGCCTGTTTTTTAAATATCTGATTAAAAGTATCACTTGCTGTGCATCTATGATATGACGGAATACTCCTAAAACAAATCAAAAGCATCTCAAAATCCATAATCACCAGCTACAGGTTAAGCTGTTTGCTTACAAAACAAAAGAAGAGGAAAAAAATACAGCTCACAAACCATACCGCATACAATTAAAGACAAGTTCAATTGAAAACTGACACAGTCTGCTTAAAACAAAGCCACTGACTTTTAAAATAATAGATGTGACAAGCCCACGATGTGTCGGTCAAAGCATGGCTTAGAAGAAAGGACCTAGAACAGATGACTCTTTTTCCCTTTTTAACTAAAATGGGGTTTTATTTATATTTTAATTGCTAAACATGCGATTGTCCCCCTCATTTTCAGACATCTCTTCAACCTATTCCCCTTGCCATGTATTACACAACCTTATTTTATCCACGCTCCAGATCTGCAAAGCCTGCAGAAAAATCATTTAACAGCTGTATCATCTGGCGCAGATTTGCCCCAGTGGTACAATCCTGCCCCTAAAAGCAGGTGCACTTGTGAAAACCATCATCCAATTCCCCACTCAATTATATTTTTTAAATGCAATTGTCAGGAAACATACTCTGTTAAAATACTTAATGTGTGGAAGGTAACATTTATTTGAGTTTTTACACAAATTTCTCTCCTCCAATAAAATATAAGAAGAAAAAAGATAAATCTGAGGGAGATAAGAAGCCCTCCAAAAATGAATGCCAAGTACAGTCTGGATCACTGAAAATCGTGGATCATTTTGTTTCTAACAGTTGAAAAAATGGAAAAAAAAAAAAAAGAATATTTTAAAAATAACAATAGCACAGCAATGCTGACATGAATAAAAAGGTTGGTCATTTCTACTCCGTCAGAATGCATACATTAAAAATGAGTTGCTGGAGACCCTGAAAGGCCTATTCCAAGACAACAGAAAAGGTGCTCATGTTCTAGGCATAAGTGAACTATCATTGCAGCCCCTCTGCTCACATTCCACATGCACTATTCATTAGCCGCATCATGTCTTTGGGAATGTAAGGTCTTTCCCTGCAGATGTTTGTTTATGCTCTGATAGCCAATTACTTCTGGCCTCTCAAGTCAACAGACTGCTCAAACTGCTGAAGGCTTCAATTTCCATATACATATATTGCTTCCACTACAAGCTCATAGTACCATTTTTTGCAGAGTTAAAGCTGGGAATTTAAGAGGTTATTAGCGCTCATTTTTATAAACGTAAGTGTTCAGCATTTTTCTCTGTTATTGTTATTACTCTGTATATAACCTTTGACACTAAACAATGTACTTTGAATACATATTTCAAAGTAGGCAGTCACACATTATGATAAAGCCATCCTCAACTGACATATGATTTACCAGTAATTCAAATTACTTTCTCTGTTTATTAAAAATATATACTTAAAACGCAAAAGATACAACCACATGAAGCTTTTAAAGTCCGCTTCAGATTAGCTTCTCAGTTACGCTGTTACCACATTGCTCAGCAGCTGTATTGATGGAGTCAACCACTCATGATTTCTGTTCAATTAGAGGTGATAAAATATAATAAAAGCGAAGTTAGACTTCATTTCTAACCTGTAAGAAATTGCTCCCTGTGGTGATTACAAGTGACTTGGGTAAGACAGAAATGAAAAAACCTATAAATGTACAAAGGAATACACAAACTAAAGAAGAAAGGACCTGCACTGAAATCCTCTCTCTGTCTTTTACTCCCTATATGAACAGTGAGCACTTTCAGTTCCTAACCACCATTCTACACAGTGCAGAAAAAAGGCATAAGGTGCTCTTCTCAATACCTCGTTTCAACATCCTGACATGAAAAATCAAGGAAAATGAGAGAGAAAACATGATGACTCAAGACTTGCACTCAGAACATGTTTTTAAAACAGTTCTCCATTTAGTACTTCAGGAGTACCATCTGAATGGTAGTGCTTATCCCATCCTGCAGCCCCTCACAGAAACTTCCAGGGAACATAAAAAAAAAAAAAACAAACAAATGTGAGTCTCCTGTTCTATGTCCAAACCTGTTCACTCACTCCCTTCCCTATGAGATGGGGGACGAGACAAAAAAACATAGAACTCACGAGTTGAGCTGAAACTTATTACTGGGATAAAGAAAAGAATAATAGTTATGACTGTGTGTGTGTGCACACGCGTGTACAAGTGATGCACAAGCAAATGCTCACCACCTGCCAAACCAAGAATACATAAAGCAGGCAAAATTCTTAATACAGGATGCTTACAGCTACTCAAAAATTTTAGTCAGAAACCTTCCAATATGAGAACAGGACAGTGACGGCATACAGGAATAAATGAGAGAATGAAAAAGCAGAGAGAGAGCAGAACACAAAATCACAGCCAAAACCCCTCAGCAGAGTATGTCAAGTTATTTTCTGCCAATTAGGAAGGGAAGAAAACAGTTCAGATTGCACATGGGTCATAGAAAAAGCCAGAACGGAACTTTGTCAACTACTGTAATACACCTGTAAGTATTCATACACTACCAATGAGAATGTTACCTTTACTATTTTCATCAGGCTATTACTAGAAATCCTTAATGTCACAGAGTTGTTACAAGGCCCATGATAGCAAGGACGAGCACATGCATTAGTTTATATACATATATAACCGAAGAATGAAAGTGAAGTGATAATTTTCATATTCAAAAAGGAAGCAAGTGAGCAGAAGAAATAAAAACATGATTTCTTCTACCAGAAACATCGAAGTACTGAATGGGAGGGAAAAGTTTAATTTTTCATTTTCTAAATATAACACCTAACTGAAGAAACAATTATTATGCACAAAAACAGACTGCATGGGCAGACTGAACTCTCATTCACTCAAGGTATTTTAAGACAAAGATACCTGAACAATCATAAGGAGAGTTTTAACCCTCTAAACCATGGAAGAGTTGATCCTGCAATGGTAGAAGAAAGAGGAAGAAATGGGGACTACGCAGTCTTTAAATGCTCATCGAAGGATTCCTTTCTTCAACTTTAGTGAAGTATCTGCACTTCTGAGAAACCAATTTCAATTGCTGAAAAGATTATTGCAAGGTTCAAAAAAGGCTAGTAAAATGAGAAATAAAGTGGCATTGAACTTAGGTTATTGAAAAGAGATGCTAACATAATACTGAGACAAGTAAAAATGAAAATTGAAAAGGCGTTCTTATTATTTCAGTTTGAAATGTTACAAAATTGCAAAAGAACTGAAAATGCAGGTAAGCATTCATCATCCACATCTGGGTGCGTACTTTGTTTCTGGAGGGGTTTTTTTAATGCCTTTTCTTAGACTGTGTAGCTCATTGTCAGACTGTCACAAACTTTGTGTTTATCATTCCACAAAAGTAACGTATAAAAGCCACTTACAGATCATGTTACCTCTCTTTGCCTTTTTCAATGACATTTTAGCATTTTGGCTTCCAGGAACAAATCATTTAAACACAGATGGGTAGTCATTTGCTGCATTGAAGTTGATGCTACTTCTATGGAAACCATTTAAAACTATAATTTAAAGAACCTGGAAGCTCATCAGAAACATGAATTGGCCAAATTTGTAAGATTCACCTCTCTAGACATCTCTGGGTTAGACACTTCTCTGAAAAACATGCTATTATTCCCAAAACTCACTGAAGTCTGCCCGTGTACAGGTGATGGAAGGGGAAGGTGGGTGTGCAGAAAGGAAAATTTCTGTGTCTACTTGGCTTTGAAAACTTATACAGAAGACACTGCCAAACACAAACTGCCAGAAGCTTGGTCCTTAGCTGCAACTTACAGGTCATATGTGCACATACAAGAACATAGACCACATAGTCCCAAGCCTGGCCACGCTAGGTATACTGAACTTGTCTCTACCTCATTCACTTTCTACAGTAGTATTAATAGCAGTGAGAAACAAACAAACAAACAAACAAAATACTACTAAGGATAAAATGAAAAACAAAACAAAACAAAGTCACCAAGAATAGGAAGCTATGTTTCCTCAGAGGCAGCCACAGTGTTGCCTGAACGCTGACAAATAGATTTCTGTACTGCTGCACCAGAAGTGGTTCTTGCCAGATTTGGCGTATTCATATGTTGCTCCCTGTAAACAATACCATCAGCTGTCTCGAAGGTGTAGAAGCACCCACAAGGATCCCTATCACACAGGCAATACTGCTGCTGGAAAGCATCCCAAAACTGGGGAAGCAGCAGATAGAAACGCTGTGCTCAATACCAAGAAACAAACTTATTGCAGATGGAACCATACATGATCAGTGAGGTTTCAGCTTCTTTTTTCAGTAAGAGTAAAATGTTCCCATCTCTGCTATTTATACTTCCCTATTACTGCACTCTACAACTATACATATTTGCAGCTCTTTACTGCTGCCCTCCCCTCTATTCCAAAAAGCATGTGAAAATAAATCTCTTAACAGAGGTATTATTATGCTGTCATGTACTACTCTACACTTTACTACCGTATCACGCCCCTCCCCACATTGGTTTTTTTTTTTGTTTTTTTTTTTTCAGGTCTCTAACAATAGAGTTTTACTGCCTTTCTTCTCTTCCCAAACATACTGCTGCAACACTGCCAGCAACAAAACATGGCATCTTGGGAAAACTTTCTAAATCACAATAAATGATGACGTTGAAGAAATAAAGAAAGAAATATCTTTCCAGGAAGAAAGCTTTCAAGTTTTAAAGGTGCAGGGAAAAATAATTTCTTTGCAGAACGTTCATAGCATATTTGTGCAGCATGCATCTAGAACATATACCCTCCAACAATTTTAAAAAGCTCCCTCATCCCTGCAGCTTCCCAGTACCTGCAGCAACCAGAGGTGGAGCAAGCATAAGAGGATAAAACAGAACAACTTTTGCAGTGCTAAAGAAGATGAGGCCACTCAGCATGTGTAGTTGGTATTTTTATTTATATTACAGTCTGAGAAATTGTTGAGGATTCTCTTTTCACACAACAGAAACTGGAAGATGAAAGTTAAGACAGAAAACCTCAGGGCATTTTGCAATAAATTATTCTCTAAGTACTATCATAAAACATCCAAGCAGTCACTGCCAGTGTGAGATTTTCAGTGGAATCTGAGAGTCATACTTTATTTTCCACCAAGCTGATTATGGGCAAAGTTCAAGCCAAAGCAAATATTCCGCTAAGCCTACTTGCAGTAGAGCACAAAGCAATAGGCCTCTCAATACATTTTGCTGGCCCACAGCATTAGGATTCTATGCTACCCTAGCCAGTTAAAAAGTCACAAGCTTTACCATCTTTTTAAAATGACAAACTGCCATACCCACAAACAGGAAAAGGTAACAGCCTACAATTACTAGCGCCAATACCTATGCCAGAGGAAATGAGAAAGGTTCATACACCCTACAGCAAACGGTATCAGACAACTGACTTAAATGACAACTAATCTTCCTGCTTCCTTCTGAAATTAATTCTCAGTGACCTGATGCATACGGCTGAATAGTCACATGTAGTCACAAGGGAAAGAAGCAGAAATCACAGCTTGAGAGTAGGAAGGGAGACTGAATCTCTAGTAGCACAGGAGATGCATACCAGATTAAACTGCTTGTAAAGCAAAGTTGTAAAAGAAGGAATTAAATACAGGAACATTCCAGCAGACTACCATAGTAAGGTTAAAGAGATTTCTTTGATTAACAAGATTTTTTTCATTAACTTCAGCAGCACTGTGCATGGATTTTGATAACACAGAGAAAAGCTATGAGCAAAATCCATTATTTCACCAAAATGTCTGTGCTTTGGTTTCAGAAATATTAAGTCATGATGTGTACTTTCAATTAATCTTTGATTCTAAGACCGGAGAAGGTACATGAAAAGACGCCTGATACTGTTAGAGATACTAACATCTGTTTTATCTGTTTTAAAGCAGATGGTAGACAACTCACTGATTTATCACATTTCTGATCTAATGGTTGGCAATCCTGCCCACAGCAGATTCTTGGAACTAGATCATCTTTGAGTTCCCTTCCAATCCAAGACATTCTATGATTCTGTGATTCCCCCATTACTTCTGTCCTTGCACAAGACTGCTCTGTGTATATAAAAATGGTGTTAAGACAGATAAAAGGAGATGCAAAAGAGCCTGTTCCAACAAGATGATGAAACAGCTGTGGTTATGAAAGTGATACCAGCAAACTGTTTTTATGATACTAATAAAAAGCTTCTTCAGTAACCCCCACCATTTTATGAGCAAAGAACAAAATGGATGATTTTCTCTGACGAAAAAGCTAATAAATAGGAAATGTAGATTGTCAGTTTCAAAAATCTATAGCATCACGACTAAACTACAGTATCTGAAAAAAAACCTAAACATAAAAAGAATGCTGCCCACTCATTAACTATGAAGTTCATTTTTACCAAGGAAAATTTTCAGATTTGTTCAACAAAGTACAGCCTTTTCAGAAAATACTTTAGAATCAAATCATATCTACCTATCTGTATCAGCCCAGAAGAGTTGAACAATTCAAGTGTAAATCAAAATATCACTCAAAGGGAAAAATAAAATCCCCTGTTCATTTTTATAAGGGAAAAAACACTAATAAAACATTTTGTTTTGAGAAATATTTATAAGGAATTCACATTAAGAGCTTAAGCAAAATACAGAAAAAAGTTATGAACATAATTTTAAGAAACCATATAGAGACCAGGCAGGTCCTTCTTGGACTTTAGATTACTACTTAAATATTTGTCCACGAGGCACGCTGCTGCAACTGTGAGGTTGCTCAAAGCTTCCATGCTACTTTGCACAAAACCATAGTGTGATCAGTGAAGATGACAGCACAAATGTCTGTAGAAGATATCTAGTCCACCAGCCACAGGCTCAACAAACACCTTAGTAAACTCTTGATACCACAGTGTTTCTGAAAGGGATAAATACAATTTCAAATGCGAAATCTGAAATTTCGGAAACATGTAAAGGGTTTATAGCTGCCTATTCCAAAACAGGAAACAAAGCACCACAGCTGTGCTGAAATTACTAAAACTCCAGGAGAAAAGGGTTGCAAGGTCTGGTTTCTCCTAGGAACCTTGTTTTTTGGGTTAGTTTTTTTATTTGTTTGTTTGTTTTTTTTTAAACATTCTCCTCACTGTGAGTACATAGGTTAATAAACAGTTCTGTAATCCCTGAATACTGCAAATGACTTCCAGACAGTCCAGCTAACACTGAAAAACAGATATATATCACACTGGGATAAACAAATGTACAATGCTGAAGCTGGTAATGTCAGATCTGTACGTGAATGGCTTAGAAACCTGAGGCACATAAATATGTTCCTCAGTATCTTGCTTAACAGCATAGAATACTTCAGTTGAAGGACCTTCAAATCAGAGAGCTGCACAGGTCACATGAGGTTTAACAAGAACAAGTACCAAATTCTGCACCTGGGAAGGGGCAACTCTAGCTATACATACAGACTAGGGGATGAAACACTACAGAGCAGCTCTGCTGAAAAGTATCTGGGGGTTTTGGTTGATAAGCAAGTAGAACAGCGAGTCAACAGTGTGCCCTAGCAGCCAGGAAGACCAGCTGTCCCCTGGAATGCATCAAGCACAGCACTGCTAGCCAGCACAGGAAGTGACTGTCCTGCTCTACAGCTTGAGTAGAGCACAGCCTCACCTTGAGTACTGTGTTCAGTTTTGGGCACCACCATACAAAAAGCACGTAAAACTACTAGAAAGTGCCCAAGGAGGGCTACAAGGACAGGTAAACAGTCTAGAGGGGAATACGTACGAGTAGCTGAAGTCCCTTGGTTTGTTCAGCCCAAAGTAGAGGAGACTGAGGGGAGACCTCATTGTGGCCTATGGCTTCCTCACGAGATGAAGTGGAAGGGCAGGCGCTGATCTCCTCTCTCAAGTGACCAGAGATAGAACCCAAGGGAATGACATGGAGTTGCAACAGAGGCTGGATATCAGGAAAAACTTCTTCATCTGAGGGTGGCTGGGCAAGGGAAACCGTCACAGCATCAAGCTTGCCAGAGCTCAAGAAGCACCTGGACAGTGCTCTCAAACATGAGGTCTGATTTTCAGGTGATCCTCTGTTGAGCCAAGAGTTGGATTTGATGATCCTTCAGGGTCCCTTCCAACTTGGGATGTTCTATGATTCAGAGATCATCCAGTCCAACTGCCTGACCACTTCAGAGCTAACCAGAACATAAAGCATGTTATTAAGGGCATTATCCAAATGACTATTGAACACTGGCAAGCACGGAGCATCAGCCACCTCTCTAGGAAGCCTTTTCCAGTGTTAGACCATCATCACGGTAAATAATTTTTTCCTAATGTCCAGTCTGATTCTCCTCTGGTGCAACCTTGTACCATTCCCAAACATCCTTTTTTAAACCAGATTTCCTTTTTTGCCACTTTCTGGATGATTTCAAAGGCCCTAAAGCTCACTTAAGATCCAGAGCTGCACACGCTTTTTAAGGTTAGGCCACATCAGTACTAATTTTAGTGAAATAATCATTTCTTTTGACCAGCTGGCTGTGCCACGGTTAAGGTAAGTCAAAATCAGTTTGCCCTCTGGGCTGTCAGTGCCTGTTGCTGACTCATGTTGAGCCTGCTGTCAACCAACACCACCTGATTGCTCTTCAAAAGGCTGCTCTCCACCCACTCATCTCCCAGTCTGTACCTGTGCTCAGCATTACAGAATAGAATGAACTGAAAAAGAAATTAATCCAGCTTGCTTGCTCCGTTTTTCTCCCAGTAGCTGTTAAGAACTGACAGTTCTTAAAGGGAATAGGGAGCAGTGAACAATGCCAGAAGACTACCTTAAAGAAATAAGAAAAAAGGGGTCCAATAATTACACAGAAGCCCAGCTAAATAACAGGCTAAATCATGTTTACGCTCAAAAACATACATTTCTTTTCCATGGTCTTCTTACCCTAGCTTCTCCTTTTGTTAGCCTAGCTGGCTGGACTTGTTGGGCCACATGAAAGCTGGTCAGACTGAATTTGAGGTAAATGTAAATATCTGGCATTTTAGAAAGAGAAACTGGAACCCCTGTCTACTTACTTCTAATGTCCTACATTTAGGAAATTTTTCCACTTGTATATCCAACAGGTTTACCATCTATTGCTTATCTTGGCCTCTACCATAAGACAAACAGAGGATCAAGAGACTTCCTCTAATTTATCTCTTCAGTGAAATATGAGGGGAACAAACCCAAATCCTAGACTAGAAAATAACTATCATTTTGTACCCTTTCTGCTCAAAAATATAATTGTTTGCTTGCTTTTGTGGGTTCTTTTCCTTTTCTCTCTAACAGGTTTGATGATATCACAAATTTGCTTGCATATCAGGAAGGCAATATGGATTCCCACACAGAACCAACAGCAACATTTTAGATTTTAGCTACTTGACAACACTCAAGAAAAACCTCCCACCAGAAGCTATTACCATGAACACAAATTACTTTTCCTTCACTAAAACATACGACAGCAGCACTCTCTCCACATCCTATTATTATCGACATAAAATTAAATATTTTTAAAAAACATTCCTCAAGCAATTTCATGAACAGAAATGGTTTCTTATCTGCTCTAACATATTTCCTTAACTTATTTAATTTATTGAACAGGTATATATTCACTAATAATCTCATTTAAATTTTTAAAAAGCTAGAGTTCAGAATCAACTCTCTACTTTTAAATACAGTACAATATAATTAAGAGAACATACGCACCTCTATGAATTCTAACAATTACAAGGCTTTCCTCCAGTGCTTGCCAATTTTCTGTCTACCTTTTCACCAGTGCTATGGCAACATGGGAAATCTTGATGCTCAAATCCAAAGATTCCATGGTGTCTTCTGCAGGTGTTACTTGGTGGGGGTGGGGAGGGGGGCTGAGTATTTCTATTTTTCTGGGGGGGATATGTTTGTTTGAGGGAGGAGGGTTTAATTTGGTTTTCATTCAATGTTTCTAGACTTTAATCCAAACAACTTGGCTCCCTTCCGGCAATATATTTTTCTGAGCAAAAAGAGTAAAACTGTTTTTTTTCTTTTTACTCCACAGATTTAAGAATACTGGGGATTTCTGCATGCAAATTTCTCCTATTTCCAACTCTAATTGATATACTCTGCAGGGATCTTAAGAAATAATTATTTTCCTGTGGAGAATTTTTTAATGATATAGCGTAATATGATTTACTGTGAAAATGCAGAAGCCTTACTCTGCTGTTCTTACTTTGGTAAAATACCAATTGCATTCACAGGGAATGATCCTTATCTGAGAAAGCAGCAAATGCTGCACAATGAACATACCATTAATAGTAATACAATATTTTCACATGCAAACAGCATTCTCCATTTAGATAAACTTAAAATCATCAACTAATTCATCACTGAAACGAATTTAAAAGGTTATTAAAAGTAAAAAAAAAAAAAAAAAAAGAGGGGGGGAAAAAACAAAAACAACAACAAAAAAGACAATATACACCACACCAAAGGGAAAACAGAGCAAAAGAAAAACAATCAATTTCAATTTTACTACAGAAAATTAAATTCTAGCAATTTAAATGGCCACAAGAAAAAAGTAATCCTCTAGTCAAAATTAGCTTTTAGGAGTTTCTGCTACCACATGTGATACTGATAATTTTAAGTTTACAAAAAAAAAAGAAGGCTACAACTGGATGCATAATAACATATTGTAAAGGTCCACTCGTACCCTTGGGATAAATAAAGCAGCTGGAAGAAGCTGTTAGGAAATTCTTCTTACAAGCTAATAATACTACAAAAACAGTAGCATATAAAAGCAAATAAGCCATTTTATACAGCGATGTATAAAAACACTGAAATGCTACAAACTTATGAAAACAGATATTCAAACAAACGATTCCTTTCAGGAAGTGTAGTGATAGGGTAAGGGGTAATTACCTTGAGGAAGGTAAGTTTAGATTAGACCTAAGTAAGCAATTCTATACTGAGAGAGCAATGAGGCACTGGAACAGGTTGCTCAGAAAAGTTGTGGAAGTGGGAATGTTCAAGGCCAGGCTGGATGGGACTTTGGGCAACCTCAGCCAGTGGGAGGTATCCCTGTCCATAGCATGGGCGGTTAGAACTGGATGGTCCTTAAGGTCCCTTCAAACCCAAACTTTTCTATGATTCATTGATAAGACAAAACACTTCCAGAGTATCACACTTACGTAAGTAAATTCCTTTTTCTCATGTCTTGTCTTTTACTCAGTGGGTATAAAACAGACTCTTCAAGCTTGTAATTGAGCATGCTGTTAATATTTGTTCTTCACCTTCTACTTCAACTATATTTAGCATTCAGGTACACAAAAAGAAAAGAACATTTTGGCCACCATGTGAACTGTAGTGTTCTTCAAAGAACTAATGATCTTGAAATTATGTTGCCTCAAGGCTGAAACGACTCATGTCAGATTCACACCAATAATCTGTGCTCTAAACAGAATTGTGTAACTGCAGAAGTTTTACATGTCTGTAATTCTGAACATGAGAAGCACAGAATGAATACACTTTCTGTAAGTTAAGCACCAACAAAGTATCTGCAGCTGTGCTAATTCTTATTCATCTGCTTTAGACAAAAACTCAAGATTTTGGTTAGTGATAATCAGAATTAATACCAGAACGTTTCCATGCACACAAAATAAAGCAAGCTGTAATAACATTTCAAGTTCAGTCAGAATATTTATACTGTATTTATACTGTGCTTTGTATAAGTAAAGACACTCCCAATTTGCCTACCATGGTAGGCTATTCATTCAGTCAGGTTTAATTTCTGAAGAAAAAAAAACAACAGCATGTTTCTTAAATGGCAATTTCTACAATTCCTTAAGAGTCCCAATCAATAGGCTACTCACAATTCCTGTGTTAACCACTAAGAAATAACAGAAGGATAAACTAAGTACATGCCCTTCATTTGTTATTCAGTTTTCATTTAACTACACTAACCACTATGAGAATTGAATGTGAATGTTAGACTGAAGCAGCATAACTAAACATCTATGTTGTGTAACAAAACACTGTGCACACTCAGTGCACTGTAATGGGAATTAATTGAAAAAGTCATACCTGTGGGCACAAAGTCTCTAGGTGATTAGCTGCCATTTGGACAATTTTCATTCCGTCTTCATTTGTTGACAACGAACAAGCAAGATTAGCAACCTTAAATAAACAAACAGTTTTATAAGTAGGTATTCATCCCCATGCTATCAAACTTAGCAAAGTCATCTCTGCAAGGAAGACTTCACTACTCGGAGAAATCAATTTGTCCAAGAACATATCTGAACAAGAGAACTGAGGAGAAAGAAAAGGAGTGGTGGAAAGGGTGGGACGGTAACAATGACCTCTCACCAGTTCAATTCATTATACCTGCAGTATAATGTTCATGTAAATTCAGGGAATTTCAAATTAGGACCCTATGGCTTCTTAAATCCCCTGTGTTTGTTTTGTTACTTGTCAGAGCCTTTCACATATACACAGATTTTTTAAAAAACCTACTTATTTTTAAGTCTTCAAGATCCAGCATCACTCTTACGTTAATGTAGTTCAAAAACTGCTTGAGAAATACTCCTCTGTAGTGCTGCAGCTAACAACACTGATACAAAACAAATAGGCATCCTTAATCTGTAATTATTCACAAGTCAGGAAATGAACCGCATGGCCCAGGTGCTGAACAGTAAAAACAGATCTTCATTTATCAACATTTTAATAGACTTTCCAACAAAGAATAATTTAATAACGTTCTGTTATCAGAATTTTCAATTCATTTAATTGATATAAATAATTACAAAGAATTTGTTAGTCCAAGGACAAGTAAATTACTCTTCCTTTCCAAAATTCTGAATAGAATGAGGGCTAGAATGCATGGCCTTCCACGCACAGCTGTGTCTTAGAAATAATTTATAAACCTTTTTCTGTTATTCCAACAATTCATTGGTTTCCCACTTGAGTAATATAAAAAGTTTTAGGATTAAAGAAAGTCAGTTTTCATAGTTGCAATGAAACTGTACTCTTACCTTAGACAACTGCATTAGTATTTTTTAAATACAATACAATATTTGAGAAAAACTGTTTTTATTCTCAGTCTTCTCCTCATTAATTTCAGTGTTATGTATTCACAAATAATGGTCTAATTCAATATTCCAAAAGTGCAAGCAGCAAGCGAAGGATACAAGCATTAGAAACTTACAATAAGCCATTTTATGACTAAAACAAGCATAACACTATGTTGTTTACAATGGAAGTCTTTTTTAAAAAAAATCAGAAGTTGTTAAAAAAGTAATAGGTCTAGAAATACATACCGTATTGCCATTTCAACAGTGAATTTACCTCCCTGCCTTCCATTTTACTTGACATTAGGAAATCTTTCACTACCATTAATCTAATCAGATAGAATTTTCATCTACCTATGATGTTATCAGCCAACATTATAAAACACGAAGCATTACTTTCAGAGCAGCCCTCACATATACCTTATGTGTAAGTAAAAGAATCCTCTGTCATCTTCAGTAGCTGATTAAATTAACAGCTATTCCACCTAAAAGACAATCCAGATAACAGTAAATAATTAGCATGGTCTCAACCATAAGTACGCTAACTCTTAAGTCATTTCCCTCACTATGTCCTGAAGAGATCTCTTTGGTACTACAAACCAAAACATAAAATCACGTTGATTAGTTATACGAGGCCTGCTCCAAAAGTAAGGCTTCCTATTTTGTCATGTTGGCCCATGATGTCAGAGGCAGATGATGTTGTTACTGCTGTTACAATAGTAGAGGTTGAACCTTCCTGACAGTATTCCATCTCATGTTGTTGCAGTCTGACAGATGGCAGCAGAGGGGCAGTCTGTCAAAATGGTGTCCAACACAGAAGTGCAGATGAAACAGAAGTGCGTAAATTCATTCCTCCACACAGAAAAAAATGTCACCCGCTGACATACACTGAAACTTGCTGAACGGGGATGCGAGAAAAAACAGTGGATGTGAGCACAGTGAGGCAGTGGGTGGTGTGTTTCAGCATTGGCGACATCGACAGCGTGTCACCTCCACTGATGCAGATATTTATGAGTACAGCACACAGACTCTTGTTCATTGCCAGTCATAATGCCAAATGGTGACAACATTGAGAAATAGGTGATTGTAGCTGAGAATTTTCTCTATCAAACAGTGTTACTGTGCTCTTTGTATCTTTTGTAGTTTCTCTAGAAATAAACAGAAGGCTTTACTTTCAGAGCAACCTACATACTTAGCTGTTTATCATCTGCTGCCAGAGTTTCTGCTTAATTTTTGTATTCCTTATAAAATGCTTCAGGATACCTCCATTTAGAAGTCACACTACTAGTTTATTTTTTATTTTAGTTGCTACTGTTGCAAAAACTATACTCAAAATATAATATGCATTTTGTTGCTATTCCTGCCTCTTTTCACTTTTTACCTCCTACTCTTCCAGAAACATCCCTGACACTGCTAGTTTAACTATTCTGACACATCATGCGTCTACAAGCCTGTTTACCCATCTTCTGGTTCCTTCTGCATTTCTCTTTTATAAGCCTCCATGTCTTCCTTCTTCTGCTGAAGTGAATTACGCGTTATGCCATTAATGCCATAATCACTACCAATTTAACAAAATTAGCTCTACACTGCACACTGGAGACTAACCACTTCCCCTGTTCAACTGCAACCAACTACCTTGTTAACATGAAAAAACTCTTCAGAGCATTATGCAACAAAGTGCTTCCTCTAACATTATTTATCAGGCATGCTAAAGATTTTATTTCAGTAATTAATTAATGAAAGGATATTTGAATACCAATGGACTAGACTGCTGCCTATTTTCAACTAACATAAACCAGCAGTCTGTTTACTACAAGTTCTACATGCTCAGGTAAGTTTCATCTCAAACACAGTCATTTAGAAAACTGCTTTGATAAACTGGGTCACATGCACAACAAAAAAATACATAAAATTAAAAATAGCCCATTGAAGCAAAGATGACACGTGAAAGCGAGAGCACTACACAATAAACATTTCAGAAATAATTTACTTTTATCTAAGTGTCAGGCTTAATGCAGAACCCCATTTAACTTTCTCTCACTGGTTTTGGTAAAACTAAAGACACTAAAGTGCTAAAGAACTAGGTTAAAGATTCCCTCTCCAGATCTCAGCATGGAGAACTATTTTACAGTATTATTTTAATAAATCGAAACATACTCAGCATCTCAGAATGCAGCTCCATGCTTTACCAGTTATGGGACCGGCAACTCCAGGTGGACTGTTCAGCTGACTACAATATTATCCAGCTTCAACAATACAGTAGTCAATATTAAAGCATGATGAAGACACCGAACAGGTTATAAGTAGAAAATTCATAGAAACATAACGTGGTATTAAGTGTAACTGACAGCAATTGGAAAACAAAATTGCCCTACACTACTCTGAAATTTACCATAAAAGAGATTCATACATTACTGTAGCTGAACCTGTGCAGAACACACAAGACCAAAAATATTTGGGTGGGTGCATATCCAGGGCCACAGACACCACTAAACCAGCATCCAAAGCTTTAGACAGTAACTGGTTAGTGAAGTTGCAAATCTTGACAGCATTGAACAGCATCTATTTACCTACTGGAAGGCTCCACTTACCATTTATTTACAAATAAAGCATTTCACACCTTCATGGAAGACTCGGACTCAACACATCTGCCCTCATCACAGTCAGTTACACAAAATAGATACATTCTAGTATAAGAAACTGGAAACTGTCCTCTCCCTGAACAGCTATTCCACCTACAAATATCTACAGTGACTTGGATCAAAACAGCCTCCATTTCAGATCTGAATCAGCAAAGAAAGAGATTAAATGGCAAATTTTGCCTTGTTCAACCTCATTAGGTTCACATAGCTCGCTTCTCAAGCTTTACCAGGTCCTTTAGGATGGCATCCCTCCCTTCTGTTTTGTCAACTGCACCACTCAGCTTACTGCCATCAGCAAACTTGCTGAGGATACATTCAATCTCACTGTCTATGTCATTGCAAAAGATGTTGAAGCACACTGGTCTCAAGACAGATATCTAGGGTACACCACTCATCACTGGCCTCCACACGGTCCTAGACCCATTAACAACAACCCTCGGGATGTGACAATCCAACCAATTCTTTATGCATCAAATAGTACACTCTACAAATCCACGTCTCTCCAACTGAGAGATAAGCATGTGGTGTGGGACCATGTCAAAGGCCTTGTAGATGACAACAGTTGCCTTTCCTTTGTCTACTGATGTCGTCACTTCAACCCCAGAGGGCTACCACATTGGTCAGGCACAAACTGCCCTTGGACAAGCTGTGCTGGCTGTCTAGGCTCACCTCTCCATATCCTACGTGCCCAGTTTCCAGGAGGATCTGCTCCATGGCCTGTCTAGGCACAGACGCGAGATTGACCTGCCTATAGTTCCCCTGGACATCCCATATGCCTCTCTTATGAACAAGAATGGTATTACCCTTTTCCCGGTCACTGGGGACTTCACCTGAGAGACACAACTTTTTGACTATGAGATATGGAGAATAGCTTGGCAATTGCATTAGCTAGTTCCCTCAGGACCCTGAGATGCACGTCATCCAGCCCCATAGACCTGTATATCTTCAGTCCCTTGAGGTAGTCTCTGACTTGCTGTACTTTTACAGTGAAAGGGATTTTGATCGCTTGATCTCTGCCTAGAGGTTCAAGGACATGAGAGGCATGGGAAGTATGACAGCCAGTGAAGACCAAGGCAAAGAACGAGTCGAATACCTCAGCCTATTCTGTGTCTGCTGAAACCAGTTCTCCCTTCTCATTTATCACAGGGGGTACATTGTCCTTGGCCTATCTATTCTGAGCAATGTACCAGTAGAATCCCTTCCTGCTACCTTTCACATCCCTCACCAAGTCCAGCTTCATCTCCACCTTGCTTTTCTTGATCTCATCTCCGCATGACTGGATGGCATCCCTGTATTCTTTCCAGTCCACACAGTCTTTCACTGCCTGTACACATCCTTTCTTACCCTCCATTTGACAAGCAGGTCCTTGTTCAGCCATGCCAGTTTCCTGCCCCTTCTGTTTGATTTCCTATGTCAGAAGATGGAGAGCTTGTCTTCTTAAGAAGGTGTCCTTGAAGACCTGCCAGCTCCACTCCATTTCTATGATCCTAAGGACAGTTTCCCAGGACATCCCACCCAAATACTAACTAAACAGATGAAAGTTCATTGTCCTGAATTTCCGAGTCCTGACTCTGTTCTTTGTAAGGCCCATGTTCCTCAAGATCATGAACTCAACCAGGGAACAGCTGCTACAGCGCAGACTGCCGCCAGTCTTAGCCACTTTAATGCTCTCCTCTGCACTGCTGAGTGTGAAGTCCAGTAACAGTTCACTTCTGGTTGGTCTGCCCAACATCTGCACCAGGAAGTGATCCTCAATGGATTCCAGGAATTTCCTGGATTGTCTGCAGCCATCTGCATTGCTTTACCAGCAGACATCTGGCTGATTTAAGTCCTCCATTAGGTTGCTAGTCTGCAAGTACCATGCCTCTTCAGCTACAGGAAGTCCTTGTCAACAAGCATGCCTAGATCAGGCAGTCTGTAGGAGACCTCAAGGCACCAGATGTCCTTTTATTGGTTTGGTCCCTAATTTTAACCCAGACACTCTCAAAGTAATTATGGTTATTTCTCAAGAGGCAGATGTTCACAATCTCTCAATTTCTTAACACAGAGGGCAACTCCCCTGTCCCTCCTTCTTCTTCCCGGAGGTAGGAGGGCTCTACAGAAGCATCTAGACAGGTTGGATTGCTGGGCTGAGGCCAGTGGGATTAAGTTCAACAAGACCAAGTGCTGGATCCTGCACTTTGGCCACAACAACTCCAGACAATTCTACAGGCTTGGAACAGAGTGGCTGGAAGACTGTGTAGAAGAAATGGACCAGGGAACGCTGGTCAATGTACAGCTGAACATGAGCCAGCAGTGTGCCCAGGTGGCTGAGAAATCCAATGCCATCCTGGCTTGTATCAGAAACAGTGTAGCTAGCAGGAGCAAGGAAGTGATCATCCATCTGTACTCATCCCTGGTGAGGCCACGCCTCAAATACTGTGTTCAGTTTTGGGCTCCTCACTACAAGAAAGACACTGAGGCCCTGGAGCGTGATCAGAGAAGGGTAATGAAGCCAGTGAGACATCTGGAGCAGAAGCCTTATGAGGAGTAGTAGAAGGAATTGGGATTGTTCAGCCTGAAGGAGAGGAGGCTCAGGGGTGACTTTATCACTCCCTGCAACTACCTGAAAAGGAAGCTGTGGTGAGGTGAGAGTTGGCCTCTTCTTCCAGCTGTTGTAACTTGCAACAGAACTAGAGGGAATGGACTCAAGTTGCGCCAGCAGAGATTCAGGTTGGACATTAGGAAATACTTCTCCAAGAAAACGGTCAGGTGCTGGAATGGGTGCTCAGGGAGGTGGATGGTTGGACTGGATGGTTTTAGAGGACTTTTCCAACCATGGTGATTCTGCAACTCCTTCTATCTCTTCTGAAAAGCTCGTAGCTCTCAATCATAGTACTCAAGTTGTGCAACTCATCCCACCAGTTGTGTGATAGCAATTAGGTCATAGTTTTCAAATTATGCCATGGCTTCCAGCTCCCCCTAGTTATTTCCCACACTGCGTGCATTGCTGTAGAGGATCTTCCGTGAGGCTACCAGCAGCATTAGCTTCCACAAGAAGCTCCTGAGATTCCTAAGAAAAGAATTTAATCCAATCTGAGGTTCTTCCTTGCTGCTTCCTAAAATGAGAGCGTTATTTGTCCCTCCTCTGTCACCTAGAAATACTTCCCCTTCTCCATCAAATCTAGTTTAAATTTCTGCTAATCAGTCCAGCCAGCTTGCTTCCTGGAATACTCTTGCCCCACCTGGTCAGTTATGCTCCATCTAACAACGTACCCAGTTTCTGTATACACAACCACACATCTTTGTAAAAAAGATTATGTCAAAAAAAAAAATTGAAAAAAAAAAGCTAAGAGCAAAACCACTAGTTCACAGCCCTGGAACTCTACAAACTACTCAACAGAAATTCACAGAGTCTAGAAATAGCGAAAGGAGTACTGTAACATACCAAATAATGGGATAAGATGGTAATTTCGCACTGACCTTGCTTAAGGCTTACACCAATAGGTTTAATGACCTCCTAGAATCACCCTACTTTCCTTCCTAGATATTTAATTAACCACATCAGTGCTACAAAATAAATACATAGAACTATTCAACCCTGTAAATCAACATACATGGTTAATAAGCTGGTAAACAATAGTGTCAGTAAAGGCAGTGTTTGCTAAATAATAATTAATTGTACAAATTGGCTCCTATAATTAAAATTCAAATTAAGACAGGGATTGCAATAACCTATGAAAAAGAAAACAGAAATGGTTCATACTGCATGACAGGTAGGATGTTACCTGAAACCTTAAGCATTATCATCGTCAATCCTGAAAAGCTCTCTCCCTTTAAATGAAAACAAAACGTTTTATAACAGAAGACCTTTCACCAATATCTACACAGAACTGTAGTCAGAAGTTTTCCTGCCCTCCAGAAACCAAGTCAAAAGAAGTTGCACAAACTTTTGCAAGATTAAGCTTGTGGCAATGTCTGAATTCTAGCAACATGGGACCTTTTCCTTGCTCTGGGAAGACATCTCCCATCTTAAAAAGAGGACAAAATTTACTGAAGAGAATAAACAGGTCAGTGCCTAGGGCTCCCAAACCAACAACTCATTCTACCTCGTACATACAAAAACATCAGATGAATTTGAGTAATTCTTTTCAAACACCTCATTCAGTAATAAGAAAATAACATTGCAGAACTTCACACAAGTTAAATCTTTTAATGTTCTTGTAATGTTTTTCTTTAAAGCTAGCTTTTCCCAACATTCCTATCAAAACAACTAATCACAGTCTTATCTTTGCAATTCCACTTCAGTCAGTTTACATAAATCTATGCTTCTGTCAAGTAGGTAATTGTAACAACACAGCAAAACTGATGTGTGCACCAGTGCCACAGACAGGCAGGAAACTAACTTTCACAGCAAAGGCTGGTTTCACGAATGAATGGATTTTTCAAAGGCCATTAAAGTTCAGCCACTGCTGCACCTTTGGCCAGCTGCAACACAATATTCCTACATTAAACATCTCTGCTGCTCTTCTCCAAGCACTGAGACACAATGCCAAGTCAGTGCTAAGTCATGTGGCATCCTCACAATACATTTAAAAACAGAAAAAACAACAGCAACAACAAACTTACATTCAGGTAACTTTTTGTTTTTACATTTTACAACTACCTGGATGACTCATTTTTTTTTTTTTCACTAAGCTTTCCAACAATTGCAATGCTGACAACTGCTGTTTCCTGGAACTGAAGGGAGAATAATTCAGAGAAACCTTTGTACAGAAAAGTAGCTTAATAATCGCCAGAAAGCAGTGATCAAGTCTTTCATACACCCTTGATCAAGGCAGGAAACAATCACAGAACTTAGGTGCATCAATTCTCTCTACCATAAACTAAAAACACAATTATTTTTTTACAGATTCAAAGGACATGATACAACTTAATATTTTCAGTATTATTTAAAGATCTTGATTCTTTTTCTGATTCCTCTGAGCAGGTATTGAAAAAATATACATATTCAGAGAAGGTATATACATATACCACTCTTTCAGTGAGCAGCTTTAAGGGTAAGTAGTAGCAATGAATGATTAAGTACAAATACTGAGTAAAATACCGCTCTAGTCCAGAGCATATATCTCTCATTTTCACTGGTGACAGGCCATTCACATGTGCTCCTAAAAGCTCGATGTTGTTCACATAAAGTACTTAATTCAAAAAATAAATCATTTTGAACAGGAACTGAAACCAATCATTTAGCAACCTAGAAAAAGAAGGTGTACCTCACATTGCTTTATTTTGTTGCTTCTTGAGCCAATTTCTCAGGCTGAAATTTTGAATTTTCTACTTCAGAAAACAAGGTCTTAAAAGGCAATGCCGTTAAGCTTAGCATTCACAAAAGGTTAAGTAGCACCTGTTGACATTGACAAGTGAAAAAAAAAAAAAGGATGAGGAAATTCAACTTCCAGAACACACAAACCCTTGTTTTGTAATCTATTCTAAAAGCTCAATCAAGAAACTTGCAACAAAAATATGCATCTATCTCACTTTGCTGTACAAGAACTCAGCCAATCACTGTCAGGCACCCCATCGTGCCATAAACTCAGCACAGAAGCAGAATCTTCCACAAGGATGGGAGTGCCAAGACAACACCATGGAGCCCTGCCACAAAGTAATGGCTACGAAGGCACTTGCTGGACTGCTGGAAGCAGTGGGAGGTTAAGGTGAACTCCCCAGTATCTCTTTCATTTAGTTCTTGGCAATACTACAAACAATCCTGCCCCTGATTTGTATTCTTTTGTCTCTTTTTGTTTTCCCCATGGAACAACTATCAGTTCTTCTGTACAGGCATGAAAGTCTTGAAGTTTGGATGTATGCTAAATCTATTCAAAAAACTTCACGTACTAAATTGAGACAAGATTTTAAATTGAATTTTAAAGCTGAGAACATGAAAAAGAAACTTTTTATGAAACAGACCGATTATATTTACTGTGGTTAGAAATTACTATTATATTATTAAGGCAATCCATAATTCACTCATAATGGAGTACAGGTATATAAGTATGTTAGATAACTAAGCTATATTTAAAGCAAAGTAAATGTTATACTGATCCAGAGGTAAAAATCTGATCTCCTCCACAGCACATATAAAATTACAGTACGTGTTTATCCATTCTCTATATTCTACATTTCGAGTCCTCTAAAAACACAAATTAATCCTCTCATTTCTATTTTTTCTTAATTCTCTCAGTTAACACATAAGTAACTCTTCTTGGGTGTATTAGTTTTCCTTCTCCCCTTAGTGCATGGTATCATGAGCTGTGTTCCCACAGCTACTATAAAAGCCATCTATAGACAGCAAATTACAAAAGCAGTGGAGCTGGAAGTAATTTAGCTACCGTTCATATAGAATAAATCTTGTACTAACAAATGTTTCTGTATCACATGAAGTCTTTCTGTCAATTCAGTTCAAATGTTTATAATATGGATTCCTTCACTGATTTGTATTAACACAGCACCTATTCTAGGAAACCAAAATTTACGTACAAAATCATTCAGGTTTCCAAACTGCAGATGAACTCTGGCATCCAGAAAAGAGCTTGTATTTATGTGCTTAATGGTGAGTACGCATACAATTCAAAGACTATGCTCTTAATAAATTCACTGAAAAAATCTCTTATTGAGCTTATATCTTCCTTACTGAATACCAGCCCTGAAAAAAGGCAAATGAATTCACTGTTACTCATTGCAAAGTGATGAACACATAAGAAACAGTCCTGACACAGATAGAAGTCCATCTAACAAAAGTTACACAGGTAAGTACTAAGCTTCAAAGGAAACAAATTTCTGAGCAAGGAAGCCTAGAATTATAACCTATAAATAATTCCTAAAAAAGGCTGATGGGGTACATGTTAATTTAGGTAAAACTTGAAATGGCACCATGAACTTTCCATCACAAAAATACGCAGAATACTGCCCATCCGCTCCCTTACCAGACTGGCTGAGTAGAAGCAAACTGATACTGTTTGATTGACAACAGTTCATTAAGAGAACATGACTAGATGATGCAATTCTGTCCTGAGTCTAGGAAGAAGGCTCCTGAGGTCTGGTAACAGCTGCGTGTGTTTTTCAGAAGGATAGCACTTCAGCAATTTGATGTGAATAGAACAGCTCAGCTGGAAGGGACCTTGAAAGATCATCTAAGTCCAACTGCCTGACCATTTCAGGGCTAACAAAAACTTAAGTAGATTAACAAGGGTATTACCCAACTATTTCTTGAACACTGACACACCATGGGGCATCAACCACTACACCAGGAGGCCCATTCCAGTATTCATTCATCCTCACAGGAAAGAAATTTTTCCTAACATTCAGTCTGAACCTCCTGTGATGCTCCTCTGTGCTGTCCCCATGTGTCCTGTCATCAGTGACTAGGGAGAAGGGACTGGCATCTCTTTCCACTGGTGCCCAGTATTTTAAATACTATTTTAGCACTTATTAAAAAGAAGTTCACAGTTATGACATTAAAATGTGAGCAATGCAAAATGACAGTTCATGTTACTGCATACTGTGTCTGCTTGGTTTCTTTTAAAAAGCTTTTCCAGACGAAGAACGTACAGAAAAAAAAACATCTAACAGTAGGCGTCTTTTGTCTTAGCCAAGTTGTCAACAACAAAAACATCCAGCATCTCTGTTGAACAACTATCACTTATCTTTCCTATGATGAGAAATTCTAATCCATGACATCCTATTCTTCTTCCTAATTTCCTTGTTTTCTTCTTTTTGAAAACAAGTTCAGCTACTATGCTTAATGTTACGTACACAGGCTTTTTGCATTTGCACCTTCAGAATTATTGTTACGGGCGATAGGCAATACAGAAGAGTTCTGTCAAAACTGAGATTTCCGGGGACACGCCATGGAATCACACTTACCACAAGTTCTAACTATTTGAGAAACTTCTGGTTTCTGAAGTAACCCAAGAAACAAACAAGTGCCAGGACACTTCTATTTCAGCTGTCTCTATGCCATTACCAAAAACATTAACCAGGTATGATGAGCTGGAATCCCTGTTGCATCAAGACTACTACCCCCTGGGAGCTTGCCTAACTTACAGTACACCCCACCTCAACAGCAAAAAATGTCAGCCATGTAGTACGGGGAATACACCCCTCAGACACAAAAGTCTGGTCTTCTGGATGTTTATCTTTTCTTCCTTTGCTTCACACTCACGCAATAAAAACTGTGATGAAGAGGATTGATAAAAACGTCACCATTTTTCACCTGAAGCTCAATCCGTAACAGGGAACTTGAGCATCATTTAATTAATTACATAAAGGTGCAAAAATTTTCATATTATGAATTCAGGACTTGCTGCAAGGTGCTGGAACTCTGCAAGGCCCAAAATATCAAGGTTCAAAGCCCTGAAATTGTCACATGGTTAAAAATGCAGGCTTTACTTTACGATAATTTATTTTTCTCCAAAATTTTCTCCATTCACCACTAAGAGCACATTAGCTCTCCATTAAGCATCCTTCTGTCTTCCAATTAACACTGGTAGGTTCCTTTCATCAAAACTGTAAATATTTTTGCATTTAAAGCATTTGTGCGTTTTTCCTGTACTGCCTGTTACTTCTGCAATAGCTCCCACATCCCTACAATTACCACTTCCATCTTCACAATACCCTTTTGCATGCTTTCTGCAAACAACCAACCAGAGCAACACTCAAAAATACCAAGCTTGTAGGTACAACAGTAAGGATGACCATGCTCTCCATTGCTGGCCATCACATAAACTTTTAGACCAGGTCAGTTTGTTAGAGGACCCTATTCAGCACAGTAACAAATTTTAGCTTACATAGGAAAGCAGAGGTTCAAGCCTAACTCTTGATACTGCTAGCATTAACTTCATGTTTTAGGTGTTAATTTTCATTTCTAAACAACTGGCAGAAAAAGGTACCTGTAAGTAGAGAGGGTAAAGTTTAGCCGTTTCACGTTTGTGGGCTTTTTTCATTTGCTTATGTAGACGAATTGTTTGCTACGCAGTCACAGATTTGCATAAAATGAGCATACAGTTAGCAGCTAAATTGCTAAAACAAATGAGATAAAATCTTGGGATTTAACAGAACCGAAGCAATGAAAAACCTACAAAAAAGAAACTCAGCCATCCTGTTCTCACTGATGAGTCATTAACTAACTCTGACCTGAACAAGCAGGCTACACACTGGTCGCCTGGAACTGAGCAAGTGGGACAAAAACAGGGGACTACTGAACGGGCATTCTGAATCTCACAGCTGAGAATGCATGTAAATCAGCAGAATGAAGATTGTTTTCATCTCCAAAACAAATAATTGTGTTAACTAGCTAAGTAAGATTCTGAAAAACATCAAGGAAGAATGGGATATGAAAAGTTCATTTACTATAGATAGATTGATTCTAGATATTAGTACGGCAATGTAAATCCTCTTCCCATCCATAAGTAAGAATCCGGCTCAGAAGTACTTTTCTTATTTACCAAAAAAAGGGAAAAAAAAAATCCATACTCCAGTTCTCTCTGCAGATTACACTCTACGACATAACCCTGCATCCACCTGTGGGGAGCTGCTGTGCGCTGTTATGCGTTCCATAAATTAAACAGTAATATGAAAATGAGGATGATGATATACTCAGCAATTTTGTACAGAAATACTCAACTACTCTGACACAGATGTAAGTTCAAGATGATACAATAGGAAGTTTATTCTCTATAACAGTAGAACAGTAACAAGTACTAGCAAAAAAAAAAAAAAAAAAGCATACCTCAGATTTTGTCTTATTCCTTGGGATGAAATTCCTTACCATTTAACAGCCTGAAAACTAAAAAAAAACTGCTGAGCAGCAGTCATTTTTCTTGTCTTCTGATTATGCTCTGAAAAAGAGCAATTAAAGATTCTGCTCTCTTTTGATATTCTCAACGTTAATGAAGATGCTCCAAGAATCTATCAGTGTGACTTCTGCAAATGCAGTCGTAGAGTTTTGCAATTAACAGAAGTAATTTTGTTTTTTAATAGCTAAGTAAAATCAATTCTAAAAAACATGTAATTAAACATAAAAATATTATCTTTATTTAGTGCTGAACAGTCTGGAACATTCAGCCACAGAAATGGGTGATTCCTAGCACGGAGAATACTTAATTCATACCGTCTCTGAAAGGGATGGAAATAGAAATCTTGCAGTTGTCAGTACTTCAATATGTAAAGCAAAAATCCATCAACGGATGTGGATTAATAAATCCCACTTTAGTTTAATCTACCTGCCACAGAGTTATGTGTTACTTTGGATGGCATTTTGTGGTTGCTGTTGGTTTTCAGTTTTCAGAATTCTGGTCATTTTTTCCCCACGATTGTTAGCTCTGAGTAGAAGAGAACTAACGTGAAGGAATGTAGTCCTTTCCTACCAGATGTTTAGAGGTTAAAGAAATAGCAAAAGGGCTTCTTGAAAGTTTGTTGTATGCTCCAATCAGGTAAGCACAAGAATTAGATTATTTTATTTAGTCAACTTCATTTAGTACTATGATGCGTTATCCTCAGAAACTAATTTCCTGGGCCAGTATAGTTAAAATTTACCATACAACAGAGTTAAAAACTACAAACAAGTTCAGACAGTGTGACAACTGAGAGATATGTTTCCCTGTTGTATTTGAAGAGAAATACTGAGTGTTTTTGCAGAAACTAGTGGCAGATGTAGAAAGCTTTTTCAAGAGGTAGCAGCTCTGTACTTTGCCTGAGAGAAAGGAAGCATTGTCATGTCATATCCTTTTTAATCTACTGTCAGTAGATATCTTTTGATTATCAAATACTATGATTTCAACTCTCCTGGGTTTTGCAAGCATTTTGATTAATACGTTTAGGTTGTGAATATGCATATACATAATAAGGCTTAAATAAATAAACAACTCAATTAAATAAATAAACAACTCAATTTTTTTCATAGAAATTGTACCAATTAGCAGGTTTCTATGTAGATGAAATTAATTCAGATAAACCTTACATGGACGTTCTTTACCAAGTTGAATGTTGATTTTCAGTTAGATGAATGAATTTACCTTTATTCCAGTCTCTATCACTCACCCATGTTAAAGACCCATTTTTCTGCCCTTCTTCTACAGTCCATCTACCTGAACTTTTTTTCCCAGGATGAGGGATCCAAGTAAGGGGCCGCAGACCTAACTAAGCAAGACGCGCCAGGACCAAAACTATAAGCAAAGCTCTCCCAACACATTTTAGATATCAATCACCTCTTTTTAAAAAGGTAATTTTAGAAGTAGCTCAAGTAATCAGAGCCAATAATTTATTTTAGTCTTTTATTTTTTTCAGTCTTCATTTTTAGTCTTTTATTTTTACTTGAAAATAAATATTATCAAGTTAGTTAATTAAGAAAATTAAATATTTTTAATACTTTTCATATTCTCTTTTTGCATTTTTTTTTCATAAAGTAACTATATGATTCTTTGAGGGTGACAGAGCAGTGGAACAGGCTGCCCAGAGAGGCTTTGGACCCTCCTTCTCCAGAGATACTTAAAACCTCCCTGGACACTTTCCCGCTCAACGTGCTGTAGGCAACTTGTGTTAAAAGGGAATGTGGACCACAGAACATCTCCAGAAGTTCTTTCCAACCTCCATGACTCTGACAGCTGGGGAGGGACTTTTATTTTATTTTTTTAAAGGGCATGTAGTAACAGGACAGGAAATGGTTTAAACTCGAAGAGGGAAGATTTAGACTAGATATCAGGAGGAAATCCTCTACTGTGAGGGTGGTGAGATGCTGTAACAGGTTGCCCAGTGAGATTGTTAATGTCCCCTCACGGGAAGCATTTAAGGCCACGCTGGATGAGGCTGTGATCAACCCGGTCTAGAGGGATGTGTCCCTGCCTGTAGTAGGGGGTTGGAAGTAGATGATCTTAAAGGTCCGTTTCCAATCCAAACCATTCTATTATTCTTATGGTTTGTTATGATGCAATACTGTAACTTCAGCTACAACATTTCTAAATTTCTCTGTATGTATTTTTAGAACTCAAGAATGTTTCTCCTTTAGGTCTTTTAACATCATTTAGAAAGATCTTCAATACATGTGCTGGATTTCTTGCATTAAAAATCTTTACATCAAATGACAATGGTGGGTTTAAAAAAAAAACATGCAAGGCATAATGTGTACGTGTATCTGCTGTTGTATTTCACTATATTAAAATATCTATGCACTTACACGTATGTGCTACCTCTTACTGTCAATTAACAGCAATAGAATTCACCTTAGAAATCCTAGTTTGTGGAAACCAGTATTTCTTGTCTAATTAACAATGGAACACAGTCTAGACTGAAAAATAAAGAAAAATCAACAGCAATAATTAGGCAGTAGGCAAAACCCTAAAGTTTATGTATCAGAGTACTACATCTGACTTCTGTATTAACAGATCAGGCTACAAAGAATACGATACATTTGTGTACTGAGCAAAAAGAGATGAGGAACACTAAGTTCACTTCATCATTGCCTCCACTTCTATTAAATCCCTCAGCCTCAGACTGATATAGCTGACCTTTAACCACAGCAGCAGGAAATTTGCATCTGTGCCAAGAGAAAAGATAATCAGAGGATTCCTTCCCGCTCCCATCAAATTTCTTTTTTAATCTCAAGTTCACCCAGCCTATCACTCCACCTCTCAGAAATCATTACATCTCTTTGATAGAGCAACTCAGCAGAACAGCCTGTCAGCTTCGCCAAACAAGAAATTTCCAGATACAGAAAATCTGTTTTTCAGCTTGTGTAGACAGGAAATTTCAGTCTTCCATTTTACCTATCTTTTATTCACTATCACATATTTGATCATAAATCACTATCACATACTTGATCACAGCATAAACTGTTCTCATCTCCAAGAGAAGTAAAACACAAGCTAGAATACAATCCTCACTAACAGCAGGCATATCTTACAAGGCATGATAAGGAAAGTACAACCAAGTCCCCTAAAGCTTCTTATGATAATTTTGATAATCTAACTATTGGTTTTTTTCTGATTCATTACAGAGCAAGTTATAAAAAATTCTAACGGACAAGTAACATTGAAAAGTGTTTCCATATAATCAAGTACCACCTTGAAAAGTGCCATTTCATAATAACACTTTAAATGAAAAGGCATTTCAAACCAAAACCTAAATGCATGAAATCTCAAAACACTTAATTTTCATTTTTTAGAAATATCTGTACCAAAATTAACGCATTACATTAAGGAATTAGTACTAAAAACAATAATTTTCTAACAAGAATTTACTTTGGGGAATGTATTTTAAGGAATATTCACAAAGATAGAGATTCAGACACACTGATACAGTATGTGCAGGATTAAGGTAGAGTAGCCAGAATAACCTCCATTTGAAGAATGTATAATGTAACCTTTGATACTCATGAAAATACTTCAGCTACTGATCCTTCATATTCAATATCCATTTCACACATGGAAAGAGTTCAGTGTAATAACCCAGATGGGGTTTGTGTTTTGGCTGGTCGGTTTTTTCGTTTTGGTTTGGTTTTTTGGGGGGGGCTTTGCTTGTTTGGTTCTCTCTTTTTTTTTTTTAATCTATGTAATTAGGACTACTTTGTTTCCTCTATACCTTTGAAGGAACTATTTACATTCACAACCAAGAGATTCAGTTTTGAGGAATTACTGCTCAAACAGTGCAAAGAGGTAAGCTGAGGCATCTCAAATACCTTGCCACTGCCTGAGCTCTTCAAACACCAGCCCCATTCATGAACCACCAGCTAATATTCCTGCTAGGTGTAGTTAAGAGGACTGCTCTGAAAGTAATGCTTCTTGTTTTGTATTCCTGGCCCACGACAGCAGAGGATGATGATGGTGGGATGGCAGTAGAGATTGAACCTTCCCACCAACATCCTATTAGATCTTGTTGCCGTGTGACAGACGGCAGCAGAGGGGCAGTCTGACAGAATGGCGTCTGATATGGGAGTGCAGACGAAGCAAAGGCAAAAAAAATGGCACCCACTGACATTCATTGATGCTTGCTGAACATTCATGGAGACCGAACAGTGGATCTCATCACAGCAAGGCAGCGGATGGTGCTTTTCAGCAGCAGTGACAGTGACAGCTGGTGCAGATACTTATGATCATGGGATGCAGGCTTTTGTTCACTGCTAGCCAAAATGCCAAATGGTGACTACATTGAAAAGTAGCCTTTTGTAGCTGAGAATTCTCTCTATCAAACAGAGTTATTGTGCTCTTTGTTGTAGTTTCCACAGAAATAAAAAGGAGGCATTACTTTTGGAGAAACCCACATAACATCCCAAGTCTCCTAGCACTTTTTTTTTTTTTTAACAAAAGCTAGAACCTCTAGGCCAAAGAGTAGTTAATAAAATCAGCAGACAGATAACATAAGAAAACAAACGACAACATATCTTGAGAAGTTTCAATTCGCTGATTAAAATAGAAACCACAGAGCATCTCTCAATATTTAATGAAGTACTTCTAATTTCCATATCAAATTCCCTGCTGGGGAAACCTTTGCAAGAAAATGAACCTACAACCTCTAACTTGGTCTACTGTATTTATTCAGAGAACTGTCTCATAACCTACTATTCAAATTTCCTTGATGTTTCAAGAAATAGATGGGAAAAAATGCACTAAGACAACAAAGATATCAAATTCAAGACTGCTACACGTAGCACAAGAAAATGCAACATAACATTTACCTAAAAAAAAAAAAAAACACCTTGCAAGGTACAATTCATCTCACCTCACTTCAGCTATCTAGAAAATAGAAGCTGAAACTAATAATTTAGACTAAAGAAGGACAGGCACTTACAGAGATAAACCATCTTTGGGAAATCATTATCTTGGCTTAAGAGTAAGTTAGGGTAGATAAGGTTTTATACTGAAAAAAGACTAACACAATCAATCTCAGAACATCTGACTTTTTCTACTTAGAAAGAGGACAGACAAAACCAAATGAAAAAAGCAATACTGGTGGTTACTAATACAGAGGAAGGATTCTTATCATTTATTTTAATCTGAGTTGAGAAGTGAAGGCTTAAACTAGAAATAGCACAAAAACCAGTGGTTTGTTTTACTTCTTAAAATGAACTTACACCTCAATGCCACAACATAAAATTCACGACAATATCTATCACTGGCAGCAGTATTAAAATAAATTTCTGTGCACGTGGAGAGCTGAATATACAAATACACAGGTCTTGCTGGTCTGGATTCAAAAAATTACAAGTTTCTGCACGCAAATGAAAACGTTACGAGTAAAATCAATTTAGCAACAGCAATAATATTGAAAACTGACAGAATCATAGAAAGTGATAAAGTGTATTAACTACAAAGGGCTACTTAGACTAATAAAACTGTTGATTCATGGGCTCACTGATGATTTTGAAAATACATTGTGAATGCTGTGTTATATTATGCTTTCCTGTCTCTATTTTGAATTGATATAATCTAATTACTCATTGGTGCAACACTAGCATTATCACTTCAGCTAAACAATGTTATATGGAGCATGATCAGCTGGAACAGTAAACTTCTTTTTAAATTATTTACAGGAACTAGTCTCTAGACAATGTTTTTGTTTGGACAGAATTTCAGCTGACAGCGTATACATCTGATTTTACAACACACAAAGTGAATTGCAAGATCTACCTTTCCGTGACAAAGAAAAGCTTCTTACTTTTTGTCATAACTATATTTTACAGGAGCAATGCTAACATCAAGCAGAAACAGACAGACCTGTTAACATACACTCACAAACTGAAACACAGCCTCCATGAGGATGCCACGAAAGAGGTCGACTGTTAGCTGTACTACGTATTCAATAGTGAGATCCAGGCATGCAGATCCTGCTACTCCTCCAAGAACAGGATGTAGAGGAAACACATGGCCTTGGTAAAAAACCAAGCAGCAGAGTACAGAGTAACCAGCAAGTCACAGCTGATACAGATAGATTTAGCTTGTTTTTTTTTTTTCTTCCTCTCAACCTCAGGAACAAACCTAGAGGAAATTCAGCAAAAAAAGCTGTAAGCCAAAAATCTCACTTTTTTTTTAAAGCCACAGTATTCGGAGAAGAAAATAAAATAATTATATATGAAGATTTGCAAAAAGACATCAGGATACTGAATGACTAGATGGTAAAACAGAGGGGGACATTCCCTCTAGAGGATGTGAACAGTCATTTAGGGGAAAAAATACAGAGTATCTAGTATTAGTAGGGTGTGCTTGCAACCCACAGGGACAACTGTATCCTGGGCTGTTCTCCAAGGCAGAGAATAGGGATTGCCAAAGCAAAGAATAAGGACCTGAGCTGCTTTGTACGTATCACAGCTTACAAGTAACTTCGAGAGGTTTTATGTTCCATAAAGTGTATTTGCACCCAAAAAAAAGCTTTTCTTCTTAAAGTGCTTTGTATATAATAATATGGATGGCTGCCCTTCCACCACTGGCTTCTGCTGTATGATGTGGTGCCCACACCAGAACTCCTTATATATGACAACTACACATTGTTGTTAAAACTGCCTTCCTGTCAGTATTACAGTAGTCCGATATCTCATCTACCTTATTTATCAGTCTTCTCTTGTATTGTTCGTATGCATGTAATTCTTTGCAACTAATTTTACTTAGTTGCTAAGATTTTGAAGTGTTCTGCCTATAACTGTCATGCCCAATTGTTATTCTATAGCTGGAATATATATATATATATTCTATATACCGCTCACAGTCATGTCCTTTAGTAAGTCACGTAAATTATTCTCAAACACAGGAAAGCTGAAGCTCAATTCTGTAATGGTGTACATGACTATATTCCAGCTTTTTATTTCATAACCTGAGAACTATAGGAGGATTTGGTTGTTTTTTGTTTTTTTTTTTTTTTTTAAACAATGAAGGGAATAAATAATAAAGAAAGAAAACAGAGAGACAGAGAGAAAGAGAGAGAGAGAGAGGGAAGTGAGTACTCTCTGGCAAACATGCAAATAATATCTGCTATTTAAGAACTCTAATGAAATGCAGTGATGCATGAAAACTACATGGAATCTGGAAACAACGTACAGAGTTAGAACTTCAATTATATGACATCCAACTCAAAACTGCACAAACAGCATCACGTTATGAAATATATCCCTAGCAAAAGGCATGGCAGCCATCCCAAAGAGGACAAGCGATACTTATAATCAGAAGTTTTACCACAGAAAACTAAGTAAAGCGGTAAATGAAATGGATAATACAAGTACCAAAGACTTAAAAGCCCTTTATTTCCTTCCCATTTGTCTTGTCTTTCTTCCATGATCAAGCTCCCTGGTAACTCTTTTAACTGTATCTGATCTCTCTGGGCTATCAATTACCCATGGAACCACATTAAGTTGGAAAACAAGCTGCAGAAAATTAAGATTACTGACATCTCATTCTACCTACCGTGCTACTCGGCAAATTAAAGCAACAGTACAGCGCAATGTAACTTGCATTTAGAAAAAGAAGTATTTTCCATGTAACATCTTTTGAAATGCTAAAAACCAAAATATGCTCCCAGTTCACTACTTTAATGTATTTAACCGCTCCTTGATTTCTATTAATTGAATTGTGATCCCACTTTCAACAAGACAACTACCATATTCTTTTTCTTTGCTGACACGGTTTTAAGTGACTGGTTTTTTTTATCTGAAATCGGGTAAGTCTGTTTGTACATACGAGGTCCCTTAGTGAGCACTTGCTTAGCTATTAATACTTTTTTGGGTTTTTTTGTTTTACTTCTGGTAGGCTAGCAGCTGATGGATGCAGTGTGACTACTGTCTAACTAATGTGCTGGTGAGCTTAGCAGCTCACCAAAAAGCCGCTGAACATCAAACAAGCTCTTGAGAAATAAATTATTTTAAACCAATAAACGAATTTTCAAATTCATTGTTTCAGTTCCGGTAGATAACCAGAAGATAACTTCAATTGTACATACATTTTGAATAGCCATGTATGATGTAAACACCAGTAAAGAGAAGTTAGAACAACTAATCACACAACAGCACATGACACTGTGTGCAGTCTCTGTGAAAGCCAGTTACTGAAAAGATTTCATTAAGTATGCATTGTTCACTGTGGGCACTATATGAAGTTACGACATGAATACACACACATGCACACACACTGTGTATTTACATATACACTAAGATTCGCCTACTACATCTTAGAATGCTACAACATGAGCTACTACTCCCTAAAAATCACACATGTCATCAAGTTCTCAAAGAGTATCTCTGTGGAAATGCATACAATTATTTCTCAAAGCAGAATTCCCCTCCATCAAATTTCTATTCAATCAAAGAGTACAGAATTGTCAATACCACAAAACCCACTATCTTATGTACATAATGTACAAAAGTAGAGTATGCTTACTATGGCCTTAGGCCATTAGCACATTCTTACCTGAAATACCACCTTAATTCTTTCATGGTATTTGGCAGCAAAGGGAATACCGCAGAGGCAATTCACTTATGCCATGCAGTTAAAAAAAAAAAGTGCAAGACCATCAAACATACCTCCACAAGTCTGCCGGTGTGCTCTCGAAATATAGCAGCGTATTCTTTTATTTCTTTTTCTCTTCCATTTTTAGCAGCTTCAATGAGAACTAGAAGCGGAACAGTGGTATCTAAGAAGGAGTCTGAGATGTGATCTATAATGGCTTTACGAAGCTGCAAAACAAAGCATTATATTAATAATCAACTATTTACTAAATTCTACTATATATACTGTGTTATGTATTAATGAACTGCATTGGTGAATGAAGTTGACTGTAATTATATATTAGTATAACATGAACATGTACACACTGCATCCTTGCATTAAGGGCAGGGTTACGTGACTAAAACTTCTTGTTTAAACATAAAACACTCTCCTAAAGTTAGGGACAGTTTCAACCTACCAGTATGTAAATCTGCATGCTTGTACGCGTGACCAAATCAATGTGTGTACGGTAACATAAAACACTTTAAAGGTGTATCGGTCCTCCCCAAAAATCAATAGTCAAACAAATACTCATGCTCTCTGTCGAACAGAATAAACTACTTAAATGATCCAACACATTAAAAGTCACCATTACACCAAACCTAATTTTGTCTCCCATGTTCTTTTACCTGTAGTTCAGATGGCAAGGTAGAAGGCACTTGCATTTTATTAAAATGTATTCATTTAATTATGTTTTTACTCACAACATGCTCTGCATCAGCGTTTCCTAATTGCAAAATTACCCAAACATTTTTCTACCTTGCTCGAAAACCCAACAATACACTCCGATTAGCTATATGGTACCCTTCACAGTAGTTATCTCCATGACATTAGTAATTATGCCACCCAACAACAGATTAATAGAGCAAAGAGAATTGTAAGCGAGTATGAAGTTCAATTTTCCCTTTTTCAAATAATTGTTTTTGAACTTCTGTTCTAAATTATTAAAGAAATGTCACATTCTGATACAAACTAGCTCTCTTAAATTAGATTTCATGTAATCTTACAACTGATGATTGGGACATTACTTGATTGAGAGGTTAATTTCCATGTTATAAACCTACACGTGTCAACTGTTCATTTTAATCAGAGAATATGGCATGAAATACAACAATCAAAACTACCCAAGAAATAGATTTGAATTATCAAGTTTACTGATTTTCTCACTGAAAAAAAAAATTATAAAAAATTGTAATAAGTATAATTATAGAAGATATTGATTGGAACAGAAAAGAAAGAAAGAAAGAAAATTCTTTTAAGCCATGCTGGCAGGCTTATTGCTAAAGTAAATGCTTTCCACCTAGCATACAGCCTCAGTGTATTTATGTGAAAACTGTAAAAGTAAAGACTCATACAGCTAGAAAAGCTACTTAAGACATAAACGCCCTCAAAAAAAAAAAGTTTAAAATGTTCAATGCTTTTGTCATCTGACTTCCTGTAACATACTGCTTTAGGAGACTCAACCTGGACTGTATGCTCTCAAAAGTCATTTGCAAAGGCAGAAGTTGTGAGATCCCAACATAGAATTAAATGCTGTCACTTCTTGTTTTCTTAAACAGTCTCATCCATACTAATTCTGCTATTTTAAAAAGGAAAAAGACAACAGAATCAGAATACACTGAAGCTCCTGCCAAACTGTCTTTTAAAATTTGTGTCCAACTGAAGAAAACCGATATGCTCCCCTCAATGTACATCACATGCATTAAAAATAAGTACACAAATGTGACCCTGAGGAATCACAGTCTAAAATATTAAGAATTTAATTTATAATGTCAACAACCAAACACTGTGGAACCATATCAATTGCTTATGATTCATCATCTCCAAGAGAAATGTTTGGGTTTGGGGACATAACCCAGGCTATAATTTTGCAGTTATACTACATGATTTTAGGACCGCTGACCTTAGACACGTTCATGGTGAATTTGAGGCATTCAGTTTTAAAATAGAAGCCTAATTTTCTCCCTCATCAAATAATTATTTGCTTTTGCTTTTTACTAGTGTGGTTGGATTAATTAATCTTTCACATATAAATTGTCAGTATTATTTTGTTCCAACAAATCCTCTATCCTGTAGTTCAGAAAATATCTTTTTCAAAGAAAGTCATAGCCCTGTGTCTTTGCTGAATACCAACACATCTGAAATATGTTCTTATTTTAACTGTGTTAAACATCCGAAGCTGAGGTTTTCGAATTTGGCCTGTGTTCTATTAAAGAATGAAGAAAAGTAACACAAGGAAAGGAAAAGGAACTGTCTGAAGCAGTATTCATTTCACTTCAGTATAATCCTAGCGATCATTTTTTCCACTACTCCATATGTCTCTTTTTGGCACTGACCACCTGCAGAGCAAAATGCTAAGAACTAAGTAGAAATATACCAAGACAGGTAAACAAAGAACAATAGCACTGGCCAGAGCTACTGTTGCTATCAGGGAAGGTATTGTGCTGTGATAAAAATTCATCTCCTCCTTGTAAGTGAAAGAGCCGCTAACAGAAGGAGGATGATGTCTAACTTGGAGGGAGTACAGGAAGTATTTCTTTATACATACCTTGTAGAAAAATATCAAAAAGCCATCGAGCTACTCTGGTTGATGATAGTAGTTCCAAATTTTCAATTAATTGAGCATGTCTGCATTCAACCCAGGGCTTCTATAAAAACATTTTTTTCTAATAAAATTTAAATGCTGCAACAGAGACACTTCTTGAGTCAATTAAAAGATGGAGACTATTTAACTTGCAAAAGAGACAATATGACATAATGGAAGAGTTAACAGAGCTCATGGTGAAAGTCTGCATCACAAGGGTGTCTGCACTGAACATAGTAACGTGAAAGGAAGTGGGATATCTAGTTAGCTGCTAACACCATATTACAGTCTTCTTATCTTCATCCTTTATCAAGGCTTCTCCTGAACAACCATGGGAGACAGAAAAGATTTATTCATCATCATAAAACATAAGAGTTGGGTTGTAAGACCGTACACAAAGTTGGGACAGATTTTCTTCCACCAGAGAACTGACAAACAACCAGTGCTAGATAGGATGAAAGCCACATGTGTTCACATTCTGCGTGGCCATAAATTTTCATATGGCTGGTTGGGAGAGCCTGGCTGAAAGTACAACAAGCTCCTTTCTAAGCTGGAACTTCATACACTTCAGCACCATAAACAGGTTTCTCAAAGATGTTCCCTGCAGCTTCAACGATGTATACAGAGTTGATTGTCTACTGCTCATCTTCTGCAATACACCAAAGCTGCAGATTTTGGTCCCTGCTTTACATTAGTGTTAGGATAATGGAATGCAAAACATGAGGTTTGACTCTAGACCAAGTATTCCCAGTACCCTTCTCTGTTGCTTAATATTCCACAACAAGAAAAAGAAGAAAGGTATAGATTCCAACAACCAATAATGAAGTGAATGATAATTCAAGTACATGTAGAATAAAACTAATATTTTTTTTTTACAAAGCACATTACCAATATATTCTTAAAGAAAAAAAATACATACACATATGCTTAGACATGTACACATGCAGAGTCTTGTCTACATACACACATACATACATGCTGCCAACACCTAAATGTAAGAGGATTTTTTAACAGATTTGAAAATCTGGACATAGATGTTTTGCAGACAGCTGTAATTATCTTCAGTATTTCTCTAACATAAAAGAAAGGTTTATTTACAAAATGCAGTGCCATAAAATCTGAAAACTGCAGTTTAGCTAAGTCCTTAAGTCTACTTTTTCTACCAATTCCCCAGGAGATTTACCTGCCTGCGAAGATCTCTTGTTTTCTTGCACATACTGTCTATTGCAGTATTCAAAGCATCACTTCTTTCTTTCCTGTCGGTCTGTAATAAGCATGACAGAAAATAAAACAACATTTATTCAGCAATTTTTTATTTGTGTTCTCAGATCATTAGAGCATTTGGTAAATCATATATGACATGCTAAAGGATCTTTTTTTTCTCCCCCTAATTGCAATGCAAGTATCCCCAGTTTCTGAAAAACCCCACAGAAAGCTGATTTGTGATGCTGAACAAATCCAATGAGTCAAAACAAGTTTTACCAACTGCACATCGGAAAGAAACTAAACAACTTTATCTTCTGAATTGCTGTCATACAGTAATTTATAGCTCAGGATTACTAATGAAATAACATGAATATAATTATCATTATTGATGCCAATCCATTATCACCATATTGCAAAAAAAAGAATCACTTTTTCCACTCTACAAGCAATTCATAAATTCAGATGTCCACAGGCTGTTTGATATTGCTTTAATCTGTAATCGTTATTTTACTCCCATAGAGCAGAACGGGTGAGCTTCAGAACATACATGACACTGCAGTACAAAGCCAATAAATACTGACAATGAAAATGGGCAATCTTTTCATTTATCAGCACATCCATTCTCAGTATCAATAGAAGATAGAGCCACTGAAATATTTCAGAGGTCTTTAGGGAATCAGCTGTATACCTTCCAAACAATCTTAGCTTCTTATTTCTGTCTATAAGCAAAGCACTTATATCATTGTTAGCATTTGAAAAGCACAACTAGCATTTTTGTTCTACTGCCCAGTATTTTTCCTCTATGATACTACTATAGAAGTTGTCTTAAGTAGTCTTCTTTCCATGTTAGCATATACTGTTTGCTAAAACATATTAAAAAAAAAAAATCAGCGAACAGAGCAATGTGCTTAGCATTAAAACAGACTAGAGACAACCAGGAGCTTTTACATTAAATGTGTAGCATCATAAATGCCTTTAAATGATTGGCACTTTTTCAATCAGCAAGGGGAACAACAACCATTACAAATGATTTCAAGATTCCTTATTAATGCTTTGATATTTTCCTATCATTTTCAATTTCTGAAATAGCTTATAATCTTCACAGGGAGACAATCAAAAAAACATTTTGGAGAGAGAGATCATTATAATAACGTGACTGTTTCTCAAACCAGAACCTGCCTAGGAACCAAAGTAAATAAGATTCTTGTAACATGATTTGCAAGCTATTGTCAGCTTAGATAACAAAATCGATCCTTTCTAAAACGCTAGGAAAACAGACCCAATAAAAGTACTGTGGACATAAGTCAGCTCAGTGCCTACCTATGCATTTTTCACATGATAAAAGTAACAGCTCTGCATGGGCACATTCTTTGAAAATTTTTTTATTTGTAGTCTTTTTACCAACAATGACGTAATCCAAGGAGGATTCAAAGGAGGCAAATAATGATACAACTGGCTCTAAGCAAATTTAAGTCACTGAGGCAGCTAATAGGAAATTACTTAACAAGCAACAGAACCTAAACATACTGTAGAATGTAGTTTCCAAACATGAAATATGAACAGATCAAGAATGTGGTTAACTTCATAGCTTCATACAGTCTCTCTTCCTTAAAGAAATACGAAGCTTCAAAACACATTACTGTTCAGGCAAATCACTCTTATAAAGATTTAAATATTTCAGAATTGCATACAGCCTGTGAGAGGGATATCTGACTACAAAGTCTGCTGAGAGAGTACACTTAAAGGTCAACGGTCTTGCATAGCATTGTCTAGATTCTGTAAAATATCACCCATCGGTCCCAAGTGCCCTTGAAAATAGAATTACTTCTTTCAATTAAGCTTACTAAGCTCAGCAGATTTTCAGATACCTACATGACAGCAGAGATTCAAGTTCTATACTTGCCGACCACATTTTGTGTTTTTTTAAATCATCATATTTACTACTTTAGAAGTATGTGTTACAAACAAAGGTGTATTGAAAGCAAACACGTCCACACTGTGTACCACTCTCCAGTAATACAGCTAAGATGTCTATACTGGAAATAATCTGCATCTGCTTGTCAGCATTCTTCTCATGAATCCTGTATTTAAAAATAAACAAGTCTTTTCATAAGTAGCTCACTCCTCTAAGGGTGACTGAAGAGAGGAAAGGGCTATGGAAATGATGCATGTAATTCTAGACCCTAGGTTATGAAAATAATGCAACTGAACTAACCCCTTTATATCAGTTTTCCTGTACGCAACTACAGTTTTATTTTGTAAAATATACGTCATAATGGCTATATGGCTCCCTTGTGTAGCTATTACAAGCAATACACAGCTCTTATTTCAATGCATTTTTAACTCAATACACTTTTTACAAGCACAGAATCCCATTATTAACACTTCCGTAAATGAAAACAAACATTTTAATTAACACTGCATAGCCTGAAGATAAACACTGAGTATTGCCAACAATACACGATCAACTTTTTCATACACTCGCAAACAACTTTAGGCGACTTAAAAATTATACATGATAAAAACATTCCTGTCAGATTTTCATATAAAATAGCACACATCTAAATGCAGATGCTCAGCTGAAAAGAGTCTCCAGTGTTTTATCTTACAACAGCAGGTGGTCATGATATCATGATATTATAGGTCCTTCTTCACAAGACACACAGATGAAAATGGATACACTGGCCTTGCCTACACATCCCTGAAGGACTCAAGAATATGTTGTCAATGTAGTCTTTGGTAGGTACATGCCAACACTTTAGACTATCAGCAAGTCAAGAAGTAGTTCTTCAGATTTCATACTTTGTTGACTTCAAGAGAGATTCTAAACAATGGAATATCATTCTGATAAAGATTCCAATTTCATTTTTCTTATAGTTATGTGGGGCTAGAAATGTACACCTGATAGTTGCACTGTGTTTCCAGTCTGAGAGCTCATAAAAGGATTATACAGAAATTCAGTATGAAGCACCTCAATGACCATCTAAAGTACTGAGGTTGATAGGTTTGAGCTAGATTTATAATAAGGATACAACCACTCAAAGGTATTAAAATAGTAAATAGTGTTAGTATTCACTACGTGACTTCAAGAACAACATGTCTTTTAGCCATAACCAAGAATTCCATTGCAACAGAGAGCTGAAACACTCTTATTGTCAGGACAAAAATGAGAGCCTTCAGTGAGAAACAGAGCCTGTTTACTTGGGTATGCACTGGTGCTAAACTTTTCCCAAGTATTAACTGAAATCCTGCAAGGCTGTACTCCTTGAAGTCTCCTTGCAGTCACCAAAGAGACAGAAGAATCACTTCAGATTACCTGCAAATGGCCTGATGCCCACTCTAGGCACCATAGAGGTTGGTGAGAAACCTAGTTTGGCAGGCTGAAGTTTATAGCATTTATCTACACAGCACTCAAATGCTCTTAACAGACTATGTCCAGATGCTGAACTTATGCTCTGTTACCTAGTATGTGTCAGTTCCTAAATGGTTATACAATGAGGGAAAAACTAAACGGGTATAAAAACTTACTAATCATTTTCATTGTTTATCAGCAAGCTAATAAACAGTATTGGTACAGCAGCTGTACCATGACTCAGAGATAAACGTCTTTTATTTCCAAGTCCAAAAGACTATTTTATTTTTAAAAAGACTAGGAGATTTTTTGAAATCAGTTCTCCATAACAGTGTCAACATAAAAGTAAACAGCAACCAATGCCACGATAAGTTAAAAAACATTTAAGTGGACAGTTCAGTGAATAAGACATGGTTTGCACAGACACAGCTAGAGGTTGTTACCAATGGCTCTATGTGCAGGTGGATACCGGCCACAAGTGGTATCCCCCAGGGGTCCATCTTGGCATTGGTGCTCTTCAACATCTCTATCAACGACACACGCAATAGGATTGAGCATACCCTCATCAGTTTTGCTGATAACACTAAGCTGAGTGGTACAGTTAATAAAACAGAAAGGAGAGATGCCATCCAGAAGGACCCAGACAGTCTTGAAAAGGGGGCCTGCAAGAACTGAATGAGGTTTAACAATGCCAAACACAAGGTGTTGCACTTGGATTGGGGCAATCCCAGATACATGTAAAGGCTGGGAGAACTCACTGAAAGCAGCGCTGCAGAGAAGGACTTGGGGGTTCTGGTGGACAACGCAAGCCAGCAGCGTGCACTTGCAACTCAGAACACCATCTGTATCCTGGGCTGCATCAAAAGAGGGGTAGCAACAGGGTGAGGGAAGTGAGTGTCCCCCTCTACTTTGCCTTTGTAACACCCCATCTTGAGTTCTGCAACCAGGTCTAAGACCACCAGTACAGGAAAAATGCAGAGCTGCTGGAGTGGATGCAGAAGAGGGCAACAGGGCTGGAACACCTCTTCTATAAAGAGACATCAAGGGAGCTGGGGCTGTTCAGCCTAGAGAAGACAACTCATTGTGGCCTTCCAGTGTGTAAAGGCACTTAAAAACAGGAAGGAGATCGACTACTTACATGATCTGATTGTAACAGAACAAGGGAGAATGGCTTTAAACTAAAAGAGGGAAGATTTCAGATGTTACCAATAAATTCTTTAGTAAGGAAATGGTGACATAACGAAACAGGCTGCCAAGAGAAGCTGGGGATACACCATTCCTGGAGGTATTGAAGGTTAGGCTTGATGGGGCCCTGGACACATAGTAGATGTTAGGGTATGTAGTGCTTATAAATGTTTTCACCTTTTGAATTAAAAAGTCCCTGTGAAATCTACAGAAAAGCATAACAGTGATGCAAAAAGTATCTAGAAAAATAGTATCACACTTTACTGTGTATTCAAACAATGTTGTCATTAATGTGGAAAGTTACGTGAATGAGTTTGTGCAAGTCCATACAAAAGACTTCCTTTCATAATCATCTCAGAAGTGCTGTTGGTTCAAATATTTTTCTGCCATACACCAAAGTCAGGAATATTTCAAGCATTTCAAGACACACATAGTCTTTGTAAAGAAGGATCCAAGTAAACCCTATTGAAGTCTTCATTTATATTAAAAACATATGAACTAACAGAGAAGGGCTAAGAGGTTCATCCCCTTGATTAGTGGGCTTGTGCTTGGCAAAATTAGTGGCAGAGCTTCAGCAATCAATACGTACACAAAACTAATATCACTACCAACATTCTTTGCTGGAGTAAGACAAAATACTTGTTGCCTGAAGGTCAAGCACAGAGTTAAGAGATCTGAAAAGAAGCAGGAGTGAGTGCTTGGCTATGAACCACCCCTTAGAAAAGCCACATCTGGAGCAGCCACATCAGAAGGACAACAGGACTGCAGAAAGATTCCCACAATGGGAACAATCTAACACAGCACACAAGGTTCAAATCAGTGTTTGAATAACCTCTTCTTTGCAGTTATTGTCAAAGGGAGGTCTGCGGGCAGATCTTTCAGAACTGCCTCTGTCCCTGACACCTCCACTAGATGAACAAGCAACAGGAACCAAGTGATATAAACCCTAAACCCAGCAGCAGTCTTCCTTCTTGTCAGTGCGCTTGCCACTAGGCTGCTCTTGAAGCGTCCTTCCTCACCCTTGCTCCCTGCACTGCCAATGCCAGCAGTGACATTTGAACTGCAAAGAGCCAGAGACTCCCCACACTTTCACACTCAAGGCATAAGGCCCTTAACACCCGCTTCCTAGAGTACACTGAATTTACTACCACCAGAACACAGAAATCAAGTTTCAGCTGTCTTCTTATCAAACCTCTTTGTACCCAAATACATCCATCTTCCTATAATAACAATTACACTGTTCTTTTTCCCCCCTACCGCTGTCTTGTTTCGTTTTAGAGAGATAAAACCTTCACTACCACTACTGTCTTGCAGTATAGCAGGAAAAAAAAAAAGTATCCTGCAAGTCGCATTGAAACCTCAAAGCACAACTTTCAAGTAAAAAACAAGATCCCATGTTAAAACACATAATGACAAACTAAACAAAAACTATGAGCTTCTCCAAAACTATAGATCTCACTGGACAATGTTAGGTCATAAACAAATACAGAAAGAAACCAGCTGTATTTGAAGAGTTTACAATTCTTGTTTTCAAGCACGTCACACTTGTAAACAATCTTTCAAAAAAGGCCTCATATTCCCTGCCAGGAATCAAGAGGAATGTTTTTGTTGCAAGTAACCTCATTAAAGCAATGGGACTACTTAAATATAGAGTTGTGTTCATGTTTTTCTTCCCTTTTTTTTTTTAAATTTAATCTTTAAATCTTTCAAGAAATCAGCAGCACCATCTAATTAACGCTGCCCGAGAAATCTCTTGAATGAACAGTTTAGAGTTACTCAAGGAATCCCCTGACAAGACAGCAAAGAAAGAAGTCGACATTTCTGACATTTTAAAGAACAAAAATTCTTTTGGAAAGCCAAAACTTCCAGACCTTCTCATAAATCACTTCAGAGTACATTTTTTAGTGAAAATCGAAAGGAACCAAAAGGAAATTCCTTTACAAGAATATTTATTATCTCTTCTTGTTAATACAGGCAACATGCACACATACACACACAAAACAACAAACGTATTTTAAGTTGAAAACACTATCTTTATTTGATAACAGATTCCCTACAGACTCCTATTAATAAAATCTAGAGGACTTTTTCTACAGACACCCAACTCACAGAAGGCAGCTTCCTTGAAAACAAGGTACGGCATTAACAAAATAATAATAATAAATTGTTTTAATGGACAAGGGCATGAAAAATCACATGTAATTGAGCAAATAAGTAATCTTTTAAATGAAATTCTTTCTCCCTATAGATACCCTCTTCAGCATCTTATATACGTGATTTTTTTCTCTCTCCAGGTTTAACAGACAGCTCCTTACACATCTAATGGTGTGAGACGCAAAGTCCTTTGGAAGAAATGAATCACCACAACCTCTATCGATATCAGATGAGGTACAGGGGGCTATTCTCACTGTGTGAGTTACCCTTTCTCAACCAGTTCAGAAAAAAAAAAATTAAAGCCCTCTTTACATAATCCTGTTTTACCACTCAGTCATAACTAGTTTTTAATACCGTAAACCACATTTAAATCTAAATGAGCATGGATAATAAAGCCTAAGGAAAAAAAAAAAAGAATTTATGATCCTTTAAATAATAAGACCATAATTAATCCTATATTCTCAGAAATAATGTTGTTGTTGAAATATGCATCACACTGCACCTTAGTATCAACTCCCTGCAACATTGGTGTGAGACACCTGAAAATAGGGAGAGCAGTCAAGGAGCTTCCAAGGACATAGATGGATCCCTGGTTTCCGGTATGAGCATGAGGATCTAAGTCCTCACAAAAGGGCAATGTGAGCAAGCCACACGAGGGAGGGAAAACCTACCTAGTTTTGAGTTTTTACTGTTTCTGATACATAAGGTCAATATCTCATTATATCTGTTCTTCACATGCTTTTTCACATTCAAATAGTAGAAAAAATTCAGTCTGATTCCAAGGTGGTCATAAACCATCCCATATTTTCCTAATACTCCTCTTGGATACAGTCACAGAAAATGAATGCATCACAGCCGGTCTGTTGCAAAGCATTTAAAATGATGGCTTACTATTTCCAATGCAAAATCAAAACCTACACATACTTCATATTTCAAACTCAACAAATGCTTCCAAAGTAAGTCATACAGGCCAACGGTCTTTTACACTGGGTTGTACTTCAGCTTTAAACTATTTGGGGAAATCACAAGGAAATAAAAAAATATCTTCTATTTATTTTGATCAGATATTGTCTTAATCACTGATGATGCATATACAATCAGAAATAGGGTAATATTTTTACCATCAAAATGATAACAAGACACACACTGAAGGTTCATCTGCTTTTCATTAAGGAACAATTTTTCTAAGTCTCTGGTACAAAAGTTTTTAATCAAATATCCATCCACCGTTCACCAAAGTGTTCTGGCAGCTTCACAGTATTGAAATTAGAAATTAGTTGGAGAAAAGCTCTTTCTACAGCAGCAATATAAGGCTTTCCTATGATGAACTATCATATAAATTCCTTGGAGATTATATGCTGTTATGAGAGGGAAGAAGGGGACAAAGGGGGAAGAGAATTTGAAATAAAATACAGGAGAGTTGCTAAGACAGTCTCTCTCATTCAGATTGTTTAGAGTTTTTAGCCACACTCTTAAATCAAAAAGTTATGGTCTTACACAGAAACCACAAATGGGAAAATCTCCAGCCCTAAGCTACTGGAATTCTTCCATACCTGGAGATGCACTGGGTTAATATGCATTCGGAAATACTATTTCTTCTGCAAAAGAAAGGCAGAACTCTGCAGATCTTGCATTTTCCAAGATAACAACAAAACAGAAAACAAAAAACAAAACAAACAAACAAAAAATCTTAGTGTGGTTGCAGATGTGATATTTTCATGCAATATGTACCACATAGCTTCTAACTGACTTAAGATGATTAATAATATTTATATCGATCAGTAGGTTTGTTTGGGGTTTGTGGTTTTTTTCATTTGTTTGTTTTGTTTTTGGAAAAACACAGAATTTAAATGACTACAAAAACATTCCTGGTAACAAAAAAATCTCACTTCTTATTCCTCATAGCCCCACTAGATCAACCAACACCATCCATTACTTTTTCCTTGTATTTGCACTTTATTCCAATGTAACATGGTAACATAGAGAAGCCAGAACTATAAAACTGGGATTTTTTTCTTCTTTATGCAGTTAACTCCATCTATATGTTGACATATTTTTCTGAAATAATCTGAGTGATCCTATTCACTACCACTTACAGAATAGACATGACATTATTTTTAATGGAACACCAGCATTCTCTGTGATATTCTGGTATCAGTGTGGATGGATAATGAAGACTAATTTCCCCTCAGACTGACTTGATATGGAAATTTCAGCTAGGCACATATCCATCAGCAAAGAGAATCCTACTTGTTATCTCATTAAAAAAAACAAACCCACTAATTTCACACACATGCACAATTCATACCCCATAGTATTTCTGTTTGATGATTTGAAGGTATCTGCTTGAGACAAAGGTGGAACCACGGGACAATTTGGTCTACAGGCTGAAAGTATGAAAACAATATCAGGCAAATATGAGGTGTTTCAGCTAGCATACATGTTATGGATTTGGTTTTTTTTATATTCATACTTTAAAATTAAAGTGGCAGTCAATAGTTCAATGTCCAGGTGGACATCAATGACAAGTGGTGTCCCCTCAAGGGTCATTACCAGGACCTGAGCTCTTCAACATCTATATCAATAGCAACGACAGCAGGATCAAGCACACCCTCAGCAAGTTTGTGGATGACACTAAGTTGTGTGTTGTGGTCAACACACCCAACGGACTAGATGCCATTCAGAGAGACCTAAACAGTTCCAAGCAGACGGTGCAAGAGAACCTCACGATGTTCAACAAATCAAAGCATAAGATCTAGCACCAGGGTCGAGGCAATATCCACTACCAATACAAGCCGGGGTATGTAAGGATGAAGCACATCCCTGCTAAAGAGGACCTGGGGCTGCTGGTGGATGGAAAGCTGAACATGAGCCAGCAATGTGCACTCACAACCCAGAAAGCCAGCATATCCTAGGCTACATCAAAAGAAGCGTGGCCAGTAGAGCTAGGGAGGTGATCCTGTCCCTCTACTCCATGCTGTGTGACTTCACATGGAGTGCTGTGACCAAATGGGGAATCCTCAGTAGAGACAAATCTATTGCAGTGGGTCCGGAAGAGGGCCACAAAAATACTCAAAGGGATGGAACACCTCTCGTATGAGGACAGGCTGAGAGAGAAGGTTCTGGGGAGACCTGATAGCAGTTTTTCCAGTATCTAAAGGGGGGCTGTAAGAAAGCAAAGGACAGACGCTTTAGCAGAGTCAGTTGTGATAGGACAAGGAGAGTGACAGTTTCAAACTGGAAGATCTAGCTTGGATATAATACAGATTTTTTATTTATTTATTTTATGATAAGGGTAACAAGGCATCAGAGCAAGTTGCCCGGAACTGATCGAAGTTCCCTCGTTGGAGACATTCAAGATCAGGTTTGACCAGGCTCTGAGCAACCTGATCTAGCTGCAAGAGTTCCAGTTCATTGAAGGGGAGTTGTGCTAGACAACCCTTAAGGATTCCTTCCACCTCAAAAGATTCCATGATCCCAAACAAAGAAAGACTACAGAATCATAGAATGACCAAGTTTGGAAAAGACCTCCAAGATCATCTAGTCCTACTGTCTACCTACCACCAATACTTCCCCACTAAGCCATATCCCTTAGTACAACATTTAAATGTTTCTTGAAACACCTACCAGGATGATGACTCAACCACCTTCCTTGGCAGCCCAGTCCAGTGCCTGACCACTCTTGAGGAAAATAATATTTTTCCGATATCCAACCTGAATCTCCCCTGGCTCAACTTGAGGCCATTCCCTCTCATCCTGATGCTAGTTACCTGGGACAAGAGGCTGAACCCACCTCTCCATAATGTCCTTTCAGGGAGTTCAGTAGGTATAGTTTCATGTAGTCAGGTACTAAAAGTATTAGTTAAGCCCTCTATAATCCAGAGAAAGTAAAGTAATGTGATTTGTGAATCAAGGAGGCTCCAAGAAACTTCAGAACGCTCAATGAATTAAAAAAACAGCTTGTGGGTAATAGAAAGAGGCAACTGGCTTAAACATTTAGCTTTTAAATCTAAAAATTCCTCAACTAAACACCCGTCAGATTCCTCTACATGCAATGAATCCAGAATTCAGATTCCTCTACATACAATGAATTCTTTATATGTTTTGTCTACACGGAGGACAAGATAAGAGGTATAGCAATTTAAGATGTTTTAGGGATTGTAAAAGCAAACAGTAGTTGATGCAATCACTTCACCAGTATTCATCACTCTCAGTCACTTCTGAATAAAACATAATTTTTTCTGCACAATGAAATGACTCTGACCTATTATTCCCTGAAGTCTGAGACTAAATGCTTTCAACACAGAAATGTTATTTAAGTCATGACTTAAATTGAGAAAATCTATTCCACTGAAGATGGTCTCTGCTGTTAGCACTTAAAGAGCAAAGAACATGAAAGAGATTGATAAAAGAGCACTTGAATGATCCTTTTACACTGACAACTGCAAGTAAAGAGGCCACTGCACAGTCGTTTATTTAGCAGATGGATTTGGACAGTGAGAAACTTGAGTATTACTGCAGTAGTTGGATTATACTCTCAGTGAAAGAAGTGTAGTGAGATCCTGGGTTTCCACACTACCAAAGGATAAAGAAAAAAGTAATCTGATAAATGTTGCAGCAAAGAGGGCAAGGGAGGCTGTATGTGATAGCATGCAGGGAAGACCACTGAAAAATCACAATCTTCGGAGGGCAGGGATTTGCAAAATAATACATGAGATCAGTGAAGTCATTCAGGGCATACTGCTCCGTGGTTCTGTGCTGGTATTCTCTGCATTTTTCCCTACTTATTTTTGCATTAAAACAAAAAACAGAGCATCTCATGGAATAATTCAAACTCATCTTGCAGCACTGCTGACACTGTAATGAAGTGATCATATTTTAAGTTGCAAGCATCTTCCTGCAGGACTTGCAAATTTAACATTTCAGAGACTATTTTCCTGAATTAGGAATCTCCAAGTTTCGGAAAAAGAAAATGTAACCAGAGCAGACTCAGTAGGAAAATAAGTAGGTACTATGTTGAATAAAGACAGGGGCAGAAAGAAAAAAAAAGAATCATGAAGGGTTTAAAAGAGACATGAATAAATTAAAATCTGGAGCTGATGCATCATCGACTGTACAAAGTTAGCTTTCAACTGGCAGGCAGCAAAGACCATATACAGGGTAACGAAAAGTCCGGATATTAGCAGAAACCTTAAGCAGAACTGTTATGACAGGCAAAAGAAAAGATAAAGGTATGTGGTAACAGAAAGGTCAGAATCATGCACTGAATAAGTCTGGAGGTCAAGAAGACAACATCTTGTACAGGCAATCTTGGTTAGTGATTTTACTGGTACTATTCATACTTTCTGGTAACTATAATTAATGCAGAAGCGAATAACAATTTCTCTGCAACAGAGAAATTACTGTTCAGTGATCTGATGACAGCACTTTGTAATGACATCAGTTACCAGTAAAAGCAGAATCAAGTAATGTATCTGAATACCCAGTGGCACACACTGGTTTCATGGACTATTCCTACTGAATATACATTAAGCATCATAAGAAAAGAAAAAGATAACAATTCAGATTAGGTTCTACAGGAAGACATTCTTTAAAGTACATGACTCAGATCTCATCAAGAGGTCAAAAAAAAAAAAAACACCCAAAAAACTATGAGATCTCGCAAAGGCTGTACTTCTGGTAGACAAGCACTTGCCTCTTGAAGACATCTTGGTGTATTTTTGCCAGCATAGTAAGAGGTATGTTTGCAAACCGCCACCACACAATAAAGATTACGAGAAAAGGAGCTTAAAGTCAGAAAACATCATGAAGCAACTTCCTTCACCAAAATTTATTATAGAGCTCAGAAGAGCATTTTCTCCTTCAGTATTTATATTCATTCCTTTGCTTTCAATTAAATTCTTGGCTGAAATCTATTGAGTAATCTTTTATTTCTGTGAATCTGTTTACAGATATTACTAAATTATATAGGAAGTTTAAAAACAAAGTTAAAAATACATCAAAGTCCTGAGATTAAAAAAAAAGTAGGATCACTGTAAATACTACTTATGAGTTGCAGCATACTTGTAAATTCATAGGTAGATACTCAAGTTATTACAATCACCTGTTACCCAGGTGTTAAAAGATCAGTACTCTGTGTATTCTGCAAGTGGATACACTGATGCACCGCTATGAGACCTGAAAGTTTTCCATGTATCTACAGAGCACATGCTCTTGTACCTCCCTCTGACTGATCACAATTTCATACATGGGTCATAGCAAATGAAGCATAAGGAGCAACAGGCAAGGATGGGCACAAGTCTAACATACACACTGACAGCACATTTTAGAGAACAGAAGGCCTTTCTTGTTCTCTGCAAGTCCTTGAATATATGCTAACCATAGGTGCAGTCAGCTACCATTTTCATTTATAAGCTGGCAGATCATTTTGGAGTTCCTCATGCAATTACCACATGAGGAACCACCACACTCAAAAAACCACATCATCTCCTGATTCTTCAGAGGCACTGTAGCATTTTGTAAAAGTGATGATGGAGCTCTCGGTGACAGCAAGGTTAAACCTCAAGCCCACACTGAGTTGTTTTCTTTTGTTTCTTTTTTACTACTGTAAGACGCCTCATTTAAGAAGTGTTCTTGCAGGCCCAGGTACAGATAGTCTTCTCAGAAAGAGCCAGATAAACATTTTCCAATAGTAAGGATCAACAACAGAAGAAACTTGAAAAGGGACTGTTTATAGACTCCTTGTGGTCATTGAAATATGGAGAAAACATAATATGCAAGCACACATTTAAAGATTGTGCAGGTATGAACACTGCTGAGAGGACATACAAGATGTGAAGAATCTTAATTCCACCATTTGTCTGCTACTTCAGGTTTTGCTGCTGTTCACTGTGTACCTACGCATTTGTTGATATGCATAGGTGTATTAATCAACAGCAGGGATATTCAAGGCTGTAGTTTTCATTTTTAACTAGAGTACGTGTTCCCATGTAGGCAAAATACCTCTACAATCACATGGCAGCATTATATATTAAAAGCATCTAAAACAATAATTGCACAGAATCACATTAATGGGATCCAACAAAATATCAGAGCAGCTTTACACGAAAAGGCTTTATGTCAGATTGCGCTGATAGCATAAGAGAAAATGGATGCTGTACTAAACCATGTAACAAAGAACAAATTCGATGTGACACTGTCTGAGAACAATGTTAATAAGAGAGAAATCAAAATCATATAAAAAGAGAATGGGAAAGCTAAGCAGAAAAGCCAAAGCAAATTTTCCAGGAAAGGTTAGTTATGTAGTTACAAAAGAGAGATCAAATGATAAAATATGGAAGAACTGTTTCCTGTGTTTAAGGAGAGAATAAGAGAAGTACGGGCAACTGCAACAAGTCTGCAGAACTGAGGCTTGGTTTTGTCTGCTTAAGCCTATCAAGCTGAGGCTTTTTTTTTTTTTTTTTTGATTACTGATACACTGCTTTTATGCTTAGCTATAACAACAGCCAATATTCAGCATAATCATGCTACACACAAGAAGCCTCGAATGGGAACTAATGCACATACTTAACTATTAAGAGAAGCATGTACCGACAGGTTAAGAAGGTAGGTACTGAGAGGGTACAAACCAGACATAAGAGTGACAAAGCTGAAGGCTCTTCTTACAAAAGATTTCTTTCTCAGTGCTTTACTAAACTATGGTGAGTACAGCAACTTGGGTGAGAACATGTTCAGAAAAAAAAAGGAACATGCTCTGGAAAGTTCCTAAAAAGATGTGTGTTCTGCGTCCTTTGCGCTCTCTGGGTATGTTTCATCCATGTTTCAAAAAAGTTTTGAGGGAGAGAGGTTACAATTATTGTTTTTGCAAAGATCTGTTAAGTACAAAAGCCCAAAAAATGCTTGCAGCCATGTTAGCTTTGTTACTGCTTTAGCAACAAGACATCATCACTCAAGTGACAGCAGAAATTATGCACATAGGGTAGATCAAAAAGGCTAAATGAAACAGAAAATAAAAATATTTCTCATACAATAAAGAGATAACTATCCCACCAGAATAAGCAAAACATCTTACCTCACTTATCACTTTCTTATTAGTTATGGTACTTACTGAAAATGTTACTCTTTTTGTGTAAAGAGTACATCAGGTTGGCCATCACAGTGCTATGAAATGTTCAACATACAAGCAAGTACTAAGGTTAATTAAAGAGCCATCAAGAAAAGGTTCTACATAACGACATTTAATAGCACAATGAAAGATAAATACAGCTTAAGTTCCACCTGGAACCTCAGTTTAAATAAAAACAAGATAACAAAACCTAAATATTCAATGCATCTAGTAAACCCACATATACCAGAATAACTCTGTTGCTAAAACTAAGAAAAGAAATAAGAACAAGTTGTTAAGAAGCACAGGAAGTGCTTTGCTGGCATTTTCATATATAATTGAAATACCAAAGAGTAGAATACTCAGAGACTATAAATGATACATGATGGAAACCAGTGAGGAAAGAAAAAGGAAGCAACCTGAATCAGGCATCAGCTCTACAGAATGTTCAACACGGGGCAAAGAACAACATGAATTGCCAATTCTTGCTAGCTTTGTATTTCTACAGCTGTTCCACATGACACTGTCATCCCAGAATTTAGGAAATACTAAATCAAATTAAAAAACACCACTTAGAGGCTGGCGTCTCATCCACTTCAAGCACAAAACACACAGACACTGCTGGTAAATGAAGGCACTGGCTGACTCTGGAGACTGACACAAAACATAAGCAGCTTCCCACTTAAGGAATAAGTTGGGTAATAGAAGAAAGAAAGCTGAATGCAGATGAGCCAGGTGAGAAAATGGCATCCCGGGAATGCTAACACAGGGAGGCCTATGAATAGGACCTCTAACTTCCAGCAGGTTTACTGTTGACATAGGCAATGATGTTGCAATGCAAAGCAGGGATTTATCCATCTTTAAAAAGAGAAACAGAATTTTGTGGAACAAAACCAAAGATATTTCTACTACTGCTGAACCAGGTCAATTAACCCCTGGTATTCCATAAAACATGGGACCTACTCGTGGCAGCATAGCAGTACACAGTGTTACAACAGTTGAACAGACAAAATGAATCTTCTATTTCATATATAAAGGAGACCAAAGTCTGATTCAATTAAGTCAGCAAATGACACCAATTTTAGTTATGTGCAACATGTGTTTATTTTGAGCATGGGCGACTTTGGTACCACTCTTGGAACTTAAATTACAATGAATATTAAAAAGTTGTAACACTGAAAAATACTTTTAAATGAATCCCCTTTGTAAGCAAATGCACAGTAAAATAACAGGAGCCAGAGCAAAAAATTGAGGTGGACTGTCTAAAAGCTGATGGTTCATACAAAGGGCACAAGATGCCATCTGTTATCTCATGAAGAATTTAACCTGCATCAGTTTTTGGACAATTCACCATAAATGTAAAAAATCACACTTCAAATGTCTCTTCAGTTCTTGGATGTGTGCTAGAATAAAACTGAAGCCTTACTCGATTTTGAAAACTGCAGAAACTCATTCACCAAAGGCTCAATGACAAAATCTTTAATTTGCATATCAAGATCAGTAAGTTTCATAAAATGTATTTCCTGTCAGCCAAACGTTACACGATGCAGGCTATTTTAGCTTAACAAAATGAAGGCTGTAAACATCTTGTAGCTCCACTACACGATTCAGATTCAGCCCCTCTTATTCTTTGTACCTTAAATAAAACTTCGGTAGCTCAAAAGCTTTTGAAAACTATACCTTGTCATTAAGTAATTTCTCAAACACTCTAATATATGTATCTCATGACATAGCCCTAGGAGTACACTGATGCTCATTATCTGTGTCACTCGTTTTGTGTTAGCTAAGAATTTATTGCCAGATTCACAAAGAGATTAAGGTAACTTTCTCAATAAAGATAATACCGAAGAACAGCTACCCCTAGTGATCACTGATATGGGAGATGAAGTTCAAAGCTTATCTCTGTGAACAGATACTTCTCATTTTCCTCAACAAGATCGCAGACAGACAAAAAACGCCAAGGCATTTTACTTATTTATTTATTGAGGTGTCGCAAAGGCAACACTCAGTGCACGTACACATTTGCAAAATATGTGAAAGCAATTTTCCCAGAAACATCTTACCAAATAGGTCTGAGTCACATCGTTACACCCAGGTCAGACCTCCAGCTTTGAAATGCTAACCTAGCTCCACCTAAGGACCCAAATCCCAATTTCAGTGTCTCTGATCTGACCTCCTGAAACACAGCACAGCAAACAAATCGTTCTCTGTGTCTCTGTGCAATATGAATCTGCTTTTAAGGGCTAACAAGTAAAGATCAGTCTCTTTTAATTACCCTAATCACTAAGCAAAGACCCTGTTATGAAGAGGGTCACACATGGGTGGGATATCAATGCCAGACAGAGAGCAAAAGGAAGATCCCAGACTTAAGAAAGAAGCGCTTGGTGCAGGGGAAAGGAAATTTTAAGCACTCAAGGTGCGACAGTAAGAGAAAAGAGAGGAAGAAATAAAAATTTCAGTGAAGAAAAACAACATGAAAATAAATTACAAGCACCAATATTTTCCGTAAGGCAGAAGGCAGCCCCTCTACAGCCCTTACTTGGAACGCTGCAACTTGCTTTGAGCGTTGTTCACCTTCTATACAGCTATCAAATCCTTTTCTGAATCACATTTGCTTCAGGACAGTCCTGCTTGGACATCTTCCCTACAGCTTCTACACGCACTCTGACTTCAGTCCCCTTTTGCCCTCATAAAAGCCAAAGATTCTGTGTTGGTTTCCTCCAAATCCAGCTTCTCTCTGTCTGATAGTCTGTGGCTATTACTGCCTGTCTACTTTTCACCCATTCTGTAAATCCATTCATGGATTTACAGAACTTCCATGAGGTAGCTTCTATGCAGGACCTATAGATAATTCATATCTTGTCTTTTCTTACATATATATATCACAGCATTTCTAAGAAAAACTACGAGAGAGGGATAAAGAAAACATGCACATACACATCAGTGTTTTGTTCAGTTTAACTCTCCTATAATTTAAGTGTTTTCACTTTATGATTTCTCTGTGCTCTACAGTGAAATAAGTCAATAAGGAAAGAGCAAATTAGACCACAGATGTGTGCTTTTCCATCAGTGCTCATTAAAAAAAAAAAAAAAAACAGCTGAAAACAGCAAAAGCTCATAGCACAGCATAATGGCTGCAAAGTAAATAAACAGCCTGAACCAGAATTAGCAGCACTTAATCTATTAACACTTTCATTATATGATAAGGTCCACTCAGATTATCTGAAAGAGGAGAGAAAGACATTCAAGAGCCTAAGGAAAAAAAAAATCAATTGCAAAGATTATATTTAAATTAAAGGAGAAGTCACAGATAATACGGGGGATGGTGGGGGGGGTTAGGTCGTTCCATCATTTTAGAGCATGTGTCTTCTGCTGACCTGAGTATTACATCCAGACGAGCACAACATTTATCCACTTAGATCTCATTAGAGAAGTGCCATAAGGGGGTCAGAGTACAGAATGCAGTGCACAGAACCAGCCAGAGGCCTCCATGCCTCTCATACATTTAACCTGCAGCCTGGACAACCTGTGAGTGACAGAAAGCTATTATCCAGTCTTAAGTTTAGACTGAAGTGAGAAATTACACAAAAAAAAAAAAAAGAGAAAAATGCCTCCTTTAAAGTAACTACTTCCACTATTTTTGTTAGATTTCAACACTATTTCTATTCTAAAAGGATACACAGACAACTAAAGTGTACTGCACTGTTCCAAAGCAAGGGAGCACGCTTCCATCATTTGACCCAAAATAAAAAAAAAATCAAGTATGCTCTGTAATATCAGCAGTATTAACAGGGAGTATTTTAAGATATAAAAACCAACAATATGTGGATGCAGGTAGGCTCTTGGAAATTCACTCCAGGCAGTAAACAGCTGAAATCAAGGAATATGAATCCTAGTGCGAGCGAAATGCTCATACCAGGAAATAAAAAGAAGGTCAAGTCACAGATAATATCCAGAAAAAAAAAAAATCTACAATTCAAATGTAATGCACAGTTCAAAGATAATTTGGGACCTGGCACACACGAACACAGAACAACTACGCTGAAAGACAGCAGCAAGCTTCCAAAGAGCAGACAGGTTTAGCCCCACCAGCGAGTTCCTACAAGTCACACCTCTGTGTTACACGCATATCTGGACAGAGATCAGCTCTGAAAGGACCACCTTATGCATGAGTGAAATTACCATCCTGCTTCAGTCAACAGCACCAAAGCCCTTTCTTTCCAAAGATCCAGAGCTACTGTGACACAAAGATTTGACTGATTACTATTATAAAGCCTAAGAGACAAAGTGCATTTGCATTTTATTTATCTAGCTGCCAGTACTGTATTAAGATGGTATCCATTATGTCAATAACCATGTTATTTTCCTGTTTTTCTAATACTTGTCTGTGTAAAGTATAAACTTACTTCTTATTTGTCGGGATGCAACCACATACACTGCAGCTCTAGCCTGCCTAAAAAATTAACTATAATGATGGTAGTAATAATTAACAGTAATGAAGTACTGGCAAACTGTTCTCATTTTTATTGTGCAGTAGCTAAAGTCGCAACATTTTCATGAAATTCCTGTCTTCAGGCTAACGTAAAACACCAGTTATGGTACTCATCGGAAAGCAAGGAAGAGTATGCAAGAAAATGGTACATCTACAATTTTGCTGTATCCTTGAAAGTAATTTCTTAACTGATACACCAAATACCTTATAATAACTCACCATCATGAATAAGACCATACTCTAAGCACTAGGTTTACTCAGACATATTTATGTTTCAACATTGCAGCTGTGGTACTTCTTTATAGCTACATATTAAAATGTTTTCACAGGACACTTTACAAGTGTTTTTATGCTAACTGGTAGGGAAGAGCATTTATATAGCCAAGTTTTACTCTGCAGACTCTTTTAGATCCTTGAACACTGGGTAATAAGGGACTTGAGTGGACAGGCTGCCAAAAAACCAGTGGGACAGGCTGCTAAACACAGAAAGAAAGTGCAACAATTTTAAAAAATAAACAATAATAATTTCCTGTGACAGTAGATGAAGTTGTGATACCACTATAAATGCATTAACAGATTTGGTCCCAACATTTTAGCAATGCAAGAGTCTCCAAGGGCCAGAGAAGATAGGGATTGGATTTGAAAACACATTGCACAAAAGAGGTCAAACCGCCTAGGCACTTAAAATGTAATGCAGTTCTTCCTCCACAGCAGATTTAGCTTGCCTGTGCCTTACATCTGTGTTTAACAACAAAGAGTCTCACCAGAACTCTCAAATAAACATCGCTATTGCCTTGATGGTATGTGGCCCTAGTTCTATGAAACATTTTGTAACAAAAGGGAGAGCAGTACCAGCAGCCTAGCACTGAGGCAGTTTTTACTGCGGTTGCACACCACGGCCAGTAGTCAGGCTAACACTTTTACTCAAGAAGTAATAAGGGTTTTGGAGATTTATCAATATTTCCTATGATGTCTTTCACCAAAGCTTCATAAGGAAGACCTCTGACAACTGCTATAAGTGTAGGATAAAGAGTGATTCCAACCATTTTCATAAGAAACATGGATGAAATCGTATTCCTCGAGCGTTCTCACAACACTTCATTGATTTCTGGCTCATCTAACTCTGTTGAGGCTTATGGACCTGATCTATGTGAAAAAAGGCTCTCGAGTTAATTCTTGCAACTTTTTCTGCATGCTCTTTGCTAAAGTCTCTGTGACGTTATTTTGTTTGCATATACATTCTCGTAATCACTGAGACACTTTAGCTTCCCGCTGCCATTTCACAAGTCTTCTCTGGTAGGCCTGGATGTTTGTTCCAAGCCTCGAATACATTAAGTTCAAACAGTCTGTCTTTTGAAAAGTTCATTCTTAATTGCTCCTTTTAGTTTCTTTCTCATTTCTACTTTATTTCCTTTGTTCCAAATGAAGCACAAGCATATCATGTTTTTACTTTTGTTGCATCTGCAAATCTTTTCAATAGATGTAGATTTAAAACAGGTTCTTACAAGGGAATATTTTCAACTAAGTTTAATACCCTCTTCAGGAGTAATCGAGGAGATTCCTCTTGTTTTACACCTAAAAAATAGCTGGGAGAAGGACAAACAACAAAGCTGGTCAACCAACCAAGAGATATTTAGGATATAAACCAGATATCTAGGTATTCAGGTATTAGGCAGACATTTAGGAAATACACCAGCCGGTTCCTGTTCTCTGTAAGCATTCTCAGTACTCAGTCATACTGCAGTGCTTCTATGAAGACCTGCTAAGTTCACGGTGTTAAAGGAAACCACTGAAATCTGTAGGGTTGTTCGTGTAGGGTGTGAAGGCATAATTCAATTTCTGTTCTATTTATCATTTGGCACACCTGTTGTACCTCACAGTCGGAGTCTCAGCTGGTGGAATGTTCTGTAGTACATGCTATCTTTGCAACAGAAAGTGGATTTTGACCTATTCCTCCATAGTTACAAAGATAACCACAGAGATGTGAGATAGAAGTCTTAACCAAAGCCAATTTAAGTCAAATTTCAAGAACCAAGTCACACGGAAGTCAAACATTTCTCCAAGTTTGTACAAACCCACGTGGGCACTCCACCTTTGCCTCCTACTGTCATTCATTACCTATAAAGATGGATTCATATTTTCTCTTTAATACAAATGCCTTTACAGTTAAATTCCCTGAAGCATAAGGAACTGACCACTTCACAATGTATCTGCTTAATGAGATCAGTTTAATCATGCAGGTAAAACTGAATACACACATATTTACTATCACTGACCCTTCGCGGCCTTCCTATGTTCCCATTAGAACGTGCAGTGGTCATAAAAACAAATGAATTGACACCTTATTTTGCCCTTTGGCCAATACTTTCCATCAGCATTCAGAAAACAACTCTGAAGTCTGTGACAGAGTCCTGCCAGGGATAAGAAACAAATTTTGACATGGGCAGCTACATCGTAAGAGTAAAAACTATCATGGTTACTATGATAGCCACAATTTCTGTACAAAAAAAACCTAACTATGATTATTGCTCTTCCTGCATTTCTTCTCCCACACTGTTCATGTATATCTAAGTCACCTGGCCTACTTCCACCTGTGCTTCTTTCTTCGATGCATCATGATTTAACTTAAACTCTTTTAAATGACAACTTAAACAGATAGATAATTACAACAAAAGAAGGAAGTTGTGCAATACTGCTTTTCAGTTCTAGTTTTTTAAAACTTCAGAACACAGTGACATGTAACCTTGGTGAACTTAAGAAATTTAAAAAGAAAAAAAGTATTCTGGATAACTAACTGAAACATAAATCTGCCCAGACAATATAAAACAACAGCGTGACCGGATTATAGCTGTTCTTCACTATAGCTCTAATTATGAACTTTATTCGCCTTTTTCACTGAAGCACTGTCAAAATAGGCCTTTAAAATGAGCCTATCCTTTAAGAGAGTGAAACAAAATCCGTAAAATCAATTTCCACAAACTTCAAGAAGTCCCACTGCCCACGTTAACAACATGTATGCAAGGCTTTTCTGAATCGGAACAAATGCCACTGCATGTCTTCACTTAAATGCTTTTTTTTTTTCCTTCAGTAAAATTGACCTATTTATACAAGCACATAGGTGAGCAAGCTTTGCCCCCATACATTTTTCTTTAACATAAATACGAGATTTCTTTAAAAAGTCAATACTTAAAAAAATAAAAAACAAGAAAAAAAACCACCCAATTCAAATCACAGACCATCTACAGAAGTGAAATCAGAGCTTCAGTTATGTGCGAGTACCTTGCATGTTCTAAAGCAATTGCTAATCTAATTTAAAGATTCCAGTGATTTTTTTTTTTTTAAGAGTATTTTTCCTATAAGGAAGTTTTGCATCATGAGCCTAAAAGTTATTTTAGAAGGCAGAAAGCCAAAAACCCAAGTACTTCGATGTTCTGAAGCAATTCTATGAACTGTCTTGCTCCGAAAAGGCAATTCCTCACAAGGAGAAAACAATTTGAGAATGCTAAGTGCCACGTTATTACTCAAAGTCTCTCTTTCACATACATAAGCTTGTCCAGCAGTAACAAAATATATACATACAAACTACTGTGTAACTGTCCCAGCTGTAACACACAAGCAAACTGAAAAAGTAAAGGCAACCTGGTCTAATAGAAAAGCAGACCACTTGACCTATGAAGTTTACAATTAAGAGAGTTCAATTAGCTGTGCAAACCATCTCAGAAAAACTGGAGAGAGAGATACTTTTAACACTGCTGTTTAAACCCACTACAGTTACAGTCCGTGTGATGATTAAAATCACATTATTAGCCTTCCTCGTGCTTCTCTCGTAGCCTCCCAAAGCAAATACTCAGCTTAAGCAAAATCCCAGTAAGCAGACACTCAGCAGCATGAAATCCATAGCAGCTCATCTTCAACCCTATCTTTTGATGCTTATAAGCTCAGAAATGAAACAAAATCAGGCACCTATCATAAGCCAGAGCTAATAAGCAGAGTCCCAGACTTAGTGAACCAAGAACAGAAGCTACCATCCCATGCTTCAGAAACTGCATACGGGACGCTCCAGGGAAACAAGTACTTGCAGCTCGCTCTGTCACAGGTACTGCTACAATGCTTTACTTTACTCAGTCTGCACAATAATCAGATGTACTGCAAAAAGATCTTCTGTGGCCTGAGGGAAACATGTTGACTCAACACCGTTTACACATATAATTAGTCTAATGCAGTATATTATTTATACTGTGCTAAGCACCACTCCAGAAGAGGAAGAACTGTAAAATGTAATAGCAATAATTAGCCCTTAAACTGAGTATTCTTAGCTTCAGATGAGAAAACTGAGTTATTAAAGAGGGAAATTACTTGGCCATCACCACCTTCAGGCCAATACCAGTTGTTACTGTAACTAACTCCAATAAAGAAAATGGAATGCAATCAGATCTGCAGTGTCTAATAAAAGTTTGCCATGATCCAACCAACAACTCTAACTAACTAAAGAGGCACATACATAAAACTGAACAGATGGTATCAACTTCACAAAAGCAGAATCATATTGTCTTATCAAATTATCTAAATACATTACCTCTGAACCTTCCTACTCTCACAATTATACAGCTAAGTTTTACTCTTAGAGCATTCATTCCCACTTCATAAAAGCAGAAGAATCCACCTCCTAGTTCGGCCCTCCTGACTTGCTGAAGTAAAGGGAAAAAATCTTGCATGAGCTCAAGAGACAGAAGCCGGAAGTCAATTTCAAACTCAAACAGTTACAGACACCTCTCTTAATAGCTTATGGAAAGCAGACAACCAAAATATCAACAGCGCAACTGTGGGAGGAATGAATTCACTTTTGGAAAACACAGTATTCTGCAGGTCAAACAAACCTGAAAAATTAAAACGTATTTATTCTGTTTAACCTGCGTCTTGCTTTGCGTGGCACTAGAAGAATGAATAATTGTTCCATTCCTCATTCTAACAAGCATCCACAAATCAGATATATTTTCCTGACCTGACCCCTATAAATTCCAGAAATGTATTTTGCAAATGCTGTGGTGTTGGGGCTATAAAAAGAATCAGAGCTGGCTGGAGTTTTGCTGCACATCACAAACCAAGTCACAAATTAAACATTATAGCTAAAGCTTAAATTTATCCCTTCCAAGATGGATGGGTCCCTGCAAGTTGTTTCAATGTCTTCAGAACGTTGTATATCACATAACTTTATGAGCAGTGCCATCCCTTCCTGTCCTGCTCATCATTAAACAAGTAGTAGTGAAAAAAAAATAAAAATCACTGTTTGCTATTTTGTTCCATGCTTTTGGGGACGGATACATTTTATTTAACATATCTCAAGTGATAGTTCTTTCTTTAGATAGAAACTATAGTCCAAAGGCAGGTCAGAGCACCATAAGCTATCATTTACAATCTATGTTTTTCTCAGGTTAGGAAGTAATTCTCAGAATGAAATTAATTCATCTTACACATACATAGTCTTTCGCACTGGGATAAAGATAATAAGCAATGATGTCAGTAAACAAAAGCAAGCACCACCTTTCCAAGTGCTGCTGATATACCCTTTTTCAATAAGCTAAACACAACTGCATGTTTTAAAGTTTTGGCTTTCCTCTCAATTTCTCTGAAGGCACAACTTAGCCCCATAACCTCTTTCTCATTCTCAAGTACTGTCTTTCCAGCACTTTCAAAGGGCTGTGGACAATCCCCATTGTGAAACTCATCCCATGGAAGCCCAAAACATGAGAATGGAAGAGCCAGTAACATACAGCCTAGGACTAGGAAGGCAAGGACTCACAACCAACTCTTGACCTACCACAACAGTAATCTATTCAGATTATGATCAGTTCTGTACACGAACTAATACAAATCCTTCAGAGAGTACTTATGCTTTAGGCTACTGCACTTAGTGCTGATAAAAACTCCAGACTAAAATCCAGTTAGCTTTATCAAGTTCGCAAAGTGTACTTGAAGTCGTGAAATGTTTATTATTAGCAAAGCATTAGTTAATAACTCAGCAGGAGTAATACAGAGCCTCATATAATATGAAAGGCAGAGTGTTGATGCTATTCATACTTCACCTTTGTGGTTCTGAGACATACATTTCTGAAATGCTATTTATTGCTATTACTTGCTAATAACAGAGAAGTATCTCTGGACCAGATTTTGACTGGCTTCAACAATGGAAAGAAAAAAAGAAAGAAAAATAAATACCTCAGAAACCTAGAATCAATTCCTTCAGAAGTAATGGCTATACAAATAAAACGTAAACACAGGCAACTTCCAGTCTTTTAGACGGCCAGGAAATACAGAGTCTAATTTAGTACTGAAATACATCTAATGAGAATTTACTCATGTAAATGTCAACTAAATTTGCTTAAAGGAAGCTATTGTAAAGCATGAGAAATATTTTCTTTACTTGCAACATCCCATGAGATGTTTTGGTTTTGTTTTGTTCTTTAAAAAAAATTAATAATACTTTTTAAGGTGGTCTTATTGTTTCTACCAAATGGACTTAACATTACAATACGGTTATACTTCACTATGATACAGTAGCTCTCTTACAGCCAAATTTCCTTTAATTTACCTAGCCTTTAAGCTACAAATCTTATAGTGCTAAAAGGTGGTTATTTATTTCTTATATTTGTTCTGTTTCCAACCTGATATTCATTTTCCTCCACAGAGTATTTTGACTAGCTTCTTAGTCATTCCAACTCAGATGAAGGAAAAAAAAAAACAAGCTTTCACAATTTTGCACTTGGCCACTACAGACCTTAAATTTGATTTCCAGCTGACTGGTGTACTCACAGATCATTTCTCTTTGATCATCTTAGAAGCTGCATAGAAAGTAAAATAGAAGTGGAATAAATGCTGTCTGAGTATCTAATACCACATTTGAAACCACAAATACGTATCTCTTAAAGAACGTATCTCGTTTAGGATAGTCCCGACTCATACCCACTTGCCATCTCATTTATGAGATATCAGAATTTACTATTCTCATCCTGTTTACAAAGAGTAGCATTTGAAAATCAGTTGTGAGGAGGAAGAAAAATTCTGTAAAAGAGTGTAAGCATCTGATTTTCAAGGTTAGATATCTTCCAAATTCTATTCCAGACTTCAATATTTTGATGGAGTTCACTGATCTTTAATGGTATAAATTAACATATTAAATTTAAAAGCACTGATCTGTTTTCTAGTTATCGCTGTCGATATTTGGAAGACCACAGTGTATCTTCAGGTTTGTTACTTTAAATTTGAAGTCATATGTTTTCAATATCTGGGTCTATTGATTCATCAACGCTTGGAAAGGCAGCAACAAGATAACTTTCATGCTGCAATACAGAATAACCCCATCATGTTTCTCACTCGGTTGAAATCACACAGCTTTTGGTATCTACGTATTGATATCTGTGCCTGAATGAGTAATGTGCCAGTGGAGATTTGAAACAGCATGGGCAATGAAATTGAGCTCAGCTTAAATCTGGCACTCACGTTTGATCAGGTAAATTCCTGTAGACTGCACAGACTACTGACTCAGCCTCGCAACACTGTGATGGGAACCTTGACAGTTAGGTCAAATGCACAACACTACACTGGAGACACTGAAAATAAAACAGGACGAGTTCCATTTTCAGCATCTAAAATAAATAATTAAATAAACCCACACCAAAACCACGGGTATCTATTTTTAAATGATTTTGCTGATGTCATTATAAAAATCTATGTCACTGAGCAGCTGTACCACAACTTCAAGTGCTTCCCATGCTTCACTTTTGCAAAGGAACACCTAAGAAACATCCCTTGGGTCACAACGCGTCTATTCTGCCTTTGCTGGGAAGGCAATTAAAACACCTGAAAGTATTCAGCAACCAGCAAACCTGGGTGAGCGACCATACATATAATGAAGAAAAAGGATTTCAAAGGTATTTCTTGCAGAGTTTCTTTACTGTAAATACCTTTAAGGGGAAGAAATTGAAACCCCGATTTCCTGCTTGGAGTATTTTCTAACAAGAACTGCCATCCCACAGAAATGGTACTGGAAAAATCTCAGTCCTCCACACGCAAAAATCATAGCAGTACGTCTGTTTTTCAGTAGGTCAAACCCCACGCTTAGATTTCAGTACACTGTAAGGACTGAGAGAGCCCCGCTGGACACACACGAAGAAGCGCTACATTTTCTCCCCAGCGCTGCCAGCAGCCGCACCACGCCGCGCAAAAAAGAGAGCCGCCGCCTCATCCGTTCACATGCCTCACCTCGGGTAGACAAAACAAAACTGATTTCTATCTCAAAAAGTAAAAAGCCTTCTATTCCGATCACAAACGTTAAAAGAAAACAAAACAAAACCCATTTTTCTGTAATTTTAGTCAAAGTATCCTTACCTTAAAGCACCTTCTTTCTCCCGAGCGCCAGCAGCACCGCTGCAGAAACACAGAACACCCCCGGCTTCGAGCTGAGCCCGCTGGTTCCAGAAGGTTCCGGGCGGTTCTGGCGCCCGCCCCCCGAGCACAGCTGAAGCCTCTCAGCCACGGATGTGAGCAGCACAGAGGCGGGAAGAGGCCCTGCAGGAGTCCGAGCAAGGACACCCCCGGCCTTGCAGCCCCTGGCCGAGCCAGCCGGGCAGTGGGAAGCAAGTATCGACCAGATAGAAAACCAACCATGCACAGAGGCTGATAGTTCGTATACCAGTTAAATTCTGCTCTCAGAACTAGTTTTACTTTGTATCCTAAGTCTATTTGCTTTAAAATGTCCCTTCCTCCCGATTGGCACAAGGCTGCGTGCGCCGGGCCAGCGCTGAGCTGGAAGTGGCAACGGGATGCAGATACCACATAGAAGTGGGAATTTAACAATGGTCTTATTTTGCAAATGCCCACAGATTTTCATTGTAGTAACTGCAAAAATACTGAGGGCGAGGGGTGGTATAATTCAATTCAAGTAACTAACTAATGTTCACTTCAGCTGGTATAAACTGTTTATGCAAGGCGTTTAGTTGTTGTCATGGCTAAATCCTCAACAATATCTTAAAGTACTGTCTAGAGCCACAACCTCAATTAGCTTAATAAGGGTAGAACAGCTGGCCCAGAGAGTTAGAGGTAGCTGAGCCAAAGGCATAAAAGATAGAAAAGGTGTGTCTATGTACACGCATGATGTCTTCATCGCCTTCATTTTCTTTATTCCTTTTGTTATTTTTTCCCCCACCAGACTAGGCTAAAGGGCTTGAACGTTAATTATAATTAAAAATGTGGGGTAAAAATGTGTGATGAGTTTATGGCAAGCTAGTCAGTTACCCTCAGAATCAACGTGGTATTACATTCTCATTTCAGAGGTGAAGTTCCTGTTTTAAAATTGTTTAGTGCCTGTGCTATGTTTGGCTTCTCAGCTGTTTCAGAATGAAGTCCCAGTGCAGCAGAAGGTCCTGACTCCCCCACCCATGGAGTAAACTACTCAGAGTGGACATCCCCAACTGCGACTCTCAAAAGAGCCATGGGAATACAAAGGGGGTAAAATCCTTTTCCTTGGAGCTGAACTGAGGCTGCTTGTTGGTAGCTCAGTGCTTGTGTGCTGTCAAAAAATAGCACTGGCCAATCAGCAGCAGATACACTGCTGATTGTATTCAACAAAATACAGCAGTGTATTTTCCCTGAAGACCTGAGTTAATTCATTCCAAGCTAGCATAAATAACGCATTTTTCTACACAATTAAGTTAATTTTGCTTATTATTCAGAGCAAGCACCAGGTATACTCTACAAGGCACTCATGTACAAGCCCACAACTGAACAATCCAAAGGAGGGTGTACATATTTATGCAGAGGGACTATAAAAATGGGGAGAAGTAATAACATGATAGTATACGCAGCCTTTGTTTTGTAATATATTTTACATTGATAGATTTCAAATAAATGAGCTATTGCTTCACCAGTCACAAGAATAAAACAAAATGTCACATTACAGAGAAATGCTATCTCAAAACAACAGCTGAATGCATAGTTTGGTTACAAATGTAACTGGCAGGCAGTCCCAGCAGTATTTCCTATTCTGTCATTCCCCATAGGAAATCAATGCCTGATTACATTTAGCATGGCCTTTCTCTTGCTACCTTTATTTCATCTGCTATGAAATCATGATTCTTAGTTTTCATTTCATTCGCAAGCTTTCTTTATCCATGAACTCCTCTGATCACTAATTCCCTGTTCGGTTTGCTTATCTTTTAAAAGCCAGAGCCCACGCTGTAGGTCTTTTATGTAAGGATTTCCCTTACGCAAGAGAACCTCCATCACAGAGATGGCAGAAAAAATCTCACTGCAGCTATGTGGGAGCCATCCCACTGCCTTTGAGATACTTGCACGTGAATAAAGACCAAGGTTACCACGCTGCCTTCAGACCTCATCTGGGAGACATAGAGTGACCAGGACAGTAGCCTCAGTCTCTACAAATCCTCTGTAGAAATGCCAACTGATCTCTCCAGGTTTGGAGATCCTGTTGAGTGACTTCAAGGAGAAACAAGCAAAAGTTTCCAGTCACTCAGTGCCTCTTGAAGGCATCTGATGAACTCTGTCCTATTGAAGACATTCTAGAAGCACTGTTGTCATTTTTGCAAACTGCAAAGGATCTCAGATATATTTCTACAGTGCTTTTAGAGTAGAGAAGTAGGATATCTGGTTTTAGAAGTACTATGTAACACTCTGAGGAATACTCTAAGTCTTTGGATCTCAGCATACTGAACACTGAACACACATGCTCACCTAAAGCAAAAACCTGTGTCTTGCATCAAAGAACTTCTTCAGCAGTGGAAGGAACATGCCAACCTCACAAAAGTACTTTTATGTTGCTGGATGGAGGTGTGTGATGCTTATTGTTCACTTCACTTCCTTTAGAAAGGTAATATAAAAAGATGCATAATATGAGAAAGAAGCACGCTCCTGCAGGTTAAGTGTGCTCTCACATCAGTATTCTTACCTTAGAGGTTGTACCGTAGCTAGCTGGTGTGCTAAGAACATATTGACATTGCTACAGTTAATGTACAAGGATTTCTTGTTTACTGAAAGCAAACCAATTCATCATAACAAATGCAATGCTGAATACCTTGAAGGGTAAATGGCTTTTGTGAGGTTCCTAGAATGTCCTTGAGACTCGTTGGCATTAACACAGGATTTATAAACTAGTATATGCTGATCAATATGCTAGTGTTTCTTACAAATAAAATATATATATATATATATATATATATATATTTGTTCTTATTATACAATATATTCAACACCTTACAGGATAAGACATGAATAACAGAGGAGGCAACATAATTTGATGTGAAATTCAAAAGGTAGTGAGAGAAAAAACAGTTCATATTTAGTATGCGTCATCTTGGCTCTTCTTAGAAGGACAAGGCTAAAGAGGCTTTAAAAAATGAGAACATCCAAGTGTTTTCCGTGTATTTCTATTATATGCCTAACACCCCATCCCATCTGTCAGTTCCTCCTCCCACTTCTTATTCATTGAACTCATGCAGTATGTGGGAAACCTGCTGTTACATACGTCCTGGTTAACCCATGCAACTATGCTGACCAGTTCACAGACTGATGAACACTCGTTATGATTAATGAATCTTAATTATTTTATATTAACTGGAAGTTTCAATATGGACCTCTCTCCTCCAACCAACAACTGAACTTTAAGTCTTCATCGTAGTGACTTCAACACTCAGAGGCTGAAATCAGTTCAAAATCTATCTTGGGGAGACACACATTAGGTAGTGTAATCACTTAAAACTTTATTTACCAACAGTAGCAAGCTGAATTATCATATTTTATAAAAGCCCCAAGCTTTTTCCCAAGCTAGGAAAACATTTAAAATAATTTTCCAATTATAAGTATGAATAAGTCCTACCAAACAAGCAGTAGCATAGCAGAGGTTTTTGGATTTCAGTAAAACTTTGCAGACCGAAAGGTACGACTGCCCTCACTGGTTGCAACTTCTCCCGCTCGCAAGTGAAACCAGCATTGGAAACCAATGGGACTGGCGTAATTTAAGCAGAAATTAATGAGTCCATGTCAGATCCTGCTCTGATAACAGACATTTTTCTTTTTTTTTAGAAGGAATTTAATATTCCTTACAACCAAAACAACATGTACAGTATTGTTTGAGCATTCATTCGAATCTACATATGTATATTTTTTCATTTCAAGCTAGAAGAATATTCCGGGATTGGGAGAAATTATTTTTGAGAGGGATTTGTTACCAGTAAAAGACAGTTTTACATTGCTCAATATTAGCAGCCAGTGTTTTGTTAATGCTGCTGCCTGCTATATGTGCTATCTCTGACAACATTTGAACAGCAACAGTTAGGAAAAGAGTTCAGGACAGAAAAAAATAACCCACTGATACTTTTTAAGTTACCTGCTCTTATCTCTTGGCAATGTATACCATAGGTGACTTCTTAAGCCAGAGGGTGGGGGTGGTATCTGCCTCTTGGTACAAATCTATATCTACCATGAATAAAACAGTCCTTCTGCTAGCTACTAATAATTCATTGCTATCTATTCACTGAATCTACAAGCAGAAACAGTACTCTATGACCTAGACGGCCAAATGCATACCCTGAACATTTTATGTTCATGGACTAATATTTGTTCACAAAATGTTTCAACATTTGTGTCCAATATGTAAGTGAAGAGGAATGCCTAATCGTGAACAATTCACAGATAGTACAACTGCTACTTTGCTCACATGCTTATTTTGCGATAAAGAGTTTGGCCAACTCTTTGGCCACACTCAGTAAACTGTGCATTGTTGGTAGTCTCTCTTCACCCCTCATCAGGGTACAGTAGCAATGATCCAAAGATGGGGACTACAAATTTACCTGAAGTCTATTCCATTGTTCTGATTCCTTCCTTTGCCTCACTATTCCCCCTGAAGGAGGCAAATAATAAGTGGCAAAATTAAGACAATAGGAGGCATTATTTTTGGAGCTCTTGTTGTATCTCTTGATATTACTAACTATGCCTCAAGGTTACTATCTGAAAGAAAATCTTCTGCTGGAAGAATTTCTCAAAGTAATGTCAATGCACAATGTTTAGATGCCACTCAGCAGTGGCACTCTACATGCCGTATATAATCAATAGGAGGAGACCACTATTTCCCAAAGGCAATTCAGAAATATGATGGCCAAAAAGAACAGCTACTCAGAGATAGCCAATAGAAAGTAGCAAACACAGAATTCCATCTTATTTCCCTTCTCACTTCAGAGTTTAGATATATGTTTCAGGGTATTGCAACTCAGACTGACAGTTTCAGCTCATACTTCACGTTTTCAGAGATGCTCCATCAGACCTGAGTTGAAAAGCCAAAAAATTCTGTGACGTGGAGCTATAACTCAAATGTCTCCTTCCTGAATGCACACAGATTCATCCTTCTGCAGTCAGTCACTCACTCACCACTGCTTACAGATTCATTCTGCATGTATAAGGGAACTCTATGCATTGGAGATTGGACTCAGCAGGGCTTTGTACTTCCTGTATTTATCTAGACCCCTGATTTAACCACATATTTCCATGAAGTCGACAGTTATTCCTCTTTTAAACACAGAGTACAAGACTTTCAAAAAGAGATTTCCTTTGTAAGCACTCATGTAGCTTAGAGCCCCTCCTGCTGCTTTGTGAGGGTCTAGTGTGGTAGGGGAAAAAATGTATCTTGGCTTAGTTATAGTTTTTGTGCTTTTCATACTTCTACACCATAATTCTGAAGTTTAATATCTCAACTTAAACTAGTAGTAACAAAGTCCTCTAATTTACATCTCAGTTTTTGACTCTGACGTGACAATTCTGTAGAGTTGAAATATTTATATTTTTATTTGCCTATCAAACGTAGTGATAAACACTGAAGCTAATATTTCCATACTTCACAGACTGCAATTACAAGTTCACTTCTATAAAATACATATTTCAGTTGGCTCGTTCACCTACCATTTCATTTGCCGCCACTAAGGTAAGAATCAGGCATTCAAAAAATTATTGCTTTGTTAAAGTTTCAAACAACACAGTGATAGAGTTTGATGCTGTTAAAATGTCTGTGAAAATGACTGACATAAGGAGACTTTAAATCTGGCACCACAAGCCTGATCAAACTCTTCTACAGTGCGAAATACTGCAACTATTTCTACTAAAAACTAAAGTTGGCCCTGGGTGTGGAATAAATATTTGAGAGCTGCTCTGGGATGGCTAAGCAGAGGATCACAATTAATGCCCTCTGGCCCACCGAGGATTTAAGAAAAGAAGCTCACTGAAGTGACACGGATTTCTACTATCATCTGAGCTTATATTAAAGATTTTCTATAAAATACCAAGCCCTATTACTCTCGCTTTCAGTATAAATCTTACAGGTTAGTTATTTAATCAATGTTAATTAGACAGACCAGTAATGTAAAATGCATTTCTATCAAATGCAGAAAAAACATAAGTAATTTAAATTCATTTACAGCCTATCTAAAGGCAAAGGCATATACCAAGTATGAATTTAATAAAGAAGTCTGCTAAACATGAATGGATATAGTTTTGCCTAAACTGATATTTATCAGTTGTCGGAAGACTTGAGATTTCTATTTTTAAACCATGAAAGCAAATATCCTACCCCCAATTAGCTCTTAAATACTTTGAAAACGAAGTGTACCTTCAGGGAAAGAGTATTTGTGTAGCCCCACAGACACACTGTGGATTAGAAGCTGTACCTCATCACTGATTTCAGCGTGACACTTCAGCAGCAGCCACAGGCATGCCAGAGGTGATGGCTGCAAATTACATTCAGGTCAACCAACCTTAAAAATTTCTCTAGCATTGGTGTCATTTGAAGCTATAATTTATTATCATCAATATGTTAATATGATTTATAGCATCATCTCTGAAAGAAAAATAAACTTCTTGATAAAGTGCCTTTTCTGAAGTACCCTCACTTCAGTATCAAATCACTTGGCTGTCATTAACTGAGTCACATTTGTGCAGATAAGGAATTTACTGTTAAAATCTAAAGATTGTTAGAATTTTAAAAATATGTATATATATATATAAAACACCTTTTATTATTATCAGTTCGTATTTTGCCATAACAAGCTTCTAGCAATCTCAGGGAATATATGCAGTCAAACATATGTTTTAAAATTCAGTGTAACATTAAAGTGCTAATACAATGAGTATAAGAAATTAAGACTATTCTGCATGAGTTTTTACTAATTCTTATTTCTTTAATTACGCTTTAGTTAAATCCAATTCGTGTACTGCTTTTAATCGAAATACCTTTCTACAGTCCTGAGGAATTAATTACCATTTGCTGCATTAGCAAAACTCTGAGTAACACATGTCTAACAGAAAACTTCTAATTATTTCAATTCAAGTAGCCCCCAGTGTTGGAGATAATTTGCTTGAGATCGGAGAGTTACCTCAACACAAGCATCCAAAGAAGCCACTTGCATTCACAATAAAAAAATGAACAAATGTTGTTTTCACAAGGTGTCATTCCCACTGCAACCAGACTGGCAAGCAAGGCTCTATCTTACTGTAATTCCTTTCTTCCTCGGGGAACAACTTTTTGCCATAAAAAATTATATTCCCATTGAAAAGAAGCTTCCCTTAGAGAAACGGAGAGACCTTTTTCTACTGCAGCGCAAACTGAATTTTAAAGATTGAGGTTTGAAGTTTTCCTCCTTCCATGCAATGTCAAATACCTTCAGCCTATGTTACACACCACTCAGACAATGTATAATGCCAAAGTCTATTTACTCTCCTCCTCTTGTTGTAGTTGATTGCTCAGTGCAGAAATATTTGCTATGCCGTCCTGCCTACTCAGCTATCTTTTGACACAAACCAAACTAATGAGGAATCAAAAAAATATGATGTTGGGTATGGTGATACAGGGGGCCTTATGGAGACAGGCATTCCCTACTCAGTACAGGAGAAAAATGTAACATCTTCAGAAGGCATCATTAATTAAAACAGAGAGGATGGAGAAATAAATGGGACTTTCATGATAACTCTGATTTAAAAAAAATACCCTGTTTAGTAGCACGAAATATTTACCTAATTCAAAATGTCAAAACATTTTCATCACAGAACATGGACAACAATTTGTGTAAAATAAGTAAACATGCTAAGTCTAAAATCCAAAGTGTAGTCAAGTATCCCTCTTTCTGTGGCTAATTATCGTCAGTGGTCTAACACGCTTCTCTCATCTGTGCTAAGGCTCATCCTTCATGTAAAAGCTGGTAGATTTATCAGAAGAACCATTACTCTAACCATTCAGTACTGAAGAACCATTACTCTAACAGCACTGAAGCTAATGTTGATACTTCTTGTTTGTTGTGATGGCTTCATATAATCACTTTACTAATGGCAGCAATTACTCTCAACTTTGCAATACGGTCAGTATGGCTCAATAATGCCAAGCCATCAAGCCGTACAGGAAAAAAGCCTATGCAGTCACAGTTATAAAATGAACTATCATTCCTTCTACTCCTCCAAGTCTATTGGAAAGAAACACTTGCCATGTCTTTTTCTCATTCATACTATAAATTCCTAGGGCTGGGTTTAACCCCTTCTGTATGCTGTCCACTGTCGCTGTCAAAAAACATAACATACAGAACATTAAATTTCCAAATTTCTGGAGTTGGTCAAATGTCTGACAACAGAACTCACAGCTGGGTGTGGACCGCATGAAAGGAGAACATCTGCCATTACCACTTCATTGTAGCAAGTATTTAAACTTCCTCACCTAAATGCATTCAAGAACACGGAATACAGAAACAGGGAGGGAGAAGATAAAGTCACTTTGCAAGATTTTTTAAACTTACATTTCATTAAATTAAATTCACTCTAGAAAATCTGAGTAGCACTCAGTCTGAGTTACTGAAGTGGAAAAATTTAGACGGCTTCAAGCACTTCTCAGAATAACAACTGCAAAAAATGAAGCAATGGAAATCTAAAAAGTGCAGTTTAAGAAATTCTTAATCTCAATGATTCACCAGTAAAAGGAAAAAAAAACCCACAAAATAAAATTTATTGCATGGCAACAGTGAAGTGGTGGGAGTTTTATTTGGAAGATAAAAAATAAGGAAAGGAGTATTAAACGCTCCATACCTTAAACCAAAGCTGTTCTTTATTTTTTTCCCCTTCAAAACATGTTTTTGTGATTAGAAAGTTCTGGAAATTCCAACATAGGAAAACAGACAAATAATAATATACATCACTTCTGAGTTTAATTTGCTACTGCCTTTCTTGATTAAATTATGGCAATTACACAAAAATTCTTTGGCCATAGACACTCAAATTTAATATGAAGATAAATCAATACTAGCATAGGTAAGATGAACTTTTCTTTGGATGGGACCTTGGGAAATATTTAGAATTTTTCCCAAAAAACAAATTCACTTGCCCAATCCTCACTCTGCCAGTACTGTTTACATCAACACACATACAGATATTTCTAATCTTGTGTAATTCTAACCCCAACTACTTGCATATATGAAATCTCCATAAACAGTGAAACTCTTGTTTAGTAATTGTTTCACTCAGTGTGTCTGGTATGATGCTATGTTTTGGTTCTAGAAGAAAAACAATGCTGGTAACACACCTATGTTTGTAGTTGTTTCTAGGCAGTGTTGTACAGAGCCAAGGCCATTCTCATCCAAGTTATGGGAAGGGAACAGAGTCAGAATGGCTGACTGGCCAAAGAGATATTCCGTATCATAGGACATCAAGCAAAAGGAGTAACGAAGGGGGTGGAAGTTCATCTCTCTCTTCCACTGCTCAGAGGGACAAGATGGGCATCAGTCAGTGGGTGGTGAGCAGCTTGTACATCATCCTTCCAGTACTTGAAGGGAGTGTATAAACAGGAGGGGGAACAACTATTTACATGGGTTAATAGTGATAGGACAAGGGGAAATAGTTTCAAGTATGATAGGGGAGGTTTAGGTTAGATATTAGGAAGAAGTTTTTCACACAGAGGGTGGTGACACACTGGAACAGGTTGCCCAAGAGGCAAGGCTGGATGTTGGCAGCCTGGTCTAGTGGTAGTCAACCCTGTCCACAGCAGGGGCATTGAAACTACATGATTCTTGAGGTCCCTTCCAACCCAAGCCATTCTATGATTCTATGATCTTTGAGGTCTTTTTCAACCCAGGTCACTTGCAGTATAGATTTATATATATATGTATGTAGTTATATCTATTATCCTTTTCCTTTTCTCTATCTTAGTGAATAGTTCTATCTCAATCCACAAGTTCTGCATTTTATCCTGATCTCTCCCCCATCTCACTGGGAAGGGGTGGGGTGAATGAACGGCAGTGTGGTGCTGAGCCATCTGCCAGGTGAAACCATAAAAGGGCTCAGTCTTGCTGAAAGAAACTTGAAACAGTACCAACAAGGTTTAACTCAAACTACTATTTGATTCTTGCTCTGATCAAATAAACCAGTGTTAACAAAGAGGGTAATCTCTAGCTCCAACATTTAGCCTTCCTCCTAAGCAATGCTATCAGCAGTACTCTAACATTTGACTGCCTCTCATGTCAGAAGGGATACCAATCCAGACATATGCCCAAACACAACTAGAGCTGTGAGCCTACTTTGAGGAGGGAGATTCCTGATTCTACTTTCCAGTCCCTACAGTTTTAAGAATGTCTTGTAATTTTTTTAATATTTATAAAGAGAATACCTAATTTGAAAAATTACCAGTAAAAAGAAATATATTCAACTTTCTGGAAGCTTGAGATAAATAATAAATTGCAAGAAATGCCTAACCAGACAACGCATCTAAAAAAGAGACTGCAATATTATCTATGACAACTAGTTTTCTTGCACGCCTCTGCCTAGAGACTTCTTTTCAAATCAGCATTATATATTAAAACTCTAAGTTCTACATAAATGCACTCAATATCATTTAATTAATACATTAACTGTTTAATTAATCATCCTTTTACTAAAATGCTTATTAACCTAGTCTGAAATGACTTGCGAGAAAGCATCGGTCTATGTTTTCCATTCATAAAATAGGTTTGAAGGGTTGAATCTTGTTGCAAGAATCCAAAAATTAAATCATTTGGTGAAAACGAAAACACTTTCAAATTCAGGGATTTTTTTTAAAGGTTCCCATTTCCCTCCATTCATAACTATTTAAACATTTCCAAATTATCTGTATATTCCAAATAAGCTGAAACTATTTTATACTTGCTTGGAAATCATCACATCATTAAACAAAACTTAATTTTCAGCAATATTTTTTAAGGAAAAAAAAAAGAAAAAAAACAACAACCTCGAAAACCATGTGAACTTCCTCCATCCATTTCCAATATACAGATAATAAAACAATTTACTAAAACAGCAGCTCCTATGAAAAAGACAGGAATTCCTACATAAATGCACTAACCTCTGAACAGTCCAAAAGCATGTAGAGTCACAGCTCATGCTCCTCTGGATGAAAAGCTCAAAATAAAAGGGCAAGATAGGAAACAAAACATAAATCAATGTAAGGAATGAAATTCTTCTGAGAGAAGTGCTTCTTGTTGACAATCCAATCATTTCACCTGCATTTGTGTTGATTTACTTGTTCCACAGTTAGAACCAAGTGGAATAACACTGTGAGCACAGACAGATCATCTTCAGAAGCCTCTGTTATTGTTTCAGCTGCGATTACTTGGGAATTATAAGAATTTTGATAACAGGATTATCACATTTTCCTTGAACTCTGTGTCCAGCACACTATCATCCTGCAACAATCTTCAGGAAAAACAAAACACCTCCTTTGTCTGCTATAGCAAAATTCCTATAAGTGTCAAATTGATGTCTATTCACTTCTTCATGCAGTACAAAGTGATTCAACTTGGATTTCTATATGGACTAAAAGGAACAGTAGAGACACAGGAAACTCCTCAAAGCAGAGCAGAACGCCACTGTTATCAAGCTGCGCCAAACCTAAAGGCTGACACTTTACAATTTGGTACCAGTGCACATAGTATTCAAACACACAGACTCACATAAACTACCTACTTCAGCGTAATGTGGATGAATGTGCATGGCTTAAATCGATCTTTAATTGCAGATCTAAGAAGGAGCTGAGAATGGTGAAACATGATATCCTACACTGACAGAATCAAAGAATGGCTTAGGCTGGATGGGACCTTAAAGACCACCTAGTTCCAACCCACCTGCCATGGGCAGGGTTACTAGATCGAGCTGCTACTTAGCATAAATGAACTTTGCAAGCAAGACTTTTAACCACTACCTGAGGGACTCTTCACAAGGTGGTGAAAATCTCATTATCTCAGCCTCTTTCCCCATGGAATACTAATCATGAGTAACTGGACACAAAAGCTCCCTTTTAGAATGTCAAATAAGTTATCTATTTCAGTTCAAAGCTAATTAAGATGCAAATAGAAGACACAGTATTACAGTGTAGCTCCCTTTTCCTAAATGAAGACCTGCATTGGTATGAGGGACAGCTACTTAGAACAGAAAAACATTTTTCATGGCATGAAAATTCATATTTAGACTGAATAGAATATACGTTTTGTGGCAACCAGAGCCAAAGAACTTTCAGTTATGCATCATTTACATGACACTCACCTTATGAAAGTAGTCTTCTTTTAACAGAGATGTTTATCCAGCATGCTCTTTACATTAAATAATTCCCTTTCTTGGGGAAGTTAAAGGCAACAGTGTGTCTGGCTGATGAATGCCAAAACCTATTCCACTAAATAATGACAAAGCTCAAGCGGAGCAGCAGCACTTTTTTGTGAGCTCCCGACATTCCTGTCACTGAAAATACTGATGTGTGATCAACAGGTTGTTTTCAAAACCAGAAATAATTCCTATAGATTATCTTGGACACCAAAGTTAGTGAACTGCTTCAATTTTGGATTTTACAAATCTTCTAAAAGCATTATCTAAAGCCCACACAAGAGTGTTTAATACATACTCTCCATGTCAGCCACCAATGAATGTGTAAATTAAAAATGCATACATGGAATTTTAATGTAAATTATGATAGATGAATTGTTTTGAATATCAGGAGTAAAACCATCCAAATGGTGACGGTACATAAAATATTTACCTCTGACCTTTATTCTAATTGTAGAGCTCAAATTATATACAATTAAGGGCAGTGATTAATTTCACAGGAAACACAATCAGCAAAACATACTACCAGCAATTGTTAAATTGTGAAACTCATTATTAAGATCCTAATAATGACCTCATAAAGAAATTCCAAAATTCTGTGCTGAAGGATAGCATTGTTCTGATATACACATCCCTATCAGCCTCACTGATACATCTATCGAATGGCACTCTTAGAAATGTTTAAATACTATACTGTTCCTTATTCGATGAGTCCAACTGTCCATAGTTTTTAATGCCATTTTTGTGCATGGACATGAGAAGCTCCCTAATGATTTCATCAGTTGTTTCCTGCATATATTCTAACTTTCTTGAATAGCAACAGTGGAAATACTGGCGACTGAAACAAAGCAGATTCCTTTTCTGCTGCAGACTGACGTTGTGTTGAACTGTGGAAAATAAATACTGACACAGGTAACTCTCCCAGCCAGCCTCTGACAAGGAAATAATGCATGGCCACACACAAACTGTGCATAAAGAAGACAAACACCAGCAAAGGGTGATGGAGACTGTGAACTTGCAAAGCACACTTTCTGAAATATGAAGGGTGCTCCAAATGTAATGCCTCCTATTTTATTCTATCAGCTTACAACATCAGAGGTGGATATTGGTGTCATGGCTGCAGAGTTCGAACCTTGGCACCAATATTCTATTAAATGTTTTTGCCATGTAGCCGATGGCAGCACTCTAATAAAATGGTATCTGATATGGAGTGCATATAAAGCAAAGGTGTGTAACTGAATTTTTTCATGCAGAAAAAATTGCACCCAATGACATTCATCAACAATCACTGAGCATTTATGAAGACCAGGCAGTGCATGTGAGCACAGTGAGGCAGCGGGTGGTACGTTTCAGCAGTGGTGACAGCAGCATCAAACACAAGCCACGTTCCAGATGGCCATGCAGATTTTTGAGTGCTGCATGCAGCTCTTGTTCATCATTGGTGAAAAATCATAGCTGATGGCGGTGCCTATGCTGAAAAATAGTGTTTGTAGCTGAGAATTTCCTCTATAAAATAGTGTTATTGTGCTCTTTGTATCTGTTCTAGTTTTCATAAAAACAAACACGTGGCATTACTTTTAGAGTGGCCTACATACATTCTAAGCACAGTGGGGCATACAGGACTTCAACTGTTTACATACATTTTTGCTACAAGTAGCTTGAGTTAACTAACACCAAGTAAGTAGCAATGTAAGGTATCACAGCAAAGAACACAAATGCTACAGATAAATACTTAAAAGGACATATAATCACCATCAAGTACTTCAAGTAGCTGTCAAATAGAACAGAAAGAAAGTCATCTGGCAGATTTATTAAATGATATGCTAAACATTTGAGAGGCTAATTTTGTGAGACTTACAGGATCAGCAGCTGTCCCTTTAATCTTTTGGATGCTTGTTGTATTACTAGTTTATGATAAGATGTGGAATTAAATATTGGAAAAAAAAAAGAAAGAAAGAAAGAAAGAAAATATAGAGAAATGTGCCACTCGAGAAACTTCTCCCTCTTAAATTCTGCAAACGAGCCACTTTCATTTAACAATAATTAATACTGTCATCACTTAAGACATTTGACTATGAAAGAACATGCTACTAAGAGCAGGAATTTTCTCTTTCTCAGCATCGCTGCTCTGATTTACAGTCACCTTTTTAAGTGGATCCAAGTCAGAAGTTTAGCAGCACTAAGTTCATTCCCACAGTGTCAGTAATGGGCAATACAAAAGTACTGTTCTCACTAATAGTACAAAACTCTTCACAAGCACATCTGGAATTGGTGCACAAATACAAATGACCAGAGTAGTAACCAGTGCTGGAAACCTGTTCTAAATCTGGCTTCAGATAAGACTTCATTTTTAGCAAAATCAAGGAGCTTTGCAAAAGTAGTTCAAATAGTTCTAGTAGTTCAACTGTTGCAGAACCTGGCATATTCACTCTTGTGTTTTTCCCATGTATCATTCTATACAAAGGGTTAGAATGTTAGACACTGGTCTTTCCATGAACATACAAATTATCAGCTTCTTTACAAAATTATTCCCTTGATCAACAACTATCTTATATAGGTACAACAGTACTTATGTAAGGAAAAAATATATTCAAAGATATTTATAGTTTTCTTTTCAGAGACTCTTGGATACAGTGACTTTCTTCAAGACTTCAGTTCATTTATAGATCACTCTTTTCTAACAGTATATTTCCACTTGACTTCAAATCACATAGAGAAGAGCACTGAAATTGCTATGCCAGATAAGATACGTTCCAACTTTCTATCTCAGTGTGGCAACTACTAGGTATTTCAAATGAAACTGCAAAGATCTTCATAGGAGGCAGTTCTTATTCAATAACATGGCCTTACAGTATCTTCTTTCTCCTAACACCCATTAGTTCTACTCTTACTTTTTCCTACCCTATGTCAATTACCTATGCATGCAAAAAGCACCGAAGATCACTGCAGAAGGAATCCCACAGAGACAGTATAAACTAAACTATCCAGCTGAAAAAATGCATTTTGATGAAGAAAGAAAAAAACAAATGAATATTTAGCTTCCCCTGAACGGTCCTTCTTTTCTAACTTTCCTACCAATTTCAGACAAAACATATTGTCATTATTCTATTCATGACTGTTCTGTGTATCAGACTGGCAATGTTTATGCTGGTAAATTAAGATTAGGGCCTCTTTTAGTCATATATTGAGGAAAAAAATAAGTACATTACTGTCCTAGGACCTCACAGTCTTAGAAGGGAACATAGGAAAGGGTTCAAGACAAGCTCAAAAAACTCTCAAGTATTTTTTGCTGTGTTAATTATATATCATTATACATAAACATCTGTTTATGATCTGGACTTCAGTTTAGACAAATAACAAATGATGACAAACATATGCTTTAGGATCAAATCACTAAACTGGGATTTTTCTAATACACAGAGAAGAGATTTGTCTGGCGTCTGTTTATGACAAAAGATGTACCCTGTAGGAAATGGATGGAGATATTCCTATATCCTTTATGCCTGAAGACAATATACTTGATTTTGAAACTAAGCTCATGTTTATATGGCCTTTGTATTTTCTTCTGATTCCTTTTGCCATTTAGGGTCATCGAGAATGCAGAAACAGAGCGAGTGACTCACTCAGATTCAGCATCAGAGACTCCACTATGTAGGCTGATTGGAACTTCTACTTAGTTACTGACTGTCAGCATTTCTTGCTTTCTAAACTTTTTCATATGCAACTAAGCTGTTGGAGATAAAGGTGTGTTTTTTAAGCTTCTTAGCTACTTAGGAGATATAGTAGACTGGATTGAAGGATTTATAAATTGCAAAAGCTACAGTACGCAAAAAGTACAATGTGCCTATCTCACTACTATTGCAAGAAAGAGGAGAAAGGGTAAAAGCTAATTCTACTATCCATGTCAGCTTTCTCTCTTCCTCCCTGTGTCCAGCACCTTTCAAAACTCTGGTCAACCAGAAATTAACACTGCTGATGTGTATTGCTTTACACTGTGATGCAGCAAAAAAATGTCATGCATAGCATTTGAGTTTTTTTGACTTGATCATGTAATTTATTTGTTGGCCTGTCCACTGGATAAAAAGCCACTGTTAGTTTTAAGAAACAATGGAGTACAGTGTCACAGACAAAGTCTGTAATAACCAAGACTTTTCGTTTTGGACAATTACATGGGAGTCTGTTGCTTTTTCTGTAGACCACATAAACATGATGAGATTTGTTGGTTTCTTTTTGTTTTTTATTTAATCACATTTCATTTAATATAATTTTATTGTGTAGACATGGCCTGAAAAGATGAACATGAAGTCATGTAAATCTCATCCATTTTCTGTAAAGCCATATGCCAGACATACCACTGGGAAAAGAATAAGAACGACAAATACAGAATGGAATCGTTGGTCAAAACAATTTACCTCTTTTAACAATTTACCTTTTTTAACCAGAAAGTTCTAGTTCATCCTTACTGGGCACAGAAAAGTGACCTCTACGACTAATTTGAAGCAGATTACAAGCTAGTTAACTAAGCAGGGCTGTCAGTGTAATTAAGATTCTTGATCTTTCTCAGGAGCACCAGCAACCACAGCTGGAATATTTGTAATCTGCTGTAGCTTGCTTAATTGAAAATGACTTGATTGAATTATTAAGATTACAGAAATCTACAACTTTTGATGAGACAGAGAAGAAATATTTTCTGCAGGAAAATAGCAGAAAACAGAATTAGGCTGAAGCCAGGGAAGGAAGTGACTAAGCAAGCAACTGTAACCATTTGGAATAAATCATTTTTATGCTAGTCACACTGTGTATGAACATAATTATATGCTTCTTAACTTTGTTCGTGTTTTTCTCTTTCAGTTGCAAATCTGTTCAACTGTCATGTTTAGTTTTCTCTCCAAAATGTTACTAATGCTGTACAAAAACACATCATTTTGGTCGTTTTTGGATTTGAAAACCACAACCTCAGAATACCACAACTGAGTCCAAGAACAAGTACTCACAGAGGTAAGCTGGGATGCTTCTTTGTCCAGTTTTTCATGTAAGGAAGTAAAAAGAGAAACTGGAAACTCTTTCAGAGTATTTCAACAAGTCAAGCAAAATCAAGATATTCCGCACTCTTAACTGTTTATACCTGTACACCTCTTTGCAGTGAAGAGCAGTAATATAACTAAAAACTAGAAAGTAACCCTACCTGGTAAGAATAATTGTCCCATTTACTAATCCAGGCCCAACCCTAAGAAATGCCATGTATATGTTTCTCTTTTCATTTCAACCAATTAAAATACGTTAGCTACCCTTCTTATATGCAAAATTAAATGTATTGTTAAGTAGTTTTGATTGTTTTCAAAATGAAATTCCTGTAACATCTAAAAATAGTCCTACATTGAACAGAAGGTGACAGCACTTATCTGCCTATTTTGTCCTCAAAAAAAAAATTTGGCATAAGAATAAATCATATCCAAAGCAAGTAATAAAAATGACAAAAGACATGGAAGTCCCAAAACGTACTGTTAGCTTAACTGAAAGAAAAGACTTATGTTTGAAAATAAATATTGTCAGATAAAAAAAAAGTGAAGGAAGTAATTTACTATGTTGATCAATTTCCAGAATACTTAAATGCTACTTTCTCATCAATGAGGATACAGAGGTTTAAGGAAAATTAGGGTTTAAGATGCAGTTTAGGAAGCAAGTTATGAGATTTCTTTGAGATTGAGAAGGTGTGGTCTTCTTGGCTTTCCTATAATCTAAGTTCTTGCCAGCTGCCTTATTCTAAAAGTCAGAGAGCCACAGCAGTCAACAGATGTTGATCTGATAGCATCAATAATTTCTCAGCTTCAGCATGTAATGAGATACCAAGGCAGTTTCATCTAGAAGGCCGAAGAGCAGCTAGTTACATGTGTAATACGGAACACGTCTGGAATTCCAAAATACCTAAGTGTACTTTATCTATGCACTCTGTGCTGAGCAACTAAAAGATATCCATTTCTTAAATAAACATATATGGGGTTGAAATTGAGGAGGAGCGGCTATGGGAAACGCATTAAAAGACAAGGCTAATCTTGAGCTTTTTACCTACACATTAATACTAAAATATCTAGGGCTTGCTGGAGAATAAAATAAAGACCTAAACTCCTTGTGCTGTTTACCAACCACAACCATCATTGCAAAGCCATATACTCTTCAGCTGATGAAGAGTATATATTGGAGCAGTATGTGATAACAAACAGAGCCCAGAGACCCTCACACGGCCGTGTGGTGCACTTTATCCTCCCTGACTCTTCACAGGGCAGCACCGAGCTGCTCCAGGAATGTCACATACCTGGGACAAGGCTGCAAATCTGCTTGAATTCAATTACACTACACCACCAGCTCCATGTCCCAACCATTACTGGAGTTCTGCACGAATGAAACTTTTCTACAAAATTCCTTTGTTAATTTGGCTCCTCAGAAAATAAATTCACTGACTATGCAGTAATTGTTATAACGAAGTAGAAGTCAGATATTCCTAGGAGAACAAATGATATCTCACAGGCAAACCTACCTCATGATGACATGTAACACATTCTGAATGCTCTAAGCTACATAATGTGTGCGCTGCTGGGACAGTGAAACAGTAGACTGCCTTCTGCTAATGGCCTATCGGATCCCCATAGAGTAGGAAGCAATTGCAAGGAGTGTGGGTTTATTTTAACCTGCCTGGCATCTTCACAAAAGACTACAGGCAGAACTGCAAACAGAGGCCACTGACGACATCTTTCATTTTGCACTTGCACATCTCTAAGGCATTTATCATTCATCAGAGCTAGCATCATTCATGTTTTGCAGGTTGAAGCTAGCACTATGAGTAAGATGTAATTCATTTCATTTTCTTCATTGATGATTATTTACCTTTTGGTTCTTCCACTCATACTCTCCTTCCACCAGCGTGCTGTAGGACAAGTCTGAATGACATACTACACCTACTGAAACAGAAGTACCACCTACCAATTTCAGAAAGCAAACAAAATATAAGCTTTGCACCTCATGTACTTGTGCCTCAAGATGATGGGACTGAAGGACTGGCTACATGCTTTCAAACAGCTTCAAAATCATAGGGAAAAAAAAATCAATGTCCAATTTCTCATTAAGGATACAAGAGTTATGACAGGATCCAAAGCATCCAGCTACTGGATGCCATGAACAAAAGCATTAGGCTTGTATGCAGCATAATTTATATTGGAACAGATTATATCATAGAACGGCGTAGATTGGAGGTGACCAGTCACGATATCCACCAAAGGACTGAGACTAAGTCATGGTATCCACCCGAAGGAGAGCAAGGGTATCTGCCCCTTCCAGGAAGGGTGTTACAACCCTGACTTAATTTGGAGGCAACCACATAGCTGTCCAGACCTCTGGCTGTGTAGAGTGCATGAGCCTTTCCTTGACATCATGAGGCAGCAGTCAGAGCAGCTGTGTGAGGTGTGAGCAGGTAGACAATCTGCTCTCCCTCATTGCAAGGCTACAGGATGAAATGGATAGATTAAAAAGTGTCATGGGAACAAAAAGAAGGAGCAGGGAAACTGCAATTCACCCACGCCAAGACAGGTTATTTCAAAGGAAAAAACTCAAAACTCCAAGGCCGTCTGTATCACATAAGCTTCAGGAAAAAAAACTTGCAATGCTGGAGACAAGAAAACAAAGGGAAGGAGGGAATGGAGGCAAGTTTGTGCTTGAAGCTGTCAATGAAAACCCTCCTTGCCTGCTCCACCACCCCAGGTGCCCCTCTAACACAGACGTGAGGCCCTAGGTGTGGAAGGTTCATCTGTGGGTGATAACAGACCACTCAGACTAGACCAACAAACAAAACAAAACCAGGAAAAGCCTCCAGGAATGGGTAATTTACAACTTTCCTGGACAATCTGTTACAGTACCTCATTAACAGTGCCTCTTCCTAACACCTAACCTAAATCTCTCCTCTTTTGGAGGAGAGATTCTCCATTCCCCCTAGTTCCATCACTATCCAATCACGTAAAAAAGTCAGTCCCCCTCCTACTTGTAAGCTCCCTTCAGTACTGAAAGGCTGCAGTGAGGTCTCCCTCAATCTCTCTTCACAGGGGAGGTGCTCATCTTTGTGGCCCTCCTCTTGACTTACTCCATCAGCTCCACATCCTTCATGATCAGAAGCCTCTGTGACATATCCCAAATGCCTACATTTTAACAAAGTCATACAGTTGAAAAGCTTTACTCTTCAACAGTGTGTAACCATGCCTGAGGAAAGTGATAGCCTGTATTGCCCTGCAAACTGTGGCACTGAGGAGATTCTTCTGGTGTACAAAAACTGACAGGCGTGTTCCTGATGTCTTCTACAAGCAGTCAGATGTTATACAGATGTTTTGGCCTCCTAGAAAGGAGGCATGGCTCTTACTGAGTTTCAGATCTTCCCCCATCTTAACACAGAATTTGTAATATGCAATCCTTTCACCTTGCAAAGCTAATTGTTCCTAGTTGGAAAACAAGGAGATGTTTTCATTTATCTACATCCTGCTTCTCCCACTTACCACCATGGTCCTTTAGGTCACTACCAACAAACTTCGGGGACAAGACTGCTCCTCCTCTCAGCTCTCCCCCTTGTTTCTTCAGAGTACTTTGTTAGCTCAGCCTTCCTGTACTGCATGTTCCCTGAATTTCCCTTTCCCACACTTCCTTTTCATTAGGTTCACCTTTGGCAAATCCTGCATAATTCCATCTTTCACTCTGTCTTCCCATGCTCTGATACCTACCCTGGGAGTTATACTCTTCCAGCTCTAATCTGATCCTCACAGAACATCAGGTTCATTTAATCACTAGCTCAAAAATTGCTAACATTTTATTAGATTTATCTACTCTTAATGATACTGTGATAGCACACCAAAGTACCCTTTAGAACACGCTACAATTGCTAACCCAGCTGATTCCTGGTATCTCTATAGTGAAATAAAGTTGAGGGAAAAACATAAACCCAAACCCTTCATAAACCCAAAAAGAACACAGTGAAGCACTTTTTATCTGCAGTTCCCCAAAGGAACGTCTGATTACACACAAAAAGGCACTCCTAGACCCAGGAGCTCTATCTACAAACAGAAAAAATGTTGTATCCAGAAGCCTACACTCCGTACGTTAAGAAAATTACACATTGTGACTAAAAACGATCGTATTGATTTTCTGAATGAATTTCTTATGGAAGTAACAAACATAGAAACATTTCATTAAAAAAACAAACAAACAAACAAACAAACAAAAAAAAAACCTCAGTTACAACAATAATTACACAAGAGCTGTATTTTAAAGAGTCTGCATAAAAGATCTTGAGGAAGGCAATGGGAAACAAGAGACCACACAGGAGAATACTTCTGACCGCTGATTCACATAGAATCCCACTAACTACTGCTAACTGCTGTTTCCTTATGCTTGGGGAACTTTACATTTCTTCCCTGCACCCCTCAGTCCTCATCCTCCTGGAGCCTGACAATTCTGTCATCCCTCCTTTCCAAATATCCACAGCAAATACACATATGTGCTCGTTGCTGGTGCATTTGTCAGGGTCATAAGGAAGCAAAAATTGCTCTTTCACCTGTTCTTTTGTAACGTGTTTGATTCCACACCAGTTCTGTGGAGGTACTAGCATTCACAGTGAATGTGATCTTTTGTTCGAAGCTTTGCTATTCTGGCTGCAATTCAGGTTAGGAAGTAATTAGGTTTTCAGAGGCGTGTTGTGGCAGGGCACAAAGACCACAGCCAGAATGAATGTAAAAAGAAAATATACTCAAATTTAACTAAACAAGCAAAACCAAAACCAAACATGACATTAAATTAAAGCAAATTACTCCAAAGGCTGGCAGTGAGCAAATCCGTACAGAACAATATCCAGATAGATAGTCTACTGAAAGTTTAGTATCAAGAAAAAAATCTGAGCCATCTCTACCTTCGGACACTGTACCATTTTGAAACATCTTTGAGTTTAATTTGTCAGTCACACTGACCAAGAAAATCACGGGCTCCACCCAACACTGCCTTTTCACCTGTATAAACATCAAGACATGTTTAACAACATATCTGTCTATATATATATATATATACATATACACATATATTTATTTATGTCATTTTTACCCTCAGAAAAAGCCCAGGAAAACAAATCAGAGTGATCACGGAAGCATACAACTCAAAACTAATAAGGTATGTAGCATCTCAATTTATACCTAAGGCTGAAACAGAGACTGTGTAAGAGAGTACACAAATAATTTTCTTAAGACTATTTTCTTTTCAGAATTGTAAAAATTCTGTCTTTGTAGACAGAAGTAATAACATTGATTCTCAGCACTAATCAGTGCTCACTCACAGTCAGTGGGAAGTCACTTTGCAGCTTATACCTCTCGCTCCTGACTTGGAACTGCTACTTCAGTACAGCAGGCAGGTCTGCCTAGTGCTGGCACAGAGCAGTGAACTTAAAACTTCTGTGACTACAGCACCTAACAAACACAAAGCCACACGTAGTCTACTGTGGTCTACTATTGCTGAATTCGCACCAATCCTGTAACAAACTCTAAATTTTTAGACACCTGGGAGTTGTGATATGAAAGCTAGCTTATCCATAAGAAATATTAACCAGTTTGGCCTTGAGTTCCTTTTTCCTAGTGGCATGAGTTCGAAGGTAATGCAGTGGGGTTGCAAAGATATATAAACTGTATTTGATACAAGGCAAAGGTTAAATCCCTTATGAAAGGTAACTTCTTATCTAAAATGCAGCTTTAACTTAATTCCCTATTTTTCATAGTTTATAATATGGCTATCAGACTGCACTGAAATTCTGCTTGAAATGGTTCATACTGGGAGCAACTTTATTTCAGCAATTTGAAAAGAAACCATTCAACTGTATGAAGATACAGAAATGTAATTTTAAAAAACTGTTTATCAGACACTGGCACTTTTCCTGCTTGTGTAATTCAAAAAGGATCTCAGTAAAGAAAATTGAATTTGGCAATCCATTAATACAGATTTGATGCTCTCTCTGTTCATCTCTGGATGTCTCACCCCTTTCAGAAAAATGAAAATAACTCACGGTAAAAGAGTGGCTCTTCCCTCACATTTGTCCACTGTATTGGCAATTATTAAAACTCTGGAAAAGCTACTGAAGCTCTGCTGACTCACGGTGGCAGAGAAATTACTTGTTAATTCCATAATGAAGATACAGAAAGAGGACAAAGGAGGAAAAGCCAGAGAACTATCGAAGTCTGAGAAGAAGGATCAGACTGAGCTAGTAGAGTAAGTGGTACCAACTCTTACTGAGAAAGAATTTGGAAGGTATCTGAGGCTTTTTGTACTACGTCTGAACTAGATGAAGATTCAGACTTAATTTCACCCCATCTGAGTTTAGGAACCTGAGCTGTTTCAATAAAGAGCTCACCTGTCACAAGCATCCTCTTCTGTCAGCAGAGGAAGAGAGTGGCAGTTCTGGGAGACAATTGGCTTATTGAAGGTCTGAATTGCCTTCCAAAGATGCCAGTCCTGCTCCATCAGGTATACACAGGCCTCAAGGCAGTGATGGAAAACCTATAATGAGCACATCAGTGCAGGTACATGATACTCCTGCCAGCCAAACAGCTCCCCAGACTATCACAGCGCCCAGCACATCCTGCATTTTCTCACTGGCCTCCCAACCCTGTAGATCAGATTCAACAGCTAAAGATGTACTGTGTTAAGAATGTGAGATGGTGATAAATTTACAATTAACCCTTTACGCCTCCACAAAACTGAGCCACAGTGGAGAACTTTCTCATGGGGGAGCTTGATGCAGATAAGTAGTTTTGACTGATGACATGAAAAACATTCACCAGTTGTTATTAGCCAGGGGCAACTGTGCTCCTAATTTTGGCACTACAGGTAGAAGGATTAATTCTCTAGTGCAATTGCTTTAAGCGTGAAGTCGTTCACAGACTAAGTACTAGGCAATGTTGGCAGTTTAAAACATGGAAAATTTGAGGTTTCACCTTCTTTTAAATTTGTCACTGCTCAAAATCCACAGCACATTTTTCCAAGGAGTAAGGTTCCTCAGAGGGGAACAGCAGTTCTTAGAGCTGTCCGGTTGCATTTGAGGGACTATCATCTGTACTCCTCTTTTCACAAGTAGCACACTTCAGGCTTTTGCATGATCTAGCATTACACAGAGCTTTGACTTTACACTTCTCCATCATCTCTGATCACAGATTTCTTGGTAAAGGAAGAATGCTAAGGCAATGCATTTGCTAGAATGCCATTTACCATCACTCTGCCCAGTTAAGAGGATGCGTCCTTTCTCTACAGCACACAGCAAACAAAGTAAAGGGAAAGAGAAAAAAGCTCTTTGTGACAGTCCAGAGTCACACACCTAAGTGAATTCTGCATACTTTACCTTCACATAAAATTCTACCCATGACATAACCTACAGTAAAAACAATTCACCTGACTGAGGTAACACATCAAGCTGCTTAGTCCCCACGTTCCGTGGATCACGGAAGAGTGTGTTGGAAGTGTTTGTGCTGTGGAACAAAGTGACAACAAGCTGGGAAATAAATGAGCACAATACTCTCTTCTAACCTCCTGGCATTATGCCTTTTAACAGATGAGAAAAAAGTAAAAAGGCAAAATGTCAGCTCTGAAACATTTTTCATGTTGTAAAGTACAGTGTACGGTCTCTTGGTAAGCGACACAGTGAGGGACTGATACTTCACTAAAAAAAAAAAAAGTGAGTTATTGAAAAAAAGTCCTGTGAGCACGTCTAATGCAATGAGGGGAAAAAAACCTCAACCCTTAGGACTGGAAATTTGTATCTGTGTCCTACAAATGTCACGTTATCCTTCCAGACAAAAGTCTCAGCCGTGCTACAGAGCTATTAAGTTCAAGGATGCAAAACAGCTTTTAGAAACAGTAAAAGAGGCTAAGAGGATTTGGATATTTCAGCATACCTCACTAATTTACATTGAAGCTGACCAGTCTGCTCCTATTAGTCACTCAGAACAATCACTCTTTTCCCAGCAGAGCTTACTCATTTGCAAGATAAAAGGAAGACATTTCTGCACATGCCCATAATATTCTTCACCACTGGGGGCAGCTTTACATAAGACTGCATTCACTGAAACCAAAGCAACAATCGGACGGAGCTTTCAGAATGACAGTACGCAGAAGTGAGCAGAGCTTGTTCGTTGCACGGGCTTATTCTACCTTCAATGCTACAAAGCAGCTTCCTAGCCGGATCGGGTACTAAGTAAGGGAACTGCTGTGCTATGGAATACAGATGTGTGAATTCAGATAGCTAAATGGTGCTCGGAAGAATCTAAAATGCTTGCTTATAAAGAGAAATTTTAAGAGCCAGGTTCCTAACTATAAAGATGCAAAAACGTAACATCCATGAAGATCCTATTACCTAGGAAGAATTTGACATTTTGCTGCGAATGCTGTGTTGGGATTGATTTATTCTTGGAGTGTTCTGCATGGCTGGCAAAGAATAATGTTCCAAAATCGGTCCATCTCCCAAGGGGTCCAATTTTTCTTCCTGGGTGTCAGCGAGCCCTGACTCACTACAGTGCAGCTGACAGGGGCTGCCATGCTTGTGGCACACTAAGCAAAAAACAAAAGACCTAAGGACGACCTTTGAACAACACAAAGGATGGGTATGTTTTTCATGTTATTTTTTTAATATACAATTCATAGCCACTGCATAGCCTCTGCTTTAATTACTCCATAGACTTACCTTTATGTGATATGTGATTACAGTTAAATTGCTTAGGGGTTAGACCTTTTACCCAACTGTTTTTTCAGTATTTATAAAGGCATTCTTTAAAAAAATCTGAGTAAAGAAAACAATGTGAAAAGTAGTTGAGACAAGCTAGGGATTTTTAAATGATTGTTGAAATAAAGATTTTAGCACGATTGAAAGAAATGACTGATGTGTGGGGGGATAACTTTTCTAAGTTGTTTTTATTTCCAGGTTTCAATGTAATTAGGCTACTGAGCGGATCAGCTGTAGCTCTGGTAATAGCCCCTACTGTATTACTGACAATGCTTTCTTCTGCTGAACGAGGATGCCCTAAGGGCTGTAGGTGTGAAGGCAAAATGGTATATTGTGAATCTCAGAAATTGCAGGAGATTCCCTCGAGTATATCTGCTGGTTGTTTAGGTTTGTCCCTTCGATATAACAGCCTCCAAAAACTAAAATACAATCAATTTAAAGGTCTTAATCAACTCACCTGGCTCTATTTAGACCATAACCACATCAGCAATATTGACGAAAATGCTTTCAATGGAATACGCAGACTAAAAGAGTTGATCTTGAGTTCCAACAGAATCTCCTATTTTCTTAATAATACCTTCAGACCTGTGACAAATCTCCGGAATTTGGATCTGTCATACAATCAGCTGCAGTCTCTGGGATCTGAACAGTTCAGGGGCTTAAGGAAGCTGCTGAGTTTACATTTGCGGTCCAATTCCCTAAGAACCATCCCTGTTCGAATATTCCAAGACTGTAGAAACCTTGAACTGTTGGACCTGGGTTATAATCGCATCCGAAGTTTAGCAAGAAATGTCTTTGCAGGCATGATCAGACTGAAAGAGCTTCATCTGGAGCACAATCAATTTTCTAAGCTCAACCTGGCACTTTTTCCAAGGCTAGTCAGCCTTCAGAACCTTTATTTACAGTGGAATAAAATCAGTGTGATAGGACAAACTATGTCCTGGACCTGGAGCTCATTACAAAGGCTTGATTTATCTGGCAATGAAATAGAAGCTTTCAGTGGACCTAGTGTTTTCCAGTGTGTGCCCAATTTACAGCGCCTCAACCTGGATTCAAACAAGCTCACATTTATTGGTCAAGAAATTTTGGACTCTTGGATATCCCTCAATGACATCAGCCTTGCTGGGAATATATGGGAATGCAGCAGAAACATTTGCTCTCTGGTAAACTGGCTTAAAAGTTTTAGAGGGCTGAGGGAAAACACAATCATTTGTGCCAGCCCAAAAGAGCTGCAGGGGGTGAATGTTGTCGATGCAGTGAAAAACTACAGCATCTGTGGCAAAAGTACCACAGAAAGGTTTGAATTAGCACGAGCTCCCCCAAAGCCAACGTTTAAACCAAAACTCACCAGGCCTAAACATGACAGCAAGCCCCCTCTGCCCCAACTATCGGAGCCACTGAATCGAGCTCTGAACCCGAGCACGACACAGAACACATCTCCTTCCATAAAATCATAGCAGGGAGCGTGGCCCTTTTCTTGTCTGTGCTTGTGATCCTGCTGGTAATCTACGTGTCATGGAAGCGTTACCCAGCCAGTATGAAGCAGCTGCAGCAGCGCTCTCTCATGCGAAGGCACAGGAAAAAGAAAAGACAGTCACTGAAGCAAATGACTCCAAGCACACAGGAATTTTACGTAGATTACAAACCTACCAACACTGAGACCAGTGAGATGCTGCTGAACGGAGCAGGACCCTGCACGTATAACAAATCAGGCTCCAGGGAATGCGAGGTATGAACCATTGTGATAAAAGAGCTTTTAAAAGCTGGGAAATAGTGGTGCTTTATTGAACTCTAGGGACTATAAAGGGAACGTTTTTCTCACTTTTCTGGCACAGCTCTTCCATGTCACTTATTTTGTACATTCATAATACTGGTCATTTTACTCTCATACATAATCAACTCATTGAAATTTAAATACCGCAATCAATGTGAAGTCTGAGCTTTGGTTTAATACAATACCTATTGTACAAATCCTCTACTGATTTCATTAAAGTCTTGCTTGTTTTTAAATAGAAAACTTCTTTCATAACTAATCCACTGCACCTGCAGTGAGTGTGCTTCTGTTTAGGGAGAAAAATCACAACAATGAAGAAAAATAAATAAACCCAGCTCCCTTCCCAGCCCATGCTCTGAAACTCGCTTTTTGAGCGAAGATACTGTAGCATCATAGGAATTCTGATTTTTCTGAGTCAAGAGATGGTGCAGGAGAAGCTCCTAAAAACTGCCTAATTTCTGTCCAACACATGACATAATAAAAAAAACAGTCTCGAGCTTGAGTCATCAAACCAAAAGCAGAGTAGGCTTAATATAAATTTTGAAATAAAAACTGTAGAATGGGCTTATTCTACTGCATCGTAATAGTTTTCCTATGGCTGATAACTACTAATTGAAACCTGCTTATGTGACTTCATACAAAAGGTGCCAGTGTTTATCCCTTACACCCAGTTGCCTTTCAGAAAGTAGTCAAAAGGCATTCATTAAGAGAGGAGCAGAAATTCCTTATTGATGCAATTAGAGGAACTGAAATGTGCAGTAGCAAAAGCGACACCACTTCCTGCACACATTTGTACAAGTGCTCATTAGAAATTCTCTTTTCAAGACTGTCAAAGACATTAATGGAGCTGAGGAAACAATTAAATCTGCCATTTTCTTCTATTTCTTTCTATTTGCTGGGCTTGTTAGGGTTTGTGATGTGTTCTGTACACTGTCTCTCTGATAACTAAATAAAGCTTCATTGCAATCAAAGCCAAACAACGTACATTTTAGAAAAACAGCAACTGCAAAAGAGCTTTCAGAGGAAATTTGTCACTCACTGTTCTGAGAACACTGCATCCAAAAATCCTTAAAGAAGTCAGTGACAAATTATTTTTCTCTCTTACCAAAACCCTGATGACATAACAAGAATTCAGATACTCAGTTTTAATGTGAAGTCATTCATCAGTTTTGGACAAAATACAGATTTGTAACCTGGCTCCTCCCTTTCCTCCCTCTACAAAAGCCTTTTTTTTTTTTTCTCTTTCCAATTGCTTAGAATGTAACATCCTCGGTATTTGGAAAAATAATCATATATTCTATGTATTTAGATGGTCTTCTGAACACAGGTGTTTTCTTTCATTCTTGAAGTAATACAGCAGCACCCGTATGGAAGTAGAGTTAGTAACGTAATTATTTTGTAACTTGATTTGGCTTAGTAAACTGCACATCTTCAATCACTTGGAAAGGAATGTTTCTACAAAGCAGTTTCACTGCAGCAGATTAAAGGAAGCAAAGCCTTAGCAGGATGCTCTATTGAATTTTTACTAGAAAAACAATAATCACAGCCAATCACCTTGAAATGTGCTAGATACAGAGAAAACAAAGCTATGAATCATTTCTTTAAAGGAACAAACACTTGAAGGGTATTCGGGTTTTGTGGTGGTAGTGTTGTTGTTGTTGATTACATCGTATAATGAAACCAGGTTCATTTTCAAGGACTGTAGTGAGGAAATAACTAAGAGTAGAAGCTTGAGACTATACTGAACCCTGCAACACTAAGACCTCATTTTATTAAATATAAAGAGGATCCTGAACATTTAATAACCGAAGTGCTGGAGATGTTCTAGCAGCACTGAGCAGACTGTAATTTTTAAGCTGAATTGTAGCTTAAAAGTTGCTACTGAAAGTCAATATAATTTATTGAATTATATGAATTATTTTAGCTATTATGGGATTCAGTTTTCCACCAGCAAGTCTTGGTAATTTCTGCACTGAAGGATTATAAATTTGCTGTAAACTTACTGGTAAGAACTATGCCTGTACTTGTATAGTCTTTAGTGTCTGCAGTGGTGACTAATACTACGTACTACCAAAACAAAAAGGATTTGGCCCCAAACTTACATATGTTCATACATGTAAATATATGTATACACACACACACACACACACACACACACACACACACACACACACACACACACACACACAGAGGAAGGTTTTTCTCTTCTTGACTTCAGGAAGTACTGACTACATTAAAAAAATAATTTCATATGATTAATTTAGAATTTATGTTATTTAAAAATGCTCAATACATGTTCTGAAATTTCTTAATATATTGTGACTTTGAATGCGTTGTGAATACCTGAGTTTGACTTACAAAGTCTCAATAATGCCTTATTATACCTCAATACTCAGAAAAAAAATCCACCCCATATCCCCCTACAGAAAGCAATTCCTGTAAAGTTATCACTAACTCCCTTTGAAAAATATTTAACTACGGGACTGAAAAAGCAGCTAAGGCCAGTATTTCATTAATCATAGATGATAAAAAAAACAAAAATTCAGCACGTTTATATTCAAGTAGACATGCTCAGATCAACTGTGTTATTTGTTGCCTGAGAAACAACAGATAGACTTCATGTATTGCCAACTATGTACCAAACACAGATGAACGTGTAATTGCTGCTATTGCTGCTGCCTTATTACACAAAATAAAATGCCCAGTATAACTAATTGAACCTTCTTGCACAGCCTGAGGCCTGAAAATTGAGTCGTTAAATCCCACTCTAGTGTCTATGGCTTTGAAACCATTTTTTTAACCAGCTTTTTAGCATGTTATAACGTACAAAACCCATACTTTAAAATGCACAAAGACAACACGAAATAAACTAACCTTAATCCCACTACTATAGAAATAAACACTATAGAATTGACTTGTTTTGCGTGACTAGGCCACCAGAGTCACAAATTTTCATCATCTTGTAAGAAACATCAACTTAACTGAGTAACTTTCAGTTCCTGTGAGAGGTTGCCCTTTTCCTAAATACAAACAAAACTATAAAGCCTCAGAGACTACAGAGAAGAAATTTCTTATCTGTCTCTCTTTAGTCTGGACATATAGAGTTCTTGTCCCACTTTGTCTTGGCTTTTGGAAATTCTGATGCGAGTCCCTCACAGAACTCTTAAAGCCTTCCTGGGTTGATGCTGAGAGATCTTCAGAGGTTGTGCAATAGCTCTGATGACTTTTAAAGCCCTACTCCTCCTTCAAGTATTTCAGGTATCAAGTTGAGGAAGGAGATGCAGGAGATGTGACAAAATGCCTCTTATAACTTGCCTATCCTTTAATAGCTTTGACGCTGTCCATGTATTCCAAGTTGAGAAGAGCAAGACTGCATTTATAGGCGTTCTTGTTTGTTTGTTTTAAATCAACTTCTACTCCATTCCATGAGACTTATCTAGTGCTACCTAGCATTTTAGAGCTACCATTTGAAGACCAGGGCATTTCAAGATATAAAAAAATGCAGAACCCCTTCATGACAGTTTTCATTTTCATTGGTTTAGCAGTCAAAAGTTATTTAAACAACAAAAATAGAAATGTAAGGTGGGATCACCTAACAAGGCTGTTTCATCTTACAGCAGCACCCCAACAATCTGGAAAGCTGTCAGCACATCCTCTGCTAGCCATTCTACAAAGATCTAGCAACAATCTCTCACATTAGAACTTTAGACGAGGCATGTTGGGAAGATGGCAAAGGAGATAGCAGATCTGGGGTAATTTGCTTGAGATCACACACCAACTGAATTCTGGGAAGATAAATCCAGCCTCCTTTTCCAAAGACATCCTCTTATCCAGTGGACTAGTTAGCTTTCCAGTTAAAAGACTGAGGTGCTACTCACTAGCTCTTAAAATATTCGACTGATAGTTTAGAATACTGGATAATACAGAACGCACATTTTTTAAAAGAAAATAACTAAAGTACTAAGCAAATTCAAGCAGACTGGTAATGTTCATTCACTGTGCTGAGATTACCTCCAGCAATTGCAGAGTAGAAGAATAATAATGAGACGAAGTGGCTTGAATATAATGAATGCAAGCATCTCTGCTGGCTGGTAGGTTTTCATTATTCAATATCTGCATTTTCACAGTCATCATGGATTACTGTTTGCTTTTTTACATTTTTTATGAACTAGCAAACCTTGATATAAAATTCAATTGCAAAAATGAACATAAATTTACAATATTTCTACAAACACAATTAAAAATTCTCGATTTGCTGCAAAGGAAAGGTCTTTTCCATCAGCCACTCAACTCTAGAGAAATATTCTCTTAGATGAATTTCTGTGGAACAATAGTGACATCCAGTGGTTACTAAGCTTAATCACAGGCCTCTTATTGCATTCAGATTCGTTTGCCTTCTTACTTCGTATTCTTCTGCTTAACATGATGACAGCAGCTAATCCTTTCATCAAACTAAGCACTCAATTGTATTTTAATTTCATCTCTATGAGAGTCATAACCTGAACGCAGTGAATGATGGAGAAAAAAAAGATGAATGCTAGCAAGAAATGGTCTATCCAGTGCATAAAGATCCACTGTCCACAGGATGATCCACATCCAAAGGCAGGAAGCATTAAGTAGTAAGAATAGGAGCCGTAACAATTTTTTTTCGAACATATTACCTATAACATACAACTAAGTGACATTAAGATAATATAAAAATTTAGACTAGAAACAACTACTTCAACTTCCTTAAACAGCATAGATTAAAAAAAAAAACAAAAACAAAAAAAAAAAACAGCTTATTTTTACAAGAACAAGAAAGATAGATGTCAAAGGAACGGAACCCACTCCATTTTACAAGTTCAAAGTACAAATAATAGAAAAATTACCTATGACATGGGTACACAGCATATTTGCTTGGGAGAAAGTTATTTGTAGCAACTTGCTGGTATGTTCTGTTTTAAGTACTTTAGGCCTGAGGGTACATCAATACCACCGGCAATATTTTAAAATACAGTGAAGGATATAAGCCAATGAAATCAGGATTAAAGCTACTGTAGATAGCAGTCAAATCTAGTTTCCTTAAGAAGATGAACAAGAACTCATTTCACTCCACACTGCATTAAGTACAGTCATAGCTTTAGATTTTATGTACTTGGGGTCAACTATCAGATAATGTGCAGCCCTTGTTTTTGTTTGCAGCTAGCTTTCTAGAGTTGGTACTGTAACAGCAGCACAATACAGAACTTTGATGTGATCCTCAGGGCTACAGCCAATCTCTTGGCATAATGGTGAGTGGAACAAAATTGGATGTAATAAAAGCAAAAAAAAAAAATTGTCGGAGTACAAGAGCTATGAACTGACCAGCAAGAAGGCTATAAATTAATAAAAAGCAGTATATTCAAGACAGTTCTCTATAGATAGCTGGGATTTGGTGGCCAATGTTTTATCTACCAGAAAAATTATATCAAATTTAGAACTAACTCAAGCCTTGTAAAGGTAATGAACAAAGACTTGCAAAGAAAGGTAGTATATTTTATTTGACCTACCCACGTCCCTAAAATTCTTGTCTTGCTCATGATATTTCATGGCTACAACATTAGTATTCAAATGTAAGACTGAGCACTATTTGCTAAGAAGAGATGAAAGGTATGAAAGACACCTACTCCTTTATTAGACTTTCCTTTCTAAACACACAAATGAAATTTACAGTAGTTACTACAGGAAATGTTTTACATCCATGTGAAAACTACAATTTTAAAAATCTTGTTAATGAAATCAAGCAAACTTTTTAGCAAAACAGAATCTTTAATTCTGTCTTATAGTTTCTTACTGTTTCTCACAAGCTCTTTAGCTTGTATTGAAGAAACTGGAGATCTAATCTCAAAAACATAGATCCCCTCAAATATGTCCTTTTAATCCCCAAAGTCTCTTCCTATGTTCCTGTGTGACTAATACACTGATCATATGTCACACCTTGTGCTCTTGACTGAATGTTATGTTTCTATTACTTCAACATTAGTGGTAGACTTAAGATCATGTACGACTTCATAATTACAGTTCAGTCTTGGAAATCTTAAAATGTTCTACTGAAACATAATCAGACGTAATTAAAATAAGGACAAAGGAAACCGAAACATCCTAACTACTCATTTACTTACACTCTAAGCAAAGTTATAAATACGCTATGAGGTTTATTGCTTCACTACACCACTACAAAAATCATCTGCCCAATCTGCATGCAAATCCTTTTCTTATTCAAACTAACCAAGTAGATAACTAGCTTGGTCTCTTCATTGCTTACTGCTAGAAAATGAAGAAACAAACAAGGAAATTTGATATTGGCAGCTGTCTGAAAGAGTTGTAATCATGAAGTCACCCTTAATTACACTTATCCTCACTTGACAACTATAGGAGGTACTACTGGATATTATGTATTATAGCTGTCATATCCCCTAATGTGATATATGAACCATATGAAAATTTTGCATTTTTATGGATACTACTATTTACGTGCAAATTATACCAAGAGATGGAAAACAGAAAAGACTCAGGAAAAGGACTGCATATGAACAGTACCAGTAAAAAGTCAAAAAAGATCAGTGAGATTATCCAGAAGTAAGCAATTTTAAAAGATACAAAATCACATTCTAAACTAAAAATGCGGTGTTAAAATAACAGTGTTTGTACATTTCCTAAAGTATTTCTGTTGCTTCTTTTTGTTTGTTTGTTTTTTAATAACTACTATCTGATTCTGGGCATTTTGAAATACCAAACAAAAAAGCTTCTCAGTAACTTCTATTTCAAAGCTAATTTAATCAAATGGAGAAACTGACTTCCTCTGATGTAACATGCCTTTTCTGAAGTTGTGGGCCTGAGTTTACATAGAAATAACCAAAATACTTTTCATCTTGCTGTACTGTTGTCTCTAGTATGATTACTTTCAGCATCTCTAGCAATGATATAATACTACTTGTTGATAACATGGATTACTCTAGCTGAGCCCATTCCCCAGGCCTTTTTTCCATGCTTTGTGGCAAAACATGGGTTGTGTCAATGGGTCTAATGTGCCCTTTGTGATCAGGAACAACATACTGCACGTTTGAATAACTTTTCTTTTAGTGTAATTGCAGTCATTGGTGCTGCAGAACTCATGTATCTAATTTTAAATTAGCCACTGTATTTCCCAATTCCTTTAAGACTACAAAGCTCTCAAAATCAACATCAGAATGATGCAATGAGATTACCAGCCTCTTCTGCCGGTTCAGCTGTAACTCAGAGGAGAAAACATGCTCAAAATGTTCAAAGGAAGAAACAAAATCTCCAATAGAAGCTCGGCACCCTAATTGCCTGTTTAATTCTTCCTTTCACTGTCCACATCATTAAAAGTGGTTGCAGACAGAGGAAACCTGAAGCCTGAACATGCTTTTCACTATAGCACTGATAATAAGCAATAATGCATTAGTTGTACAATCTCTGCGCCACTGAAAACACAGCCATCATAACTGGATTCCTTATTCCAAAATACCAATTTTATAATCTACATTCCAGCTTACATATTGTTTCTTTTTGCATCTTTTTATTTTTCCAGTTATGCAGAAATGCCTTTGGTTTGCAGTAAAATGTGCAAAAGCCATAGGTGATAAAGGGGAATGCAGTTTACAAAATGCAAACTAGAGTCATACAGAAAAATACTTTAGACTTCATCACCTTAAATAATATTTGTTAACTCATTTTTCAGTTTCCTGTGGATTAACTTGTTTATTTTAAAGCAGGAAAGATTTTCAAAATCTGCAACTGGGAATTGAAGCACACAGATTACATTCACTTCTTGCAATAGTTGCACACAAACATTTCATAGAGTGCTACTCCTCTCCCCTTCCCCGCAGAGTGAAATTGAAACAAGACTCTTTGTTAGGTATTCAAAGTGCTCTGACCAGCCTCATGAAACTGCTGTTAAATATCACCTTGCAGGACACGTGCATGTTTTCTTGGAAATTGAAGTAAACAGTTGTACCTCAATCATGCAGATAGTGGTAGATAAATCTTATTAAGACTGTGTGGGATATTTATCAAAAACGTGGTATGTGCTCGGAAATGTTCTACTGAACTACTACAAGAGGGGCTGCCACAACTTCCTGCCACACAGTTAAAATTAACCGACCTTAGAAAAGTGATCATTTATGGTTCAGTTTAAAAACCTGCTACAGATTTAAGTGTCTATTTTTAATCAGATGAGTTTATTCCCATCTTTCTTGCTAATGACAATCAGAGTAACCTTATACCAAAATATTTAGCTCAAGTTTGAGTGAAGAATAATCTTTTCCTCTTCAAAAAACAGTAACATCAAATAACAATTCCGGCACATCAGAGTTTTTTTGCAGTACACTATGCTTTGTAATATAGCACTGTCATATCATTGTATTAGCCTTCCAGCCACCTGCAATATGAGTCACATCCTCAGAACAGTGCAGGCTTCACTCTGCTTTACTTCATACCAGCCGGATTCTCCTTAAACACACTGTACCACCCAGAATACATATACATTTCATATAAAAATAATTTCCAATTTAAAAATGAGTTTCAGTTCACGTCACACACCTGTGACCCAGAGGGTAATATACTAATATCCACCTTCCAAGAAAGAATCACAACACTGGTAGAAATCCTTCAGTGGAAACTTTTCCTAAGGCAACTTATACCTATTCCAAAATAGTTGGTACTTTTAGGACTACATGTTGAGTCTTCCCTAATTTTGATAATCCTTAACAACAGTTCCTGAACTACACTGTTGATATAAATGTGGGACAGAAGCAAAGTGAGCAGCATTATTATATGAGCTCAAAAGCTGCTTACCACTTCTAATTATCAGCCAGTAACTTGTCTTCATTAAAGAACAGTTTTCCTTCAAGCATAAAAAATGCTGGACCATATATTTCTCTTCATCCATAATGACACTGGCAATACATAAGTTACAATGGCAGAGAATATGGAGGGAAGGGGGGAAGGGAACTAACATTCTAAATCAGAATTATATATATATATATATTTATCTTCCAATTTGAAAAACATATATGTAGAAAATTAACAGTTTACCCCTAGGGAAACAATAAACACGGTGAGATAGTCTGCAATACAATCGCCAGTAACCAAGCTCTTTTAATTGAGAGTTTGAACTTAGAGCTTGTATTTATTTTACAGCTTAAGGAAGCCAACAGCCAAATCATCTCAACATTCCTGTACTTTATTTATATAAATAAAATATATATATATTTGCATTTTGTAATATATATAAATTTTTCCTTATAACATTTTTAGGACAAATTTTGAAAATTTGAAAATATTGAAGTGATAAGCAATTGTATATGAAACTGAGCAGAAAACAGGAATGTAAGGGAAGCTGACTGTGAGTGGTATGCATTTGATATTAATTTGCATGTGCTGAAGTCCAGCAATATAGAGGGGTTTGGTATTTTTTAAAGTGTAATAAACACAGTAACTTAAATGAATATACACAATTTCTTCCTATCCAGATGAGTATAGGCTTGTCTGTAGTTATAGCATATGTTCAGACACAAAAGAAAATTTATTTTGTAGCAGCGTAAATTCATTTGCAATCATATCACAATAGATTGCCCTCTCAAATCTAAAATCATGCTATATTTGGGCTGTAAAAGTATCTTGTAACTTCTATATAGTAATTATAGTAATATAAGTAATAAAAGTAATTCAATTATAGCAATATAGTAATAAAACACATTTTAAAAAATGCAGAGCTACTGACAAGAATGCTCTGGCTTCATGTACTTCATGTATAAACTAACATGGCAAATTCTCATTTTAACAAAGACAATTTCTTAAAAAGGCCTCATCACACTAATCACATCCATCAAGTATATAAAATACATCTTGTCAGCTAAGAACAGAGGACTTCAATTAAATGTAAAACCTTATTCAGCACTTCACGCTGTTAATGGCTCAAATTCATTAATGAGATGATGAAAAGAAAAGGCTCCTATGTACAGAGTCTATAGTGAGAATTTATTACCAGTACTCATTAATTCCACCTGAGCTCATATACTTAAGAATCTGTCCCACATTTATGTCAACACCTCAAATACCAACAGAGAAAGATAGCAAAATATTCATGTTTGTGAAGGCGCATGTACATATATTTGGGGCATGACAGCCATTTCCGAGAGAGAAAGAGATAGAGAGAAGGATACTCTTTTACCCTAACGTAGAGAGCTTCCAGAATATCTACTGTGATACATTAACCTGCTGCAATCTGTGGTTGATTGAACCTCAAGACAACTTAGGTCAAAGCTTGCTATCACTATTTGATAACTCCTTGCAGAGTTCCAGCAGTTCCTTTGAAAAACTACGTCTAAATCTTTCCTTAGATATTCGGCAGTGTGACTACCTAAAAGTGATAATAAAGTTTACCTGGCAGGCACCAAAGTTTAGCCTCAGACACAAATATAGAACAGTTTGTCCTTTAAGCTGTGTGAGCGATGAGGCCTTATGCAGAACAGAGGAAACTATCAAAATGGCACTTTAGGCTGTCTAGCATTTTGATTTTTCAAGTAATAATAAAAAACACTAACAGCAGACCATAAAGCATGCCCAGGCTCATAAAATTTTATGATTATTTTGGACAGTCTTTTATTTAAATTAGATCAGAAAAGTAATGGGAAGAGGTTTACAAAACCACAAGTGAACGATCGTTCAACTACAGGACTTAGGTCTCTGATGTGAAGAATAAAACACTCCTCAGAAACTTATCTCATTTCAATTTAGCAGCTTCAGGATTCATCAATTTTCATCCTTGTCATAGACTGCAGGACTTTCTATATGTGCTTTTAACCTTAAGGAAGGCTATTATTGGAATTTCGCAGCTGCAATATATTCTAAGCGCAGGCTTACTTCTCGAAGAAGGGAAAAGTATCAATATTCTGATTTCTTTTTCAGATTTCTCTTTCCCAAACCCTTTATTTCCTCTAGCTCACAGTCCCCTTCTTTTGATGGCCTATTTCCTAGGATGAAGAGAATCTAAGAGCATCCAAGAACACAAATATATGAGATGCCCTTAATTTCCAGTCTAACATGTTATGCAGAGCTCTTGCCAGGCCTTATTTACCAAGTCAGCCCCAACAGTAACATTAGAACAAAGAAACATTAGAGAAAAATTTTCAGTAGTTTTGCATTACTTCTGCCAGTAGAGAAGTCTCATCGATCAAGAAACAAAACGATAGAGTGAAAATATCATGCTCAATTACTCAGGAAATAATTTAAAAATATAACAGTGTTTTGAATGCTTATACCTTCTGCAAGAACCTGTACTATCAATTTTAAGTGGAATTAACATAATGTTCAAACATGGTTATGCATGAGAAAACAAAAGTTATCTCAAACTATGGGCCGTGATGTAGCAGCTTTTAGTTACAGAGAATTGAACTTCTTGTACCGATGCTTTACTTGGGCACTATATGGATAGAACAGACAGGATGCATCCTTAAGCTGTGAAGAGGAAGCTGAACTGCCTAAGGTTAATTTCACATTGGCTGAATTATTAATTAATCTCTACCAAATAAAGTTTTTACATTCCTGAAAAGAACTCTGCAAATAGAGGCTCTGTATTTATAGATAGGAGAGTTTCCAAGGTGGACAGCTATGCTGCAGCATATAGACAACAACACTTCTTCAGATGATCTGGTTAGTTAAAATGCATGGTTATAACAAGCTCACTTGAAAATGCAGCTGAATAACCCATTATCCCTTTTTTCCTGAGTAACACCAAACATTTTACATCTATTTCATAGTGCTCTTTCTGGAGTGCTTAATAAAAAATGTCTGATATATACTCCGGAAAAGGGAATCTTCCCCTTTCTAAAAGGTTTCAAATAAAACATTTTCCTAGACTTCCCTTCTCAATATCTGTAGCCTATGCCTCTTACCTGTGCATTTATTCAATTTAATGCTTGTTTTATACAGCTTAATACTTCCTCTTTCACTTGCTTGTATCCTCGATAAAAAGGAAAAACAAACACTATCACGTGGTATACTTCCAGCATAAATCTCCAAGTCCAATTTTGTTGAATGAATTCAGGAGAATGTATTAACAGGTTTGAAGGGGGAGGGTAGCTGGCAGAACTACAATAAAACCTGTGCCAGACAGTAGATGAAACAGGATTGAAAATGGAAATCCACCTGCTATGTAGCTTAGCTAACACACTGCAGTGGTGCTGCGTGCTCGTATAAGAAAGTGAAAGATTTGCAAAGGAATATTAACTTCGAAAATGTATGGGGATTAAACTGTTTGGAAAACAGCCTGAAGTAAAAGAATGCCTCAAAGTCAACCACTCAAAAGCAGCAGGCACCTGAAAACTCAGCCTTTCCATGTTTCTCAGTTTATAAACTGTAGAAATTACTGTGATGATTACAAGGCTCATTTAGTCAATAAAAATAAAACACAGGTACCTGAAAATGAAACAGTTCCATTCCAGTTTTGACTGTATCTGAGACAATACCTTCAGTTGCTCATTCACTCAGAGCAAATGTTAATCATTAGGACAAGATAATCTTTACAAGTCCCTTCCAACCCAAATCATCCTATGATTCTATGGCTTATGACAAAACTCTAAAACAAAACCTCTAAATATTCTAAATCAAACCTCTAGCTCAAGATCTGTAGAGAAATACCTTGACTGGGTTGGCATTTGAGTCCTTTCCAAGAAGATCTTGAAGTTTTCAGTGAGCCAAGGAGCTTCTGTATCCTTCAGAGAAGGATTCTATCTTTGAATCAGATAACGTGGTTGTTTTTTTCCATGGTGAGGATTCACCAATGCATTTCCAGGAGTTAAACTATGTGACCACTGAAAAGTCTAGTGGTCCCGCAGCTAGATCAGCACAACTTTTAAGAGTCATCAGCTTTACATTCAGCTGCCCAACAAGCCTACCAAAAGTAACTGAAAAGAAACTGCTCTGTATGTCATATCTTCTTTTCTAATGGAGGAATTCACATAAGACCTCCACGATGCAGTCTGTACAAGGGCCCCTTGTTGGCAAAATCATACTGAATGGTTCAAGACTGTTAGATTATGGTTACTTTTGTTTTTTTTTTTTTTTTTATGCTAGTAAAGCAATATGAATCAACTGAAGAATCACTGTATATTGCTCTTTCCCTGCCTTTAATCTACGTAAGAGTTTGCTTAAGGAATAAAACAGTGCACTGTTTGGTCCTGGTGCTCCAACAGCAGCATTAGTTTTCTCAGGTTAACCATCAGCTCAAGTGCATTATTTTTTTTTAGGAAGTGCTGTTCTGTTAGCCAGTAATAATATTGACTATAAGAAGAGCAATATATAATAGTGATTGCTCTATGCTTTCCTATTCTATTAACGTGCCAGAAATCAAAGCTTGCAAAGCCTGTGGGAAAGAAGCCAGTGACCATTACCCTTCCTTTTGTTTTAAGCTTTCATAACTTTAGGATTTTACTTTCAGGCTTGCAACCTATAAGCTGCAGAGTTGAGGCTGAAGTAAAATACAGAAAAGCAGCAAATGTGTGACAAGTTTAAAACAAGTCTTCCAAAATGCCCTGGTTGTCTTTCCCCTGCCCTAACAAAAACCAAAACTAAACAAAATAATTATTTCAAGGCATTTGACATTTTTTTCCTACTTGGAGAAAATGTTGGAGAAATTATTTTCAAATAGATGTGACGGAGAGAATTTCAGATCTTCAGGAAAAGTCTTGTGAAATTTCCACTAACTTTGCACCACAGATACCATCTGATTTTGTAACAAAGAGAAACCTCCTGTTTTCACAGTGGCCAGTTCAGTATGTCCCCAGACCTCCCTGAGAAGTCCTGTTGAGTGGGTAGTACTTGACTATCTTACAAATCCTTAATTCCACGTCAGTGGACTGAACAAAACAGGGCTGGAGCACTCACTAGCACTCATCTCTTCATCTTTGCCACCAATATGAGCACAGCAAATCCTGATACTAGAAGCAAGAAATCACTCTTGTATTCTCATTCCCTCCATTTTGTTTGATTCAGATTACTCAATTGGAACATAACATTCTTCCAAAGGCTAAGCGTCCTACAAAATTCAAAGGAAGAGGAGCTTATAAGGCAGCAGCACAGGACTCTGTGTATGTTACCATAAAAGCCACAAGGGTGTTTAAGAAAGTTTAACCTTCGTAACTAATTCACACATCAAAGCATTCCAAAAGGTTAGCTGAATTTTACAGAAGCCTGTCATATGCTGCAGCTTGTACATCAGCAGTATGAAAGTAGGACACTGATAATATGCTGACAGGAGGCCTTAGCATTTAACAATTTCCTCACTAAATAAGCATGACTTGTGATGGCTGCAACAAATCCAGTTTTCTCAGTATCAGCTTTTCATCCACTGAAAGAGGGAAGGAGTGGGGGAAAAGCAGCCTGGCTTGCCAGCTTCCCCTCTCAACACAATGTGTGCCCCTTTGATGGCATCCACCCGCTTGCGTGCAGCATGAGGACCAGACTGGAAAATCTGAAACATACTGCTACTGTTGTTGCGGGGTAGAGACAGAAACCATGAACGGCCTGCACTTCCCACAGATCTTCACAGACGTGCTTTACACTAAGGTGACATGCATTTTCATGTTGAAATTACAATTCTTTATCCATCTAAAACAATTGGTGACTCTAGCATTTAGAAAATTCATCATGACTGCATTATATACAAGGTATGAGGGAAGCCAGCACTACAAAGAAGGGATAATTCTGCCAAGAGGATCCTTCATTGCATTCTATCTTTCAAACTCTTTGATTAATTAACTTATATTCATTAGCTCCTATTTCTCACAGAAACTGTAGCAAGAGGCAGGCAGGTCAATATGTTCACGGAAGAGGATGATGGTACCATTGATTCCTCATGTCTCCTGGAAATTAGGATGAGGTTGTTCAGACTATTATGACCTGTAGATGAAAAACAGCTGCAACTACCCTTCACACAGATTCTTTCAGGGAGAAAAATCTAGTGCTACTCACACTACAAATGATGTTGTTTTACTGTTTCTGAGTCCTGCAGGCTGACGGCTTCAGTAATAGACTGTATATATCTTTATATAATTGTCTTTCTTGTGTTTAATACTTCAGATGGGAAGGTCATGGGCAATGATCTGATATGGTGACACGTGTACCCCACTGCATCCAATTTCTCCCAAACCACAAAAAAAAAAAAAAAAAAAAAAAAAAGAAGGTCACAAAACAATGGATTTTCAAATTTCCAAGTCAGGTCAGTCCCCCCAGTGAGCAAAAGATATCCTGTGGTTTTTCTCTGCTAACTTCGATAATGGTTTGTGTTTTGAAAAGACAGTAGGCATGGACATAAGGACAAAGATTTCCTTGAAATTATGCTCTCATCAGGAAGAAAATAGAACAGGATAACATCTCTGTTTTGTTTCTTTGTTTCGTGCATGCAGAAAATAACTCATCAGTATGGTGTGTAATTGTTCTTACTCAGAATTTTAGCTTGTAACAAAAACAATCACTTAATTTTCTGTGAATTTCATTAGAAAGTAAACAGATTATCGAGTCAGATATTAATTAAAAATTATAACCTTCCTTCCCAACTGCTTCATAATACAATTATTTGTAATTAGAAATAAATATCATTCCTTTAAGTAATTCTAACAACAAAAATATTGACATATTTTTCATTAGAGTCTTGAAACACTTCACAAGACTAGGCAAGCATTATTAATGCCATTTATACAGCAAAAACACCTGAGCTGGTTTCCTGACAGACTATGACGGACTGGGAGCAGATACTCAACCTCCCGCTGCCTCTCTCCAGCTCTGGCCACTAGATCTTTGTGACTGCCTGTTCCACATACCTCAGAGAAATTTTGTTTAATCAAGCCAAAATGCATTTCCATTCCTGTCTATACCCTAAAACAAGTATTGAAGTAAATATTGTACATACTCAGTAGGTAGGAAAATGGCTACTCCTTACACTACTAATTGCATTTTAAGAACTTTTCAAATGGTTCACTTCATTTGAGATGGATGGGAAGAACAAGTAGAAGGGAGGCTGGAGTGCCTGAGTACCACTGGTCCCAAAGCCAAATATGCCACAGCTCTCAATCTGTACTTAATAGCCTTAAATGCGCAAAGGACTTCCCTAAACAGCATAGCCCTTGGCTGCAGTTAAGGAAACCCTAATGGAAACTGCTTTCATCCTGCATACATGTTAAAACCTGTCTTCATCTTAGCTATGGTCTACTGTCTACTTCAGCAGCAGTACAGATCACATTTTTGATTATCAGATAAGCATCATCTCAGTTTATACAGCTAAAAAAATTTATATATACTTACTCCCTTTAAACAAATTTAGCTAAAATTTAGGCATTAATATTGTTTTCTTTTTCTCACAAGAAGTAGAGAGAGAACCCACAAAGTGTGGGCAGAAAGAACATGAGTCAGAAAAAGTGAGTGAAGGATTAGGCAGCAGCAAGGGAGCAGCTCTAGGCACTATCATCTGAATTTGAAAATGCACAGAATATGTTGAACTAAAATATAACCTTAATCCCGTAAAATCACACTTTCAAAATCATACCCTTCAGAGGTGTAGCTTGAAGTTCTACAGCCTGTCAACACATAGAATTAAATTACTCAGACTTTATATTCACCACTACAATAACGTACACCTGTGCAGATTTGGCTGATTTTCCTTTTACATTGTCAACTATAATTGATAGTTGCCTGCAGAACTTCAAGGAAACTTAATGCTTTACTGCATGACAGCAGAACACCACCACATTGGAAAGTATATTATATTTTTCATTAAACTAAGTAAACAAAAAGTTTCTCAATACACATTCCAGGAGTTACAACCACCATAGTAAATCCAGATTTCAAGTTTTTAAGTTCAGTTTTAACAGACATTCCACTTCTTGAATAACATCTATTCTTTCTAAAGTGACTCATGATCTGACGTGAATACGATTGCTTAGAGATTGGAATTCAGCCAGATCATTGTAAAATTATTACTGCGAATTTCTATCCAGATGAATATTTTCTCAAAACTGAGAAAAATAACTCAATTCCGATTTTGTATTTAACACCTAGTATAAATATCAACTGCAGCTGAAATAATAACTTCATGCTAACAGTGCTAGAGAAAGTTCAGTTTCATTGTCTGTTAATCCACACATTTTGATTTCTGTTATCTTCCTATCCAACATGACTTAGAAAAAGCATGTTGACATTGTGGTAATTACGGTTTATAGTTCAGAAAGTAACCCGTTTTGATACTAGCATTTATACTACTGCTGGCAAGTAGCGTTGAAACAAACCTGTCTAATGAACTAATGAAATCCAGTTAAAGTAAGGACAAGAAATTACAAGTCAGTATTATACTTCAATAATAATACTACCACTCTAAAAGAAATGTCTCCTACTTATTTCCATGGAAACTACAACTGATACAAAGAGCACAAGAACAAATATTTGATCAAATAATGTTATTTGAGAAAGTGAATTCTCAGCTACCAAATACTGTTTTTCAACATATTCACCACAGTTAGCTACGCATTTTTGCCAGCGATGAACAAGAGTCTGCATGCCATGCTTGTAAACATCTGCGCCGGTGGAGGTGACCCACTGTCACCACTGCTGAAATGCAGCACCCCCTGCCTCACTGTACTCACATCCACTGTTTGGTCTCTATAAACATTCAGCAAGCATTGATGAATGCCAGTGGGTGCCATTTTCTCCACACGGAGGAAGTGAATGCCTCCATGCTTCAAGTCACTTACATGTCAGACACCATTTTGTCAGACTGTCCCTCTGCTGCCATCTGTCATACAGCAACAGAATGCAATGGAATGCTGGTGGAAAGATTCAATCTCTACTGCCATACCATCAACACCCGCCTCTGATGTCACCGGCCAACATCATAAACAAGGGGCATTGCTTTCAGGAAAACCCTGTACATACATAAATAAACGATGGTACACTTTCAGCACACAGAGCCAGGCTTGACAATACAAAAAGGACAAGGGACTATCAAGAAGGAATCAGACTACACCAGGGAATGTACTGCCCCATCCTGTGTGCAAAGAAACTGCATCCTTTCAGGAGAGTCCTCCTGCATTCCTAAAAAAAGGTCCAGCTACAAAGTGCCAAATGCTGCTTTTCTCCCTGCTTCACTGCAAAACATGATGGCACATGAAAAGTAGGTTGCAAGTGTTGTTTTAAAAGTCAAAAATTCTGTTTCAATCTGTTGACCATTTTAGTGTGACAAAGGAGCAGGAATAATAATGAGAAACCCTAAATCACACTGGAACAAATTATCAACACAAAAATTGTTTTCATGGGATAAACATTGTGACTCTCTACTTAAAAAGCCAAGATTATAACGATATGTACTACAATAATCTACTTAAATTCAGGGATGCATCAGTAGGAGCATTGACCGTTGCGATACCTTCATCATAAATTCAACAAATCTATATGCAGGGCATTTTACGATTTGGGCTTTCTCCTGAAATAAAGACACTGCAGTCTCACGAGGAAGCCTCAGAGTGTAGATGACCTATATCTGACAGATAGAAGTATACATTTACAATAAGATACAAGATACAGTAGAACTGTTATATTAAGGATGAATAAATATTTTTTTCAGTTTTATCTATTAACCCTTCATGCATGTTAATCCCATATCATACTTCTAAATTTAAACAATGCAGTTACAGATGCTTTCATTATACATTTAGAACCAAAATCTTTGTTTACAGAAATTCTACCAGATCATCACTAATTCTGGCAGCAAGTTCTACAGACAAATTGTGAACAAAAAGATTCTAAGAGGTCCTTTTAAAATCAGTAACGTGTCTCTTGATTCAAGTCCTTCTAAATGTTTTGTTCAGCAAGCTCCAAATCATTTCTGTTTCTACTTCCTTGATATTACATATATTACATAATTACAATTGAAGACAGACTCCAGAAAATAGGTGAAATACTTACAGAGAAGCAGTTATTTTCAGTACATTTCTAGTCTATCACATCCATATCTGAACCCTGCTTATGTCATCACTATACTCTGCACAAGCTTTTTGAACGAAGTGTCCAGAAGACACCACATAGTTTTTCCTCACTGCTAATAATTTGCTTAAGCCCTAGCAACAGATGTTCAAATTATTCCTACTATTGTCAACAGACAATGCTTTACACTTCTCAGCAATTTATTTTGCTTGGTATGGTATTGCTCATTTGTCTAGCTTTATCGAGTCCTGGAAGCTCCTGGTTGCCCTTCCTAAATTTGACAGATCTAAATAAATGTATCCTGTCTGAAAATTTTGCTATCCTTTCATGGAAAACTTCAAAACATAGTACTTGAAGCCAAATTTCAATACTTAAGGGCTCCCTGCTGTTAACCTTTAGCTGCATGTGGACACTTCATTCCTTTTCTTCTTGCCTGCCTCTAGCCAGGTCCCATCCTGGAAGACTACTTTCCCTTTCACCACAGCACCATTTAGTTTTCTAAATAGCCTCTCTAGCAAATGCTTTCTGAGAGATCAAATAAATTCTGTAAATATACTTTACCCACATGACTCCATCTCCATGAAAAAACACCTATTAGCTATTTTAATAAAGCTGTTCTAGAAAATACAGTTTTCTGGGAAATACTTTTAAGCATTTAAGACAGGAGTCGTTTTTCCCCCACCTAACACACTGACTAGATAGAATAATTAGGATATCAACAAAAAGCAGTTATGGGCAATATTTCAAGTATCTGCAGCAGCATCCTCCCAGGAAACATGTAAGGACATTCTAAGAGTGGTTCTGAATTTTGTTCTTGTGCTCTCCGTTATCCCTATCACCTGGAGAAGCATAACCACACACACCAGTACAATTTAGGGGCTGACCTGCTAGAAGGGAGCTCTGCGGAGAAGGACCTGAGTGTCCTGGTGGACAACAGGTTGGCCATGAGCCAGCAGCGTGCTCTTGTGGCCAAGAAGGTCAAGGGTATCCTGGGATGCATTAAAAAGAGTGTGGCCAGCAAGTTAAGGGAGGTTAATAAGACATTTTATTTGTTTTCTGATTTAATTATGCTTACTGCTAGGTTCCAACAGGGTGTTTATATCAGGCTAGACACACTACAAAGCACTTAGGCTTAACAGTGTAAAGATACAGCTGTTATCTTCATACATATGCACTGGAATGAAACGAGAAAATTTTACTACAAAACTATAATTCTGCAGGGGAAATTCAGTGAATAGTTCATTCATTTTTCCTTTGAAAATCAGTGAGATGAGTATGAAAATCAAGACTTATTATGTTAAAAACTATCATTCAAGCAATGGATGTCGAATTAAGTTTGATTTGTCTTATTGATAAACAATGCAAAAGTAAATGACAAATTAAAATCCACTTATTTTATGGTTGGCAAAAAAGTGCACATAACGATAGATGAAAATTGTGTGCTATACATATACAAACATAGCCAGTATTCAGAGAAAAGCATATTTAGTTCAAGTAATGGCTGTTATTTTAACAACCCAACCATGAATGCTTTATAATAGAGAAATGAAATAACTAAAATAACATTACATGCATGTTTTGTTTATAAATCACTTGTTTGGGATCAGTCTCATTTTTTGCTATCCAATTAAGTTGCCATCTTACAAAGCCTAATATTATCATCTGAGTTATTTTTCACTAAAAGGTTTATTTGCCCTTTTTATACCACAGACAAATACCTCATAGATTGACAAGCATTCCAATTTATACACATCTTGCATATATAAAAACAGGAGTCAGTGCTTATTAACTACAACAATACCATAAAATATTTTCAGGTAACTTCATGGCACTATAATCCAAGCAGAATGTAATTTTCTATGCAAATTCACATAAAAACATAGAAACTTGCATGTTTAAAGCTAAGCTACCAAATCCAAACACAAGTACCTTAACTTCTGTTCTGAAGATACTGTACAGGTTTGAGCTGTGTGGGGAGGACAGGCAAACACACAGCCTAACTTCACAGGAGCAAACCTGATCTGTAATTATCAATCTTATTTTGCCATCTAAATTAAACATGGCATAATCCTTTTAACGTAACATTTGGATAACTACTTTAATTGGTTGTAGTGGTGGTTCTTGTTGTTGTTATGGTTTGTTTCACTTTTTTGTTTGTTTGTTTTTGTTTTTGTTTTGAAGACTCAGGTCATCAGTTTCTTTTTCATTAGCTAGAACAGGGATTGAAATGTTTTGCCCTGGTTTGAACATTGTCCATATTTATTTTTCCCTTCCAAGTTCTATACAGTGTTCATTCTTAACATACCTCAAATACTCATAAAAATGTATTTAGAAAAAGCACTGCTTTTTAATATACAAGGGCATTTGAATAAACCTACTGAGAAAGAAGCTTCAGAAAACTAGCTGTCTTGTGCACAAGTAGAAATATTGCATTTTTCATAGTCAATGAAATTCAATTCCTTATTTACAAAAACCCAGAGGCATATGTGTCTTGCAGATGCTAAGAGAGCGTGGTTTCTTTTTCCTTTCTATAATAAATTTATGCAAATTTAAAAAAAAACAATGAAAAACAATTTGCAACTAGGTTACAGAAATCTCCATGTAGTATGGAATATTGTTAGCTCATCTGCCTGTTATTATCAGGCCAAAGCTTAGATACATTTGTGCAATTGTCCTTACATCCTCCTGGAAGTTTAAATATTCCCTCATATCTGTAATAAATCAGCTGTTCTCCACTTGCAAGTGAAAGGTTACTTGCTTGTAGAAGAACATTTGTTAGTGAGAGGAAGAAAGGAACGTGCTTGCTGCCAGAGTCCAAAATTTGCCGTAGCTCAATATCTCATTTCATTACACAGTTTTATGTATTCTAGTTCAGAAATAAGATTGAAGATTTTCGTGCACTTATCGGGGTGCATTATTACCAGCAATTTTAAGATTGTTTTAGGAAATTATTCAGTCAAGTTTCTAGAGAAAAGCCATATGGAAAAGCATTTAGACTTAATTTCTTGTGAGTTTACTCTTCACTAACTAGTCTGCATAACGAAAACATTCTCTTCTGTCACTAAAAATACCTCAGCTCCCACTTGCCCCCGTATTGCCTGCCCTGTAATTCTAACGTGAAACAGGAATAGCATAAAAAACAAATCTAATGCAGTCACCATGTAGCATGCCTCACAGTGTCACAGGGCCTGCTAGAGATTTCAGGACAAGTCTTCAGCCTCAGCATCTTCAATACGCTTATAATCGATCATGGCAAATGTATTTATTTAAGGCTGACTCAGGAATAGATTTAAGCAGCTGGCTGAAATTTTATTAATGTGAGTCACCCACCCCCAAACTTGCAAATCCATAACAGAGCATGCACACTCATGAGTTTACCTACAAAATTCATCTGAATACAGACACTCTGTAAAAGAAGCAGAGGATCCCCAGAGAAAGATGCATTCATGGCAAACCTTCATGACTTCTTTCCCTGGTCTATCCCCAGGAAAAAAGACAGGAAAGCCATCAGCAGAAGCCAAACAGGAAGCAATGAGAGCATTTCCCAGAAAAGGCACGAGAAAGAAAAACAAATGAAACAAACTTGTGTCCCTACGCAGATGCTGAGAAAGCTAAAACTTGAGATGGGTAAACTACAATACCTACCTTTAAATGAATGTATTTCAAAGTATGTCAAAAGCTAAGAGAAAAGAGAACAACTTTGGGGTCATTCATTCCTGAGCATAAAGGATAAAGAAAAGAAGCAATAACTTGTGTAAACAGAGTAACCACATTAAGAAAATATGTTAAAAACAACTTAGAATCAAATCAGAAATTGGTTAAATGTAGCAATAAATAATATCAAACCTCTGCGAACTGAATGTTCACGTCCAAATACAGGAAAAAAAACCCTACATTATTAAGGACAAGTTAGCAAAAGCTAACATGTCATGCCCAGAGAAATTAAAATAATTGCCAATAAAGTAAAAAACAGTAAAAATGGGAGAGTCTCGTTATTTCAGACATGCTGTGGTGCCAAACCTAATCTTAAGATTGTATTTCAACTGCATGTCTTGTATAGCAAGACATGAAACCCACTTAATGAAAAACAACTTACAGCACGGTCAGAAGGCACAAGACAAGGCTCTCATGGAGAATACTGCTATCAAGAGGACAGTCTGCAAGAGGGATGCTGATGTGTTTAGATGCAATGTTTCTACTGCAGAGATAAAAGCCCCCAGAATTCTCCCTATTAGCACTTGACTTTGAAATGGCGAGCTAGATGAAGATATAAACTTCTTGAAAGTAAACAAAATACCAGGAAGTAAGTACTGGTAGTAGCACAAAAGGTTATGCTAGTACAGTAAAGTAAAAGGTCTCAGAGCACACCTGAAAAAGAGCTATTGAAATAACCACAACAAGATGCTTCTATGTTTAAATAACAGGTTAGGAGAGTATATTAGAAATAACTGTGTTAAAAAATATTGTGACAATATGCAAACCAGAGTTAACAGAAGGATCATCAAGGTTCACTTGCCACAGAAGCCATGGTGACTGCAGAGGAAAAAAAAACCCTCTGAAAATGCAGAAAATCTGGGAGGTTTCCATAGATTCATCCTTAGATGGTGCAAGTGCAAAAATGGTGCAAAATTGACTGAAAATGCCATGACAGTAGAAGAGGGTGCAAACTCAACTGAAAAAATAAATTGTAAAAACTCACCAGAACCAGCCAGAACTCGCCCCAGAATTACAAACAAATTCAAGGATAAGAAAACTAACCATTGTGGCATGACATGTAATGCTTTGAAACTGCTCCAGCAGCAGAACAGAAGGCAGCATGCCTGACATTGGTTCTTACCAAGAAAGCTCAAATCCAAGTTACTGGGGATGGGTACATACAACATCTGTCTAAATTTAAGTGTTAGGAGAAAAAAAAACACCTCCAAGCAGCAGAGAATGGACAATCAACATCTACTGATAAAGCATCAGTTAGACTTTCATAAAGTCATATCTCACAAAGTTATTGCTCCTTTACACAGGATTCCAGAAACAGCTGGAAGAACTTAACAATTATTTCTTAATTAAAAGCCCAGAAATATATTAAAAATTATATTAAAAATTGCATTCAGTGTGGACAGGATCAGTCACTTGTAAGATATAAAATCACTATTGCCACATAATAAAATCCTGCTTTCTAGACGCTCAATCCCACCTCTCTCAGGTGAGATTTTCAAAGGTTAATGGAACTGGGCTTCTAGTGGGCACTTCTTTAAATACGGGTATCTAACGTATCTAACATTTTTGGACAAGGCTCTGTGACAAAGTTAGCTTCAGTCATTCCACTAACAATGTCCTACAAGTCACTTCTGTTATTTCAAGGTAAAATTAGTTCCTCGAGTGGTGCTATTTTCCTGATTGAACATCATGATTATACAAATCCCAAGTCACTGGACAAATTTAAAATAGACACAGTTTTCTTTCCAGCCTCACTTCTCCCTTAGGTTGAAAATTCTCCCAGTCCTTATTCTTTTCACTCCAGTAGATATTTAGTAGCAGACAGAATGGCAGAAACCTAACAAAAACATACTTCTAATTTCTGTGACGAGAAAGATAGCCAGTTTCCAGTCTGTGAAGACCTATGGACTCTTCTCATAAGCAAAAGGAGGGCTGCTTGTCAGTCGTTGCTCCCAGAGAGACTGAAGAAATTGCTGATGGAACAGGGAAGGACAGGTGATGCATACGGCCAAAGCTCAGAGTTGCAAGGGGAGTGACCAGCTCTGTTCAAATGCACCCCAGGATTTTCTGCTTCTATTTGCCCCTCCTGTCTCCCTATAACCAGGCTCATGTGCCTGCTTCACAGGGCAGCTGTTCTTTGTCCCCTTCAGGCCTCCCTCTTGACCTACATACGGGTCCAAGCTCACAACCTCGAAACAAGCTCCTGTCCTCTTTTCAGCACATCCCCACTGATGAGCTTTCAAAGGGGGAAGTAACATGTGATATAGGAAAAAGAAGAGGAGAATCTAAGCAATTTCAGAGACTGAAAGAGATTGAAAGAAAAACAGATGACTAGCTCTGCAGTTTAAAGTAGCAGTGTTAAATGCAATACTGAAACACAGATATGGTGCCTGTTATTTGCTTCTACCTTGTAGCAGTTTCTTCTTTGGAAGGGCATTGCGTTAATCAAGATAAGGCACAAAAGCCTTAGAGATTCACTAAAGCACTGCAGTTTTATAAATCTAAGCCAAAGTTGTGCATAGCCTGTCACAAACACTCTTCAAAGGAAAAAAATATAAATGGATCTTTAAATCTCTTCTAAAAACAAGCATGAGGAAAACAAGTCACTCTTTCCAAAACCGTCCGTTCATAGACACCACCATCACTTTAATCACTGCTTCTTTGAACAGAGCCTTAGGAAGAATGAAATAAACTGATTTTAGACTAGTTTTATAAGTCACACTCCAGAAGTTGTACACCATGGTTCAGATTTTGAACAATTTCACCCATCTGTGGTACCAGCTATTCCAGACTACTCTGTCTCTGCATGAGCATTTTCTGCTGTGGCTTGCATCTCTTCCTGCAAATACCTGGTGGAAAGCACGGTCCCTGACAAGCTGCCTTAGCTGTGCTGCCCACTGCCTCTGATACAAATGCAATGGGGACCTTTTCCCAGTCATGCCTGCCCACTCCTTAGCCTTAAACACAGTGCTGGGAGAAATAATACTCCTTTGTTGTGAGGCTGCTCAGGACATTGAAGGAACTGAAGGGTAGTAATTTCCTGCTCGGGCACGTTAGGCAGCTCATAATAAAAGCTTCTGCTATAAAGCTTTTAAATATTTTTTTCCATTGACTTCTACAAGACTTCTATAGCAGCTCTACTTAAATAGTTTCATTGTGATTTCTAAAAGAACTATTAAATTAATATGCTATACTAGTAGTTCTTCTAAGAATAGTAAGAGAAAAGGAAAAGCTTTATAATATTCATACACAAGAGAGATGGATTTGGCAATTAAACCTTAATTTGGACTTCCTTTAACAATGTAAGAACTCTGCCAACTTCTTCAACAGACATTTAATGTATTTGCATTAACACACTGCCCATAATCTCTTCGTGCTTTCCCATACCGAGCACTCCACACACGTAGTTGCAAGATCAGCTGCTCCTTGGTTGGGCTAGACTCTCCAGTCAGCTTCACTGAATTAAAACAGAAGCAGCTCCAAACTTCAACTTCAGAAAAGCTCTAATACATTACCCTTCACACTAATCTGAAGCATATGGTCTTTGAAGTGACATAGAGTCCTCAGTGACTCAGCACTGCTGTTCACAGAAGGAAGGGCAGTACATCTAACAGTTCTTATTACAAACCAGGAGTCTTTCAAAACACTGGGATGATTCTTTCTAATTCATCTGTTTGTCAAAAACAATTTGTAGTTTCAAATTCTAAAAAGGAATAATGCAGCATCCCCTTTGAAAGAAAAAGACAGTATTACAGCTCCTGCCAACCTCCTGTAGAAAGGGTCTCCATGTTCAGGGTGTCTGAGCAAGCTAAACAATCAAGTAAAATGTGTGAAGGCAATCTGCTCAGAAAGGTGTTCTCACAGGGTTTGTATAGCATCACTACACTAGCATCACTTCAAGAAGGTGAAGAATTTAATTATTAGCTCAGCATATATATGCTTTGTCACTGATGCAACGAGAAATTATCCTGGTTGTAGTCATCCTTAAAGAAGCCTGTTGCATGGCAGTGCTGCCCATAAATACAATAAGCATTTTATCATAAAACTAGGACTGTCCAAATTGTGCAGATATTCCGGATGTCTTTTAAAATTAATTGCTTATTATCTGTACAACAACCCTTACTCTGTCTACTTCCCATTCATTTGTGAGCGATTATATATTCCTGACCTGAGTTCCCAACTTATTCTTTGATATCATTTTATACTTGCATGCCAAAAACAGCTTCCTACTCCAGTCATCAGGAAACAAGAGTCATCTCACACAACTCATCCATCTAACATTAATAAAACAACATACCTCATGGTTTTGTATTTGGAATTAATTATCAAGGGAAAAAAAAAGTAATTTGGATCAATATAACTGAATATAATATATAAATGCAAATTTTATAAATATGACATTAGAATCCATACCCCAATGTTTGAAGATCAGCAAAAAAAGGTCTATAGCAAATCATCTGTTGCAAAGGAATTGCTCAGGTCTAGAATTAGTCAGGGCTAATGCCTCCCTTACATATGTTATAAATTGTTATAAAGAAAAACAACCAAAACAAGGGCAAGGGCAAGACCGTAGTCCAGTATTTACTAATGCTAATCAACAGAGATTCCATTAACTCATGTGAGTTAAGAGATGCCATGAGTTAATGACATTACTACCTAGCTAGCTCTAAAAACATAGAAAATAAAACTTAAAGATAGCAAAACTCCTGCAAATCCAAGACTATTCATTCTGTGCAAAAAACACCAGAAAACAAATAATATTTCACACCAGAGATCCAACACTCATTATCCAGCAGGCTATTGTGTTGAAACAGTAGAAACCCAAAAAGATTTACAGTTAATTGAAACTTTAAAATTGCTCCCTTTGTAAATAACAGACTTCACAGAGGTTACCTGTGAGTGAAGCCAATGACTCCCCTTGTCCAGCATCCACCCCATTTATAATTAAAACCACAAGAAAATTTCAAGGGGCTTTGACACCATTTTTGCTCTATGTAAGGATGAAAACCAACCATTGCCATATTTTTTTTTCTCCGTGGATGGAAGTAACATTATACTAAATATTTGGTAGAAAATTAACTGTCAAGTCCTGAGGTCTGCCTGAGATAGACAGGTAGACAGAGACAGATCTGGGGGAATGGTTTTTTAAGTTTTATTTTATCTGCTACTTTTAAATTAGGCAGAACTGGAATTTAAAGTATCACAACACTCTCCAAGTCAGTATCTGAACAACTCAGCTACCACTCTTAAATCATTTGTTTGATTCAACTCACCCAGCTGATAAATCGTTATTTCAGGATGAAAAAAAAAAAAAAACCCACACATTTCTCAGCAGTTTTGGCTTTGTTTTGTTTCCTTGATTGTTAACTACATTAACTTCCAAAAGCAACAGCAGATGCCAAACTACTCTCGAAACTTCCTGACTACAGAAGTACTTCCAGCTGCAAACTATCCTTAGCAGTGAGATGCAGGGGAAGGTCTCCAGGAACAGAAGTAGCTGTTAGGAGCCAGGAAGCAATGATGGTATGCTGATGAGCAGTACCCATGATGCTCAGAACGTGTGAGAGAAGCTCCAGGGCACCACAGGCAGGGACAGGGACAGAAGATGGAGCCCTCAATGTGTTTTTGCCACTCAAGCAAGACCCTGCTGCTGACACAGGGCAATTGAAAGCCTGTGCATTCTCTGCAAGGCCTGTGGGGAAACTAGCAGACCAGGTAACAAGAGAGAAACCCTTATCAAGGAGAATCTGCTGATTCTTTCCTCCCCAGGCTGCCGTTTCACAGTTGCTTTAAGCTGACCTAATTACTCACTGCTACTAAAGAGTATAGAAAACAAAGCCTGGATTTTCTCTTCTTCCCTTGTGCTGGTGCTAGAGCTGGTATTGCACACACTGAGAAGAATTCAGTGTTTCATAGGGCTTCGATTCAACTGAAACCTTTTTTTTTCCTGTTTTAAGTCTTGTCAAGTTCCTTGTAGGCTGCGTTAGTTCCCATCTGTCTCAGTGCCTCGCAACCACACCTATATTCAAGGAGTCCTGAAGCCACAAGTGGGGAAGGCACCAGCTCCATTGAGAAAGACAAAAAATACCTACTCATATAGCAACTCCCTGTGATTCTGAGCAAATCCCATCTGCTACTTTAAAACATTTCCATCCAGCTCAAATTGCTGAGGTTTTTTATTCACAGCTGTAGGCTACCAGACAGAAGTCATCCCTGTGCCTAAGAGACTGCAAACAAACAGCTACGATGTATGCAGTGTGTAGTGGAGACAGATTTTAGACTTCCTACAATATGACACTCTTCAGTGAGGCTCTGGGGGAAGAACATTTGGCTAAGAATTTTCCTTAAGTAGCCAATTTGCAAAAAAAAGATGTTCAAGTTCTAGCAATCTTTCTTATGTTTTTAGTTATCTCCTTACTTGACGTAAACCAGCTTCATACCTCTGAGTTTTAATGCTGATTTCTTTGTGGGCTTTGGCTATAAGACCACGTTTCACAGATACTACTGGACAGAACTTAACTAGTGAGACAAACTAAAGGAGGAATCAAATGGCAGCTCCAGTTCTGCAAATCAAGCTATAAACACTCCCAAACATTAATACATTCTCTTTATAAGCAGAATTTACTTTTGTATTTATTTGTAAAAAATCAATTTATTTCTTTTGAGAACTTGCTCACATAAGCCCTCTTTAAAACTTCTCTTTGATGTTTCCCAACACTAAGTAAATGAAAGCACAGTGTTTTGGCACTTGTACTTGTTTGAATGCTTAAAAGCTACTCTTTCTGGCTTCTCTCTAGCTCCAAACCCGACAGATTTTATTGAACATTTTTTTACTTCTCAGTATTTCTGAAAATCAGGAGCCTTTATTTTATTGAGGTAACACTAAAGAAAATGCTATGAACAAACAATTACCTAACTGCAGTGGGAACTGTATCATAATTACAATTAAATCCCTCCTGACAAATGCAAGACCCATACTGAGAGTTTTTGGCAGTCTTGTCATATGTGAAAAGCTAAGAGGTACCAAGACTGCACTTAATCCGGGACTCCTGCTGAAACAACCTGCCTTCAGTTGCATACAATTCAGCTTAAGGAACTTTTCAGAAGCAGTTCGTCTCGTATCTGGGAGACAGAGAGATAAGGAAGAGGAGGAAAAGGAAGATGAGAGATTAGAACAGAGACCAAAGATGCAATTGCAAATCTAAGGCAAATTCAGAGACAAAGACATTGTTACCAAAAATTAGCATGAAATGTTCTTAATTAAAGCTAGCACTCAGCATTTGGGTCTAGCTGTTAAATTCTTCCACTACTGCGCATTACAAATACTAACGGTATCTGAGAGGAATGGTACTACTTAGACAAAGTAAGACCCATAAAAGTTAGGATTGAATGTACAGCAACTGACAAACATCTGTGAAAGATCTGTCCTTAAAATGGATCTATCTACTTTTCATTTTAACAGTTTTTATGATACTCTTTGTTGAAGTTAATCATGAACCTCAGCATATTCACTGTCAACCTATACAAATGCTGAAAATGCTGTATACATGCAGATAAGAGAGCTCATCCTTAGAAAGAAAGATGTAGGAGCACGTAGACCATAGAAATTTCATTTTAATAAAAGATTCCCTTTCACTCTGAATTCCAGGAGAACTTGGTACTGCAGGGTGAACAATAAAATTAAGTGTAGCACAAATCTTATCAAAATTGGCTTCTTGGACTTCACTGAGAACTAAGGTGAATGTCGTGAAAGATCATTTACTGGAATGGTTTTTGAGAGATAAAATACAGTCCCTAGCATAGCTGATTTACTGGGATGTGAAATCAGGTTATATAAAAAGAGAAGAGAAAGTAATATTTTCCCAACATTCTTAAACATGAAGAATTATTCTTCCCCTTTTTTGCTTCATATTAAAATTAAAGTCGATGTAGTGACTCAATGAAAACTAATACTGTAAATATTGACCTCCATAGGTCTGAAATGATGGCTGGTACCACTGAGTCCTTGAAACATGTTTGCAAGAAGTAAGTGGAAAAGTTTTGTAAGCTACTGTAGAATTTTCTAGTGCTGCGTGCACGTTGTGAAGTCTAAAAATGTATGCCAGACAGCACAGACAGATGTGATTTACAGCAATTTCTGCTCAAAACTAGTTAACACTGAAGAGCTGACTGATCGTTATTTGACATGATTATGTGTGTTAAGATAAGAACTCTCTATCTTTTTATTATGAAACTCAATTTGTGAAAGTGCCTTTTTTTTTTTTCCATGTAATGCAACTGTAGTTAACAGACATTTCTTCCTCAACATTTCATTGCCCACATTAGCATGCTCTGTGGAATATCTTACTAGTACGTCTATAGAAAACACAGCTTTTTAAATGTTACTGAGTTTAAATAGATAATTGGAACTAGATGAGTGAACAATTCATTTGTTCCTTCTCCCTGAGAACAAAGGTATTTTCCTTCAATGGAAATTCCACTACACAGGCAAACAACTTTGTGAGAGAGAACTGCTTTGTACATAAACAGGTGTAGAGGCCTGATTTAAAAAATAATGCAAGTCAGTTAACTCCATTGACCTCTGTCAAAAAGAAGCTTAAGTAGTATTCCTACAATTTTTCAGCTTCACAGAAAAGCAGTTTCTAAACAGAATGAATGAGAAAATTAATCTAGACTGCATGTGAAACACCATATTTCCCAGTGGAGCTCTTAGCAGACCAAATGTCCCTCTAGGGAGGCTGTAATTGATTATGCTGCTGCCAGTGGCTTAATAAACAAACAAATGAGACCATGACCATGTCTGTTCCTTTATCATGCTATAAAATTCAATGTTGTCATATTTCCCCAATTAGTAGTCAGTGAATGAGCTCACAACATAATCTTCCCTATTTAAAAATGAAAAAAAAAAAAAAAAAAAAGAGTGGTACCCTTTAGTGCTTAAACTGCGGGACAGGTGTATTCTGCTTCTAAAAGTTCATACACACACAATGCTTGTAACCCCACAAGAGGAATAGGAGTAAAATGAACCTCAAAAATGTTTGGCATTTCTTGAATTTATGATATAATCAAGCTTTAAATATTATTGACTGTAAGTTGTATAAAATAGCGTAGCATTAAGATATTATTTATTGATAACACACCGATTATATGCATAACTTGCCAAACGAAAAAAAAAATCCACAATCGCACAATATAATTACACTAAATTTAATTTATCTCAGTATCTTAGACATAAAAAAAAAAAGGATCAGATCTAAATACAGTTCAAGCTGCAAGTCTTCAGAAATAATCCTACTGCTATTTAAGAGATAAAACTGGTCTCACTCTGAAATAACTCTCGTGGAACCAGATGAAAGACTTGCTAGTACCTAATTCATGGGAATTGGATTGTGCCTGAGCTTCATTTCAGTGTCAGAGATCATTTGTCCTTTCTCTTTGTGATTTCAAATGGACCAAGAAAGGGCTGTGAGTTTAAAAAAGAAAAAAAAAAAGGTTCTCATAGGCTAAGGAACATAACTCTATTTGAAAAGGTGATTGCTATAACAAATATTTCTGAAATTCTAAGATTCTCACTAATAATTAACCCAGAGGAATTTCAAGACAACTGAAATCAGGGTCAGATAAAGGCTTAGTGGCATCAAAGCTACCTAATCTGTGGTGTACTGTGCAAATAGGTCACTATAATTTATTATGCATAGGATACTGTAGCATTGGTTACTTAATTACATTTCTACAGAGCTACAGATGAATGGGAGCATCCTTTTTCAAAAATCTGCTCCATTGTTTCAATTAGCCTGCACACTTATATTTATGAGAAAAAAAGATTTTCAAGAAGAGCTGAAAATATAGCTGCTGGCAAAGAGTACTCAAGAAGAATGATTACATAAAAAAACGGATTGGAGAGAAAAGATACCAGCTACCTTCACATAGGATAAGCAATTAATGTTAGCTTCAGGATATCTTATATAAAGCATGAGATGTCTAGTAGAATTTTACTCCAGTTGGCCTGAGCTGATACACTGCATGCAGTTGCAGATAATGCATTTTAAGGAAAATAAAGAAAAAGGCAAAACATAGATGAGAAAAGGAAAATCAGAAGGAATGTTATTAACATTAGTTATGATTAGTGAAATTGGTTTAATTTGAAAAACATTGAAGGAAATAAGAGAATAATTCCTCACTTGATTAAAAAAAACGTAGAAAAAGGATCAACATTATCAACAACAGTTGAGAAAAAAAATCAGGAACTTGCAATGAACATTTACGGGGCAGTAACAAAACATCCTTCTGAGGGAGACCACTGTTAGGCAGTGAAGCAAACACAAGTCATAGCTAAGTGCACCTTCCATTCAACTTCATCTCTGTTTATGAGTTACCAGATGCTTTCAAGGAATACATAAGTTTCTTAGAAGCCAAACATAAAAACCACAATTGAAAGTTGCATAACCTCTGATTCCTATTTTCCTATTAGTTCCTATTTTAACTTCTCAGAAATGGCAATCAGTATTGTGCATTTGTCACTGTAAGTAGAAAAGCAAGTAGAAAACAATAAATTTGTACGTGACAAAGCAAACAGCTAAGTGTGAAACAGAGACAGGTGAGTAGTTGTCAACAGGCTAGAGATCCAAAGCATGTGGGTCCAAGACCAAATAATAAAAGCGTCATTGCCCGGGATCCACAAATAAAATCACCGTGTATTATTCCAATACAGAAAACCTAAACCACTAAGCATGGAAACAGTGCCAACAAACTACAAATGATGTATTCAGCACAGTGAGTAATAAAAATGCCTCAAAAATATAGAGGAGCAGAAGTAGCTATCTATGATGTCATCAAGCTCATTTAAAATCCACCTACACTAATTTTTAGGAGCCAAGCTCATTCCACCTTTCAGGATAAATTAAGATTATGCGCAACTTATGCACCAACTGCACCACAGACTGTCCTTTACACAGAGTACCAAGAAACATGATGAAGGGATAACAGTTTCTTACTTTCCCACATCTCATTTATATCAGTTGTAAATTCATTTTTTCAAGGCACATCCTAATCTTAAGAACTGGCAACATTAAGTAGTATATTTCAAGATTTATTGCCCCGACAATCTTGAAACCACAAGTTAATGCTATTAAATTACAAGTAGATTAGAAATAGATATCAGTGTGCAAAAAATAAAAATAATTTTTAAAAAAATTAACCATTTATTAGTATTAAAGCTGTAAAATACAGCCTTTATACAACTAGCGTAATGTCTGTCATAGAGCCCCAAAGCAGTCTTCTATACAGAAAGTCCCCAACTGTTCTGAAATGTGGCCTCACAACATTATACCCTACACTGTCTCTACTATAGTTTTTAATTCTTACTTGAGTACTGAAGAAGGTAGGAATAAAAAAAAGCAGGAAGAAAAATCCTGGTGGCAAAGGTTGAAAAGGCCCTTTTAAAATCCTAAATTAAATTCAAATGCTTTGTTTGGATAAAAGCTGTCCTTCAAATCATCTCCTTACAATTTGCAGAGTAAAGAAATAATGTCCCCCAAAAAACAAGCCTATCACATGGGAAAGATATATAAAGACACCACATCCATTGGTCCTTCCCAGACAAATACTTTTTTGTGTGGGCAGCAGTACTGAAAAAGAAAAATGGTATGACATTGTTTTGAACGTTTAGGGTGTGTCAATGAAGGGCACAGGCAGCTCAGTGAGGGGGCTGCTCATACAGTGTGGAATTTGGTAGCAAGGAATGAATGTAGCAGCAAATGTTTTAAGCATGAAAAGTCATTTAGTGATGACTATGTCCTACTACTGTGTGTAAATACTTATGGCTGGGAAGAATTTATATACTTGTGCTGTATATAATTTTCTTAAAAGCTAACTTGAAATGCCACTTAGGGGTCTCAATGAAATCATGGAAATTTCCACCACTCCAGAATAGAAGGACGCTGGCATATGGACATAAAATGTGATCAGAGAAAACAAAACTGTGACAGAAATTACAGATAGATTTTCAAAACAAAGATTTTTAGTAAGTGTATTTGATTAAATGAAAGGATAACAGACAGCATTTATCTGAATTAAATAAACACCTCTTGAACATGAATTTGACAATTTTCAGTGCTCTGTGCAGCTCTTCCACAGCTCAAAGGCCTTAGAAAAGCTCTGAGGAAAACACCTCTAATTGCAGAATATACAGACATGCATGACAATGCCCTAATAGCTGTCTTTCCCTGGACAACCAGGCAAATAGGGCTAGTAATTTATTTTTACTTTCTAAAGAATAACCTCCAGCTGTATCAAGAACTGTAGCACTGAAGCAGAATTAGACAGTTTGTGAGGAGATCTGACCAAAAAATGACTGTTAACTACATATCTTACATCCTAAAATGTAAAGCTAACACAAACAGACAATATTAGCCAGGCAAATCCCTCATGTCTAAAACATATGCAAAAACCAACCAGAAGGCAATAGAAGACATGGGGGGAACAGTTCTGTTAGAAATGACAAAGTAGTTCCAACCACAAAAAAACCTAAAAGAAAGCCTCTCTAAAGCCTGCAAAGATGTCCTTCATTTCCCCAGTGCAATTTAAAAAATTATTAAAAGTACCTCATTCTCATTACTTGCCTATTTATCCAGAGACTATATGGCATCCATGGCATCATCGTTCAGCCCCCAAGTTACTTTGGAAAAGCAAGACCAGTTCTCAAACAGCTTCATACACATCATGCATCTTGGCATCTGACCACTTGGAAATGGATTCAAACCAAACGGCTTACCAAGAGCAATCACCAATAGTTGACAATGGCCTTAAGAGTTGCCACTTATTGTCCTTTGGCACAGATTGAGGTTCTAGTGACCATGTTTTGACACCCTATTTTCAAGGATCAGGTTTGCTATACTTTTCTAACTATGCCACGTAAGACCTTATTTAGGAAATGCATTATGTTTGCTTACTATGTTACAGCTTACCACTGTTCCTCCACATTTCATAAGATTACTTGCTTCTGACTTTGAAAAATAAGCATGTATATTAAAATTGTCTTTTCTTGCATTCACACAGTATCCTTCTCTTAAAGTTTATCAGGCATTTATCACATTTCTAGCTGCGACTTGCATAGAGAAAGCCTTATTCTGCTGCCATTATTATTGCCAAGCAGTTCCGTCAATTTTAATGGCATCATTTGTTTAATAAGATGCTAACCAACATGAGGAAGAATGGATGAATCGAGCTCCCAGTAAGATATCTGGCTCATTTCAGCTAGAATTATGCTTCTGCTAACCACCATTCACATTACATGGTAATTTTATCCCAACTTTCCCCTGTGCTAGCTTTTCAAGTGGTTCTTAATTAACTCTGTTTTATTTATGAAAGCATATTTTGCTAGACTTTCCCCAAGAGCTTTAGTAAACAGCTGTATTAAAGTTGTCTTTACTTATCACATCTTCTGTAATGCTCTCAAAAATGCTGGGAGAAAGGAATAATATTTAGAGAAGCAGAGGTGTTTGAGCTGAAGGTTCCTGCTACTTTTAGTCTGGCTCTTTAGATATATAAGCATAATCATAAGCATATAATGAATGCTTATATCTGTGCATGTGTCATTCTGCCTCCATTTTAATAAATGCCTACTTTTTAATAAGTTGCCCTATTTTGGCTTAATTTTGTAGAGAACAGAAGTCTTAAAAATAGTTCTTACAAATACTGAGATCATAGGGAGCAGAATACGCAAGAGAAAGTGTATGAATATTCACACTGAAGGAAAGACACAGTTGGCTATTCAGCTCATGAGATGCAATGGAATTGAAGTAACTTGTCCCTCCAAGGCAGGAAAATTTTCCTCAGCTCCCCAACAACTGGTAATGCTGCGCTTTCTACAAATACTTTAGCAGTAGTTGCTAAGTTTGCAAAAGGAATGAGTGTTAGTTGTCTTTAAAGTACACATTTGGATGCGCATCACTGCAAAGACAGATTTCATCGATACTGAAAAATGAATACTGTCTGCTCGGTAGCAGAATTGAACTTTGTACTCCCCACTTTAGCACGTTATGCCTCAGTTTGCTGTGATTCACCAATCACATTTAAAAAACCTCAGTGAACATTACTAGCTATAGTACCCTTGTAAATCACTTGTTACTGAAATGCACTTTCATTAGTAAATGACCAAAAAACCCCACACTGTTATTATTTAACATATCTCATGAAGACGTGGGACTTGAATAATGCATTCCTCTACTTTTCATGACAAAATCTTGTCGACTTTTCTGGATTTTTAAGCTTCTGGTGTGTACTGATGTAAGAACTGATAAAGAGTGATCCATCTAAAGAATTGTCTACCAAAAATAATGACAATATATTTGAAGTGGAGAAAAAGAAAACAAAATTACATTTAGCTCCACAATAACCAACCTTTCGTATAGATGTAAGAATGAATTTAAGAAGTTACTAGATCAAATCTTAATTTTTTTATTTATTTATTTTGCACAAGGCCAGAAGGACTCAAATACTTATAGTGACCTAAAAACTTATGGAAAAATTAAAAGTATTTTGAGTCTGTGCTCATCATGTTAATAGTAAAGGAAGAAACCATTAAGAAAGGCTGTTACTCCTAAATTGTACAAAAGGACGCACAATTATGCTCATCACCACAAGTAAACAGTTCGTTAAGCCAAACACTTATTTTTCTAAACATAAATCATCAGTCAGAAATCACAAGGTTAGTTCTAGAAGTGTTCAGGAATTAAAAAAAAAGATTACAAAGAAACTAATCATTTCAGACTTGAAACAGAAAGCCTCTTCAGTTTGTCTTTTGTGCCTATACGTTTATCTTTCTCTCTGATTTGTGGACAGCCAAGGTTGTGTATTTGATTTACAGCCCTTCTCCACAGCTGTGCTAGCAAGTAAAACATACTGTGAATGTCTTTACCTCATACTGTCTCATGAATCAGAAGTTTTAGAATTCTTAGCTTTTGAATTTCTAAAACACGTACTAGTGCAATTGTTTACCTATTGTCATCACGCTTTACATTACGCATTCTTCAATACTCACACCAGGAAACGATGGGATAAATACAGAAAGAAGCAATGAAAAGTGACATAAAATCTAGGTAAATTACTGACAATTACTCCCATGATTCCTTCCAAAGTCTTGGGAAGGTGTGCTGACTCCACTTCAATTTCCCCCACTATAAAATAGGGATATTAATACTTAACAACTTTGAAGAGGATGCTGAACATTAAGTTGTCCTTGTAAACTGCCATGAAGGGAAAAAAAAAAAACTATACAAAGGCTACATATCATCCCCATCATCAGAAATTCACAGTGTATAATTTCCTCCTCCATACATATGAAGGCAGGAAATTATCCTACCTAGGAGACCGACGGCACCTGGAAATTGTAGGCAGCCACCTGCTAAATTACTGTGGATGAGTCACCAACACTTAAAAGTATTAGTTCTTTGTTCAGTGTGACTGTATTTACTCTAACACATAATGTTAGAAGCATAATACAGAGTTGATTGTAAGAGACATTGTTACCGAAGAGTGACTGCAACTAGCACATACAACAGCTGGACCCAATGGTGGAAGAGATGGTTCTATTTCAATATCCCAATTCAAAACTGGTATTTCAGATCGTGCAACACAAGAGAAGCTCTATTGGTTTATATAGGCAACAGAGCTGGACCTGAACCCTAATTCAGCCCTGTAAGATCTATGCTGCATACATCTATCTGTTATCTTTTCCCTCAGCACCTGCCCTTCTGAAAAAGAACCCAAGAAACACAACCTACATTTCAAGACACTGAAATGCATAAGATAAGGAGCTGCACAGCACTGACAAGAAACATTTAATCAAAAGAAAATTTAGGAAGACTGTAACTATTTCTGTTACTTTCAAAAGATTCACAGGCATAACCTCAGCAAGTTTAAATTAAGATAGCTTCCTTGATATTAGTGGAGCTCTGCTGCTTAACAGGGGATGAAAGGTTATTTAAATTCTTAGAAGTAACTGAAGGGCTGCTTGAGGTATTTGAAGCTGTATCTCCATTGAAATTCCATTCCTCATAACTTCATCTTGTGCCAGTTTGCATCCGTTGGGCTTTGCAGGAAGTAATTTAACTCTGCTAATTATATGACAACTATGCTCTGTCACACGATCTGTCTGGTTTTGATCTTGCGTAAATGAAATAATAGTCAGCTATGCTGTACGTAATTGTGACAGTACATGCATTGAAGAGATGAGAAAACTAAATGAGAATACTCGGGCCATCATGATATCAACTGTGTCCATGTAAACTCCCAGCTATTATTTTGGAATTCAACCAGAGGCAATCAAGCATCCACTCAAAGAACAAAAGAACAAGGACCTTTAGTTAAAAAAAAATATTGGACACAACCTCCAGATGTAGTCATATGAATATCAGAAACAGCACGCAAAAATGTAAACAAAGAAACATACCTTCTTCTGAATGTATTAAGCCCAACAGTGCTCTATATATCAAATAACTGTTTCACCCATACCTAATCTTCTCTTTTCTAGACCTTGAATACCCAGCTTTTTCTTTCTTCACAGGTATTTTCTAAACCTCATAATTTCTACTTCTTCAGTTTGAGCCAAACCAGTACAATAAACCTCCTTCTTGCAACGTAACAGCACCCAAACAGTATGAGTGTTGTTTGAAATACATCTGCTACCTTTGTAAAAATATGATTCTCCCACCTCCAAAGATTTTGCTAGCATACATTTGCAAAAAGAGTGAATTATATGTTACAAAAATCTTAATTCAAGTTATGCTGTCTTGACTACATAAGAAGAGTGAAAGTAAGTCAAAGTAAAAATTCCAAAATAAAAGAAACAAAATATTTTTTAAAAACCTTATAAACAGATAAATTCCTAATCTCTTTTTTTCCAAAGTTGACATTGGGATTTTAGATAGTCATGTTGATGACTTTTGAATGCTTCTAAACGCTTCCCACAAAATGCTGACAGCCAGTCTTCATCAGATTTTAACATGTCAATTAATACAGTGATTGTAAAGATATAAATTACATGACGTAATCTGTTTGTTTTTTTTTAATGTTCCCTAGAACTTAGGAAACAATTTCCATGTAATACAGTTTTGTTCAATAGCATAGAGATAGAACATTTTTCTTTCATACCTAAATGAAATTGATACTTACGCAAAAGCAGCTCAAACCAGATTTACCTCATCATCAATGACAAATATGGTGATGAGAATGAAAGTAGAGCCATTTAACCTCACTGAGGTCAACTGTAAAAAGCACCCCTGAATTTTCTTTTCTTTTTTTCTTTTCAGGCTACCACAAAGAAATACAATTTTAATTTCTATCAGGAGGAAAAAAAAAAAAAAAAAAAAAAAAAGCAAAAATTATTGAGGGGACTCCGAAGTCCAATTCACTTAAGTTTGGTTTTCACACACCTATCCAATGCAAACTCTGAAAACGCTTTACAGGCAGTCTCACGCTATCAGGTTCTTCATCCCACGCACACAATTCCATTTCTGCTCTAACAGAAAATTCACACAAGTTGCCCAACCTTTACCAACACGCAGTCAAGTGTACTTCGGAAGGCAAGCATCATACTTTAGCATTGTCTATTTTCCATTTAAAAGCCCCATTTAATCTACATCCATAAAAGATTGTGGAGATTGCTTGAACTGTCACGCATCCAAAATTCTGGGAGACCCATAGCTGATATCTTCAGTACCAAAGATTTGGAGAAAGACGTTAACGGGTGAATGTTTTGAGTTGGGTAGTTCTCAGTAAAATGATATAGCTTGTCTGGAAATGAAATTAAATGTGGATAAAAGTCTATTATAAACAACAGGATCCAGTTCACTGCTGCTGTTGAGGTATCAAACCTCTGAACACCTCCTGAAATATCCCTCCTTCCCATTTTGAAAGATGGTATGACCTAACAAAAATGCTTTTTCTCCACCCACAAACAGCCCATGAATTTGACATTTTTTTTCATTAGCTTACTCTTCCATTACATTACTGGGCTCATTGAGGGGGAAGAAAAAAAAAAACATGGTCTCACCACTCAGTATATGCCCTGGCAGTAAAATCATTGTCTTGCTGTTAATCATAGTTTTAAGAGGTGTTTGACTAATCCGTTCAAAAAAAATTAGACAGATGAAGAAGGTGTTGCAGTCTGTATCATCCAGATAATTCTATAACCTTGCCTGCTAGTAAACAACTTCCAACCGGTGCCAAGCAAGCCATTGGAGCAACCTCAACAATTAACAACCATCATAAATATATAGCTTCTGTAATGCTCTTTATTTTATTCCAAAACCAGTTACCAGCATTTAGCTTTATTATTTTCTCAGCCACTGAGAAACAAGGACAACATAACTCCACCAAAGGCAATGAATGTATTTCAGGCTAATTATAACATAATCAAGCTCAAAATCGGGCAGAAACATTGGAAATTCAGGAAGACAAATGTCTCAGTTGCCTAGAGAAGGTACTTGGTAAAACATAATTTCTAACCTGTATGCAGAATTACTAACATCTTCAAATTTATTAAACATTCCACAGTTTTTAGCACTTCTCTATTTTAGATGTTAGGAAGCTGTCCTACTGAGGACAGCTGTCCATCAGTACGTTATGTCACCTGTTATCTTACTGCTTATTCTTTGCTCATCCTGGTCTGATAATGGCATTCGAAGACACTGAAATTCTTGATAAGCACTATTTATTTCAGATGACTGACTGGACTATCACTCCTCTGACAGCTTTCACGGTACAGGCCTCTCTCACAGCAACAATCATTGGTTTTGATTAACTTTAAAATAATTCTGAGATCAAGATATTTTACAGTATTTTCTCATAGTAACAAGATGGGAGGCAATTGGACAAGGTCAGACTCTTTTCAGCGGCTTGTACGATAGGACAAAGAGCAATAGCCTAAAATTGTAATACAGTAAGTTCCACACAATATGTGGAAGAACTTCTTTACAGTGAGGGTGATGGAGCACTGACACAGGTTGCCCAGAGAGGTTGTGGAATCTCCTTCTTTGGAAATATCCAAGACCCACCTGAACACCTACCTGTTTGAACTATTGTAGGGAACCTGCTTTAGCAGGGGGGTTGGACTCAATCTTTAGAGGTCCCTTCCAACCCCTATGATTCTGTGACTCTGTGATAATAGCACGCCACAGCCTCCTGAATATCATGATGATATAAGAAGTGAGAACCTAATGAACTAGCAAAAATAGCCAAAATCTTTCAGAGATGCGAACGTCACTAGTGAAATGTTTACACTGGCATAAGACTTGGCCCTACAGATTTAATAATTTATCAGCAGAAATATTTCAGCATTTTCTTGCAAGCATAAATTGGAGTTCGTCATGTTTCTGCCAAATGGAAGTAGGTGGCAGCCAAGAAATTGAGTACTGGAAAATTAACTAATCCCCTTCATGCGTTTGCAAAACGCTGCCTTCTCCTCATGCTGTCAGAAGTAATACTTCCTGTAGTGGACACAGGAAACGGGAAAATGGAAACAACTAGAGCTAGCAACAATAGGATGTATTAAGGAGATGACTGTGCTAAAAGCTTAACCTTATGTCACATTACTCTCTAACATTTCACTGTCAGAGTATGAGAAGGACAGCTGTGCTTTATGTCAAAATGTTTTGCAACTTGCTCGTGTACCCATGAACACTCAACTAAATTGGATTTCTAATAGGATAGATGATACTTCTAGCTTTCTTTCAGATTCTATTCAACATCTGAAGTACTATCAGATGCATATCTTCGTTCACTCATTTTCATAATCAATGTTGTAAAGGAAGCTCATACTTTGCATACAGAAGTTTCTTATAAACTCTGTAAGGATTAGGTCTAGAAGACAGAAAGAAGGTACAATTCATGCCCGCTACCAGATTGAGCCAGCTTTAGGAACATAAAGTTCCATCACAGTTGTTGTAATGTTAATAGCAAGATAAAACAGTAAGAATCTGTTAAAGGTTTCTATGTTTAAAAAAATTTATCCTCAGCAAGGTGACATATAAAAAGCATTTTAAACAAAGATCCCACCAGAATTCTTCCACTTACGGTTACTTGTATTCATGCTCATCAAGTGTCCACTAATTCCCTCATCCCAGGAGAAGCCTGCTGAAAATACCTCTGCTACTACATTCCCTTCCTTTGTAGAGATCACCTCCAGATCAGTGAAAGAAACTCATGCTCATTAGATTTTTAGATGCAAATTGGCACAATGGTGCCCGCTGGAGTGATTTTAAAACTCAGAGAAGGGAGACCGCATGAAGGCTCCCAGCTGGAAGTATAATTTTAGGTGCTATTTATGGTTCACTGCAGGCAGGAGTAGCCTTAAAACTGCAAAGCAGCTCTGGGAGCCCCTAGCAACTCTGACATTTGCTTCAGGTGGAGGAAGCCTTTTGTACTGGTACAGCCATATGTTTCTGAAGAAAAGAATCAAAGAAATAATGATTCAAAACATTCTAAAAACAGGTGCTTGATGTTAGATTGCTTAGACATGGCTCTAACAAAAAGAATCACACCCATAGGATTTAAAACTGGCTCTTATGCAGTTGGATTTTTGCAAGCTTTCAAAGCTCCACAGTTCCATAAATTTCAGCAGCCTTCTGCCAGCTTTCTTTCTCCCTTTGCTTATTTTCTCCAGCATTTACCTATGTCAGCTTGCCTATACACACTTGTAATGTGACCATAATCTTGTGCTTCCCTTTACTGATCAATAAGGATATTTAAGGCTTTTCCTCACTAATTCTATATTTCATCTCTGTAACTTCTTCCCTTGAAAGATACTACTATTCTGAGCCAAAGTTCTAATTCGGACTTAGACACAGCATCTACTATACTGGTCATAACAACATTAGTTTTGATCAAGACAGAAAGATTAGAAATGAGAATTCTGTGACTGATTAGAAACTAGTTAAGAGAGAAGCAAAATATCAGTGTCTGAAAAGAACGTAAAGGGCTAGTAAGAGATTATATTTTATCTCTATTTTCATTTACAGTAAAGTGAAATTATGCTAATGAATTTTGACTATAAACAAATGTATTAAACATCTTCAGCAGTGATGGGAGTTTATTCTGAAAGAGAGATGTCAGAGAAGACTGCAGCAACTAGGAAGAATATTAAAATTGATGGGAAATACAAGATCTTGCATAAAGAAATGAATTTTTTTCTGTTAAGAGTGTGCTCACACCACTGGAAATAACAGCAGGAAGAAATGATTTGAATGTATTCATCAATTTCAACCTTAATATGAAGCCATAAAACAATATGCCTGTGAAAATAATAAATCTGATCCTAAACATGTCAGTTCAGTCAGCTTTCTATAAAGAAAAAGAGGTATTAACATCACTATAACAGACATAGGTAAGAGAAGAACTTGTATGATAATCACTGGAAAGGATGAAAGGAAGTTTCTAGCTTCTAGATTTTTGAGCATACAAAAATTAAAGAAAAAAAAAGAGAAAATTCAATCTACATCTGTGCTGGTAGAAACCAGTACTAGAGCCCTTTGTATAGAACTAATAAGCTGGATTCAGCAAAGCATCATTCCACAAGTCTTCGTCCTTAGTTAGGGTATCATTTTTCCACGGTTACATTTGATACTATCTCACAGTGATCACCTTTGCATTAAGACTCCACCCTCCCCAGGTTTGCTTGACTAACTAATGCACATAAAAACAGCATCTCTGGTTATATACTTTGAATAATGGGAAACCTGAATACTCCAACAGATTCTATACCAAATTTAATTTTAATAAATACTATAAACGCTTACTGAGCTATTTTTAAGGCATATGTCCTGGGATTCTGGAAGCAGAGATTTTGGTCATCACGAAATTTGATCAAACAAATACCTATAGGTAGATACAACGACCTTTGCTTTGTCTCTAGAAGATCTCATTCTAACAACAACTAAATTCTAATATAAGGAGTAGGACTGCTACTAGAGAAACTAGCAGAGCCCTCCTGTGAGAGACTACCTTTGACACACACTTGTTGTACATTCCCCTTTTGGGCACAGAGCACTTAAGGTCACAGCTATGGTTTCCACGGTGAACCCTCTATTCCGAAAAGAGTCAGAAAAGATTTTTATGGCACTATTCAATTCATTTACCAAAGTCCTCAATAAAGGTGAAATGTGCCCCAGCTGCTTTCCGACTGTGTATTTATAGAAATATTCTTAGTATAAAATGCATTTCTATTCTCAGGCATTTTAGGAGATGAATAACAAGACTTGATCATTAAAATATTCCTGAGGAAAAGCAGATGCCAAATATCACACCCTTTAATGCTGTAACACTTCTTCAGAGAATTTTAGGTTTAAATAGAAATCTAGAAGCAGGGGAACTGATGACTTTTCCAGTGAATTTTAATCTCTTTTGTTTACAGAAAGTTTTGTAGCTTTCAGGCAGATTATAGCAAATATTTAAGACAAGTAAGATGCTCCTGTTTGAGAACAATCATAGCCTGGCAGGAATGGGAATTGTGGTGCCTATCGACTATCAGCAACACAGCTCATTTGCATTATCTGTAGCTCCTTTTATCTGTGCTCACCTTATACCTACACTGAGAGGTTGTCATCCTTGTTTTTATTTAATTGTAGCTGTAAATTACAGTGCTGGCTGAGGAAAAATAATTTCAGTACATCTGACAAACTCCATAGTTTAAATGGCAGGGAATTACTACCTTATCCATCTGAACATATACAACTCTCAGACTGTCTACGCTAGCATCTTAGACTGATGAGACAAGCACTTCAGGAGCCAAACTCATCACATTTTTGGCTGGCACTGTATAGTGGTCTGAAAGCAAAGAGACTGCTCTCCTTTTGCATGAAACTAAATCAGAGGATGTGCTCCAGGAATGCTTCCAATGCTGCTAGTGCTCCTTCCGCAAGATCAGACATGATCTGAAAGAAAATATGCACAATGCAGACTCTAGGTCCTCCTCACCAACTGTTTCCCCCTATACATCTGCTCCAGTTGCACTCACTAATACAGATGCAGATTGTGTTTTCTCTCAAAGCTCCTCTAATGAAAGTTAGGGCCCCTAGCCCTGACAGTTCTTTCAGCAACAGCTGGAGCTCTGTGAAGTCAATAATTGGCCATGCCTTTTCGTTAGGCAAAAACAAAGAATAAGATTAAAGAATAGGAAGAAAAATGAAGTTGCATTCTCTCCCTGGTACAAGTCCCAATAACCAGGAACCACTCAACCCATGAAGCAGGTCTAAACTCTCAAAATATTGTGCAGGTGCTAGGACATTTTATAAAAGCTATATGCATATTTTGAGCGCATCTCCCTTTTCCACAAATGTGGAAAAGATGTGATGAGTACAAAGTACAAGAAGCTGTGAAGAGATTACATCAGTATTAAAAAAAAGACACTTGAATCAATTAAATTAAGTGATTGGGTCTTTAACATCAGCAAGCATACAGAAAAATCACCTAATCATAATTTCAAAAGCTTTCATTCAGCAAACTAAGGAAAGCTGTTCTGTTTCAAGCCACAAAAATTTCAGATTTTTTTAAATAATGAAATATGCATCCACTGGATAATATAAATGCACAGAATGTACACAACTATTATTATTATTTTTACAAAATTAATTGACTGGTAATTTTCTTTGCAAAACATTGCCACTGCAGTTACAGAAAATCTTTCATGTTTTCTTGAGCATCCCTTTTTTTACGCAATTTTTCTCTTCAGAATAGTTTCAGGTAGGTATTAATGGGAGTCCATGACGGTATGGCTAAAGCATTACACTGTTAGAAAAACTAATGAAAATAAAGAGAGACTGCTGCACTGTGGCAGAATGATGTGGCTGCCACTCTGGGAGGATGACTTTACACTAGTCACTGGTCATAGAATCTTTGGGGATGGGCACCATAATGACAACTACGCAATTTCATTGCAGTTCTATTAAGTCCATAATACTCTGAAAATTTAATTTCATTGCTTGGCATCTTAATAGAATACTCTCACAGGACAAGCTGGAAACTAATAAAGCATTGACTCAGCAGCCCTTACTCATCACTGCCATAAAATCTAAATCAGTGACTTTCACAGAAGATGAGGTATGACGAGAAGGGAAAAGTAGCAAACAAATTATTTGCTTTGCAACTGCTGTGAGAGGCTCCCCTAACAAACAAATTCTGCATCCATTATAATTACTAATAGGCACAACCAAAAAAATGTACTTATTTTGTGGACATTTGAATTCTAAGCTCACTTGCAGATCCCAAGCAATGTTTCTAAAATGCTACAGCATAAATCACGTCTCCCAAAAAATTCAGCCATAAGATATTCAGATGTGGATGAAAATCTCACAGTTAAAGTCTAGTTCTATTCTTAAATAAATCACTCAAATATCCTGAAAGAACAGTTTCAGGAGACAAGTTCCTCAATTCTTCATTTTAACCAATCCTACAATATAATATAATATTATAGTGAGCATAAATCCTTTCCTTCAAGAACCCACGCCAGGGGGGAAACAAAACAAAAGAACCCTCAATCAAGTAACCATATTTACCTACCATATAATGCTATTAAATGCTATTAACTAATAGAAAGCTCTTCAAGACAAGATTTATCTTGCCCTTGTCTACACAATGGCACATTCTGTTTTCCAGCCTTTCTGGTGATAGCAATATGAGGTAAATGTTGGTATACTTGTGAAGTTAAGAAAAAAAAAATGGTACCACCAAGATTGTCTTTAAGAGCCAAACGAATTACAAATGGATGAAGTGGAAAGAGTAGAAATCTCCTCCTGATCTCTGTCCAGCTGATACTTTGGACTATAAAGGGATTACAGAAGATCCCTCAGCAGGTATGGACACCTTTCTGTTTTCTCATTTCATCTTTCCCAGTATGCTTCATGTCCTTGTTTAAGATTCATTGCCAACAGCAATAGGGTAGATAAATAGGATTTTGATGTGATTCATTATCCAGGAGCACATGATAAATCACATTGCTGTGTCTTTCAAACTCTATTTCTCCTCAAAAGGCATATCCCATTTCCCTCGGAAAAATTCATTTAGTAATTATTTGAAAACATCTGTTTTTTCTATAGCATTCCAGACATTAACACTGTTTTAATTTTGCATTAGACTTTACACATTTGGTTCTTTCCTGCTTCAAAAAAGGGAAATACAAATACCACAGTGCTCTATATTTGTGCACACGCACACAGATTTATGGTAATTGCTTTACAGTTCTAGTTTGATGAAAAATTTGCAACAAAAACGATGGCTTTATTAGATGAAAGAACAAAAGTTTTGAGGCACATAAAAGACGACCTACAAATCATAAGGACTACCCTTTAAGATGTAAGGAATTATTATTCTATGTATTTAAGCAACCTGTCACAGCAGGTGTGTTTATCTCCACATGGTGCACAAAAATGCTGCTGCCTCACACGACTATCTACCAATACAGATGTGAGGTCAGATCCAAAAGCATTATAGTCTGTACATAAGAAGCTACAATGGGCAGACAGACTTCTCTGGTAGGTCTGAACATTTAAGCAAGAGCAGAGGATGGGGCAAAGTCTTTCCCGGAGCAACCAGCACAGCAAAACACAAATGGAGAAGGAAAAGCAACTCCTCCTCACAGAGCACAGATGCCTCACAACTGTCAGCTTGCTCTTCAGTGGAGGATGAGACATTGCCATGCACAGACTTGCAGAGCCTCATAGAAAAAGACAACTATTCCTAACTACATGATCAACTTAATTCTCTTCAATCTGCTGTAATAAAAACTGCAGTAAAATTAACATTTGCTGGGCCTCTACATTGTCAAACCTGTATTTATGCCCTCACGTTAAAAATCAAAACTACTTCTTTTTAGACCCCTGATGAGCTTTTAACTACAAACCTACAAAAATAAAAGCAGTTGCAGGTCAACTGAATATACTCTGTGTAGGGGTGGGATACATAATGTAAAAATGATGATAAATAGTAATGTACAATAAAAGCAAACATCCACTAAAGTGTGTTTAAAGTGGTAACAAAGCAAAGGCCTCACTCTCCATCCCATTTAAACCTTAATTTTAACATTGAAACGAATCTAAATAAAAAGATAAATATATTGTGCAGACATACCAATTATAAGTGCCTATGACTTCCAAATGACATCTGTGCCTATAGCTTCAACCAAACACTTCAACAAGCCTTCCTTTTTTTTTTTGTTACAATCATTTCAATCCTACTATCTATACTTCTAAATCGAATACATTCTGCACATTCTGCAAGAAATGCACATTAAACAACCGCATAAAATTCCACACAACTTAAAATGAAAACCTTGTTGTGCTTAAACGACACAATTTCAGAATAAGAATAATATTAGAAAAGTTTAACAGCAAATCCTTAAATTGAGACTACTATTTTAAGGTTAGCTATTCTCTGAATAAATGTATTTTTAATGAAAACTGTCACGGTAAAATAAAATCCAATAATTACATAAAAGTAAGGACAGCTGTTGTCATCTACCTGGACTTGTGCAAGGCCTTTGACATGGTCCTGTACCACATCGTTTTTTCTTAACTGGATAAATATGGATATGAAGGGTGGAATATCTGATCCGTCAAGAATTGGCTGGATGGTCATAGCCAGAGGGCTATGGTCAACAGCTCTATGTTCAGGCAGAGGTCAGTGTACCCCAAGGGTCTGTCCTGGGGCTGATGCTCTTCAACATCTTTATCAGTGACATACACAGTGGGATCGAGTGCATGTGCACCCTCAGCAAGTTCCCTAGTGACATGAAGCTGAATGGTGCAGTGGACACAACAGAAGGGAAGGATGCCACCTAGAGGGACCTGGACAAACTTGAAAAGTGGGCCCAATGTAAACCTAGTAAGATTCAACAAGGCCAAATGCAAGGTGTTGCACTTGGCTCAGGGCAACCCCAGATATGCATACAGACTGGAAGAAGAACTCATTGAGAGCAGCCCTGCAGAAAAGGACTTCAGGGTGCTGATGGATGAAAAGTTTGATGTGAACTAGCAGCGTGCACTTGCAGCCCAGGAAGCCAACTATATCCTGGGCTGCATGAAAAGAGAGGTGGCCAGGAGGTCAAGGGAGGTGATTGTTCCCCTTCATAATCTGCCCTTATGAGGCCCTATCTGAAGTACTTTGTCTAGACCTGGGATCCCTGACAGAGGAAAGATGTGGAGCTATTGGAAGAGGAGGTCCATGAGGATGATCAGAGGGCTGGAGCACCTCTCTTATAAAGAAAGGTTGAAGGAGCTGGGTTTGGAGAAGACATCATTGAAGCCTTCCAGTACTTGAAGAAGGCTTATAAACAGGAAGAAGACTGACTTTTTACACAACCTGACTGTGATAGGACACGTAGGGATGATTTTAAACTAAAAAAGGGGATATTTAGGTTAGATGCTAAGCAGAAATTCTTAACTATAGGAGTGGTGAGGCACGGGCACAGGATGCCTAGAGAAGTTGTGGATGCCCTATCCCTGGAGACGTTCAAGAGTAGGTTGGATGGGGCCCTGGGCAACCTGATCTAGTGGCTGGCAACCATGCCAACAATGGGTTGTAACTAAGTTAATCAACGCCCCTTCCAACTCAAGCCACTCCACAATGATTCTATCAACTACAGGATTACAAATTCTGCCTGCATGTAGATGGGCACATGGAGGTTTTACCATACTATAATAGCACATTTTGCCTTAGGATGACTGAGGACCAGAGCTGCCTGATCTTACATTCCAAGTAGTATATTCAGCACAAAAGGCAATCATGATTTCCTAAAGCTACGTAAAAAAATTGTGTCAAATGTAACTTAAAGCTTGTTTTTCAACTCTTCCATAGTCAGTAGAATTTTTGAGAAAAGGCTGCAGTAAAGCAGTCTGCAATATAAAAAAAAAAAAAAGGTACTAACACTTTTTTTTCCCTTTTACTACAGTTACATCTTTTCCTAAGTCATACAGATTTTCTAATTAACATCAGTGAGAAACTGAAATCCTACAAGGGATAAAAAAAAAAGTTGACGTACTAAATAGAAATTTGCGGAGATAAAAGCACAAGTAATGATAGAATCAATGTGAAGGTTGTTATGCTTATTTAGGATAATTGTAATCCAAGACATATTAATCAGACTCATTTCTTGCTCAATGCTTCAGACTGAACCCCAGAACAAATAATACATATTAACAATTGAAAAATTATATTTTGTACTAAACACATTAGCTTAAATCTTCTTGTCCTGAATGATATTTGAAGTATAATGTTTTCTATTTTAGCTCAAATAAAAAACATCTGTCTATGGAGATACTAGTAAGTCTTCTATTCACATTTAATTTACTGTATTGCTGTAACTATCATAAACACAACCATGCAGAGATTAAAAGCAGTTTATGAAATATGATTGTCAGTTGTTTAATTTGTTATCAGTCATTCTCTCCTACTGCATTTAACAACATAATTAAGTTAGCACCAGTGCTGTTCTCCACTACATTGTGTCAAGAACTGCTGCACTTAAACCAGCAGCAAGGTCACCTTTCCCCACAACTCTCACAATCCCAAATCACCACAGAATTTTTAAAAGACTGCTGTCAAAGACTGAATAGATTTATATTATTTTTAACAGTCTAATAAAATTAGAGAGTTGTGCCACCATGAATGGAGGCTAAATTTTAAGTTACTAGGCACGTAGGAATATTAGATGCACACTTAAAATGAGCTATGATGCTTTCCACATTCCATAAAAGCCAGCTTCCTCATTGGCTCTTAAAGCGCTATAGAACTGCACAAAAACTTGTTGGTAAAGGAAGAGAAATTTCTCATTATGCTAAAACTACTTCACCTGAATATATTTTCTTTGGCCTACTTTAAAAAATGTTAAAGAATATTTATGAGATAGTGAAATGATACGAATATCACCACCCACAGTAAAAAGTAAAACGCTTGATACATATAAAATATAGTAGATTCTAAGACTCCAATTAGCTTCACACTCGCAGATCAGCAGGCCTGTGCAGAGACCTAGTTTAGCCAGCTGAGTTCCAAAATGTTCTTGTGTCTAGTAGATTAATACAATAGGGCATTTTAAAATTGTATTGGTTTGTATGTTTTCTGTATGCTGGAAAACTTTTCTGTTTCACTTCAGTTAGCTTTTATTAGATGGTAGAAGACTGGTAAATTTTCATTATTACTAATATTTTAGGGAATGATATTTGCTATGTGAAAGGTTACAAACCTATGGATTCCACCTGTTCTTAGCAATCTTCATCCACCCTGTCACATCTAAGGGTATAAATTATATTTTCAAGTCCTGTTTGCTTGAATTAAGACTTTCGAAAGATAGACATGCTGAGGATGGTAGCGGGGCATTTGTCTCCATCCCACGTTTCAGTCTAGCTGGTTTTCTATACATAAAATTATAAATTCCTACTAACAGGAATACAAATCTCCTGAAGAACCTATATGCGCTCTGTGTGTGCAGATACTTGGACCTTCTACCACAAACTCTCTGGATTGCTACTGATTTCCCCCTCCTTCAGATCACTGCTGATAGGATCATTCAGGAGCTCTTCAAGTAATAGTACTTGCATTACACAGAAACAAAAAGCAAACCTCAATACAAAGTACACTAGCACAGATCACACAGACTATTTCTGCCTTCAAGTATGTCATAGAGGTAAATTTGCGTTCTTAAGGAGAAGATAATACATTCACAGACTTCTAGCATTACTGTAGCTTGTATTTCAGGACGACAGCCCCCCAAAACTGCTAACTTGAGCTAATCACAAAGATCTTTTTACTATAGGTGTTTATTTTGTTTCATCATGAAATTGCTATAGAAAGGCTGGAAGATAAATCCTTTGAGCAAAGAGGACAATACATTCAAGAGGGCCAAATGATATTTTACTAAATTCCATCACTAGGCAGAAAGATTGACTTAATCAGTCTGGATTTCTGGAACTTCTCTATTTCTACTTTTCTTTTGATCAAGCTGTATGTGTTAAGATGCGGTAACTCCAGGCAGGCCAAATTTACACACTAGAGCCTTTGAACATCAAAAGAGCTTGCTGGCCCCTTTAAATTCAATTTTATCAGTACCTCAGTTACGGAGAAGTTGCTCTCTCTCCTCCTCACAAGAAAATATATTTCCATTTATATCATCTTACAATTTCATATAACACTCTGTGGAATCCTATTTCCCTTGTCAACTGTGATCAGACTCTCTAAGAAAGTTACAGACTGGAGCTGGCAAAGTATGTGTTCAGAAGGCTTTCTGTAGTTTATACCCCAGTAAAGATGATTCCAACATCTGAAATAATTCCATCATTTTCAGGGTGATTACATACAAAAAATGGGAAATGCATCTCAGAGATTTTGTAGGAAAATTATATACTTTACAAATTAAATGGCATATTATAAGTTGTTATATGATAGAGATGTGTGGGCAGCCAATTTTGCAAGAAAACTACCTGCTACAAAAGAAAAAAAAAAAAAAAGACTGCAATCATTTAGTTAAGTCTAAAAGCAGATGCAGTACCTGCACTGAATACCAGACCATAACGAAAGAAACAAAAGGCAAACTCTGTTGATGCTGATGTTGCATGTATGTCATAGCACGAATAACTTCAGCTCCGTGAAAAACAACTTTTCCAACTTGATACAGTGTCCAAGAAAAAACTGTTTTGTATTCTGACATTCTAATGGAATCATAGAATGGAAGCGACCTTAAGGTTCATCAGGTTCCAACCTCCTGACATGAGCAGGGCTGCCACCCACCGGTTCAGGCTGCCTAGGGCCTCGCACACCTCCAGGGATGGGGCATCCACAGCTTCTCTGGGCAACCTATTCCAGTGACAATGAAGTTTCCCTATTTCCAGTCATCAAGTACTCCACCTGACAACCATGACTTTTTGAATATGATGGCAGGTGGTTTGGCAACCACATCAGCCAGTTCATTCAGGACCCGGGGAAGCACAACATCAGGCCCCATACAACAGACTTCACTGCACATAGCTTCTACCTACATATCAATTGACTTGCAGATCAAATCATGTTGTTTATTTGCACTGATAAGGCTGAAACTTTGCATCTGGTTTATTTAATTATCTGGACTATAAAATATCAAATAAAAATAACAAAAAAGCAAAATTGAATTTTACCAGTTTTGTTACTATCTTAGCTCTTTAAAAGCTTGGGCAATACAGTTGTAGAAAGATGAAGACAAATCTGGAGGCCAATTCACAACTCCTAAATTTGAAGCTCATTTTGAGCAATTGTTTAGACCTGTGCTCTCAAGAAAAGGTATATAGAAAAGGCAATTACACATCTCCTCCTCTGCTTTACATGCAATTACAGATACTCTCCTAGCAACTGTAAGATTTTCTTTCCAAAATGATACAACAGTGAGAACTTTTTAAATTTTTATGAATTTGTCCTTAAGCAAGTAGCCTATGCCAACTCTGTGCTGTTTCTACATTCATTCTGCTACAGAGTTGGAGCATATACAGCTCACAACCATGTGCAATACAAAAACAGAGCCAGGCCAGAATATGTTATAGGAGCTACAGTATCTGAGATAAAAGCATTAGCAGAACAGATGCCTAGCTTGCAAACAAAAATTGAGTAGCACAGAATATATACATTTAATTTTGCAAATCACCCAAGAGTTATTTTGACAAGTGCACTGAGTTTATTAAGTTGCAATGAAATGTATCAGGAGATTACCCCCATTTTTTTTTTACATCTACTATTTTATTAGCATACAAATAAGCTACGGTAGATTCCTAGCCATTCTCAGTGGCTCACTGAGGGGAAAAATATCCTGCCTACCCCAGATCTTTTGCAGTTCAAGGCATGGTGGCCCTCTGTGCTGTACCACCCCACAGGACTGTCTCTCCCAATTACCGCTATCACTTTCACCAAGGTCTCTTTCTTTAGGGTAGAGGGAAATAGAAACTCTGCACAAATTTCCATAGGAAACAGACAGAAATGTCAACCACCTATTTTGAGCAGAAGTGCTACCTCAGCAGAAGCAATTCAAGATAAGATAGAATCAATCTGTTCTAGGAGTGCCGCTCTTTAAGAGCAAATATTCTCCTGGATCTCCAGTGAGCCACTGACAAAGAACGCCAGGAAAGAGTACTCAACTGTATGGGTCAGCCACAAGGAGGCCGTGATGAAATGCACATGCAGAACTTGCAGCATTTTAAGTCTGCTGTAGGTTCCACTTCTCAATCACTCAGCAGCTAAGTCCAAAGACTAAAGCCAACCCAGAATCTCCTCATGGCAGGGCTATGGCATGTGTATAGCACTGTTCTCTATATGCTTATACAGATGATTAATTTTTTTTTTCTTTTGGACGCATCTTTCCACATAACTTCAATTGAAGCGTGATTTTCCTGTTTAGCAGTTAATATTACAGGTGTGATTAATGCACTGACAAATTTTGCAGTCCTGAATAAGGGTTTTCTTAGCCAATTGCAGAAATTCTGGGTGGTCGATGGGTGTTACCTTTCTGTAGAAAAACATAATTATTCCTTGACTTCCTCCCCTCTTTTTAAAAACAGCTTCATAAGCTTCCCCAGATGAAAACACTCCAGAATCAGGTGATTTTACTGTCAGTGTATACTCTCTGTAACAGCTCAATTTATTTGTGATACCTGCATTTTGATTAACAACCAGCACAGCTTCAGAATTTAACTTTCATTCAGTCAATTCGGTCTCAATTTGGAGCACTAACACAATACGGAAGTGAGAAGAAAACAGATCTGAACAAAAGCTGAACAGATGGGACTTAAGCAAGAAAGTCCCTGATCCTACACAGAACAGAGATCTAAATTCTCTTTAAACCTACTTGTTGGCTTTACTCTTCTACCTAACAAGGACCATCCTCACTCAAAAGACTACTTCTTTGTTTGTTTGTTTTTTTCTATTTGTAGAAAAATACAACAGCCTTTATTTTTTTGGGAAGTTTTCTGGGCCAAAAATGGGTTTACTTTCTTTGCAAGGGACGGGAAATATATGTCAATACCAAGGAATTTATTTGTTTTGATTCAAGGCATCTCTGAAACTTAATTTTTGGAGTAAGACTGGAAAGATTCGGCGAGATCACTTGATCAAGTACTTGACCCTGGCAAGAGCACCCATGATGCCTTTGTCCTTGACAACAGCATAGCTAACAAATTTCTAACTATTTTCCTACAGAGGACACTTCACAACTTCTTCCAGCAACCTGTTAGTGTACTTAATTACTCCTAATAGAAAAATTTTAATGCTACTGAATGCTGCTTCTTGTTATGCCTACCACTACAGTGGATCATCTTGTCTTTGTACCAAACTAAGATTTCAAATCATCCCACTCTATAATTTCTAGACCCTGATGTGTCCTGATACTCTCCTTCAGATCGTTCATGATTATTTTGAACCTTTCTCTGGCAACTCTGCTCAGTTCTGGACAGTATCTCTCTTCTGACATGACAACTCAGCATTGAACATACTTAAAGAATTACTGTTCATGCCTTGACAGTGAACACTTACCTCATATTTCAAGACTGTTTCTTAATAGCACAGAAACGCTCATATGCCCTGTGCAATCCGCACCTGCCTCTCCTCCCGAAACACGGCTTGCACAGGTGCCCCTGACTCCATGGGAACAGCTGATTATGACCACACAAACACAGAACCTGGAGATAGAAGGGGCATCCTGTCTTTTCAAACCACCTCTCCCATTTGCTGGTGAATGTAAATTCTGGCTCTGCCCTTCAACATACCCAAAACCTCCTATTACAAATTTAGTATTCCACTCCATTAAGTGGCTCCCTTAAGATCAAATCCCCAGCAGAGACCTCTGCAGAGGATTGCTTAGAACATTATTCAACATTGAGAATGAGATTGCTTAGCTCACTTGTTAGAGTGTTTCTCCAGCTCCTCACCTGCACCTCAGCACACAGTGAGTGACCTTACAGTTCACATTTCTGAACAAGCCCACTGTCACTTCCACATTTTTCCTATAGTACTGCAGTCACACACACTAAAAGATCTGCTTGTACTAGTGATTTTAACACATTTTTAATTAATTACTTTTATGCTATGTGCAGATAACCAGAAAGACAGCTTATTCTACAATTACAAAAAGCTACTTTCTAAACATGCTTCTTAAAATACACATAATATGCAAAACAAAAGTACAGGTTTATTCCACAGTGTTTGTATTTTGTGGCTACCAGATAGAAAACTGTCACCATAACAATGTTGACCACAAGGGCAAGGTGTTCCAGACGCACGGGATGTTTAAGTGTTATGACATTGCCTGTTTCTGCTTCTCAGCTCAGTACATGCTAGGCTTGCTGAGCCAAATGTGCTAAGCAAGTAATCTGGAGGTATTTTGGCTCTGCTTATTCTGCATGCAGCACATGAGTGACCTCTTTGGAAATACTCACGCATAAAGTTTTAAAACCATCTCTCTCCAATTTTAATATGCATAAATTTGAGAATTCACACAAGAATATGCAATGAAAAAGAGAACCAACAGTGAGTACAATAAAAGCTAATTTTCTTAGCATGCATTTGTCTATAGCCACCATGAAAATTGCTTCAACCAGTTGTAGCTGTAGGCTGAGGATGAAATATATCCTTTCAAAGCTTAATGGAAGAAATAGGCATTAATGAAACACTTTGATTCTAAAAGTAAAGATAAGAAAATTGGAAATTAAAGTTCCTGAAGCAATTGGAACTCTGTTATATTTTATGTGTGTATTGAAGTGAAAAATGAAAGCATATGTATGCACAAACAGAATTATAACAGCCATGAAATATTATAACCACGCAACATTTCTTCAGGGGCTGCGTTTGTCAGATTTCTTGAACATTTCCTACCTGAAAATGTCACACGCCCCAAGAGATCTGAGAGCTGGATGCAAGAAGATTTCCTAGAAAAATTATTAGAGTAAAAGGACCTTTCATCTGGACTTGTTAGAAATCAGCATTTGCACTGTTACGCTACCCAAATGCACCGCTTTGTACTGAGATGAAAAATTCTTCACACTTGAACCAGTTCTGATAGTAATTAATGACCTATTCAACTTAACATACTGGTCTTGATGAGAAGTGGCATCTGTTATGATAGGAGCAGATGTTCTTTGTAACACTTTTACATACCTAACATACATTATAATAACCAATTAGCAAACACTTCAAAGCCTAGCTATTACGCACACTGAACTACAGTGCTATTCAATGCACTTTGTTTGAAAAGGTGTAACTTGCAAGTAATAGACAGATGTAATCATGCAGTTTGTACAAGTGGAAGAGTGTAACATGGGATGTTAGATATACAGCTAGTTTACAATCATGATACACCTTTTAAATTCAAATGTACTAAGCAGATGGTCTGTTTAGTTAGATGCTCTGTTTAGTGCATATATTAAGCCCTGATGTTACGAATAACTAGCAGATTTCTGAAAGATCACCAAACAATCAAGTATTCTCAAGTCTTGATTTAGTAAAATCTCTCACTCTGGTAAATAAGTCATTTCAACCTTTAAATACACAAGGCCAGATTGTGATACAAAGCTGGGATTTGTAGGATTATTCACGACTAAAAACATATTTGTCAATGAGAGTCACTGTATCAGCCTCTCTCTGTTAGTTCATTAATCAGTTGAAAATTTTATTTGATCAAAATAACTATCCATAACACTTCGCAGAAGAGCACTAGATTAGAAGCAATTCCAAGATGACACAGTCTTCGATTATTACCACTTATGTGAACGTGGACACATATGATTGAATCAGACATTAATAGCTGGAATAAAATGCGGTATTTCTATGAAACACTAACAATTAAAAGAGAAAAGGAAAGCTTACTGGCAACTCATTTGAAGATCCCCATCCCATACTGCATGCCAGATTTTTTGGCAATAATCACCCAGTAACAGAGTTACTGCTGAAACAAAACAGAACATCCTTAACAGCATTTACATTCTGAAGTACTAGAGTGTTAGCTACTTGCTAATTCTAAAGACACCACAGACAACTGTTTAAACTCCAATAAAAAAAGCAGAAATTGAATAGGAAAGTTTTATGATCAAGTCTTTCTGCTCAAAGACTTCACTCAAAAAGAAAAGGATGTAAAATAAATGGAAGTTCTGTTACTTCAGTACAGATTTATATGCAAGTGCTACCAGTTCCTTAGTTCAGATGATAAAAGCTGAACTACACTGAAGGTCTGTTTTCTACTTTGTGGCAACCAACATTAAGTTTGTTCTGAATAAATTTTTCAAACATCTGATAAAAAGCTCTTTGCATACACTATTAACTGGTCTGTGAAAAAAATTAACCCAAAAGCAGATGGATGATGCTCTGTAATGTAAAAAACCTGACTTCTCATTTTCTATTTTGCACATCTATATGAGTAATATGGTAATAGTAATACTGCATCTTCCTTAAGTAGGTCACTATGAATACTTGGGGTGGCAATAAATTGGTCAAAACAGAAAATGGGAAGGGGAGCTCATAGCAATTTAACTTTGTGATAAGGACCACAACCACAGATTCCAATATAGAATATAGAGCATTTGATTTAAAGATCAAAGTGTAGTTATGGTGTTTATGTTCAGGCGATTAACAATCATGCTAGTACACAACTGCAATGTGGTAAACGGAGCAACCTGCTTGCTCAGGCAGTAGAAGACTGTTTGATTGTAAAGTGATGCCAACACTTGAGAGTTAATAATGGTTTTTAAAATACAATCATCTTAAAAATTAGCTACTGTTTATGCTACTACTTGCTTGGCAGCTATTTCCTAAAAGTGAGTATCCTAGAGGTTTCAAATATTTGCTCATAACCTTTTTCCCTTCCCTGACAGTAACAGCCTCAGAAAAAGTGCAAGAAGGGCCAGTCTTTAAGGCACCAGCTGAAAACAACACCAGCTTCTTCCTGCCCCAGCATCAGCAGCTATTCTCTTGATGATTCTGTAGCACACAATCCTAACATTCACTTGATGCCCTGGTTTTGGAGTTCCTCAGTAACAGAGTTTGCAATGTACAAGTGGACACACATGTGCAGGCTGGTTTTCCCCCAGAGTACAGCAGAGGGAAGACGTTATTTTATTCAAAGGAAATTAATAAATAATACTCTCTCTTGAGACATGGAAAGCTTTTCTCATCCTATCTTATGCCACATTAACATCGTATATGAAAAGTTTGAGTGATTTGGAAGAGACAAGGTTAAAATTAGAGATGTTCATGATTTGATTGTTGCCCATTTTGTCTGAAGTGGAGGGGCAATGCTGAGCAAGGGAAAGGATGGCTGGCAAGAATAGTACGAGTATTTTAATTATAAGAAGCTACATCCTGGCTGAGGTTTTATGTTAAACAATTTGCTGGTTAAGCAACCACCTGTTCCATCAAGTTCGAGTTGGCCCGGATTGAAGAAAAACATATAGAGATGCAGTTGAGAAGTATTAATAATCCTTCAAAATTAAAAAAAAAAAAAAAAAACCTTAAAAAGAACGCACAGTTCTGCCCATGAAAGCAGAGGATTCCACAAAATTAAGGGAAAAATACATTCCAGAATACAAAACAAAATGAAGATAGATAAAAAGTTCTGCCAATATTCACATTAGCATGTCCATTTCAAGCAAATGAGGTGCTGTGTCTTACACCTACAAATGGATGCCCAGTGAGAGACAAGACTCATTAGCAAGCAAAACTGCAATGCTGTATCAGCTCAGGTAGAGCAGAAAAGGAAATGAAAAAGCATCTATCTAAATAGCTACCATGATGTTGCAAAGAACTCAATATATTATCATCCTAGCACAACAGGGAGATTAAAAGGACCCAGACCAAGGAGAGCAACACTGTAGTTATACATAAATAAACTACATAATGCTTCAAGAAACAGAACCTTTATCAGAAAAACATCTGCTGATGGAGAGTACTGAGGTGATTCTCCAAAACGGTATTTTCAACAAGAAAATTAAAGATACATAGCTTGCAATGGCTAAGATTCCCATAGCTTGCAAGCCCAGCCCTACAGCTCTTAAATACTACTGCTCTCATTGCACTATTTTCTTTTCAATCAGACAACCACAGCTTTCTAAAACCTTCTTCTTATGACATATGCATTTGTGCTGCTTTTCTTTGGGGATCTCATCCCAGCAATAAGATCATGCCTCCTATGTTTTGGCTAGGTTGCAATTTCCTTACATTCCTTTGTTTACCTGAAAATGAACTCTGTAAGAGTTAATGATTTTCCTCTATAGGCCAGGAAACTTCTGTACAGCACTCACTGGCTTTATTTTCAGGCTGTAAGCATCAGATAAATGTAACTCAGACCTTGGGGGCAGCAGACAGTATCAGAGAAAGCAGTACTGTAAATGCAACAGGAATAGCAATCTGGTTTCACACATGCAGTAAAAATGGCATAGTCTAGAGACTATGCTTGCTGCAGGGAAGCAAAAAAGGTGTTATAAAGCAGCAGCATACATTGCTCAAACATCTTCATGGACAGAAAGGAATAGAAAAGGCAGGTAGATTAAGAATAGGGACTTGAACGCTTTAACGATATTTTTTGTTTGCATCTCCATTTTCTTTCAGACAAAAAACTTGCATGAATGTGCTACATAACAATTGAATAAAACAGAAACTAAATGGAAACAAAATGGAAACTAAAAATTCTTACTGGGCTGTGGATATTAAAACAGACCATGTCTCAAAGAAGACACGAGCATATTAACAACTTAATGCAAACCATCAGCCCAGAAAAACAATAGCTTCTCTTATGTGATTTTTTTCTCTTATTTTTTGCTTGTTTAGATTTTTCTCTCCAAACAAAAAGATAAGTTATGTGTCATTCATTCAAGGGGAAGGGCTACTTCTCAGAAAATTAATTTGCCAGAGCGTTTTGTAAGCTTTATGGTGCATTTTATATATATTCTGTAAATTGAATGAGGGCATTTAATGAAAAAGTTCCATATCTAGGATGTTGAGTAGTACATCTATAAATACGACCTGATCTCAAATTTAATTATTCCTTCTTCGCTTGTTCAACTCTTTTGAAGTTGAATTCTTAACTCTTCTGTAGATTTCAACAGGTTTTTTTCCATCTTTCCTCTCAGTAACATCCAGCTAAAAGTAACACTCAGCAGTGTTATCATTTCCCTTTCTTACTTTCAAACCACAAGTTAGTATTTCAATCTAAGTGAATTTTAAGCAAACACTTTAAATCTGTACTACAAGATATGCAAGATGCTATGCATAAACATGCTCTGTAGAACACATAACGATGGTGAAGGGATCTAAGCGTCATGACTGAGCTTGCTTACCAACAAAACCTAATCTAGTGGGAGGTGTCCCTGATCATGACAGGGGATGGAACAGAGTGGTCTTTAAGATCCCTTCCAACACAAACCATTCTGTGATTCTATGAAAAGGCAGAGGGGTTGGCAGTACTCCTTTGACACACAGCCCAGTGGCCTGACTACCATTTCTGAGATTTGAGTTAGCAGTTATGTACTGCAGTGTGTCGCAGAAACTCTTTTAAGAGCATTTTCACTGGACTGTAGGCTAAGAGATTTACTTTACTTTGAGAAAAGTACCTTTGCTCAGTTACTTCCAGACATCCATAACACTCATCAGTACATTCATCTGTCCTGTCAAGGAGTACACCTTCAGATATGACCGGTTTTTGATACCTTAGGAAATGGTGAAAACATAGATAGATGAAATGCCAAGTACTATTTTAACTGACAGGAAAATTACATAGACCATCTTGTGTTGAAAGCAAGAGTAATTTCTTGGGCAATCATTACAGAACAAATAAATCTGCTGAGCAGTTTGTTATAAAGTAACTTCTTTCTCAAGCCATCCCTCACTAATTGGAAAAATCAAATTTATATTAATGCATTTGACATCAGCAATCAATAATTCAGCCATATATTCTAAAAATCATGACAACTAATTTGTCACCATTCTCTTTCAACAGATGGCCAAACTAAAGTCTACCACCAAGTACAGAAAGTCTTACGAAAAAGTAATCTTTTCTTGGTAGCAATTTGTCTTTTCTAGTTCCATTTCCTATCGATGCTAGGAAGCAGAGTGTGGATAAAGTCAAACTGTAGCTGCCCAGATGGCTCTGTGGAAAGCAGGTTACAACTGAGGATATGCCCCATGGCTGGTTCACAAAGCCACCATAGTGACAAAGTCTTGTAATAGACTATTGCATAACCAAGACCAACTGCCTGACTTCGGAGCAGGCTCTACAGACTTCGTGCACAAAGCAGTGAACCATCACAACAGCACTGAAAACTACATTAGCTTCCCTGGAATCAAATCCATTACTTAAACAATATTACTATACCTGAATCCTCCTGTGATTTATAAAATATTTTGTTAACATTCATAAGATTAAAGAAACATTGACTGTACAAACTTAAAATCCATTGGTAAAAAATGAACTTGACCCATTCAAACTATCTTCAGTAACTTCGAGATAAATAGCCTTTTATAGGGAATTTCCCAATACAGATATAAGAGAGTGGCATCTGCATTTTTGGTTAGCACAGCTGAATAGTCGTACGTTCATCTATTTTTAATGTGCAAAGCATGCAACAAAAAGAAACAAAATGATTAAGTATTTTTTTAAAAAAGCTGGCAACAATCTCTGTCATATGAAGTTGCATAAAACATTTCTCCTTTTTTCTAAAATTTCACTAAAAAGTCTGTCCAAATATTTAAAAAACTGTTTTGTACGTTTAAACAGATTTTACCTGAGAAATTTGATTGTGAAATTTAGTCAGGTTTTCAGCCCATCTGGTGTTCAATAACAAAGCATGCTGGTCCAGACTGAAAAAGTGTGTTCTAGAAATCAATTACGTTTTGGTCATTCTCGTGCAAATTCTTGCAATGCAAATTTTATGCTAAAGTTTTCGAAGTAGATGAATCTAAAGGGGGGTTTTCTAAGTAATAAAGTAAGCCAAGACTATTCTCAGTGGAAACACACGCTCATCTCTCAGAAGATACAGTCTTTTCACATACTTTTACTGGCTGTTTGTAAAGGCAGTAGTCATTTAGAAATTGACTTCAAGTTGTCATAAGGTTACTTCATAAAAAAAGAACCAATGAATAACTACTGATTACTCTCTACTGGTTGCTCTTTGCTTGCTTTTATCTAGGAGGTAGAAGCTCTTCCTCCTTCAGACAGACTTCTGGCTCTGTAGCCATGGTTGATGTGCTTTATGCTAGGAGGATTCATAGAAAAAAAAAAACTGTTTTTTGTTGGGTTTCTGTTTGTTTGTTTGCTTGTTTTTTTAATTAGAGCAACTTGATAAATTTGAAGAAAAGTGCAGCTTTTAAGCACACTGGCCCTTCTTCAGGCCCACTCATATTTTTTGAGTGGAATGTAGTGCTATCTGCACATTTAAGCAGCATAATGAGCAAGCAGTCATCTCACATTTCTGAGGAGTTCTGCTTCATCAAGTTTCCAGACCAAACTGCTCTTAATCAGGTTGATGGATTGTCTGTTAATCACATTTCGGTAGACCCAGGCCCAGAAGTATCACCAACCTGCAGCACACCAGGAACCTAGAGGTTAGCACCTAAGAGGACTTGGGGTTGGCATCTCCGGTTCAGGTGCATTAGCATACACTACACCATTTTTCTGTTGATGAGGCACTGAAATTGCTGCATGTCTTTTAAAATCAGACCCATTACACTACCTTGAACGTGCTGCACTTACACAAGGAACAGTTCAAATGCATGTGAGCACCCTCTAATTCAAAAATAATTTTTGAGAAGCAACCTTGTATTACCTAGGATTGTAGAATGACAAGAGCACTCCACTGTGACTAAACAAATGCAGGAAAATCCTATTCTTCCCTCACTGACAAAATGCTACTTGAACTGCAAATCCAAGCCAAGCAAATACAAATAAGCTGTTAGCATTCTACCGTTAGCGCTCTAAAGAAGTGACATGTACTAATTGACTTTTTGTTGGTTTGTTTATTCCTAATAGGTATTAAAGTTGTAATTCATGATTACATAAAGCCACATTACTCACATCATCTTTGGCCTTGAAATTTTCATTACTGTGTAGAACAGGCAGCATCAGACCCCTTAACAAGGAACAAGCCAAAGTCCACGCCATTTTTTATAACTGTACTCCAAAAGAAAGAACCAGAAAAGCCCAAAGAAATGGAAATGCATATAAATGGGAACCATGCCATGCACTGGTGCGCAACATACTAAACAATAGTTTGCTCAAGCAGCCAGATGATAAGGAAGAACTGACATAATGATTATATTCTTTCATGACAACTTAAGTCCTTTAGTTAGTAAGGGTCACTGAACAATGGATCACTGCAACTAGCAACTCAGTCTCCTGTTGCTAGATTGTGTTTTATATCTGAATCTGATGTTAGGCAAGACATAGCACTACACCACAAACACCATCATGCTGAGGGCATGACTTGGCTCTAGCAAATGAACCAGTCCTTGGAATTAATCTTGAGGTACACAGAATTGGCCAAAACCATGTGGATAGATTTCTCTATTAGAAAATTCCAATTAATGAAATATCTTTATTAAAAACACACACACACACAAAAAAAAACACCTAGATTACACCCAAATACACTTATTATTTTAAAACACTATTGCCATTTTAATCCTCAAATTAACTTTTCAAAAATCAACTGTGAAAATTCATATTATTGCGTTTATATTTTAATTAAGATTGCGTGTAACAAAAACAGTTACAATAAAAAAATTCTAATCCATAGTGAACAAGTTGTGAAAAACTTTAAAAATCCTAAATGATTTTTCATTCTAACTCATTGTGTATCTAAAGTCTCTTGTTTCTGAATTTCCATCGAAGTGGAAGTTCATATTCTACCAGCAGGAGTTGTCTCGAATTATATGCAGGTATACAAGCTTCAGAATGCACATTTATCAACACTGTTAAAACTATCATCATTTTATTATGTGCACATACCCATTAATAATGATGGCTCACACATCATCATTGTATTTCTCAAATACAGATGGTAATTTCTTTTACGACCAGCACAGTGTTCTCTATCTTTATCTTCCTCCTGCAGTCACTGGCAGGCAGTAAACAGTGACACTAGGCCAAGCAGACTGATGAACACCTAGCATACCTCTGCTTAATTTGTCCTTACAGCTAGACTGTTTTAGCGCATCTAGCTGTTGAGCCCTTCAAGTTTGTCTTGTTTTCCAGTGACTTCCCTTGTTTATTCTGACAGCAAATAAGCTATTTGAATAAAAGCTCAGCTTCTCTTGAAACTTCTGTAGAAGTTTCCATATAGAATTAACTAAATGGAACAAAAAAAATGGTGAGAGCTCACTTGTTTGAAAAATACGCTCCGTTCTTCTCCTCCATTAGGAGTGCAGCACAGGACCCATTTTGTGTGTTCCTTTAAATCTGCACTGAGCTTTTGCTACATGAGAAGAGTTTCTTACTGTTTAATACCTCAGGTTATGTGTTCAGAAGAGAACCATTATCTGCCTACCCACAATACCAAAAGTAGTACAAGCCGCTTCTTTCATCACCTAAAGAACAGCTGCAGAGTAAGCACACACTGCTGTGTCTTTCAAGAGATACTCCGGGAAAGTAAACAGATTTGTATGACTGAGTACTAGAAAAGATCAAACTGACTGTGCTTAATTGTCTGGCCCTAGATGAGTATCCTTAAGAGTTATCATTTCCCTCACTATTTCAGGATGTCTTTCATACAATCTTCGAAAAAACCGACATGATATGAAGACCACTTCCACACATTCAGAGGACAAGGAGTTTAAAAAAAGAAAAATGCTCAATTAGTACAAATACTAAATAATATAATATATAAGGACATGTTTTAATTAAGGAAAATAAATACTATATTGCCACTATTGTCCACCACGTCAGAAAATAACAATTTAAATTTGTCACATAAACACAATGAACTTCAGATCCTTTACTGAGAAATGAACTGAAAGAACCACATAAACAATGCTCCCCACCTATGAGATATATTATATTAACCTCTGTTATTTTTTCAGATGTATCCAATGTTAGCATTCCATTACAAAATCCTTCCAACTTTAACAAGCATATCTTTATTTAATTTACTAAAATAATTATGCAGAGCTGATTCACTAATGTATGCTGTTGTAAGTACTTCACTCAGATGAGTTTTTAGTAAATTACAGTAGTTTGCAAAAAAACATTGCCATTGCATAGTGAATTCTATGACATTAGTCAACAAAACTCAATTAAACTCCATTAATTTTATACATTGCCAGCTAGAGATCTTTAGATTTAGCTCCTTCTGTGTTTTGGGTTGTTTTTCTCAATATTCTTTGGGAAGTCTCTTCTTTTGGGGCAAACACGTCAATTTGCCTTCTACTAACAGAGAAAGAGAACTTAACTACTTTCAGGGACATCCTCTGCCTCACTGCAGTACCATTCTGGCATTCTTCAAAGGTGTGGGTTTTTTTTTGTTTTTTAAAGAAACATGAAGATATTTTTGTTTTAAAATTTTGAGAAGCGCTACATGCTAGTTCTTTAACTAAACTGCAGTGGTGACTATGTGAAGAATGGACACTTTCTGTGTTTTAGTTATTTGATGAATGGATAGATGAGGATTCAGTTCTTTCCATCCCCACTCTGTGAACTATCTGACAGAACAAGTACTCCTCCCTAACTGTTGTCTTGTTTCATGACCTGTATCAATCCTGTTATCCCCCTCAGCTTTCTGTGATGCTCTGGCATTGGTCAGTTTTCAACATGACACTAACATACAGCTGCACATGGCTCTAATTCCTTGCAAGCCAAGCCAGGAGCTCCCAGCTACTGCTTCTGTAGCAAAGTAAAGAGTACTTATGAGCAATAACAAGAACAAAAAAAAGCTAGCGGCCTGTTAGGCATATAAGAAAACATGGAAGCATGAACGGAGGTCAGAGTGAAGATTGAAAGGATGAGAATTCTTGAATTCCATGGTGTATGTACTAACTTTTCCTCTGGGAATATACCTGTTATATGTTACAAGATAATTTTTTAAAAAAATGTTTTTTTTAATTTAAAAAACACATCTATAAGTACGTATCTAAAAAAACACATCCTATAATAACTGAAGTGTATCAACAAATAATCAAACCCCAAAAGTACTATTCCAATAAATTTAAAGATCAACAGACAGAACATGGTACTTGAAAACATCACAGAATCATAGAATTGCTCAGGTTGGAAATGACCTTAAAGATCATCAAGTCCAACCACAACCTAACCATACTACCCTAACTCTAACAAAACCTCTGCTAAATCACGTCCCTGAGCACCACATCCAAATGGTTTTTTTAACTCATGCAGGGATGGTGACTCAAGCACTTCCCTGGGGAGCCTATTCCAGTGCTTAAAAACCATTTCTGCAAACAAGTTATTCCTGATATCGAACCTAAACTTAACCTGACGCAACTTGAGGACATTTCCCCTCGTCCCGTCACCTGTCACCATCATTTGGATCTGAGCCATGTAATTCAAGGGGCTTTGGGATCCAATAAATTAGGATTACAGAAGTCTCAGTATGCGTTTTCTGTCTCTTTTACGTAAGTCTGGATTGGTCAACTGAAATAATGCTACTCATATCATAAGCTGATGCAAGCCATGAATGTAGGTTAGCTCTTTTACTACTATTTATTAGCTTAAGAGTACTGTGCACCAGAGAACACCGCTTTACTAAAACTGGTTAAAATTTCACATCAAAGCTCTGATCATTTAATGCATCAATATTACTGAAAACCAGCTGAGAAAATAATCCCATTAGAAGAATACATAAGGTTTATTCCTTGCTCTCAGAAATAGCACAAGTTCTTTACCCATCAGAGCTCAAGATCTCTCGTGCAAATATTTCTTAGCTCACATAATTCTGATTTATGCAAATACTAGATTGACAAAGCAGATGTCCCATCAGCTTGGTCTGCTAGGCAAGTTGCATCCACGTACAAATCAGCAAGACCGGACTTAGGGTACTGTGAAACTGTTTAAATATCCAGGCTAACAGCTAATACTCAAAATACAGAACTGCAATTGGTGGTTTCACTCTGAGTTTGTCTGTGCACTACTTTGCTTTTCTAGCTCCTTTCCTGGAGTCAGGAGATCATATTTTGACCCTTAAGGCAAATGATCATAAGGATGACTCACTAAAAAAAGTAGCCCAAGACAGCAGAACACAAAGAAAAGCAAAGGTCATTGAAATAGACAAATAGCAGCAAAAAAAAAAAAAAAAAAGTGTAACAGGAAGACAGAGGCATTACACAAAATACGATTAACAAGGATGCTTCCTCTTCAAGACAGAAAGAGGGAAATAACAGTAAAACAGAAGAAAGAAAGCTTAACAACTGAGAAATAACAGAGAGATAATGAGCAAAGTGGGAAAAAGAAGACATCTATGTCTTCATAATTACCAAGCCTCCTAATTGCTTCCTCAGAAGCCCATTATTGGAGCTGTAAGAATATCAGCTTTTCTTCTAGAAAATATTAGAATGTAGTCTTCATAGTTAGATACAGCACGTATATAACATATCCTCAGTGCTTTAACATGAAAAAGGGAACAACCAGCTAAAGATAAATAAGAAAAATATCGTATTCTTAAGGATAGCATCTGATTCCTCACTCTGAATACTTCACCTTTCAGTTTCTTCAGTCTTATTTATTTTTGCTGCTCTTTAATTTATTTGCAAACAAACCTGATGAAAAGTAATGAGATTGCCTATCATGGCACTTAAGGGATATTAAAATTGCTCATTGCATTTAAATAATTAGAGAAGAGTAAAATAAGATAGTTTTAATCACATTCTACAGAAGTCTATCCAATATATAAGAAACTAACTTCTGAGGAATTGAGCCCCTGAAAAAACACTAGGTCTGCTCTATTTTGGGTCAGAAAGTCCAACTATCAGCCAAAACAATCACACTTACTGAAAATGTGCAAATACAGAAGTAGGCTGAGCTGCACCTGCTTTGATATCACTGGTCTTCAGCAATATGTTGAAAAGCAAAGACCTTCTTTTCTACAGAGCTCTCTCTGGTTTCTGCAAGACCTTCTCCATGACCAAGCCATAGGGTAATCAAACTCTAACTGTTCACTAAAGGCACAATAAAGTTTAACTAAGATTGACTTCTTATTATTTCTTCAATGTCATACAAAAGGGTGCTTTTTGGTTGGTTTGTTGATGCTTTTGGGTCTGTTGTTTTTACAGTACTACTAAAGCAAAGGTATAACTTGAAGTGAATCTCAGATTTGCTCTTTAGTTCCTTTCATTCAGCTCCCTTTCCTTTTACAAGAAAAAGAATCTCATATTCTGAAAAATTGAAAAGGAGAGAAGAAGCTGCACTGACCTTCTTTAACTCTTGTCCACAAGACTCACAAGCTAATTTGTACAGCACATATGCATCTATCTACTTAGGCACGTCTTACAAACTTCTCCTTGAGCTCTCTTTACAAATACATTATTTACTTTTAAAGCTGTTTTTTTTTCTTCCATGTGCTTTTTTTCTTCATGTAGATCTTCATATTTTAATGTTATCTTTCAACTGCTAACCTAAGAATTACAACTGAAATAGTCTATGATGGTCAGATTCTCCAAGCTGCAAAAATACAAAAATAACTATCTTTTCCCAAATGCTTGCTATCGCTCACTTTGAGCTCAACCTATAATTTAGCCAGAATTAAGTTAAAAGTTTTATATGTGTTGGTTTATTTTAATTCCCAGAAAGTTCAGAGCTGTCTTTCTGAAATCATACTTCAGTAATTATGCTTTCAGCATAATTACTATCAACAAATAAGAGTTTTTGGTAGAAAAGTAAAACAAAAAAGAAAGCTAAAATTGTTAGTGCTTAAGAAAGATAGATCTAATTATAGTAACACTTTCAGAACTAATTTAGGACCATAAACAATTATTAAACACCACGAAGCATATTTCAAACTATGCATCAAGTCAAAAGTGAAATTTTTACTCAATCACACACTAAAACCTACTTCTCCAATTCTATATGCTACAATACAACTGTTGGCCAGTTACTTAAAATACATACATATAAATGCACCTACTAGTAAAGCGTATCAAAGTAAAAAACAAATCTTCAAAATTGCAGTGCAGATATTTACCTTGTTAGGTTGGCTAATATTTAGAACACGTTCCTCTTTTAATGTTAGTAGCTAACATTAATGACTAAGATAAAATTTAATATCTATTGCTTACGAAGCCAAGCACGCAATTAATGCTAATCTAGTCACAAATTGCTTTCATCCCATGAATGTCACATTCTTTGCAGGAAGGAAAGATACTAAGAAAATGTCACACTGTTCAAATTTTGAGAAATCTAACAACATGCAAGGCAGAAGGTTCATCAGCTAGGAAACCACAAGTTGATTGTTTCTTAGACTGAACCCCCGTTTACTGAATTAGAATAAAAATAAAATCTTGCTAGTTCTTATCTTCTACTACTATTTTAAAACAGAAGGAAAGGGGTCATACTCTACAGCAGCTCTTATCAACTGCTCATTTTGGTATTTCAATAACCAGTAAAGGTTATTGTTAAAAACAGTCTATTCAGCTTGCTCAGTTCTTATTTTTATTTTTCTCAGTTCCTTCTACTTTAATATACCAAATCCACATTCACACAACTAATTAAAACTGCCTGTCTTTCTCATGGAAGTGGTTAATAGTGGCTAAATGCTCACTGTATCCTCTCCCACCCCTCAATAAATAAATAAATAATCAGCTTACTTGGTACATGTCAGTCATTCAACATAAAGGTTTCAGAGTACTGACGTTTGGTTTTACCAGTGATTTTTATACTCTGAGAATATACTGCATCATTAATTACTCAAAATCCATGTCAAAGATTGGACAGATATGGACATACGACTGGACTGCTGGACTTCAATTCTAGTCATGTGCTTACTAAAGTGTAGGAGTTTTGTATTATTCGTGTTTTTTTCTTTTTTTTTTTTTGTTTGTTTTGTTTTTTTTCTTTTTAAATCAATGCAATAACAGGACATTCAGCCACAAGAACTGAAAGTAAGGTCTGGAAACAGCAGCTATTTCAGTACGAGGTTTGAAATAATATGGTTCTTATATTGCCATGGAGACAACTTGTCCCCATGTTCAGTATGACAGAACAGATGGCTAAAAAGCTTTAAACATGGACAGACATGATGCAGACTTCTCTGTCCTATTTCCTTATTATTCTCCTTCTCTGATAAAGAGAAGTATGGTTGCAACACATATTTGATGTGGCATGACAGTGAATTTTAAGTCCAAAATAGGTAAATGATAAGTAACACTTCTGGTTTCCACTGCAATATTTCTCACAGTGTGGAACCTCGAGCTAGGTAACTCAAGGCTAATACTCTGGAATAGAAAAATTACCATACCCAAGCAAAACACGTGGAGCATACCACTACTGTGCTTATTGCCCAGATTTATTGTGAAGGAAAACAGTAGCAAAAGCAAGTTATTTCGAGAAACAAATTATCACATTAGAAGTACATACAACATTTGCAGTGAACTGTTCTTTGAATAGGAAACACAGTTTTCCCTCACTAAGAGGGCATTAGCATCTGCATAAAGAACAATCTTGTCACTTGATCAAAACTACCATGACTGTTTAATGCTTTTCTATAGGTTCTTATCTTCAGCCTGGAATGAGTAGGAATTTACCTTAAAAGAAGCGGAAAAAACTTGAAAAAATTATCCCTTTCTACTTCCTTCCCTTGTACAACACCTCCAGGCCACTCACAGGTAAAACCGGGCAAATTAATGCCAGTGCCTTGGGAGGTTTCTACCAGCGTGCTGACCAATTAATCTAACAGCATACTGCCTTTTCCCAGGCCATTAGAGTGTGGACATGAAAAGGTTCATATATGCAGTTGCAAGTTCTAAACAACAACCACCTTACAATATGCAAGTTACTTATATTTAAAGAAAAACCAAGATCCTTAAAAGTGACTGGCAGGTTTTGAAGGCACCAACCCATTAACAGCTCTTCAAAGGGCTCAGAATTTAATTAGTTACTCGTTTCTTTACAGTAAGGTCACTCACAGCATATACAAACACCACCAACCATCAGAAACAACTGGTAACCTCTCCCATGGTTGAACTGCATTTTGTTAGAGGAGCTAAGAGGATCTGAATTGTGAAACCACGATTCTTACAAGTTGGCTGTAACAGGTTTATCTGCGCCTTCTACAGAAGTTTGTGTTTAATTTTCTCCCTTGTTTCATGGCACAGGACTAAGTAAACACTTGCTTGAAGAAGCAGACGGTGAAAGAGATTGGCTTCTTTTTCACAACTACCCATACTAAGCAGCTTTAGGGCTTTCACAGAAAGCCCTTGCATATGCTACTTGAGAGATGAAATAAGGGACTTGTTACAAGCAAGACGTGTCTAAATCACAGAGAATTTAAATGTAGGTATGCAGGGCAGAAGGCAGTGAGAGAAGATATTAAACAACTTCGCAGCCATCCTGGCACAACACTTTGTACGGAACGCTTCAAGGAGAAGCCAACTAAGAAGGTGGAATGAATATTGTGGTTAACTCTTGTGTAGCTATCAATAAACCAGAATCCTAACGGTACTTCAAATACTCCGAGACATACTCAGCTTATTATGGACAGCTGAGAAAGAGACCATCTGCAAAGCTTCTACCTTATATTTGTACATGCATATAAAACCAGTTTTCCTCTACCAGCATGAGCTGAGGCAGCTTCTGGCAGATGAGAGCAAAAATTCACAGAACTGCTATACATCAGCAGCACTGGAACATGTTTTGGATTACATTTTTATACAGTATTTCTCTCTATCTTACAGAAAGAGAAGGGAAAGTAAAAACCAAGTTGGTACACCGCTCTTAGTAAAAAGTTAGTGCAATAGGGCAAAAAAAAAAAGGATTTGAGAAAAATTAGCCCCCCTTGGGCAGGAAAGCAGGACATAAGAAAACATGTTATGAAAGTTCTGTGGTAATACCTGGGATAGGCATTACATTCCCCTGCAATGTTTCATATGAAAACAAAAGGGCACTTGTGGAGGACCATAATGAAATTAGGCAAATGGGAAAATCTGGGAAACTGTTTTTCCGGCCTTCTTTTGTGCAAGGTAGAAATTGAAGCAAAAAGCAGGGAACGAGATAGGAAATGTACAAATGAGAAACATGAGAAAATAGGACAGAGAGCACTTCAGAAGAATAGGTAAGGGTTTCTAAACACCTTGAAAGAAAAGGGCTTCATGAAGTTTGGATTAGGCAAGTTGAAAAGTTCAGAGGGGACTGCGCAAGAAGCAAAAACAACGTGACAACTGATTTGCAAACGAACAAGGTAGTGGAAAATAGTTATTCAGAGAAGAATCAAAGATAACTGGGAAATGCTGAATTGTAAACACGGTTAAAAAGGCTTCAGTAATGAGTTGCTTAGAACAGCATTCAACAGTGAGGTTCATAGGTTTGGGAAACAAGAAAGAAACTATGATTTCAAAATGATTTCCCAAATGAAGATAGAAATGGCTTTTATTTTGAAATTCAAAGTCTGAAATAAAGTTGTTGAGATTCATGGAAGAACCAATTTAGGTAAGGTTTCTTAAATACATTCATTATAATTTATTCTAATCTATTCCCTATCTAAGAAACCCAAGGTATTATAATTCTTCAATTTTTTTTTTAATATGCCTAAGAATTTTAAAAATAGTACTACTCAAATTTTAACCTCTGATAAATTTAAACAACAAGCAAAATGTATCACAAAGTCAAAACAATGGAAAAGGATCAGGTTTGTCTTGAGTGTCATTTGAAATAACACGATTCTTCATTGTGGTCACAAATAAAGCATTTAATTTTTATTCATACCAATAATGCCTTCATGGTTTTACAATGGTTTCTTCTATTTATGCATTTACTTACGTATTGAAGCCACTAGCAAAACTTCACTGACTTCTACAATGGAATCTACTTTAACAGGGGGGTTGGACTCAATGATCTACAGAGGTGCCTTCCATACCTACAACTCAGTGATAAGAAGATTCGTTTTTCATATGTCAACCATATACTAATGTATTGTACTCCCGTTCCTACATTATAATGACATTCTGTATATTTTCAGAATTCTATATCACAACTTCATCACTTCCACTGTGTCCATCTTCACCTCATTTCATTCTCACATTCCGCTGTAGGACTTGGTTTAAGTAGTCCTTTTCATCCTCCCTCTTGCTCACGAACTGTGTTTTTTCAGCTCCCTCTCTCCACAATCTCTATGGATAACATTCCTCTTCCCGATCATATTTTCCTATGGTTACATCCTTAAGCCCTTAAGCCATGCCCCTTAAGCATTTAGTTTCCACAGTTTTCACTTCCAGGGTTCTGTGACTGAGTCTTTAATTTCACTCCTAGGAGTCTGAACACCACATATGCATCATATTTAATAAAATAACAAAACCTGGAAATAGTTCCTCTAAGTCTAACTACAATGCCAAAAAAAAAAAAAAAAAAAGCAATTCTGTTTCTTATGAAAGCCAAGCCAAGGTCAGACAATCAGATAAAAACACTACCATGAAACCAACGGCTCAATAAATACTGCATTTTTTTGCTAGAAATTCACCCATATTTGTTGACTGCCGAGATACTCATCTGTTGTTAGAAACATTCCCATCTCCTATCAGTTTACATCTGTTTAGCAGCAAATATACTTCTGCTATCGCAAAAAGATATCCTGCTGTTTGCAGCTCTTCATAATTGCCAGAGAGAAGTCAGAATCAAACTGTCTGTATTTCTTCCTTTCTTCTTTAAAAAAAAACTATTTTTGATCCATGGCAACTTATGCTTTCAAGTTCCAGTGAAAATTAAAGCAGACATGCTAAAACATTCACATGCCAAAAACTGGATTAAATTCCTGTCAAAACTGAATATAAAGATTTTTTATAATTTCTAAATTCAGCTTTGCAACGTAGTGTTGTATACGCGTCTTTTAGCTGCATTTTCTATGTAAAACAAGCCTGAAGTTTTAGATTTTCTTACCAGCAAAATATAAGGTTATTGGAACTTTTTCCCCCTGACACTGTACAGAAATTTCATACTAAACAACGAAATTCAGCTTGCAGGACAGATGCTTCCCTGAACAGTACCACATAGCTTTCAAACTGCAAATCTGAGATAAGCTTAGGCTTTTTGGATGCTTACCTAATCTAACCCTGAACTCTGAACAACCTGAAATTCACACATCACCAGAGATGAAACAACGTAGTCAAAGAGGTGAGAGCTATCAATGCAAGTGCTACAGTACTACTATAGTGTTTTTTAAAGGTTAAACAACTGAAAGTATATAAAGACAGAACTTTTACTGAAACACTTAGGAAGGAAAGGAAGGAAATCAGAAGGAAAACAACAATAGGAAAATGCAAAGGAAATACAGACAGGGCTGGGTTTTATTGTTTTTTATCTAATTACCATGTCATGAGGGTTAACGTCTCCAGGACTCTGACCAGGGAGACTATGACCAGGGCTCTGATGAGTGAGACCCAGCAGCTGGTAGCAGCCTCTCATTATACCTAGAAACGAGCTGTGGTGTGAACTGCAGTGACCAGGAAGTCTCTTTCCACAAATTCTTAAACAAAACAGAAACAATGCAGTCAGAACCTGGGTATTTCAGGAAAGAAAAACAGATGGGTGTGCATAGTTAAGGATGGAAAGAAGAAGCAACAAAGGAGGAGAAGTAGACCAGAAATAAAATATGAGATATTTTATAACAGCACTGAATACCACAAATTGCCTAAAATGAACAGATTTTGCATTCTACTTAAGTATCCTTTTTAATCTCTTGATTTTCCTCATAAGTATAAAACTAAATCTAAAAGTAGAAATACATACAAATCAAAGTCTAACTTCATGTATTATAGGGAATATTTAAGATAATACTATACTGAAGCATGTGGAAAATTCCTAAGAAAGCGGTCAAAAAAGTAACAGCTTAACTTTTCAGTCTAAAGCATTTGAGCCAAATCTGCAGAGAGATTTCCAGATACCATAGCACAAAAGCAGTTGAAGCTACCATCTAACCTGGTCCCTCATTTAATGAAAACTGCTAGATTCAAATATATGGTGATGCTACAAGTAACAGGTGTGCTGCTCTGTGGATATTTCCCATGACACCAAAGATACCACACACACTGATGTAACTCAAGCAAGTTCCATTTTTAACCTGAAAAGCCATTTAAATATCAATTCAAATATTGTATTTATCCCCAGTTGGGTCACTTCTCTCTCTCTCCCTTGACAAATTGATTTTAGTAGAGGTTAATTACGTTCTAAAGATTGAGTTCAATTGCTTCTTAATACAATGTTATGATTCCTTTATCACTCACACCCTCAAGCCCATTAGTACTCTTATAAGATCAAAGGTGATAGTTACTAGGCTTAAAACACCCTAGAAAGGACCAGGGTTGGGTTGGGGTGGAGGGAATAGAAGGGAAAAGATAAGGAAAAGGTCTTTTCACACATAGAACTCCATTCAACTTTAGTCAGTGTTTTAGACAGATTCAGACAAGAAGAATTGTATTATGCCAAGGCAACTGGCTGTTTTTCATCTTTGTTTTTCCTCCAGATACCACTGGCCATGAATGTGTCAACATTTCTTGCCTATGATCAGCCCACGATAAGTTACTGTGGAGTACATCATGAACTGCTTGCTCACAAGGCCTACAACTCAAACACCCAAGAAGAAGCAGTGGAAACACACCTAGAAACTGATCTGGATCTGAGCACAATAACAACAGCGGCACGAATCAAGGAACACAGTCAGCAGTTGGCTTAACTGATGGGGGGTTGTTGGCAGTGGTGATTTTTATTTTTCCCTGTAGCAGAGGCTGCAACCAAATTCTATGTAACATTATCGACAGAAGTGAGAAGACATAATAATATGGATTCTAGTATCCCTGTTTAATTTTTAAAAGATCCACAAAGATTAATTGTTTCAAGTCTACAATTTGTAATTAGTTAAGTTGTGCAGTATTTTTTGACTTCAAAGTATGATCCTCGAAATGAATCTTTTTTCAAGACTCATCCTACTTGCCTGTATAAACTGTACAGATGTAATGTATTTTTCATATTGTAAAGTTTCAATTACCAAGAACAGCTGGTATGTACAGTACCATAATTTAATTACATCTTACAAGTTTCAGTTTCTAAAGTTTTAAATTAACAAAAGTTATTTCTTGTGTTATTCAGTTGCACTGTTTTCTAGGGATCATTTTATTACTGCTTTTGTGCCCAGAAACCTGTAGCCTAAAATTCTGTCCTTTGCAGAATATGCACCATTTTTACCATCTCTGAAGTGTAGAATTTTATCTACTTGTACCAGGAGTAATGTATTAACCAGAAGGATAGTTTAATTATTCAGACTTCAAAGAAATTCTTGAAATACATAGCCAATTTTGCTTATTAATGAAAACCAACAAAAATTTCACAGTTCTCCTCAGACTTCGCTGACATACATACAGACAGATTTTTAAAATCAGAATAATGTAACTATGAGCAGTATTTTAAGAACAGAGTTCATATATGGAACTGTTAATCATCCCTGATGAAGTTTTGTTAAGTCTCACTCTTCTGCAAGACAAAATGAAAAGTAGGCTTCAACAGGCAGCTGTCTTTACAGAACCTGTTCTGAAAGCACAGCCCGCCAAATCAGGCATTGGTATTTAAGCGTAAAGACACAAGGGCCAAAACCTGCTTCTATCCAAGATAGTTGGTGACAGATGCAGTAACAGAAACAAGCCCTCAGAGTCGGAATTATACCAGTTCTGGAATATAAAATATTACTCAAAATCAAGAAGCCTCTACTTAGAAGAAAAATATATTTATTTGGGCCCAATGATGAAGGTTAGCAGTTTTTTGATACACTGCATCAGGAGAAGAAAAAAAATCTTGGAATACAACGAATATAATATTAAGTCTTAACAATTACTACACTGATTATTGGTTTAGCATTTAATATTGAAGTATTCTTATATCCCATTGTTTTGTTTTGAATCTTCAAGGTTTCTCAATACTGTATGAGAATAACTTTTATAACACAACCCTCAAGATGTAATCATAAAAGATTACAGAAATTAGATTCATATTATATCATGCTGACTGGGTGAAATATAAAAGGGAACAGGAGCCTTCCAAAATACAAGATAAAAATGTTTCATACGGTGAAGCAACTTTTTTATAATAAAGAGAAATTATATAACCGCAATATATTTTTCTGAATGTTCATCCCACCGTATTTTCATGCAGCTTCAAAGCAGAAGACAAATTTAAATTACAGTTCAACTCTTTTCACAAAATATAAAGCAACTATAATGAAAAACAGCTTCAAAATCTTGTCAAAAAATTAATCTGCATTCGCTATCTTTGAAGTGTCAAAATTGTATTGGTTATTTAGCATTTTAGATTTTGTAACATATTTTGCATAAATTATTTGCTATTCAAAACATTACTTGACTTTCAAAGACTCATCTTGAAATTCAACATTTCAGTTTCTTATCTTTAGTATGTGTGTTCTTGAATTTCTTCAGTGCTGCAATTTCACTATGCACAGTTTGAAAACACTTTGCTAAATGGAAGAAAAAATGCAGGCATCATTGTGGAGCTGGGTGACATTTGTACTCCAGGAAGAAGTGAACTGCTTTATTTCAAAGTTATTTTAAAAATTTAATGCTCAGCCAGTCTGGTCATCAAAGTTGGTCTGAGTTGTTAGGCTTCAACACCGTCTTATGAGAGATGGCGCCAGCTACTCTTACTCTATCCTCATTCTTTACTTTGACCCACTGCCCTCACAGTGTGTGAATTTGGTTCTGGCATTGATGTAATTACTCAAAATACACAGGTGTTTAAAGGCTCCAAGTACTTCTAGTTAATGGAGAAGTGTACAACAGGAATATTTTCTATTATTAGACACTCTAATAAATTTAGGGCCATGAGTTTTCTTATGCTAAGATAAATTATTTTTGTCAAATCTGGTTAAAGAAACAACTGTGTATACACAAACACCTTTACATAACGTTTCTCCCTTTGCTACTTTCTATAATAAGGCATATATTAATGAGTTGTCTAACACCCCTCCTGGAAGACTGGCATTAAATAAAGCTATCAATCGAGAACAGAAGAAAAACAGGATGACAAAAATCACAGCTGCATTATCTCAATCAATTCCTTGGGCATTTGTAGAGCTCGGCCCTCTGTAACCCAGTTAGGCTACTCTTTGATCTCATGTTTGCTTCCAGTGCTCCGACAGACAGACACAGCACCCCGGGCATAAAGAAGCAGTGGAATACATACGCACACCACAAGTAGAGTGTTTCTATACCTATAAATGATTTCTGTTTTTTTTTTTTTTTGAAATGGACTATGTCAACCCGGAACTTGCTATTCTCAGCAGGATGTAAGTCTACAAGGACATTAAAATTCAGGTAAGTATCTTCCTAAAATAAAGATACTAAAAATAAATAAATAAATAAATGATAAAGCTAACCCAGAAAAAAGACTTACTCTTTAGATCCTACTTTAGGTGTATGGACATCGGCTATATACCGACTTGGACTACAAGGAAACATAAATGGAACAAAAAACATATCATATAATAAAGCCCTAGTGCTATAATATAGCAAGAAGAAAGTAGGCTGAGCCTGTAGATTCAAATAATTATATACAGGTCATTTTCATACAGCATTTCCCTTTGTAATTAGATTCATAGAATAGAAAAAAGATGTAGCTAACAATGCTAACCTCATTCTCAGTTAAGTGATACTGTGTTACCTGGGTAAACTACTCTATCAAGAAAGAGCAGGGCAAATTTATTATGCTTAAAATATACGAATTGATGAATAGTATAACCTCTATTAATGAACAACCAGCCAATTTTAAACAAACCAACAAGTAACAGTTCACACCATGCACCAGTGGATCACAGTTATACAGTAGTTTACAGGACTCAAACAGCCATCAGCAAGTTGAGCACGAGTATTTGAATGGAAGCATTCCCTAAGGAAACAAGGCAGAGATGAGGATTTATGATCAATCTGACAGATCACCACATATTGCAAAACACCCTAAATACATGCTAATACATTAAAATTACAAGCACCAAAATAACATGGATACAAATAAGCAAAAGGTTGTTTCAATTAAAAAGTGATCAAAATCTATAGTATAATCTTTTATACAAACTATTTCCAAGAAACAAAAAGAAAAGCTAGATAATAATCAAGATGCATTACAAATGGCAACATACAACAAACTACAACAAACACACCAGCCTCAGAAGTTGTGTACTACCTTGCTCTACTGACAGCTATGTAGGCTCCAGCATCAGACATTAATGCAACTCAGAACACTACTGCCAGCAGCCCTGTTTTTCTCCTAAAGATTTTAGGAAGTGGGATTGATAACTCTAGCAAAAGTGATACTAATGATATTGTGGCAAGTTTTAATGAGAAACTGAATTTATTTTTATTCCTTAACTAAAATTGATGTCAAATGAACTAATTAAAAGGTTGCTCTGAGTTTCCCCGCTTCCCTGTCAATAATGGCAGTAGTAGCATTTTGCACTGAGTCACATCACACTCTTGAACTAGAAAATTTTGTCTCTCTGGGCAAAGTTCATAACCTGCTTTGATAGAATTCTGTATTACCATATTAGTAAATCCGTCCTTTTGCACTTGGGTAGGTATATCACCCCTTTCAGCTTCTTAGTAGTCTGTGAAATGTCTGTTTAATGCTCACAAAGACTCCTCTTATGGGTAAACAGTGCTATATCTTTAAAGACTGCGTAAGATAAAGGCGATGGCAATTTTTTGGGAAAGTGATAGATACTCAGATAGGAGCAGAAACACATGGTCTACTAAAACATAAAGGTACATTTCCATTGCACTGGCACGTGATACTCAGGTTTACATTTCTGCTGGTAGCAATTCAGAGAAAAAAAAAGAGAGATTTTAGACATCAAGTTCAACATATTAAGTCTATAACTTCTATCAGCTTTTAAACATTGACGAGTAGCCCCAGTTACCAAATATTGTAGTACTCAAATGTTTTTGTAAGTTAAATATCCCTAAGTGTTGTGAAATTAATCTACTTGGTTCTCTTCAAAATCCAGGAAATGACTCAGTATTTTACTGGTATCAGCTAAATATAATCCAATCTTGATGAAAAATTGTGACCTAATGGTGTGGTTCTAGAGGCTATTGTCAGTATACAGCCGTGCTTTCTTCAGAAAACTGATGTATGCACTTTGTAACACAGCACCAAGTGAAAAGTTGTGAACTGATCTTTAAATGTAGCTTTGCACAAAAATCCAGAACATCTCTTGATATTTTAAGGAACAAAGCCTAAGTATGTTAACGAACACTGTATAGGTCAGATGAAAAGTAAATCTAGGCCTGAGAAGCTATCTGTAACAGTGACTAGAAGATCAAGACCAAGTAACAACTAAAGAATGCACACAGCAATATTTCCCCAGAAAGCCTCATAAGACATCAGCCATTTGTAGGGCAGGGACTTAGAAAGCCACAGATGGTGTTTTAATAGCTCTATGAATTTCCTGAGTGCCCTTTGAAGTCGTGTATTTTTAATATTCATAAGTCCTGCAAAAAGCAAATTTACTTTGACAAAGAAGTCACTTTTTCTTTGTTCTAGTAAAAATGAATGATTGTGTAATAGAAATATTTTTCACTTCCATATTTGACAAAGAAATAGGATAATCATGTAATTAGTAATGACAGATTGATGACTGTCTGGTAGTTTGAATAACATTCATCTAGCCATCTAAAGCACAGATATTATCTGAAAGCCTGTAGACTTAGTCATCAAATTTCCCACTGGGAGCTACTTAAAGCCAATATTCAGCACACCAGAAAGAGGAATAATTTTTCAGCTTTCTCAAGTCCATCATGTTCGAACACAAAAAACCCAACCGCGTTTCTCACAAAGAATTGCACAACACTCTTCAACACAGAACTAGATGCATGAATCTTTTATTCAATGCAGGTTGGACTATGTGATCCATATCTAAAGCAAATACTAATTAAATGCCTAAAAAAAATTGTAATTTTTAAGTGAATTGATAGCGTTGTTGAAACATAAGGCCAAATTCTATCCTTCTGCTCTAATTATAGAACCTGATTCATTTGAATTATAAAGTTTCTGAATAAATCAATTTGAACATCAGAGTTCATGATTACTGTTATTTTACTGAACACCTAAGGAATTAACCATTTGCCACTAGAACCTTGCTGAGAATTTTTATGCTGATCTGAAGTGCAGCATGTAAAACTGAAAATCCCATATGGCATAGAGCTTACAGTCTACTTTATCAACACCAATTTTGTATGCAAATAAATCATTCTTAGAATCGTCTCCTTAGATGGTTAACTAAAACAGAGCACCAGTTGTATAACAGAAAAGGAGTCTGAAACATGTATTCATTATATGCAGTCTTGTTATATTAAAAATCTAATACAATTGTGAGAGCAAACACTTCAAAGTGCCACCACTACAGATGTGACACATGTAATCGTGGTAATTTACAAATGAATATAAATGTTGCATTCATACGCAATTTTTCTGGATCAGCATCACAACTCTATTTGCATCAATTGACCTAAGGAGACAAAAAGCTATTGTAATGAAAACTAAAAGAATTTGAAGTTCTCCTACTTCAGAACAGCTTTTCCAGTTTCTATAGAGTACCTTTCACTTACTATTTCATAAGAAACAAACTTTTATGGAGGATACAATTCAGCAATAGCTCTATTTGCAAGCTGAATGTGATTGCATCAATTAAATATATTTCCAAGTCAAATAATTTGGACTTCATAAATACATGGGCTGCTCTAAAATTAACACTTCCTATTTTATTATGTTGGTCCACAGAATCAGAGGTGGATGTTGGTGGTATGGCAGTAAAGGTGCAGCCTGACAGGATTATGTTATATTTTGTTGCTGTGTTACAGATAGCAGCAGACGGGCAGTATGACAAAACGAAAGTGAGTGTGAAGTAAAGGTGTGGAACTGAATTCCTCCATGCAGAAAAAAAATGGTATCCATTCACATTCATTTATATTTGCCGAACCTTCATGGAGATGTATGGAGATTGAACAGCGCAAATGAGCACAGTGAGGTGGTGGGTTGTGCATTTCAGTAGTGGTGACAGTGACTCATCACTTCTACTGGTACAGATGAGTTTGTTTGTTTGTTATTTTATGGAAAAAAAATAGGAGCTGTTACTTCTGGAGTTTCCAAAATGTCAAGCTTCCAAAAATACAAATACAGTGTATATGAAATTACTAATATATTTTTTTAGAACAACTTGAAAATGATAAATAGGAACAGAGTGACGCTGTTTGAGAATAAGCAGTATTGATGTAGTTCTCATTTCCATTTCTAAAACATTAGAATTTGTAATAATTATGCAAGAGAATTGCCTACTCCCTGGCTTAAACATACATTTCTATGCTATATTTTCCCTGAATCTTTCTTCTGTTTCTTGATTTCTGCAAAAACACTAGGAATCTTGCTGATAACTGGATCTCAGGCCAGCATAAGATCCGCCCCTGTTCAGTCAATCTGTTGAAGCTTATCTTATCACTTAAATTTCAAGAGTCAACAAATTGCTGCTCAACTCCTTGGAAATTTTTCATTCTTTTATTCAGTATTTGTGTACATTTTGCCATAGAATTATTGGGCTTCAACATTTCTTCAGTGGAAAAAAAAAACTCCACCCACTGAGATTGAAAAAAAATTCAAATTATTTTCACTAGATTACATTTTAAGGTTCTCCTTGCTTAATATGCAAAAAGTCTTATTAAAATTATTTCTACCGTATTTTTTTTTACTGCATTTCAATGTATTTTCACATAAAGGACAAAATATTTTCTGCTTTCAGAAAAAAGCATTAATGGCCTACTGTAAGGTTTTGTGCTGAGTCTTGCTTTAAAAATTCTACAAGAAGTTATGCAGAAATACCTTTAATACCTCAAAACTACAATAGTTACTGGAATAAAAAACCACATATTGCTAGCTAGTACTTGAAATAGCAATTTAAATGCAGGTATAATTGCATGTCACTTCTGAAGAGAGATGTAAACAAAGGGGGTAGAAGATATCTTGAATGCAACTAACATGCTGCAGAAAAAATATATCAGTTCTAAACAATTATATGAAGCTAAGGCTGAAGATATTTTTTGGTTGGGTTTTAAAAGGATGTACAGTCTGTTAAAGCATTAAGAGATGGGAAGGATTAAATTTAATTCTGGACTGAACACATGAAAGCAATCAACCTGATCATGAAAAAGACTTTTTCATTCCTTACTAATAAGAACTTATTTCATTTTTTTTCTGTTGTTAAATATCTTCTGTATATCTGAGTAATCAATAGGACAGTATCCAAATGTAAATGAAGTGATAAAGCTGGCCTTATATGTGTGAACCAGAAGCACTAACAGACCACAGAGGAAAGCAAAGAGACAGCAGACACTATATGCAAACATCTACATCTCTATTTTCTAACTGATCTGAGAGGCAAATAAACATATCAGAGTTTTTGTTAAAAATCAATTGTTATTGCTATTGACCTTGTTCACCTAAGAGTTTAGAGAAACCAAGGGAAATGGAAAAGTAAATCAAAGACAGAATTAGAAGGGGGGGGGGGAGGGAAGAAAGGTTTTCATGATGTACAGACACTAAATACTGCTCATATGAAAATCCAGGTTTATGGAGCCATGACAATACATAATGCTTGCTCATCAAAAGCAAACAAAGGTCTGATAACTTCGAGGTGTACTTTCCCATTAATAGCACAATTTTCAAGACTAACTTATAACGGAAACTGTGGAAAATAATTCAAAAACTAAGCAAATGTCACAGAAGACCAATTTTTAAATTACGTACTGCAGCATTTATTGGTAACTAAGCAGAAATCTTATAGGTTGCTCCTTTTCTAAGTTTTCAGTTCTGTCTGCCAGACATTAAAAATAAATAAGGAAAACAACAATTGAGAATGAGAAAAATAAGTGCTAGCTGCCAATAACAGTTCTTGACATCCTTACAGTTACTACTTGGGCAGAAAGACAATATCTCCTTTAAAGCTGTCCAAAAATGGACCATTTCACTGGAAGCCATCTTCTACTGCACCACAAACTTTGCAAAAAACATTCAACTAGAAAATTTTATCTAGAGAAAGATTAATAGCCAAAAAATGAAGATAAAAGAGGAAACGGTAAGAGAAGCAGACATGAAAGGAAGTTCCCCTGTAGAGGCCCTGCTTTGGCAGGTTGGACTACAAGATCTTCAGAGGTCCCTTCGAACAATTCTGAGATTCTGTGAAAAAGATGCAGCTGTGAATAACTCCAAAGAACTTGACAGAAGTATGACACTGGCCAACCTGGTAGCACATTAATAAAAGCAAGTGAACTGGAAGCAATGAAAATAGGAAGGTACAGATTAAACTGCTCATTTACATTAATCAGACACAATCAGAATAGTTAACACAATGGCATCTAGATTCAACACGCTGTCTACTTCATCTGCCATGGCAGAAGAAAGGTGAGTAAGATGTTATGTTGCATCAGAAGGGTAGGGTAGTAACACAGAGAGAGAGAAAGAGAGAGAGAGAGAGACTCCGCCATATGGACTGGTAGCATGCTTTCAGCTTGAATACTTTTTTAGACATCAAGTAAATACATTAGTTTTTCTTCTGATAAAAATGGTTCTTACTCTGTGGCACTAAGCCTCAAAACAATTTTTTTTTTTTTAAATGCATCGTTTACCTTTTGTAGAAGCACGCAGAAAAAAAATAAAAAACTCTGCTCTCAAAATTCTTATAAAAATAATAGCTTTGCAGTCAGATAGATATGATTTAGGGATGCTGAGGCAGACTTCGTGGGTTGAAGAATCTTTCGAATCTTTTCTAATTTGTTTTGGGGTGGAGTGAAATGGGAACTGTTGAAGGAAAAGATAGATTACATTTGCCTGTGGGTAACAAGGCTCCTTAAAAGGGGAAGCAGCATAGACTGAATAGTTACAGTTTGAGATGTAAAGAGCCATACAGAGTCTAGTCCTGGTCAGAAAATTCACCAGCAACAAAATACTGATAAATAACAAGTGAGGAAAACAGGATGAATCACAGCATTTTATGCAACTCCTTTTACTAGTATGCTGAGCTTAAACAGTAAGTCAAGCCTGAATGTCTTCTATAGAGAACAGAAGCAATGAAATACCTTCTGCCTTGCAGAAATTCTTCCATCTTGCATGAATGTCAGTAGAAAAAAAATAGCAAAACTGCATAGAGAGAAAGTGAAAACATCAAAGAGGTCATAATTTCATATTATAAAAAAGCAGACAGCATTTTCTAAAACCACATTTTTTTTCTAAGAAAAGTGTAACACATTGTATTGCATGTGGATGTCTGTCAATATAGACTACAATGGAAAGCACAGCATTAAGTATTCAGCAAAAAAATCATTTTCTTTAAGAAGTTAAAAAGACCCCTTTAAAAAGATATATGTGCCAGACACTACACAGCTCTCCTTTTTATTTCCACAGAAATAAGCTTCACTCCTAGAAACAAAGAGACTTTCTAGCTCCACTAATGTCAGTTCAAGTTCCGCCACTGGCCTCAGCAGATTTGACATTTAAAAGTAATTGGGATTTTGGCCCTTCTGTAGTTGAGAGAATTAGCAGCAGAGAGAAGAATTAGTTTTATTCAGCACAGTTTGAGAAAAGCAACAGCCACAACACATTTGCTGCGCACACAGTGAGGTACTTACCTGCAATCTTCTGAAATTTCTCCTATACTAAAAAGCATATTTAATGACAAGAACATCTCCTTCTGTCTCATACTGAAAGAGCCAGCCCATCCAAACAGATTTAAAATCTGAAATCCTTACACGGATTGGCTCCTCTCAGTCAGAATTGAGATGGAGTCCACTCTATCTTCTCCTAATGAAAAGTAAAAAGACTTTCAGCCACTGAAGGTATGCTGTATCATAACACAATTGTGAAAGAAAAAATTCCACTCTGCTAGATAAAAGAAATTAAAAATCAAATGTTGGTCAGACAATGCCTCCTCTGCTTATAACATATCCTTTCTCCAAACTTGTACTCAGGCTAAGTATTCTCAGTGATTTTATTTTTTAAGATGCAAAAATTGGACATAAATCCCATGAAATCCACAGAAAAAAGTATTTCCCTTTCTCTGAAGTATCCTCCAAGAGATGCACAGTCCCAGACTTGGGAAATGCCATGCATGGGTCTGAACTGAGTAGGCTCAGCTATGCTCAAAAAAAGGGCGTACTCCTTTCCTCCAGTAAGGCTCCATCTGAACAAGGGCTAACAGAGACCAATAGACAAGTTAGCAACTCTTTTCCCTGCCTCATAACCAAAATATAACAAGCAGTAACATTCAGTAAATAGTCAACAGTCAAACAGCAAAAATGATACCATCAATCACATAATCCCAGAACAGAAGTCAGAGCTTATATAACAGTCCATAGATCAAAAGTGTCAGAGTAAGTTAATTTTTTCTTTTTTGTACTTTTAGGAACTTGAGGCTATTTTCAAGGTTGCTTTATGTACTACTTCAGCACAAGCCAACAAGATATTGAATGAGAATTCATTAGCAGCTGGTCAAGTGTATATAGTACATCAATCATGTTATTTCCTTACTGACGGCAAATTTAATTTCAACTCAGGACAAAGCCCGCGTTTTTAACAGTGAAATACATCACATAAAATAGTGACATTTGATAGTATGTTTTTAGATTCTCAAGCCTTTTGGGAAAAAAAAACAGCCTGACACATAATGAAGCCCTTCTTCCTTCAAAACCACCAACAATAATCTGGAAAAAAAAAAAAAAAAAAGAAAGAAAAGGAGCTTCAAGTAGAGCAGATGAACGAACTACAGTTTATTCTTGAATAAACTCATTAGTTTGCGTCTAATGCTCCAGTAGAACATCTGGAAGAACTGCTTTCTTACATCTTAGATTTCCACCCAATAAAAAAATACATATTCTGTGTTGTCCATTAAATATCAACCATTCGCTATACAGGGATCTTCCATGTTAAAACCTGAACAGGTAGGTCAATAAAAAAGTGAAAAAGTAGCACCCACTGACATTCACTGAATGCTTACAGAGACCAACCAGTGAATGTGAGAGCAGCAAGGCAGTGCACGGTGTGTTTCAGCAGTAAAAACAGTGACATGAAAGACAAGCCACATTCTGGATAGCCATGCACAACTGTCACACCACAAAATGATGATTGTCTCAATTAGTTCATTCGTGCAAATCAGCTAATGGTGATGACTACATTTAAAATAGAGCAAATTCTTAGCTACAAAATACCATCAAATCATGCTCTTGTGCTCTTTTACTTTCCAAGGAAGTAAATAAGAGGCATTACTTTCAGAGTGAGCTGCATATCACGTGCATACAGAACGCAGTGAGAGCATAAACATTTCACAACACACGTGATCTGTCAAGCTGCCTGTTAGCAGATTTTCATTGGGCTGACTAAATGTCAGTTCTAACAGTTTTCATGGAGTCAAAAGAACGCAAAGAAGTATTATTACCTTTTGCCTATAGACACTAGAAAAAGCAACACTTACACTTCTATAATTATTTGATTATTATTAAAACAATACATATTAAACATTGAATACAATGGTAACATTTAGTATTAAATATCATTTATTGCATTTTATATCAGTATTGTTAAGTTGATGCAATTTTCTGTCATAGAGGAAATAGTATATTTTCGTTATTGTCATTGGCAAGGTACTGCTGTTTGATTTTTGTTGTTCTTGTTTTACAGTGTATAATAGCTTTCTTCAGATAAGGAAGTTGATATGAGAAAACATATACAAATGTAATATTTTGTTTAATCTTGTACAGCAGAATTTCAATCAGTTCTTTCTTGTATTTAAGTTCAAGCCCATGAACAGATTACGGGATATAAAATTGTTAGGTGGATTCTGAAATACTGAATTTAGATCAATCTTTATAATGTAGTTATAAATTTGGTAGGGTAAAAAAGATTTCCACTAATAAGATCAGATGAATCACTGTCAGCCATACTATTTTCATGCCCACAGCTTAAGAGGAAAATCTTACTACATATACAAATACTACCAATAGCTTCTTTTGTATATCCATTCTACCTCAGCTATCGAGTGAAAGAGAACTGGCAAAATCACAGAAGGAAGAGATTAGTCTGCAGATAACCTGAAAAGCATCTGAAAGCCCCAAATTTCAGCCTCCTAATTTCAGACCAGATTTGAACACTGCATATGAAAAGCAACCACCATTACAATTGTACGTTAATATAAGAAAAATCGATTTGTGGTAAGAAAATGCACAATGAAGACTGGAAAAAACAAAGAAGGCACAACTTTCACAGACAAGAGACGGCAATGGTTTCCAGAACTCCCACAGGCCCACTGTGGTATAAGGTTCTCCTGAGTACAGAGCTACCTCTCAGCAATACCACTTTCAGACTTTCACAATACTGCTTCCAGGTCCCTCATTTTTATTTTTTTTTTCCACTGGTCAACGAAGATGCACCTCACCACCTGTCCTAGAGGATTCAGAGGTCAGGATCACAATCCAGCTGTTTGCAAGCAATGCACAATTCCAGATTTATGGGCTGGCCTATAGATGTGTCATATATATAAACAAGCTCTGTATTACAATAATAAATGAGAATTAAAGCTTCTACCCTGAATAAGTGGGTCAAAACAAAAATTTGTATTATCAGCCTTCCTTCTGGTTACTTCTTCAGCCTCTCCATTTTGATTAAGCTGTAGTAGCTCTTTGGGGACTCTAAATAAATATCACAAAAGTAATTTGAATATCTGATTTTTGCCAAACAATTTTTCTCCAGAAAAGGTAAAAATCAAACTTCTTTGTCAGCGTTTACACATACACAGAAGCATGAACTGCATCAACTTTTTCAGCCCTGACCTCATCGGGGTAAGTACAGAATATTCTCCCCACTAGGACACAGATGATGCTCTTACTAGCAAGATTTAACTTTCTCTTTCTTATACAAGACATGTTCAAGGGAATCTTATCTGCCACTGTCCTTAACCTCATCCTTTCCTTTGTCACTTGGCCACAGGTGTCACACCTCCTGGACCACAGTGACAAAGGACCACAGTGATGCCTTTTACATAAGCAAAATGTATCAAATTCCTTCAAACACTTCTGTTAGGGCCAGACAGCCCCCCTCAGACAGAAAGCTATGCTAAACAGTAATGTCAGAAGGAGTTAAGTGTAGGCCCACTGTGGGGGAAAAGAAGGGCTACTAGGAGTAACACCTCAAGTTAAATCTGTGAAAACACTTCCCACAGTTCTTTCGTGAGCCCTTCAATTCTGCACCAGGTGCAACGTGTAGGCTCACGCAGAGCAGTCCTCCATCCTGAAAACGAACAGTTGGAGGTCCTGAGAGATGACAGAGATGGGACTTCTCTGGGAAGATAAACTTTTTGCTGTTGTATGCCAACGTTCTGCTCAGCAAAGCATTAAGTTGTTGCTTAAAGTTCTTATTTTCTCCTATTCACAAAGCATTCAAACTATTAATCTTCATTTCTCCACAAAAGAGTTAAATATATTCTAAAAGAAAAGAGCTGTGGAATTGCTTGAACAGTTACTTCCCTTCACAGACTGATAACTCTTTATATTCAATGTTAAGGTTTAGAAAAAATTAGAAACATTGAATAGAAAAGATAATCCTAGATTATTGTTGAATGCACCCTCTAGTTAGGTAGCTGGCTTATCCTTTCATTCCATCTTAGTATAAATTTTGTTTAATTTTTGCTACTGGGAATGAAAAAATTATTTAAAAAAAAATCAGGGTAACCTAAAATAGCAAGGATTTTCTAGTAAGAAGAGAAATTAGAATAATTTATTTTAATTAATGCATGCTACTAAACTTTGTAGCTGTTTGAGACAGGTATTTTCTCCACACATTCTTCAACAAAAAACAAAATGTGCCAGTTGGCACCACAGGCTTACAAATAACCACAGGAGCCAGTTTTTCAGCCCAACTGATCTTGAAAGAGATTTTTTTTTTCTGTCGCTGTTTTTTAAATTAATATGGTAAGAATCTGCCCTTCTGTTCACTTTTTCAGCCTTCTGGTCATCTACCGGTCACAACTACAATGACAAAAAAATGCATACTTCCTTTTAAGTTTTAGTTAATTAGGAATTTAGTTAATTAGGAAAAAGAGGAGTAGCACATTAGACAGTGAACTATAGAAAAATAATATATCAAAATGAAAGGTAAAACAAAAGGTAAGTGCCAATAAATGGTGTTAATGGTCACAGAGAGAGGCTTCAAAAACCATGTTTTAATTGTCTTTTCTGAAAAAAAAAATAGAATCACAGAATTTTAATTTACATCCTCTGGTCTCCAGTCCCTAATTGGCTGAAGTTTTTAAATCACTGTCTTAAGTTCCAGCTGAACAGTAAAGAAACAATCAGATTCCAATGCAACTGTTTTACAATACTGTACTGATTTCATCAAAAGTGATTATAACTTACTTCACATGAAACTCCATTGTTCATTCCTCACAAAAAAAGATAGAAGTTAGGCAAGAAATGACTAGCTGGATATAAACTATGCAGATAGTTCCATTTCCATCAGAGAGAAGTCACGTTTGCTGGTATAAGGGAAGAATTACAACATCTCGTGTAGCTTGTATGTAAACATCTTAAATCTGAGTAACTACCAAAAAAGTATTTGTTTTTAGCAACACAGTAATTTTAGACAAATTTGAATAATTTAGAAGTAGTTAAGGTTTGCTTAGAAAAAAGACTCCTGTTTGGTACAAATTAGGAAGTTATAAATTTACAATATCCATAACTTATAATATCCTTTAAAGGACCAATGAGTTTTTTTTTACATAAGAATTGTTATGTGAAGTAGTAAACATCTTCAATTATGAAAGCAAATACAATTTAGAAATATATTTGAAGAAAAATCAGCTAGTCTATATGAAGACAATAAAAATGCATTCTGAAATAGCAGACTTCAGCAGTGTCCCTAGAAATACCATATTAGCAGTTAGAAAAATGATCCATTTAAGATTCTCAAGAAAACAAGAAAGTGGTTAAGAAAAACTTCACATAACGATAGTAATTTTGCACAAACTGCGAAATATATACATATATATATATAAAATAGCTAGGTGGATGTTCCATTAACAAATGTTTGTTACATTTTCTTCCAATACTTTATTATTACCACAATCAATGGTACTTCACTGAAAGTTCCTTAAAAATAGAAAACAGCCTTCAACAATCTGATATACTTCCTCTGCTGTCAGGTATATCAAATTCAAATTACAGACTACTGGCCAGAATCATCCACTGCAGAGCCATGAGTTGGTCATCACCCTACGTTACTTCAATGCAAGCCCTTAATTTAAGATGAGATTAATCCTAGAAATAGCTTGGTTCAGAATCATTAAATGAAAAACAAAGTTTAAGAATGGAAAACCTTTTATTATGTATCTCTAGTTCATGTCTGATCCGAGTTCACCAGAAATTCTGCAAGACCACATACAGTCAGGTAAATTTAACCACAGCTTATTTTTAACTATAAATCTATTCAGGAAATTTGCTAGATTACTTTTGTCTTTTAACCACACTAAAATCTTTTTCCTGAACATTTAGTAACTAATTACACTTTATATATCTTTGAGTAAGCAACAGTAGAAAAATAATTTTCAATTATACATATAAAGTATAAATCTCACCATAGAAGTATTTGAAGTCAACTTAATTAAGTATCTAGCCAATATCAGGAAGAGAATTATGAGAATTGCATGTTTTTCTCTGTAAATGCCAGCATAATATGCCATATGGGCATACTAATTTTACTGGAATTATTTTTTTTTCCTAAAGACATCATATTTGATCAAGTCATAAAAAACCCTAAACAGACAAAATCTGAGCAACGCTTTCCACCCACACATCATACACAGATATTTATACAGTTTATATTTCGCTACACCTGATTTCCAAACTTCTCTGTAAGAGCATTTTCTGAAAATAATATAAAGAGGATAAAAAGTTTAAATGCATTATTTCTACAGAAAAATATCTGAATAAAAGCACTCCTTGGATATGTTGCTGTTTAAAAATTCAGGAGAAAAAAAAAAAAAAAAAAGAAAAATCCTTAACCTGCCGGTAAAGACCACTCAGTACATGAGTAAAGAAAGGCACTGGCACTCAAATTCGTGAGCCGAGACCAAGAGTAAGGCCCAGAACTACTCTAGCAATAAAGACACATAGTTTTCCACCCTTTTTCTGTTTTTAAATTTCCAGTGTTTGGGCTCCCGAAAGTGAACAGCAATTACAATTTGAAATCTACACAGATGCGATTGCACAAGTTCCAACTACCCAGCATATCTTTCTTACAGTCAGACCTTCCCCATCCATATCAACACATGACTCTGTCCTACACACTGTTTTGTTCGATGTTGGTTTTCTTGGAGCAAGAGAGAGAGCATGAAAGCTCAGCAGATTACAATTAATTCTTAAGTAACCCACTGTTATCAGACATCCTTGCTTGCCTGGTGCCATTCTCACATACAATTCACGTGCTTAGATGCAAGCATGTCTCAAATCCAAACGTGTCTTGTATTGAGAAGTTGCAGATACAAATCTATGGTGAAACAGAAAGTTTCAAACAACATTCAGGGAATCTACAGAAATGAAGTTCCACAACTGTATTAGCAAGTTAAAATTGATTATTAGACTTCCCCCATTTTCTTAATTGTCTCAATAAGAGACTGAAACCACCCCTGGTGGGAGCAGGGAAGGTTTGACTATGCTCCTAGCCTAACTCAGTACATATAATACATCAATTGTACAGTAAGGAGCCACAAGTGCCACCACCTGTGGCACAGGAAACACAGGGATCTCCAAAATAGCCACGAAGTTACAGAGCTGCTGATGGTTTGCACATTCACACGTCTGTGACTTGCGAGTGAGACACTTCTGTGAAATATTTTTTAACAGACGAAACGATTCTGTGGTACTGACGCATTTTTCTATCTGTATCAAGTAGGCCAGTTTCTTTAAAAAGAAAATAACTTTGTTTTCAGAAACATGTTTTGATGTAAATACTTCAGATTTGATACATTTTTCAAGATTACAAATTTTTTAAAATGGCAACAACAATGCAAGAAATTTTACTGACCTTATTTGCCCCAATCTTAGGTAATTTTAAAATAAAAATCTAGTTAAGGAACAGGTGACTTTGAAATACATGACAAATAAGAAATTGTAATATATGAGGAAAGGCATAAAGTATACTAGCTAAGCATGAACAACAAAATACAGCTACACATTCAATCAACACTGAAAAATCCTGAGAAACTATGAAAACACTAATGTCAGAAAACAGCATTTCAAAGAGAAAAAACTTTAACTCACGAAATCAGCTATCATAATATATCTGGCCTTCCTTTGACCTTTTTTCTGCCTTGCCTGAATAATCTAGCTAGTGATCTTTATTCAAACCCACAGGTCGTGCAGAATAATTACTCAGACATACCATGCCTACTAATGACAGCAGAGAAAGCAGCGCCTGTCATCCTAATTGATGCTTACTACAGCCCACTTTAACCCACATGCACAGCTCGCAACCCTATTATTCTTTTCCATCACCCAGGTGAGTGCATATCCCCATTGTGACTGGGAATAAAAGCAAATGGAGAACTCAAGAAACATGGAGTGAAAATTGCTGAACTCCAATACATTCAGTAATTTTCAGTTTTGAAGGATGAACAGAGACATGACAATAGCTTGTCCTTAGAAGAATGCAAGTGCTTATTACTAGAACAAAATGATTGCTCCTATAAATACATTATTATCCACTCACCATAGTATCATTCTACCACAGATATGCTACCCAAATTCACATTAGTAATTTCCGCTATTTGATGTCCTGAAGTGCAAGTGTATACATTACCGATAAAGATCTCTGAGCAACATTCAGAGATTGTAACAACAGCACACAAATAATGTAGAAACATCCCCAAAAAGATTACTGTCTTTCAAAAGAAGTACAAGCACAATATGGCTGAATTATTTTGTGGATAAAAAAAACCTTAAGCTTCTTGGAGACCAAGTGGGCCTCTATTATTTTGCTTAAGTATCCATCACATCACCTCACCATGATACTGCCCTGTGGTAAGTAGCCACTTACATAAAAAGCAGTGTTTGTTTAAAAGATGTTTTTTCCAGTCTGCAGTAAAAGCCCTAAATTTTAATCACTGACCCCAGGAGGCTCTTGATTTTATGTTCTTCTGGCTTATTAGAGACTTAGAATAATTGATAAATAAAAAATGAATTTAGGAACAACAAAGGCTACATTCCTTATTGTGTTAAAAAAAGAACTAAATCTTAAGTTCCAATAAATATGTTTAGTATAATCAAACATATAGAGTCAAAGCCTTTGCTGAAGTCTAGGTAGATTACATTCACAGCCTTTCCCTCAAGCACCCGGCTTATCACCTGGTCATAGAAGGAGATGAGGTTGGTCAGGTGGGACCTGTCTTTCATGAACCCATGCTGGCTGAATCTGATCCCCTGGTTGTCCCTCACATATTGTAGAATCACAGTCAAGATGATCTGCTCCATAATCGTCCCCAGTACTGAGATCAGACTAACAGGCCTGTAGCTCCCTGCATCCTCCTCCTAATCTTTATTGCATTAATGCATGATGCGTTATGGGCATCACATTAGCAAGTCTCCAGTCATCTGGTACATCTCCAGTTGAACAAGACCACTGATCAATGACAGAAAGCAGATTAGCCACCACCTTCAGTACCTTTGGGTGGATACCACCCAGCCCCCATTCAAGTAGAGTAGCATATCTCTAACTGCTCCTCCTGAACTGCAGGGAATTTTTTCTCCTCCCCATCCCTGTATTCCGGCTCAGGGGGCTAAGTAGCCTTGGGATAACTGGCCTATTAAAAAAAAGCATACCCTCAGTGCTTACACAGCAAGGAAAAATTCCACTCATGTTCAAGCTGTGGTGCAGAGCCTCTGCACCTCAGGGCACGAATACACCATGAGACCATACACGTGGACTCGCACAAAAATCTTATGCAGATACTGGGACTTGCAGAGCATGGCAGCGCTCCCAGGGACAGGGAAAGAGTTCACCGCCTATTCCTTAAATTGTACTGTGTTAACAAATGGTTTGCATAACATCTATAGCTCATTCAATTCACATTTCTAGCTTACTGAAGTAAATACAAGAGTCCAGAAAATAGTAATAAACCAGCACACTCTACTGAATTTACTCTCAATTCTTCTGAGTTAGAGTTGTGAAATGAAATAATTGACACCTGAAAATCTCAGTAATAGCCATAAAAAAAAACATTGGTGATAGTATATCCACTGAGTTCACTATTAATTGCAGAAGCAAACCAAAAGCACTGAAAGAAACAAAAAATCTTTCAACTCACTCCTGCCATTTAATCATAGTGAAACAGCACAGTCCCTACAATTTTCTGTATTTATTCCTACTTCCCTCCTCATCCTTGCAACTTTATTCAGACAGCGTGTTCTGCAGCACATGATATACTTTCCTTTTTTGCCTTATTTAAACAGCTGCTACCTGACTTTGTCAAGTTTGCACTTAGAATTGAGCAATATATTCTTCATTTGTTATGTAACACTATTATTTATTACACATTATGTAACTCTATAAATGACTGTTTCTGAGATAAAAAAGATAAGCAGAGCTTTGTTCTAAGAGTAAAAATTTCAGATCACATGACTTACAATCATGTATTTCAACTTTTTCCAAATATAATTCTACCAAAGAGTTTGTGCAACAAACCCTCGGTGATTTTTTTTGGACTGATATGGATTGTTATTAGCATACTTACACACTTCCTGTCTACTTCAGGTTGTTGCTTTTCCTTACTGAACTTCCTGCCATTTATCAGCAAATTTGATCTATCCTAGAACAGATGCTGCAACAGACATCTGCTACAAGAAGGTGTAAGATACCAATGTACCAAGGTAACCAGAGCAAAAGAAATCTCACATGGCTAACCCACGTCTAAAGGACCACCAAAGCTACACAAACTATGTTGTATTCAATTGAAACTGCAGATATATTCTGAGTAAAAACTAATAAATACATCTTTATCTCATATAAAGAATGAAAGAGGAACTGGAATTCAAGAAATACCAATTCAACTGGAATTGAAGAAATGTAATTCTTCATCTCACTTCTGTATTTTAATTTCAGGAGAAAAAAAAAAAAAAAAGATCAACAAGGACAGTACCTGAAAAAAGAAAATACATCCAATACGCATAAATCATTTTAGTCCCTACATTCTGTTATCCTAATCACAATAACATATGACAAAGAAACTACTCTCAATAGAACAGTTATGGTCTGGTTTAACTATTATGGCTTACAAAAGAAAAAGGAAATTTGGCATCCAGAAAAAGAAACAAACTGTATCATACAATTATCCTCTCAGTGTGATGGATGAATCTTCAAGTTCTCTTTTGATAAGAACAGTATGCCTACAAAAAATGTTTCCAGAGGAAAGGCATAACATGAACAATGTGTACCCATATTAATATCTGAGTGTCCACTGTTTCATGAGGTAACAAGAAGTGCTAATTCCATTTTTAAAATCAAATAGATATTTTAAAAAACTTTATTAATTTTCAAAAACTAACAGATGAATTGGCTTATGAGAATTCCAGACTACCAGATTTCTGGATTCACTGAAAATCCTCGCTTTCTAATTTAGCAATTATGTCATTTCTACCCTTGTAATTCAACACCCTTGAATAAATAAAACATGGTGATGTGAATGCTCTAAAATTATACCGCAGATCACAGATTTTAAGAGGAAATAAGGTGAAATTATGATTAAACTTTCATTCCTAACATAAGAATCACGTATAGTCTGTCATAGTTATCATTCACAGTAAGTATAAAATTATATAAACACGTATGTCATACCTGTAATACAGCATCTTCCATAGACTGTATGACATAATTGAATTTTTACTCATTCTGCAGGTTCATACTCAGCTTTAGGTTAAATTTATATAGACAAGTTTTCCTGTCAACCTTGTGAAGATCACGATGAGAAATACAGGTTAAACTACAAGCAATTACAAGACAATCATGCCAAATTACTTCTATTCAATATATATTCACAATGAACATATTTTATAAAGGAGAAAAATCTGGTTACCTACATTATTTATGTATTCTGAAAGCAGGTCCTGGAGAGCTTGACGGATAGCATTGCACTCAGCAATGATGCGTTCTCGATGAAAATCGCGTGTGCAGGAAGAATCAGCTAGCAAAGCTGCTCCACTGATGATAGCTTCCAAACGTTTCTCTAGTGATGGCCTTATTTTCTCCTCACTCACTACAAGAGGATCCTGGATAATCAAATGCTGGAAAATATTTTTTAAAAGTAAAGGTAAGAATAGTCAGCGTAATGAAGTTGCTGCTTTGTTTTTCATCTGCATGAACTACAGTGACATTAGCCTTCCTCGACGTCCAACTAGCTCTTTCATCTTGATGTATCAAAAATACCTTCGAGTATGGCAGATAGTCTCCTTACTCCACAGTAAGGAGTACAGGCTACACGCACAGATGATTTGCAGTCCAAGCCCAGTTCGCTCTGTCAACCAGATCTCACTAGTTCTAGTCCAATATCCATGTTATCAAACTCTGCTTGCCTGGATTCAGCACTAAACTGGCATCTTAGCATTCCAGCTTGAGCTGTTTCACACCAAAGTGCCTCATAGAATAAGATCACATTTACCTGCTTACCATGCTGACATCTTTTGACCACAACTACCTTATCTCCGAGTTGTCTCTGTTTCCTACTTCAACTTCATGAGACTGAGTATTTTTCATCCTTGGCTTCAGCCTCTTCTACACCTGCACCTGCCATTTCTTCTACAATGCATTTCACTGGAATCAGAAACACTATTTGCTTTCTTTATAAATATGCATGCGCTTTTATCTCTGAAGTATCTTAACACTTGGTCTATCATTCTTCACAATATTCTGAGTCACCAACACCTACACCTGGTAGTGTTTAAAGAGCGTTTGGATGTTGTGTTGAGGGACATGGTTTAGCGAGAACCATTGATGAAGGGCGGATGGTTGGACTGGATGATCCTGTGGGTCTTTTCCAACCTTAGCGATTCTATGATTCTATGATTCTGCTCCAAAACTAAAAACTATAAACCTTTTACAGGCAAAGAACTGGGGCCCTGCCAACCAGCCTCAGAGCCATGCAGAAGCTATGTCTTAAAAGAGGCAACTGCATACAATCTTCACAAGTTCTCAGGCAGCACTGTTTCTCCACTGTAAGTTTTGTCATCATTATTGCCAAAAACTATTTGTTGAAACTGTTTCCTGTGTCTGTCTGCATTTCTTGGCTTCCTTATTCCCCCATATAGTGGGTCTGCCATGCACTTGCCTTGTAAATTTTTATAGGAAATCAAGTGTATACTAAGCTTTTATCTCTATGTACAACTGTAACACTGGGTATGTGATGTATACAACTCAGTAATATTACATGTTTTAAGTATCTCAGAATGGAGGCTCAGCTTTGTTTGAATGCCTGTAGGGGGGGGGGTTCAGCATCTCCAATATTTAGACTTTTAGATATCAGAATGATATCTGGATATCAGAAAACAAACAAAAAACAAAAAAACAAACAAAAAAAACGAGCAGTGCCAGCTCATCACTAAGATATTACAAGAGCAGTCTGATTCTGATTATTTTTTGTCTAATACAGTCAAAGACCAAGGCAGAAATTCACTGTGGCTACATTTAACAGGCTCAATACCCACAAAGCACAAATAGTAGCTTTTGTTCAATGACTGTCTTTTGAAAGGACACTGAAGTGTCCTCTTGCTTTTCAAGAGCTGTGATAAACAAAAGCAACCAAGTGTTTTGGAATGGTAAAACCAATTGTTTTTGTGACAAATATTTACTCTAAGAAACAAGAGAGGGAGACCTGACATTTTCTTACAGTGCAAAAGCATAATGAAGCTTCAGCATTTAAATAAATTCAAACTACTCGTATTTAATCAAACCGAACATTTGAATTTGTCATTTCTGTCCAGATCACCAAGCCTATATGCCACATAAGTCCGTTTAGCAGGTCCATACATATCCTAAGTTATCAGAAGAAACATATTAAACAAGAAAACCACACCATATATCCTAAAATGGAATTCAAGTCAGGCAAACCAGGATTTATCTGTGCTATTAAATATGTGAACTGCTTTTAAGTCAGAAAATTTTAATTATTTTTCCAATTCAGATTTCGAGTACTGTCTAGCTTAGGAAGTTCTAAAAGTACAAAGAAAAAAAGTATTGTATTACAACTTAAACATTTGGGAAAGGGAGCATCAGTTATCTTCAATTTTGTTGTTTATTATTTTTTAGTACACTCTTATATGCTATCTATGAGTTAGGGAGATGAAGCCTTTTTATTACTATTATTAAATTCTATCTTTTCCAAAATACACAATAATCACTTCGAAACAGCCAGGAGATTCTCTAGACACACTAGAGAAAAATCAGACTTCCTAATCTGAGTATTTCCAAATGAAGTATTTTAATACAGACATCAGGCAGTGCAGGTTATTTCAGCAATACTCAAGTTTAAATGGAAGTTTGTTATTTGCCATCCTGCAGGAGCAGTGTAGGTTTCTAAGTGTTCCAACTTCACTATTGGTCCATAATTCTGAAGTCGTCAACCTCATTTAAAAGTATTCCTACTAATTAAGTACTCTCGGTACAAAACCCTATTAACATACATAATATAAGTGGACACCAAAAACTTCTTAAGTAACTTCTGCAAGTCTTGGGGACAAAAATCTCAGGCTCCTGTTCTACTTCATATCAGAAACTGAGACTACATAAACTCTAGTCCTCAAATTTCACAAAGTGACCAGAAGGAAAAGGTACTTCTGAGTTTCTGTCTCCACATTCACCACGTTGATTTGGGAATTTTCATACCACAGCAGAGCATCCAAAATAAATAAATAAAACAGACTGTGATACTGCCCTTCCAATTTACTATTGTCTCTTCTGAGAGTAAAAAACTAAATGAATTTGTGTCACTGAGTTTATAAATTTTTGCATAAAGTAACAGGATATAACATTAAAATAGTTTATAGGTTTATGTTAAGTATTTCTGTGCATTCAGTAGAAGCAATTGCAGATTAAGTTAAAGCAGTAACTAATTATTTCCAAATTCTGGGTTTTTAGCTCCATTCATTATCCAGAAACATACAGTAAATGGGAAAGGAGCTTGAATGTAAGCAGGAGGGAAGGAGATGGAGTACTTCAAAATGCCAGCTAATTGCATATCCATAAAAGCAACACACTAACCCTTTATGTACCCCTTAATTATTTCCTAACTATAAGATGTAGAAAACCAAAATATTCTGCTTATGGAAGCAATAATCTCACACAACTTTGGAATCAGTGCAAAACTGGTATTAGGCCATAATTTTATTTGCTACTTGCCTTGCTAACAAAGCAAAGGAATCAGGGCAGTCCTCCATTTTTGCCGAAGTCCTCCTCTTTTGCAGAAGTAAAGAAGTTGGAGTGAATTGAATAATTCTCAATAGTTATAACAAATTTACTTCTGCAGTCTCCGAGAGAGAAAAAACACTAAAATTTTGTCAGGACCTGGTAGCCCCTGCCTCTAAGGGGAAAATCCAAAGAAACAAAAGAGAGAAGGCGTACTGCTTGTTCTCTTTCTCTGAAATATCTCCATATACCCTGAAGTCTTACTGGCAGTGGATGGAGCCAGAATGGTTTATCCAAGGCCTACAGCTGGACCTTAAAAGAGCAGTAATTGAGCTCTTAGTTAATTAAATATTAAAAGTCCTTTGTCCTTTTTACAATAGCTAACTCCACATAAATTTGGAAACTTATCTAAAGATACATTTCTGCAAGTGTGAAGGTGTGAAGACACCATGTGTTCTCAAGTATAACTTAGGAATACGTTAAGAATATTAATACCAAGGTATATATTTTTTCCATTTTCTTCCCTTTTTTGAGCTTCCTTATAGCAAATGATAATATGGCTGAACACAAAGGAAAACTTCACTCTATTTATACGGAGGCAAGCTAAGTTACTTCCTATCTCGAACATTATGCACTGCAGAAAATTATGGAAATGTAGTACAGGAAACTGAAAGAAAATGACAAGAGGTGCATTTATGGAATCTGAAATGGAGGGGAAAACAAAATCCTTTCAGCTGTCACCTCTCTAAGAAGGAACGCATAACTTCAAGATCAGAATTGAAACAGTTCTCAGCAATGGAACTGTTTTCCTACATAACATGTTTAATCAATGTTTTATGCAGGTCCCCATTACTTCACATATACCCAAATACACAATAGAACTATAAAGAAAAAAGCTTCCACTTTATCAACTAGTGAAAACTGTACAAAGCTAGACACTGATGTTTAAATATTTACTGGGGTTTTTTGTTGTTGCTTCCATTTTTTAAATTAACTTATATATATATAAAAAAAAAATCTCAAACTACCCTTTCACAGGGATGAAGGGAAGGCATTCCAGAGATAGCCAGCTTCCAGGGGTGAGTATATCCATTTTTGATGTCAAAGTTACAGCCCTGAATGCCACGCTGTTCTGTGGTACCTCACCTCTGCTACAGTTAAATCCTTTTGGCACTACTCAATGATTCAGCAGCTTTATTGTTAGCTTCCTGTATCTCAAGAAAGCATTCTCAAACCTATACTACACAGTGTCCATCAAAACATAAAATGCACTGACAACTAGAATATTCAAGTATGACTACAGAAAGAAGTTACACTTCAAAAAGTAGCTTTATCACAGAAGACTAAGCCACGCCTGAGTGCTGCAGTTAACCACTCAGTTAGCGAAGTGACTGTTTTCAGATCTCAAATGAAAATTGGAAGAGAGGTTCTCCTAGGAGACAGTTTGCAGAAAACACACAAAAAGATGAACACATAGTGCCAGCAAAGAGCTGCTATAGTTCAGCTCTGAATTAAATTTAAGAAAGAAGACTACTAGGCAACAGTAACCAGGAAAATATGATTTAAGATTCTGCCCACAGATTTAATTCTTAAAGCAATTTCATCAAAAAATTCTGATCAGTAACCTAAATGGAAAAGGTAATTTGATTTCCAAATAATTGGAGAATGACAGATATGCAGTAAGTAGTTACACTGTTTTTGCTTTAACAGGGTTAAGCAGTGTTTAGCTACCTGATATTTTAACATAAATGAGCACCTAACCAGAATTATTACTTGACTACTTTACCCCTCTCATTTGCCTTCTGATCCATGGAATAGTGATCATGAGAATTCAGACACCAGGTTGCACTTCCTGACATTTTGGACTGATCTACAGTATTTTAACATCACATATATAACTCTAATTTAAACTACATTGTCATTCAGGGCATCATCATATCACATCACTTAACACACAAGTTATTTTCTTTCATTTAGTAAGAAAATAGTTTATAACTTTAAAACCTAGTGTAAAGAGCAAGAATGGCTGACAGAAAATATGCAGTCACATTCCTTTGGGGATAAAAAAAGAGTCTGTCAAATTCAGCTTATGGCACTACTGACAAGTCTGTTTTGATCAATACAGTATCACTACAAACTTCATAATATATAGGGATTTCAAACTTTCCTTAACCATTCATTGAATATTTTAAACAAAATCTATTATCATCAGTCACAATATCAATTCTCTTGAATATGTATCAACAACGTTGGAGTTCCAAGGCTGGCATCAGACAAAACTGAGTTTTTACAACCAAAAAAGTCCACATTTGCAAATGGGTTTAGTAACTTGCATTACTTCTTTTTGTTTGTTTTTTGTTTTTTTGTTTGTTTTAATCTGGGCTTGCATCTGCTATACCGGATGAGGAATACAGTCCATCACCTCATCTTCAGAAGGTCTTTTACCAATGTTAGCAAGATAATGGATAATTACACATGGCAGTATCAAATAATTTGAGGGAAAGGGAAAACTCCATAGACAAGTCTAAGATTAGGAGTAGAGAAAGAGCTGACGTTCTCCAAATATTTGTTTAAATAATACAGAAGTAAAAACATTAATCTGTTAAAGTATACTGCTCACCTCACTTAATTAAAGGTGAATTTAAAAAATAAAGTCATAGGTAGGTTTCTTAATTTCAATTGCATAAATTACATACTGACACCGTTGACAAGTTTCAGAGTAAATAGCATCACTTTGCTATGCACTAGTTCAAACACAGTCAATGCATCAGTGATTGCAATCATAAGAGAGTCACTGTTACTTATAAACTGAACTTACAGATTCAAGGACATTTGTCTCCACCATTACTTACACGCATGGAAGTAATTCTTAAAGTCTGTTTCACTATTTTCTTCCTTCAAACAACGACTTAATTGCAAACATTTCTGAACAAAGTGCTCTTTTCCAATGAAATAATTTATGGTGATACTATTTAGACTAAGACTACGCAGAGCACTGGTCTTTCACTTAACAGCAATAGGTGAAAACTGAAATAAAACATTTTTCCAAATACATTGCAGTATGAAAAGTTTAAGGGTGTACCTACCTCAAGTTCATCAAGTGCACTTCCTAGAGTAGCTCTGTAAGATGCAGGTTGTCCCTTTTTATTCCCAACTCCTTGGGAAGCATTCGAAATTACATTGAGTGCATTTTGTATTTCACTGCAAATTGAATCCTTGCTGGCTGTAAGGGATGCAACATCTGAATGTTCCAAACAAGCTGAACATACTGAATGGAGAAGAGAGGAATTTTCTTTCAGGGTTGCACGTGCTGCAGCAATTTCATCTCGCTGATCACTAGATTTCAAATCCTGTCAGCAAAAGAACATGACATTTATCTTCAAAAGCACTTCACAAACAACAAGTAATGCATAAATTATGTTGTTTGGGGTTTTTTTTTGTTTGTTTGTTTTCCTATCTGTAGTCTGTTTAAGGACACGTTACATTTATCAAAGATTTGGAAAAATGACTGCATGTACAATTGTACTTAAGATGGAATCTTCTTTATCTCACAAGGAATGAACAAGATCTGTGTTAAATAATCACTTTTTTAAATTGTATAACTAGCACTAAGAAATATTCACATTTTGCTTTTCTAAGAAGAATTTTCCTGTGAAAAGAGTGGCCTGGAAATCAGCTTTCTCTCCTCTCCAACATGTCTATCTAAATAAGCAATAGAGAATGACAGAGATGTAGATAGGGTTAATAAAGGAGTCTTCGATTGCTGCATCTAAACACAATTCTTGTGGTTGTATCCCTGCCCTGCTAGCCTGTGTCACAAGCACTCTGTAGAAAGGAACAGCGGCTAGAGAAGAAAACTCTGAACTTCAGGGAAATGGGAAGCATAGAAGGTAGGGAAATAAAGAAAAAAGTCCCTGTGAAAAGCTACCTCCATAGAGTGCCACTGCTTGTTTCTCCTCTCTCCCTGCTATGTGCACACTTCAAGCATTTAGGGATCCTACTACATTCATCTTGTTCCTTTTTTCTCCACCTGGATCTATTTGAAACCCTACAGCCTTATGCCATCCCAGACAATAAGGACTAAAAGTGAAAGTTGAATCTCACTGTTAGTTTCAAGGGTTACTAGTAATCAAGCCGAGGCATTTTTACTTGGACAGCTGAAAGTTATGGACTTGGCGGCAAATACACAGTCAACATCAGTATTGTAAAGAGCCTCCTGTCTATACTGTAAAGCAGGCTAAGACTTTTTCCACGTGCTCTTTCTGCATCTTGTCCATTTGCAAAAAACTACTAAATATCTGCAAAATGGCCTGCATGAAGTCAATAAATTCAATGGAACAGAATTAAAAATGGAAGGTCAAACAGCACATCAGAACAATAAAAGCCAGAGGTACCAGCTTCAAATTACAAGAGGCACAATGAGGAATGAACAACAACATGCAAACAAAGCTGATCACAGTCTGCTCCAAAGCAAGTTGGACTTGATTTTCCTTTGCATTGCATGAGGCTTTACATGCATTATTTACAAAAGCATCATAACAACCATACCTCTCTGTTTAAAGGTCTTACATGGCAGATGAAGAAAAGTGCATTCAATATTGAATGAACTGGTCCTAGTTTTTAGATCTTATTTTTTAAATCTCATTTACTTGAAGAAATGCACTGGATGTAGGAGTAGATCTTACTTCCTCAGTCTTACTTGGAAATCTCAGGGATACAGTAGAGGGGGGAAAAAAAAAAAAACAGTGGAGCCCTAAACAGAAGCAGACAACTCTTCCATCAGGAGATGATCTGAATTAGAAAATTGAGTTATTTTCTTGGGCAGATTAAAATTTAATAAATAGTTTAAAAACTAAAAACAGCAACAACAAAAGAATAAGCCCTAATATAAATGAATCGTGAATGTGCAGGAATGATTTTTTGACCATTTTGTTGAAATCCAAACACTTAACTGTACTCAAGTGTATTTATCATGCTCAGCAGACTCTTACTCTAATATTACATGACAAGAAGACAGTGTTCCCTTTTTTACTATAACGCAAAGGAGCTACAGACCAGGAGATACATCAGCAAGTCAACACAACAGTTAAGTCTTGCTGGCTCCAAATTCCTAAGCATTTCTTATTGTGTTCCATCTTATGCAGATAATTAAACTCAAAAGTCCTTTCAAAGGACTTTTCCCAATCAAAAAAAATACTGTCTAACCAGGAATAAGTAGTCCATAGACATTCAAAATTGATAAGCCAGCAGCAAAAACTTGGCCATTTTCATAATAAACAAAGCCCCACAAGTCTTCATAATAAACATGAAGAACAAAGAAAGAAGTAGGTATGATCTCAAGTATGTTGTCATGCTCACATCTAGCATGCAAAAATATATTAAAGTTCTGTAGACATCATTAGAATTTCATGAGTCTTATCATCATATTCAATTCTATACAAACATAGTAAGAAATGCTGTAAACTTCATTATAAACATCCCTTGCAAATTCAAATTATCTTCCTCTGTTTCAGTTTCCATCTCTTAGGATTGTAAACAGAGCAGACTGAGAGGAAGGAAGAAGCAACTGTTTGGATGTGGTGCTCAGGGACGTGATTTAGCGGAGGGTTGTTATGGTCATGGTTGGACTCGATGATCCTTAAGGTCTTTTCCAACCTGAGTGATTCTATGATTTTAGCTGCAAGATAATCAGAGCTTTCAAGAGCATTCTGGGGAGTTCAGGGGACTGGAAGAGTGAGAGGAAATGGAAGATGCACTTTAGGAAAACTCTGACTAGGATGTCTGTCCTTCCAAGGACCTCATGAAGAAAAGGAGACCTGCACAGTCATCTATTTCCTACCCCAGCTCCAAAGGGAACTCAGTATCTCCACAACACTCTGTACAGAGGCCCCTGAGCAATTCCTCTTGCCTCTAGGATTCCATGAAAGAGAAAGACAAGAGATACATGATTTCACTTTGAGACTTAAGAAAGCATGTACCAAGCAGACCCTTTCTCCTTCCATTCGCCTCTGACAGCATGTTCAACTTTGCTCCCCTGGTAGCAGGGAAACTTTCAAGTGATAAAGATTACACAAAGGGAAAATACATACATACATCGACATACATACACACACACACGCTGATCATTTGATTTTAACAGAGGAGATAGCGATAGAGTAATTCTGTGACCACTGTGGCACAGGAAATTAACTGAGGGAGTTAACAGAGAAGCAAACCAAGCAAAATTTTTATGTTAAAAATAGTAAAACAATTATAAAAACAAGCCAATATTGACTCTCGTCTTAAATCACTTTCACCTTTTCATTTTCTGCAAAGAAATAAGAAAAAAAAAAAAACTTTATATGGTAGACATTTAAGATACAAACATAAATTTAAGGATTGATGTTAAGACTATTAAAATACTACAGCACATTTTCTGACCATTAAAATGTACATGTAGTGATAAAGAACACCCAGGCAAACACTAAAAGCTCCACAAGACAACTTAGCATACATTACTACCTCCTTGTAGCATAATTCACTCAAAGAAAAATGCAGAAATGCTAAGAACTCAGACAAAACAAAAACATGCATTTTACTGTTCACAAAACTGTAGTACAAAAATATGTGCATTAGTTTCTACTTGCCTGTGTGCCCTTTAAGGCAGTTTTAGTGGTCAACTTGACCCCAAATCCATTATTACCCACAAATCTTTAAGTAAGCAGTTCAAGATTTGTACTGAATAAATGCAAATGGAGGTGAAGTAATTACGGATCTTAAAGGCTCATGTGAAAAATAAGTGCTAACATAAGAAAGCTTTCATCTCACATTTGAACATTAGCCATAAACTTATTATCTTTTAATTAATAATTAGACAAAGATCTGTCATGAGAACAATGCCTTGAGTGGTCAGGAGAGACGGTGAGAACCTCACCTAAAAGACATCTACAGCTCCAAAGCAGAAATGGGAAGCTCCTGTGATTGCCAAGAGAAGAGGCCAGAGTCTCTCTCAATTAGGTTAACAAAAAATACAGAGATAAGAGAGATAACTTCCTCACATGAGAAAGTGATCACAAAGACAAATTGGTACTATAAACATTTATCTGTATGCATGTATTTATACCCCCCCACCCCACACACAAGATCCTTTGTGAAGGGAACATCATAGAAGCTGTAGAATAACCACTGCCACCTATACAAAAACCAACGTAAGATTAACTTTCACAGTAACATGGGATTATTCAGGCTCCTTGTAGGTATTTAAGGACCATTGTCAGGTTCCCCTCAATTTTTTTGTTCAGACCAAACAAGACCAAATCTCCCATACTCTCCTCAAGTGGCACCAATCCCAGCCACCCTGATGGCCTTTGATACTCATCAAAAAGCTAAGGAGACACATTCATTTCTTTCAGGGTTTCTAAGCTGGTGTTTTTACAACTGCTAATAAAGCACATGGTCAATTTGGGATTTGGTTGGCAAACACTTGATAAAAACTTGCTGTACGTTAATAAGATTTGATTTTCAAGAAAGCTGCCTATCAGCAAGGCCCTCTACATGAGCACAGCACCCATATAGAGTAATGCCATTGCCAAATTACACATTAAGATGAATAAAAATAAGCACTTGTTTTCAAACTTGTTCTTCAGCTGTCAGGGAATGCCTTTAATATTCTGCATATTACTGATTTTAAAACACAGTGGGTTTTATTTCACACACCACTGTATCACATTTTAGAATCATGGTATAGAATCATTGATAATGTGGTGCATCACTTGTGATCAGTAATACAACCACAGCAAGTTAATCACTGAGAAAGTATGCCTGTAAATTCAGAACAGCAGTGAACCAAAAGAAACAGATATCTGTGCATTCTCAGTGACTTAATCACTATTAGTTAAGCTGACTTAAAGTGATTTTAAGGACTAAGAATTTAATATACTCTGCTTCCACAAAGACTGTTTTGTTTTCAAAAACCCCTGACTTAATAGATTCAGGTTCCCACAAGAAGTGATGCCTTGCAACTTTCTCTCTGTACCTACGCCTACTTGCCATCAATCATACATAAACTGATACATAATATCATGACAACACAGCAAAAACACACTAAGTATCAACACTTGATCCTGTCTGATTAACATCCCAGGGTGGTTTGTTTCACTTACAGGTTTTTTGTTTATTAGCTTGTTTTTTTCCCTCCAGAATTTGCTGTTCAGTTAAGGAGCTACAGTTTATTTAGATGACTTCCTCCTAACAGCAGCAACTGCTGCACACCACTGTTTCATATACTTCAACAGCTTCTTCTAGCCCCATTACAGATTACGGAGCAACACCTTGCTGTCATTTCCCTATCCATTATTTCAGAATGCATCTAACAACCTGCTCTCTTAACTGCCACCTAGATGAAGTTGTTGCCTTTGAAAGGCTGCAAAGAAATTTTTCGCTCTTAGAATTAATGTAATAGGATTTGTATTTAAGTCTAGCTCTCCTTTTTCTGCACAGAGATAGCACTTAATATATTAGCTCACAAAATGTTTTCTCCTAGTTACAGTAGTGGTCATATTTGTCATAAATGAGCACATGTAGTATTAGAGCAGGAAACATTCATCAGCAAGAGTGACTCAGGTCAAACATCAGATCTGAACCTCCAGCAGCTCTTATCCCATCTTCAGAAGCAATAGAGGGGTAAAGAAAGGAATGAAAGAAGTGAAGAAAAAGAGATGGAGAAAATAAAGCAGAAATATATATAATTTAAAGATAATTCATTTCCTTGACCTGCAGAAGCCCATTCATTCAACCAAACTCAGGACAAACTTAGCTCATTAATTTTTATAAGGTTAGCATTTCATTCTTGAAAATCATACATTGTCTTAACACTGAGAACAGAAAGAAATGAAGACTTCAAGATCATTTTAACATGCACTCATCAGGGGAACTAAATTTGCAAGCAATGCTTTGGTAAACAGTCTTTTTCAAAATACTTTGTAGCTGGAACACCTTGGCTGTGCATGTTTTTAATTATCACAAAAAAGTCTGAAAAAACATCTAGGGAATTACAGAGACCTGGCATACAAGCACTGATTTGCTAAGCTCATCAACTGAGATTGCATAAGAACCAGAGGTCCAGAACATTCACTAAGATAGGATCTAACTTATCAAGTGTGATTAAAGATAAGTGGAAAATGGCACATGTCAAAAAGAGCTAGGTTATGTTTGTAAACAGTCATCCAATTTTAAAATATATAGAGTGAAACTCAAAATCGTTCACATTCAAGTTATTTCTTAGGTTTGGGAAATTGTATCATCATTCACGTGCAGTGCAACGTATAGGATAGAGTTGAAGTTTCTGCAACTATTCCAAATAGAACATCTCCAATGGAAGAAAATTCACTGAAAATTATGTCATAGTGTCATTTTCCACCATTACGTATTTCTGCAATATTTTTTGTTGCTGTTGTAATACCCTATTTGTTTTTTTTTTGTTTTGTTTTTGAAAAGTTTAAATTAGGAGGGGTTTGGGGATACTTCTTAAATAGAAAATGTTCTATTCTCTGCCTTAGTACTATTAAGCTGCTTAGTAACTTCTGAAGTAAAAAATACCAATAGCAGAAGATCACATTCTATGTAGTCCACTAGCAGTTTCACTGATACACAATTTAACAGCTACCAAACTGATGAATATTTCATATTTAACTTGTTTTGTTTTAGCCTTATTTTTATACATACTATCGTATGTAAACGTACTCCAATTTTCACAGTAGTTGGAAAGAGGTCCTGAACTCAACAGTTTAAGGTCCCCAAGGTACAAGTCTGTCCTGGTCCTAACAGAGCACAGTTCAGTTTTCCTGGATTTAATACCCCAGTGTGAGAGATGCGAAGTCATCATGCATAAGCAAGCACACAACTCACATAACTGTTTCAATTGAGATTTTCTAATACATTATAGACTCAACAAATAGTCAAGGTGCTTGCCACTACTTGTCTGACAAACTCCAGCTGCAGTTTAATGATTTTAAAATATTTATGATAAATGCCTGTCAACAATACAAAATAAGCTGATATTTTTTCCTTGCCAAAAAAGCACAAAACTACAGCAAGCAGAATCAAATAATTCAATGACATATTTTTCCATTCTATTTTAAGAAGCATGAAATTCAAACACTGCAGAGAACATTAAGTTTCCATTACATGAAAGTATATACAATTGATGTGTGCAAAGAACACCACTCAAGAAAATGAAACTAAAGTGTTGATCCATCAAAACAAGCTTATTAGCATTACCGTTTTCAGAAATGTTAACAGTAGGCTCTGTTTTGGCTACCGAGATTACACCGCAAATCAGTTTGTTTTGAGTGTTATCATGGACAACAGTTATTTTTCTTCTTGCATATCAGCTGGGTTTTCCCACCATTGTTTTCTGCATACCCTGCAAACATTTATAGGATAGTAACTCAGAGCAAAAAAAAAAAAAAAAAAAAAAACCATAAGCCCTTGAGCTCTGTACTGAATGTTAATGCATTTGTATAGGATAGATTTAATACAAAACCAAGAATAAATGTCTTCCAGCAGCTGTACTCTGGACCTATAAATTGCTGTGAGTACTGTGAAAATCTATACAGAGAATGAACGGCTGTATAATTTAAAGCACCAGCATTTGCCAAGAAAAGCTGCAAATACAGAACTTGATTTCTTCGTTTCAAAATTCTTGTAAAAAAATCTAAGTTGCCCTTACAGAAATGCTTTTTAGATTAGAACTTCTGTTCATCTTTCCTGATGGCACTTCAGTGCAGAATACTATTTAATTCTTAACAGAATTAATGAAATTCAAGAAGCACAAACACCAAATGAGTTACTTAAAAAAATGCTAGAAATTTGTTAAAAAAAAAACAACAGTTAACAATGAGCATTTATGCTCTACACTGAATACACTTTAGTAATATGAGAAAAGTATATATAAAAAATAGAAAAGTAACTATACTGATCTAATTTATACTGTAGAGATTATATAAACTAAACTAATCCACAAAAATAAAATGTTGAAGAAAAGGTTTAAGCAATTGAATTATTATTTTTGAGATGTATCCCTACTAAGAACACTGACAGCTACCTCGCACACACCTGTTCTTCCTTACACTTGTAAGACTTTGCATTACCTCCACAGTATGGCCAGTCCAAAAATACAAGCTAAAATACACATAATACCACAATAGCTACATAAAATAGTATAACATGTAACCAATGTCTAAAACTTTTACAATTTAAATAAGTTTACTGGAGAACTATAAAGACGTGTCTCAAAGTCACACGTACATTAAACCATTTATCATTTGCTAATTTGTGAACACCAAGCATTGGTTTTTTAAACATAAATGATATTGGGACTTTTTATGAATTGGCAAAGTGCAACTTGTGAGATAGTGGTTTTGATTCAGAAAATAAGAAAAGCTTCTGAAATGAGTATTATTCAGAAAAAAAAGACATTTTAAGAGTTATTTTTATAAGTGAGCATTCTTTTCTAACAGTGGTAATTTTAAGTCCATGAAATAAGATTTTTTTTTTTCAAGCCCATGAAATAAAAATGTTTTGTTGGAACCATTTGAAATAGTTACTTTCATAATGCGATCAATATTGAACTGTGTTGTCAGGGTCTGTTACGTTAACAGACTGCTGTCTGCTAATTCCAGTTTAAATTGCCATATTCCTTTATGAGTTAGCTTCCAACTATCATAATAGAAATGACTCAACAGGAGACAGCGTCTTCCTGGACTCGAAGCAACTAACAATGAACAATGTAGCATTTCTTACGTAAGTTCAGGAAATGCAATTTCTTTGATTTATAAATATATAAGAAATATAACATTTCTTTCAAGAAACTGAGTTGAGCTGTGCTAGGAAATCTAATTATGATTTTTGGTGCATAAAATCAGAAAAGTTCCAAGAAATAGTTCTTATTTTTGTGAACTGAATGTTCTCTCAGATCAGTTATCTGAAAGCCCTTCAAACTGGTCAGAATTCAGCTTATAAAACATAAAATACACAGTACTTCAAAATGAAACAGCAAGTCTTACTACTTATCCTCTCGTATGGCACGAGCTGTGTTGAACCCACTGAATTGTAACAGTTCCTAACATTAATACAAGGGCTACCACAGGCAACATCCCCTAAGACAGCTTTGTTCAGTAAACTTCAGCAAATAAAATTTTTGGAGGACCCTACAGACAGATACTGTGGAACACTGAAATTTTCATCAGTGTGATCTGTTCTTTAATATCTAAGTCAGGGCTTTTCTGTTTGTCCTTGAGTATAAAATATAAATCCATGGCTGATCACAGTCACACCAGAAACGAATCTCCACTGCCTTATCTCCATTCATTACAAAAGGTCAAAACAGCCTTTAATGGTCCTTTCCTTGAAGAAGGGAAATGGTAAGAACTTCAAGCTTCACACAGCAGTGGAAGCAGTTTTGCCCAAGTGTCCTCTACTTGATCGTATGCTGACTTCCTTATTTTCCCTAAATGGCTAAAAAATGAGTATGGATTTTCTTTTATTTTTTATGATGGTATTTATTATGTGGAAGAACACCAAGGAAATAAAATATGCAGAGATTCATCTAATTAAATGTCACGAGAAGGTTTTGAGTTCAAGGATTTTCTGTGTAGTATCTACTTGTTGGTTTAGAGGAAAGTATAATTTTAATTGCAAACTTCTCAGCTTAATAAGCCTTAACAAAATAAACTCATTTCTGTGACTCCAGTGGTTTTGCACAAATGATAATAAGGTCAGTTTTTCCTTGGAGGAAATGTCACTGTCAAACTCAACTTTCTCATCAGTGACAGTTAGAAATTATAGTGTAGGGAGCTCACACAATTTATGAAGTCAAAAACAATCTTCTTGGTTGAGAAGCACTCATTCTACTACTCAGACTGATGTGTTTCTAAATAAGCAATCCTTTCCCTTGTTAAATCAAAAGCAACCACAGTAGTATTAGTTAAACCCTATAACCTAGTAAAATGTAAAGTAAAAAAAAAAGTTACAGAAGATTTTGTTACGTACTCATGTTAAAAATGTAGGAAAAGGGAAGAGGTTAGAAAAAATGAACATTTCCTTGCTTTCCTTGGACATAAATGAGAAAATAACAACATGAATTTGTGACAACAGTTCAGAAAACTTCACAAAGACAAGTTTATTTCATACTTCCTACAGAATAAATCATGAGCTTTCAAGTTTCTCAAGTTTTTGAGTCCACTGGAAAGCAGTTATGATCATTAGGGCACACTACATGAGACTGCAGGGACTAGGCATATTCAGACTTGAAAAGAGAAGGTTGTGCCAAGTGCATGATTCCATTTGCAGTCTCATTACAAAAAGGAATATTATGGGAAATATGGATCCAGATTCTACTGAGAGATTCACAACTAGGGGATGAGAGGGAAGACACGCTACTGGAAAGCAAACTGCCATTAAGAATTTCAGAGCAAAAAGAGTTCACTACAAGACATGATGCACTGCAGCAAGGACTCAGAGAGGCCATGATGTTTTCATCCTTACAGATATTCAGAAGTCTACTAGACAGCATGCGAGAAACCTGATCTAACAAAGTTAGTCCTGCTTTGAGTAGGGCACTGGACTTGATATTTCTTAAGGTTCCTTTCTGCTAAAATACAATATTCTCTTTCATTATTTGATGCCTACAGTCATAAGCAAGACTTAACCATGGAAGTCCACCTGCTTCTGGTCTCTAATTAGAAAAGACTCCACCAGACAAATATAAATCATTTCACCAATCTCCAGCTACTTCCCCAAACACCTGAAGGGTGTGATAAGGAAATATGCTGTGACATATGTTAAAGGAAGTACAACTCAGGACACAAAGAGTAGGAGTAGATCAGTGAGTAAGAAGGAAGAAAATATGGAGAAAAAACTCAGAAGTTAAAAAGCAGGAATGCTAAAGATCAGGAAGAGGCAGGGGAAAAAAAAAGAAAGCATGGCATACAGTCTAGTACACCTGACCATCAGGTCCCAATACTACCGGTCTTGTGAAGCTGTGAGATCTTCTTAAGGGATGTGGTGCAACAGATGAAATATAATAGTCCTTCTTCATAAAGGGAGAAAGATGTCTTCGACCCCATTCCCCATACCAAGCATCAAGAAACACAGAGAGAAATACCAGTTTGTGTGTCCATTGGTTTCCTCTGAAACAAACTCCTTTTTTACTCTTGCTGTTTCAAGAAATAACACAGCACTAAATTGATGGAGAAAGAGGACTGTTAACCATCAGTAAAACTACTAATACCAAAGAAGCCCTGTATTGTAGTACTCATTTAAAAGGGACAGAATAATAAAATAAGGCCAGTTAAGTTGGTCAAAGCAGCAGTGTACTTCATATTCACAAATAATTTACTAAGCAAACTAACTCTAAGGTATAACATTTAAAAACTTGTATTTTCAATATTTCATACAGAAACTGAATTTCAAGTGCTCAGAAAGTCCAAAACACTTTGCATTAGTACTTTGTACCTGTGTACTTCCAGCTGTCAATCTCTGGACTGTGATGAATATCAGCTAACAGCAAAAGGACAAGAGGGGACGGTCTCAAGTTGCCCCAGGGGAGGTTCAGGTCAGATATTAGAAAAAAAATTTTCTCAGAAAGAGTGGTGATGCATCGGTACAGGCTGCCCAGGGAGGTGTTGGAGTCACTTGCCCTGTAGGGATTCAAGAAACATGTGGATGTCGTACTGAGGGATATGGTTAGCAAGCATGGTGGTGATGGGTTGGGGTTGGACTAGATGGTCTTAGTGGTCTTTTTCCAAACTTAACAATTCTATGATGCTATCATGTTACTAATGACTGATTTTCCATTGATTAATTACAATCTGATCAAACACAGATTTGATCCCAAATCCCCTCAGTACAAGGGAAACTGCAACATAAGTTTTTGCAAAAAATGTAATGCTTTTATTCATCTTAACAACATTGTTCGTAGGACACACTAATTGTAAGATACATACATATTCAGAGAGTTTTTCATTTAGAGTTTTTGTGAGTGGTACGACTTGCAGTATTGCAGAGACGCAACAAATTATATTCTCTCTTCATCAACTCTAAGCCATGATACAATCAATTTCATGTCTAACAATTTTGAAGAATGTGAATAAGATATTAAAATTGTTAGAGTTCTTTTATATTGAAGAGCTTAATGAACATGAAAATAACCTTTCAGTAACATCTCCTTTATTCTAGGAGATTCTCCTATTCTAGGTTATTCTTATAAAGTATTAATGAAACATTAAAACTTTTTTCATAGAACAATAGCTCACTTTTAAAATGATAAATCACTCAAAGACTATCTAATCAATTTCCTTTCTATTTTATTATTAGAATCCTAAAACTCCTAAAAAGTGAACAAAATTTTTAAAAAATATAATCCTTCAAAGAACTCACCTTCAAAGCTAATGAGTGTAATAGCCTTCTGAAGGAGAATAAATCTTTTATACTTAAAGTAGTTATTTTTAATACAAAATCGAATGCTTTTTTGCTCAAGCAAAGAGCTCCAAGAATTCTGAAATAAACTTCTTTAAGCCCAAATGTAAAATAAAGTTCTGCATCTGCATATTTCAAAAGTGAGTTTTGTAGCTTCCTTTCATCCTCTAGCAGATCTTAAACCTGCCATCTACATGCTTCAGTATTGACTAAGAGAAGCAATACAGGGTCTCCGTTCCTCTGCTGACAGTATGATGTAGGATTGCATCGCTGCAGCTAGGATCAGCTCTTCAGCATACAGGCACTGCATAAACCTAACATGAGGGTTATTTGTTCCTTACACAAGGTAATTACAGAAATAAGGGAAACTATATTGAAAGATGACAACCAATCTGTGAGCAGAGTGATGTACCATTCTAGCCACACCTTCTGCTTTTTTCTCTCCTCTTAGGTACACCCAGGCTAGAGGAATAAAGGAAATGTTCAGAATTACAATAAGCTGTAAGCTCAGTAAATATATGACATACACAGCTTCTCAATAATAGTAACAGAAAAAAAAAAAAAAAAAGAAAAAAGAAATACCACTCATTTGAAAGAACAGAACCCAGCACAGGATTCATTAGCAGAGAACAAAAGAATAGTGGGCCTAAGCAGGAAAAAGAGCCATATGGACTACTGCAAGTTCAAACACTGCTGTGAGGCACCAAATAGGCCAGCTGTGCCACATGCACACAGAACAGTTTGTGTAACAAAGCAAAGAAGCCAGAAAAGGAAAGCAAGAGACTGGTATGGCTGAATCTGGACCTTCTGGTCAAAATGGAGAGCAAGAAGAAAATGTACAGGTGGTGGAAGCAGGGACAGGTTCCCTGGGAAAAGCATAGGGATGCTGCTAGGCTGTGTAGGGATCAGGTCAGGAAGGCCAAGGCCCAGCTGGAAACCGACTTGTCATGGGGTGCAAAGAAGAATAAGAAAGGCTTCCAGAAGGTACATCAACCAGAAAAGGCAAGTCCAGAAGGGCATACCCACTCCTTGTGAGTAAGACAGGCAGACTGCTAACAAGAGGCTGAGGTACTCAACAACTACTTTGCCTCAGTTATCACTGGCAACTGCTCTTCACAGACTGCTGAAGCAGATGGGTCAGAAGGTGGGGTCTAGTGGAGCCATGTCCCTCCCACTTTAAGCAAAGATTACGTTCACAGTCACCTGAGAACCCTGAATATCTATAAGTCTATGGGTCCCAACAAGATGCAACTCAGAGACCAGAGGGAACTGGCTAATGTAGTTGCCAATCCACTCTTCATGGCATTTGAAGAGTCTTGGCATTAAGGTGAAGTTCCCAGTGACTAGAAAAAAAGGCAATATTATACCTATTTTTAAGACAAGTGTGGGCAGCAGGTCAAGGGAGGTAGAGTCCTCAGAAGAGATGTGGACCTGCTGGAATGCATCTGGAGGAGGGCCACAAAAACAATTCAAGGGATGGAATACTTCCCCTATGAGAAGTTTAGAGTGCTGGTGCCATTCAGCATGAAGAGAAGACTCCAGGGAGACCTGATTGCAGCCTTTCAGTATCAAAAAGGGGGGCTATGAGAAGGAAGGGGTGGATTCTTTATCAGGGTCTATTGTGATAGGACAAGGGGAAACGGTTTCAAACTAAAAGAAGGGAGATTTAGATTGGATATAAGGAATATGTTTTTTTCCTTCACAATAAGAGTAGTGAGGCATAGGAACGGGTTGCCCAGAGAAGTGATGCCTCATCTTCAGAGACACTCAAGGTCACGGTGGACAGTGCTTTGAGCACTCGATCAACCTGTAGATGCTCCTATTTATTGCAGGGGAGATGGAGTAGTTGACTTATAAATGTCCCTTCTAACTCAAACAATTCTGTTATTCTAAACTTCTGTATAAAGTCTGACCGCATCCTGGAAGACCTTCTCTTTCAAAGCAAGATAATCCTCCCTTCACAGATTTTTCATGCTAACCTAATATTAGTAAAAACTATTCCTATCTCCTGGTCTCAGTTGAAGGCATTTTTTTTTTCTTTTTAAAAAAGGAAGCATCCAGTGAAACCAATGATGTCTGTTTATAAACAGCCCAAGTTACCAAATTCATTTCAGTGCTCTTCATCCCACTTTGTCCTCTATAGAATTGTCACCAGATTGGAAAGTGCATTAGGGCATGTCAATACTGAAAATATTCTTCAGTTAAAGCAGTACTCAAACTTTAAAAGAGAAAAGAATTAGGGAAAAGATTTAACAAAGGCATATATCTTTATTTTGCACTTACTCAACTTCCAACACCCACATGGAACCTATGCAATGTCTGTTATTACCTACTTTCCCCACCCCTTTAGACACCCCTCTTCTGACTTAGACAAAAATAACTGTCATTGTTAACAAGTCACAAAATGCCAATTTCTAGATTTAAAAATCAGTCTTATCGATTACTTTCACCACAGTTAAACTTTCCAAATGCAAAGCATTTGAAAAGAGAGTTTTATAGCTTCCCCTCATCCTCTAGCAGATCTTAAACCTGCCATCCACATTCTTCAATATCGTCTAAGAGAAGCAATACAGGGTCTCCAGTCCTCTGCTGACAGTATGATGTATTCTTTAGAATACTCTATTGAACAAGCCCTCAGAACCCAGCCTGTCTGTGTAAGTCGGCGAAATTAATTCAGGAAAGCCAGTGATTTAGTCTGCTAATGCCACAATGAAAACAGGATGCTGCTAAAAAACTAAACACATAGTAACAATTGCCACTAGAAAGCAATTTTGATAACAATAACCTCTTCAGATAATCAACAACAATTGAATACATATAAGAACATTATTTTTCTAGCTTGACAAAATTATTCGTACAGTATTTCTATATTGCATTCCACAGCTGCTGTACTGCAAGAAAACTCTGTGATGTCTCTGGACCAGTATAATGTATGTTATAAGACATCTTGATGCATTTGGCAAATCCCCTTTGAGAGACCGCTTGGGCCTCGTCATCTGGAAGAAATTTTGGATGTCAATTAGCAAGAAACTTGAGTGAAAATAGGTAGCTAGACAACATATTGAGGATTACAGTCATGATGACAGGATTCCAGTGATCATGAGTTCACAGTAATTAGACAGCGACTAGTAAAAATACAGGACATTTTATCTACAAACTAAACTTGCCGTTTCATTGAAGTGTCAAAAAGCAGTTGTATAAATGGATGTATGTGCCAGAAAATAAAAGCAGACTGAGCAATTACATAGACAATTAGCAGTACATTATAAAACTGGAGGAGCAGAAGTTCAACATGTCTGTGACTTAAGCATCTAGATACTTTTTCCCCACACTGCTCTCCGGCCAGAGCTGCTGCAGCAGTATGGTGCACCACAGACTGCCAGAATAAAAGGAAACCCCACAAGCAAAAATTCTGGGTCAAACCAGTTGTCCCAGAGAGGTTGTGATCTGTGGGTTGTGGCCATCTTGGAAGAAGAGAAACATTACTTACTCCCCTCTGATAGTAAGAGCTGATAATATGATCTAATGAAAGGGAGATAATCACCACTGCTTCCCAATCAGGCTGCTTACTCCTTCAACACAAACGGCAGTTTATTCCTCCTTCTTTGAGAGCTTATATATGAAAAGTAACCGTGTGCAAAACCTTGTTAACATTACTGCTTAGCACCTAAGTGAAGCCTACAGGGAATAATTAGTATCCTCTGGAAAGTATTGACAGAAGTGCAGAGAACGTTCCTCCAACTTATGTTGTGTAAAATGCTCCTTTCTGTTGTCCCCTATCTAATAAAAAAAAAACACATGCGACACCACATGAGGTCAACGTGGAGAAATCTGGAGATCTAAGAAAAATCTCTAGTAATTAAACACATCCCTTCTTTGATTAGCAGAGGGGTCTAGAGTGAAGGAAACACACAGAACTCTTTTGTGCATCCAAAAGCACTAACAGACAATGAATATATAAGACCATGTGGACTGGAGGGAAAGAGGGTAACACAAAGGCTACCAAATACAAATTTGCACTATGCGCTCACCTAACTATAGTGCTAGTCAGAATCAGGCTGAAGTCAAATTCGGAAGAAATCTGTGACTAAATTATCTTGCCCAATAAATACTAGGGAGCCCAAAAGGCCCTTGAGTTCTCCTGCACGCTAGCCAGCTACACAAAACGATCTCTGCTATCACCTAGGTGAGAGACTATGTCCCTTGAGGTTACACCTGCTGCAGATTCCTCTTGCATACTGATATCAAGAGATTCCTTGTGAATACCAATCCTTAGTAAATGACTAATATCTTACCAACCTTTGTAAGCTTTGCTAAGATCATATATTAGATGAACCACGCACATACAATCCTTTAGACACAACCTATTGACAAAGTCCATGACTAGGAGTGGTTTTAGCCACACATGGGCTCCTCATCTCTGTGCTGCAAGGATCTAAGAAAGCAAGGAGATACACTCTGAACTTCATGATTCACAAGGAGGGTCTCCTGGACAAGCGTTTGTCCTCTGTGCAAAAAACGATCAAGTGAACCTTTCCTTCTTTAATCTTTTTAAGTTGCTGTCTTAATCATAAATGAGTTGTATTAAATCACTATTACATACCAATAAAAACAGCACTGCTTCTCTCTTATGAGTGAAGTAACTAATTTCACTTGTGACTGCTGTAACAAGAAAAATTGCTTCAAGAACATACCAGTTAATTTCATGAATAGAATAAAACCATCAAATGGACATTACTAATATCTTGCTCTTCAAACAGGCTCTTCGTCAACACAGACACCAATACCCAAGCCTATTGGTCCCTGTCAAGCTCAGGCTCAGTTCCCACACAGCACCAGTCCAGGAAGAAGTGAGGATGACAACTAAGATTTTAATAATTGAGCTGGAAACAGTACTAACCACAGCTTGGCCTTCAAATGAAGAATAAGTTCTTTTAAAAGAACTGACCTAAAGTTTGTTAGATTTATTAATAATTCATCCTGCAGTTACTCTCCAGTGAGACACACAATTGTCCAACAGCCCATCTATCCATTAATACTGGGAAAATCTGCTCCAAAGCCATTAATAAGTTTTTTGTTGATGTTGTTGTTTTTTTAAGAACATTTTTTACATATTTGTTTAAGATAACAATCTGATACACAAGGAAAAAAGTCATCTGCTCTCCACGACCACTGTGTGCAGAAGACAAGGAAAAAAAACAAACTTAAATGACAGCTAGGAGATCTCTGTATTAGATAAAAGGAGAAATATTTTAACAGCAAGGAGAGTGAAATATTGAAACAGACTGTACACAGTAGCTGTAGCACAGATAAAGAATTTAAAGAAAAAATGCTGGAATTGATCACTTACATTTAAATCTTATTTGGAATACACAGATTCTGGATGGCTTCCTGTGCTCCTTTCAGACCTTCTTTTCTGATTCTATGAACATACACTTTCAAACAGATAACAGAAATATCACAGCTCTCCACCAGACTAAGCAAAGAGATTTCACTTTCAATACAGAAGGAAATGTGTCTGATGAACAGAAGAGAGTTACCAAGGCAGAAAGATTTTTCCATTATGGGTCAGGAAACTGGATAGCAGTCATTCTGGTCATGACCAAAATAACCATCTTGAACAGACTTATATGAAAGTGTCAGGCATGTTGTTAGAACAAGCCAGAAGTACACAGGGTCAGCGCTGTTGCTGTACTGTCTGCGTGGCTAAACACCCACGCACGCAAATTTTGCTCAATGCAGCAGCTTGTACTGACACAAAATAAAATATCACAAAGCATTCAGCAATTATATGTATAATCTAGTGAGTGAGCTGCATGTGAAATACATGAAAGACATTAAAATAACTGATTACTGCACATATATGCTCTTCCCTTTCAGAATGCCTGAGCAAGTTCCTTCATTACAGAACACCTCCAAACGTACTACCAGGCCTAAAACCTTCTTATAGATGCTTGAACACATCTCAACACCTCACCTAAAAAATCTCTCGAAAAAATACTGCTTACAACAGTTCTGGGAATCAGAACAAAATCCTGGCACACCACAGCTCTGCAGACCAACTGATGTAGACAATCTTTGTATCTCAAGAATAATGTAATTAGTGCTGTACTGACTGAAAAGTATCAGAACCAATTAAACATAAGCAGGCCCTATTTAGCACGGTATGATTTACCAGGCATGGTTCCCCATTCTTCCCAATTTCCCCATTTAAGAGCCTTTTGTTTATTTGCTGTTTTTACCTCATGAATAATATAAACAAATGATCAACCTTGCACCAAACTGTTCTAATGGTAATACACTTTTCACAGTCTTGTTATTGTCTCCCATGAAAGCATGTGACAGATGTTCACAAGTCTGTTGTTACTGATTTAGTACCACCTTGGGTCTTTAATACGCCAAACTTGTAATCACCTGAAGTAACTCCTTTCACAGTATGTTCAGATCATACTCATGATAGTTTTTCATTTAGCCACCGAGATCTCTCACAATTACTCTTACAAATAATGTCATAAAAGAGGACTGTATGATCTGGAACTGCTGTAGTGAACTTGATGAGCCCTTGGATATCAGCTAGTCTGTCATCAGTAGTGATTGCAAGGACCTGATCTCAGAGGTCTGTCCTTTCAGGACAAGTGCAGACTTGGATGGGGTCATTCACAAGTTCAGCAGCAAGTACTCATGGCTAAGCAACAGAAAGAAAATCCAGCTGAGCATCTTCAGACTAATCCTTCACAATCATGACACCACATACTTGGAAATCCTACAGGAGACCCTACTTTGGCAATAGGATCAGGCCTTCAATGGCTCAGTCTAAAAACAGCAGTATATAGCAATAGCAGAATAAACAAAATGATACATTCCTTCACAAGTGCTAAAAATGATGAATAACTAAGAAAATACATGGAAAGAAACTGTGACTTCTTTGGAAATTATTCAGTAAATAATGGAAAATAGATCTACTGGTTAGTTCTTCTACTGACAGACTGTTTAGAAACTGGTTGAACAGACATTCAGAAAGGTAACAAAAATGTCTATTTAACGTATTACTACACGTGCTCTCACAGGATGCAAAATATTTTGTAAAAACCATTTTTAAATTATTAGGGTATAAAATACATACTGCTGGATATATTGACAACCAAATATATATTAAATCCAATCAACATTGTATAAAGGCATTCTTCCTAAAGGACTGTGTTCACAACTACAGCACCAAGGTTTAAAAGAGGGATAGGACATAAAGGAAGAAAAAATACTTTCACATCTATCTTTAGCCTTCTATAGGAAGTTTTTCCACATCCTCTTGTTTTTCTGGAGGGAGAAAGCCCAATTCCCCAGACCGCATACTGCAGCTGAACATAAATGGACTACAAAGCAGCAAGGGGCAGAGGTTTTGGCAGTCTCTAGCAACGTAGCACAAACTATTCCGTCACCCAGAACACAAAAAGAGGCAGGATGCCATATGCATGAACAACACTGTAAAAAGCAAGGACTATTTTTTTGAACTGAACAAGAAACAGATCTTCACAGTTCAGACACTGGAACGGATTTTTACCAATCAAACTCTAGAAAAACCTAAGTGATGTCTTTTCTTCCCTGCAGAAATCATGTATACAAAAAGGAGAGAAGATTTTAAAGAACTACGCGATTGCTTAAGAGCACATTAATTGAAGAAGAGAGCTAGAACTATACAGCAATACATTAATAAGAGTTTTAGTCATTTCACAAAAACAAGGGAAAAACAGAGTTTATTCAGGACTACTTTTGGAAATGCAAGAACATGACCCAGAAAAAAGGTATATTGATACATTAAAAAAAAAAAAGAAAAAACTCTACAAATTTGAACTGAAATATTACAGTTAGAGCAAAAAGTTAAGCATGCTATTTTCTTCAAACGTACATTATTTGTCACGATCATTCAGGTCAAGGAAGCTAGCAGTTACAATATCGCTGCACATTGTGCTCTCAAATTTCAGTATGCCACAGATAGCAACATGGTTTAAAGTTCTCACTAGCTTTTTGTTCAAAAACCTCTAAGTTTACATCCCAAATGGTTGCCATGGTCAGTCATGTGAAAGTTATTGTGCTAAATATTGAAGCTAGTAAAAAACAAGATTTATTGGAGTAGTATTTTAAGGGATATGTAAAGTAAATCTTAGTGTTCAGTTTTAAATAAGTCATAAGCTAGAAGGAAAACCAACACCTACCAGGGAGCTATGTAATCTTAACTCTCAAGTTTTCCCTGACACACCGGGAGGAACAGAAATTTAATGAATTCTATATTACTTCAGTAATACTAGAACAGTTTCATCTTGATAAAATTTAAACATTAAAAAATCAAACACTGCAGAAGCTAAAATATTTTCTACAAATGAAATGGAGGATGGTCATATTCCATGGTACATAGTAGCAATTAGACTTTCTGTAGAACCAGGCACTGTGCAATTCAACTCTTAAGATTTTTTGCACTGCATTACATCCACAGCCCTGGAAGATTTATACCCACTGTAGACCACATAGGGACTAAACAGTTGTAATTTATTTTTGAGAATGTTACGGAAAGAATGCGTAATGTTTCAGCTCTTCTTTTCACAAGTTTCTGAAATGCTATGCATGAGGATTTAGGCCAGTACCAACAGGAATACTGGCAACTTATTAAAACCAGCTTGATGCAAAGCCCAATAGGCAGACTGAAACCAGCAGACACTACACCAGACCAATGATTATAAAGCTGCCCATACTTCTGCATTTTTCAAGCACTTAATATTGCAACTATTCCACAGTAAATATATTTCTCAGAGAAGGCCAAAGGTCCTAACCTTTGCAAAACTCTGAAATCTTTTCCAGTTGAGTTCTTTGGAAATTGTAACATAACCTTATAATGTGGTATCTCTCTTCACTGATTACCTAACTCTTGCCAGCGTAAGCCACACACTATTTCCTTCTATTTTCATTATCACATGTGTACCATACGCTTTCAAAATATTAGCCAAAAAGATTAAGAACAGTAATAACTTGTCATTATAAATCTCTGTTCTTTCTTACACTTCTTCTACAGAGCTATACTCAAATAAGTTTAGCTTTTCAAGTGAGTTCTACGCTCTACTGAAGAGTAGATTCTTTTGAAGGCCTGAAATATTTTCATCACAAATCATCTTTCCAATTTCTTCATCAAAGTTGTTGTCAAGTACTTCCTGATGAATAAACACTTCCCACAGACAAAACAGTTAGTGTTAACACTAAACAGAATTTGTACTCCTATATCTAGGATCTTATTTCTGTCTCACTCCAGCTGGCACATTTATTTTAAATACAGACATGTCTCTTTGCATGTAAGACTGTGCCTGTGCCCCTTAAAGTACATATTACTTAAAAGTAGTTTAAATATCCCTTCCTTGTTTCTAATCATATCAGAAATCTCCAAGTAGGGGAGCTGGAAGGGAGATGTTTTTACATGTGAGGTTATCAGATAAGCAAAAGCCTGGTTCTTCAAGAACACAGGCCACCATCACATAACCCCAGAGTTCATTGGTATTCTGAGTGAGATCACAGGAGAACCTGCTCAAAAGCGAGCACTCCCTCACTTCAGCTTTTCAAGGTTTTATCGTATGTATCTTGCAGCTTTTGGACAAACGAAGGTTTAAGTCTGGAAGCTCTGACCACTGCATTTCTCAATGTTTTTATTACTGCTACCAGATGGCTATAGTATTTCTCTCACCAGTTCTTTTGTTTAATCAAAAACACAAAATAAAAACCACACAAATTACGAAAGATGATTTCTTCACACCAAGGATTATTAGCTTAAGACCCATCACTAGGGAAACATGAAAACAATGACTAGAATTAATGCAGGTTTAGAAATGTATTTACATCAATTACTGCTAAGTAAAGCTCCTCTAATTCTCTTTAAACTACTTTCCCAAATAAAATACTTCTTTAGAAAGCTTATGGAAAAGGAAAGCAGAAATATTATGTAAGCATTCCCACCTATTCTTCACACACAAAACCTAGCCAAACCTTTGTGCTGTCATGCCCTCAATCAGAATTATTGATGAAAGAAAAGTAAGGTTTCCATGAGAATATGAACATCCTACTTTGAGAATGCAGTGGAGCTGAAGCAAATCCTCTGCCAGTTTCTTAAAGCAGTGAGATGTTGGGCAAGCACCTCATGTAGTTACTGCGTTGGCTGAAATACCTCTGCCTTAAACATAGACCCAGAAAGACAGAATTGCTGCCAGAGTGCTGAAAACATGCATGTCTCAAGGTTACACATAAGCAGTGGCTCTAAAATTTGCTCCAGCATTACTAGTTGAACATCGCCCTGGAAGGCTACAAAACAAAAACACTGAATTTACTACATACATTCTTTTCTGTCTATAGTCTGAGGAAACTTCCCATGGAAGAGCAGAACAACTTATTGTGAGAAGCAAGAGATGATAACCAGTTTGGCAGGAATTATAAATGAATTGTAATTACAAAAGTTAGAGAATATATTCAGTTTTACCCAGAAGTAAACAAAATATTTATATATATGTTTCAAGCATACCCACAGATAACATCTTTCAACAATTTCTTACATATCATGTTCTGTTACAAAAGCTTTGGGTAACCATCATTGCATTTGACATTTTTGATACAATATACTAGGTGAGTATTTTCTGCTTGACTATTTATTCCTTAATTGGGAATGATCAGCTTGAACATGAAGCAGTTTGCCTACTATATCACATCCATTATCACTTATTTCAGACACCAAGTGACTCTAGATAGTTAGCATACAGACGTTATTTTTAACTTATATGTGAATAATCGTTTTGTCTCCAGATTACTCCTGTGAGAGAAGCACAAGGTCTGAAGGGGCTAAAAAAGTCCAAGCCAGAAAGTAACAGTGACAACAAAACAAACAAATCATCCTTCCAAACAGATTTAGAAGTGGTTGCATTAAAATACTGGCAAAAGGACAAATGCACATATACTTGGTTGTCTCCCTCTCTGATCATAGTCAAAAAGTGATTTTATTGTGAGAAGCATTAATGGGGGATAACAGGTCAAAATTAAGTAACAATCGTCAGCATAACGTACAACAGTACTCGAATTGCTACAATATCCATTGTCTCAGAAGTCTGGAAACATGCAGGTTAACAAGTGCAGTAGATCCAAGATGGGAAAAAGAAGTTTGACTTCTCCACATTGCTAGTTCCATCTTGACAAGCAAAGATACCAGAAATAGATTTGTAGAACACTATCTTTCCTGTGCCACGCTAAGCTAAGGTTTAAGTTCGAATCATGCTCTTCTACTTAAACTAGAAAGGTTTCGTTCAACATACTAATGTTATTCCATAGCAGGCAATAACTTTTTTTTTCTAAACTATAAATTTAAATCACAAACATCCTCACCAGTCAAAATATACTACCTTATCGTGCAGCTTGGCACTGCTGGGAAAAATCCCATTTATTTTGCTAACAAGGCAAAAACTTAAGAACCTTGTAAAACCAGAACAATACTGCAGGCTGTATTATAGTTACAGCAACACCGGAACACTCAGATTTCTTGCCATAGTTTTTTTTTTTTTTTTTTTTTTTTTTTTTTTTTTTTTTAATAATTACTACTAGTCCCGGCACATCAAAAGCATTTAAACTAATCACACACACAACATATATGTTTAAATGAGGTTAACTTAAGATACATCACCGTCACCCAACGTATGGAACACTTGCAGAACAAGTCTACAAACAGGAAAAATGCAGTAAGCTTGTGTGACAAAGCATTACAATTAATAACACTGCACAAACTCCATATAATACAGTTAACTCATATCACTCATCATAGCTTTTTAAAATCAGCTTCAAAAAAAAAAAACTACATCCCTTGACCACCTTCCTAGAATGCAGCTGCTTTGGAATTTTCAGCAATTGCTGTCTAAACATAAAGACTGCTGCTGCAAAACCCAATATATGTGGAATCTATTCTGACGCTCATGTTCTCTGTATTATTTTTCATGTGTGGTCATTTAGGCACTGAGGTCTTCATTCCACCAGGTATACCATACTAAGTATTTGGCACCTAACACTAACCATTCTGAGAGAACAAAGGTGTGGCTAACATTTCTGAAAAACAGTTTACTATTTTCCAGAACACTATTTGAAAACCTATGTGATAGAAAAAAATGTAATTGAGAATGCATAGCCCTTTGTAAAGTTAACTTGTACTTCCAGGTAACTTGAATTGTTCAGAAAACCCAGAAAGCACAGTATGAAGACATTTGCAGAGAAAAGATAATAATAAGGAAGATTTCCCAGATTGGAGCATAGAGAAAAACGCATAGAAAAACCACAAAATGCCAACTGCTTTTTGACTGAGCAGTCAGCTTCTTTTACCCAAGAAACCTGCTCCAAGATTTCTAAGTCCCAACTTTAACTGCACACAACATATTGCCCTAACTCCTTACTTACATGGAATGCCAGATCTGGCCATCTCTAGAGAAAATGCTAGCTGTTAAAATTATTTGGGGCCATGAAGTTCTACCAGCATAACCCAAGAGCTAGATTCTACTCTTGGAAGTTTAATTCTCATACATGTATTTGTAATAAATGCCCTCCATGTGTCACTAGTTTCTGTTCATTACTTGATCACTATTCCCACCCTTTCATACCTGTAGAATGAAAAGATGTTAAAGAAAACTGGATCTTCCCTTTGAACTTTATGCCCTCTATTCTGGTGCTACTTAATCCTTTGGTTTGCACAAATGTCTTATTAAATACTGGTCTACAGCAAAGTCCTATAGAATATGATTTAGGAATTAGTTGGATTACTACCGTATTTATACTCAGACATTTGGCTGATTCCAGGCACCAGCGGCTTCAGATAACAAATAAACATCAATGACAGTCCCCATGTTTACCAGATTGCATGAGTATCTGCTTCTTTCTTGGCTTTGGGGCCATTATTTAAAAGAGAAATTGCATTTGCCTACCTACAGAAGCTGCCATGATTAAAACATTGCTATTATATCAGACAGTCAGGAGGGAAAACTGGAACAAGTAATTATTGAGAAGTTACCATAAAACTGTATCTAAAAATGGATTTTGTATTTGATTTAAAAAATTGAGGGATTGTTTAGAATTATATCAGGAATTAAAGAACCTCAGGGTGTGTTGTTGAATATACTGTCTGCCATTTTAAAAGGAAAAATAACTTAATAGCAGCAAAGCACCTATCATTACTATATAGTAACCATATGATATACTAAACAAAGGTTACTTTTAAGAGTCTTCCAGAGTAAATTAAATCTGTTTTCCTCATAACTTTATGAGTAGAGGGACTAGACAGTATTTCCTCCTGCATTCCAAATAAGTTCACCTCTGTGAAAAGGTCATCCATGAAAATTGTTAGCCTTAAGAATGAATACTTGCTAAGCTCTGACCATATATTACAATGACAAAAAGAAAAAATTAGTTCAGCTCAAACCACAAACTATTAATTTGCTCGACAGAAAAAACAAGGATAGATATACTCTACTACTACTGAAAACTTCAATTTCCTCATCAAAAATAGTTAAGAAGGGAATTTAATTTTCTTTCAAATACATTAATATTGAAAAACAAAATCGATTGTTTGAAATTATTTTATCGAGTACATATCAAGTTCCCTCTTAAACATAAATGGTACATAATAAAGAAAATCTAAAATAAGATTATGGGACAACTCATTTTTTAATCTGTATTTACAATACCAGTATGAAAAAGGAATTCACGCACAAATATAACGCACAGACTATAATAGTGGGTGATGATCTCTTTGAATTTATTTCTACAATTAATATTAATAGCTTGTAGATAGAATTCTTGTCCTTACAAAATATTTCTTCTAATGTAGCACTTTTAATACTACACAACAGAGATCAGGAAGTCTCTCTTGGAGCTGGTTCAATACAAAGATCACAATCTGAAGTTCACTTTATATGGGAATTATACTGGAAAACCTAAATATATGTATATTCCTTCCGTTACCTATAAGTACTGGAAGAAAAATATTACTATTTACAAAGGAACTGATAAAGAGGAGGAACAACTTTTTACATAGGCAGAGAGTGACAAAACAAATGGAAATGACTTCAATCTAAAAGAGAGAAGACCTCAATGTTAGGAAGAAATTCTTTCCTCAGAGGGTGATGAGGTACTAGCACAGGCCGCCCAGAGAATTTGTGGGTGCCCCAACCCTGAAGGCATTCAAAGTTAGATAGGGCCCTGGACAACCTGATCTGCTAGGTGGCAGCTCTGCCCATGGCAGGGGATAGTACTAGATGACCTTCAAAGTTTCTTCCAATTCAAGCCACTCTTTGATTCTATACATCTAGTTGTTATTATTTTTTTTTTTTTTTTTTAAGTTACAAGGACTACTACAAAACTCATGCTTCCTGTTTTATTATGTTGCCTCACTACACCAGAGATGGATGTTGGTGGTATTGCAGTACAGGTTGAACGTACCCACCAATATTTTGTTACATGTGTTGTTGTGTGACAGAAGGCAGCAAAGGGGCAGTCTGACACAATGGTGTCTGACTGGGAAGAGCATATGAAGCTATGAAGCCAGACAAACCATCAACTCTGCTGCATCATGACTCTGACTAAAATGGAGTCTCAAGTTACAGTCAGGTCAAAGAGGAAGATCACCTTTCTCTTGCAGCACAGTAACTCCAGACCTCATGCAAGTTAGAAGACTGGAGCACATTGCCAGTCTTGTCTGAACTGTCCTACCACACCCATCACATAGTCTGGATTTAGCGCCTTCTGCTGAGGCTGATGAGAAATTGACTGCAGGAGTAACTTTTTCCTCACAGCAATGCTTTCACAACAGCTGTGAAAGAGCAGGTTAACTCTTTTGGTGCAGATTTCCACAAGCATAGCATACAGTTTTCTGCTCATAAAAGCTATGATGAGTATATTGAAAAACAGCATTTTGTAGCTGAGATTTTGGTCTATCAAATAGCATTATTGTGCTCTTTGTATCTGCTGTAGTTTCCATAGAAATAAATAGGAGGCATTACTTTCAGAGCAACCTATGTATTTACTGAAAATGTTTTCATACTATTTCCAGTTTACTATCTCCTACTCCAACACTGAAATTAAATGAAACAAAATCTTCTAAAACTACAGTGAAGTGATAGATTCTCAATTAAGCAATAAGTATACACGGACATTTATGTAAATTTTCCTGTTTTCTCATTAGGTATAAAATGTTTTGGGATTCTTTTCCCCCTAATTTAATTACAGGCAGTAAATAAGCAGAAAGTACTTTAGCCACATTAAAAATGAAACAGTGTTTCTACTCAGGCATTTTCAGGGATTATCTGTAGAAAGAAAAACAGGTTAAAAAGGGCAAATACTTCCCATTTCAGTGTGCATTTGAGATCATCCATTTGCTTCATTATTCGCATTGAGACATGCTAACACATTTTGACACAATAATGATTTACTTATGATTAAATGTGGTGCATATTGCTTATCAGTATTGAATTTTCACTGCATACCAACATTGAACTGTTTCAGATATTTACATGAGTCCCAAACTGCCTTATATTTCACTTACTTTGGACATGACTTCGTGACTTCACTGGCTTTTGGTAAACCATAGAAGACTGTAAAATACAGCTCTGCTATCATTTAGATTTAAGGATTTAGTCAGAACTGTAATAGAGGGCAAAATAAAACAGTATGCTATAGAAGTCTATCAGACAGACTATAAGTAACTGCAAGTTAAAAGAACAGTTAAAGTTAAAAGGAGCAGTGGTAGAAAAAAGAACCAAGAAAGAAAAAGAAGTTGACTTGAGAGATATCAAGGGCTCAAATTAATTTTGAATACACCTTGATGAACTATCTCTGAAGTATTTCACATTGATGCACATCCTGGTTAGGAACAGGAAAACTACACTAAAGACATGAAAGAGAAATTTAACAGCAGTCAGGGCTAACGTTGCTTTCATATGAACTGTGAAGATCCTCTTTACATAAGATGACAGGACATTTTATACATACACACACACACAGGCAATGTATATATAAATAGGCAGTGACACTGCATTACCCACTTCTCCAAACGACACCCACACTAGCAGCATCCTGAATGACAAAGCCTGCTTCTTCTGCAGGTTCAACTTCTGTACTTCTCCCTGCAGATGTGCACCCCCAATTCAGTCCCTAATACTGGCTGACACAGATTACCACAAGCACATGCTGGATTGATAACTGTTCTGTTGTTGTTTTTGAAACTGAACACATGCAGCAGCTACGCCCACTGGAAGAATCGTTACGATTAGCAGTTTCAATTAATGAATAATCCGTTTACTACAGACCCTGTGCTTCATTTTTGAAGAACAAACTCTCCTCATCATAAAGCCTCCTACTATTAAGGACTGACTTGAAGTATTGCTGAGTTGCAGTTTAAGCTGCAGCAGGTTAAGGCAATGTTCTCTAAAAATCTGACAGAATGGTCAACTGCACAATGCTGAACACACTGAGATTCATCTGACCAAAAAATCACTGCTATTGCAGTGAGAATGAAATTCTCTCATTTTGCACAAACTATGCTGTTTAAATATGACTGCTTCAATCAACTGCCTAAGAAACCAGAACCATACCGAGTTTTTAAAAGGAATACAAAACTCCACTGCACACAAGTGTTATATGGACTTTTTTTTTTTTAATGGGGATGAGGAGATTTGTTTTTGTACGCAGCACCATTTATTCAAACATAGAACACTACAAACCCTGACCAGGGAAGAAAAACACTATGTGTCAATATACTGTTTCAGAAAGTACTCAATAGATGCACATGGAAATTACAGACCTGTACATCTGAGGGTGAGATAATCTACTGGAGTTCCAATGACTTAACTGCTAAGACAGGTAAGAGATAGATTAGATTCCAGGGCTTAAAAGTACTGATTTTGCTTCTGCAAACAGTAAAACAAACATACTTAAGAAGGCAGAGGGTTAGTTTCTGAAGTTTCTGTTTATTAGCTAGCAAGATAAGCAGAAAATACCTCTGCATTACACTCAGCTGTGATCACCTTGAAGACTAATAAGAAAAACATGGTTCCAGCACTGCTAAAAACACTGTCATGAAGGAAGACAGTGTTATGGTTAAACATATTTAAAAACAAGTGTTAAAAGGTACAGTGCAGCAGCTGTTTTAAATGTTTCCCTGGTAGAGAGACTTTGAAACACAGGAGGTGTTGCCAATCACTAGAATTATGTCTTCCAGAATTAATTTGAACCACACTCTGAGCCATTATCCAGATCTTCTATCTAGGACAGCAGTGTTCCTTGAAATGTCCAGGTCCTCAATGGAGCCAGCTAGGACACCGCCCATTACTGCTGCTGAACAGTATAAGTTCTATTTTTAGGATCTTATGTAAGGGGAAATTTTGTGGAGCACATGAAACAGGATATAAGTGTAGATAGCACAATATCATTATCCAGTATCTCATGTAATCTTGTATCAGTACTGTCCCAAAAGGCTTTCCAGCTCTTTAGGGTGAAGAATGGGAGATTGTTTCATCCAATTTTCTACTTTTGCAGTAAAGATATTCAATACACAAGTAACTTAAATATACAGCCTCACTGTTCCATTTTTAGTACATCGCTTCTGAGGGTAGAAAGAAACTATGATTTAGCTCCTTTGTAAAGCACCTCTACAGCTTAGAGCAAGGAAGCTAGAACGCCGTGATCCATTACAAACATGCTAAGAACAGCAGCAGGTATGTCTCCGTTTATCAGCTTCTTTCAGTAACTGTCAGACAGGCAATTAATTTCAAGAAACTTTCCTGTCTTAACAACTAGAAATAATATTGAAAATATGCACTCTTCCACTGCTAATCTTTAGTAAAGAATTAAGATTATTAAACAATATCTGATCAAAATGAAATAACAAAATATCACATTCCAAAATGCTTTGATAGCTACTTTAAAATCAAATGCCAATGGATTAGGTCTACAGCCTCAAGCAACATGAGCCATATCTCCAAATGTTTCAATCTACAAGACAGTAATGTATATATATATATTTTAAAATCAGTCTGCACATGGGCTAGCATTTACTTCTTATTAATTCTAACCTCTGTCTTTCATACAATTACAGCCATTTACATTTGTTACTCTAAAAACAGATTAATACAAAACACCATGAGGTGACCCAGGTCGTCCAGAAGTCCACAGAATGTCACATCCTCTGTTCAGTGCATGACAGTGAAAAATTTGGAGCATGAATACAAAATAGGCAACTGATTTTTCTTAACACTATAGCACTTGTTTGAATGCTAGACTAGAGGCAACAGTGCTATGCATTACAAATGAATGACTAAGGTATTTTCCTTATTGGTTGACTGTGGTCTTGTTCAGTTAGCAATTGAGCTGTAATGAACTGGCCTCCCAAATTTGTTTTAATTAGTATTTCCTTGACAGCAACTTTCAAAAGACAATAATTCAACACAGTAAAACAAAAAAAAGATTTTGTGGGAAATGAAATGTTGATAGTATTAAAATAATTGTCTATGTGAGCTAGTTTCAGAGAAAAGCATATTGCCAACAATTGAATTATTTCCCAGTGTTGTTTCCGAAGTAAACAATACACAAATGTATTCTTCTGCTAAGTAACTAAACAATGTACGTGAATGTAATTACATGTTTTAACAGTTCTATTAAACTGGGGCCATGAAAATTGATGTTCTAAGTCCCCATATAGAGGAGTCTCATTCAACTCAATGGGATTTTTTTCACTAAAAATGACAAGGCCATATGGTCTTCTGGCTTGAATTAGATCATCACATGAACATTGACTCTCTGTTCTCCCAGGGTCAATTAACATAGTCAAGCAATATCCAGTACCTCAAGTAAAGACTCGCAAGAAGTAGAGCTTATTCTTTAAAAGCCAAAAGGTTTGATCATTCACAAATGGTCAGCCATTCCTTTACGCTCAGGAGGCTACACAGGACTCCAATAAAATTGCTCGTGTGAATATTACTTTAACAAACCATTAATGTTCTGCAGACTTGCACAGATCTAGAGAAAAATATATTACTGACCACATTTCTAGATGGTTGTTCTTATTTCTATAATAAATAGCTGCATAATATTTGTATCTTCAGAAATATTCAACTTAATAAAAACTGTTTAATTCTGTACCAGATCTCCTCAATTCACTTTAACTCAGTGGTAATTAATGGTGTGCCTATTAAACATGTTAGTAATATTCTTTCGACTTCTATTACTGAAATTTTCAGACTGAAGATGAACGTTGACTTGCAGTAACCTCATGCTGCTCCGTATACCTGCAGATTGCCTTAATGCTGCCCTCCTACTGTCTGGTGCATCTGTCCACATTTGCCTCCAAAACATATTTCTTCACACTTCCCCTACAACTCCTTAATGAAATCTTTATTTTCAAACACTAAGGAATTATAAGCCTAGCAAAATGACTTTTTTTTTCAGTGGCAGATTTCATATTACCTCGAGAACTGTTCCACTTCAACACCTTGAAACAGCTTTTTTTTGCTAATTATTCCCAAGAATGTACAAGTCACTAAAATAAGAATACAAGCTATTTCTATATATAATATAAATCATACACACTTTCACAGACCAGTCTCTCCAGGAAGTTTGATGCAGTTTGCTGTTCCTTCATGCATATTTAAACATCTACACGACAGTAACACTTTGAATGACAGACTGGGACTATTGGAAGTTCATAGCAAGGAAATTTCCTAAAGCAAAATGTATGGTAGCAAAAATGTTTCTAGCTTTGTCTAGCAGGATTCCTTACATTATTCTGAAAACATAGCCTACAGGTTATGGTACCAAGTATCGATATCTATATGTACCAGCTACCATTCAAATCAAACCATAATGCTTCATTCACATATATAGCACCCACCTGATCATTAAGTCTTACAACATCGACAGATGTGAGAATCAAATGTACAACTGGCAGTTTCATAACTATGAGGACTGTCAAACATAGGCAAACGATTCTATAAGCTAACTGAAAGAGACAAGCTTTGTACTTTTGGGGTGTTTTTATGCCCTACAGAGGCAAGCCAATACTAGATTGGAATCCTTAGATCTCAGATTCACTCCGACTCACACTTGTGCGAGTCCCAGTTTAAAATAAAGACAAAGTAGGGTAGGGAGATACAACTTTCATCTCAACTCTCTCAATGAGATTTTTGCTACTTCAAAAAATAGCATCTTTGAACTAGAGATGTTTTTTGTTTTTTTTTTTTTTCAGAAGGCAGAAATAAAAGAAAAAAAGGCGGTCATATAAACAACAGGATTCTTTACAGGCCAATTATGTTTCCGACTAGAGGAACTCATGGAGCTAGAGAAAAAAGCATGACATGCCTTTGGTCAAAAGCATTGCCTACTGGCCTAACAAGAATCATTAGCTCTCCTACAACCCCCAAAAGTTTTTAATCTTCAGATCATTACAACTGTTCACCTACAATACAATAACTTTAAGACTTCATAGTAGGGACATAACTTCATATTGCAAAGCTTGGCACTTCATGCAGGTTTAAGTCACCCAAATAACAACAGCCTAAACAGAAAAAATTCTACTGTGCACAAAGAATGAGTAGCTTGGAAGAGTCTTTCATAAAATAAATAGGCAGAAAGAACTGACATCTTTCAGGTGTTAATACAAAAAAAAAGTAAATCTGTCAAATAATGTCATTCTGATTTACATGCTAGAACATTTCAAGAAATATGCCTTGCATTCTCTTCCTCTGGTAAAATGTTAACAGATTAAAAAAGCACAAATGGAAGTTAATACATTGTTCTACGTATTACAGTATTACACACGCTGTTCAGGAAAAGCTGATTTAACTGGAAAACCAGGAAGGAAGAGAAAAACTCTAATTCAGAAAAAAAGAATGAAAGACGAAAAAACAGAAAACATGCCCACGGAAGAATATCCTGTCTAGTAAGACATTATCTACTCTGAAATTAGTAGTTTTGACTTAAGAATCTACAATTATAATCAAAGGCATGATTAACAGGCTCAAGTAAAATTATTTCTTATATACACTTTTAAGAGTATATGAAAGAGAAATGAAAGAAAAAATACTACCTGATTTAATACAGTGATGTGTTTTACATGATCAGTCAACAGTGCAAAAAAGAAATTGAATAGCATAGTACATAGCAGACAGTTAGATGTGAAACAGAACAGGTTTATGTCTTTGCATTGCTTCTATGTTTAAATTTAGAATTGATATTATGTGCATATATATATATCTTTCTATCTTTCTGTGAACATGTATAACAGATGATATGTCATTTTAATAAGCCACTGTCCAGCTCATGAAGTAAAAAGCATAAGAGAAATGAGTACTTAGAGTTGTCGCAAAGACTTGTTTCAAGTGTTTACACAAAATTTTCTGATTTCTTTCATTTTTAAATTAATTTAAAAAGTAACAGCAAATAATTTTCTGTACCAAGGATATTACCATTCTTCTGTTCCAATTGAAGTAGCAGCCATCTGTCCTCCTTTTATGACAGGATTATACTAAATAGGCATGACAAAAATACAGTTTTGTTTTATATTACGAAAATAACTTTTCCTGTGTTGTCCAGGAGTTCTTATTCATGTCATAATCAATTACAACGCACAGTTGAAGTCTGTTCAGAAATTCCTCCATGTCTCTCTCCATACCTATGGAAAGTTTTAATGGTGCAGGTAGCAGAAATTCAGTTTTATAAAAACTTGGTTTTTAAAACAAGATACTTACTAGTACATTGTGATTAAGTTTACAACCACAACTGCAAGTTCTACAAACAAATATCAACACAGGTAACTTTTGCAGCAAAAGAGTACAGGTATCAGACTGCAACACCTTCTAAGAATGTACAAGCAATTATGATTCTGCACTGAAGGACTGACACAATGTTTAAATACTTATCGTGACCCACAGAAAGGACAACCTCAACTGAGATGCTGGCATAACATTTCCGAAGAGCCAACATGAAAATAAGAACAGAATTGAGAAGGATTAAAACTAAAGTTCCAGAAAAGTTCAGAGGAAATCAACAAGTCAAGGAAGTCACAGACAAGCAAGCTGCTCTTCTTTCTCATGCCAACCTGATTACAAGAACTACCAATTATGGTATCACAGTGCATTGTGGAATAACACATACTGGAAAAGAATCCATCCTCTAAGACAACTGCAAAGCAATCATTAAAAAAAAGATTAAGGCTGCTTCTGTTCAAAAGTTAATATGTTAGATAAACCACTGATTCTACCAATCCAATGAATTTAAGTCACATTTATTCTGACACTGCTGCATATTACAGAACAACAACATGTAAAAGATGGTAGGCAACAGTTTCTTCGCCTGCAGAGAAATATGAAAAACAGCAGGCAGTGAAGCACCACACAGCCTCTCTTCCCAATGGGATGTGGGAGAGAATCAGAAAAGAAGAGCAGAACTTATAGGGTGAGATAACTATTCACTAAAACAGAAAAGGAGAGAAATAATAGTAATGATAATTATATATATATTTGCAATACAAGCAACGTACAAAGCAATTGCTCACTACTCCTCTACCAATGCCCAGACAGTCCTCAAACAGAGACGGACACCCCCCACCCCTCAACTCTCCCCAGTTTTATAATCTTCACATAATGTTGTATGGTATCAAATATCACTTAGGCTAGCTTAGATCAGCTGTCCTAGTTCTGTCCTCTCCTTACATGTTGTACCCCACCAGTCTCCTTACTGGCAGGACAGTATGAGAAGCTGAAAAACAAAAACATACTTGGCTCTGTACAGCACTACATAACAACTAAAACATAGGTGTGTTACTCGCATTGTCTTTTCTCCTAAAGTAAAACAGTGTCATACCAGACACTATGAAGGAAGTAAACCATCCAGCTGAAACCTGGACAACATTTTACAACATTGTTTGTAGCAACATCCAAACCAAAAAGTACACCATTCTATTTATAGAACCGAATTTATAATCTATATGCAATATATTCTATTTAAATGCAACTTCCACAAAAGGGATTTGCCGCGTAATTTACACACACAAAAAGTAATCCTTCAAATCTATACTTCACTGACACTAGTCATCTTATAAAGATACAAATTTTCACGTATTGTGATAAAGTGATTGTCTGGGGACATTTTCAGGGAATTCAGGGACCAAAACTATCCTGAGCTGTAGTAACAAGAGGCTTAAGTGCTTCCTTGTCGTGAGAGGCTGATGCAATGGGGCTTGCTCAGCCCTGGGGAAGGTATGGCTTTGCACACACCTAATAGCAGCCACTCCAATACTTCCAGTAAAGACATCAAAGAGACAGAACTTGAGACTGAACAGTAAAGCATGGAAGTAACTTGTGAGACATCGGACATTAACCAAAAAACCAGTTTAAACTGGTTGTAAGCAAAATCTTTTTCTCCATAAGACATGCTGGCAATGGATTAGGTTGCTCAAAGACACTGAGAAGTTTTCATGCTGAGATATTTCAAAGACATGACTGTATAAAGCCTCGAACCACCTGATCTGACCCCACAACTGACTCTCTGCTCGGAGCAGAAGGTTGACTAGGACCCTGATGAAGTCCCATCCAATCTGAATAATTCTAAGGAGAAGCTAGAAGACCTGGAGGCAGGCATCATAAATAATTCATTGTGACATTTTTGTGACATATAAAATAATATTGCACCAAATTGATTGCCACTGTCTTCGTACAAGCATATAAAGTATTTAAGTTTTGAAAAATGCTGCAAACTGCAATTCACAAACTATTCCTAGCATAAGTAGGAACATAAAATTTATATGCATGGTAAGACGTATAAATTAAAATTTTATAAAATTAACCTGATTTCATTATAATTACTTCATTTCATATTTTTAAAAGGTTTAAGTATTTTTTAAAAGGATTAAATATAACAATTATGCACATTTGCTAACAGGCAAGTATGGGTTTTATTATATAAGTAGCAGACATGCTTCAGCTTTCAACTCTGATCCCCTTGTCTGTGTCATTAAATCTTGTTTGTACCGGAAGACTTTACAATACAGTACTCAGCAGTGTCAGTACTGACTACGGCACTCTCATAAACAATAGTAAAGGAAGCCCTAATTCCAACAAGATTACTTGACAAGGACCACTCTTCTCATTTTGGTCTGTAAGGACAAAACCCTCCAACTTAACTACAAGAAGAGCAAATGTACTGCAAACATCTGCAATCTTGTTTTTATTACCACCAAATCAACAAGTTATGGTTTTGATTTTCTCTTTTTTTTTGGGGGGGGGGGGGGGGGGGGGGGGGAGGGGAAGGGTGGAGAGTGGGGTTTGTTTGTTTTAAATAGTTTGTCCACATGCTTTAATGTTTCTTTACCCGACTACATATAACATAGATCAGTTTAATCCACAAAGCAGCTTTTCCAGAGCATACCATTACCTTTGTACATGCATATGATGCACCAGGGCTTCACATGCCTGGTTGGGATTTTAGTGTATTTGTTATAGGAGAGCTAAACTTACAAATACCAGTGCATCTAATTCACTGCACACCTCACACATAGTTTCATAAATGTGTGATGTGGTTTGGCAACAAGCACCAGAGAGCTCTTTGCCTCGAATGCCATGAACAATGGCAGTTGCAAACCATGAGTAGGAAAGAATAAACACTCAGCCCAATTATAAACACATTTCTCTTTATCCGGCTGTCAGGGACATTGTTGCTCATCTAAAAATATAGCTCGAAAGCAGTGTATTTTTTTTTTTTTAATTAGATAGATATTCTGATCTCTGTAGTAGCAAGTTGTGTAGATAGAAACTACACAAACATTGTTTCTTCATTCTTATCTAGTTCCCCCAATGCTCAAATGCACTGCACACACCTCTGCTGCATCTTTGAGATTCATTATTGCTGTAATGCACTAACTAGCTTGGCACAGAAAACTGAAGCATGTTTCCTTTCATATAGTAAACCATTCATGAAATCATCTCTCCAGAGACACTTGCTGTTGTTACTCAAGAATCAAAATTGACCTTTTCAAGACCAACAAACACGCAGAATATCAGAATATTTTAGGCATAAGGCACACAGACTGTCCATCCATAACCCTATCTTACCAGCCTGAGTTTGTACATGCACACATAGCAACAGTGGTACTGCATAACAATTAGTATAGGTAAGCATAACAATTCTTCTCTCAGGTGCCAGCCAGCCTAGACTGTAATAACAATGATCTAAGAGTGATTATAAAATCTCTCTCAGTAAGAAAACTGGTGCTTTCTAGCTACAACCAAGTTCCTTTTGTGGGTATTGTTTCTACCAGCTTGTGAATGCTGTGTAGTCAGCCCTTATTAACAAGTTCTTAAAGGCAAACAAAGGAAAAGCAACATACTCTTGGAAATGTTGACAAGGAATCATTACAACACTGTACTAGATAAACAAGTGCTGGCTTACTGCATGTGTAGGAAATGTGCTCTTTTAACAACAGACACCAGCAACAATCCCTTCCAGACAAAAGCCAATATATGAGGATTTTTTAAAATTTTCTGTAAGCTGTCATTTTATATGACTACTTTTTAAGATCTGAATTTCCCGAGGAGTGGCCCTCATTTTTCTCACTTCTTAATCACTTCATTTGGCAGTTTCATGCCCACAGGGTACAAGAACTTCGAATAAAACTGACATTACCTCTAGGGTGTGGGTGTTCAGTAAAAGAATTAAGTACAGCTCCATCAGACCTTTCCTGGATGCAGCACTGCCCAAACCAGACATTGAAATGCATTTCCATGGAGAAACATCCAAGAAAATGAAGTATGACATGTGCATACCAGGAAAACAGAATCCACTGCAAATTTTTTTTATACACACACACTTATCATGATTACCAAGGGGACAAAAATCAGAGACTTGTAAAGAAAGCTATCTTACTAAACCTGATCATCACTGCTGATCTTGGTTTGGGGTTACCTATGTTTCTCTGTTGGTGCAATTGAGAGGTTTCTTTCAAAGACTATGAGAGATTACTAAATTTAACACAAAAGCAACGCAAAGTTAATGTATTTACTGTACTTTAGAAATGGCAAGTAACTAAGTTGCTCATAAAACCACACATGTAGTTGCCATATTTTAGATAAAATATCACTACGTAATCATTGCTCTGTTTATCAGCACATCTTCTAGTAACACACAGATATTTTCCAATCTTCCATTTTCCACGTTCTCTCATATAGGATACTATCAGAACTTATTTACATGTCCAAAACTGTTAAATATCTCCAAAGTTTGGACTCCATTACTCTTTCTCAACAATATTTCTATTTAAAAATACACACAGTAACTAAGAAGGAAGAAAAGTAGTATAAAGGGTACCTCAACACCAACAAAAATGCTTATGTTTCTTGAGTTCTGAGGTGCCAGTCACACACTGTCCATATTGTATACATGCCAGCTTCCTCCTACCACAGGAGTTATCAGTGTCCATCAAACCCAACCACAATTCAGAAATCACTTTCCTCACGGGACCACTTCAGAAGAATGGGCAGGAGTGCATCAGATTAGGATACTTCTCTCTCCCACAGGACTGCACGACACCCCAAGAGGTTTTTCATCTGTACCCATGCCCCCACCACATAACTAACAACCTGTTCCCCTAGTATCACACTAAAAATATTTAACTGTACAGAACTGTGAAGCAAATCACTCATGTTCTTAGTAAATCATATTTTGAAAAAACCTCTTAAAAAAAATTTTAAAACACCTGTGGATCAATGACATATTACAGAGCACTTAGCAACAATCCTGGATGTGATGAATCTGTATTCAGACATTTCTCAGATCTAGAAAGGAATAAGCGTTACATTCAGATTCTCTCTGGCAATCTGTAAACAAAATAGCCCAGCAATGAGTTTTACCAGCCTTGCCAATGAAACTGAAGAAACTTAAAACAGACCTGAGAAGGCAAAAACTTAAAGCAGACCTAATTAAGATAAATAAACAAGGTCCAGCTGCACCCACTGCAAACTTGCTTACCACCAATCCATAGGCTGCTAAGACCTGTGGGTGGTTGGTATCCTCACTTCTCCGCAGGTACTGATTTCTAGAGGAAAGGGTACCAGCACTCAGTGGACACATGACATCTCCCTGCAACTGATTCTTAAACTTATCTTAAAAAACATTCCTGAAAATCTCATTTCTAATAACATTCTTTGTGAGACTTGCTAAGATGAGTTAAGACCTATCTCTACTTCCATTTGTGTGAAGAAATATCTCGCTAGATGTCTTAGCAAGACTACTAAAAGCAGGAGAAAAAAAATAGATGATGAGTTGAAATCATTTTGAATTTTCTTAAAATACTTCTTTTGACAGCTCCAATAGCACTCATAAGTTTTTACATTGTTTCTTATCATAATCGTTTCATTTTTGATATAGGCTTCTTTCCTCCCTCTCCTGCCAACTGTTTCAGTTTTGCAACTATGTCAGAAGCATCTGTCATTTCTCTTCTGAACTACTACAGACACTGGAAAGGAGTACTTTGCCTTTGTGAGCTATCATTGCTGACAGTAATGGTGGAGAAAGATTAGGCAAAGATTCATGCAAGCGTGAAGGCAGAGACACACTTCTTTAAATTAATCTTCATTTGTTTTAACCTTTTCAAGATTCTTAAGAGCTTCTCAGCTTGCTCTCTGCAATTCTAATGAATCATTTTCCAGGCAGTATAAAAACCTTCACAATTAATTCCCAATAAGCTGAGGCCAAGATCAAGAACTCTTCACTATGCTTTCAACTATCTTTCTCGTTAACTCCTTTCCCTGACCTCCCAGGTTTGATTCTATATATACCATAGTAATGAAACTCTCCATGATGAAATGCAGAGCACTTCTCTAAAAGAGTCTTACAGAACCTTCAGTTCAGAGGAGATAGGCTCAAGCACATCAGGACATTTTGCTATCATTTTACTCGTGCTTAAAAACTGCTGCTTATCTGAGAAGTAGAGGGAAAGAGGAAATATTGTGCCTTGTATCGTCTCTGTACCTGTATTTGCCTCTCTAATCTACTAGTTTATCAATAAAATATAATCAGCAGTTCCAAAACACTGATCTGCAATCAAATTTTAGTTACATGGAGTTCATCACCTCCATTTAGGTCAGATTCCGGACATAGAAAGTATTGCTCTAAAAATGCTGGCATTAGCATTAGTGAGAATCTAACTTTCACCAGAAATACTACCCAAACACACATAGTGAGCAGCTCATTCCTGGCACACCTATTTTTTGTCTACAAGCTGATGATCAGTAAGGAAGTTAGATGAAATGCTGCACATTCTATTCAGAACTTGAAACAGTAGTTTACAAGGTTCTGCAGATGAAATACTGCAGGATTCCTGAAGACACGCATGCAAAAACCAACTGAAAGTTAGCTTACTCATCTGAACATACAAAGAAATGTAATATTGCTGTCAGTGTCTGTCGCTATTAGAAGCACAGTGTAACACCTGCATCTATCAGTAAAGATAAGTGACCAAAATAATGAGCAATTACTCAATATGTATATTGAAATTATTTATCATCATCAGCTCCAATGACTTATGTCTCATACTTTCCCTTTGTCTTTCCACCTTTCTGCAATGGTCATTGGGGTTTTTCAATATATGAGCAGTTCAAAGAACTTAATATTTCCTAGTATGATTAGGTACCAGTCTGGAATGCAATTAGGTTTCCCCACATAAGAAATTCAGTAATCGTCTAAATCACTTACATAAAAGACTGAGGAATATGAGTGATAGCCATCAACACAGCTGTGCAAAGTATTTATAGCTATAAAGTCATTCCATACAGCTGTTGTACTACAAAAATCAATGTAGAGAGGAGATACTGAGGATTGAGTCTGACAGTGAAATGCCTAATGTGTAAATAAAGTTGTTCAGCATACAGAGAGATCTGGAAGATAGCAATAAGTTTGTACCTTCTGGCTTTTTAAAGGTTTTCAGACTCTGACTAGGGAACATATACTAACACTGGACCATGAATATACCTCATATCTTATTTCTCCATGCTTTTAGCTTCAATTCAACCAGCATTTGCAGTAGCTGCTTTATTCTGAAACCTTTTCTGACTTGACAGTTCTTGAATTGGACTTTTCCAAGCTAGATTTAGTATTGATTGTACTATAGTATTGATCTGAAGTACTTTCCTGGCAATATCTATGAATTGCAACATTTTATATATTCTAAGCTCACCGCACATTCCTAGATCATCTCAAGATCAGGCAGACCGTCAGCAGCATGCTAATCAGACCTTTTGAATCTGTAACAGCAATTCTTCTATGTCCCTTCTTCACTTCTGGGCCATATTCCAAGTGCAAATTAAATGGATCTCTTTGGTACACTGACTCCATACTTCAGAAATACCATTTGCAGGAACTGCTCAGAGACCTTGGGTCCCAAAAATGAAAAGGAGAAATCATCACTATGATTTCTCAGCCTCCAGTTCTCCTTTCTATGGAAGATATTTAACAGTATACTATGACCACGTTTGTTAATTCTTCTATACTTTAGTTAATTACTAAAGTAATACTTGCTGAATTACTAATTACTAGCTGAATTACTTGTCTGCAAAGTAATTTACTAATCTTAGAAAGTGGAATGCTTTGCACATATGGGCTAGCTAAAAAAAAAAAAGACATTAAAAAAACTCCCATAGTACTTCCCTCCTACAAACCAAAGAGAACACTCATCCTTTTCCATTAATAACCTAACCAACTACAGCCAAAAGTTAATCCCATTCTGGCTGATATGGGAAACTTGACTGAACAATTAGAATAACCCATATTATCTTTTGTTCTTAAATTTTTAAGTCAGGTGGATCTTGAAATTAAAAACTCCTTTATCAAGGCAATAAATCTGAATTCTTAAACACAGAAAAATAGTCACAGAATAATTTATTTTCCTTAGTTATAAAGGCATTGTTATGAGTTCAAGATCTGTCACAGTATCTTCTGAAGCCATTCTCTCACCAATTGTTCCTCAATAAGAAGCCCTGGACACTTTAAGAAATACCGGGAGTACCAGAGTACTTGCTACGAAGGGGACACGTTAATCTAAATAACATGCTGGTTAGCCTCCAAGGTATTTTTATTACAACAACAGTAGAAAGAGAACTCACTTGATGACATCAGCTTTCCTCAGCCAAAGAAGAGCAGTTAGTCTGTTTTTCAACCAAGACATCCTGTTTACAATACTACTGCTGGAAAATTAGGTATTTTCTGTCTTCTGATTTGATAAGTAAAAGACAAAGGAAACTTTCAAATATATCTTGACAATGTAAATTTTACCTACAAAGAAAGCTTTAGTCCATAATGGCCATCTACAAACCCACAATTTCCCAAAATGACATGAAGGCAGATTTCAGAGTAGACCAAAGAACAATACTGTCTATAGTAATAAGGAACCAACTTTGGCCCTTCCAAATCATGAAGATCTTATACCCCATATTATTATTTTAACAAAAGATAAGTGACAAAGAAAAGAAAATATTAGAGTCTCATGAGTCCCATCAAGTAAGAAGGCGGCCTAATTACTTTCTCTTAAGGCTCTAGGATAAAGAAAAAGAATCAGAAAGAAGAAATCTATCTATCAGAGACAATCAGACGTCTTGGCTAAGCTAGGGCAAGCATCTGGAGCAAAAATGGGAATGATGAATTCAAGTTGGGGGCTCGGTTAGGGCAGTGAATAACCCATATTTTGCCAGCTTTCTTCATGCCCCAGACCACTGTAATATGTCATTCCATACACACTCAACTCATAAATATAAAACTTAAGGCCCTATATAAAATATAGGTATCCAGTAGCACCATATCTTCTGTGCAAGACACAGGAAAAAATATAGCAAAACAGTGTATGTATGAGTGGAACTGCTTATTTGTTTAAATCTAATGCAATAAATATCTTTTTGTGAACAAAATGAATGAGTAGATACCTTCAGAATGAACAAACAGAAATGAGGTGTGGAAGACAGATGACAGAAGGCCTTGCAGGAGGAAGGAGACATGGACTTAAATTGGTGCAGTGGCTGCCTAGAAAAAGTAACTGCTAAATGACTAGACTAAGTTTTAAAGGAAAAAATGAACATGAGTATCATTATGTAAATACCAAGTACAGAATGCAATTTTATGTAGAATATTTCCTGAAGAAAGGTGGGCTGGGCAGTGGGGGTATATGAGTGCAAGGGAGATGACAAAACAAAACAAAACAAAATTAAGGACTAAAGGCCTAACCTAGTTATTTTACCAACTACTAAGTCAGAACGCTCTCCTGTATTCTAGACAAGACTACAAAATCATTTATATGCAATACTCTTGATTTCCATTCTTATGGTTTTGATTCTGCCCTGCACAGTACTGCTACATCTTAGCGATATCTCCCACAAGCTTCTAGCTTCTGGATGGTGAATGGGCACTTGAAAGTCAAAGACCAGAAAATCCATGAATAGGGTACATTAATCCTTTACTATATACTAAATATATCACATTCGATAACATTCAACAAATGACATATTCTCTATCATCATGGAACCATAAAATAACCCAAGAAAGGGAACCATAATGATCTAAGTCTTTAACACAAAGGAAAGCACAGCAATGATAGCAGAATAGCAAGGTCCCAAGCTGCAGCAAGAAAAGATTTGCTCAAATGCAATAGCTGTAGGCACAGAAATAAAGGAAAGAAGCTGCTTACATTCAAAATGCCACAGGCACACAAATGTCCAGCAAGATACCCTTGCTTCCACTACCAGCCCATAAATGAAGTCTGGGATTGGGTAGATCCCGGCTTCACCCCTTCCAGACACTCAGGTGCACAGCATACACCTGAGCTCCCTTAGGCTGGCCATGCCTTCTCACCAGGTGCTCAACCACTGTTTTAAGCCTTGACTTAGCATTTCCACTACAAAGTCCAACTTCTTTTGTAGAATATTCTAAAATACTACTTCTCAGAAACTTAAGACATCTATTTTCTTTTTCAAATAAAACTAATAATCATGCATCACTTTACTAGGTTATGATTTCAATCAATAGAAATGTACTGAATTGTAGACCTGTAAGACAGAGGAAAAGAACTCGACACAGACTTTGGAAATAACATCCCTCAAGCCAGAGTTTTATTATTTTCAGAGATATTGTAACAATAAGAAAGATCAACACAATGGAAAGGTGATACAAGAGGTGTAATGATAGAGGGACTAACGCAACGGAAAGGTGTTACAAGCGAAACCAAAAGGACTGCTCACCCATCTCTGAAGATCTAGGATCACAAAGAAAAACTTGACAATGAATATCCAGAAAAGGAACCTGTCACAGTGGCAATCAGCCCTTAAATGGGGTCTAAGAGAGGTGCAGCCAGGCTCCACCCTTTCCAGTCACACAACTGAATTGCCTTCACCTGTGCTTCCAGGGCTGACCTGGTCCTTTCCACAGGTGCTCAATCAGTGGTTAAGGCTGCAACTCAACAGTTACTATACAGACACATAAGTCAGCACTTAGACCGAGTCCAAATATAAATTATAACTGTGTAAATAAAACAATAAAATGTTGCTCTATAATTTTGCTTTTTTAAACATTGTCAGAATTCCTTAGAGCGTAATGCTTTACAGAGCATACTATTGCATAAGTTTTATGTAATACAAAAATCAAGACAGGATCGTGAACGAGGATATTAAAAACCAGCAGTCCCATGTCCCACTGACACTGCAAACAAGTTGCTGCATACAGGAGTTCTGCAGGAAGGAACTGGCTAGAAGAAGAATATCTCAACAGGACATCTTACCAAGAACATACGGGAAATCTTTCTGCATGCAGCTGGTAGAAGCATTTGGAGTACAGGACTTATAATACACACTTTGAACTATCCAGTGGAAAGGGGAATACAGTAATGTAGAAAATGCTCAACAAGTTCTTGAAATGCTTCAGTGTTTGATATGGAAACGGTGAGAGGAAAATTCTCAGCTTTTGTTTCAACCAATGCAGGGAAACTGAAAGTTCTGAAAGCCATTTTGGCATAACCATGGCACTTATTACTCTTGGAAAAACAGAGTAAAAACATGTAAAATAAAGAGCAATATGTTCCAGTAAGCAGGTTTCATTACATTCAGTTGAGCTGAATGAATCTCATCCTAGGATACTGAATGATTGATGACAAAGCTGCCAATGCTCCAAGTTACCAGTGTTTCCTTGTAAGAAAGCATGAAGATCTATATGAGAATGGAAAGTGAATAAATTTGACTAGTCCTTTTTCAAGGAGAGAAAGCAAGGAATTAGACCAATCATTTATTTTTGGTTAAAAAAAAAAAAAAAGATATTAGAACTCTCTATTTAATCATCTAGAAATAAAGACTTGAATGAGTAATAGCTACCACGGTTTGCCCAGAGAAAAGCTTACCAAGTTTGTCGTATTTCCTTCTTTCTCAGTTCTTGATACTTACAGAATTATTTTTTGAGCAGCCCTTTTATGGCTAGATTTTTGACACTCATGTAACTTTCTCATAGGTAGGAAAAAAAATAGGTCATTTCTTAAAAGCAGTTACCAGTGATTCACTGCTACTATGGAATTATCTATCAAAGGACTTTCTGCAAGGGTCTGTTTCAAGAAAACAGAAAACGAGGATAAGGGACTCTTAGTGCACTGCAGGATGGGATTTGACATCACAAGAACAGTAAGTGCGATGCCCTCCACTCATAAGGATGAGTACAAGGCACTATACGTTGGCAGAAGCAGTCAGCCGCACAATGTATGAGGGCTGCTCCAAAAGTAATGCCTCCTATCTTACTGTGTTAGCCCATGACATCAGAGGTAGATGTTGGTGGTATGGCAGTACAGGTTGATCCTTCCCACCAGTATTCTGCTACATTTTGTTGCCATGCAACAGATGGAAACAGAGGAGCAATCTGACAAAATGGTGTCTGACACAGAAGGTGTCTCACTGAACTCCTCCATGAGTAAAAATAGCACACACTGACATTCATCAACACTTGCTGAACATTTCTGCAGATAAAATAGTGGATGTGAACTCAGTGAGGCAGTGGGTGGCAACAGTGGCAGTGGGTGACCTCAACTGGTGTAGATATTTATGAACATGGCATGCAGGCTCTTGTTCATTGCTGTCAAAAATGCATAGCTAATGGTAGTGACACTGTTGAAGAATACAGTTTTGTAGCTGAGAATTTACTCCATCAAATGGCATTATTGTGTTCTTTGTTGTAGTTTCCACGCAAGTAAATGTGATGCGCTACTTTCAGAGCAACCTACATATATGCAGCACATGCCAGTAACAGGAAATCACTTTAAAGCTGTGAATTGTTCTGCTAGACTTTAAAGATTGTTAAGCTGTCTTTTATAACAAATTCAGTTCATTGCTTCAGTGCTTGCTTGCTGTTCATCTCCTGCTCTCTGGCAGTTTTCAATTAACTTTGTTAGCGTATTTATCTTCAGCCCTGTTAGCTGTTGAGCGTCAAGAAATTAGATCTATTCCCACCACTGCTACATGAAGTAAGAGACAGGAAAAAGAAAAATATTTGAAAGCTCAAAATACTATAGGGTAAGGGTTTATTTGAGACAACTAACTAGAATTCAAACATAAAATTATCTAACATACATCTAAACCATGAGATCAACACTTCATTTTCTATTGCCAACAGACATCTAGTTCTCTGTCTCTAGAAGTTTGTCACACAAACAAACCCAATGTCTCAATTCAGATGAAAAATCATTAGTCCTTTCTCTTAGCAGTACAGACAAGCAAGGTAAGGTATGGGTGTGTTGGTAATGGTCAGCATATGCTATCCCTGAGCAAGCCACTTTCCGAAGTCATCCTGCTGTTCTTCATGCCTGTCTCTGAACTCTGCAACTAAATTTAACATTGTTATCGGAGTTCTCTCTGTGTAGTGACCTAGCTACATTAATACCTTGCACAAATTTTGTTACACTATTCTCCTTCTTAATTTCCTTATACACCAAACATTTGAAAGGGAATTTTAAAGGGGGTTGAGTAGTATGCCTTAAGAAAAGTCTGCTTCTTAATGATTAAACATGAAGTACCTAAAAGCATCAAAACAGCTTATTTTCCCTTAAAAAAAGGAAGAAGATGATATTTTCAAGACTTTTTGAAGAGGTGAAATATAAGTAAATTAATTGCTAGAAAGGTAGATGAGGCACTGAGGGACGTGGTCAGTGAGCATGCCAGGAATAGCTTGGGGTTGGACTTGGACTTGATGATCCTATAGGTCTTTTCCAACCTTAACTATTCTGTGATTCCGTTGCTCTATAAGAAGAAGAAGAAGAAAAAAAAAGTGCTCTGCATGAAAAAATAAAAAAGAAAAAAAAATTCTAAATCCTGGGCAAGCCCAGAAAAACCCAGGCAAGTGGCAGGCCTACAGCCTGTTGACATTCACAGTCCAGGGCATTACAACGACATTTTTTGAAAAGTCAGATTATCTTAAGTAATGGATGCTCTTGGCATGCAATATGTCAGGATTTTTGTCCTAAAGATCCTATACGAACATATGGTTATAGAGGATGTTGTTCTAAAAGGCAGAAAGCTCCTGACTCCAGGGACCTTATCTATTGGCAGAACTCCAGGTTCAAAATTGGCTGGCATAAATACAGTAAGACTAGGTCTATGGAGTAGAGCTGACCACTTTTATTTGCTGGCAGTTATTCCTGATGAGTTCATGATACATTTCCAACATTTAGTCTGAAAAAATACTACAGCACATCACTTGGGAGGAAAGGGGTGAAACAGGAAACATCGGAATCATTATTGCATACAACACCATTGTTTTATGAAAACCAGAACAGTAGGTACAATGGAGAAGGCAAATATAAGCAAATTCATAGGTTTTGTATGTGGTTGCTCTGTTGAATGTGTCACGTTTATTTAAACTGCAGTATTGCTTTTTGAAATTTCTTTTTGTTATAAGCCCTTTCTCCTATTTTTTCTTTTTCCTAATAAATTAAGGTTTAACAGAAATGGAAACTCTAATATAACAACTACATAATGTAAAATCTTCATATAGAAACTATATTTATTAAACAAAAGCAAAATGGAGCCATAAAAGATGAACACAATCCCCAAAACACGTTCTTTAAAATAGTTCTCTGTTATCTCTCTCCACTTTAAGGTATATTAGTGCTAGGTTCTCGAGACATTGCAACCACAGGAAACTTACTTAATTGAAGCTTCAATTGACTGATGACAATTGAATATAAATATGTTTGACCTTCCTTACCTGATGCGGAGACAAGTTACATAGCATTTAACTCACAACTAGAAGGCCTATTGTTCAGCCAACAAAATCCATTTTACTACATAGGTAGAATGCCAAGCTTTAACAAAATGGGGAAGAACATTAAAAAGATACTCAACACTGTATAAATCTATTGATTTTTATAAGTGGAGCTAAGTTTGAAGAAAACAGTAATGAAAAGAGTTAACAATAGGATTAAAATTGCCTGGGTGTCCCTCAGTGATCACTAGGTTTTAAGGTCATGGCTTCTCTGCTGACATCTACACTTACCTTTAGACTTTCCTAATATACATGTAAATAGCTCTTATTGACAACCAAAGAAAATCCCCACAAACTTACATACCCACAAGCACACTAAGATGCTTCAAAACAACACCCAAATAAAAGAAAGACAATCCTTTTCTCCTCTTTATCTTTCTCTCATCCAACTTCATTCTCATATTACCACCGCTGCTTTCCCTCTCTAATACGATCTATCCTAACAAAATAGGGCAGAATGTGTATTCAAACATCTCCAAAGAAGAAATCCCATTAATTTTCTCACAAACAGTAAAAAAGGAATGTTCTGATCCTGTTAAAGATCTGATCACATTCCTCTGCCAGGAAAATTACAAGGAAAAGCCATCATGAACGAGAATTGTGATAAAGTTTTTAAGGCAGTATTTTCCCTCCTCTCTTCAGTTCTTTACTTTCTCTACAAGTCTCTCAGATTAAATGATGATGCTATTCCATTCCCATATGTCCCTAAGCAGTCCATAACAAATCAAAATACTGCATTTCCGAAGAAAAAAAAAAAAAAAAAAAAAAGGAAGACTAAATAAATAAACAAGAAAAAAAAGACTGCCTGATGTTTCCTTATTACTTTTCTCCCAACGATGGTGTACCATTTTAAAGAATTTTTCTTTTGGCTGGAAATGTTAAAACATTTGGATTTGTTACAGAGCCATCTCCATTGTGTTACTCTTAGGACTTTTCTAAAAGGTATAATTCTTTGTGTCTTTCCTGAACAAAAAGCTACTCAGGAATGAAACAAATACAACTACAGATGCTTTGAAAAGGCCAACGTGCACACTACCTCAGTACACTCTGAATAGGAAAATACCTGTGACATTGAAATAAGACATTTTTAGCAGACTTCCCATTATCTCAAAGTTAATTAGACAGCAATAGTAATACTGTATGTGTCTTCATAATATTAATTCTGACTACAAGTCACGTGAATTTTGTGCTGGTGGCGAATAAAGCTAGGCCCTAAAAAAAGAGATAAGCAATATGGTTTTACAACATTTAACTTCCTGAAATTGGTCCTATACAATTAGAACAGCTTCTGGCTAGCTGTATAGGTAAAAGTTTATAACATTATCAACTTACTGAAACTGCTTCAGATGTAATCCAGTTTAACAAAAAAAGTCAGCTCAGAATGTAGAAATTAAATGTTCAAGTCAATGAAAAATGGGAGGAAAAAAAGTAAAAATGGTAATTGTCAAAACAATCACCACAGACTAATGAACGGGAAACAAGCAGGATAGTATAAAACAGACCTACTTCAAGGTGGATCATTTATGGTCCTTGTTTGTTTCCCAAATACAGAAATTTACTAAAAGTATTCCTTCTTCAGAGGTACTATTTGTCAGAAAATGAATGAAGTGACCTTACAGTAAAATAATTTCAATGAAGAGGCTTAAACGAATACTCTTCTAGCTGAACCATACATTGTTAACTTTCTTTCCACAGCAGCAAGGTCCCATATAAGAAAAAGAAATGTGCACCACCTATTACTATAATCCTAACGAAAAACAAAAATGCGTTGGGATGTATCACGGAGTCCCCTCTTATCCCAGAGTGCGTTACCATTTTGTCCAATTTCATGTTCTGGTAAATATTCACATTACAGATCCGTTAATGCTTGGGTTGACATAATACAGTGTTCAATGTAGAGCTTACTTAACTCTTACTGGAAATCTTCCCATAAGTCACAGAGAAACAGAGAAGTTTTATTATTCATTGTGGTACAGAGAACTTTTTTTCCCGTCAAATTTCAGAGACAACAGTATCAATACAATGAAACGTTGTTTTAATAAAATGCATTTTTTACTTCAAAAGAATTGCCAGACTGTCTCCTGGAAAAACTCTGTTTCTTAGAGGCAGAGCTCTTCAAATGGAAGACTATACTTATATTCTCAACCAAAATAGATCTCTAGTGGATGCAATCCAACCCCTGAAATACATAGAAATATTAAGTTGTTAATAAGCGTCTTGTAAGGAAAGTCTACAAGAGGTTACATGGACAAATGGTTATCCTTCTGGATGGAGCAGGGGGAGAAAGAGCAAATAATTTTCAGTCCGTTTAACACACTTTAAGCATCCCTGTGCAGGGTCATGCAAATGCCAGACTGAGGAGAATGAACAACATGGAAACCTGGAGCTCACATCAGGTCTGAGGGCATATTAGCCAGTATATACCTTGGTGCAATTCTACACCTGTATCACTTAACAACATTTGCAAGGGTCTGCCTATGTTCAACTATTGAACAGAAATGTTTTATTTGCTATTAATCTGGCTTGAGTTGAGCATGTTTCCACATAAGTTTTTTAATAAGGCATTTCTTTTGGAAAATTATGACAAACCCATAGAATTGGAAGCGTGTCTTTTGCTAACCAGCAGTAAGAAGGAAAGATCTGGTATGCAACAATTCAGAAGAGAACTGACATGAACGTGTGGGAGTTCATCAGAGACAGCAATAGTTCAACAACAGCACCTAGATCCATGTTTGTTTCTTGTATACTTGTACCACTAATAAAAGTTTGGTCCATACTCAGAGATGAGTTTCAACATGAGTAATTTTAAATATCCTTTTAAAAAGTTGTGATTTACCATCTAAATAGAAAATTTCAATATGGAATAATTACACTACTTCTGAATGAAATAGCGGTCTGCTTCCATCCTTCTTTTTTGTTAGAGAAATAAAGTGCAACATAACAATGTTCATTACTCAAACTACATAAAGCTTATTTCACCACAAATGGATTCATGCTCATATTGTACACAGTTGTTGTTCATCTCTGAATATATGGCAGTGACTCAGCATTTTGGGCTACAAATATACCCACAATCCAATAAAAGTGTACATTTGTTGTTATCCTTTAAAGGTACAAACTCTACAAAGTCAGTATTAAATGTCATAAACTCAGAAGAACTTCAGTTCCAATCCAGATCTGTGCTTTTTCCATAGTAATTTGAACAAAATCTTACCCTTTTCACAAAGAAATCGATTTCTTTGCAAAGCAGGAGTCAATCCAAAGTCTCCTACATAGCTAACGTAAGCAGCTTTCCAAATCCATTTCTGCAGAATCTCCAGCAAGTTCTATTGAGATGAAAATCTCACTATCATAATTAGCTAGGTTACTACCCAAAAAAATCCACAAATCATAAAACTTCTGAATGGGTATGCAATGTAAATTAACTGAGGTACAGAGAACATCTCTAGTTTCTCACTTGCTTTCTAATTTCAGTCTCTGTCTAGTTTGTTTTCTTCATAGCATTGTATAAGATTTTGTAAAGGCATGCCCTAGTAAGAACAGAAGTATCTTCCGTTCTGTGATTGAAAGCAGGAAATGATGTTATGGCTAATACGCCTCCAGTAGCTCCAAATTCAAAACCTTCTGTCAACACATTTAAAGAGAGCAGAAAGACAGCAGAAATAACATGAAGAGATATATGAGTGCCTGATATTAAAAAAAGGACGCTGAAATTCTCTAAATGGCTCGCAAATACAAAATATTAAGATAGAAAATGTAGTGAATATCTGGAAACAGGAGAAAAGATGCCCTTCTTAAGATGAAATGAAATATGCTATTGAAGCATGTTTAGAGTCTGCTAGATAACTGTATACAGATCACTTGAAATAACTAGGGGTTTTGTGGAGTTGGGTATGAAAATTCAGAGAGAAAGCTACCCCTAATATTAGTGATATCCTTAAAAGCAATTACAGAATTTATATTTCCCTGGCTCAGAACTACTCTCCAAACCCTTGCAGATGTGACATTTACTATGCTTGACATACTTACAAGAGCAAGTAGCATAAACCCACATAACAGGCTAAAACTAGCATTACTTGCCAGTTGAAACAGTCTCATTTACCAGCAGCCCCATGTTCCAGGGCACAAAGAAATACGCTATATTACTACCAAAATAACATCTCCCACCACACTGAAACTCACCTAAGAAATTGCTTCTTTACCTCATCAATTCAAGAACCAAAGATTCACGTGTTCAACCACCATCTGTCTCTGAGCCCTTTCCTCATTTTTCTATCAAATAAATTACTCAATATAAACAACTAGAAGTGATCTGCCGCCAAGTAAGTGAAGTGTTTGACAACACTGACACCAAGTGACAGAACTCAGAAAAATATAAAACAACTTGCACAGAAATTATAGGGCACTTCATCAGTCTGATCTGAGATAGACAAAGTTTTTTTTTTGTTCCCCCAAGAACACAAACATGAAGACCTAACATGAGAGTTGAAAATTTTCACAGATGTCATGCATAACTTACAGAAAGCTTGTCCAAGATTAAACGCATTTAATCATGTAAATACATTTAATCATGTACATAAATACACGTTAAGAGCTTAATTTAACCTCAATCTCACAAGCATGAGTGAAATACTGCATACACTTTAAAGTTTTACACAATTCACTCTTGCAAATTCATTACTGAAGAACAAAAAAATATTGATGGTTTGCATGCACAGCGAGTATTTGATTCCATTAACTTTTGTGGATTTATGTTCATTCTCAAGTAAAAACAGTACTATTATACTCTTTAATTTAAAAGTTTGGTGTTAATGCAACGCTTTACATCTTACATGCTTGCTTTACCTTTCTGTATGATAGGTAATCTGTTGATAGGTTCACCTGTTCTGTATGATAGGTAATTCTGCATGATAGGTTCATCTGATCAGAAATAAAATACCATGCCTTCCAACACCATATGTATTATATAAAATTGCCGCCCTTCCTATTGACTCACACAGTCACATTACACGAAGCACAAAACCCTACTGACTGAACAACACATCTATCAGTTCTCCTTTTCCCATTTACCATTTATATGACCAGCATTCCATATCTTACCACCTGGTTTCCACATGCTTACCTGCTGACGCTTGTACGCCAAATAATCTAGGTTTTCCAGATCCTTTTGAAACTTCTGGTAGGTATTCTGCAGATCAGATTTACTGGATACGTTTCTTAATGTTTCAAAAGTTCTTTGAAACTGTGATGGTAAAGAAAGAAATACTGTCACTCTCACTGCTTGTGGTTTGGCTTTTGTCTTTTTCCTGCATGAGCATTTTAGTCTACTAAATACTAACGCTGTAGAGCTGTATCTTCTTCAAGTATGCCGTATTCTAGACATGAACACATTGCTACAATTTTGAAATCAATTCTACAATTCAAAATAGAGTACATATTAGCCAATTTAAGTAAACTAAATCCACTGTTTCATTTCATAGACAAGGTTTACATAAAATATTAGTGATAAACCAGACCTGATCTCTAAAGATTAGTTATTTTCCTATGCCATGGTATGTAATAGAATGTATTCACATGGTTTTCTTTCTTTCTTTCTTTCTTTTTCATCTCCAACTAAGAAAAGCATATGCAACTTCATACTGGTTCATACCAGAAATCATAATTCTAACAAGCACATCAGTAGGGTACTCTTTATCAATTTAATTTACTTATCATAATCCGCAAGGCTGAAATCTGACCTTGGACAAACTGCTCAGATGCGGTAGGAAAGCTGCCACAAGATTAGTTATACTTTGTTTCAAATCTCACTTTTAAATATAGTACTTCTTTTACCTACACATTTTTAAAAGCGGTACTGGTATTTTTCAAATAGATGAACAATACTAATTCAGCTATAGGAAAATGCAATAGAAAGGCTAATATTTGTGTGAAAGGAGAATGGGAGATGTCATAGCACAGAGACATCTGAAGGACCTGACAGATGGTGCCTCTCAACCTCCTGGTCATCACAACAGATCCTGAACCTAATACCTGTTCTGACTGCTGGATGGACTTTACAGATACAGCACACAGTTAATGCTTGTGAGCAGAGATGGTCACAGCAAGAGAGTGACCATACTGCTTGTTTTTATTTTTAAAGGAATCATCTACCTCTCCTTAAGGATCTGATATGAATGTTTGCTACACCACTGATAAGAAATTACAGAGTTATGTTATACACGATTTCCTCACCTCACAAAATAGTAGCAAGACAGATATACTTGAATAGAGAAGAATAAAACAAAGAGAAACAAAATCATTTAAAAACTCAATTTTATAAGATTTTATAAATCTTTTTCTCTAGGGCATATGCTTCGGAATATGTTTCTATCTTCCCATGTATCACATTTTTATGACATGGATCCTGAGTCCTAAGTGAGATCAGTATTTAACAGCCCCATAATCAAAGTATAGATTGATATATTGAATAACAGAATAAACACCAAACATCCTCAACTACGCTTCTTTCAGTAAGTGGAAGAAAACAGAAACAGGTGAAATGTCTTAGTTCCTACCCGGTTCTATCTTTGACACATACAAGTGATTTGTCAAGCAGCCCAGGAGCTAATACATGATGCTCCGGAAAAATCAAATATATTTTATACCTCTGCAGCTGGTTATGAAATGATGCATAGATGAGGAAGTCACCCTCCCACTGCTCTGTTAGTATTACCAAGATCTAGAACATGAGGCTGAAGTCATTCACTTCAGCAGTAAGAGAATTTAAGCTGTACATTTTTAACAAAGGTTGAACATCTGACTTTGCTGGAGCTTTGTTGCTACCATCAGGAAATCACTTCTCCTCTGGCTTTTGCTATTTCTCCATTTATAAATATTCTTCAACACGTAAGCATGTAACATCTGTAAAGCTGTAAGTAGTTTACAAATATTCTGTTATTACAGTAATTAGTCACAGAACTGAGTCTTTAAACACTTTTGTACACTGGTATAGACAGAAATAGCTATGCATTTTCTACATCTGTCCAAAAGACTTCGTTTATTACAGTTACAAGCCCTGTATATAATTACTTACTGTAAGTTTGAGTGTGGCACTACTGTCCAGGAAATGAGGAAGATGACAAAATGAAATTGACTGATTTGCAATCACTTTTGACAAACCAAGCATCTCAATAGTAACTACAGCACACACTTCTCTATACCTTATCTAACACTATTGTCACTGAATTGTAAAAAGGAATCACAGAAGGAGGAAAAAATAAACAAAACTCCAATCACTTTCAATCCTTCTTTGAACGCTGAAAGCAGCTTTAGCAGATAGTGCTGCCCTGGATATAGACTGCTCCACAGTGTGGCTTGTTCTATGGACATGTAACGAAGCTTCAGTTGTGAGTGCTGCTCAACAGCCACTGCTGGGACAACAAACAGCTGCAGCACATTTCTACTGGCAATTTGCAACTGACAGACACATCCTAGAACCTGCAGACAAGTCACTAGTTCTCATTTTCCACATGCTGCAGTCTTTATTTCGGCATTACTGCTTTCAAAACTGAGAAGCAAGATAACACATTGTTTACATCCATTCATAACTTATTTTACTGAACCTCATTCAGCACCTCTGGAGGTTAACTAGACTTGCCAGTTGCAGTTAGGTTTGCTACCAAAAAATAACAAAAACCTTTCTCACCCAAAGTATGCTTCACTGAATTCTCTAACAACGTGACTGAGAGAACATAAATGCTCAGATAAAACTGACAGACTTCATACTTTTCTGTTCAACTTCATTATCTTGATTGATTCCTTTTTGCCCCAGATTCAATAATTGCTCCAGAGATGCTCTGAAAGCCTTGAAGTTAAAATGCTTTCTTTCACTGATTCATACTCCAAAAGGTCGTCTTGTAAACTAGAAGCAATTTAATTATATCATTAAGTCAAATGCGTAATTGTAAGGATAACACGGGAAGTTCCACCCGAACGTGGAAAAAAAATTCTTTACTTTGAGAGTGACAGAGCACAAGAGCAAGCTGCCCAAAGAGCTTGTGGCATTGCCTTCTCTAGAGATACTCAAAACCCACCAGCACTATAATCTAGGGAACCTGCTTTAGCAGGGAGTTGGATGAAAAGATCTCCAGAGGTTCCTTCCAACCCCTATGATTCTGTGATCCTGTGAGATCAGGCAATGATTTCAGAGAGAAGATGCTGAGGCATAAACAGAGTAGTTGCTTAATGTTTCAGTGGGAAATCACACTAAAATTTTTACGCTTAATATCTAATATATTTGATCCTCAAATTAATTTCTCCAATTCATGGAAAACTTCAAAGTCTCTGCATGTTGTAGCTTAGCTCTACAGTTTTTCTGTAAAAGGTTAATTTCATTTTCTAGTATTGCTACCTTCTTTAGCTTTTGCAAGCAAACCAATTTATAATATGAGTATTTGCAGAAGGAGCAATGGTATAAAAGCATCTGTTTCCTGATTTTTAATATGTAGTTTTATAATTACTTATTATTTGATAGTGATACTTTGCAACTGCACTTATCATCCTTTCTGGAATCCCAGACTTCTGCGCTAGATAACTTTGAGCTTGTTCGTCTTGGTCTGAGGTTTTGGTTCAAGTCAATATTTAAGTTGGATTTGAAACATCCTGGTTTACGACTTCATATGGACCAGACTCTTGAAAAGTACACAGAGACTTTAGGTGGACAAAACTCACTCCAATTTTAACAGGAATGCCTTGATAAGCCTGGGAATGTCACTGTGGACCATAAAGACTAAAGACATGTCACCTGAACAGGAGGCCAGACAACAAAAATATGACATCACAAATATTTAAAGTACTTCACTGCATACAATTGGTGATGTGGGAGGAAACATGGTTAAATATGGAGTACTAAGTTTTATTCCTGACAATAACCATACAATCTCCATACGAACAGAAAGAGGTGTGGGAGGCAGCAAACATTTCGTCTTTAGTTTATGAATTATGCTATTTGACAAATCACACACCTGCAACATGGCTTGCATGGAAATCTAGCTAATTCATGAAGATGATACAAGCAAAGTTTTATTTAAGATGAGGGCAGTGAAGTACTGGAACGTTGCCACAGAGAGGTGGCAGATGTCCCAACACTGGAGACATTCAAGGTCAGGCCAGATGGGGATAAGAGCACCTAATCAAGCTGTAAGTGTCCCTTCTCACTGCAGGGGAGTTGGACTTTGAGGGTCCCTTCCAACTCAAACAATTCTATGATTCTATGAAATGGCCTGCTGTGCTTCCTTTACTTGTTCTCACTTTACATGTCTGGCTCAGATTTAAGGCTAGTGCTGCAAATGCCAGTTTGTTATATTAAAAAAAAAAAAAAAAGCTCTTGCCATAGAAGTCAAACAATATTTGCCATTCAAAATATTATCATTTTCCATTGTGCAAGGCAGCAAAACAGCACTGAACTTTTCATTCGTGAAATCCTTATTTTCATATGGATGAATTAAGGAAGAAAAGAAAATTTAATTTCTATTCTAACATAAACAGTTCATTAAAAAAAACAATGTAATAAATACTTCTACTTTAAGAGACTAAACTAAAAAAAATGTGCTACTTTAAATCAACAAAAGACATGGTTGAAATCAATATTCAAAAACTTCTCTAAAATTCAATTTAATAAAGCACATATTTATGAAAAAAAAAAGTTGTTTGCACAGTATTTTATTCTAATGGAATGCGTATAGCATACCTTTTTATAGAGTTTTATGGCCTCCTCCATCCAGAAAATATCAGATAATTTTGCTCTTATTTTAAGAAGGTCTGAAGACATGCATTTTGATAATAAGGCAGATACTGTTTTGCATGCATATTCTCATTTCTGCCCCCAAAGCAAAAGTGAGCTATAAAATGAATTCATCTGGATCAGGATAATCTGTGTATGCCTGAGAAACAAAAAACTGTTGATCGGGAAAACCACTCTACCTTATCCTTACTTCATTACTTTACAACCCAGAAATAATCTGCCAAGAGAAACAGAATTTCCAAGGTCATCTTACTGGTGTACCGTTTGTACTCCAATATTAGCTCTCATAAAAGGAAATTTTAGTGTCTCTTCAACATTATTCTCCTACAAATCACTGCACTTCAGTGTGTTGATGCAGAACAAAAACAGTATAACTACTCAAAAGAAAACAATTTAGTAATACTCTTTTTTCATTATTGGTTTGAAAGCAGTCTACAACAACGGAGTTCTAGGCCCTGTCTAGAGCATGCAGGAATTTACAGAGTCCAAGTAAATAAATAAATGAAAGCAAACACCTACTAATATCCTACCTTAATTTCCTTAAAATATTTTTCAAACAACTTCACTGACAGATATAATATTGATTTTTTCCCACTTAGCTGTACTTCTAGCAATTTTGTACATTCCACGTTAACCTATGAGGAAATTATCTCAAAGCTTTACAGTTATTTATTTTATGAAAAAAATAATATACAAATATATTTTTACATATAATAGATAGATATATATTTGTATCTATAAACTAAACATAAATACATAAATAACCAGCCCAGAAAACTTCTACCTCATTTAAAGCAAGCCCTATGCATTCAAAATAAGCCTTATGACTGAGTCCAAATAAATTGACTTTCATGACTATTTTCTCCTAGTTTGTGAAACTGACAGGTTGTTGCATATATTCTCTCCATCTCAGAGAAAACCAGATATCACTGCTGTCTAAGGCAGCCTTTACCAGATTTAGGAATCTTAAAGTTAACTTTTAATCACCACAAAAAAAGAAGTTGATATCCTCCTTTTCCCAGGCCATGGAAAAGCGTTTTAAGAGGACAACCAAGCCCTTGTTACTTTATCTTCTTTTGATAAGGTGTGGTATATGGGTACAGTTCTCTCTTGTTTTAATGATTCATGACTCTTAAAAAGGTGGTGGCTGAGCAGCAAGGAAGAAGGCTGATGCGTATTTACCTGCCCTGTCACCTCTAAGGGTGAGGGTTTGCCTCTAATACTGTACCCTGAATCAAGCAGACACTCTGGAAGAAAGGAAAATTATCCTCTCTCAAACCTAACAGGCACACTTTGCTCATGAAGACCCTTCTAAGATGTTGGATAGGATAGAAAACAGGGGAAAAAAAAAAGCAGACAAGCTGCCTGCAGCTGAAGCAAAGCTCTAGAAACTTCTAAGCATGAACTCCTAACGTAGCTGACCCACACCTATATCTGAGATGTAACAACAAAGATGCTTTCAGCACACCTAAAGATGAGTCTGAATAGTCTGAAGAGTCTATTGCAGATGGGAAGCTTTGGAGAGGAGGAGAAATAAGACTGATGGGAAATCTCCATACAACAGCAACCCAAGAAATTGATTTGTTTTCAGATCTTTTCATTTCAGAGCAATTATAACCCAGCAGCTGTGTTTTTCTCTTGAAAATACAGCCACAGTATTCCATTTTGTTTTCTTGTGCTCTGGTAAAACAGTTGCGGGAGCCCTCAGGCTTGGTCATTGCAAAGAAATTCTGGAGTAGTTCCACCTGAAGCTGGCCAGTTAGGGTCTCTTCAAAACCATGCTTCTGACTTGCAAGAAAAGGATGATGTTTTTTTTTCAGCAATTCCCATACTAAGACTAAAACCAGGGATGTTACATAAACAGCATCGTAGCCACAGTGGAGCCTGTTCCCTAGCAACAGTTTGCTAGAGTCATTAAGTGTTGCTGTTTCAAGGGAAGCCCTAGGGGTTGGAAAGCTATGAGTCATTAGGGGGTCACAAAGCAGCACAGTCAAGATAATAAGAACAGAAGGGCATCCAGGTTCCATTTGCACGCAAGAGAATGTTCACTTAGAGAAATGCAGCTCTTCTTAAAATAATTTGTAGGGGCTGCTTTTTCTTTGTCACTTAATGCACATTATAGATTGCCACAGAATTTGTGGAGCGTCATGATAAATACCATAACTCTAATTAGAAATAACTACGTTCCATATGCCATATACTGGTCTCAGTAAGAATCCATTTCTGGTGGTTGATGAGAAAAATACGAGTATGAACCACTGAAGAGGCCAAATCCAATCTCAAACACTACTGTAAACTTCTTAACATCTCTTGTTTACACAGGCTTCTATTGCTGTGGTGATTGTTCACACTCACCAAAGAAAAGGTGAGAAGACTCTAGCCATTTTTTATTTTAAAAACTGACCCTTTACCTCCAGGGTAGACTGTGACTATTTTTTTATTATTATTTAATGTTCCATGGTACCACAACAGAAAGCAGTCAGAAGGTAACATGGCAAGCAAGTCAAATTCTGCATTAAGCAGGAGTTATACAAGTAAAACCAAATCCCTAAACCTGAAGCACATGTAAGCCTAAAATGACTTCCCTTTCTTCTGAGTCACCATACTATCCCTCTCCTGCTAAAAACATTTTTAATGCTTCCGTTGCAGGGAAGGGAAAAATATAATGCACTACACCCACAGTGCTCAAGTTCTCACGTTGCTTCTTACTTGTAGTCATTCTCATTTCTTTTTTCCGGACAGTAGTTAAATAACTCTAAGCAAACATTTTACAGAGATCCCACTGTCTGAGGTGTTTGTAAAAAATATTAAGACTTAAAAAGTAAACCTAAAAGCACAACAAAAAGGGGGAAAAGGCACGCAAAACACGCTGGTTCAGCACGATCTGGAACAGATAAGAGAAAAACAGACTGCCAACACATTTTAAATGGAATGCTCAGAACTTGCTACTGTTTTGCTGTTCTCCCTTGATCAATAAATTCAAGCAGTTCCATTAGTCTGTTAATTCACTTAATTAAATAATATTGAGCACCACTAGCCATAATGAATGAGGCTGGTAATGCAGCTCTGAATCAAATAATGTGACACATGAGATGGCTCTATGTTTTTCACAACAAAGTTTTGGTTAGAGAAGTCAAGTTGTAAACTAAGTATGGAAAATCAGATATCAAGAACTGTTAGAAAAAAAATTCTCCTCTGAATGAGCGGTCAGGCACCGGAACAGGCTTCCTAGGGAGGTGGCTGAGTCACTGTCCAGGGAGGTGTTCAAGAAATGCCTAGATGTTGTGCTAAGGGACACTGGTTTAGTGGGGAAATACTGGTGGTAGGTAGATGGTTGGACTAGATGATCTTGGAGGTCTTTCCCAACTTCGGCAATTCTATGACAATATGATAGGAAACTATTTTCATTAGTGTGATATATTTTATTTTCTCAGTCCACTCTAAATCAAATGAGCATTTGCACTGCACTATCATACTTTTATAAGGCTGTGAATTCCACTAGAAATGACTAGAAATATAATATGATGGAATATGATCAGTCAGATAGCTTTGTACTGACTCTAATATGCAATAGTTTGGGGCAGTGAAGATACCCCATAGGACTATGTAAAGAACCAAAAGTATCTCCACCTTACTGGTGAAATTTCATAAAAGAATCTCATGTTCACCATGGCTCTTCTCAGTGGTGCCCAGTGCCAGGATCAGTCAGTGGGCAAGATGTTCCATCTAAACATCAGGAAGCACTTCTGCACTGAAGTGATGGAGCACAGGCACAGATTGCCCAGATACGCAGCAGAGTCACCTCCTTGACGATGTTCAAAAAACACCTGAATGTTGTCCTGGGCAACCTGCTCTAGGTATTGCTGCTTGAGAAGTGGAGTTGGACAAGATGGATCCAGAAGTCCCTTCCAATCTCAATCATCCTGTATTTCTGTATGGAAAGCACAATACTTTTACAGACTACAAACTGGAAGAAGTACGTGTGGTTCAACCTTTTTCTCAGATACATGTCAAATGGTAGATATGACAGATGACAAATAACACTAGAAGAGGCTGTATATGACAGCTAGTCAAATTGTTAGTGTCTCCTTCATAATCTTGTACAAAGACTGCAGAGGAAATTCAAGTGAAAAAACCTGGACTGCATTTTCCCAGTAGAATTAAGCATGGTATTAAATGTTTTGAATGACTGAGAGCTAATGTCAACAGTTTAAATGTCATAAATGTCATAAAACCATGACAGCTAATCAATCTAATTTACTGAACAAACAAGACTAAATTCAGCACTCTTTCCTAACGAGTTTAAATGTAACATAAACAGAACATTCCCCATGAAATACTTTGTACTGAATGAGATTTAATTAATATTCTAACTAAATATTAATATGATTAAGTACTAATTGAATGGTTAATATTAAATTATTGATATGAATTAATTGCTATTATTAATAATATTACTTGATGATGGTGGGTTACCTTCTTTCATTTCATGTATAGAAACACAAGTTCTTCATGGTCAGAATTTTTATTTTATTATTCTAATCCAGAATAATTTTTTAAAAAATGTATTTTTTTCTCAATTTTAGAAAATTAACTCTGTTTGTATCACAAACTTTTTGTGATTTTATGACAATTACAGAGCACAGAGTTATGGAAATAAAAACAATGAAATATCACACTTCTCAAATAATAACAGTGTAACATTTTCGTTCACATCTTCGTGAAAAGAAGAATTAAATGGAAGGACTATTAAAATGTCATTAAAATGTAAATTAAAAGCTAAAAAAACTGCTGAAAACCTTTTTTTTTTTTTTAAAAGAAAGTTGATTTCCTATTCATATAAACCTGTAGACACTGATAATAATAGAGCTGATACAGCAAACATAAGGTCTACTTTCTATGTTACGGTCACTGAATACAATCATTTTTTATGGGATCAGGGCTCCATTGAAGAAAAAAGGACTTCCTGAGGGAGTTCTAAGCTCCATTAATTGAAGTTAAGGCCTTTGAAAGAATGAAATTGAAATTAAAATATTTAATGAGTCTTATTTAAATCTTTCTCAGCTGGATAAAGCTCAGAATCTGGTCTGAATATAGCTCACTAGAATGTGTTGAAATTACCTCTTCTAAGTCTTTTAAATCTGTTCTATTCCTAAATATTCTAAGTCAGTTACCTGATTAGAAGTCAACAAGATGCCATGACCACTAATACCAGTGTTGTTGAGTTTAATAGCCAGGGCAGAGACTAAACAATCATGGAAAATGTATCATCTTCTAAAGACTAGGGAGAGTCATTTTACAAAGGCATTTTAGAGTGAGCTCTGCCACACAGATATAATCTGAGATTTAAATGAGGAATTCATTTCTCACTCCTACAAGGTGAATTAAACTAAAGTATTGAAGAGAAACATAACTACACTCCTTGCAGTGTTGGAGTTTCTCTGATGATTCTTGGCATTCACTATGATCTCCAGTTATTATTTGCTTTCATTTTCAAATGAAAATCATGAAATGAGTTATTGGGTTGTTTACAAATACTGCAACTGTGGGAAAGAAAACTTCCCAATTACAATTCTCTTATGTAAAACAGACAGAAAGCATTTTACAAGAGTGCTTCTAACATAATGAAAATACTTAGGTAAAAATGCAATGGGTTACCAATTACAAATGCAATAATTTAAGATTTCTTTTTCCACAAACAGTACAAAAGAGGCCACTTTCTTATAGCTGGGGTATAACAATATAGACTTTTCTGCAAGTCAGTGCATATTTTATCCTGTGCTGCACTTCCAGCAATTGTCAAAGCTGAATGTTTCAAATAAAGCACTGGAACCCAAACAACATTGTTTTATTATGAAATACTATGAAGCAACAAATCCTGTTGCAATTCGGAGCTAAATTTTGATTCCCTGTCTTCCCCAAATATTTTAAAGAAAATAGAACCTGATATTTTTTTTTTAATCAGTCTATGAGATGCTAGAACATAAAAGGAAACTTGAAGAGAATATTTCGTCACTCTTTCCAGAAAAGGAACACAGCAACACATTTCAGGAGTTGGAAATATGATGCTGGCAACATTAAAGTAACTTGAGACACTATGGTATTATCAGCAAAGGAATTCACCTAAGCAGGAAATGTTACTACTGTTGCTTAAAAGAAATGGACATATTTTGCCTGATTATGGAATAGTAACACAACCACATTAGTTTTATAAGGTAATAGAAGAACAGGGCCATCCTTGCTGTACAAAGAGAGACAAAAAAAAATTGAATATGACACTATTATAATACAAGGGCTACTCCAAAAGTAATGTCTCCTATTTTATTATGTTGGCCCATGATATCAGAGGCAGATGCTGGTGGCATAGCAGTAGAAGTTAAATCTTCCCACCAATGCTCCATTATATTTTTTTGCCATGTGACAGATGGCTACTGAGGTGCAGTCTGACAAAACAGCATTTGATGTGCATCCTTAGTAAGAAATCAAGCAGGATGGCAGGTGGCCTGCACAGATGAGCAAGGAACGTATGGATAAACTAAAAGGAAATGAAGTGGAAATGTGAAGAAAAAAAAAAAAAAGGGTCTGTCCACCTGGGAAGAACATAGGAATGTTTTCGGGACCTGTAGAGATGCAACAAGAATGGCTAAAGCGCTCCTGGAATGAAATCTTCCAAAGGGGATAAAGGATAAGAAGAAAGGTTTTTTTGTTGTTGTTGTTTTTGTTTTTATGTCAACAGTAAAAGGAAGACTAGGGAAAATGCGGGTTCCCTACTAAAAGTGGTGGGCAGCATAGTAACAGAGGGTGCTGAGAAGGTAGAGATGCTGAATGCCTTCTTTGCTTCGGTCTTTAATACTAAGACTAGCCCTCAGGAATCCCAGACCCTGGAAATACGAGAGTCTGGGGAAAGGAAGATCAAGGTAGATCTGGTCAGAGACCATCTAGCCAAAATCAACACATACAAATCCATGGGACCCAGAGGGATTCACCCATGCATGCTGAGGGAGCTCATAGAGATGACTGCTGAAACACTCTCTAACATCTTTGAGAGGTCTTGGTAAATGGGAGAGGTGATTGAAGACTGCAAGATAGCCAATGTCACTCTAGTCTTCAAAATGTGCAAGAAGGAGGATCTGGGAAACTAGAGGCCAGTCAGTCTCACCTCCATCCCTGGAAAGGTGATGGAATATTCTGAATGCCATCTCCAAGCAAATGGAAGAGAAGACAGTTATCAGGAGTGGTCGACATGGATTCACGGGGGGGAAAATCATGCTCAACCAGGCTGGTAGCTTTCTATGATGTCATCATTGACTGGGTAGATAGGAGGAGAATAGTGAATGTTGCATACATTGACTTCAGCACTGTCTCCCATAACATCCTTGTTATGAAACTTAGAAATTGGGGGATAGATGAGTGAATGGTAAAGTAGACTGAGAACTGGATGACTAGCAGAGCTCACAGGGTTGTCATCAATGGCACAGAATCCAGTTGGAGGCCAATAACTAGTGGTTATTGCAACCTGGATCAAGGGGTGGAGCCTACCCTCAGCAAGTTTGCTGACAGTACAAAGCTGGGAGGAATGGCTGACACATTGGAAGGATGTGCTGCCATTCAACAAGACCTGAACAGGCTGGAGAGTTGGGCAGAGAGGAACCTGATGACGTTTCACAAGAGCAAGTGTAGAGTCTTGCACCTGGAGAGGAACAACCACATGCATCAGTACAGCCTAGGGGATGACCTGCTGGAGAGAAGCTCTACAGAGAAGAACCTGTTTTTTTTGGTGAACAAAAGGTTGGCCATGAGCCTGCAGTGCGCACTTGTGGCCAAGAAGGTCAATCGTATCCTGGGGTGCATTAAAAAAATCATGGCGAGCAGGTCGGTCGAGGGAGGTGATCCTCCCCCTCTATTCTGTCCTACTGAGGTGACATTTAGAATAATGTGTCCATTTCTGGGCTCCCCACTTCAAAAAAGACAGTGATCTACTAGAAGCAGTCCAGCAGAGGGTCACAAAGATGACAAAGGGCCTGGAGCACCTACCGTATGAGGAAAGGTTGAGTAACCTGGGTCTCTTCAGCCTGGGGAAAAGAAGACTGAGGGGGGATCTAATAAATGTTTATAAATACCTAAGGAGAGGTAGGAGGCAAACAGATGAAGCCAAGCTCTTCTCAGTAGTGCAGAGCAATAGGAGCAATGGCCTAAAACTTAAACGTAAGAAGTTCCATGCAAACACGTGGAAGAACTTCTTTACAGTAAGGGTGATGGAGTACTGGAACAGGTTGCCCAGAGAGATGGTGGAGTCTCCTTCTACAGAGATATTCAAAGAGCTGTCTGGACACCCACCTGTGTGACCTACTGTAAGGAACCTGCTTTATCAGGGGATCTGGATGCAATGACCTCTTGAGGTCCCTTGCAAGCCCTACAATTCTGTGATTCTGTGAAGCGCATAACGAAGATAGGTCATTGTATTCCTCCAAGTGAAAAAAGTTGCATCCATTGACATCCATCAATGCTTGCTCAACATTTATGAAGAACAAACAGTGAACGTGAGCACAGTGTGGTGGTGGGTGGTTTGTTTCAGCAGTGGTCACAGCAATATGAAAGACAAACCAAATTCTGGACAGCCATAGAGACTTTTTTTTTTTTTTTTTAAACAAGCGCAGCACGCAGGCTCTTGTTCATCACTGGTGAAAACACACAGCTGGTGACGGTGACTATGTTCAAAAACTGTATTTTGTGGCTGACCTACACATGTGCTTCCAAAATAAATCTGCCCCCAGAATGGAAAATTAAGTGGCTTGTAAAGAGTATTTTCTATTGTTCAGTTTTTAAAAGACATGTCAACATTAGAATTTTCTAGCCTTTCCCATCTGCAGTCTGTGAATAAATAGCTGGAGCTGGGGAGAGATCAGAGACCTTTCTAACATATCTCCCTCCCTCTCCTTGTAGCTTCTCTCTCACAAACTGACTAGAATACAAAGAGAGACCTTGACCTACTTGGTTTCTTCCCTCCCTAAATATCCTCATAAAATTCTACCTTCAAATTTCTCTAGAGATCAATTGTCCTGAACACAAATATCAAGAACGTTTCATACATAAAAAAAGAAATAAAGAAAAAGGAATTTAGAATACAATTTTATGGATAACTATCTGCTTCTCCAGATCAAATCTGCTAAGTTAGAGTTAGGGCACTTTTTTTTTTTTCTTTTTTATTTCCTACAAATCAACACGTTCACTAGATACCACGGCGTTACGTGTACATAACAACAACAGCCCACTTTTCTGGCCAAAGGGAGTCTGAGTTAAGTCAAATTATACTTACCACAGTTAAATGTTCCAGTAAGTATGCCACATCAACCATATCTGCCAGAATAAGAAGTCGTGTGACAGCTGTAAGAAGGGATCGTGCTGTTTGGACAACTGCCTGCCTCTTAGGCAAATAGCAAGGATCACCGGTAAAAGCCTCTGCTGATATCTTCAAAGCTTGACCTGGAAAATGAAGACAAATTGATTTAGGCTATATTGCAACACTCAAGAAGAAAGAGTTAAAATTTGTTCTGTCATCTGTCAAGTCACAGGTATTACCAAAAAATCTAGTGTGTTTTTCTTGCCCTAATGCTTTAGAATAGAGACCTGTTACTGTATATGATGCAGAATATTATGCATTTTGAATGCTATTTCTTTTCTGTTACGAATCATTTAACTCTTAACCAGTTCCTTTGGCAATCATACAATCAGTGTACACTGTATTGTACTGTATTGTACACTGTTGTGTACATGGTACACAAGAAAACCAAAGGCTCTAACTGAAACTTTTCTAGGCACTGCTTTTTATATTATCTTGTACTTACCGTTAAGTAATTCATGGACACACAAGAGAATCAAAGATTGCTTTTCTCATTAGGAATAAAAATTAATAGAATGAGAATCTTACACACACAAACATCTAACATAAATAAAATCTATGTAAATAAGCTAACAACTATGCCAATAGATAATAAATACTGCTTTCCAGAATCAAATTTTGAAAACGAGTTTTAAATGCACATCGTATTCCTGTCAGCATTCAGTCTTTGAAAATAATCCCAGTCATCCAAAGATCTTGGCTTTAAACTGTTCTAATAGCATCATAAGTACCAAAATTCCCCAATACCACCTCGTTCTCTCCTTCAAACTGAGTATTTACCCAATTATATGCACTTTAAAAATAAAAACCATTACTAGTAAGTAGCAATAAACTTATTAAATTAAGTCTACGCACACAAGCCCCATCTTCTGCTGTCCCAACATCCAAGTCTTTCAATAAGCGTAGAACAACATAGACTTTCTAGCCAGCTTCTAGCCATCAATATCCAGCTCTTACTGAATACCCAAATGATTGCTTAGCATGCCAAATGAAGTGAGAAGCCACAGAGCAGCACAATAAAGTGAATATTTAAGAAATACTTAGAAATACTCTTCAGACATATTCCTGTTGACTGCCTTAGGCAGCTGCTCTCATTAAGTTGGATCCAGGCTCCTTACCACAACACTTGCATTGAGAAGAAAAACCAAACACATTTTAGATATTGTTAGCATGAATCTGTCAAGGGTCTCATATCTGGAAAATGCAGATCTCAGCACTGGGTTGTCTGGTTAGGTTTTTTTTCCTGCTTCTCTTCTTCCCTGTTTGAAAGCACCTCAACATTTTTTTATATGCTGAAGAGGTCCCTAAGACGTTATTTTGTTTCAGGATAAAGAGAGTAAAAGTTGAAACTGAAAAAACAATCATCTAAAACATCCTATATATTTAACTTAATAATAGTCTGTTTGCAAGACGTGCCAATTTGCCTGAATTTTGTTACTCACAGCTTGGAAGCAAAGGTATCCTAGAGTGCGTTACTGCTAGTATTTTAGCCCCCATAGGACTCCTAAAGAATAAGGCATAAGGCCAGGCTTATAATTCATTCCACAAACATTTCTACTTGTTTTTCTTTTTCCACCACACAGGTGTGAGTCAGAATTAGGCTACAGAGACAACTGCAACACAATACCTGAACAGCACAATTACTCCAGCCAACTCTGAAATGGAGTGGTGTCAATCACATTAAACTTTATTGATGTTGGATCTAATTCTCCACTGACAAACAGTGACTGTGCGAGCAAAGTCAGAAGGGTCTGAAACATGAAGCCCTAAGGAACAAGCTGGCCATTTCCTGAGGTGACCGGATGAACAAATATACGATGGCCAAGCGACCGTGACCACAAAATACAGCTGTAGTTGCAGTCTAGGAAAAAAGGAGCTACAAGTATACAAGCAACAGGAAATGACATATCCAACAACAATACAATGTGAGAACACTCTTAAAGCGCCGTAGACAAGCGTGACAGTTTGATGCAATTTAATCAATTTTATTGTAAATCCCATCAGGCAGATTTCTCCCCTAATTATATTTGTCTAAAACAATGAAACACAGAGTACTAATTTAGTGGCATAGATACAGAAGCAGAAAGATGAACACATCCATCATATTTCAGCTATTTCAGACATTGGAGTGAGAAGCAATTGGAAGGAGTAAAGTCAGGCTATATCCTAAATACATAATTAATGGGAGACAGATAACTGCAAAGCACATTTCAGCACACACAGAGAGATAGCAAAGTAAATGGTGTTACTACCATTAGCCGATCAAGTACTGCTGCTGCTGTCAATTGATTGCTATTTCGTAGGTTTTCTTGCCATAAGTAAATAAATAAATGTGCTCAAAGAGAAAGATGAAAATACAGCTCAGGCACGGGTAATTTTTTTTAAAAGTTAAGGATACCCATGCACTTTCCTCTAGCACTAAAAATAGCAAGAAAACTCCCTGAAAATACTTTTAAAAATAAGTCAGTCATGAGCCTGTTGGCAAACAGCTGACAAGGGTACACAGACCTGCCAGGCTGCTTGCTAGCTGATGGTAGGCTGCCTGTACAGATACTTGCAGTAATACCAATTACTGCGGTTAGTGAGCACTCCCCACAGACAGTGATCCAGATCCCACTTAAGCAACAACTAAATGTTTTTCCGTGTTTCAGACCAGACCGTCAGAATATTGCTTTCTTCTCTTATTTCTTTGAATTGATTTTCTTTCTTCTATTTATTCCTATCTAAGAATCACTTTATTGTCTTGTTTGTTGTTACATCTGCCTTTCTCATTTCATTTGCAGCAGTGTGAAATTGACATGGAATGACTTTTGTGTCAGTTTTTGTATTGCAGGTATGTTGCAAAGAAAGTCCAGGCACTCGCTTCCCTGAACCTCACTTTTAAGGCTGATGGACTTACAGTCCAAAAGAGACAGTTGTGAATGGGAACCCACTGACTAAGAGAGAGAGGGAGCCTCTGGAGCCAGTAAAGAGAGAGGATTTCAAATCTCCTGGTGTTCCTTTGGATAGACAGCACACCAAGCATTGAAGTGCATTCTTAGATGCTCCGTTTGCCAACAAGTAGATAAGCAGGAAGTGACTTAAACATGGTTGTGATAGCATAAAGATTGGACCAATATGTCACAAGGCATATTTTTACATCTTGTCATGTCTACATTTTATCTTGTGGTACACTTCATAACGTGTCTAATGCTATCTACGTTTCACAGCATTTTGAGTAATCATGGTGGTAAACCACAAGGAACTGAGGTAGCACACACAGATAGGGAAGTGAAGAATAAAAACTAAACACAGCCACTAGATTTACCAATGGAAAGTATATTCAAACAAAATACACCAACTGGCCTTAATCCAATCAGACTTGTACCAAACAGTTTGTAGCAACTGATCAGTAATGTTTATGCAATTTTATATGTATTGAGGAAAATGTTTATCATCTGAAGACTTTTTGTGCCAAGCATGCACGATTACGTGGAGTGATTCCCTCATGCATCCAGCACCATAATAAAATAATGCTTGCTTCGTAATCCCACACCGGTCTTAAAGAGTTATCTTTCAGGCTGCTGTTTTTGTTCAATAACAGTAGGGTAGTTTTTGTTTGTTTGTTATTGTTTCTGTTTTTGTGTTGCTGTTGTTTAAGCAACACTACTGAAGACTTTTGTTTTCTGTGTAACACACATGGTAATTATCGTGTCTTCAAGGATCATAAATATTAATTACTGTCAGCTACATCTAAGACAGGAATTAATTTTCTGGTTACTATGATCAGAACAGCAAATAACTGTGTGACTGGTGTTGCCTGTGGATCAGCAAGGCTTTCAGTAATAATCTCTTAACAAGCACTGTGATAGCCATTGCATCGTTTAGGAGTTCTGGTCTCAAACTCAAGAAAAAAAAACAGTGCTTTATACCAACAGTTGCATATTTCCAAACCCTGGATTACACTAGTATTTGCAGCCTTAAGTTCCACTACTGACATAAGCAGAATTAGGACCAGAGAAGACTGGGAGTCAGTTAACATCTGAACACAAGCCTACGCTTTCTAAAAACAAAAGATCAAAGAACAGTAATTGTTAATATGATCACCTGTTCCTCTACCACAAGTATCATTTTTATCTGCTTTAGTTAGCCAGCTGGAGTTGGCATTATCAGTGTCAAAGCAAGACAGATAGATATCTCCTGCATGTTCTTAACATACAATACCATTGTAAGTCAGCTTGTCACAGTATCTTAGAGTAGATGATACAGGACATTTTTCTCCTGCCACAGAGTCTGTTACTCAGCTCAGATACCTTTGTATTTTGTTGTACTGCAATAATTTGACTGCAGCATACCAGGAAGTTCTACTTCCACATTTCATACTGCTGTTCCTAATGTGTAATCAGAGCCACCACGCACACCCCCAACATGCCTCACGTCCAGTCTCTTAATTCCCTTTTTCACACTTAGGGACATATGAGCCAGTTATAGATATGTCCAAAGCTCTTCTGCATGGGATCTGTTCTTGGTTTGATGAAAAGGATGTGCAAAACAGGTGACCTCAAGCTTTTACATCTAAATTCTTCCTCCTAGAATGAGCTGCAGAGTATGCATGTGATGCAAGTCTACATGAATGTAGGAGGAGAAAACAAAGCTCATTTTTAAGAGATTTTCTGGAGAAGAATAAAAATACAAATCAGCACTATCCCCCTTCCTTAGTAAATATCCTCACCTTGCCCTCCCCATTTTTTTTTTCTACATCAATAGTCACACTTCTTCCGTGCCACAATTTTCCCTGCCTTTTGCTCTCGACACATTAAATACGAACATTTCAAAGTGGGCTTTTTTGTTGTTGTTGTTTAGCATCATTTTCGGTTTTTGTCTTTCTTAATAATTTATTCTTTGAGGGTAAGAGAAGGCTCAAAATTTAATTCCAGCATGTAGCACACTTTCACTGGGTTATGTATGATGTAAGGTTTATCTAGGAACACACTTAAGACACGATGACAGCTAAATGCATGCAAGATTGACACTGCAATAGATGGAAGCAACATAGGCAGCAACTGTTTTGTTTCTGACCAAATACGGTCAGCAAGTAATGATGACCAACACCAAACATTTTAGCTAGGCCTGCACAGTTGCTTGAAAACTATGATTCACTCACATCACACCTTGATATAAATAATAGCAAAAGGAAGTAGTGACATGTTCAACTCTGGATTTAAAGATAATGTTTTCCCACATAAACTACATCACTATTTTGTCTCAGAATTAAGTATGAGAATTGGGGCATTGATTGTAGTTTGACACTCAATGTCAGAGGTGTTTATGGCTGAATGTTTTTTAATCCATTGTATAAAGGTGAGTTATTTTACAATTTATAACACATTTTGAATTGAAGGCAGTTTATTGTTATGCTATATACATGAAGGCTGGCAGCGAGATATTCCTTATTCTAAACTCTTAAGTTTGGATTTAATGCATTATTTTTGAATAAAAATGGGGACAAAAGTGGAAGTTTGTGCAGACCAAACCAGATTACCAGGAAAACCTGTCAGCTATGAGGCTACTGGATTACTGTACAGTGCACATAGTCCATCAGCAGCCTCTGGAGCCCTTCCAGGTAACCAGCTCCTGATTCCACACCCTATAGACTTCCTTTTTGGCTTAATTAAGTCCAGGAGCAATTTGTTTATCCACAGAGGTCTCCCAGCATTCTTGCCTGCCTTCTTTTTTCTTGGGGTGCATTGCTTCTGGGCTCGAAGGAGACGGTCCTTGAATATTTACCAGCATTCAATACTGAATACTGAATCAGCATTTTCACACTGGCCATAACTGTTCCTAAGTACTATGCATTTAATTCTAATGTCATAGTCTCCTACTTAAGAAGCTCAGTAAGCATCGATATATGATAAAAATGTGAAAACTTTTTCTAGACATTGGTCTGAAGCTCTGGGACTCATAGTTTGCTTCATATCTGAGTTAAACTACCTAGAGGATTGTTTCAGAATTCCCGTCTACATTAAATATAAACTGCAGCCAACATGCAAAAATTTATAACTGGTTTTAAAGCAAATGAATAAAAATACCAGCCAGTCACCACACAACAATTCGAGCAGAGAAAATTAAATATTGTATGCTATAGTATGAATGGCATGTGACCGCATGCAAATACAGTTTACCAGCATTTATGATCCAGATCTTTTCAAAGAGCTTGAAGTAACAAGAGTCATTTAGCAGCAGCAGAATGAAACTTCAGCAACAGGCAAAATTACATGTGGTGGGGTACACCACAAATTTCAAATAATACAGCTTCAAAGGACTAAAAATACCTGTAAAATCAACAAATTGCTATTAACTGTATGATTCTTCACCAACTTTTTAAAATTTACTTGAGTGGCTCAGCAAATCCATGGAGGAAGATGGGCTGTAGCTCACAGTTTGTTATTGCATAATGACAGGTAATAACATTGATTTAACTTTCTTTTAAAATGTATGCAGTGCATATAATCTACTTTACGTATTATTTATTTTTGTAGTCATCCCTAGTTTTGGATGAGAATCGATACATAAATTGAAGATGTGAAATATTTTTACATCATCTATGTATAAAAATCAATATAAAACTACATTTTTTTTTCTTGTCTTGTGTTATCGACCTGGACTGGATGGGCTAACATTTTAAGACTAATCCAAAATGGACAATTTTTCAAAAAGCTGAACTGATCAATATGACAGATAACAATATTTGCTGGCTGTAATGCCTTTAATCTCAAAGTACCTTAAGTTATCTCAGACATATGCATGTATCAGACTCAGAAATGCAGCCCTTGCTGGATCCAGTAGAAATCAATAGCTAGTAATGACTACTCTGAACAACTGCAGGCACTCAGAAACTGTCCTGTCTGCGCATGGAGAAAGACAAAACACAAAAGGAAGAACAACCCGAAGCTGTTAATTTATTAAGGGCAGGGTGATACAGAGACCTGGCTCAAATGGCTCATGCAGTGCTTCAGGCACGAATTATCACATGGCATAAGAATACGCACTACAAAGCTTAGCTAAAAAGCAACAGTAGTCTACTCAACTGTGATGAAACCAAGTGTGGTTACAAGTTCATTCCACAGCGTGGCCTGATAATAATTTTATGGTGCAGACCATTCCTCTTTCTCTGTTGCTACTTACGTGCAAAGGCATTCATCAGCTCCACTTAGTCCGAACCTAGGCAACAATCAAGAGCTACTCACTTATAAAATTCATGGAGTATTGAGGAGAGGACATGATTACCAAATGACCAGGCACTAAGAGCATTACTCTTCTGTCCCGTTTTTCCTTTGAAATCTAATCCTGAATCAATTTTCAAGACTTATTTATAAAGGAACCTGTTTCAGATGTCTATCATTCAGTATGCAATTATTCAAGCCTGAGCTTCTTATTCAGCCAACTAGGTCCTGATTATCCATGGAGAGGAAAAAAAAAGTCACACTTTCTAATAGGAATAAATCCTGAAATTATTGCATTTGTAAAGCAAACAGACATTGATTAGTTAACAGGGCACAGGGCAAGAGAGTGAGAAGGGATCGAAGAGGCATTACCAAATGAACCAAATGAAATCTGAGGTCCAATTAAAAAAAAAAAAAAAGAAAAAAATCAACAAAGCAACAAAGAGCCCAAAAGATTGGGACTAATACTCTGGGCTGAAGATGAGCTGCCTTGACACGAGAGGATGAGTCTCACAGCAGCTTGAAGATTCTGTTATTCTTCTACTAAAGACTCAAAATGCAACTCCAAACAAGCCTACTGTATCACAAACAAAATAGTTACCACTGCACAAAAGAGGGAGTGTATCTTTTTTTTATTATTACTACTATCTGAAAAGATCTTAAGCTCAAATTCAGGAAAACAGCTCTTCCCAAGAAAAGAAACAAAGCGTACATTAACTTAAACATGTGCTAAATAATCAGTAAAAATCAACTGGGGGATCCTGTCTTCATTGAAAAGAAAACATGCATATATTTTTCAAGGCAGTACTATTCCTGACATAAGTGCTTTTCCACAGCCCTAGCTTGCATGCTTTACCTCTTTACCAGTGGTATCTGGGAGCACACAATCAGACAACGTAAATTTCAGACATGTGCACATGAAAACATATGTCTCATGGATACCTCAGCTTCATTTTCATACCAAAGTTACATGGGTAAGCTAATTCCTTTAGTGCCTTTTTTACATAATACACTTACTTTCTTTTTGAACATCAGCCAGTGCTGCATGAAGTTCCTCCTTTAATACGACTGCTTCCTTGGCAATTTTTTCCCCTTTGTCCAATAGATTCTGAGTGGCTTCTTCCACAGAAGCTAACAAGATACGAGCTCTTTTTGAACGTCCCTTTTTCTTACCAGAAGGATTCTGTGGACATTTCACTAGTGTTGTAACCTACATTTAAAAAAAAAATAAAAAGAGAATAGCAATATAAATTCTATAACAAATCAAGAGTAGGGCTGGTCTCTTCTCACTGGGGACAGGACAAGAGAAAACGGTCTCAAGTTGCACCAGGGTAAGTTTAAGTTGGAGATCAGGAAAAACTCCTTTACTGAAAGGGTTAAGCACTGGAGGCTCCCCAGGGAGATGGTTGAGTCACCATCCCTGAACGTGTTTAAAAGCCATTTGGATGTGGTCCTCAGGGACACGATTTAACAGAGGGCTGTTAGAGTTAGGGTAGCATGGTTAGGTTGTGGTTCGACTCGATGATCTTTAAGGTCTCTTCCAACTAGAGCAATTCTATGATCCTATGATTCTAAATTATGCTTTCAAATTAACAAAATAAAATCATAGCTGAGAATAAACCATGGGATTTCCCCTGCTTTAAAGAGAGACAGGCAAGTCCAGTCCACACAGTGAGAAAGTGCAAAATTATTAAATTTGACAGACTTAACACGATGTTCCTAATTTTTTATGTTCTTCTCTCTGCAAGATCAAAACAAACTCAATGGAAATTTCACTCTCATGTTAATCCTGACATAAACTGCTAACACTGCTTATTATAAAAACCTCACCATGATATTAAAATTACTACTGCTATTTAAGGAGGCTTCAGCCAAGCAGGCAGCAGCTCTGCGCCTTCCCACACATCCCCCTTAAATCTCTCAAGTCATCTCAGAAGCAAATATCGAAATTGAGTATAAATACACTTCAAAGTACTTTCCCATCTTATTTGCAAAGATCGCAGTGGCCAGAGCTTAATGCATCAGAATTCTGAGGACCTTTCAGGATAAAAGTTGTACACAGTTTTGAGCAGAATGTAGATCACTGCAGCCTTGTCTAAATAACAATTTTTAACAATGCACTTTAATAGAGAAGTTATTTTTATTTAGCATCCCACTCCACATTCCTCATCATTTGAGCACAGCCTCCACATTCCAACAAAATCTTTGCAGCAGACTGTTCTCTTCGGCATTGTTTGAGTTGTCAGCAACACAGGAACACTCCTAAAATATTTTTGAAGTAAAATGTTACACAAATATCTCAAGACATACTTTCTTTTCAGTAAGTTCACAAATCCTCCTTCTACTTCCATTCAGTGCCAACATGTAGACAGAGTAGAATTAAGTACAGATCTACTTATGGGACTCAATGAACACATTTTCTAAGTATGAATTGCTTCATTTTATTAAATAGCATTCCAAACATATTAAATCAGCCTATTTATTTGCAGAGTAAGAAAACTGACAACACTGTGCAAGGAAAGTTAGAGCTGTGTATGAATTTCTTAGACCACCAGGCAGGTTTAGCTTATGGCTGCAGTACAGAGTGTGGTTTGAGCTGGTCTGTGGAATAGTTCTCTCTTTACAGGTCTAGGGGGAGAAGATCCAGTGTTCATCAATTCATGCACTTTCATGCTTTTCAGCAATCAGTACATTTAGACTAAATAAAAAACATCCTCTGGAAAGACCATCCATCATCAATAGGAAAAAAAAAAAAAAAACTCTTGACCCTTATGTAATTTACGTGGAATTTGGGGTCAGAAAACTAAGACCAGCCACTTAACGCCAACAGCCATGGGATGTCAGAAGGAGGACAGTAACATAGATAGCACAGAATCAGATTATTAAAAAGGATTTGGTTAGTCTGGTAAAACAGAAAGGAAAGTAAATGAAAATATGTATGCACCAGCCAGCTCCTAGAGAGCATACTAGGAATTTAAATATCTTATAAAAACAAAACAAAAAACAAAAATCCTACAATATTATCTCTAGAGCATTTAATGACGCTTCAGTAACGTTCTAAGAGAAATCTGAAGAGATTATAAACTGATAAGGAAGTCAAACACAACTTTAAAAATGAAGCTGTCACCAAAAAAAAATATTAAGAAGTCTGTTAGATATCTTAACTAATTATTTTTCTGAATTTTAATGTAAGTTCATGTTTACGTAAAATATCTGTACTGCTTGATCATACATTTTTGAGGAAGAAGAAAGGAAACAAATGTAAAAATAAGAAAAATCATCATTACTGCAGGTGAAAACTCATAATTCCAAGACACTTCATCTTCAGCATTACTACCAGGAAATATCAGAAGTATAATCTCTATGGAAAAGGGACCAATGCCACTTAACAGAGGCAGCTTCTGATGTCAACTACAAGTTAGAATTTGGTAAGTACCTCTTGGCTTAAGTAAGTTAATAAATACAGAAAAACTAATTCATTTTCCAACACAAAATCCCAGTGAGGAATACAAAACCTTGATGATGATCCTACACAAAGAACTGAATTAAGCAGTAACAGATATAGCATGCTTTTTTGATCCACTGTCAATACAGGTTGCACAGTACTGCCAGAATACCCAGTTAAAATGACAGCATTATAAGGCTCAAAATACTTTTAAAACAAGAAAAAAAAAAAAAAAGCAAGAGAGGCAAACATACCCCATTAATCTAGCTCATGCCCAAATGCTTTTCAGTTATTTTTACGTTGCCATACATCCTTATTTCCATATATGACATGGCCATCTCCCAGCATTCAATGGAAATCAAACCATATTTTACAGTACTTTAGATGATTGGGAGGAGAATTACCATAAGACCAAAGTTTTTAAAGTGAGATTTTCAAGTCCATATGCCATTACAGTGGCAAATCCGTTGTTGTCAGTTATTACCATTATTTATTAGGCTTGTGGGATTGCTTTGCTTTTTGTTTTTGTCATGATTCACAAATACTGAATTCTTAGGGCACTGTGCACTAATTCTTCTAATGCTGTATTCAGAACCAGACCAGTCTTTAAAAGACAATCTATTAGCGTTGCAGTAGTTAAAGAAAACAGTATTCTCATACCTAGAGTACCAAAAGATTTTGTTTATTATTATTGTAACAAAAAATTTAAAAGCATCAATCACAAAATAGTTAATAACTGTTGAAAAAGCATTTAGTTAAGTAACTGCAGTCCCTAGACATTTGAAGAAACAATATATGAACTTAGCAATCTAATGATAATGGCAGAAGTACCTCCCCACTGTTTCAAATGCTAACCACCCCTTGTCTGATTCAGATGTTTGGGAATAACAAAGCGTTCCACGTAAAAATAAATACTGCTTAATCAGTTGCACTGTGCATAAAGTAAATTCATCATACAGAACTAAAAACAGCAGTGAAACATTTCTGTGTGAACAAAGTTTTGTCAGTGTGGGTGACATTGGAATAAATAAAAGCCTTACTACTTTCTAATTTTTCATCAGTAAGATAATACAAGAAATCCTGAAACACACTTGCATTTGTAAGTATTCTATAAAACTTACCTCTCTCTCTCACAGCCATAAAATTTCCATTGCCTGTATGTGTGCAAAGAATACAAATATATGGAAGAAAAGATGCTTGGTAAGGAAAAACTCTTTGAAATATTTGAAAAGTACGTGTATACACACATAGCATATATTAAGTGTGTGCATATGAAAAAATAAAAAGACAGAACTTCAGGCACGGTCTCCAAATAAGTGGCTAATCTGCATCTTACAGGACTTGCATAGATCACAGAGTAAAAGCAGTTATGAAGTGTTTCCTTCATGAATTAATGAAGTGATACTAATCTCATCCAGTCACTTCTTTCTTAATTATTAATTACTGTAAAATCAAAAGCGACAATGTCTAACACTACTTGTCGTGGCTGAGATAGAGTTAAGTTTCTTCACAGAGGCTCGTACAGTGCCATGCTTTGGATTTTCTATGAAAATTGCAGTAATAACACATTGACTGTATTAGTTGTTGCAGAGCAGAGCATACACAGAGCCAAGGACTTCTCTGCTTCTCATGCTGCCCTGCCAGAGACAATTTCAGAGCACACAAGGAGCTCAGAGGGGACGCAGTTAGGATAACTGACCTCAGCTGGCCAAAGGAATGTCCCATACCATGTGGTGTCATGCCTACCAACAAAAACTGGGGTAAAGGAGGAGGAAATGGAGGACACTCAGAGTTGGGATTTGACTTCCAAAGAAAACATGACATTGCTATGCGTCCCTTCTGTCTTAAAAGTGGCTGAATATCTGCCTGTTGATGGGAATGAATGAATGAATCCTTGTTTTGCTTCTCTTGCACACACAGTTTTTGCATCACCTAGCAAATAGTCTTTACCTCAAGCCATGATTTCTCTCACTTTTACCTTCAGGATTCTCTCCCTCATCCCACCTGGGAAGAGTGATTGAACAGTTGTGTGGTGTTGAGCTGCCTGCAGGGTTAAACAACAACACTATAGTAGCAAATTTATACCTACTCTTAAATTGTTATCCTTATTAAAATTAGCCAAGAGATTCAGCAAGCTTTGGTCTCTGAGGATGAGGAAGAAGAGGATATTTTTCCATTACACTAACTATTCCGTGAGTAAACACTGCATAAGCATGGCAATAGAAATCGGCTATGCAAATGAAAATACTTAATGATCATTTGATTGCTTCACATTACTTGTTCCACAGCGAAGTGCGTCTCTGATAAGAGCCCAGAATTATGCAAAGACTGTCTAACCATGTTCCCAAGTTCCAACAGAGCAGCTGTCAGCAGAATGGTACCAATTTTTACAACACTCATTTTTAATGTGTCAGATGTATTTACCAGAATACCTTGATCATAGAATCACAGATTCTGTGATATGGAATTGTACCTAAAAGCCTTCCTTTCAAACATAATTTTCCCAAAACACCTGCAATAAAATAAAAACCATGGACAAGGACAATCCCTTCTAGTGTTTGTTTGCATGGGGGCAGGGAGTTGAGAAGGATTAAAGAAATTTTTTCCCATTACTCTGAAGACACAGTGCAACCAGCAGTACATCCCCATGAGAGTACAGTATAGGAGTATAATGCTAGTCACACTAACACAGTTATGCCAACCTCAGATATGTGAGTTCCTCTCTCTGCAGAGTCCAGCACAGCCATATTTTAACATACTTCCTTAGGTCAGGTCACTGCTTGGGATGCCAAGAGGGAGATGCAACAACAAAGGTGGTCCTGCAATCCCCTAGACATCATTATTTAGGGACATTGTTTCATTTGAAGGGAGAAGTTACCAAGTTAGATGGTTTTATGCAAAACAATGGGCCATGCTATTTTCAGTCTCAAAAGTGATCACCATCGTCTATTGCAGATTGCAGCGAAGAGAGAGGGAACCTAGCAATGTCACTTACAAAATGACTTCTGCACGGGCTGTTTGTTGTTTTTAAGTTTCCTTTCATACTGATGCCATTAAACAAATTACTATTCAAAGTCTTAACGTAACTGGCCAGTACAGACTTCAGAGAATCACACAGATAAATGCTCCTATAGTCCTGTAAGACCATTCAGTACATTAGAACATATAACTCAAAATCAAGTTCAATTGTGTTCAAAGCAACAGCTAAGTGAATCAGACCAGAGCACAGTGCTACTGTATTATCTGTAACTGGTATGAATGTCTTTCTAATCGTAGATCACTTTCCATTCATTGCCTGACCAACATCTTAATCTTCCTTCAATTAATATTCATCTCCAATCTCTGCTTTTGCTTTTTCAACCTTTCTTTTTTTTTGATTGGTGCTTCCTCAGCCTTCTGAAAGGCAAGTTTCTCCTTCAGAGTTCTACTACAAAACAGTTCTATTATAAAACAAAGGGTGGTTGAGGGGAAAAAAAAAGTCAAAAATCATAGTCTCTTTGAGCTTAAGAAGTCTCCATTTTTAACATCCAAGCTTTTTAATCAATATTTCAGAATATTTTTTAAAAACATATTAGATAGTCTGTTTTATTGGGTTTCTTTGATCCAGTAAGACTCAGGCCAAAATTTACATTTCACCTCTTTTAAAAGTGTCCACTGTTCTAGCTGTCTGAGCACAAGCTGACCTACAGAATGCAGACTAAACTCATCCAAGCCTACCACTCTGAAACTTATTTTATACAGCAGTCAATTTTGGCAACTTCCCACAAAGCACTGAGCTGTTACTGAGGTTTTATATGTCATCAATCATACCAAGCAGAAATAAATATATTATAAAAGGAAGGCAAAAGGAACAACAAGTAGCTTAGTTAATAAAAGCTTAAATTGATATAATGATAAAAAGAAAAGCTAACTTTCAGAAGAAGAGAATTTTCCAGAAGGAACAAATAGGTAAAGAAGGAAAAGAAGATCAATTAAAAAAAAAAAATCCAAGATAATCACCCAATAAATAAATAAAATCCTATATGGGGGAAATTAGCAAAGAAATTTTCAAAGGGGGGAAAATATAACTTCAATAAAGATAAATTTATGTCACTTGAGTAGATTTTATAGCAATTTTTCAAATAATATCTGTTATAACATGTTATCCACACCTCTTTTCTCAGGTTTTAGTCTACGTAGGGCACTTTTAGCAGAAATGACTGATCTGACAAGAAAAAGCAAATACATATAAATGCATAATCACACCAAACATACTTGACATTCTCTAGTCCTCATCTTTCACTGCTGTATTCTTTTTCTCTTCATTCCTATCACGTCCTGCCATTTAGATATAACCTGACAGTTCCTTTGTATCTGGTCACAACTCCTTGGCAAGCCCAGGTAACAAGTCTGCAGAGGACTGGCTCCCAAAACAAAGCATGAAGAATACCATCAGAGTAGTGAGTAAAAAGTGCATTCCTGGAGAAAAATATTTACCATAAGTCAAAGGGACTGATGCAGTCAAAATATGCCAATTAATGACCTGTGGGAGGGAACAATGTTTAATTTTCCTTTAATATCTATTCAAGTACAGCAATAGCAGTTGTGGTTTTAATTAAAAAGATAGTTTTATTTATTTTTTAATAGAGAATCTGCAGTTAGAATAAAATGGAAATAATATAAAACTATATATCTTTTTTGTACGTGTAGCTGTTTGTTGCATTGTTTTGGTGTTTGTTTGTTTTTAAATAAGCTGTAAATTCCCAATTATTGCTTGTCTATAAACAAAATAATGGCCAGAATACTGGATTTTCATCCCGGTTATACTATGTTTACCTAACCATTCTCCCAGATACATTTTTTTGGTTGTTTATTAACATATACTACTCAACAAAAAGTTATTCTTTTGTAACATGCATTACTCAGTGAGTTTGAAAAGATATTAACCAATCACAGAAAGTAACTCAAAGCCGTTATACCTACCGTTTTCCAGGTTGTAAACTTGGCTGAAGTATTACTTGCATATTAGCAAACATGTAAAAGTTCTGAACACGAAATCATAGCACATTGTTCCTACACAAACTGCAGCCAGAGCAATGACTGCCACGTAAACATATCCCCAGGTATGAGGAAAAAGAATACTTAACAATGTTCTTTATGTTCTTTTTCACATAATCCATTTCCGTAGAGGTCCTTTAACACACTTAGTTACCCACAGTATTTGCAGAATCGTGTCAAGTCTGGATAAAAAAATAAAACATTTCTAATCCATACAAAATACACACACAGTCTGTTAAAGAGTCTCTCTTTAAGCACGGCATATTGAACAGGTGAATACTTGAAATGAAACTCAAGAATGCAGAACAACTGCTCCTAAAATGAAAATTTCATCAACAAACCTGAAAATCTCTCAGTTTTCCTTTCCGTTGGAAGGAAAAGTGCTAAGATATGTTTATACTCAGCAATTATACAGCTCTTAGGGATTCTCTTCCAAAATAAAACAGAATAGGTTTTTGGATCTTTTGGTTTGTTTGTTTTGAGAATGCATGTAAAGAAACTCAACTACAGATTTGAAGATTCCATCCACTATTTACAATAAGAAACTTTTCATGATTTTTACTCAATCTGTATCACATTCCACATTTAAATACCCATGGATAATAGTATGCGAAAGACTAGCTGAAACATGCAACAGTTGCTACAACACACAGTGTAGCATTTGCTAAACAGAAGTGACTTCATGAATTATCAAAGCTGGAAGAAGATGGTCCCAGCACAGCTTCCAAGCCATTTTCAGAAGAGTCATGGGTATGCTTTTCACAAGTGTCCTTAGCCTAAGTTCTTCAATCTCATTCACTTCTCTGTATGTCTAACTTTTTTTCTGCAGTGTTTAAATACCTGAATTATAAGTGGTTCCAGTAATTTCTCCACTGTAAAGGTCTGGATCTGCAGATCCTGAGGATCAATTTTCAGTTTAATGTTTGGTACTTTGGTTGACATTTCACCTAGGAACAAAGCAAAAAGATAAAAAATAATTTAGTATGCAACTATTAGCCATGGGAGCCTATTGCCATCTGTCAGTGTCCAGAAACTGCTTCCTGGAGTACAGGCTTGATTCCACAGAAGGATTAGGATTTTAAGGGATAAGATTAATTTTTATGATTCCTTGCTTCTAAATTGTGAAAAGATAGTCACATAAACTGTGAACCAATAGATTTAAGATAAATATAAATGTCTTCTCTTGGAGATTTCTCATTTGACCATGTATTTTAATACAGTTATCCTCGTGCATTTTTAGAAATCCTTCAAATATGATCTCTGTAGTCAATAAAATTGAGCTTCTAAAGAAATATGTATTTATTATTACATCTATTGAAAAATTGTGTTACTGAACACATCACAGAACACCAATGTTATGTATATAAGACCTATAGCTTGCTCGTGTGTTAAAGCAGGGTGGTCATAATAAACAGTTGGAGAACAGAAGTATATATAGATGCTGCTATAAGTCCTGATAATTAACAGCATGAGAAAGCGAAACACTTAGTTATTTTACACCCTGCAGTAGCAAATGTTTTCTAAGTATCAAGACAGATTAAGTCAAGAAAAGCTATAACTGAAGTCAGTAAGACGGAATTAAAGCTAAGAAAGATCTTTAAAGAGAATAAGTCATTCATTAGGAGCTTGATCCAAAGTCCACCGATGTTAATTTAAGGGTTTTCACTGGGCCCTGGTTCAGGCTGCAGTGCAATGAGTGTGCGCCAGCAGAGAATTAAAACTGTGTTTCAGTAGGAAAGCAACTAATTATTGCTCCAAAATAAAAGACATTAAATTTACCAGTAACTCAGCTTCCCATAAAACATAACTCAGCAAAGACTTTTTTATCCAATACAGACTTCAAACATAAAAGTAATGGATATCTGTTCGTTTTTGAGGAGGACTTATTGCAACCATTGATGTTGTCTAATAAAGTAATAAGGTAGCTCGATTGTGCAGGCTGAAGGGATGTATTGTAACCTCCTGGTGAACCTAGCATTGATTTAATACTGTGTACTAGGTTTAAGCTTTCTATAACAAGTTGTTGTTTGTCTTATAATAGATACCCACATTTCACTTGCAGGCAATGATAGTATGAATGATAATTAAATACTTAATGTTAGAAGTAGTTTAAGTTTTTGCCAATCTCAGTAAAGGTGATACAAGAGCTAAATTTATTGCTTCATTACAAACTACACTAGCTGCAGCCCTATGTCTCCGCAGATTCAGTTGCATGTAATCAAGTGAGAGAGTATGGAAAGAACTGAGTCTTCAGTTTTGATTCTATTTACAAGTCAACAGATAAAAGTGCACAATCCTGACATGAAATAGACAACTACAGCTTTCCTTCCATATAACTTTTTTTTTTTTTTAAAAGGACAACTTTTGAAATACCAATGCAAAACATTTCACCATGTTTTACACATTTATTTCTTAGACATCTGTAACGAAAGCCAAGAAAATAAGATTTGAGACACCAAAAATTAGTCGTGTCAGTGGTTCTCTTTCTGTTCAGCGGATCATCTGGTAGACTGCTCCCATCATTCTAGAAGACTTCAATGTAACTTATCCCTCTCTTTGAAGGGAAGTGACTCCCTTTCTCGTTATTCAGCCCTTCAAAAGTTCAGATATCTCCTAGTTGAAGAGGCTGCAGCTCTTCTGCTAGCTCAAACTGCTGTGTCCTTCCTCATGATAAAGTTCTATCTACAGAAGCACAGAATCATAAGGGTTAGAAGGCAACTCTGGAAATCATATAGTCAAACCCCCAAGCAGGCGTACAAATCTCGTCTCTTACTCCCAGCACCTCACTGTAGGTATTAAGTAGTGATTTGAGAAGGACAACTCAGTATCTCTTGCTCTCTATTTTCCACTCATTGTAAAATACTTATTTACTCACAGAGCCAGAAGCAAAGCAGTTGATGGTGGTGGCTAGGGCAAGGCAAAATAATTTTGTTTTCAAACTTTGTTCAAGTAGTGTTTTCAGTATTTAAGTCCAAGGAAAATCACATGAGACAGAAGACAACAGAAGTCAACAAATTCAAAGTATCTACAAGCATGCTGAACATAATAAATATCATAATGAGACAGATCAACAGTCCATCTAGCTCAGTATATTTGTCACGGTCAGGCTACTTAATGAAGACATGCAAGCCCATCCACTTCTTATGGTTCATCCTTCCCATGCAGCTCCAGTACCCAAAACTGACATTAGAGGGCACATCCCTAACTAGTATCCATTTAAGGACACACTGATCCTCAATCTGTCAAGAGTCTTTGAATTTTTTGAATGAAAACAAAAGTAAATATACATACACAATTGTCAAAAAGGCAGTACTTAGTAGGTCAATAAATCAAGAGGATAAGTACTGACAGAGAAAGTCCCTCTCCACGATCTTTTCATCAGCGAGTATAGTAATAAGACAAGAAGTAATGCTTTCAGGATAAAAGAGGGTAGATTAAGATGAAAAAAAAAAAAAAGAAATCCTTTACTCAGAGGGTGGAGCGGCACTAGAACTTGCCAAGAGAAATCGTGGATGCCCCATACCTGGGAATATTCCAGGTCAAGTTGGATTGTGGCCTAGGTAGCCTGATCTACTGGGTGGCAACCCTGCCCGTGGCAGGAGACTGGAACTAGAAGAGCTTTAAGGTCCAATCTAAACCTTTATGTGATTCTATGACTTAAGGGAGAACTGGAAGGGAGCAACTATATCACCAAGAATCACTTCACTACAGAGAAGCAAAAGGAATCAACCCTTTCTCATCACACTGATAACCATTTTGGAATTAAAAATCTACTGGAGACAGATGCAATATTAACCCTTAGTTTGATAGTTTAATCAGTCCTAGTTCTCTATTGTGACTATTAATCAAAAAACAATTGTTTTGCACTCCACAGCCTAGTATGGCCTTTTTTCAGAATCTCCTTATAAAGTAGAAGATAACCACACAGAAGTGACCAGGGAAGAGAAGGTTGCAATTAAAAAGGATGTTTTGTTGTTGCTGTTGTCAAAACATAATGATTTTCATTAAATATGATGGTGTCACGCATCTTACTGGTAAAACTACAACGTGGTACGTATGCACTCTGAGATCAGTGCTGGAATTGTTACACAGAAGTACTGTTTCAATTACCCGAATTCAGAAAAATACTTCTTAAATGCTGACATATCTAAAACTAACCACTTTCCTCTCAAACCTGTGCAGGTTACAAAGTTCCAAAGAATGAAACTAGATCATACAGCTGAACACTATCTCCAAAAAACATTCAGTGAAGGAAAGTCTCCATTAAGAATTGGGCACAACTACTTATTTCCATGGGAGAATTACGTTTCTGGCACCATTAGAAACATCACAACACTTAGCCTTGTGTTTCAGTAACAGAACGCTAACAGGTAAACCAGTAGCTGGAAACCTTATCTGGCAAGAAAACTGCTGCACACAAAGACATTAAATTGAGCTAACTGACCTAAGAAGCATCCAGTTTTAATCCAAGTTATTTTTTTTCAAATCCATTGAAACATTTCAATGAAGCTGCAGCCATATGGAAGTTTTACTACTTATTAATATTAGGCCTGTGATTCATCCCTAGACTCATCCAGTCACAGAACCAGATTTGGTCTGACAGCTGAACAACTTGAAATTATCATTGACATAAGGACACAATTTGGTTCATGACTAAAACATTCCTTTAATGTCATTACGGCCACAGCCACAGTTCCGACTACTTATAAGGAGAGAAAAATTCAGGAAAGAAATAGCAAGTAACTAATCCCAACGGTATCTGTTTATACTTCCCTTCTGCTAGGACTGGATTCACTGTTTCAAAGCTCAAATTTGGTACCTTTGAGTTGTAATCCCAATGAGATTTTTGAAAATAAGTAATGACTTTCTAAGACTACAAAGCTTTGCAGAGAATAAAACGTGGGTTACACAAATGCTATCCTCATTTCTGTAATATTTTCATGCTGTGCCTCCTTCATTAACTGTAGCACGCGTCCAGCTTCATAAATCCGCAGTTAACAGTACTACACATACCCGAACATTGCAATGATTAGATGGCTTCTGTCATTAATCATAATATCTCAATGGTATTCAGTCTTGGAAAGGGTATCTTGAGTGTGAAGCATTAAAAATAATTCAGAATTTTCAAAACAAAGTTATTCTAAAGGATAAAAGTCTTACACAGTTTCTGATTATATACTCTAGACACTATCTAGTACTTTCAGAACTAGAAAATTGCAAAATCAGTCAAGTATTGTAATCAATTTGTCATAACAGAGTGTGAATGCAATAAAGCAAGAAATAATGCATACTTTATCTGCTGTTTAGCAGAGAAACCATCAAAAGTCAAACAGTCATTCAGAGGGCTTCATAAACCCACAATTTAAGACACCATGAAACTGCAAAGTCCCCTGTTATTTTTTTACACTATGCACAAAACATCCTAGGTGATCTGAACCATCCAAGTGGATTTTCTTTATACAGCTTAGACCAAAGACACATCTAATCTGCATTAATTCAAGCAAGCTTTCTTTATACTTTTAATCAATAGTGATTATTTCTCTAAATATCCATTGGTTCTTCATGCATGAGAACTGAAAACAGAAGTAAAACCAAGTTCTCAACTACATAATTACTTGGAAAAATACTGAATGCATAGTGATTTAAAGTTTCTATCCCTCAGTAGTGACAGATTTAGTACAAAATGCAGTCTCAGAAGGCTAACAATTATCACCTGCATCATTTTATGTTTAACAAGGAAAATTCAGAGAAAGTTCTCTATCTGTGAAGTTCATCAACACTGCAGCTTGTCTATAGGTAACACTACATGATAAACTTCCAGCAACTCTCTTGCCAATAGAGCAAATGTTATCAGTAACCTGGAACATAGGTTCTCACCAACATTTTGACTTCCACACACATGCTTGAATCAAAGACAGCAGAAATTAGCGGGAGAGCCTATATAATCTGTTGAAGTGATCTTTCTTCTAGTGCCAACTATTTCATTTAAAGTCAAAAAATATCTGTCATTCACGTCTCTGTTTTTCTTATCTTCAAAACTGAACTGTTTTCCCAACTAACAGCTTTTTCAAGTGCGTCTTCCATAATAAACAAGTAGTACAAACATTTCTGGTTGACTCTGCAGCACTAGCACAGAGAATATATGTCATGTCTTTGCCCACCTGTCAGCATGTTGATACAGCCCACAAACTTCCAAGCATAGAGCAGAGAAACATCACACTGCTGTGTTTAGCCCCAAACAAAAAGCCCATTTAATTGAACGAGATACTCTCCTTGAGATTCACTTGGATTATATCCAACCAAATCATACTATAACCTTGGAAAAATGTTTTTTCCTGCTATCTGCAATTCATTAGTTCTCTACATCACTCCAAAGAACCTGCCCACTACTCTCTACTTGGCTAAAAACACTACTTCATGCTTCTACTGAGATCTGAAAAACTCACAAGATCATTGTTAGGTTATTTTTTCTTCACATATAGCCATGCATTAAGCTTGTAGAGGCTTCCACTCGATCCACTGCTAGAAGAGCATCAATAGCCATTTCACTCGAAAATCAAAAAATGATACCTCTGCTGCTTGAAGCAAGAGCTTCCCCCTTTCTCTCAGCACACCTTCCTATACTACATATCACCTACAATGATTAGATCTTTTCTAAAATTTGGCAAATTAGTTGTAATTATAATCACTTCCCACTAAACAATCTCAAATTTATACAGTGTTACAAATCCAATTCCATTTTTTAATATCAGGAAACCTCCATGTACAGAGAATTTATCTTCTCTGTGTTATTAGGTTTTTAAACCTTAGCGTATTGTCTAATGCAGGTATTTTTATTCTTTGCTCCAGCCCTGGCTCAGGTTTCTGAAATCTACAATAGTTTGTTGCCTTGGGGCAAGTCAATAAATTATCATTAACTGAAAATCAATGGCAAGTTTTGCTTTATTGTTTCTGAAAATTTAAATTACATTCTAAGGTATAAATAAGCTATTTAAAGACTTTGCTACTGATTCTAGATGTTTGGGGGGGTTTCAATTGTTTTATCTTAATTATAATTCTAACGTTCTTTTTAAGCAGACAAATAGGAAAAAATACTTGCAAACAAATGCAGTGAAAAGTGAAAAACTTTAAATTATTTTAACTCTGCTACCACTTCTTTAACTTAACAGACTCCTGACAGTGTTATTTACCATATTAGTAAAAAAAAAGTTTTGGGGGTTAATTTCTGTTTGTTTGTTCTTAATAGAGACAAGTATAAAGGGCAGCAAAAAAAATATGCAGGCAGTAAAAATTATTCTGGGCCTTTTTCTGACATTTTCACTTCTTAATTAAGTAGAGAAATTATAGTGCCTTCTTCAAGATATGAAGGAAAGAAAAAAGGAGATCAGTTTTGGAGTTTTTGTTTGTTTGTTTTTGTTTGTTTGCTGTTGTTATTTTTCTTTACTTTCGACATGTATCTACTCCCATAATAACATGCTCTCTAAATACAGTACAGATCTTGACTGCAAGATTTTTTCTTAAAAGGCTGCTTTAACCTCACACTTGGTTATATTAACCTTTACAGTAGGCAATTTCAGCATTGTAAACCAGGAACTCTTACAACACTTATGATGTTAAGCATGTGTCACCAGATACAGATCTTCTGTCTCCAAACATCCAGTACAGCAACCACCTGCACTCTTCTACAAGTGCTGCAAACTTAAAATAAGAACTTGTCCTGTCAGCAGATGTGTCCAAGCTGAAAATACTGAGTGCTATGGACTAAGAAATAAATACCCTTGAAACATAGTTAGAGTTTGTATCCATTTGCAGTACAGTTGGACACAGTACCTGCACTTTCTTAGATCCATGTGAAAGTAAACTGTATGCAGACACAGACCAACCAGTTAGCATTAGAAAGCAGAGCCAAAGATATTCTGCAGAAATTAGAGAAGTTTAGAATCCATTTCCTGCTAAGTCAGTAGAAAGCTAACAGCACATCACTCACCTATGCTAGAATACAAACGGTCCATATTCAGCACTAAAGCAACTGCCTATGTAATATCCTTGTGTTAGGGAGCTTCAGTGCAACTGCTCTGGCTCACTATTTGGCTTCTGAGGCATCTGCAAGGGACTGCCTGACAAGCTCTCCAGTGTATTTCAGGATGACTGACAGGACACAGTGGCTGCTGGAAAGGGTGGCAGGGGGATGGGCATCCTTAAAGCTATATACATGTACATAACTGCACAGATACACAGATACATTAAAAAAAAAAGAAAAAAGACTGAAAGTCTTCTGTTAAAATTGATTTTGAACAATTAAATGACATGAAATATGCCATTACTCATATTTCTGGTGCTTACTTGTAATTTTCAGCAAGGCTATTGTTTTCCCATACATTCTGGTCGTATGCCAGATTCCGTCTCAAGCCAATGACTCAGACCAGCTTCTGAACTGGACAGCAAAAGGATTCACAAGGCTCTAACCCAATCATTTGGCACAAAATTTGTTTTCTTTCTGTTTTATGTTATCCCTCACTGACATAAAGCATATTATCCCATCAATTTCATTAAATGCAAAGGCCCATTGCCTTCTGAAAAATAAAGGGGAAAAAAAGGAAGATAAAAAAATATATTAAAGTAGGAAGGATGAGAATTTGTAAAAAAGAAACACGTGCACAGGACACCGGAGATTTCTAAGACATGATGCATTGCTGAGAATGTGCAATAGAATGTTCTGTTATTTGATGTTAAACTCTTATTTATCATATAATTACTTAATAGCTTCATCAGTTGGCACCGGCACCAGGCATTGAATTTGTCAGCTTTCTTTTGTTACTCAGTCAGTACAGGAGAGTAAATCAGATTTTACAGAAGAAACAAAAACAGTGACTGCATTTTTCCTTAATCCTTTAGATGATACATGAAAAAAATCATTTCCAGAATGGGGAAATAAAAATCTGTTAAGATGTACTAGTTGGGTTTGCAACATAGCAGCATGAACTTCCGTGGGCCAGGCCACACACTGGAATGGAGCAATACCTCCAACAGATGGGGAAGGATAACATCCATTCAACACTGGGGAAAATCCATAAGGCATGTGGCAAACCGGATTCCAGTACAAAGCTGTCTGGTTATACCTTCACCATATCAGATGTTTTCATTTCTTATAATTAGCGAGAGGAAATGTCTGGTAATGCAAAGGCAGTTGAAAAGAAAGAATAGCCAGAGAACTGGAAGGTGGCAAAATTCGGAGTTGTTAATTATATTTATTCACTGCAGGCTACTACCAGTCTTAGCACATAGATACAAATTTACAGTGAAGTAATCAAAAGATACTTTTAGTGCTGAGAATGGGGAATAAATAAATAAATAAATACTGGCTTTACATTCACTAGACTGCATGCTCTTTAATACCTTGGCCACTTTCACACACCTGAAAAACAACTGAAATCCCTAGGGACGCAAGATTTCTGCCACATTCAACATAGCTCTCAGCATAACTGAGTGTCATACATCATCCCTTCAAAAATGACTGTACCAAAAGAAAACAGTATTAGCCTAGTCCTTATCGGGTACAGGAGAATCCACATGGTGAGGAACAGGCTATGATCTAATTGTTTGAAAAGCTTTAGTTAATGCTTATAGAAAAAAAGCATTTGAGATGAGGATCTCATTATACTTCAGTTGGTGAATGTCTTCCAAAATGTCTGATGTGTAGTGAAATTTCAAATGATGAATGTTCTCTGGATCATAATATTCTCAGTGCACTCTTTTCCTTGCTAAAAAGGTGTGCCTACTTTTCCTACAGTGCATTCCAAATCTCTTTTTAATGGAGAGGTTATCTTTCAATTCCACACAAGGAAACAGAATCTGAGATAAATTACTTGCTCACAATCACACAGAATGACAGTAGAAGAATCAGGGACAGAATCTGGCGGCACAACTGTCCATCCAACTGCAGCACCTTACTCCCACAAACTGTAGCCAATAAACAGACTGAGAAAAGTAAATAATTTCTGAACACATCTTGTAACATAAATCTAGAGAACATTATCTCTTCTTCTATATTCAGGTCAAAGTTACTCTGATACTATAATTTCTTATTCTTAGTAACATCAGCTAACACATTCTTCTCCCTTAAATATACTATCAAAATTACTGCCTCGGTTGCATGCACTCTTTCACAGTCAGTTGCAATGCAGTGACGAGTTCGAGGAGACATTCCAGCAGAGGTGTGAATCCTATAGTCTGATGAGCTGCAGAGCAGTTGGCTTTGCACTAGCATGCCAGGCTCTGTTCTTCAACAAGCAACAATCCACAAATGTGTGCTATGGTCCTGAGTCTACAGCCACAGCAAGGAAATCCTCCTCCACACAAGTATCACTATAGAAACTTGCAGGCCTGATGACAATCATGCTATAGCATCAGTAAACTACATAGAAATGACAGCAGAAGCAAAATAATCCTGCTTCGCATAGAAATATTTTAACAGCCCTGTCTTCCTAACACTTCTTCCAATGTACTTTTTTCCAAGAACTGAAGTTTTGTGTCTGAGAACTACAGATGTAATATTTAAAATAACAAAAAAATATTTATTTCAGAAGGAAAAACAAAAAGGAAGTTGTGTGACATCAGAGGCAGCATTTCCCTCAAAAAACAAAGGTTTTCATGATACTCTTCAGACCTGCTCCAGATTCTTTTCTAAAAACTTGTTCAAAATCTTTTGACGTGAGCCTCTGCGCTATTTTCCCTGCACGCACTTCCAGCGCTGAACAAGCACCCTTTCTTGTTTAAGTGGCACACAGTTCTTACAGGGATGACTATCTTGTGCTGGTAACAATAGTTTCAAAATGTTTGGCTTCAAGCCCTCCCCTTTCTTATCGCTTTTGAAGTGTTCCTATCTCTATTCAGAACCAGAGACTCTGTTTAAATAAAGTTCAAGTTGACCTTTCACTAAAAATAGAATGGGGGGGGAAGAAAAATACACACCAAATATTTACCATTTTTTTTATTTGACAGTTACATGCTGTAACATCTACAATGTTTTGCTTAACATACCTATTTCTTACTCAGTTGCAATGATTTAAAATATTTTTGTCTTGGTAGGGCTGTTACTTCTCAAAAAATTTTTTGTTTCATACCCATGGCTTACATACAATGTTTCACGATCATGTTCTATTTTAAGCAACTACTTTCAAATAGTTTGTAAAGGTGTGCACTCTTGGTTTTCTCCAGTGACCCAAATAATGTAATTGTTCTCCACTGCTGTCTAATGGCATGAACAAACCAACCCCAAAATTAACGCTAGCACATGTAACCACTGTATCAGCTAGCACCTACAAAGGCTTTATCTAAAACAACAGGGAGATTTTTTAATCAAAACTGTAATCCCACCGCACCACACCTGCAGGTACGTATGGACCTCGCATTCCAGGATGCATAGTAAACCTTCCAAGGAGGCTCCTGACATCGCATGGCACCTCACTGACTCAACCAGCTTCAAAATAAAATCCGGCTCAGAAAAGAGACACTAACTGGAAGATTCACCATTTCTTGTAAAACAGTCTCAGAAATAACAAGGTTATTTTGTCCCTTTGAATACCCAAGAAGTTGAAGATGCTCCATCTCTGGAAATTCAAGGCCAGGATGGACGGAGCCCTGGGCACCCTGATCTAGTGAGTGGCAGCCCTGTTCACAGCAGTGGGACTGGAACAAAATGATCTTTGAGGTTTCCTTCAACCCAATCCATTCTATGATTCTATGATTTGACCCCCACCCTCATTCTAATACAAAAGACTTCGGCTAAAGAATAATCCTACAAAAAAAACGTCTTTGTTCCAAGGCAAATTAGTTTCCTACTGTCAACCAATCAATTAGGAATAGGAGAGAACAGGAACAGTTTATTATGTATTTTTTTCTAAATGCCTGACATCAGGTCTAATTCTTTGCTGTTGCAAGTATTTTTGGCTTCACTGGCTCAGAACATACCTCATATTCTTTGTAAGAGGAGCCCAAATGTATTTTACATAGAAAAAAATTGTCCTAACATACATTAAGTTTATGAAATATGCCAACAACTATATTGAATGTAACAGCCCTACTTAGAAGTGCCTTCTTACCTTAATATTAAATAACTGTATAAAAATGTCTTGTACAGTATTTTTAACACCAAGGTTATAAATGAACACTTACATAAGCCTTCCCAGCATTGGAAGCAATATCCAGCGAAGTACAAAGAGGTAAACAAAACTTGAAAGAACACTATTCATTTAACACTTGACCCTTCCGTTAAAAATATTCTGACTTCTTTCCTAAGTAGAAAACACAAAAACATTGCACACCTTTGGCTACTTACTTCAAGTGACATGATCATGGTGATTTTGAATATTCAGAGTATTAAAAAAATATCATGCTTAAAAGTTCCTTCTCTAGAAAGTGAATGAAGTAACTATATTTCAATTCACAGCTTCATGTTCTTTTACTAAATGGAAAATTCCCTTCCTTTCTCTTCAACCTTACCTTCCAAATGAAGAATCTAACAAGAGATCCGTGAAAAAGCTTTCTGAAGAACCCCTCTTAATGCTGCTTGACTCTAGAGGCACTGATGGCAAGAGAGCAAACGACTGCCCATTCCTCCTCGCCTACAAGAAATAAAAAAGGAGTGGAAAATAGTCAAAATGGGGAGGGGAGTACCTATTTGGGACCTCCTCCTAAGCAGTACGTTTCCTGACTTTACTGACAATTTGTTACTGTGTACAGTGCTTTAAGAAAGCCTGAGATCACTCTTAATCTTGAAAACAGTTCGTCACTGAGCTTTCAGACCCTCAATCAAATGCTACTGAAGTCAGCGGCAAAGCCCACTCTTAAGTCAATGAGTTTTATGTTGAAGGTGAGAGGGCAAAGTAGAACAAGAAAAGAAAAGGCCATTGCTGTAAAATCCAGGTGAAATGCTGTTGCAAGGTACATACTACAGCATTTCATACAAACTATAGTGAACATGACAATCTTCATTTACCTTTATATCACAAAACACTCAGAAGTTACTTCCAGATCAATAATCCCACATTTATAGTATTTTTCACCAAGGTAGCCATTTCAGTTATTCAGTCAAGTTTTGCTAAGGAGAAACCATAGCAGCTTTGAGTACCTTGACACGTAATACACACAGAGTGCATGTTTAAAAATAAAAAAAAAAAAATTTGAAAGGGCAGAAATTGTTCAATACTTTTTATTCTGCTAGACACTATCTATTCTGCTACTTAAGATTTTAACCATTTTAAATCATGTAGTCTGAAAAACGTGTATATGAGGTCTATGTGTCTGGCTGAATTTTCTTTTTGGAAAATTTCAACCAAAGATGTTTGGCTATTTTTAGTTGGTTTAGAGGTGAAAAGGGCACAAACAGCCTGAAGGCTGAGATTATCTGACACCAGCTGAAGAGCACTGGAGAGGCTCAACTGAATGAAAATAGAGAGACCAAGGGAATGAGTATGTATTCTGACTAATCACAGGTAAGCAAAAAGCAAGATTTGGAGAGACATTAAGAGACTGTCTGTACTAAGAGAGCTGAAGGAAACAAAGCAAAATCTATCCCATCTCGAACCTGTCGTGCAATGGCCGACTGACTTCAGTCACACCTTTTGCACTTAAAGCTGCATAGAAAAATTGAAAGTCAGGTAAAAGATTATACTGTATCAAGAATATTTTATGAAAGATTTTTTCCCCATGCAACAGCATCAGTTACCCACAGAAACCAAGGAAAAATTTCTAGATGATGATTTACTTTGGGAAAAAGCACCTGGAGATGTTACCTTAAACTTACTACTTCATTCATAGTTCAATCTTCTCAGAATTTCAAGATCCAAACTTGAAAGACAAGCTTTTTTTCACTCATCTCCAACTCTTGAATTCACAAGACATGAATGGCCACAGAAGAGAGCAGTTGGACTGAAGTAGAGGTTCAGCTTCCTGAGCACTGTATTAAAGCTAAGATGTAATCCAAGCCCTAGTACTACTAAAAGCTGCTAATCAAGACAGAAGGTCTCAGAGTTTCTAAGCTCTCCTTTTTAATTCACTATTTGAAAGTCCAGAACAATAAAGGAAGGCACTTAATTACGAGATTCAAGAAAAACACGTGAAATTAATTTAGATGTTCGCTACTCCATTTTTAAAATTCATTAGATCTTTCTAACCACACCAGTGCTTCTTTTCAGAAGTAAATAGCTGAAAGCAGAGCCTCTAAATTCTGATACACTACATTGCAGAAAATACCAGTTTTATTTCATGTCCTTTGTTCTGTCATTTCCAATCCATAATGTAGAATAGGAATCTAATGCCTACATTCAGCATCTAGTGCCATTTTAAATACTACGTGGTATTCATCATGCAAGTCTGCACGGTGCCCCAAGTCTCCCACAGCCCTGGCCAGGGCTGAATATGGAGATGCTATAAGAGGCCAAAAGTATGTAAAACGGTCATACACACACATGCTTGTGCCCTTTCATCATTCCCAAGTTGTCTTTATCTTAACAAACCCTCCCAAGAGGTTGTCACCGTGAAGCTTTCACAACATCGGGCACGTCCAACCCACGCTGCAGCCTGGCCCTGACCCTGCACCATCATGGAGGTGGCTCTTCACCACCGAGCAGCCCAACCAGCCCCATGTGCACAACCACCACTGTGAAACAACCAAACATCAGTGCAAAACTGGCACTGCCTGAAACCAGCACGTAGAGAGGACACAGTGCAATCCGAACTCAAGTCATGACAAATAATTTTATGCGTTTTGATACACAGGCCAAACAAAGTTTTGTGAACAACAAAACATTTGCAGCCTTTTTTGAGTACAAAGTTCAAGATTACCAAAAAGAAAAAAAAAAACCACCCACACATCTTTTTTGTTGTTGTTCATTTCCAATTCTATTTTCAGTTGACATAAATAGATCACCTGTGAATTTTAAACCTGAATGCATAGAGTTGCAAGCAGATATTCACCTTAAACAAAGAGCGATCATGTCTCTTTACCAGACTTTTAAGACATCTCTTAATAGAGGCATCACTTCACAATCAAACCTTATTCATATCATCGCATTTTGTTCAGAAATGTACGTAGTGCCAACTATTTTAAAGGATGGAGTATGGGAAAAGCAACATTTCATTGAAAATCTCTGACAAATGCCTTGAGAACTCACTAAGAACTGCAGCTACATCCATCAAACCAGATTGATGCATTAGTTTCACGAAAACAAAGTCAAAAATCCCCACAGTTTTATCAATTTTGGCCCCTCTTTTCTTTTTTAATAGAAAAAATATTAAGTATTAAAAGAAGTTTTTTTTTTTTTTAACTTACATGCATTATCTATATTATATATTTTATGATATAATGACAGTAATGCCTCTTGTTTTATGTTGGAACACGACATCACAAGCAGATCTTGGTAGTACAGCAGCAGAGGTTGAACCTTCCTACCAACATTCCATCACATTTTATTGCCACGTGGCATAAGGCAGCAGAGGGGCAGTCTGACAGGATGGCACCTGACATGGGAGTGCACATAAAATAAAGCTGTCTCATTGAATTCCTGCATACAGAAAAAATGGCACCCACAGACATTCACCAACACTCATCGAATATTCACAAAGATCAAACAGTGGATGTCAGTGAGTGGTACGTTTCAGCAGTAGAAACAGCAGGTCATCTCCATTGGTACAGATTTTGACTAGTAAAGCATGCAGACTCTTGTTCATCACTGGTGAAAATGCACAGCTAATGGCGGTGACTATGTTGAATAATCGTGTTTTGTAGCTGAGAATTTGCTCTATGAAATACAGTTGCTGTACTCGTTGTAGTTTCCACAGAAATAAATAGAAGGCATTATATTCAGTGCAACCTAGGTAAACATAGCCCAATTCCTCTTCACTCAACGTGGCCGAGGCAAGCCAAAATTTGGTTAACTATGCACTCAGCAATATCAAAAAGTTTAACCCAAGAGAAAATAGAAAGCCAACAGTAAACGCAAACAGAACCATACCCCCAAGCCCTCTAGGCTACAATTCATCATGGCCCTTGTTGAGGGGGATTACTTCAAGAGCTCAGGTAGCATCGGAGATGCAGTCCAAATCAGCAGGTTTTGTGCAAGACTTTAACAGTGCTGAGCCAATAAAAATAAGCCCCTAGTTACAGGTGGTTCTGAAAGCACTTTCAAATTTTGTTGTAGCAGCTGCTGCTGAAAGTTGAGAAGAGTGTATGCACTAATACACCAGAAAAGGGACAGAAGCGATGAAAGACATTTCTCAAGAACAGTGGATCAGCAAGGCAGGCAAAGAAGGTAATAAAAATTATCTTTCAATTACCGCCACATTAACACACATCTTTGCTTACTCGTATCTTTATATCATTCTCTCTTTTTAAAATCCCTAAACAGCTCTGAGGCAAAGCAGCCAGGCCCTTAACAGAGAGACCTGGAAGTGTTCAGCCTGGAGAAGAGAAGGCTGAGAGCAGACCTCTTAACTGCTTCCAAACATCAGAAGTGAAATAGTGAAGTTGATGGGGGTGGACTCTTTTCAGCGGCACACAGCAGCAGGATGAGGGGCAACGGGCAGAAATCAGAACACAGAAGTTCCACACTAACACGAGGAAGAACTTCACTGAGCACAGGAACAGGGTAACTGTGAAATCTCCTTCTCCAGGGATACTCAAGATCCACCTGGACACATTCTGGAGTGACCTGCTTTAGGGAACCTGCTTTAGCAAGAGGTTGGATGAGATCAACCAAGGACTAACTAGAAACACCCCTCAAAGCTACATTCCCTCTTCAGTAAGAGATAGCATTCATGTACATCATCTTTGACCCTGAGAACATTTCTAGCTTCCATATCAAAGGGTCTGTCTTACCAACAGCCTAAAAAAGATGCACTCACCTGCACTCCCTATTTCCACCTCACACACCCTACTCTCCGCCTCACCCTCTTCTACAGAAGGATGCAGGTGCTCCTGCTCCACTACTGGAGAAAACCCACTCAGACAGAGGTCAGGCAAGGCAAGACTGCAATACACGTTGCTCCTCGCTACACTCCTGCTCCACAGTCCTGTCTGGCCCCGATTCACACCCACACAACGAGAGCACAGCTCGCCGTAATAACTGACGGGAAAAACAAAAGGAGATGGCTGAGCCGTCTCCCAGTGAGGAACTCCAACGGCCCTGCACGCGCCACACCTCCTAACGGCCCAGCACGCGCGAGGAACCGCCCATCCCCTCAGGGCTGCAGGCTGCGAGGAAACCCCTTTCCTCTGCTCGGATTGTGCTCTGACAGGTAATTTATTGAGGGAGCCTTTTAGCTCACCCACTGCATTAATCTAACTTCAAATGCTGACTCAGGGTTTCACACATCTCACAGATGAGGGCTTCATTCCTACAGAAGGCAAATCAAAGATGTGTGACAGGAGAACAGCTGAGTCCAGCCCCACATCAGGGCATAGACAGGATTAGAGACCAGACTCAGGACCTTAACCTTACGCCTGGATCCACCAATGTATGTACAACCATGTTTCCTTAAAAAATTTAGACTATCCTAGACTGAAAAAAGACACACTTGTAAAATAAAATTCTCCAACAACATTTCACACAGCAAATCTCACACAGCTACAGCAACTCCTGTTAACAGTCATTTAAACCACTTCAAACATTACTCTAAGCATTGCTTTCCTTTATAGTGTGTATTCCTTTACAAACAGCACATCTCAATATTCCAGCAGTCCATTTGCCTTCAACTGCATCTGTAAGTAAATTCAGTAATTAGTCTTTTCTTTCAAGGCTCACCTGCTTCACTAATTTAGTTACTTCTAATGGAAGTTCTGAGCAGATTCAATATACTTCACATTTGTACATTCTTATTCAACCAGGCTTATCAGAACTGCAATTCAATCCATAAGCTATGATTTTAGACAATCAACAGATAATATTATTTTAAAAAACAGCCTGCATACAAGGCAGCACTCAGTAGCACTGTGAAGCCGTGACGTGTAAAATTAGCAGGATAGAAGCTTACATGACAAAGTAAACCACATGCCTATGAGCTGTACAAATGAAATGGCAGTGCCTGCAGTACCTCAATCAGTTGTAGGTCTTCTTGGAATCCACACACAGAGAAGACACAAATCTCTAGATTTTCATGGCTTGAGATTTAATTCTTCAAACAATCTTTTGGAATTTTGACCAGGAATATTTTTCTTGAGCAGGAAACATAACTTATGAAGGTGATAGCAACCAAAGATTAAAAAGAATAGAACATTCAAAGAGATCATGAGGTCCTCGAACAGTTCAACAAAAGCACCTCGCCACTGTGTTTCTCCACTTATAAAGGAGCAGATAGAAAACATCAACCATGCAGACCTATAAAAATCAAGCTTTTAACCCTACCTTCTCACTTTGTGTTCCACAGATGATCAGCACAAACAGAATGCTAACGGTAGATGTGAGATGAGCAGATCTTTTAACATTAGTTAGTGATAAGTATGTAGAAGCTTGGTTTGAAAGGAAGAGACAACTGAGCAAAAATACTCGTGGTAAACTGACTTCAACGGGTGATGAAAGTTGCATCCATTCTATCTGATCCAGATATTTTGCTTTGCTACTTTCAACATCCTCTTCTGTAATGACTCAAGGTACACAAAGTATTTGATTTTACATGTGTAAATAAGTGCAGTGGTTTATTGCTATGATCTATCACTTAGGCGTCATAAGAATTAGAGTAGTCAGGTGCACTGGATAATTGCAACCTGTCGATGTTACAGATAAATTTCACATTAAAACAAATTTGTATTTCAGGTTTAAGCCAGTCACTGATCAGGTGGGAGGTTTTCAGGTGAGGAGATTGTTTTTCTTAATTGCTCACTATCAGCACATTGAAACTCTCTTCTAAAGTGCATTGAAACATGGAGGTACTAGCAAAAAAATCAAGATATTGCTTTAGACACGTTTTACCCAGCATCACAATTCTTCTTTTAATGTACTGACCATGAGAAAAATAGCCTGTGAAATACAGCAAAATCATTGTTTTTCATTTCACTGATTAAACAGACAGTATATATTCGTAGGAAAAAAAAAATCTATCAGACTGGTGGAATTACAAATGCCAATCTCATATTTTAAGGTTTGAATCTTAAGGCAGTAACACTGCCTTAACACTGCCTAACCAGTCTCGTACTTTAAAGCTTGAATTTTAAGGCAGTAACACTGAAATAAATCAGGGTCTCCTTACATCCTTAGCGATCTATACTGAGAACTAGGACAAAAGTCAAGCAACATAGTTGAAGACAGAAGCATATTTTATTTTCATATAGATGGTAAATATGTTATTCTTGATCTGCATGGACAGTGTGGCAGATGTATTGTGAAAGTCAGGTGTAATTAATAGTCCTATTGTGAAAGTTTTTTTGGCACATCAAGTAGCAATTTCACACGACACTTAGCATACTCAGGTCTTGTAAACATATCCACTGACATACAACATTCGAGATATTTGCATATCCACATTATTTTTTTCCATTTAAATAAAAAATAATTAAATGTATTTATACAACAGCTGCAAATAGAAGCACAGAATATGCTTTTCGTATAAATAAATCTGAAAAAATGCATTAAGGAAAAAGGCCCTGAGCCAGTAGTGTACTTCACACATTCCTAAACAGACTAGGATTGTTTAATTAAAGATATGAATACAGATAAACATTCAGCTGCATTGTCACCAACAATAATGTTCAGTGATACAACTTGAAAACCTTGAAACAAACTCAACATTTCATTCTAAATAGAACAAGAACTATTAGCACCTTTCTAAAAAGGTTCCTGAGCGTACAGTAAAAAATCTAAAATGAAAACTATAGACAGTTTGTTAATGTTTCCAGAGGCAGATGAATGCTTTTGTCCCTATTTCTGTAATACATGTGAAAATGAGTCTTAGCTAAACAAGCATGGTAGCAGTGTATTCCATAGAAGCTCCCCAGCAGCTATTACGTGGCAATCAGTTTTGTCACTGACAAATTTTGAATGATGAAAAGTTCTGTGTGTCATAACTAGATCACTGAGTTGTCTTTGTCCTCAAGTTCTTGGTCTGATAGTTGCAGTTCAGTCCCAGAACAAATTCCATATTCACAAAAATTACAACCATCCATGGCAGAAAAAGAAAACAGAATAACTCTGACTTCTTGATAACCTCGTAACCTTACACGGTGCTAAATCAGGAAAGTATTTTGTAACAAATAATGAAGAAAAGCACAGCACAGGGTTCCAAACTGGGAAAAGAAGTAGAAAACACACCCATGTCATGAAAGAATAAATGTGAGTGTATTTAAATACACTGTTCTAGAAATCATAGTGTGATGATATGCAGACTCCTTGAAGGTTGACAAGTCTATCAACTGCTTATTAAGGAGAAGTCATACAAAGCATGCAAAAGAAATTATACTGGATTTTTATCTGTTTCCCAGGCAAAGTTATTTGTTATAGTGGTCAGAATCGTAAGTAATGAAAAATAGCTTTTCATTTTATTAAGCATTCATGTCTAACTTCCTTTACTGCAAGCAGCAACAAAAACTTAAAAAAAGGTGATAAATCACTCTACTGTAAATAATCTTAAGTGATTTTAAGATTAATCTATAAAAAAAAAAAGAAGAAGAAATGAACCGGAAATAGCACGTATTTAATCCTTCAGTCATACACCATGAATATATTTATTATGTTTAAGAGATGGATACAGTAAATGACCCTAGAAGTCTTTCAGTGAAACTGGAGATGCTATAAGAGTTCCCTAAGCTTGAGATGCATCAAATACAGAATTTTTCAAAACAGAAGTTTAGCATTAAAGCGTCATTCTGTATGTCACTGAAGTGGACTAGTAGCGAGGGCAAGCAACAAAGCAGGAAGAAATGACTACTTGTGGGAGTTTAAGAAGCGATATCCTTTCAAGTCAGGCTGTGATACCATCTTATAGCTTCCCCAGAATGAAAGTAACTTTTGATTCTGAAGCTGAAACTGGTCCCCAGAACCATTCCTAGGCACAAAGACTGAGAAACTGTAGCTATAAAGGACTGTCTGAAGTAATTCATTTTTCTTGTTTGTAAGGTTTAGGTATTCAGCTTTCTTAAGTGATCATCAGAGCTGACATAAGGAACAAGTTTACAAAAGAGGAATAAGTATGCAGCATTATTTGTTATTGCTGGTCACTAGCTTTTTCAGTAATAAAACATGAAATTTGAATTACTTCAGTGTAGCTAGTACTATCATTTTAATATGCAATTTGTGTTGGATTCATTAATTCACATGTATTCTTCAAGGGAAATATAAAGCTTACTCTTGAATATTTTAAGTTGCACATAAGTACTTGGTTACCATTCCACTGACACTGCTGTAAATGTTTCTTAACAGGCAGAATCTAATTTAATTTTTCTGTTGCAAAGATCAGATGCATATAATTAATAGCTTCTAATAACATAAATGCATTTGGGAAGTCACACTTGCTAATAGGAATAAATCCTGAAATTATTGCATTTGTAAGGCAAATAGACATTGATATTGATTAATTAACAGGGCACAGGGCAAGAGAGTGAGAAGGGATGGAAGAGGCATTACCAAATGAACCAAATGAAATTTGAGGTCCAAAAAGAGAAAAGGAAGAACACTGGCATGTTTAAGTGCTTGGGGAGCAGTTCCATATTTGTCAAGACAACAGTAATATAGAAATTACTTAATGCTGAAGGATACATTTGGAAACTGATTATCACTTGCATATTTTCGCTGCTGGTTGTTTATAATGATCTGTCCATATCTGTATTACGGTTTTTGCAACGCTTACTTAGAGAAGTTTAAGATAGAAAACAATATTAGCAAATCTGTCCTATTACGGCCATTATTTTGTGTAAGAATTAAAACTGATTTCTCTTTCTCCTTTATTAATACTAACGTCCAGTTCTTGCTAGTTTTAACTGATTAAAGGAGTAGGAATTTTAGGACTCCTTTGGGAGAAAAATTCTCTTTCCAAAATACATATATCCTTCGGGAAATTTTATCTGTTTTCCTACGTTCATTTTCATAGAATCACAGAATTGTTAAGGTTGGAAAAGACCTCTGAGATTATCTTGTCGAACCATCCATCTGCCACCAATGTTTCCTACTAAACTCTGTTCTTCAGTAGCACATCTACGTGGCTCTTGAACGTCTCTCCAGGGACCATGACTCCACCAGCTCTCTGAGCAGCCCATTCCAGTGCCTGACCACTCTTTTGGAGAAGTTTTTCCTAATATTCAACCTGAACTTCCCCTGGCACAACTTGAGGCCATTCCCTCTTGTCCTGAATTTTGACCTGCTAGAGATTCATTAAAAGCTCAGGAGAGATATAAAAGCTTTTTTTACTCTTTACTTCATACTTAATACTATCCTGAAGAAAAATTCAAAGTACTAATGCTTTTAGTTTAGCCAGCATTTCCTAAGCAAATATATTAAAATTTCATTTTTAATTCATCAAGTTTTCCTTAATTACATAATACTTCCTGAAGGCTGTCAGATGTAAATTGTATTCCCATTTAAAAACAGATGCCATAGGCGCAAAACTCTTGCTTTATAAATATATTGTTCTATCATGTCAATGTTAGATGCATGAATTCTGATAAAGAAATTAACCGTTTGCATGCATAAGAGTTACTGCCACTTTTAGTCGATGATATATCAAATGCTTTAGTTAAGCCTTTAGTCTCATGCCTAGCTGTTGTCACTGTCCCCTAGTAGATAACTGGAAAGTATTTCTCAAGAATTGCTCATACCATTCTAAAATAGGTGAACTTAACCACCCGCTAAGGGCAAGGATCTCTGTCCTAACATCCATACAAGGTGACCTGAGGAGCCAGCAGAGGCATCTTGAAGTCAAGTGCCTACTTGAAAGCTGGGGAAGCTCAATCCCACTCAAACAGCCTGAGACGAGTATTCTTTTCCCCTCTCCCCTCCGACACTGCCAGGTTAGCCAGCTATCTTGGACCTTAAGGTCTTTAAAAACAAGGTAGTGAACAATAAATAACATTCTTTATTAATTAAGCACCCACACCTGGGGAAACACCGCAGTGCTTGGCAAGCTGCCTGTTTCTTACAATTTAAGAATTAATTTTAGGGTTTTACTTCAGGCTTCTCCTTTTTTTTAAGATACTGTTAATGAAGGCGTTCTTGGAAATATTTTTAGCTATTTCTTTTGTATTGAGATCTCTTTCGGCAATAATAGTTTTGTAGCAAAGTGCTAGAATTCAAGTAGCACTCTGCAAATATCATTCTTCCTCCTATTTGACCACTGTTCACCTGCAAAGATTGTGCAGAAGTACTGAAGACTGCTCCTTATATGCTGCACCTGCAGCACATCTCATCTGCTGCTTTACTCGCAGCTTGCACAAAGAACACTGGAGGTCGCTCTAACTCAAGTATCAATTGGAGCAAGTGTTTTTCAAGATTAAACTGAATGTAGCTGGTTAAATACTGCGTGTGTCATTTGCAACAGCCTGCCAGCTCTTGTGATTATGTTTTAGCGAAACAGCATGTTTACCTCAAGTCTTGGATTCATGTGAATATAAAATACCTGCAACAGACGTTTAAAGAAATATTAGGTTTCTTATGTAGTATAGGTAGGAAGTAAATTTTCCTGAATTCAAAATATAAAAATTAGACATCCAAAATTGTCAAACAAGGGACAATGAGTATATCTCCAGGCTTTCTTGTCTTAGGATACCACATGTATATTTCAGATGTCTCTGAGTCTTCACTTCTTACAGCCTGGCAAAAGGGACTGGAGCGGTCAGACTATGCAGACTAGGGTGTTTCTCAGTCAAGAAAGGCTTAATGCAGAGTAAGTGCTTTTGAGGTAAGTTCCTCAGACTCCAGATCCAAACCCTCAAACCTCAGCTGTCTTGGCAATGCGTGGGCTTATTCCTGTATAGCCATCAGCCAGACAAAAGGTTTCTAGGAGAACAATCTGTAAGCCATCTCCCACTTATCACACAAACCTGTGCTTCGGCATACAGTTCTCCCAAGGATAGGGTCTTACTATTTGTGAGTTCAAACTGGTGTTCTGTAGGTATTTTTGTGGTTGGTCCTGTCCCCCCCCCCCCCATCAGATAAATTTGGTTTAAAGCAGCAGTTTGGATTTTCTGCTCATAAGCAGTGGGAGCATTTCCATTGAATCCTAAGGCCGAGTACAGGCTAAACTCTGTAGATACACCATTCCCATGTCTATAACCTGCCCACTTTCTCATATAAGGCACATAATTGCCTTTCCAGCAAAATTTTCAGTAAGTTTAAAATAAACACTTTCAAAAGGAGATCAGGTAGAAAGTTCAAAATACGGTTCCATTATTTAATATTGATGCTAATTAGTGTAATCAATGAGCCACAAGAATTGTGCTATTCATGTCTGGGACAGTTATTAGGACAGCGATCAAACAAGAGAGTTCTGGTGACATGAACATTTGCTTATTACATGAATTATACCATTCACATGGATTTTGCTTGCAATCAAACCCACATAAAATAGTAATCAAAATACTATTTCTGACTTTAACTTTTTTTAATGCAGGTCAGAAATCTCTCAATATACGTTCTACATAACTCCCATATTTTTTCAGCTTGCAGTCATTGTGAGATGCGTTAGCTATCCAGAATTCTTATGTAAAGAAGTGTGTTCTAACACTTCTGTTAAGAAAAAAATTAAAGAAAAATGCTTCTTCAATATAATACTACTGTTCAGTAGTGTACAGAGGTCTCCAAAATTGCTGTATTAAGTATTACACTTCCTCAATAGAATTCAATACAAGAATTATTTGGGCAGTCTCAAGACAAATGCATTTAGACTGAGAATTTAAGAATCATTTTACTGCTATGTTTCAGTGTCCTCAGAAATGGCTGGAACTACTACCAAATCTCAGCTCTGATGTACTATAATTCAGTTCCCTTTGACTCTGAGTAATAAAAATGTTAATACATTTCATAGTACCTTCTTAAAACAGGTTACTACTTGTGTGGAGTTGAAGTAGTCTATTTTCTGCAACAGAAACAAATCTTCAGCTTAACCATTAGTACAGGAGTAAACAGCTTTGCTCCTTGTCCTCAAATCCTTAAAAACATTGAAATAACATTTGTACTACAAACCCCAGCAAGTCTTTCCTGGCACTTACACCTGAAAAGCACTTGTTTCTCCATCAACATCATCTCTGACTGTCCACTTCTATTCTTCTTCTGTACTGCATACAACTATACTTGGTCATACTGAAAACACTGTTTCTCTTCCTCCTGCTCTTCATGTATTTGCTATTTACTGAGCAACAGTACATGTATTTGTTATTTACATGATAATACGAGTGTGATATGATGTTTTTCACCTTCATGTAGATGCTACTAGGTATACTATGGGCTTATAAAGACAGTATCTTAGCAGGCATCACACAGCTTGTGCAAGCCTTTCCCAAGCAGACCAAACTACACAAACACCAGCAAAACATCAAGTCAAGCAACCAGTAACTAAAACAAAGGTTATCATAGCGCTGAACTAACAAGCTGGGTGGGGGATACAAAGTACAGTAAGAGAACCATTCTGTATGTTCATGCTTATAAAGTATTCCTCATTATCTAAAGCACACTAAGCAGCAAGAACACAAACTCAAGACTGAAAAGAAGGCTGGGATTTTTTTCTTAGACATATCTGCACTGACGCAAGAAGATGTCCAGGAGGGCAGTCACAAATAGCTGACAACGGCACAAAGTAAAACAGGCTCCTAATAGCTGCTGTCAAGCACATGAAGATAGAAACTCGCGAACTGCAGCTTTCTAACTGTATTAACTTAAACTCAAATGATAAAAAGCATTTGCTACGTACTGCTGAAGTCAAACAAGAGCACTGAGTTCTGTAGTGCTACGGAAACAGCTGTGCTTTCTCATGTTCAGCTCTCCTGTATATCCCCCCGCTCGGGTTCCAGAGAAAGGCCCTAAAAGCTAACGGGATGAGCCTATTTTAATATCTGTATGAACTTACCCCAATACCAAAAATATTGCTGGCTTAACAGATTATTGACATCAGTAACTCATACAAAACAAAACGGGCCAGGGTGGAATTACACCCAGCACCACTTTGGCTGTTGTTTAAAAAAGGCGTCTTTAGAAAAAAAAAAGTCCTATGATAGACCACTTTTTAATACCTCAAAGAGCAGAATTAGCAAAAACAGAATACGGCCTCAACACCGCAGAAAAAACGCATATCCTGATACATATGTAGTTCATAGGCTCACTACCGAACTCAAGAGTGCCGCAGAAGCTCCCGAGCACGCCTGATTTCCAGGAACAAACAGACCCTCTTGCCGCGGACTGAATAACCCAGCGGCACGGAAACCGATGCTTCTTTTCCCGAGATTTATTTAAAAGAACCGAATCCGCCGCCAAACGCAGGGCGGGCGAAGCGAGGGCGGCACGGCGCTGCCGAACGCCGGAGGAGGACGGGCACGGCCGACAGCTCCGTTTGGGGCGGGACGCCGCGACGCGGCAGCTCCTATTGGTAGTCCGCCGCGTTCGGGGAAGGGAGAACCGCAACAGGAAGACTCGATAAGGACTTGTGCCCTGGCGGTGTGTTGCGAGAAGCAGCGATGGCCGAGTGGTTAAGGCGTTGGACTTGAAATCCAATGGGGTCTCCCCGCGCAGGTTCGAACCCTGCTCGCTGCGGCCCGGAAGGGCTTCTCTTTTTCTTTCCCTTTCTTAAGTACTCTGTTACTTCTCTTTGTCATGCCTTCTTTCGCCGCTGGAAGTGACTTTATTCCACTGCTACTCATAACGTAGTGCTTTCAGAGCACTCCTTTGCTTTTATAAAACAAGCAAACAAACCAACTGCAGTATGTCACAAGGCAAATTTCCAACACGAGAACTAAAACATCTGTGAAAAGCAGCAACAGAGGTAGGAGGAGGGAGCGCTGAGCTCTGCTGCTGAGCACCCCACAGCTCATCACACCCTGCTCCTCTGTAGCCAGAAGAGAGTGCCCCAGCACAGAGCTGGGGGTGTTCTCCTCCACCATGCCCTACAGCTGATAAAATTAAGTAAGCTCTTCCTAGCAGCAAACTGTTCTATGCTGACTGTATTTCCTTCTTCACACTTCCTTTTTCCATGAAGGAAGCTGGGTTGATTGCTCCCGTATCTCCAGTAAGGGAATACTGTATCATCTCTTATCATTTACAGCTTTCTGCTCATATGCACATACAATTTTAAGAGTGAATGCGTTTCAAATAACGATTAAAGAAGGAACACAAAAACAACTTCCTTTCCATTTAGAAGAGCTAATTTTCTTTAATCCTTCAAGAATGCCAGTTCTCCTTTGTTGGTGTTTTTTTTTTTCCCCACAAGAAGATCCCACACATCCTGCTAATCTGGGACAGATGCGAGCTCTGTTTTGTGTAACGATGTTTTGGGTAGAATTACAAAATAATAAAAAGCTTTGAAGGAGTCAAAATGTAAAACAGAGTGGGTGGGCTTTTTTCTTCTCCACTACAACTGACATTTTTCTTTTTTTTTCCCCCCACTGACTACTTTAGAACTATAAAGAAATCAAAGTACGTATTTTGGAAATAAGATGTTTAAACACAAAGTACCAACACACTAATTAGTTCTCAGAAAAATCTCATCTTCAACATGCCATTCTATCACAACCTCGCTAGCGATGGAAGCATCAAATGCCAAAACAAAGGGTTATCTTAAACTCTGAATTGCAAAATTATAAGTCAGTGTGTCAGAAAAGCAGTGCAAATCTCCTACTTGAAACTGATTTTCCCTAAATTTTGCAGTAGTAAAAAAAATAAAATAAAAACATCACTAAGCAGGAGCAAACACACAAGTTATTTCCCACCCACACTCTTCACTGAGATTTATGAAATTGTTCCCATCAAGACTCTGTAGCGGGAGAGCCATATGGTTTTAATTGCAGTTACTCTTTGTAAGGGTGTGGTTGTTTTTAGTAATTACAGAAGAGAGAAATTAAGGACTGCCAGACAGACTACTTAAGCTATATGCACATTAGCAGCACTAGAGTCTTGGGTTCAGGTCTCTCCTTTGTTTTTCTTTTTAAAACTCAACTATAAGAGTGAGAAAAAGCAGCAATGAATCCAGTACTAGAGTCCAGGCCCCAAAAGCTACACACGGGCATAGCAACATACTGTTCCATCTGTCTACAACTCCGCACAATTTTCTGCCCCAAACCTGGCTCAGGGTACCTCTAGCAGAGGAATGCTTAAGATATCCAAGCTCCTTTTTATGATGAGCTACCCATCCTGAAGCAAAAAACGTTGTCCTTTGGCAGTAATAGATCTAGCAAAGGCATGAGAGTTCTGGGAAAGACTCAGATACATTAGAAGTGAGTACAGGTAGCAGAAAGTACCATAATCACCAAAGTACAAGCAGTTGGAACAGTCTACTTCTCCTCTGCACTTCACTGCACGTGATCCAGCTCCCCTTCCCCTAGGTATCATTCACACATGGTTGTTCGATCAGAAAGGAAGGGAGCTAGCAGTCAAATACCCAGCAGAAACCTGGAGGCACCATGGCAATCAACTGCTAGAAAAGGAGCAGCTCTGACAGTCCTGATAAGTCTAGTTTCTGTATGGACTGAAGTCTGGGTCATACTACATCTCCTTGGACGTACTGCAGGCTTTTGGTGCCACAATATTTGATATCTTCAGAGAAGCAGTTTAACAAAGCAGCATGAAAATCTTTTTACCAAATATGCTGAAAACTAGACTGCACACCAAGAATCTTCTTAACACTGATAGCAAATCCCATATTTTACAAGTAATCCCTCTCATTCACTGCCTCACCAAAATAAGGGAGCAAGAGCAAAGCATTGAGATGTTCTAGAAAGGAAAAAAAATAGCTTTCTATAACTTCCACCACCTGTGGCAGGTTGCGATATACACCAGAGACCTCAGACTCATAAAGCTTCTCAGTCTCCACGTTGTGCAGCACTGTAATTATTCAGACACAACCCTTTCAAAGCTGGGACAAGCAGAAAAGACCGCAAGAGTCTTACTTTAATTAACATCAAAGGAAGAAACAAGTACAGCAAAAGGTAAAAGAGCAAAAATACACAGTGCACACGTCAAAGTGGAGGCTTGGTGACTCATTGCTGCAGGACAAGCACATGCACTGAGCTGCAATAAAAAACCCCGCATAAACTAACGGATAAGTATCACCTCATCTGACAGGGACAGAACCCGATGGCTTTCTGATTTGCTTTATCTTTTGCTGTGTAATATCACCAGCTTTATAACAGCTTTGCTGCTTATCTTCCCAGCAGTCTGACTTCTTGTTTCAGGATATTAAAGAGTATGATAGCAATGTTTGTGATCAGGAAATTAAAGGTAGTCAATATCTCTTTTAATCATCAGGATACCTTTATTATATAGCTTATGAACTGTATTTTTTTTCTTTTTTCTTTTTTTTTTTTCCTGTCTTTCCTGAAGAATAAAACGACCATTCGGGAAATGACCTTACCTACCATCCAGCTTTATTCAACTTAAAGTTCTTAAGTCCTACATAGTTTGTACTCATCAACATTTTATTTCTTACGTTGCCATTTGGGAAACATTAGCAAAATACTTAGCAAAAGAAGAAGTTTGCAAAGGACTAGAATATTCTCAGTCTTACAAAGCCAGGAATTACAGCAGGGATTTGAAATATATTGATTTTTATAGTACAGGACACACCAAGTCAGATTCCCCAGATATCCAGCTGGTTTGGGGTTCTTTGTTATCTACGTAAACAACTCATTAGAAGAGCTAAACAGGAAAGTGGGACCTTATCCCCCAACCCTTGCAGGTGACTGCCCCTTCCCCAGATAGTGGCTTACAGCTCCTAATCATCAGACACCACCTGTGTCTGTTGCTGGCCTTTCACAGCTGTCACCATTAGACTAAGAAAGCTAAATTCTGCCTTTGGCTACTAAAAAGCCACATACACCAGACTGTTATAATTACAACTTTTCACAGCTCAAGTGATACCGCATACATCCCCTCCACCAATTTATGTCTAAGCATGATTCTTAGCCAAGTAAGTTACGTGCTTACCAGTGCAGAGGCCAAGGCACTACATTATCACAAGCAACATCACGCAGGCCAATGGATCCTTCATGCTACTAGCGACCAGGCTTCAAATCCCAATCAGATACCCAACTAAATATATATTTGGAAAAAAACAAACAAACAAACAAACAAAAAAAAACACCTTCTGCTTCAGAAGGAGTGGAAATTAGGCCCCAGCTCATCAAGCACTGAGTAATTTATCAGGTGTCCATGGTTTTCCTTTTTATAATTAGGGAGAACAAGGGTGCCCACTCACTCCAATTAATCATTCCTGCTGGCCAGCAGGTGAGGTCCCACCACTACTGCTCCAGAGTTCAAACAACCTGTACAGATTCCTCGGGTTTTCCAGTACTACTGGTCTTGCTAGGCGTAACACCAAAATGTAATGGAAAGTGTAGCAGTAACAGCAGAGCAGCAAGGTCTTAGGCTGCAGCAAGTGAAGATATGCTCAAATGCAAAAGCAGTGGACACAAAAACAAAAGAAAGAAGCTGCTTACCCTTGGAAGGCCTCAGGTATGGAGGAAGCTCCATCAAGATACCCCCACCTCCACTGCCAACCCCTAAATGAGATCTGGGAAGGGGTGGATCCTGGCTCCATCCCTTCTGGTCACTCAGGAAAATTGCTTGCACCTGAGCTCCCCTGGGTTGGCCCTACCTTCCTACCAGGTGCTCAATCACTGGTTCAAGCCCTGATTTAGTATTTCTGCTACACTAGGAGCAGGTTAATTCAGTTCTGTTTGAAACACAAAAGAATTGGAACTTTTCAAATGTATAAATAAGCGTAAGAAACGTCTGTATCAGAATACTGGAGCATCTGAATCTGACTTCTTCATTAGGGTAAATACCAGATTACTCATCTCTAGCAGGTATTTTGCAAAACGTGGTGCTCAGAGTCTTCATGATATCTGCAACTATTCATTTATAAAAAACATCCAAAGGTGTTTTGGCCAAACACACCACTTGCAATGACTTAAGGAAGTTTTATTGTTCCAAGACCTCCTATATGCTCACATGTCATTAGGTGCTAAATCATCAACTAAAGCACCCTCTGGAAGTAAAATGGGGAGGGAAGGCTGATCCCAAGCAGTGCAGCTAGTTGCATGTCCATCTTTTCAGAAAGAAGAGAAAAAAAAACCTATTTGTATCCTTTACATGGACTAGTGCTGCTTCTGCTCCTCTCCTTTCGCCTTATTTACTGTCCTGTGCTTAAATGGACTGAAATTCTTTCTGGGGCAGATACTTTTCCATAGAGAGAAGTAAATATGTAATAATATTTAGCAGGTATTACAAAGAATTATTACTATCATCTGTTTTCAGCTGCAAAATAGACAAGGGAAAAGAACACAGAGTAATTTTGTGTAAGCAGGATGATGCATTGTAAAAATAGCTGTCACTACTGATGCCATCAAAGTAGGATCAATGCAGCTGTAACAATAGAACGGCATTACTTTGAGCTTTTATAAACAAATTGGTGCAAATGCTACTGGAGTTATCTCCAGTATCAGTTCCTGTAAAGAAAACTGGCATCAGAACAATACACATGTATCTAATGATACGTACACACTATCTCTATTGCAGTGGCAGGTATTTACATCACAGCTTGTCGCAAATTAACACCAAGCAGAAGCATGGTAGGACAGACAGCACATCATACCACTGGCACAACAAGGCCAAATGTGTTTCTGCAGGAAGAACAGACGTCATACAATTGTCTGCATGTTGAGAAAAGGCCACAGTTCTTAGATTAGACTTTCCACTGATTCCCAGGATTCATAGCTGGACTCCCTTAAGTGTTTCCCTACTCATAGGACAAGTAACAAGAAACTCAAGAGGGATCTCTGTGAGGAGCAGAGTATTTCATTTCAAAAAATAAAAAATAAAAAGACAACAATCCTTTCTGTATGCATGTAGTTTTATTTGTTGTCAGAATCACTTGCCCACACAAGAACACAGCATCAATAAGCTGACATATCAGTCAGGATTACAAAGAAGGAAGCAAATGCAAAATACAAACAACACAGAATTTGAAAGTCACTCAACATTTCAAAAACTTATCACATAAGATGTTAAACACATTAGTGCAGGCTGGCCTGGTTCTTCATACTTAGCATACAGAATCCTGATATGACCCTGTCTGCGAGGACACAGAGGGAATAAAGTAACTATTAAGCTAGGACAACGCTGGCACACATACAAGTGGTATCAGATTTACACCAACAAATCTTAACAAGAAGACTTTCTGTCCAATAAAGCAAGGTTCTGAAACTGCCTCCTAAAACAAACGGTGCAAAAAGCTTACTTATTATGATACAATGCAAGTGATTTTTGAGAGTGCTTGATCCACCATGGTTACCTGCTGGATAATAATAAGGTTCTTGTTTAATTTAAATTGTAAAATTACAACTGTCCAACAAGTAAGGCTTGTAAAAGTATTGTCAATGCGTGCATTACAAATCACTGCAGTAAGTACAGTGCAGTAGAGTAGAGAATCAAAGTACATAGTTTAGAAGCAAGCACAGTTATAAGTTCACTGTCATACAGCTTTTGGTAGATTGTCATTTAATAGAGTAATATCCTGGAATCTAGCATTGACTTTCAGTTCTGCCGAGAATACGTTATTATCACAGAACTAAAAAAAAAAATATTACTTACTGCACAATATTTAAAACCACAAGAAACAGTATATAAGAAATTAGATAACTACACCGTATCTAGATAACTACATTAATACTGAGAAGGGCTCTGCTTACTGAACCTTCTTATTAAAACAGATCTCCACCTGTAATGCTCATAGAACGTGTGTTAACAGATACAGATGTTACATTCATTCAAACAACGTTCAAATCACAATGAATGAACACAAAATACAAATAACTTAAAACTGCTGCAAAAAAATACTGAATTGTTGAATAGATGACCTCACACTCCTGTGTATTTTCCATTTTAGATCTCATAGTTTCTGAATTTCCTCAAAAGATCTGATGGGGCATCCCCCGACCAGCGGAAACGTAAGTGCCAGTAGTTTGCCTCTGAAAATCCTGGGGGGAAAAAAATAGAGAGAGAAAGGCAAGTAAATTATTACAAACCTATAATACTAAGTTGTTTGAAATAATAACAGTTAATCTTCCCCCAGAAAGCAAATCAAAAATTAGTCACTTTCAAGTGCTCTTGACTAGCAGGGACAGCTTCTGTGTTCTTGGCACCATTTGAACAAGAACTAAAGCAAACACCAAATTTCAAGAAATATCACCTGAAAAGAGTCCAAGGGAAAGCAATAAGAATTACGAGAACTCTAAAAAGCAGAACTTAGAATGAAAGAGTGAACAAAAAGTGCTTGCTTAATCTCAAGAAGGGGACAGAAAAGGTGACAGGATTAGTCTCCAAGCATGTGAAAGGCAGCACCTTGAAGGGAAGGTGTACTGACTACACACAGGGGAGTTGAGGAGTTTTTTAGCTCCTTACCTACATATGTTTTTTTCAGGCCCAGAACTATATTTTTATGATCGATTAGCTGTGAATACTAAAACATGATCCTCCTACATCAGGAAGCTGAAGCCTGTTACTAGACTTACTGTTAAACTATTTCATTCAGGTTGAAATGTACGTGTTGAGTTGTAGTCTGTAACTCTCCTGCACTAGCAGAGAGAAACCAAATCTACCTCCATTTAAAATGAGCATCCAGTATTACAAATTTTCTTGGATGAAACCAAAGAAAGTTACCAACATGCTAACATCAGGAATGAACACAGTTGTGCATATAGGCTCTGAAAAATAAATACATTCTGATGACCACATTTATTAACACATATATGGGCCCACTGGATACATTAAGTAGGCATTTCATGGGTTTGATTTTTTCACCTTCAAATCTATGAAGAACATACAAAAACATCAGATATTGCAAGAAAGAAGATACCTTCAAAGAAAGCTTACTATCACAAGGAACAAGGTGACATTTTGTTTACTTGGAAATTTAATTCCTTTACAAAAGTCTACAAAGCTGATTTAATTACCTAAATTAACAAGTAGTATAACGTTGTAAGTTATTACTTTAAAATACTACATTTTTTAGTTACATCTCACCAACGTTTGTAGAACCTTATCTTCTGCATTCTATAAACACTTGTTATTAAGCTAACTTTTGTTTCCCTCCCAGTTTACGTTAATTCCCTGTTCAGTCCAACTGGGAAGAAATGACAGCACTTGGTTTAATAACATTTCTCTGATAATATATATCTAACATTATGAAACTGCTGAAGTATGAAACAGAACAGAGGGCGGCCTTAGTGCTAAGTTAAATTTGGTTGAGGTATACTAACCTAAAAATAGATATGAAATACTAACTGGCCAGATGATAGAATGCTGGATTTAAAGAAAAAGGAAAAAAAAAAGGAACCTAAATGGCTTATGTAATATGGTATCAAGTGCAGGCTTTTTTTTTTTTAAACCACTGAAAATAATTTATTATTTTTACCCACTTTGATCTAGCAGGAAAAGTGAGTCTTTCATTTTGATTTAAGAATAACCAACATTGGTTTTACTAGGTAGCAGGCAAAGAAACTGGGGGCAGGGAGGGAGAAAGGCCTGAAAGCTTCAAAAACAACATGAAAAAACAAATCCTAAAAGCTATAACAAAATCCCAAACCAAAACCACATTAAAAAAAGCTACCAGGTGTGTTATTCTGGAGAATTCTTCATGACTAAAAGCCTCAGTTTCAGGACTGTCCTGCCTTCTGCAGTCTTCTGTGACTGCTGGTTTTACTTACTTGGGGAGTCTGGATTCTTTGAAGACTGTGGTTTTACATCAGGAATTGCAACATCTTGCTCCCTGTTCCCATCAGACAATCCATCTTCATCGTTTTCAGTTTTCTGGGTCCAAATCTCATTAGTTAAGTTGTTGCTATTGTTCAAGTCAGGAGCTTCCAGCATTTGATCCTTCTTATTTTGGACAGCCCAATGCATTGACTATAGAAAAGCAAAGATAAAAAATGATGCACCAATTTCTATGCTTAAAAAAAAATAAAATTATTTTTTCTTTCTACAGTGTTATAAATAGTTAAATAAAGTACATACTAGAGAAGCTTGCAGGTGAACAGGATAAGGAAACGTGGTAACATACTACAAACAGCATTTGAGAGGATAGCTTGTGTCAGGCAAAGACAAAGAACAAAACCTAGATGTATGCCAAATGACTTGAGACACTTTTAAGAGGGCTTGAGTGACTTCTACTTCCATTTTCAAAGCTGCCTTTAACTTCAGTGCCCCTTTTAAAAGCCATTTTGAAAATTGTGAAATTTTGAAAGCTTTTACCATTGAAGTCTGCAGTATGACTCCTGTTTGGAATTGAACTACGCTTGGTGAGATACTTCCATCAAACACTTAAACTCAGGCATGATGGTTCAGCTGAAGAGGCTCTCAAACATCAATAGTAAGCAGAATTAAGGCAGGCAGGATTGGAAAGCAGAACATTCATGCACCTGTCTAAATACCTGACCATGTGGATTTGTAACAATCATGCACCGTAACAATGCAGAAAATAATCAAACATTGTGGAATTAGAACCTAGTAGAAACACACCAGCAAAATTAGCAGGGAAATCAATCCGCAGAACATCTACTTCTAAGCTATAATGTGTAGATGATACACATGAAAATGGCAATCTGAAGAATTTACTCTAAAACTAACAGCCTAACACCAGACTACGAATGGTCTTCTATGGAGCCCTCCAGTGTCATCTGAGTTTCCTCAGAAATCATTCTGCACCATCCCAAAAACCCACCACTGGAGAGCTGTGGCAGCTCACCCTCTCCCACCGGAGCATTTCTCCTGTGTAAATCCCACCTCCTCTCTCAGTGCCCAGACCTAGACAACACCAACCGTTTTCACAGAGCTGCTCAAGGCCTCCCACTCCTGGAAAGGAATGGTGATTTTGCTTCTCCTCCAGTAGTCATAGCGCGCTCGACTCTCTTCATGAATAAGAACCTCCTTAGCTTGCTGCAGCTTCTGGAAATTCTCCACTACAAAACAACCCAAAAAGATGCTAAAGCCAATACTTGTTTTCAATGAAATCAATTCAGGTCTGCCAGCAGCACAAGCTAAATTGACAAGCAAAACCGACAAGCACATAGAGAAATCTAAATATAGTGAAAATTAACTAATTTGTTCATTTAATTAGGTAGCTTTTCCACATATGCTACAACGTTATCATGGATACCTGACTGCGCAAATGAGAGCTCTTATTTCTCCCTACAGGATAATCTTTCATTAAATGGTTACTAAGGATGCAGCTGCACATTACTATTTGTAGAAAGGTTATAATGATTTCGATTTATCTAAGAGCCACCTGTGTTACAGTGATCTATTACTATTATTATTATTATTCATGTATTCGAGTTTACAAATCAGATTTCTTTTGAAATAAAAAGCCCAATCAAAACTGATAAGCTCTAACCAAACAACAGACAACACGTTGGGGAGGCAGTTCTGCAAAGTTTCCTTTTTCTAGTGTCACTAGTATTCAATAACCATAAAGTTATTTTAATTACTCTTTACTGAGCTTAGTTAAGCTGATGAAATATAAAACCACAAGCTTTCACCAGCAATCTGAAAAGGCATATAACGTAAACGCAGCATGTTTGGGTAAACGGGGCATAAAATACTTCTTGATAAAACATTTCTAATATTTGGCACTTGGCCTCCCCTGAGTTACTGAGCTTCACTGACTTCAGAAGGAGCTGTGGGGCTATGACCATGGAACAGTTCCTTGTTACCCTGCCGCACGAGTCAGAATTTGCTGCAGTCTGTTATGCTGATTCCACTGGCACTTGTGTTAATCAGTAAATCAAATACTAGCTATGAGGTTATTGTTAACAGGTGGTAGATAGTCTCTCAAACTCCAGATCTCAAGAGGTTTCTTGTCAGAGAATACCGAAGTGAGACATCCTACCTATTTTGCCATTCAACCTCCTCTTGCCAACTCAATGAAACAGGATGACACGTCAAGAGGGAAAGGCAAGCTGGCTCAGAGCTCTGCTGGAGGCAGTAGGGCAGGAGCCTCCCATAACAGCCACTGCATTCACAGCTCTGCTATCCCAGGGGAGTGTTTACAGTGAAACTATTAGGAAGCGATCCACATGAAAAGCTTCGTGCATTAACCAAAATGAAAAGAATACTTAATTATTCTACAGTCATTTTTTAGTTGGGACCATAATTACGATCAGAACAGTTGCAAGAATATAAACCATCCAAACAAAGATGAGCATAGATTAGATTAGAGCTGTCTTTTGGTTATAAATGGGTAAGACAGTCTCCAAATAACTTAGGTGCTGCTTAGACGTCACAGGTATGGCTTGGACATGATGAACTGTGTGCTTAATTGAGACATCAGCTGATGTTCTGCAAACAGATGGCTACTCATGTGGTACTGGCTTCTCTTTATTTCCAATAATTAAATTATACTATAAGAAAGTGAAGTACATTTCATATGACCCTGATTATCTCGTTCCTGGACGCAAATTAACTAGTTGACGTAAGTGTGACATTTGAATACCACTAGGCTTGGAAGCAGTCCAACTTCATAGGTCTAGGAAGGGCTACACGCCATAAACAATTTCTGGATTCCTACCATAGGAATCAATTATTAAAGAAAGAAGTCCTAGAAATAAATAAAAAAACAACTAGTGACTTCCTGCTCTGACCATCTATGAGTGTGCAAATGTTGGAACAGAATATTAAAGCCTTCTATTTAAAGACAAAAACGCTCAATACACATGACAATTAAAATGTATTGGGCAAAAGAATATTTAGTAAAGTTTTAAGGTTGAATTTAATGCCTTACTCATTTTATTTAACTTAGAAAAAGATTATTTTTAAACAGAAAAATACATACCTGCTTTGGGGTTTCCAGGGTGTTTGTCAGGATGACATTCAAGGGCTTTAATCTTAAATTCTGCAAGAATTTGTTCAACCTAAACAGGGTATCAGATTTGAAGTGAGTAAACACACAGAAAAGATGGTCAAATTTGCTCTCTGAAAGGGGTTGGGAGAACAACAAAGAACGTTGAAAGATTCTTCTCCTATTCATTTCACAAACTTTTAGCACAGGCAAAATAGGCAACAACAACGACCTATCAGTGATAGTAATTTCATTATCCACGCACTCATCCTTATTTTGTTTTGATGAAACTTGGTCATCCAGTATAGTGAGTTAGCTTCGAGAAAAACAAGTAAAGATCACATGTGCATAGTAAACTTAGCCAGAACCACATGGGTTATCTAGCTTAGATACCACAAAGCTAGACAAAGAACAGATCACAGTCTTCCTGTCAAGTCAATATTCTGGGCGAAGGCTGGTGTAGAATAGAACACGTTTGTAATCAGTATATGAATATTGACATATATTACTTTAAATTAATTACAAGTTCCTACATTTTATAATGCCATAAGGTATTATAACCTCTGGAAAAGCAAAGAGAGATTAACGGCTAACAAAGCACAGGAAACCACAGTAGCTGGGGTTAGGCTTTGATAGTCAAATTTTCAATTTTCCATAGCATGTTGTTGGCTTCTGAATTATAGGAAGAAACATTTCTTTATTCCATTCTGTATCTCAAGCTTAGACAAGAATTCCTCCTAAGATATCAGTTAGCTATCATTTTTTCCATGCTAGAAAAGCGGTGCACATAAATTCATCATCCTTCATACTCTGATGTCCACATAAAATTTAAATGAAATATTTTACAACTAAGTTACATCATCACTTTTCTGTAAAACAGAAGTGCATGTCACTGAACTAGATGGCCAAATTTTGTGGGAAAAGTTTATGTGACATTTATACAAAAATACATTCAGTTTACATAAAAAAAAAACCCAGTGATATATTTTACCAAAAAAGATATCTTATACCTACTAGAATAACACTGTTCTTGTATGAAGGATGTAGAATAATTATCACCTCAGCCTCTCCAGTATGAAGAGGAACTAGGTGTCTATGAGCCCAATGCTGCAAGAAGCCAAGAAAGAATGCCTTTTTTTTTCTTTCCCCTTGAATGTATTTCAACAGCATTTCTCTACTCGAGACTATTTGTGCTTAAATTGAACCAGGTCAGATCAGCACAGGGCATGAAAATACTATGAGTGTGCGAGACTAAATTCACTTCTGTACAGGCCTAAAGGAGGGTGCATAGAACTGTACTGCTGTTATGTACTGTACTATCCTGTACTGCTACAAATACTTGATGCATTTAGGAATCAGTGTGATTGCAAAATACCTGTAATGCTTCAAATTCTTTGAAATGCTAGTAGTAGTCACGCACATTGTCCTGAGAGGAGGAATCATAGTACTCGGTCCACTTGTTATCTCAGTTTGTGCTCCCATGTCAAAAACAATGCAGTAACATCTGCTGCTTCTCTCGGTAAATAGCACTTGACAGATTATTTCTCAGGACCCATTGGAAATTATTCCACCTTTTGAATTCCATTTTGAAGCAATTTGAAAAATCATTATCACATGCGCGTGAACTATCCATTAATTAATAAGCCCGTAAGGTATTAATGTGAGCTAGGAGATGAGAAACAGCATCTGCAAAACAAGCCTAGATAGGAACTTTAACACTGCCCTCTGCTGGGATGTCACATTAGAAGTTCTCTCAGGGAAAGCTTTCAATTACCTTCTGCAACAGACCTAACATGCTTACTAATTGGCTTTCAGTGACATAAATTATACCAATCATTGACCACTACGACAAATGAAAGCATCTGATTAAATTTACTGAGCAAAATATAGCTTTTATCCACAGTGAATTTACCATTTGTTAAGGCAGAGTAATCAAAAATCCCTCTTCAAAATGTGAACATCATTCCAGCAGCTAGCTTAAAAAATAATAACGTACCACTAACCCAAACTATCCAAAAACATTACATGGACATCTTTAGGTGGAAGAGTATTGAAGTACAAACTGTATGACTGCTGACATAGTTCAACCTACAGTATCCATCTGCCAACAGCAACAAAAAATCCTAACGCTGGTTCTAAGTCATTGAAATTATCATTTAAAAATCATTAATATGACAAATGAAAGAGATGCCCTTTCTGTTTTTCTTCCCAACAATGAATGCAACTTTTAAAAATGAAAAAGGGATAAGTATATACTTGAGAAACTCAATAGCATCGTCAGTCACCGACAGCTCTGAACTTTCAGTTAGTTGCATATAGATAGCTTCTTCATCTTTTAAAACTGCAATATGTTATTTGCACATTGGCAAATTTATGCAGTTGGCTCATACTATAAAGCCACATCACATGTTGAACTAAAATATTTAATAAGCCATAGTTTCACCTGTATCTGTAATACAATCCTGTTTCATAAGACCTTTTTCATGTGAGCCTCGTTGTAAGATCTGAACGTCGGCATATAGATCAGAAAAATGAGCTTTGCAATGGGAATTCTGAGAAAAGTATAAAGAAGGAAGGTTTGCAGTGCATTTCAAACAGTCCTACCTTTAGAGATTAACAATTTCAAATCCCCCCTGTGGATATAAAAGGACATTCAAAATGTTATTAAGCTGGAGGGGAGGTGGGAAAGGCTCTTACCGTAGATAGTTCATCACATCCTAGCAAGTTGTAGTAATCTTCCAACTCATCCAGTCTGCAGTTCAAAATTGCATCCATCTGGGCTGGTCCAGCAGGCTTTTTCAAGCTGAGGCACAGCGGGTTTAAAACACAATATCAATACACAGCTCACAAATGGGTTTAATAGTAGCCCAGGGAAACGGGCGATTTCTACACAGGTCTGCAGCTCTCTCCAGTGCTTTTTAATACAGAGAGCTGACACACATGAATCATCTTGAATTCTCTGCCTGCCATTGGTCCCTGCAGGATGCCAATCTGCTTGCACAAACCTGCCAATGGCAAAGCTCCCTGGGATTTGTAGTCACCCAAGTCACCAAACTCTGTGTCTCCTCCAAACTGAATCCTGGATTCTCTGTAAAATCTAGCTGTATTTGAGATGTAGATTCTGCAGATAGCCAGTTCAAGTCAGTTTCACTGACTTTATGCTCTTATGCACCAGGGCCTATATATTCTAAAAGGTATTTTCTGCTTTATTTTTAAGTGATTGCTTCCAAAATGATGATGACCGGGCTGCACACTTCTGTCAATGAAGTCCCAACCTTGCCTTCAACAGAAAGGTAAATCCTTGTCTGTGAAGGATCACTAGCACACATACATGTTATTATTCAAAAACAAACAGTTCACTTCTTTTGTACAGTTGCATGTCTATCAGAACTAAGCCTATGAAAAGACAGCATAAAAAGATAATAGACTTACTGTCTCCTATCAAAAGAAAGAAGTTGCCAGTTATTTCAAATTGCGCCCTAGAGGCTTGTATCATGTGCACAACACCTTCTTTGTATTTCATTTCAAAGCCAAATGAGTTTTACATTTTAATTTGAACTATAATTAACCATCAAGGTCTCAGTCCAACAAAGCCCACATTCACATTTAACTGTATTCTCCTACCATCTATTGATTTTAAAAGGTAGTACCTAGGGCTAACAGTAACCACATGTTGAAACCTTTCCTCTGGAGCTACATTTTTACTTTCCCCATTCCATAATGCAAGGTGTTTAAAGTCATAAAACACTGCTGATTCTTTAAACTAACACTTACACTGCCTCAAATATTTATGTAATCTTAGATGCAGTAGCCTAGGAGAGACTATGCAAAATAGATACACGTGGTATGATCAAAGCTATCCCAGTGCTACGTGAAGCAGCGAAGGACCTAGTGGCCATTCAGAACTGTTTATAAAACATGGAATATGTAAACCCCACGTTTATAATTGCTATGGTTTACTCTACGTTATTATTAAATATAGTAGTAATCTTCTGAAATTATCTACGTAATTACCTACTACTTCAGGGCTGCATTGTCTGAAAGTTCTTACTTTACTGTATGTTCAGAGAGCCTGCTAAGATTATGAAATACATAAAGCACGTGAAAGAAAGAAGCAGTAGTATCAAACAGCAATGCGTGGGCCTTGGTGAAACTATTTTAACTAGAAAACATTGGTGTATTTCTCAGAGCATATAAAACAACAGATTCTTTCCAACAAAGTGGAAGAATGAGCAATTACAAATCTCTCCCTCTTCTCCATTCCGTACTTAATAATGAACCACAAAAGTATAATAAAGAAAGGAAAGCGTTTTAGCAAGAGATCAGGTAAATATTTAAATAGATAGTCCTTTGGGGGAGGACAAAAAACAAACAGCTGTCCCACATCCCCAGCAGCACTCCTGACATACCGTTCTTGGCCAAGTATTTCTTGCGTATTTGCATAAGGTGAAAGGGAAGGATCTTTTTAACCCCTTTTTCCTGCAGGTTTCAGTGTCTGTTTTTGTGCCACAAAGTGAACTGCAGTTTCAAGAGCAGGATTCAGCTGACAAAACCCTAAGCCTTGCAAGCTTTTTGTTCACAGGGAGTTTTCCCATCTACAGTCTGTTCAGACAGAATGAACAAGGAGTCCAAAACACAGCAGTGGGCATATTTGTTTTCCCTCCTCCCAGGGATTTCCAGTGATTGGGATACAAACAAAAGGTTTGAGCATGGAACCAGCAAAATACTAATACAGCAGAGCAGCACAGTCAATTGCTGCTCCATCCGACTTCCCAGAACAATGCATGGAGCATCATCAGAAAAGGAAAAGAGAACCCATATATAAAAATATAAAGATTACCTTCAGGAGATAAGCGTTGTTTGAAAGGGAATCACAGCACGGGAGATGGTATAGTGTGTGCGTATTCACATGTTTTGGTTAGTGTACCTCGGAGTGTACAAACAGTACAGAAAGTGAGGAAATCTCGTATTTGTCCTCTGTACCCAGCCACTAACAACGTGTTTGTGTTCGTTCCCAACACGTAATCAACAACGTTGCGTGCTCAGAGTCAGGAGCAAAAGTAAATCCTGGCTCAGTGTAACAGAAGGCTTGCCATCCACTTGTTGGTCCAAAATGGCTATTTAAATATAACAAGGGAGGACTGGACATCTGTATTTCAATTTATTCCCATTCAATGTATCCAATCTTTAGCACCAGCTCTTCTCAATCAGCTTGAGTTGTATTGCTTCCCAAGGACAGAGCACACAGAATTCAAGGCACAACATGACTCAACTAAGTTCTGCACGCTCCACTTTTGGACGGTCACACATACTCAGAGATGCAGAAACAGAAGAGGAGCCAAACCAACTGCCAAACCGACTTCCCAATTCAGGGGCAACTGCTGCAACATCATGACTGCATGCACAAATGCTTGCATGCTTAAGAGTCAGCTTTAGGACCCTTGATTCATTTCCTCATAAACAGCTTCACAGAAGGCTTTCTATCAACCACCTGTGTCAGTTGTGAGCATCTAAATAGCATCACTGAAGTAACACCTCTCTTCTTAGGCCTCAAAATCTGCTTCTTGTCTCAACTTCAACATAGAAAAAGAATGCTTTAGTACAAATCTGCAGACAATGACAGAATTGTTCTGATTCACATTGTTACTTCTAGTTTTGATACACGTGAAGCTTGAGAAAAGGTATGTGCAACTCAACCAGAAGCAGAGATTTTTATAGCTGATGCTATCAAGGTCTGCAAGGCAGAAATTCTATTTATCTAATATTGGTCTTGCCACCAAATTTAAGGATTTGGTTGTAGTGAAGTCACTAAAGCTATTATGTAAGTAGTTGGTGATATTAAGCTGTAATATGAAACAAAAGAATACTGAAATTGACATCCATGAAGTTTAGATCAAGATTTCTGTGCTAGCAGGTAATACAACCAAAGCACATGCAGAAGACAGGCAACAGAAACGTAAACATCCTCGAATATCTTTCACGCCGGTATTTGCACTGCAACTCCGCAAAGCAGAAGAAAGCGAGCAGCACACACGCCGGCACGTACGGCCACCGGGCACCGGTACGGCCACGAGTGGCTCAACACCGTCCAGGCGGAACTTCGGGCAGGAGGCAGCGCGCCTACGGCAACCTGCGCGCGTAGCTTAGGCCGCAACGGCCCACACTTCAGCGTCTACCATTAACGTAGCAGAAGGCCCCACATGAAAGCAGCCACGAGCTCTGCGCGCCCCGTCAGCGACGAGCAAGGTGAAGACGCCGGAGCTCGTGAGCGCGGCGCGGCCAGCACCACCTCCGGCAGCACAGCGCATTTGCGGCGCGCAGCGCGGGGCAGGGAGCAGCACTGTTCGTGAGCGCTGCGTTTTACACCCCGCCCCAGAGAACGCGGCACAGAAGCCCAGCGTTCTCCCACCGCTCCGCAACACCGACACCGGCGACGGGCCCGCGGCGCCGCCATTCGCCAGCGACACCCGCGCTGGCGAAACGCGTTCCCGCGACGAACCCGGGCAACCCTCCACCCGCCGGATGGGGCGACGGCCGCCCGTTCCGGGTAAGGGGAACGAAGCGGTGACCCGGCGCAGGCCCCGCAGCGCTCCCCGCGGCCGCCCAGGCGGCGCGCGTCCACGTGACCGCACCGCCAGGCCGCGCGAGGGCCGAGCCGGCGCCGTACGCCACGTGACCCGAACCGCGCTCGCCCTCCGCCTTCCCGTTCACGTGACCCGGTTTGTTGTTGTTGCGGCCTCCGCGGGGCGGGCGCCCGCGTGGGCGGCGGCGCGGTCACGTGCCGGGTTTAAATCGCTCCCTGGGGGTGGGGGAGGGGGCCGTGGCGGCGGCGCTGCTGCGCGCTGCGCCGGGCGGGAGGGAAGGAGGGAGGGGGGCGGCGGCGGTTGCTTCTCCAAGATGGCGGACGGGGAGGCTCCGCTCCTCCGGCCCCGCGACGGCGGCCCCGGCGCCGCGGCCGAGAGCGTCGAGCCCGCGCCCAAGCGCCAGCGCCTGAACTCGGAAGACGGCGTCTGCGGCCGGGGCGCGCCGCCCGCCCACCGCCCGGACCGGGGCGCGGGGCCGCCTCCCGCCGCCGCCGCCGCGACGGAACCTCCGGGCGATGCGGCGGCCGTCAGCGCCGACGGCGACGTCCGGGCGCGGGAGGAGGACGGCGGCGCGACGACGGAGGGCCGGAGCGGCGCGGACAATAGGGCCGCGCAGCGGGGCCTGGCCCGGGCGGAGCCGCCTCCGCAGCCGCGGCGGCAGGGCCGGGGGGAGGGGGCGGAGGCGGCGCCCGGCGAAGACGCGGCGGAGGCGGCCATTGGCTGCGAGCGGGCGCAGCGTTCAAACGGGGCGGCCGGAGCGCCGGCCCCGCAGCCCGGTGAGGACCCGACCCCATCCCCCGTCCCGCCCCGGGGCAGCCGCGGCTCGAGCCGCGAGGGAGGCGCCGCGCTCGGCTGCCGCCCGTCGGCCGCGGTGCCCCGGGCCTCTCCCGCTCCGATCGGGGCTCGGCCCGGCCGGCGCTATTCGTGCCGGGCCTCGGGGCGAGATCGCCTCGGCGCTCGCTGCTGAGATCGTCCGCGGTGGTGGTAGCGCGCTATTAAAGTGACAACCGTAAGCCCCATCTCCTGACAGCTGTTACTTTCTTTCTGCTTCTTGAAAACTTGCGTGCAAGGGACAGGAGCGGTTGTGCGGACCAATTCTTTAAATAGCTTCCAGTTAGTCTTAGGCTTCAGCAGCTGAAGCGCAAAGCGCTGCACCCACAGGGAGCTGTCTTTGCAGGTGGGTTTGGAGCACGGCTCGGGCAGTACCAGCACTGAGCTCGGTCTGCTGCGTTGGGACCGGCAGGTTGGGAGGCTTTGGGGTTTTTAAGGTAGCGCTTTGAGAAGAGTCCTTACAAAGGTGTAAGGTGCTGCGCTTTGCCTGGGAAGCGATCTTTATTCTAAATGCCCTGGGTGGAGGTTATTCCTCACAATACTCAAATGGGTTTTGGTTTCTATTGGCTGTTTCTGGCAAGAAGTCCTAATGTTTCTTTGAAGAATCGAGACAACTCCTTGGGCAGTGTTGCAGTTTAAACTGTTACTTTGGGCTGTCTGTCACATTGTATGAATCTATGATGATGTGACCTGTATGTGATGAGTCTTTAATGACATAGACTTGGACTCTTCACACAGCAGACACAGCGGTTGGTGTAGTAACACAGCGTGCTAACTGATGTTTGTCTTATTCACAAAGTTTTTCTATGCAAGATGTTCACTGCCTTCATGTGTTACAAGATAGAATTGTGATGCTTTAAATAAGTAAAATCATAGTAAGACATGTCAGAAGAGCACCTGTGCTCTCAGAACAGTAGAGACAGCAAGTGTAGAATGCAAATGCCTGTCCTCAAAATCTGAATCATTTCTGTGATTTACTTTTCCATCCAATTAAACCAATTGGACAATACAGCCTCTGAATAAAAATGAACGATGTTTTTTCTTTAAGAGTAAAGCGAGGTAACTGAGCTTCAGTACTGCACAGGAGTTAATTCAGATGGAGTTGGGAAGTGACAGTGGTGATTACTTGCTGTAGACACTGTGACTGAGACTTATCTTCACATGCTTATAGATTTTCAACAAATCAATAATACACTTGCTGTGCCTATTAATAAAAGAAAAAATTAAATAAATAGTAGCCCCTATTCTACCAAACTGCTCAGGATAAAATACAGATTTTCACCTTAAACAGTAGCTTGTTATCACGTGCCATGAAGTGAGTATCCCATTCCTCTCTAGAGGCCTTATTCTGGGCACGTGATGAAGTTGGATTGGGTTACTCTGGCTTAGGGCCACAAGCAGAGTGCTTGAAGCCAAACCCAACTGCAAGGTACGATGGATGATAAACTGAGAGAAAGTGGTTAAGGTAGCACATTTTTCTGTCCTAAATGAAATACCATAGAAGTGTGTGTGGCCAGCTGCTGCAAGTCAGCTGCAAGATAACAGCACAGCAAAATTCTCTAACTCATTTCTATCCAACCCTGTGTTTGTATGTGTTTAAATAGCAGGCTCTTAAAACCCCATAGAAGATTGTTCTTTAAGTTGTGGAACATTGATTTTTACCCAGTTTCACAATGAGAGTTAAGTGAGAAACATATGAGAAATGAAGAGAAAATAATAGTACAACAAAAACATCATTCAAGTCAATGTCAGGCCACTGATGCCAGTATTAATATAGAAATCCTGCAGCAAATCAGAGGCCTGAAAATGTATTAATAAGTTAAGGAACTCCCAAGTGGTGAAACTGTCTATTAGTACGCTACTGAAGTTGAATGCAATGAATTACAACTTTAGGTTTAGTGATACATTTAAATATGCATGAACTGTGCTGCTTGGCTCAAGTTTTGTAACATCCATTGTTGTGCTGTCTTGCAGATAACTTCCTTTTAAGTGATGAAATCATAGCCAATGGTTTCCACTCCTGTGATAGTGATGAAGATGACAGAGCTTCACATGCAAGTTCTAGTGACTGGACCCCAAGACCACGTATAGGTAGAAGCCTATGTAGTTATTCTCAGATGCTGCTTACCTTTGTACACTTGCTTAATTCTTCTTTGTCTTCAGGTTTTGAAAATTGTTAGAAAAAATATCCATTATTTATTTTTCAGTAACTAAGTTACTTCTTGTATCCTGTATGATATTTAAGGGGGTTTAAAATTAACCTCTTTTAATTGTACTTTGAGAAAGAACAGTCAACAGATTTGTTCTCCTGTAGAAATGCTGCCTTAATCTTTATTAATAGTATACACACAAACTCACTAAATGAAATAAATTTAACTGGCATATTTCTTACCTGTTTACATAGTAGTACTCTTACTTTAAAGATGACAAAGCCATTTCTTGTATGATTTTAGCCAGATTTATCTGGAGGGCTCACTGTCCTGTGTAATACATCCATTTGGGTGTTAACTAGTCTGCAGATCAGTCTGTAGCATAGGTGTTGGGTAAAAACTCACCTCAGTCAGAGCAAAGAATGCTGCTGGAGTAACTGGTGACTTGTGTGGGATGGGCTTCCAGGGCCTAGCGGGGCTGGGACTTCAAGTCTTGTCTTCTACATAGATGTGATAAACCACAGCAATCACATTGCCAGTACTGATAGAACATTACAGCAACAAAATTCAGCATGGCAGCACAGTGTTCCACTTAAAACCAGACCCAGTCTTTACCCATCTCCTCATGACAGGTTCGCTGTCGGTACCTTTTAGGTAAACACATTTGCTGATGGTTGTCTTTATATGTAACATAGCTACTTCTAGTTTGGGTCCTCTTACCCTAGCTTCTTAAGACATACATATTTTTCTTCTACTGCTGCATTCTTGAGTGTTTCTGGAGAGATTAATGGCTACAGAAGATCATAGAATCACCATGGTTTGAAAAGACCTACAGGATCACCCATTCCAACCATCTGCCCGTCACCCATGGTTCTCATTAAACCATGTCCTTCAACACAACATCCAAACATAGCTTGAACACCTCCAGGGTCAGTGACTCCACCACCACTCTGGGCAGCCCATTCCAGTGCCTGACCACCCTTTCAGAGAAGTAGTATTTCCTAACATCCAGCCTGAACCTCCCCTGGCGCAGCTTGAAGCCTTTCCCTCTAGTCCTGTCACTGGTCACACAAGAGAAGAGGCTGACCCCCAGCTCACTACAACCTCCCTGCAGGTAGTTAGAGAGCATTAAGGTCTCTCCAGAGCCTCCTCTTCTCTAGACTGAACAATCCCAGCTCCTTCTGCCGCTCCTCACAAGGCCTGTGCTCCAGACCCCTCACCAGCTTTGTTGCCCTCCTCTGGACACGCTCCAGGGCCTCGATGTCTTTCTTACAGGGAGGGGCCCAAAACTGGACACAGTACTCGAGGTGCGGCCTCGCCAGTGCTGAGTACAGGGGGACAATTACTTCCCTGTTCCTGCTGGCCACACTATTTCTGGTACAAACCTGGATGCCATTGGCCTTCTTGGCCACCTGGGCACACTGCTGGCTCATGTTCAGTCTAGCGTCAATCAACACCCCCAGGTCCATTTCCTCTACAGTCTTCCAGCCACTCTGCCCCAAGCCTGTCAAGTTGCCTGGGGTTATTGTGGCCAAAGTGCAGGACCAGGCATTTGTTCTTGTTAAATCCCATCCCATTGGCTTCAGCCCAGCTCTCCAGCCTATCCAGATCCCTCTGTAGGGCCTTGCTACCCTCAGGCAGATCAACACTTCCAGCCAGCTTGGTGTCACCTGCAAACTTAGTGAGGGTGCACTCAATGCCCTCATCTGGATCATCCATAAATATATTAAAGAGGACAGGCCCCAGCACCGACGCCTGGGGGACACCAGTCGTGACCGGTCGCCAGCTGGATTTAACTCCATTCAGCACCACTCTCCGGGCCTGGCCCTCCAGCCAGTTCCTTACCCAGCCAAGAGTGTACCTGTCCAAGCCACAGACTGCCAGCTTCTGCAGGAGAATACTGTGGGAGACAGTGTCAAAGGCTTTGCTGAAATCTAGGTAGACTACATCAACAGCCTTTCCCTCACCCACCAGACGGGTCACTAGGTCATAGAAGGAGATCAGGTTGGTCAAGCAGGACCTGCCCTTTGTGAACCCATGCCGGCTAGGCCTGATCCCCCAGTTGACCTGCATGTGCCGCGTGATCTCCCTCAAGACAATCTGCTCCACAATCTTCCCCGGCACCGAGGTCAGGTTACCAGGCCTGTAGTTCCCCGGATCCTCCCTGTAGCCCTTCTTGTAGATGGGAGTCACACTGGCAAGCCTCCAGTCTTCTGGGACCTCACCCTTCAACAAGGAGCACTGATAGATGGTGGAAGGAGGCTCGGCTGTCAGCTCCGCCAGTTCCCTCAGCACTCTCGGGTGAATCTCATCCGGTCCCATGGACTCGTGGCAGTCCAGTTGGAGTAGCAGGTCTCTGTTTCCTCCTGAATCGTGGGGGGTTTAGTCTGCTCCTCAGCTAAGGCTGCCAGGTCAGAGAGTGGAGAAACCTGAGGATAACTGGTCTGACTTTTAAAGACAGATGTAAAGAAGGCATTCAGAACATCTGCCTTTTCCTTATCCCCAGTGGTCACGTTCCCAGCCTCATCCAGTAGAGAATGGAGATTCTCCCTGGTCCTCCTCTTACTGTTGATATACTTGTAAAGAGTTTCTTGTTCCCTTTTACCCCAGCAGCCAGGTTGAGTTCAAGCTGGGCTCTAGCCTTTCTGATTTTCTCCCTGCACATCTTCACAACTTCCTTGTATTCTTTGCGAGTTGCCCGTCCATTCTTCCAGAGGAGGTAGATTCTCTTTTTCTCCTGAGGCCTCAAAAATAGTTGCCTATTCATCCACGCTAGCTCATTTTGCAGCTCAGGGAGACAGCCTGCTCCTGCGCCTTTAAGTCTTCCTTCTTAAAGAGCAACCAGCCATCTTGTACCCCTTTACTCTCTAAGACTGAGCCCCAGGGGACTCTCCCTGCTAGTCTCCTGAATAATTCAAAGTCCACCCTCTGGAAGTCCAAAGTAGCAGTTTTGCTGTTCCCCCTCCTGACGCCACCAAGAATTGAGAACTCTACCATGTCATGGTCACTCTGCTCAAGACAGCCCCTGATCTCCACAAAGCCCACCAGACCTTCTCTGTTTGTGAAAAGCAGGTCTAACAGGGCAGCTCCTCTCATAGGTTCTCTCACCAGCTGCATCAAAACGTTAACCACTGTACATTTAGAAACCTCCTAGACTGCTTCTTCCGTGCTATGTTGTATTCCCAGCATATGTCAGGGAAGTCGAAGTCACCCATGAGATTCTCTGAAATCATTAGTTTTAGGTGACTGATGGAGCAATAAAAAGAAACCTGTGGATTGGTAGGCACTATTGGTTTTTATTGATACATAATAGTATGTATATATACGCTTGTGCCCTATGAAACATTGGAAAAACACCAATTAAGCCATTAAATGGAGAAACATTGTGAAGATCTTGTTGCTAAACATGTATTTCTAAGAGCCATCAAGCTTGCTATGAGCTGTGATTTTTCTCTGACTTTCCCAACAATCCATTGTGGGTTAACATAAAATAATGATAAAATCCTACCTATACTATCATTTCTGAATTTAGACCAAGATAAATGGGGTTTTTGATACAAGGAATCAAAGTGCTTTAACAAAATGAAGTAGCAAGCATTAATAAAAGGAATGATCATTACACTTGTCTTAGTAAATTTGTTTTGTTTTTTAATTCTCCCAGGTCCTTATACTTTTGTTCAACAGCATCTCATGTTAGGCACAGACCCACGGACAATTCTTAAAGACCTGCTCCCAGAAACGATCCCTCCACCTGAACTGGATGATATGACACTGTGGCAAATTGTCATAAACATTCTTTCCGAACCACCAAAAAGAAAAAAACGAAAAGACGTTAATACTATTGATGATGCAGTGAAACTTTTACAGGAGTGCAAAAAAATCATGGTCTTGACAGGAGCCGGGGTACGTATTGCCACAATGACAGCGTGAAAATATATAGTCGGTTAATTCTTATCCAAAGCTTTATGGCACACAGACAATCTGACAGTGGCAGTGTTGGTAAACAAATAATTGGGAAGAGAAGGTACAGCTGTTCTAGATCGATGCGTGCTGCAAGACTTGAGCTTAAACTGGAAATGACAAGATAACTCTTCTGACAAGGAACTATTCTTAGACATTTAAACTCTTCAATGATAGCTTCCACGCAAAATAATTAGAAAATAAAATTATATCTACCTATTCCAGAACATTTTTCTATCCTAGTCTATTTTTTTCTTATAAAGCTAATGATTTTAAGTCACAGGGAATTTTCTAATATGCCTAATAGAACTAGAGGGAGTGAAAGACGTGGGGGAAGGGGGGGGGTTAAGCTCTTATTAGAGTACATTCAATTTCAGTAGACAGTTCTATGTCTGAAGTGCTACAGTATGATGATGAGACTACTCACAGTTTCACTAAACAAAACCTTGAACTGCCATGAATTTGCAGCTTTATACCTGCATATGAGATACAGCATCAAAGCTGATCACTTTTTTCTTAGCTCAGTTGGTTGCACACAGAGGTGTGACGCTATTCAGAAAAGATGGCTAATCCAACTCAGACCAGCTTTGCAGAAAAGCACTGCTACTTCTGTTATCCAGTGCTGTTCTTCCTATAATCACTAGGCCTGTTTCCCTTCCTGGTGTTTTATGTATATATGTATAATATACATATATAATCTTGTTGTATTCTGGGGTGGCATGGGACAATAAATTAGTCCTTATTGACTGTTACTGCAGTGCTCGGCTAGTTTATCAGAGGTGTCTTATCAGAAGTGAGATTCTATTTTGTTACTGCATTAGCATGTTAAAGAAGAAAAAGCGAACAACTCTTTGTGCACTTCTTACAAGACTTTCAGTAAGAAAAGTTCTTGTGTTCTGTTACTGCCCACAGGGGTTGTGCTGAAGGTTTTTCTGACCAGGTTATCCAGTTGTGTTTCTGTGCTGTCTCCTGCTTGTGATTTGGCAATTGGTTTGATCAACACAGAACACAGACTGGTTTTGTTCTCAATGTACATGAGCATATGGAGATATGGTTTCCCAAATAATATCATAATAGCTCGTGTTACCATACTAACTGTTACAGCCCAGTATGTAGTCTTGCTTATTGCAAAAATGTATTTCAGGTGTCTGTGTCTTGTGGAATACCCGACTTTAGATCAAGAGACGGCATCTATGCACGCCTTGCTGTAGACTTCCCAGACCTTCCAGATCCTCAAGCAATGTTTGATATAGAATACTTCAGAAAGGATCCCAGGCCATTTTTTAAGTTTGCAAAGGTATGGTTTTCCTATTGATCTTATCTTGGTCAGTAAGGAAAAATACTTCAGATATGTAAATGAGATTTTGCACAGCTCTGCTAACAAAAGGTTGTCTCCCTTTCAACAAGATGGTATTTAACATGGCACTTATTTCAGTGGCATAACTCTCCCCTTGGCAGGCCTTTGCAAACTATTATATCCTCAAAGATGATACTTCAGTCATTGTGTGCAACCATGTATTAGACTTACTAAAAGACTTAGCAATATTGTATTCTTTTTAAAGCCTACTTTGGCTGTTCCTATTATACGTTCACTCAACATGCAACTGTCCTTGTGGCTCTCTGATTGAAAGGAGGATAAATAACTTTGTCATAATTGTAAAAGCCCTTGATATTCTTAGCTGCAGTTACATGCACTGAAAAATGAAATGAGAAACTTTTGGCAGGCACACAAGTAACATGGAAAACTAAATCTGATGTGCTGTAGCATGCTGTTTCATGTCATACTACATGGTCACATTTTATCGCTTTATGGTGAGGAGCGAAGCAGTTACATGCGCTGATAAGTTTGATCCTGTTTCAGGTTTTGATGTAGCTGATATGAGGATGTGTATTTTAATAAAAAGGCAGTCTTATTTACAGGGACTATTCATTTCTTAAAGGGAGGATGGAGCAGTTTTCTCAGGGAGATATGCAATATTAAGCAGATGAATTAAAAATGCCTCAGAGACAGGAAGGAAATACAGAATCAAAGAAGTATTTTTACAGGACCTGTAAGGACTCCTGAGAATCCATCACTGCTTACTGTGCTTGCTGCTCCCTCCCTTTGCTCACAGTTTGTAATACTGTTCTATTATTGATCCAAACCTTAGAAAAGAAACATGGATGCATTCCTCAGTTGCTTGGCTTTCTTGAAAGCACCCTATCCAAATTCTAACATATTTTGGTGTCCATAAGTATATACATTGCTTTGACTTTTTAATATGGGAGGAGGGGAAGGGGAACCAACTACCTTAGGTCTGCCTATGTGGACATTTTACCAGAACAGTTCAAATTTAATTTGACTGATATTTTTCACTGACATCATTTCAACTGGTATTAAAAGCAAACAGCAACAACAACGAAACCACACACAAAACCCTGAAACAATACCAGCTCTGAAAGCTATTTGCTCTGTCAGAGCAGAGGCTGATTTACTCAGCCAACATACTTGGACCCAGAAATTGTTTTTTCACTTTCATACATACATTTTAAGGCACAGCTTTGCTCTATTTTAATGTAGTTATCAATGAGCGCTATCAGCTTTGCCTCATTTCCCGTCTCTTCTTACATCTGTGCCAAGAGATCCACCCTTTATCACTGTGTGGATGTGCTTTTGTAGTTCTCTAGTCAGTCTTACTTTCCTCACCGTTAGTGCTATGAACTCATTTTGTTTCCTGCTCCATTGATTCCTCTGTAGAAGTGCTTGTTTCCACTTGTTCAGTGTACAGTCTGCCCTTTCTTAATTTCCTATAATTATTCTCTCCCACGGATCCCATATTTGTATGTACAGTTACTGGTTGCAGAGCATGTCTTGCTTGTTCAGACTAAGATAGGAAAGCTCTTAGGACCATATTACTTTCTGCTGATAATTGTGTAACAGCCTAGTCATAATCTAGGTGGTACCACTGTGAGCAATTGTTAATCATAGCTGCAGTGAAAATCCAAAAACCTATATATCTCCAGAAATCAGAGTAACTTGAAGTATTTGGGGGAGGAAAAACAAATGCTTTCAAAACAATCTTTGTTTGTTAATGGTTAGGCTATAGCATTAGCTGAGGGCAGAGCTGTCACACAGGTAACAGTTCACTGTTGTAATCAACTTCTTGGTTCAGCTTTCAGTATCTACTAATGAAGGTAGGCAGCCCCTCCTTCTTGCTTACTTTGTGTACAAAGGCCTGAGTTCCCCAGGTGAGAGTACAGCCCAGTTGCTGTTCAATGGCAAAAGAGTGACAGGAGGGCCTGGAATTCAAGCTCCTCTTTTTAGGAGGTGCTCCTGAGCAATAGGATGCTGCTGCTTCCAGCCTCCTTGTTACACAGCAACCAGAGGTACTGTCTGGCTGGTCAGTTCTAGGCAGAGGTTCTTTGTGTGACACTTTCAGCTGAGTGCCCACATGTGTTTTTTCTTCCAGCAAGCTCCTTCATTCACTTAGGAGATGTCAAATCACTCCATAAGAGTGTGCACATTTCTTCCTATTTACACCTTAGAAATGCCTACCTCCTCTTCCTTGATGTAGCAGAAAGGCTCAGTGTCTGTCTGGGCCAGTGGAATTGGTCTTCTAAGCCATTTGGATTTGCCTTGATGACTTCTAACTGAATAAATTGGCAAAGCTGGTCTCAGTACCACCTGCTTTCTGCTTTATGTCCAGTTTATAATTCTGTTTGCTAGCTAGTCCAGGAATGGCTGCCAATATGGTTGATGAATAAAAACTGCTCCTCTTTAACCAAAGGACCAGAATCCACATTCCTCATGAATTATTTTTGTCTGACTGCAGTAGAATCATGTCTCTTGCAAAAACACTGAGGAAGAAGGGAAAGAAAAGTGTTCATGTTTTATAGTTCTCAAGAAGACTTAGACCTTGTTCTTGTGCTGCCTGAAGAGCAAAGTACCAGCTACTTCAAGAAACAGTTCATCCTGGTATGATGAGAAGTTCAGCTGGTGAAAGATTTAGATCTGAGAGGAAAGGGCAAAATGCAAAGGGGATGATTACAGAAAATGAGTACATAATTGCTGTATTTGGAATAAAGATGCTGTGTATTTACATACACTTTCTCATGTACGTTTGAATTCCATAGGAAATCTACCCAGGCCAGTTCCAGCCATCTCTCTGCCACAAGTTCATAGCTTTGATGGATAAAGAAGGAAAATTGCTTCGTAACTATACTCAGAACATAGACACATTGGAACAGGTTGCAGGAATCCAAAGGATAATTCAGTGTCATGGTCAGTAATTTTAGTTTCCCTTTTCTTATTTTTTTTTTTAAATGAGCAGAAACAAAGCTTACTAGTGTATGTGACAAGGTTACTGCTAATGGCATTGATATTTTCCCTTAAACTGGAATTTCTTAGAAACAAGTATTCTGCTTTTAAAATAGTGTGTAGTATATTAAGTAAAGCTATTACCAATAGAATAACAAGAAAACATCATAGAGAAAGAGGCTGAGAAACATTTGCTTGAGACACATCCAGTAAGACCCGATTTCGTATCTGTAGCCAACACTCTCATATATTGAGTTATTTCATGAAATGCAGTAGTCTTTCTTAATTTTGAACTTACAGTTTTAGTGAAGTTTAGAGTTCCTTTTGAAAACGTTTCTTGGTATGTTCTACCATGCTTCTTAAATTCAATAGGAGAATCAATGGAAACCAGTGTCCCCAAGTCAGTGGGAAGATGAGGGACCAGATAAGCTTGGCGAAGGCACGTGTATTTCATGAGCCTCTGCTGCTTACATGACTGTACTTTACAACTTGAAAACGTTGCCTTTTTTCCTGAGTTAATTCAAGTATTTAAAGCAGAAGTGTTTCTAGCAGAAATACTACACCTATAAATAATGCATGTTAGCTGATGCTCTTTGTGCATCAGTGAAGATCCACAAGCTTTGATCTTAGCCTTTGTTATGTAATTGGTGGTACTTTATAATCATTTATGGGAACACAGCATAGAAATTGTCTGATAATGAAATGAAGTTAAGCTGCTGATTACTTAGAATACATTCTACTGAAGTCTTAAAGTACCCCGTCACTTCAGTGGCTTACATCAGTTACATTATATTGTGGATTACTCTGTTGTTGAAATGAACATCATTTTCTTTTACTTTGAGAATGTTTGACACCATGATGTTATACCAAATTAAATGGAACCTCTTAGGTAATTGTTTGTTGAGCTTAGCATTTCCAGAGACTAGCAAATGTCAAATTAAAAGGTCAAGAATATGTTTTTAAGGAACGAATGCTTAAAGTTCTTCAAGTGCATTTCTTTTCACAAATAAATTGCTTATAAGCAATGCTGATATGTTTGAGAGACCTGACTTAATGCTGGTGTCAGCAGTAGAACAGATACTAAAGAAGTTAATCTATGAGTTAAGAGCAATAACCCTTGTTCTCCCATTAAGAACATAGAGGGCTGCTGTCCTAGCGAAGGGCAAGAACGAATATCAGGAAAGAAGGAAGTATCACCAGATGCCTTTCCAACAATCCTAACGTCGAGCTAGGGAAGCAGTGATTCCTTTTGCCTCTAACAGACCCACTGTTGAAGCTGGTACTGTTACCACAGTATCCCAAGTGCTTAATGCTAGCTGACTGTCTAATGGTAGTGGTTAAAGAGAAACTGAAAGTAGTTATTTAAGGGTTAGTGCTTTGGTATCTGATTGTTGTCTAGCTGTGAGAACTTGGGATATTCCACTGCAAGGTCAGAAATCCCCAAATTATTTTTAAGCCTCATTTCACAGTTAAGACAAATTTGATAATGCCTTACTTCATTCTCCTGCACTCTGTCAACTTCTAGCAGTACTCCTCACACAGGTACAAGGCCTTGAGACTCTTACCTCTCAGGTAAATGCATGCACCAAAAGGCCACCCTGGTTTGCCACAATTTCCCATTGTTAACACATTCGCCAGCAGATAAGGTTTGCCTTCAGACAATGAGGACAGGAGCGCTCTACCAGATGTGAGGCATCACCCCCACTGTGTTAGAACAGGGCTGCAATGGCTCTGGAGAGCAATTTAACACAGTCTTGCCAAACAATAAACATAGTAGCCAAGCTGAATACTAAGTTCAGAACACTGTTCTAATGGGAATAATATAGCTGTAACTGTTGGCAGATAGTGAGAGGAACAGTACTGCCATTTAGTTGCCTTATTAATTAAGTCTTCACTAATACTTTTTCAAAGTTACTTCACTCTTTGAAAACCAGCAGAGATCCGTGTGGGTTCATGTCCTGCTGCTGATGAGGCAAGGCTGTCACCACTTCTATTAATTGTATAAAGAGGAAAAGGGAAAGTAGGGGAAGGATCCAACGTATTTTGTAATTTCATACATTTGGTATATCCTCCTCCTAAAACAGACTTTCTTCTGCTAACAGCTACAACTACCTTTAGTACCACAGGCATCTCCTCTTGATTTTAAATTACTTTGTAAGGACTTGTACTGTTTTTTGTTAGCACCGCAATTTAACAGCCTTTGTGTCATAATATCTTAGGCAAAGAGACCAAATCTGGAAGTCCTCACTTGTATCATATATCTTTTTTTCCCCCCCAAGGTTCCTTTGCAACAGCTTCCTGCCTGATCTGTAAATACAAAGTTGATTGTGAAGTTGTTCGAGGAGATATTTTCAATCAGGTAAAAACTTACTTGAAATCACTGCAGCTTTCTAATAAGCAACTTGAAAAAAAAACAAAGCATTGCTTAGAAGATCTGCTTTTTTTAAAGGCACATGATTGAAAAAACCTTTCCTTGTTTCCTATGTGCCTATTTTAAAAATACACTTAGTTACTACACTGTAAAAATAAGGTAGTGGGGAAGAAGTAGAACCAAAACCATTGGAGTCTATTTCTAATAGCAGTTCTGATAAAGGTAGACATTAACATGGTAAGTAGAAGGGTTGATTTATACCTGCCTGAGGGTAATCTAAGCTCTCAGTTACACAGAGAAAGTATTTCTAGCTAGTTATAACATCATTTGCTCTTAAAGCATTTACCTGCATTCAGAATGTTGAAATCGTACATGATGCATGGAGAAAATGCTAATATAAAGCAGTCTCTGAGCAAGTAGGATGAAGTGAGGTGTCTTGATTTGCACTTTCAAGAACTGCCCAACTATTTTATGTTCTAAATTCCCCAAATTTGGGTGTGAAATGCTTCATGGCCAAGCCGAGTTAGTTCTGCTCCATCAAAGTAGATGAACCTTCGTCTTGGTCAGATCCTCTCTGCTTCTCTTCTGTCTTTCGACAGAGACAATCCTCTGATGAAAAGATTGTCTATATAAATGGAAAGGCACTGTTTCTCTGTATTTGCATGTTTTTCAATAAACACTTGAATCCACAGTTGCAGCTTTTAATGAGAAACATAAAGAAACATCTTTGAAGCATTACATCTGAAATATCTTATGAAAGGCTCTCACTGAATGCTATGTTTGACTTCAAGTTTTATGAAGTATCACTGTCAGAAGACTCATGCTTTCTAGCTTTATAATACTAAATACCTATGAGGTCTGTTCCACTCAAATAATGTTATTCTTGAGAATTTTACCTTAGAGATGTTTGCTACTTCTTTATCTCAAAGCCAGTTGGTTGGGATTTGGGCTTTGTTTTTCTTTTCCTTATAAACAACTGTTCCTAAATATTTCTGTTTTGATTGTTAATGGAAGTATTCCTTCTAACAGCACTTCAATCAGTGCACTTTTATATGTTGAACTGAACTTGTACCCTAACAGCATGTCCATGTTCATGGCCAGCAGCGGGAGCATAGGGATAGGAAGAGAAGACTGTACAACAGTACTTCTGAACAAGAAGGATTTTTTCTTAAGGCTGAAACATTCAATGCATCACTCCTAATCTTACAGTACTGCAAAGGCAACAGCACCAGTCCCAGATACACGCAGTAATAAAGTGATACAAAAAAAAAGATACTCACCCATCCCTGGAGATCTAAGCTCAGAGAAAAACTCCACAAAGAAGGAACACCCAGAAAAAAATCCAGGAAAAGTGGCAGTCAGCCCTTAAATGAGGTCTGAGAGGTGCAGCCAGGCTCCACCCCTTCTGGTCACACAGCTGAATTGCCTTCACCTGTGCTCCAAGGGCTGATCAGGTGCTTTCCCCAGCTGCTCAATCAGTGGCTCAGGCTGTGACTCAGTACATTACCATACATTAGACAGGTACATTTTTCCACAGGAGACCGTAGCTGTAATAGTGAGTTACTGTTATTCTACGAAATGAATACAGTTATTGCTGAATGTGTGTATCTCCATGTATATAACAAAAAATAGCACCAGTAGAAAAAGAGTATCCTTAAAAAATAATAATAATAATTGTTCTATTTACCATCATTATCTCTGCTTCCCAAACCAGTGTTACATAATGGATTTTTCCATCGCTTCTCCAGAATGAATTAGTTCCTTAGTTATAAAGAGAAAACTGGTTTTGTACTTATGAAACAAAACACTGCCAATTTCAACAGCTCTTTTCTCTAGAAATGGTCTGGGGAGTCAGTCCCAATAGGAAACCGTTTGTATTCTCTGCTGTCCTCCACAGTTCAGAAGTTCAGAAATATGTGACCCCGGGTCCTGTTTTCCAAAAAAAAAAGATTAGCTTTCCTTTGCTCTGGTCCTTCCTTTGTCAGTTTCAAGTGCTTTGCAACAAAATAAGTCTATTTAGCATCTTCCTGGCAGGGTTTCCTTTCAACATACCAAAGATGGATACTTAACCACCAGTTCCTCACTGCTACTTTTAATTTTTTTTTGCCAGTTCCAAGGCAGCACGCTAGTTCCCTGCAGCATGATTCCATTTCTAGGTTGCTGTACACAGCCATCCTGCTACACAAGATGTGGCAGCGTCTATAGATCCCACAGAAAAAAAAACACTTCTGAGTAAAACTCTTTGATTATTTTCCAAACTGCCAATTTCACTGGGCTTTTGACTGCTGTAAGCAGTTTCAAGAAACGGCAAAGGCATCTCAGATTTAGGATGAAAAGGCGCACGGAAACATGCACCTGTTCTTGGATGTTCTTAAACCGACACAATCTTTACTGGTCTTGTTTTTGATACATCCACAGCTTAAGAGGAATTCCGGTTCTCTTTCATTAGACAAATACAGCAGCAGAGGTTGTATTGTTCTGGGCTGTGCTGCCCCTGGAGGGAGGGAGGATCCTAGGTAGCTGAGCGGCCAGCTATCTAGCCTTAACTTCTTGGTATCAGTTTCAGTTCTTGCAATAGATCTCCCCCTTACTGATGACCTTTCTGAGGATTAGCGGAGCTGGTGAGTGGTGTAGAGCTGAAACCTATTTATGGGCCCCTTTACAGTAACTCATGTGATTTGGGTAGGGACAGCAGTTGCTGTACACATATCCATTAAATAACTACTGGACTTCCTGTGGGAGATGATGGAAACAATTACTATCAGTGTCTTTTTAAACTAAATCAGAAGTTAGAGATCCTGTTTCCTTCCTAATATGGAGCAAACAAATTTATTTCCTAAATCTTCCAATTTAAAATGCAAATGCATTACTTCCTTTGGCAGAAGAAGTCACAGAGTAAAAAGCATCAGAAAAGTTCCAGATGTTGGTGTTTTGTTGCTTTCTTTCTAATATGTAAAGATCCAAGGAAAAAATCTCAACATTATTTTTTCCCCTACTTTGTTTTGGGAGATTATTTAGTTGGTTGGGCTGTTACTCCTCACCTTGGGTAAAGTGATGAAGATTTTCTCTATACCACTTTCTAGTTCTTCTGCTATATCACTTCTTACACATTTCTACTAGGGAGATTTCTTCAAAGAAAGGTAGATTATTCCAAGACTTGAATTTTGGAAAGGCTTCTTTCACACCATAGAAGCAGCCTTTTACTTGTGATGCTTTCTCATATGGAAAGCATCGTCTTTGGTCCTACAACAGTCATCAGAAACCAGCAGTTATGTGTTTGTGTCTTTTTGTTTTACATTTTCCTATAATAATAGGTCTCATACATCTCTATACGCTTTTACAAAGCACTGGTTTGCTTGTAATTACTGCTATAGGACTGCAGCTATATTTAGCTCCTTAGGTTCATTCTGGGCTATTTTACTTTAGAGATTACAGCTGAGAAAATAATTTGCTCAGTAGTAAAGTTCTGTCTGTCTGTACTTGCATCGCTCACCCATTTGCTTTTCTTCTCCCTGAAAAAGTATTAAGTTGAAAGAGGTCAAAAAGGTCAGAAAACCCTGTGGCTTCAAGAGGAAAAGGACTGCTTCTCCACAAACATAACAAGCATCTACTTGTGCTCTGTTATTGGAGGAATTGGAAATTTTAAAATGGAGACTAGACAAAAGATCTTCCCGTGTTCTTACTCTGTATGCTTTTTGCTAGCCACCTGCTACAGTGCCACATTGCTTTGTGCAACGAGAAAGTAGAGAGGTAATGCTCTGTAACATACTGTTTGATTAGGAAGGGGTGTGTAGCAGATTGTGTAATGGAAACTGATAGTGAAACCGAAGCTTTTGCTCTGACTAAACCAAAAAATTATATTGTCTCTACTAAAACACGTTAGTGTTGAGTGTATCATCTAGACTTTGGCTTAGTCGTCAGCTAAGAACAGAGGTGTAGACTTTCATTGTTTCTCCGTATTGACATAAAAGGACTCCTTCGTTCCCGCTGTAGTTCTGTGTGCAGGCTAGAGTAAGAAATGCGTTCAGATGTCCGTCCAAAGAAAAAATAAATGAGGAAATATCACCAAAACTTCTGTCTTATGCCAGAATAAGTCACTGTGAACTGCTAAAATCTGAGGCTTTAAAGGTTGCAGCCACAATAGTGATAAAAGCTGTTCTACTGCAGGTTGTTCCTAGATGTCCTCGCTGTCTGCCTGATGAACCACTTGCTATCATGAAGCCTGACATAGTGTTCTTTGGAGAGAACTTACCTGAGCAGTTCCATCGCGCCATGAAGTATGACAAAAATGAAGTTGATCTCCTTATTGTCATTGGGTCTTCACTGAAAGTAAGACCGGTAGCATTGATTCCAAGTAAGTGACTGACACTGGAAATTCCTTCTTTCAAAAAAATTGGATGGAATTAAAATTCTCAATTAAGAGTTCCAGTTCTGAGTGCTTTTTCTACGCCCAATGCAGAGTAGACATCTCAAAGTAATGAATTTATAATCCAGAGCACTACTTTGCTAAAAGTTAAATGTCTTTGTTCTGAGATTAATTTATTTCTCTCCCTGTTCATAATATGCTTTTGGAATTGTAAGATTTAGAAAGTAATTGTCTTTTAAAAGGTAAATATAGTACCGAAAAATGGAACAGCTACATCAGGTGTTTGAGCAGTAATTAAAGTCAGTACTTCATGCTAAATAATACATAGTGGGCATTATATAGTATACGACCATTTGGATCCTTAGTTCTTAAAGGTGATAAGGAAAACTGTCCGCACTATTACAAAATAAGTCCTTCAGGAGGGCTGAGAAAATACAATTGTGGGTTAATTATTTGCCTGTAAAGCACACAACTATACTCTTAACATGCAAGCTTGAGAATGCCCTACGCCAGCCACCTGCTGCTCACTGGGGACAGAGCCACATCGAGCACTTCTGTAGCAACACCCTTTTTTCTTTATACAAGAGGCAGAGCCACATGTTCAGGCTGATGGGAAATTCAGGATCCACAAACCATTGCTCCATCCATGAACTAAATTTCATCTGAAGAACCAGTCAATACTAGGTTATCAGATTGGTGGGTTTTGGAGCCCCGAACATCAGAAATGTGTTGAGCAAACCTGTACATCATGGACTGTACCTGCAAATATTTTGACCTAATTAAGAGGATGTCAGTTAACAACAGTATATTCTTTGTGTGCGCTGAAGTACATCAAATGAATGCACAAAATCATTACAATCCTTCCAAGATATTATAGTACTCTAATAATCTTTTTAACACGTGACTAAACATTGCTGTAGTCGACATTTTTGTGCATGGGTTTCTTAGTGGTGAAATAGAAAACATATTTTACTGCAAGAAACGGGGAAATCTAGATAGACTACATAGGCATGGCACCTCACACTGCCACTTCAGCTTGGTAACATTTAAGATTTACTTGTATTCCAGATCTGTCTGAAGACATCTCTGAGAAATGAAGTTTTTTTGGCAGATCTTTGGTAAAAAGTAAAACCAAAATGCCTGTCTTCAAACTGTCTTTTCTATGTTTAGGTTCCATCCCCCATGAAGTGCCTCAGATCTTAATTAATAGGGAACCTCTGCCTCATCTACACTTTGACGTGGAGCTTCTTGGAGACTGTGACGTTATTATTAATGAATTATGTCAAAGGCTAGGTAGTGAATATACAAAACTTTGCTACAACTCAGTAAAACTTTCAGAAATAACAGAAAAGCCTCCACGAATGCACAAAGAGCTCGAAATGCACTCATCTGAGCTGCCACCTACACCCTTAAACATTTCAGAAGACTCTGGTTCACCAGAACAAATGACTCCACCGGATACTTCGGTGGTGCCCTCAGAACACGCAGCTGAATGTAAGGTAGAAAACTCTGATCCTGCCTCTGAAACTAAAGGGATCTGCACAGAGGAAAAGCTTCAAGACACACAGGCATCCTCTGAAAACCCTGAAAATCCTGCTAGTGAATTAATGAACTCTGAAACGATGAAGGAAAATGGAACCAACAATGGAGAAAGCAAAGAAAAAAATGAAATAGTGAAGAAGTGCTGGGTAAACAGATCTGCAAAAGAACAGATCAGCAAAAGGCTGGATGGTAAGTGTTAATTTATTTCATTCTCTTGCAGATTTTAACTTAAGTGTTTATTCTAGACTTACTTCAAAGCAATAAATAAGTTTCCCTTGAGGGAATCAGTGTTGTTTTTTTTTTTTTTTTTTTTTTTTTTTTTTTTTTTTTGTGGTTATTTCTGCTCAGAAAAATATCTATGCTTTTCATTGTCAATGCAGAGTTTATTTCTTTTGGAGAAGCCAATAGGAAAACTTTCTGTAACTTAGAATAGATTTTATAATCAATGATTACTCAATGGTTTTAAACTGAGACAGGGGAGGTTTAGGTTAGATATTAGGAAGAAGTTTTTCCACACAGAGGGTGGTGAGGCACTGGAACAGGTTGCCCGAGGAGGCTGTGGATGCCCCATCCCTGGAGGCATTCAAGGCCAGGCTGGATGTGGCTCTGGCCAGCCTGGTCTGGTGGTTGGTTACCCTGCACGTAGCAGGGGGTTTGAAACCAGATGATCGTTGTGGTCCTTTTCAGTCCAGGACATTCTATGATTCTGTGACTACAGACTCCTTAGAAAGATCAGAGTTCAAGAGGCAGAAGCTAAGTATCAAAAATAAACTCAACTTTCTTACATTTTCCAGAAGAATTGTACTGATCTTGGGATTTTAAACACCATGTCCCAACTCAGTCTGACAGCTATTTGGTAGGACTGAGGGACAAAGTCACAAGAAGATTTGAAAAGCGAATCACACAGTTGGAGCCAGGCACATTCCAAAGGAAACATCAGACTTTCCAAAGAAGCCTTCCAGTGTGCAGTCTGTTAACTGACATAACAAGTAATCGTGCTAGAAAGTCGGTGAGGATGGAGAACCAGGAATTAAGTTGCAATTTTCCTAAAGCAAAGACTGTTTGCATTTTGTCAAGTACTCTGTATGGTGGGTTCCAACTCTGTGGTACAACCAAGTGCTGTGAATACAACATGTACCAACAAAAAGCTCTGCTAAACATAAGAGTTTAAACACTGCTTTTACATCAAAGGGAGGGAGGAGAGGGAGCGTTTAGCTTCCCAGTAAAGCATTTGTTAAATGCTGTTCCTAACAATATACCCAAGTATAAATGTCTAGTGTAATCTTATTTGCCATAGTAGCTTAACTTTTGAAAATACATCTGTGCAGGTGCTTTTTAACCAGAAGTCTGCAAGATCTTGTCTGAATAATTTCAGCTTTTTGTTTCTGCTGGGCAGCCTGCTCTAGTTGCCCCTGTTTGAGCGGCAGCATTGGACCAGATGATCTCCAGAGCTCCCTTCCTACCTCAACCATTCTGTGATACTGACTTGTTAAATTCTGTTTCAGGTACTCAGTATCTGTTTTTACCACCAAATCGCTATATTTTCCATGGAGCTGAGGTATACTCAGATTCTGAAGATGATATGATATCTTCTAGCTCTTGTGGGAGTAGTAGCGAAAGCGGCTCGTGTCACAGTCAGAGCTTAGATGTGGAGGATGAGAGCGAGATCGAAGAGTTTTACAATGGCATAGAAGATGAGGATGCTCCAGAAAGGGAAGTGGAAGCTGCATTTGAGGAGGATGGAGTTGAACAAGATGCAGCTGATGAATCAGCTTACACAAATGAAGCTGCAGGGAACGATCATCCAACAAGCAACAAGTTGTAAAGTGCTCACTGGTTACAGGAATTTTCCACCAGCATTAGAAGCTTTGGCATGTCAGGAAGAATGTTTACGTCTGGATTTAGAGCAAGGAAACCATAAGGATGTGGTGTTTATAAGCAACTGAAACAGATTTTCATGCTTAGTTTTTTACCTTTTTCAATAAAATTCTCTTACTGCACACTCAACACTAACTTTTTTTTTTAAGGTACTAGGAATATCTAAGCAATTATTACTATGTTCACTTTTAAGTCATCTGTCTGATCAGGCATCCATGTATATAATACCTATTTTGCATAATAAATTTCAGCTTATATTATTTTTAAACAGTTTTGAAAAAGCCATTGGAATGTTAAACTAATATAAAGGGAACAGCTAATTTAGACCAAAGAATGGTATTATCACACTTCTTGCTTTGTAACAGTTTGGTTTATTTAAAACTTCTTACGCTTCTGCTAAACCTTTAGTTCTCGCATAGCCTATCATTAAACACTGGCATTTTCTAAGACCTACTGTGGCAGCTAATTTTTTGCTTTAACAATTAGTTTGTATGTTTGAGACATACTTAAATGTGAGTAGATAGTTAAAAATGGAAACAAGACAGTAAGCACTTGAAAACTCCTAATCTTTTTTAGACTGATAAGAAGTGCTGTGAAAATGCTTCAGTTACTGAGCTTAATACTTCCTGTGGACATGAAGCAATGTTGACATTGGCTCCTTAGCAATTATAATACTGGAACGTCAGTATTTTAGGCAAAATGGATTCCCAATGGCAGAAGTTTTTCACATTGTATACAAGAAGTCAAATATAGTGCAGCTTGCATTAACAATAGTATTCGATCAATTGCCAAGGCTGTAACATGGAGGCTTGGCTGAGTACACAACAGCGTTCCTACCAGCATGTGAGAAGGCACGGAAACCAAATCTCTTCCTGTAATGCTTACGGAAGTAACAGAATCAGAAGAAACTTGCTCAGAGAGCAACAGCCTCTGCTGCTACTGCTGTGTGGGTGAAATACAGATTCATCACCTGCTGCTTCGAGTGATGTCCCAGACGGGGAACGTGACTTTCCACCCGCTAGCTCCAACGTGCATCTTAGAAGCAAAGCAGCTACTCCAATTATCACATTGCGTATTAAAGTGCTAAGCTGCCTTAAAACTGGATGTTGCAAACTTTCAAGTGCAGATTGTTTCCAAGCCTTTAGAATTATTTTGTAAAATTGTACAGTGCAGTAGTAAGTGAATCAGCATTTTTTATATAAACCACTTTTTCAACATTGGCCCAAATGAACTCTACGGTGTAGATTATTCATATCCTTTGCTTTAATATTTATTACATTTTGGAGATGTATAGTAGCTGTTCTTTGAAGGTAAGATACATCACTTAATGAATATTTAAGAACAGTTTTCTGTATTCATCTAAAAATGTTGGCATGTTGTCTCATTGTCCAAATTTAATACAGCTCTTATTTGGCTACACTAAAGAATGCAATATGTTTAGTTTTCACTTGCATGTTACAATGTATTAGTTTGTGCTATAGGAGATATTTTAAATTGAAATACTTTGTTTTAAAATATTTTTACAGTGAGGATTGTTTTCTGCTCTTTTATATTGTATATAGTGTCTTTTATGTAATCTACTGGCATATGTTTTGTAGAAGACTGTTTAAAATGACCGGCTATCTTCCTGCAACTTTTGAAATACAAAACCAGTGTTGGTTATTTTTTGTCAGGGGAAGGGCGGTGGATGTCATTTACCTGGACCAGGACTTTTGCAAGGCCTTTGACGTGGTCCCTCACCACATCCTTGTCTCTAAATTGGAGAGGTGTGGATTTGAAGGATGGACTGTTCGGACTGGATTAGGAATTGGCTGGCTGGACACAGCCAAAGGGTTGTGATCAGTGGGTCTGTGTCAGGGTGGAGGCCGGTCACAAGCGGTGTCCCTCAGGGGTCGGTCTTGGGACTGGTGCTCTTCAACATCTTTGTCAATGACAGATAATGGCATCTAGTGCACCCTCAGCAAGTTTGTGGATGATACCAAGCTGAGCGGTGCAGTCGATACGTTGGAAGGAAGGGAAGCCATCCAGAGGGACCTGGACAGGCTGGAGAAGTGGGCCCATGAGAACCTAATGAGGTTCAATAAGGCCAAGTGCAGGGTGCTGCACTTGGGTTGGGGCAATCCCAGGTATTTATACAAACTGAGGGAAGATCTTGATAGCAGCCCTGCAGAGAAGGACTTGGGAGTCCTGGTGGACGAGAAGCTGGACATGAGCCAGCAGTGTGCGCTTGCAGCCCAAAGGCCAACTGTGTTCTGGGCTGCATTAAAAAAGGGGTGGCCAGCAGGGAAAGGGAGGTGATTGTCCCCCTCTACTCAGCTCTTGTGGCGCCCCATCTGCAGTACTGTGTCCAGGCCTGGAGCCCCCAGTACAGGAAGGACATGGAGCTCATGGAGCGGGTCCAGAGGAGGGCCACTGAGATGATCAGAGGGCTGGAGCACTTCTCCTATGAGGAAAGGTTGAGGGAACTGGGCTTGTTTAGCTTGAAGAAGAGAAGGCTCCAGTGAGACCTCATCGTGTTCTTCCAATACTTGAAGGAAGCTTATAAACAGGAGGTGGAATGGTTGTTTACAAGGGTGGATAGTGATAGAACAAGGGGGAATGGTTTTAAACTGGGACAGGGGAGATTTAGGTTGGATATTAGGAGGAAGGTTTTCACCCAGAGAGTGGTGAGGCACTGGAACAGGTTGCCCAAGGAGGCTGTGGATGCCCCATCCCTGGAGGCATTCAAGGCCAGGCTGATGTGGCTCTGGGCAGCCTGGGCTGGTGGGTGGCGACCCTGCATAATAGCAGGGGGGTTGAAACTAGATGATCACTGTGGTCCTTTTCAACCCAGGCCATTCTGTGATTCTAAGATTTACAAATTCTTTTAGCCCTTTGGGAAAAAAGATTAATCAAGTCTGCAACATTTATTAAGTAGTGTAGGAAACAGAAGGATTCCTTTACCTCTGATTTTCAAATGAATAAATTAATGGGCTAAATCCAGTGGTATTAACACAATAATCTTTGTAAGAGTAGGGCTATCAGCAGAACAGCTTGCTGAGATTGAACTTTTAGCTATGTTAGATTTTAAAAGGAAAAAAATAATCAAACTATTTTATAGTATACATATTTCTACTATTCATTATATTCCTTATCTCACTTGAAGTTATTTGTATAAGCATGAGATTTGCTTCTGATCTCCATACCTTTTGTTGCTTCAGTGTTTGCCCTTCAGCTTAACATATTTTTCTATATTCAACTGTGTAGGACTATGTTTGACTACAAGAGCTCCCAAAAACTATCTGCCTGACCAGTCCTTTTAAATACACATATAGCTTTTCCAAGAAAAGCTGAGAGGGATTAAAGACCTCTTGCATAATTGCTGATAGATGTGTCTCAATCATATTGCACTGTCCAAACTCTACTATCACCAGCAACAGCACAGAATACCCACCATCTACTGTGTGGCAAAAGAAGGCAGTGACAGTGCCTTCCAGTGGGATACAAACACAACGGAGCAATAGAAGGTGACAAAGAAGGAAAACTGGTTCACCTCTTCTGATGACCAGTGATGGCTCAAGAGGAGTGCAGTCTCTATCCAGAGAGACACTACTCTCTCATCTGCCAACCCTTAAGAGAGGGTGAGGAGGGGTGGATCCAGGCTCCAGCCCTTCCGGTCACTGAGGTGCATTGCTTGCAGTTGGGTTAGCCATGCCTTTTCACCTGATGCTCAACCACTGGTTCAGGCTGTGACCTTGCAATTCTGCTGCATCTACCAAATGCTATGGAATATATTTTATGGAATGTATTTCTGAAACCAAAACAGAAAACAACAACAAAGCAAACAAAACCAAATTAGCCAGTGGTTTGGGGTAAAATGATGCCACTGACACAAGATACCTCAGAGAAACATCACAGAACTGAATGAGTGGGCAAAAAAAAGGGAGGTGAGTTTTAGCAGAGATAAAAGCAAGGAAATGCATCTAGAAAAAAAAGTAATCCAAAGGCTAACGGGAAGATACTGAACTGTGAACGTCTAAGTACGACTACAGAAAGAGGTCCTGGAGTCATATTTGACCATTCTCACAAATCAGAGCACACCTCGTTGCGTAGCAGTAAATAAAAATGGGTGAAATAATTGGGTGTCATAAGGCAAGACTAAAGCTTAGTGGGCAGCTTCTGTTTGGACGCTTCTCTGGACTAGGAGCCAGCAAAAAGTCTGTCCTCAGCTGCTATGGTCATCCCAACACAACACGCTAAGTGTACCAAATAGAAGTTAATGTAATTGAATCACAGAATATCTAGTTGGCAGGGACCCTGGCTCCACACAACACCAACCAAAATCCAAACCATATGTCTGACAGCACTGTCCAAATGCTCCTTGAGCTCTGGCATGCCATGGCCATGCCCACCACCCTCTGGTGCAGAACACTTTCCTAACAGCCAGGCTGACTCTCCCCTGCCAGGGCTCCACACTGTTCTCTTGGGTTCTGTTGCGGTCACCAGAGAGCAGAGATCAGCAGAGGACCTCTGTTCCTCTTGAGAGTAAGCTGTAGGCTGCTATGAGGCCTCTTCTCAGGCTCCTCTGCTCTGGGCCCAACAAACCCATGGACCTCAGTTGCTTCTCACGTGCCTTGCACTCCAGACCCTTCCCCATCTTCTCCTGCAGATGCTCTCTGATAACTTTTATGTCCTTCTGATACTGTGAAGCCCAAACCTGCACGTGCTCGAGGTGTGGCTGCACCATGCAGAGCAGAGCAGGACAGTCCCTTTCCTCTCCCAGGAGCTATGCTGAGCCTGCCATGCCCCTAAGGGATGGTTGGCCCTCCTGGCTCCCAGGGCAAACTACTGGTTCACATTCAACTCGCCATCATTCAGAACCCTCAGATCCTTTTCTGTGGGATTCCAGCTTCCTGTCCCCCAGTCTGTAAATACATTCATCCAGGGTTGCCTCGTCTCAAGAGCAGAATGTGGCACATACTCTTCTTAAACTTCATTGGGTTGGTGATTGCAATCTGCTGATATGTTACGATTTGAGTTCTGGGTGATGGTTTGATTTTAACTGGCAAATTAGACCCCACCTGTGCTTACTGGATTTGGAGAAGGTTCACCCATCCACCTGTAGCAGCCACAGTTTTACACTTAGTGGTGCACCCAGCCACAGTAGGGTTGGGTACTTAAGCGTTAGAAAAGTCTCAGTTCTTAAGTAAATGTACCTTAGGACGACTGCAATTACAGCCGCTGTCTTATACAATTAACTAGATTTTACTGCCCCCAGATTGTAATAGTATTTTCAAGGGAGGTTAGAGCACTCTGGTGAATGTGTATCACAGCATAGGATTAATTGCTTTGTGCAACCCTCACAAACTTCCTAAAAAGCAAATACTACCCTAATCTGATTTTCCATTCAACACAACATGTGAGTGGATGCTGGGAGGAAATGCATCCTGCAGTTGGAGCAGATGGGGAGTTTCACTGTTCTTACAGCCTATTACCTTGCTTTTAAATCTCATAAGTTTTGCTGTGTTTTCCTTTCATCCTTTTTCCTTTATTGACTGTATCTCCATAAGCTTGAGAACATGAAGAATATTAGGAAGGCTGGAAAGAGGTGTCATAATCACAGAGCAGCTGCTGAATTCACTGTCACTTCTACGCTTGCCTTTATGAACACCACTGCCACAAAGCTATTGCTGCTGCAAAGCCATCCTAGTGCACACAGCGCTATGCTCAGTGACCTGCCAGGGTCTGGCAGTCCATGGTACTGCATAGCGCTGTGCATTTCATCATTCCTCTTTATCTCCCTCCCCTTTCCCTCTTGAAGATATGTTACAGTTTACAAACAGATTTTCGTTCTTTTATTTACACTACTTTCTTTGGTCAGTAGCATGTTTTGACAGGAAAGGTCTAGTGCATACAATAGCCTATGTCTCATCTATGCATTTGTAGATGGAGAAGGAAGGATGGATGGGTAGGTGCACACGTGTGTACAGCCACACATTCATATGTGCACAGAATGAGAGCAAATCTGTACTAAGCAAACAAGGGCAGAGCTGTGTTGTGAGTCCAGAATAAAAGTGACTGTAATTTGTCATTTAGGCAGGATAATTAGCTGGAGCAGCACGCTTCCCAGCTTGGGTGTGGGCCTGAATGCTAGACTGGGTATTTCTCTGTCCCTCCCGTCCTTGCTTAATGATTTTAAAGAAACGAAGGAGCCAGTGGCTGAGTCATACAGAGCTTCTGAATGTCACATCTAGGAGCAACCGTTGACATAGCATTATTTATGTTTCTTTTTGTGCCTGTAGCTTACTGGACTTAATTAATCCTATCAGTGTTTGATTACATTGCGATGGTCTTTCATTGTTCCGACAGGCCACTGTGTGCTCTGATATCTATTCAGAATCCACATCCTTAAGCTTAATCTATTTATGCATATTGCTAGTGCTAACTATGCAGCATTTTCACTCTGCAAAGGAAGAACATGTATCAGTAAATTAAACTGATGGGGGAGACAGAAATATTTACTATTCTTACTTGGTTTGACAGTGGTATTAACTTAGATAGCTCACTGCATTCTTACACTTTGTGTTTCTGATTTGAACTGCAGTAATTCTGATTTGAAATGCAGTAATCAGCATTTACCATTTTGTTAAACCCCTCTTTGCATTCTGGGATAACAAGTTAGAATAAAACAGCCGTTTGTGAATGTTGCTAGAGAAACACCGAGTCTAATTTCTAAAATGTAATGCATTAAAAAATAATAATCTGCCTACCTGTGAAAAATTAATCAGATTAAGCAATGACCTTAATGCAATTTCCTTTGGTGAGTCGTGTCGAGGAAATAAGAAATTCCCTGCAGATGCTAAAAGTAATTGTGACAAAGTAGTTTCCCCAAACTCCAATGCCTTTAACACAGTCAGTGAGGAGAATCTAAATCGTTACCTTGGGAGTAGCAGTGTTTGCCATGGGAATGGTAAACACCATAGTTTTGTCACTTTTTTTTTTCTCTCCCCACAGAAACAGTGCAATAGCATTCAATGGATCAAAGCTAAGCTGCAGTACGGCACAGCTGGGAGTCACTGGTTTTACCACATAGTGCAGACCTTGCCATTGGCTCCACAGAAACACATAAATCCGCCAACTTGTAATGTATTACCAAATGAATTACATACGAGATGTCGGGCACAGTCCTTGCCCAAGTGAAATACCATCAGCTCCAACCTAAATGACTGGTGGCCATTTGATGCGCTGTGTAGAGAGAGCACTTCTATGAGCCACCTGGCTGCAGGGTGCCAAACTCCACTGCCCTTTGAATTGGAAACTGGCTAGCACATATATTTAAGTGTTCATCAGTTAATAGAAGGCGCCGTGTGCCTTCTCTCAAAAGAGAAAGAATGAGAATCTGTGAGCAGCCAGAGATGGCACACCCATGTACTGCACATCTAACTGCCACAGGGAACCAACCATCTATTTCATCGATGAGCCATTAAGTCTCAAGCGAAGCAACGCTGATATACAACACAGCTTGGTGGTGTTAACCATATGAAGGCTTCATAGCTTCCTTAAATTCTCCCAACATCTCCTCCAAAATTTGAGCAGACTTCTGTAGCATTTGCAGGGCTGGCAGGAGCATTTTCCCTGGAAAGAGACACTTGCAAAGTTCCTGATAATTGCTACAATGAGGAAATCCCTTGTTTGTCTTTCCATCTATCTTTGCAAAGTACCCCATCGACAGTCTCTGGGAACGGAGAATGAAATCTTAAGTTGTGTGCAGTAACGGTGGCCAATTTTACCTTTGTTTCCTAAAGAGATTATATCCCTACATTCTTTGGGCATTTCAGGAGAGCTTGAGAGTGAAGTCATTTTTAACACAGCACCCTGTCCCTACTCTTTCAAAAGCAGCAAAAGGGCTGCTTTGCTTTGCAGACACTGTCCCTTCCTTAAACACGTTTTTGAGAACAGTCCAAACCACTCTGGACCAGTTATTATTCACTCCATGCAAGGTCACTCTGTCCAGAGCTGTAATTTCTCTTCCATATGAAGAAGAAACGGGACCTCCTCAAAATCAAGGACTGATTTAAAACCTGCACAGCTGTACAAAGTTGACTAATGCCAAGGGTCTTGTTTCTGTCCATAGTGCCCCAATGGACAGAAATTTCAACTTGGACAATTCCCCAAGTACTATAGGGAAACTGCTGCTCTTTGCCAGGTTGTAGGCATATAAACTAAACTCCCTCGGGCTAGAAGCACTTACTTATTTCCCAGTCGCCCCTCTACACATAAACGGGATTAGGATCTTGCATCCACTTCTGCTGGACTCCAGCACTGGCTCCCCATGCCTGCTCAACACATGCTGGCTCCTTAATGAAGCCAAAAGGCAGCAATTTCTGAATGCCATGGCCACCTGTATGTTTCTATAGCATCCACGCAGGGAGAAGCAGACACTCCTTGGGATGCTGCAACACACTGCAGGTATCAGGGTGGCAGCTTTTGCTTAACAGCATGCCAAGCTTGCAGGGTTGGCACTTCTTGTGTCAAGTGGCTCAGGAAAGGAATGTTGCCACTTCATCCTGCATCAGTAAAGAGCGATGAAGAGCCAGAAAGATGAACTTTTGGCTGTCAGGGCCGATAACACCCTGACAGCTTTGGTTACAAGTGAATTACCTGATTCTACTCGTGTGGCTGCTACGCTATTGATTCAGGTCTGCGTGACAGCTTTATCATTTCATCACCTGGGTTTAGTGCTCTGAATCCAAACAGTGACATTAATGAAACACTGTTCTTCCAATAATAAGGAAAATAGGCAGTATTTCTCAGCGCTCATCTAATGGGCTTTCAAGAAGCTGCCTTCAAAAGTCATGTGATAAACTGCCATCTTCTTTTTTGGAGTTTATCAAACCTTGTGGTATTATCAATATTTTGTAATAAATGCAAGAAGTTCTCAGGCTGTAAACAATGAAGCAGTCAGTGCTAAGTTAAAGTCACCATTTGAAGGGTCAGCATGCAGGCGTGTGCAGGAGGGAGCTGCTGCCATTTTTATTTCTAGCTAGCTCTGTCTATGTCTGCACAGGCACAAACCAGGGCTTGATGAGAAAGCATTCAGGTTTCTACTCCCTTTGGCAGCACAATTGTAACGAAGTCTTAAAGGTAAGAAGCATTCATCACCATCCAAGGGCTGCAAGATGTACTTATTTTTAACAGTTTGAGTTACAACTGACCGAGAGAGGCAAACTTTCCAGCCACTGAGATCAGTACAAGAACAGGCTGGAGATGAACACTGCAAGAAACTAGAACCACTGCAGCTTTGGAGTGGTAGAGATGTCTTTAGATACCAACCTGTTATGATGAGTGCGTGACACTTTCCCGAGTGCCTTCAGAGCAGTGGCTGCCTCAAAATACCTGGATCCCACCGTGCTTTTTCTCTGTGGAAGCTGAGATTTGTGTAAGAGATTGGTGTTCTCACAATGTTTTAAAACAAACAAACAAACAAACATAATTTTCCATTTCTTTTGGGTTTTACCTTACACTTAGAGAAAAATATCTGAAGTTTCTATTTTTCCCCTTGACAAAACTTGTTCTGCCTCACGTTGGGTACTGCACTACCCTCCTACAGCCGCTAAGTTGGTCATTTGAACCCTTTTTCAATATGCAACACATAGCACAAGCCATAGGAAGCCATAGGAAGCCACAAAACTGTTAGTGCCTCCTTGGAGGATCATACCAATTAAATCAATGTCAAGAGCAATGAGTATCACCTTGATTGGTCAGCGACTGAGCAGCTCTGCCACCCAGGGGAAAGTGCTTGTGCCTTGCACCATCAACTCTGCAAATGTGCTGGTTAAACAGCTGTAAAATGTACCACAAGACGGAGATATTCTGTTCTACTTATTGTATCCAACAAAGCTACGCTAAAACAAAACTTCCCATAGGAAAGTACAGAGGATCTTCTTTACGCTGTCCACCCGTACTGTTATTGCTCCCGGCTCTGGCACCCACTGCTCACAGTCTATGATCTGTATTATTTCACACTACTGTATCCCCATAAAAGAAACATCTGAAAAAAGAAATACACTCCTAGATTTTTCTGTGCCTGTAAAAGATTTCTTGAAGCCATCTCCTTCCCGTCAGTATTCAGGTTATAGAGAGTCATTACAGGTACAGCTAAAATTAAGTCAGTTTTTAAAACCATGCCCATTGCTGAAAACAGTAATATTTTTTACGCTCTTTGCATTGTAGGGAAAGACACAAGCACTTGAACAGCACAGAAGAGGAGGTATCAACAGGTTTTGTGCTTGGTAAGTGTGCACTGTACTGCTTACCACCAGAGTTTGGCGTGCCAATCCTTCACAGCAATAAAGCTGGCAGAGTTGTGAGTCTCCAGTAAAAACAGGTAGGTAGGAAAGCGAGAGGAGCCAGGGGATGGCATTTCTCTGAAAACCTCATGACTGTGTCAGTGTAGTCAGTAAAATCCAACTGACAGATCTTGTAGTAAAAATGGCGTAGTGAAATAAATACAGTATGTTAAACAGGATTAAAATAGAACATTTTACTAGTTATTTCAAAGAATAGATTCTTTTTCTTCCATCATTCTTGTCTGTACGTTCAGACTCCAGCTAAACTCCAAACAGCTTATTTTTTCTTGTTAGGTACCCAGTCCAAATATGCCAAGGTAAAAGATTTAGGAGAAAGAAATACCCGATCTTTTTGTTTCTCGCATGGTAGGCTATGTTGCATTTCTCATGCCTAAAAACAAGTACTGTCACTCAAAATATTTGGTCAGAAACCTCAAGTTGAAAAGGAGGTATTTGACAGAAATGTCACATTTACATTAGCATAACATGCGAACAGCTTCTAAAGACAAACACTGAAAGAAGTTTCCTGTAGGAGAACCTGTGCAAGGGGAAAACAAACAAAATCACAGTAGCACAAGTCCATTTACTACCAGAGCAGAACCAACAACGATCGTCATCCAGATCTTGAGGTAAAACTTAACTACAGGGACAGGAAAAGAAGGATGATGCCCATCTTTTCCTCATTAATTGCACACATTTATCAGTTGACTGTTCCCAACTTTCAAGAGGTATCGGTATTGTTCTCACAGCTAGTTTGATCTCATCCTGAAGAAAAAGCTGGTGTAATATAACAGGACACTTTTCTCGTGTGAATATACACTTTTTTTTGTTCTTTTTTTTTCCCCCACCTAATATCTCACTGGAGAAGAACAGTTTGCTCTGTATTGCTAATGCTTTTTAGCTATTACTTGGTAGTTATGAACAGCAGTGTCTCTCAGCTCCCTGCTGAAGTTGTAAAATGACACGTTCACTACTTCAGGTTACAAGCAGAAATTAAAAGCAGCTGCCAGTATTTCATACAGTGCATTTTACAACTAATGCTTACTTCAAAGATTTTGAAACAATTCTGTGTCTTCTGACAGCCTCTGCCCTTCACAGCTGCATTTACACGTATTAGGAAAATGTTAGCCTTGGAAAATGTTCACTTTTTTTCCCCTTCGCCATGATCCATTTGTCTTACAGCAGGTTTATGTTTGAGTGGAATGGAGCTCGTAGCATTTAACCCAACAGCTAGCTGGGCTTGAAAATCTATCTATCCCCTTCCTATTAATTACTTTTTATGCCTCTTTCCGTCTCTTAAAGTCCTGTATCATCCTGGTTTATTTCAGAGGAATACAGCCATAGGATGACAATTATTGATGGATCATAAAAACTGGAGCTAAAAGACTGTAAAAAGAAGAAAACATAACTGATGTGGGAAGAGATGAAAAGATGAAAAACTGACTAGAGAAGAAAATTGGAACGAGCTAATTCACAAAAGAAAATGAATAAACCACGGACAGGTGGCTCTGAATAAGATTAATTGCCACACATTTCCTTCCCCTTTACAATTTCTACTGTATTTAATCAACTATTTCACAGTTCTGCTTAAATACGCTGTACTCTTACAAATGCTAATTCCACTGTTATGTAAGTTTGCTACTTCAGCGTTGAGTGAGATTCTCTGCTTGCATAAAGTGGCTGTATCGCTATGGACTTTGGTACTGTTACTCAAATTTAAACCAGCCGAGGATTTGCTCCATTGACTTTCATGGATTTATTTTTAATTTATTCCTCTGAGCTCAGAATCAAGAGCTCCGGATATAAATCTTGAACATAAGTAGACACTTTCCAAATCTAAACAGTATAGCCACAAGTACCAATACAGGAAAAACAAGCTAGGCATGTATAGAACGGTCTGAAAAGTTAACCAAATGTTGCTGTGCATATATTAGTAGTTTACCATTTATTAAACAATAAATCAAGATAAAAAAAACTAATTAACTTAAATGAAGTATTGTTTAGTGAAATGTGAGCCTGTCAAAATAGTTGGGGAGGACAATTAATTGGTACAAATGTGAGTGCAAATTTTGTTTTTAAACTTTAAAGCATGTCATTTGTAGTATACAACATGTGTGCACGATACAAATTTCATACGTTTTCTTCAGTGACAATAAAAAGTGCAGTTTATTATAAACTGAAGTAAAAATTAAAATTAAAAAAAAAAAATCACAGTTTTGTCATTGGTATGTGAAGGTTATTCCAAGGGCCCATCCAGAGTTCCTCTTCATCTGACTGTGTGTGTTCACTGTGAGACTCCAAGGGCTCTTTTGTGTCCTCGTTATCAACAACAGATTCTTGCTCTTCTGTGCTTTTCATTTTGGAGCCACCTGGCTTCGTTACTATGTTTTCGGCCCCTATAGAGGAAGCAAATGAGACACTACAAGGTCTTGTGTTCACTTTATCACTAGAAGATGATCCCTTTGACAATGTGTTCAGTGGGACATTCTCCTCGTGTGTCACTGCAAGCTTGTCCAGTTTCTTGAACTGTTTACCCAGCCTCACTGGAGATGTCACTTTTAAATTATTAGCAAGGCAAACACGACGGGTTCTGACAACAGAGCCATTCTGTGCAATGTAGATGTTACCATTGACGTTGTTTTGAATATTGGGGTTATTAAGACGACTCCTCTGGCTGGAATCAGGAGCGCTGTCTTCTCCAGTAGAGCTGGTCTCATACTCCGGGTCAACAATCAACTTGATCCTTTTCTTTCTGGCCCACTGTTAGACAGTAAATGGAAACGTTATTAAAACTCTCAGTATGATTTCTTACAGCTTTTTGTCCTTCTTCCAATCTATCTCATCTTTTATCTAGACATTTCATGTGAGATTTTGACTTGCTCTTCTGTACCACTCCTTTTATATTGTACACTGGTACTTTCTAACTCTTCTGATTACCACTGCACACCACTGTCTTATATGCCTGATAAGTTTGAACACACAAACAATTCCTTGTACTTGAAAGTTATAAGAATGAACTCAGCTTGTGAACAGCATCACATCACAAAGACGGCATAAAATAAGCTATAAATGGTATAAAGGTATAAACACTTAAAGTGGGGGGGGGGGAGGGTTGGGGAGGGGGTAGGGTTCTAAATATGCATTCAGCTCTGTTGCCATTAAGACAAAGTGCATCTATCTTCTTTTCAGAATTCTGGGTACAAAGACCTTGCTTTGAGAGCAGATTTCTGTATATCAGTATTAGTAAACCAGACGTATTTCAACAAAGCAATGTGTTTGTCTTACAAAGAGATACAAAAAACAACTCTACTGCTGTCTCTTTCTAACTGAAATCAGAAGGCACTAATGAAAAAGAAATTGCTAAGTGATACTTTCAATAAAATACCATACTAATGGGTAAGTGCTCGGGAAGGCCTTGGAAGCTTTCTTTCACAGCATTACTAAATGGTAGACTCAGTGCAGAAGTAGCATAAAAAAAAGTCTATTCCATATGCAACACCATGTAAAGGACAGTAAGATCTCAGGACCAACATGAGGGAAATTGTAAGACACAGTGTTAGCAAAATTGGCTCGCTGTAGAAAGATTGATGCAGGGCTTTGTGCCAGTTCCAATCTAGAAGAATCAATGGGGATGATTTGCTATTAAATTGAAGGTGGAGAAAAGAGACTTCAGATTTCTATAAAACTTAAATACATTTTTAAAGAGTTAAAGCAAACGACTTCCATGCTGCAGTGATTTGTACTAACAGTGATGAAAAACAAAAAAAGCCCATTACTTAATTCTAAGTGTCTCCTGCGAATACACTAAAACAAGCTCCTACTGTTGAATTACTAATGAAAACACTGTTTTTTCACTAAGGCAGCAGATACCATCATGATAGACTCCCACATCAACACATACACATGCACATAAGAAAAGCCAGTTTTTAGGGAAAGAAAATCATGCCAGGTACAAATGGGTGATCATTCTCGAGCTTTTGAAAAGTTATACTTTGTAGAAACTACTTCTAGGTGCATTAATTTGTTTCTGATAAACACATATAGTTTTCTTTGCACAGGCAAATGCTGGTGGATGAAAGGACTAACTAGCTTAAATGCGATCTACATGAAAATACGATGTGCAGCCTGACTTCGTGCTACATGGGAACACAGGAAAGTGAGCAATTGTCAATCTAGTTCACAACTCAAGTGAGTTCAAGTCCAAAGTTGAAAAGTTACTATCACAATTTATTGCTCAAGTATCATACCCAAGTATGAAAGTGTCATTAAAATTCAAATATTCTTCCTTCTCTGTCCTCTCTAACAGAGACTTCTTGGCAGAGTTTTGGTGAATACGCCAGAAGTTGTACTATCTTAGAAGCACACAAAAGGCTAACCCATGACTGGCTCAATGCATTAATTCATTATTATTTTTTAATTACTTATCAGGGTAAATGGTTGAGAAACAGCTCTGTGGGTTTTGATACAAAGCAGATAAACTGCAGATAGCTTGTGTGTATTCAAAGCTTTCATACTTTGCTGTCATAATGGATAAGAGCACCATGAAGCAGTACATCATGCAGCAGGGGTTGTTTCCTATTTGAGAACTCAAAGGCCCCTTTGAGTTGTAAACAACAGAAATCCCTCTGATTTAATCATGACCATCCCAGGCAGAAACGTACTGCTGAAAGTGCTATAAGATTTCCCTATCAAATGGCATTAAATACTGCAAATAAGTGAATTTTGAAAGATAAATACCTAAATACTGAACATAGGTGACAGTTACCCCATCACCTTCAGCAACAGTTTGCCATTATGCTTCTCAAACTTTGAAACAGAGTTTTGTTGTTGTCGTTGCTGTATTTTAATTACAACAAAACAAACACACTATAAAATGAAAGGGCAGAAGTTTGGAAGTACAACTAATATCCTTTTCTGACCAAGTTCACTTTGTACACCTACCTCTAGACTTCTACCTTTTACATCACGGATATTTGAATCTCACAACCCAGAAACAGTTTAATCCCAGTGCTGCTAGTAATACTCAGCAGTTATGGAAATCCCTCTTTGCTGCAATTTCAGCTTCCACCCAGCAGATGGGGTGAGCTTTACAGCTAAGAGCTGGTGAAGTTTAGCAAATGCTTTTATGGTAGGGAAATGTATGACATTTAAGTCTCTTGTTCTTCAACTTTTTGCAACTTCTCCTTCCTTGAAGTGCCACTGTGTGACACAGACATAACCTGTGAGAGCACAGAGCCCTTAACAGGTTTGTGTCGTCAGGTTCATCAAGCTGTCCATCACACTTAATGCAAAATGTAACATAGCTTGGCATCACTATATGCATAATGCTAGAAGGATTAAATGTAAGAGTTAACACAATGCTATATGATTTAAATCGGCAGAGAAATACTCTGTCCCGCCACTGCTAAATGAAAATTAATCTTTCTGCATCCACCACCATGTTTATGAAAAATTATATTAGTTTGGTAGTCCACAGTTCTGTCCTTAAGGCATATAAGAATGAAAAGCTGAAGGAATAAGCTTTGTGTTTTTCATTTTGGCTATCTCTAGTCAAGTACGTATTGTTTAGGAAAGACCACACAGAAGGCACAGCAAACAAGATCACTCCTTCTTGCAAAACGTCCACCTACTGTTGTTCCTTTTTAAAAGGATGTAGAATCACCAGCAGTCTCAGATTCCGTAACAGCAGTGTCAACGGTGTCATCTGATTGAGACTGACTTTGCTCTTGGGATCCCTTTTTTATTTTCTTTCTTTTCACGTTGATGTCAGAACTCTGAGTCTCAGTATCAGGGGAAGTAGCAGTTCTGCCAGAAGTGGCACTAGCTGTGCTTTTTATCCCTCCAGTACCTCTGGAATTAACACTGATTTCACTTCCGTTCTTACTGACAGTTTCCTCCTTGTCACTACCATCTGTATCAACCTCTTCTGCGCTTTCATCCCCATTATCCCCACTGTTAACACCCGACTTTCTTCTCTTGTCTTCTTCCGTAGCAGCATTTTTAGCACTTTTTGCATTTGCAGATGTTTTAGAAACTGTCTTATTCTTTGTGTTATCTATTGTCTCATCAGGGCTTGCACCGACTTGCTCCGCGTCTGCTTGCTCATCTTCTTCTGAAACCTCTTCTATCGTGTCTTCTATTTCAAGGCTGGCAGAGGAGGTTTTGCTCTTGTAGCTGGATCCCGATGTTTTCCTGTAGCTTGCACCTGATGTGTTCGAGCTGACTGATTTCTGGCTGGATCGCCTTGCTCTGCCACGAGAGCTACTTCCCCTACTTTTTGTACTTGACCTTCCAGTACTACTTCTACTGCTGGACTCACTAGTTCCCGATTTGCTGAATGAACTTTGTGTAGATGAGCTTTGTGACAGGCTATCGTCTTCATCGCTGTCAGACTCTTCCTCATCGCTGTCCTCTTCAGAAGAGTCCTCCTCTGATTCACTGCTAGAGCTGGATCCAGAGCCATCATCGGAATCACCGATATCGTGTCCAGATTCCTCATCGGAGTCCACGGTACTTTCAGTGGCTTCATCTTGGTCCAGAGTTACTGTCAAATAGTCTTTATCTTCTGACTCCGACCCAGAGCTACTACTCTTCGCGGAGGACTCATCCGAGCTGTATTTTCTTCTCCTCTTCTTCTTCTTCTCATAATCACTTTCCTCATGTTCGCTCTCTGCTGTGATACTTATTGAAACTCCTGACTTTGCTTCATCTCTTTCTTCCTCTTCTTTTCCTCCCACATGCACTGCATCTTTGCTAGTAGGCTCTTGAAATTTTCTGGAGACACTGATGCGTTTTAACACATGATTTAGCTTTCTCATTGAAGGTCTGTCATCTGTTGATTTCTGGAAGTAGCTTCCCCTGATAATCATGCTTTTCTCACCATCCGCCTGGCGAGCTGACATCAACTTGGCGTAACTGGAATCCTTCCTACTGCCTTTCACTTTCTGCAGAATCATTGGGAATATCTTTGCTTTCTTCCATGGAGAATGAGCAGACTCACTTCTTCCTACTGGTTTGTGAGCACTGACTGCTACACGACTTAAATGCATCACTGCTTTTAGTTTTCTCCTTCCCTGGCTGGTTCTATATGCTCTTCCAGAGCCATGCCTTAGATCCATCCCACCATCTAAAGGTCTACCTTCTATTTGAGCCCCTGCTCTCTGGCTTATACCTCTGCTCGAAGGACCTCTGCTTTGACTCATTCCCTGCAAATTATGAAAACGGAACTTGATTAAAATTGGAAGGATAGTTATTATGAAAACTTGTATCCCCAAAGTAAATCAACAGGAACAAATGCAACACTTCTTTTCCAGCACCAAAACTAATGGGTTTTAGGATATCTTCTCACAAAAGTTATGGGGAAAGTTTAACTTTTAGAAGAGGCTGCAAATGCACAACTACCTTGCCTTGCAACAGAGAAAAAGACTGGCTCATAAATGTTCTCTCTTCTCATTTAATTAAAACCCATGTGATGGATTAAGAATCTAGTAATTATGAATATTAAATAAAAAAGTGAACAATTTCATCTCCTTTCTTCTGGCTGCCTCTGACATTTTAAATTTTCTTTACATTCAGTTGTGAACTCTACGTTAAATTAGCTTAGGTGACTGATTTTCTCACTGGAAAATCACCAGTTATAGGCTGAATATTAGTAATACTCCCTTCAGTTAACAATATAAAAGGGAATTACCTAAGGCTACGTGGACTTTTCATTGAAGTAGAAATCTACATTAAGGGAAAAAGCTATGTGCATACTAAAAGAAACTTCGCAATTACTTTTTTATTTCTCTAAAAAGGAAGAGAGGTGCTCATGCAAACGCTAGCAGTCATCTGAAGGGCAAACGATAATTAGGATTGGAAGAGCTGATTATTTGGTCTATATACAATATTCTCAGTATTCTAATACATTAAAAAAAATCCATTTGATAAGGTTTACAATTGCTTCAGCTTGTTGCAGAGACAGAATCAACATGCCAGAGCTGCTTACCTCTTCCGCTGTTGATCCATGTGGACTATAGTAGTAGCCGCCATCATTCTCCACCATGACTTCCCCATACTCATCATACATCCCTGAAGGAGACAGCAAGCGGCGGCGGCTCCCATACTGAGGCAGTTCATACCTGGCAAAAAACCCACCAGGTCTTTGTAACATGCATGTATACATGATGTATTCACGCATGTCTTCACACAGAGCAACAAATACACACACACACCCTTAAAGGACATGACTTTCTTTACTTACTATCTTTTTTTTCCTCTGCCATTAAGAAGGATATTTAATTTTTGCTGTTGTTTTTACACCAGCAGTAGTGCAATCTGAAGCCTCCTCCTATTGGAACCAGCCATAAGCCACTACAACTGGAGGAAGCTCAAACTGACAGGTCTCCAGAATCTCCCAACTGCAATAACCTGACTTCCAGGTACTTGATTCTGATTTTTTTTAACCTTATTGGGGAATGAAAGAGCAGATTCCATGGGATCAGTTCTGGAGAATCCTCACAATCTTGAAAGAAATCCAATAATGTCTGAATTGACTACAGTCAAACAGGCTTTATCCAAACTAGGCAGAATGACTTTTTTCTTGGTAAATGTAGAAAGCCTGATGCTGGCTGAGAACTACGAGAAGTATCACTGAACTCAGACTGGCAAGCCACAAAAAGGCAATTTGGTGGAAATTCATTTCCAAGACAACACATATGCACAAATAAAAAAGTGAACGTAAAAATGTAATGACAACCAAGGGCTACATGCCCTGTGGTAAAATTAGCTTCCTAAAGAATCTCTGAGTTATATAACACCCATGTAAGGTTCAAGAAGTGAGTTTTGTTGTTAGCACATTCAGTCATGGATGTAAAAATTAAAGTAATCCCAGGGTGAAGGAAAGTCTATAGATCAGGTGCTGTAATAATAAACATCACCAACCCTGAAAAGCAGCATTTCAGAAATATACAGGAAAAATGAAAGTACCCATGCTCATAACTGTAGTAATCTTGCCCGTAGTATTCCTGCCCTGGATCAATTCCAGACTCCATACTTAACTCCTGTCAAAAGAGAAACATGGATTGAATGCACAGCCACACACGGAATGACGTATGAAAAGGATACAGAGAACAAAGTGCAAAAAAAACCAAAAACAAAACAACAACACCAAAAGAACTAATAATTAGAAGAACACCGATAACCATCAAGAACCATAATGAAAAGTCAACACAAGCTTTACACGACCCCTTCTCTGGTGTATTCACCGGGAGTGACTGCTCTAAGTCAGCTAAATACTGACACTGAACTGGATTCAATGCTAATGAACTGTGATTTCTTGAGCCTCTCTCAAAGGAAAAAAATCCGTGTCCAAATATTAGGCCTATTTTACTTATACTCTTAGTTCAGATTTCTTTCTTAATGTTTGTATCCTACAACGACATCAGTGTGTTCTTAAGTTCTCTCCACATGCTGTTGGCACTAGGCTGATGCGTGGAATGTCCCTGCACTGCAATAACAACAAAGAGCACCAAGGCTTTGGTTTAGGCAAGGGATGCATGTTGTCTCCATCACACACTTCCAAGGGGGAAAATACCCTGTCCAATTCAACTGAAGTTGTTTCTGAACGTCTTGTTGCTTACAGTGGCTGTAGAAACTGTCACCATTCTCCACCATTGATAACAAAGCCTCACAAAAGTTACACTTGCCCTATTGTTTATTCTGGGAATGACATGGGGTCTAAAAGATTTGAAAGAGAAAGCGCTGCATTAATAAACCATTACTTCACAGCAGCGTGCTAATGCTTTCATTATCTTGGCAGGCCAACTGCTTAGTTCATCTCCAGGTATAATAATCAATTATCACTTGACTGACATCTGAAAAAACAGAGCGCAGCTGGATATCAAGGAACTGAACACAGTACTTGAGGTGCAGACTCACAATACCAAGAAGAAGGAGATGATTGCCTCCCGGCTCCTGCTGGCTACCCTATGTGTGATGCAAGCCAGGATGCCATTGGACTTCTTGGCCACCCAGGCACACTGCTGGCTCATGTTCAGCCAGCTGTCAACCAGCACACCCAGGTTGTTTGCTGCCTAGCAACTTTCCAGTCATGTTTCCCCAGGCCTGTACCTCTGCTTGGAGCTGTTATGACCCAAGAGCATCCCCAGGCTTTGTTGAATGGATGCAACCCACTAATCTAGCCCATCCAGATCCCTCTGCAGAGCCTTCCTACCCTCAGGCAGATGGGCAGTCCCACCCAGCTTGGTGTCATCTGCAAACTTAATGAGGGGACACTCAATTCCCTCATCAAGGCTGTGGGTTAAAATATTAAACAAAACCAGCCCTAGTACTGAGCCTTGGGAAATGCCACTTGTGACTGGCTGCCAACTGAATTTAACTCCTTTCACAGTGTCACCCAGGGCTTTGCCAGGCAAACTGCACATCTGTTCAAGCCACAAGCAGCCAAAATATCAAACGGCAGTACACTGTAGGTATTTAGTGAAAACTGCACTGATGGGTTAACAATGTTAGGACTTTTCTTTTCATCTAGGACAGTCAGGAAAAAAAAATCCAACAGGAGAGGGGAAAGATGAGTTTTTATTAGGAAATGACGTAGGAGACATTTAAAAAGTTACTGAATAATTGAGACATGAGAAATTGCAGTACCTCTGGTCTGAGAAGGGAAGGTCTCAGCAACTGCTGTTGCTATAAAAGAAAACCAGAGAGAGTCTTATTAGGCAACAACAATTAAGAAAGAAATCTTAAGAACACAAGTCGTTCACAGTATTTCGTATGCAGTCACTTGAATATCTCCAAGTTCAGCAAGCAGCAGAAAAATGCTATGCACCTCCTATGGTAACCTGACTTCACAGTGCACCATTTATTTTACTTAATATGAAATTGATTTTCTGTTTATGTGGTGGTTCTTTAAATTATTTACCTCCAAAACCCAAGGGAACTATTGCATCACATGTGTTGGGAACAACCCTCCTCTGAAAATTTGGGGGGCACTGCGTCAGCCAAGTTCCTTGGCCAAAGCTGAACTGTAGGAGATGGGGAAGATCTGTATCTGAATTAAGAGACAGAAATCAGCTTTGCAAAGGGAAGACAAATCACAGTACAACTGAATAAGTCTGCCATTTGTAAACCTACTAAATAAGGAGCAGCAGACTCCAGAGGCGCATCCTAAGATTAATCAGTACTCATCAGTAAATATCAACCATTATGATGGGAATGTGCTTTGGAGAACTTATTGAACAATAAGTTAATTTAGAAAATTCTCCATGTCATTCATCGCTAGAAAAGTGATTCTATGCTTCTATGTGGGGAAATATTAGTGGCAGGTGGGCGGTTGCATGCATGATCCTGGAGGTCTTTTCTAACAGTGGTGATTCTATGATTCTCTCATTTCTATGAATAAAGATGCTGTGAGGACAGACTGCACTGGGCTGCAGAAAAGGCCTGTGTTGAACCCACGCGGAGGGCTGTAGCAGATGATTCGACCTGCTGCTCTAAAACACAAAAAGCAATGGAGCCAATTCCCTAGGAAACTTTTTGGCAGTCAAGCTGCAATCCTCCATCCTGGAGATGATGTTTGTGCCACAGTGTTTACCAGCCACCAGTGCATCTATGCCTCCTGAACGCATCCAGTCTTTCTGAACCACTCTGGCCTCTAAAACATCCAGTTTTACAACACAGGCTGTACAGAAGAAGTCCGTTGATAGAATCAGTAATTTAAATGTAAGCAGGGAACAGCCTTACCTCTTGCTGTGCATATCCTCGCCTTGAGGTCAGAAAAAGAAAAAGAATACATTAGTATACTTCTGCTTGACTACACAAAGATGCATATTGCCATTCTTTCTGGAGAGAGGTGAAAAGATAATGTGATTAGAAATATTACTAGCAAGAAAAGAAATGCGTATCTACAATACAAAATATGTCTGTCTTTAGATTCGCTCTGCACGTACAAATTGTTGCAGGAGGAAGGCTAGTGAATCTTTGGGATCTTTTCTTGCTTTAGATTGCAAATGAATGAGAAGAAATCCCTAATCCCCAAAAGCCAGAGAGCCAGTGCACCCAGTGCAACACAGCAACGGGGAGCAGGGTAAATAAACGTTAAACAAGCATAGGCTTGGTTTTCCTTCTGTTCTCAAAAGATGTTCTGTCAAGTCACCTTCTCTGTTGTCTCTGAGACCTAGAAAGACCATCTACATGAGTACATCTACATCTACAATGAGACTGTTATTTCACATACCTTTTTTAAGCACTGAAACAGTTTATCTTCTACTTCTGGACGTATCTACAGTGGACTTGCAAGAAATTGGCCTGAAGCTTCCATTAGTAATTTAACTACATCATTATCATAATTACATATTTCCTAACACTTGCTCAGCAGGGGGGGAGTGGTATTATTTGTGCTATCTATGATTATTGTGCCACAGGCTTTGTGCTGTTGATCTCTGGAAATTTCTTTGCCTATTTGAATTCATTTTCTTGGAGCCATTCATAGGCATGACAAATGCACTTACACCTATCGAGGTCTGTATCTTCACATTTTGTGCCAGAAAATTAAAATGATTAAGAACAGCAGTAAGCAATTTAAGTCTTTGTATCACGGTTTTTGTTTTGTTTTGTTTTTTAAATTATTATTATTTATTAAGAAAAGAAGACTAAATGTTCAAAAGTATGCTGAACTTAACATACTGCATAGTCAACAGTCTCGGAGAATCCATTAATTACACTTGAGCAAATAAAAAAGAACAGAGTACAAATCCTTATTATTCTTTACTGTTATCTCTACCGTTTCCTATTAATATTCAACACATGGAATTGATTATCAGCATTACATTAATGCTGTTGCTTATATAATATGAAACTAACGAACAACCGAAATGAAGATCACAAGATGATATGTGACTCCTCAAAGCCCTCTTGATCAACACTATTTAGCTTCCATATCACCTACAGCAATGTTCAGAAAAAGGTCTTGCGTCGTACAGGGGGTAAGTAAACCTATTAATCTTAATTGCTCTTGAGTAGTCACTGTATCACAGATTAAAGTTTTAATATAAGGATTTATAATCTAGTTTGGAATTTAACTTTCTTAACATTAGCATAACAGTACTGTGAGAATTGCTTATATTTCACTTACTTATAATTTTCTGTGGCCAGGATTAGGAAAAAAAAAAAAAAAAGAAAAGAAAATGTCCATTTACTCAATACAGCACAAGGATCTATTCCGACAAAAAAACAAAGGTCAAAATGACATGGCTTGTTTCCAGGAAGGAATTTCAAGTGCCTCTCCACTGAAGGGACGAATTGCTTCTGGATAAACATGAGCAGCCAAGACTGCATGGCAGTCAGTCTGAGAGAAAGCAAGAATGCTACACTTGTGATGATGTAGGATAATACGCCAGCTACTACACACCCATGGGATTTAATATGAGGGATGAAACAAGAATGAATCGACATGTAAAAAACGCGGCAACCTTTCACAGGACTGTGCTGCTAACATGAGTTAATGGAATTGTGCTTTGCCTAAAGCAACCATTTTCCCAATGACTTGCATCCCACCACGCTTTTGCTATTTCATATTTTTTATCTGTTTTCACATTAAAAAGAATCATAAAACTCAAATATTGCAGCTACTAATCAGTGGAAGCAACTGCTTATCAATTTGCCCTGAGTTTTAAAATGGAGGTTTCCCACATTTCAAAACTTGAACCTGAATCTGAAAACGAATCTGAAAGGGAGGTAAGCATTCAAAAAACCCAAAACATTACTGTCTGATTTCAGCTTTACAAACAGTTCCAAGGGAAGAAGGAAATAATAGTTCTCTACAGATGCCATCTCTGTCCCTGCTCGAAACTCACCCCAGTCAAGCTGTTGATAGAAGGACCAGAGTTATGTCAAGAATCACAACTGTCTGCAATTAACCAAATCTGACATTCCAAGGAGGGGTCAATAAGCTTATATACGGTCACTTTTTGTCAAGTAGCATACTGTTTATAACATCTCATAGTGCAGGAGAACAGCAGTAGCGTCCAGACATTTCTATGGGACAGAACTTGCCCGGCATGGGTTAAAGTACATACCATTGGTACAATTTATTGCCTAGACTAATACAGTTCTTCTTTTTTTTTTCTTTTTTTTTTTAATAAAGGCTATTCAAGAAACCAACGGGAGAACGAAGGTTGCTTTAATTGTAGACAAAATAAATTAGGCTTCATAAACCCTTCAAATTAATAAGGGCTTCAAGAATGAGAGAAAGTAGGTGTTCCTCATTAGTGAAGAGCTGATTACAATGACCCCAGCAGGCTCTTCTAAGACTGCCTGGATGAAACTAAATATTTAAAAAGCAGCTTTTGTGTGATGCCTGACCTTTCTGCCTAAGGAATGCCACAAACAATTGTAGCTGAATAAAATCTTTGAAGTTTACCTTGTGAATTACTGAACATCTGCAGATCTACTGCATGACACTGCACACTGCAAAGTAAGGCCACATTTGTCTACTATTTCACTAGTCGATGTGATGGGCATCACACAAAGGTATCCGTTATGGGTCCAAAGTGGGAGTTGAATACTTAAGTAAGAGTTGACCCACTGTGAACATACTCAGCTCAACAATGTCCCATGCTCAGCTCCACAGTCAATTATCTCACTGCTTCTGTACCTGGGCCACAGCAGGTACACAGAAGCAGGTATACAAGTATGTATGTATGTATGTACCAATTCTTCCAATTCTGGCACTTAAACCACCAACACTTCTCTGAGAGAAGTGTTGTGGCTGTGCCACTCAGAAAACTTAGCACTATGGGCAGCTAACATGCACTTGTGAATCTTGTAAATTATACAGACTGTTATGGCAAACATGCTGTGATAGGTAATTGTTCCTCTCACGCATCTGGCTTCTGTTCCTATTCATTACATATGTTGGAATTACAGTCTAAACCAACAAGAGCACAGACTTCGCCAAGCACACAAAAATTGTGATTCTAAAATTCAACTCGGTGAAAGTGGTATGATGGACTTCATGGAGTTTGGCTCTCAGACAAAGAAATAGAAACCACCTTCAGCAGCTTCCAACTGGAACACTCCCACCCACATCCTAACTGCAGATTCAAAATAAAATGAGAAAAGAGAAAAAAGCCAAGCACTGTGGAAACAATGAGTATATCTACAGACAGTCTAATGATCTTTTTGCTCCGAATTATAACATTTGATAACTAACTTGCTTATAGTATTTCTTCATTCTGTGATACCTGCCTATCCAGTGTTTGTTTTCTTCTTTTTTAGTAGTCATTTTAAACAACTGCATTCTGCACTTTGGCAAAGAGCGAAATAAAACTGACAAGTTGAACCAACCTAACATTCATTTAATTGCCCAAATTGTTTTTACTTACCTTTTGTTTCAAAGGACAAGCTAATTTAGTAAAATCCACAAATTTAATGTAAAAGTGTGATTTAGATGACTGGGAGCAAAAAAAGCCAGTGAGTAAATTAGAGGGATTTTTCTAAGTACTTGAGAAACCTTCACTTGGTGACACTAATTAGAGTGAGTTTATTACGTTTTAAGAAGAGCAAGATGTTTTAGCTGTGAAGTTCATGGCATGAAAGTTAAAAAGAGACATCAACAACACGAACATGCAAAATAAAAAAAATGCTTTGTACATTAAATCATTTACAAAATAAAAACATTAAACATACAGTTACAATGTAAAAAATGCAATGGAAGGCATGATGTAAGTGACACAAAGGAAAACAGCTGAGTTTTCTGACAAATCAAGAGAATACCCTTCTTCTGACTTAGGAAATGCAAATGTGAGCTAAAAGAAAGCATGTCAGCATAGCAGAGCACTGTGCCATCTCCCATGGAATATGAAGATGTGTTGCTTTAACAACTCTTCTTGCTATTGCTGAGCCTGCTTGCTACCAGTACTTGCTTTCTTTGACATCCAGTATTTGACTATTAGACTCCTCCCATCTTATGTGCAAAGCAAGGAATTACCATTACAGCTACAGAAAAATCACTCTGCTTACTGGTATTACCCACAGCGAGGGCAGCTTAATGTAAAGCAGTTATCAAGCCCTCTGCCACCTTTGGCTGAACCTTGTGAACAAATGGACGGTTTTTCCCCAAGACTTTTAGGTAAGCAGACTAAGAACCAACATCATTGAACAGCATGATGCAGTGCTGAGAGAACAACTTGTAAAATGACACATTACAAATTTCTGAGTCAACAGGTAAGATAAAGTCTTCCAATTTCAGGATTAGGTAGGGAGTAGTAATAGCAGAGAAACGGAAAAATCCTGCATTTCTAGAGTCTGAGGCAGATACCATGTGCTGCATTAGAGTCATCGCGCCCAAAATGTCACATGCAGAAAACATCAAAACTGAAAATATTACAGTGCTGTCGACTGAGATGGAAAGCGTTTCTCAAGCTCCTCCACAACACAGCTCAAGTTGCCGTTCTGCTGGTTGTGCTCAGCTGCAGCCTCGGGAGTTGGCAGCTCTGGCGTTGCAACTGGTTTGAGCTTAGAGATGTGCTTGGGCAGAACGTGGTTTTTGTCTATTTGGCTGTACATATTGGCCACGGACTTTTCAATCGCTGCTAAATTCTGAATGTTTTTAAGAATACCTTTCAGCTCCCTACGGGGAGGTGGCTCTGGCACTGCGGCCGGTGGTGGTACAGCTGGCTGTTTGGCAGGGGATTTTGAATGCTTTGCAGGGGAAAGGTGTTGGGTGCTAGGAAGAGATGAAGAAGAAGGAACAGAAGCGAGGGGCAGAGTTGGAGGATGGGGTGGCAAAAGAGGAGGGGATGGAGGTGGAGGAGGCAGTAGAGGAGGAGGGGGTGGGGGAGTTTTAGGTGGGTCTGGAATGTTTTCTGTAATTTCTCCTTTGGTCTGAGGAGCTAGAAAACTTTGGCAAATGGGTTTCTTTATCCTAAAAGACGGAGGAGTTGGCTTGCGAGTTGGTGGAGGAGAAAGTTCTTCAGGATAGTCATGGTGAGTGATGATTACAGAGGGGACCGCAGAGGGCTCCGGCTCAACTACTTCACAAGGTGTTGGAGAGGACAGAGGAGAAGAGCGAAGGCAAGGAGAAGCAAACACACTTTTAGGAGACTGCTCTAGCGTGTTATCTCTTTCTTGCAAACAGATGCTGTGCGTTGGTGAACGGGTGGATTTGACATCAGGAGATTTCACTTGCTTCATTTCCTGCAAAGCCTGCTGCTCAAATTGTCTTGCCTTCTCTTTTACAGTTAACGTGGGGCCACTTATTTTTTGAAATAGTGGACTGCTAATATCAACTCTGCTATGCTGATTTTCAGTTCCTTCATTCTCTGCTTTGAGTCTTTCCTGTTGCCACTGAACAGGGTCCATGATAACCGGCCTGCTCAGAGAACCAGGCGCGTGCCTCTTAGTAACGTGAGCTGGTACTGTCCATGCACGGTGACTGCCTCCCAAAGAGGCATCTCTCAAGACTAATTGCATAGGAGAAAGAGTATCTAGGGCATCGCTTCTTTTCCGCAGTAACCCAGCAGCAGCAGGACTTTGAGTGACACCTTCCACATACAGTGGGTTTTGAGTAGTTAGTGGGTTCTCGTCAGATAAGAAAGTAATGTTACTTGAAGATTTGGGGAGGTTATTGTTCAATGATCCATTGATATTAGATTGCTTGTGAGCCTCAATAGCACGGGAAGCAAAGCTGCTTATAACTCTCTGCCGATCTCCTTCTTCTAAGACTGACTTTTTTCCCCTGCTTTGTTGGAAATGGTAGAGAAGAAAAAGACTTGAAAGAAAAGAAGATAATCACATGTAAGGAAACATGCATGGACACAGATTTTTATGAGAGAGAAAAAAAGAACTTATTATATGAATCACAGCCATAACATTACTTTGAGCAACTACAACTATCCAACAGAAAAAAAAAAACAAAACACTAGACTACTGGGCAAGACATTTACTTTCACATCGTCACTAGGGAGGAAGGACTTGCAGAGAAGGAGACATTAAAACAATTTTCTGTCTACTCAGCAAGTTCAGAAATTGTTGACCTCTTCTACAAAACCTTAGATTTTGCAAGTATCAACGTCAGTTCTGCACCCTGTCTCTACAGTGATTCAAATCATCAACACAACCTAGTATTTCTATGCAGTTGCTCTATGAGCGTATTTGTTTCCATCACTGATATGGCAGTGGCACCGTGTCATACAGCACACAGCCAACACAGAATATTCACAGGAATTTTTAAGGTAAGCCTGTTCTATGATAACTGTGTGTCAAACCTCTGCTAGTGTAAAAAAGGGTGTATGATTAAGCAGTCTGTAAATGTGCCTGTGTTATCTTTTAAAGAGTGCCTATAGGTCACTCATTGAATTAGAACTGTTCTCCAAACCACCATGAGCCTGAAACCATGGCCACAGGAGAAGTTGGAAGTGCCCCCAGGCTCACCTGAAGCTCAGAGCGGTAAGGTGTAAGCCAACAGGAGCTGAAGCCAGTCAGAACATACACATGCTGCACTCCTGACCGTTCTTTTGAGACTGATCTTTAAAGACTCGTCAGGGCAAGCATTCAGTCTTGTTTTTACAAAGCATGTGTTGATGCAGAGGTATCCGTATTTGTATGAATTTCATCTCTGCACCGTGGTAATCCATGTGAAAAACTCTTGTAGTTTGATTACATTTCATTTCTAGTCCAAAAGTACAACGCCTCACTGTTCTCTGGAATTTATCCAGCACCTCGGAGTGCCTCTTTAACCTACCTTCCTCAAATACTTCCAATACCACAAGCTTCTGAGCAAGTTTTAAGATGAGCAGTATACCAACATCAGCGTCCTCAGTTTGCCTGCTAGAAAAGAGTGCCCTCAGAGTCCTGCTGTAAGTAATGCTTACCTGGGGCTAAAAATAAACTTACTTCCCCTCAATCTGTGAAAAATTTGAGATATTGGCCAGCTCCAGATATAGTTAAAAATGAAACCCTTGTACTGTCTAACAGATGATTCCCCTTGTCCAAGTGACTCAAAATGCATTTCCATTGCTGCCACATAAAGATTAATTGTAACCAAACGGATCCCTGTCTAGCACAGGGAAATAAGAAAACAGTCTTAAAAAAGAGACCTACTCAATAAGCATTCCGGGAAATTTTGCCTGCAGGACAGGCAATGAGGAGAATATGATAATGTAAGGAGACATCGTGGCAGAGTGGGGTGTAAAGATGACCGTACCGCTTTTGTAGAACCTGTTTGCAACTTCAATACTTTTGCCATTAGGTAAGGTGCTTTGCTGTTACTCCATGTGTTCAATGCCACAGTGAAAACCTTCACCTTTTCTTAAGCAACTGTGGCTAAAGTATATCATGAGAATAATGATCACACGCACACACACAAAAAAAAGCAATTCAAAATGCCACTGAAACTGTTTTTTAAGGACTCTGAGCAGTCTCAACAGAATTGGAGTTAAAAGGTCCCACATTTACAAAGATCTGAGTCCTATTCTGTTAACCTCTGAAAAGAAGGAGTAATAGAAAAGTTACAACACTTCCCATTTCTGCATGAATGTTGGAAGAAGAGGTTATTATTAAACCTCTTAGTCAGATTGTCCCATTAGGTAGATATCTGAGGGAAGGGCTCACTTCTCCCATTCAGTGCAAATGAACAGCACCCAGCAAAGCATAGAGTTATACTAGTGCACAGCATAAACTCCTCCCCAAGCACCACAATTCTCCAAAAATCATTACGCCTTTGGACAGAATATAATCATATACTGTAGATAACTGTTTGAGTGCATAGCTGGATGAAAAATAATTGATTTCACACTAATAATAAACTAATTCTTCATTCTCAAACAGCGTATGGTGAGATTGGTCAAGCATCCTCTACCTATTTAGAGATGAGTGAAATAAACGATTCTGAACTTGAAGGAAGCCCTCCAGTAGAAAGCTCATGCAAGGTGACGTAACCTTTATGCTACTGGAACGGATTATTTCAAAAGCTTGTCAGCTCCTTCCTTGCTTCACCTGAGTTCTCTCACAGATGAGATTATCCCGAAATCACCTTCTGTCTATGTACAGGTATTTTCATCATTGAAAACATCAGCTCACCAGTATGCATATCTCCGTAAATTGAAAGACGAGCACACACCTTGCAAGGAATTACAAATAGCAGACTAAAAGATTTTGCTTGCATCCAATTGTAACATCTTAAGTCCATGAACTGAGAGCATATATTTGTGCACGCACTCAGGACTTTATTTCTTTAAGCTAGTGGGACTATTTGGCTTTAGAAATAATACCGTTCAAGTTCAGCAATCATATTTCACCTCTACTTCCTACAGAAGGATGAAGTGTCACACAGGTATTGGAACTTCACAGTAAATGTCTTTCCTGTACTTGATCAATGGACAAATAAAAAATGAGTTTCGGACTGCAAGGTTTCATGGGAAGTAAGGAAAGGAAAACTAGCATTTCTAGTAGCTATGAATATTAAGACAATGAAATGAGCTTACTTACTGATGCCTATGTGTCCAGACAGAGGAAAACAAAAATTATGAGACAAGGCAGATTTAAAACTAACGAGCTTGGTTCCATTTCATTTGCTATAAACACCAAATTAAGAAAACAAGACACAAGGCACTGCTGCAGATGACGGATGACTCTCAAGACAGCTAAAGACAAGACATATTTTACTAAAATTCACATAAAAAGTTAATAAAAGATACTTCCTAAGAAATTATTTCCTAGGTTATACCAGTGCCTTGAAATCAAATAATTGGCAGCAAAAAAAAGAAAAGATGATTTGTACTTGTTTTTATCGTATTATTGAATTCTTTAAACTCCTAAGAGTTTTCATTTAGTTTTAAAAGATTTTTATCAGTAAGTGTTCGATCAGTTCCTTAACATAATGGATAATAGCTGTGTACAAAGCCATCAGGGAGAAGGTATTCCAAATACACAATCTTACTTCCGTGCTATGAAAACTATTCCTAAGTCTCAAAATCAATATTGCAAATCTATAAATTGACACCTAAACCTTTCAGCACTAAAACATACAAAATCTTGGCAGGTAAAATACCCCAGCACGATGAGGCTTGATTTGGGTTTAGCAGAAGGCATTAATTGGAGTACAAAACAATGATTCAACCACTGGACATCCGATCCCCGCTGATTATCAGCATTTTACCTCTGCCATTAGAATCAGCAGAAGTCATTCGTTAGTTTCAGCAACAATTTAGTAAACAGAAAAGAAACAGGAATTCTATCCAGCGTTTCACAGCATATGTAAGTGTACAGATGTGATCCTATTTGGTTCACAACCATAAGCGCTCACATTCAGAGATGTGATTATGTGCTCCCTCTTTGCCCAAGCCACAACATCTCACAGAGGCAAAAGGTGTAAGGAGGGAATCCAGCATTTATCAGATGCCATCCTTGCTTCTAATATAGTTACCATCTCCATGTATAAAAGCTCAAGCTCAGGAAAAAAAAAGAAAAAGAAAAAGGAAAAGAAAAGCTCATTTCAATCTGAGAGACTGCTTTCAGATGGCTAAGAGTTAAAGCAGCAGTTATATACCTTGTCACACCTCCCTAACATTTAATCAAATCAATCACAGCATCTTTGTCATTTCAACACTTGGAGCTAAACAAATTATGATGGAAAATGCAGAAGTTGGCAGTCCTCACTTACACCAGTAGCTCTGTCTCTCTGCCTCCAAACATTACTGCTATGTTCTTCAGTGTTATTTGTTTTTAAAACATAAACACGGATGAATAAGAGTGGCGAGGTTATCAGCAACACTCCCTTGCTATAATACAAATATTAATTGTCTCTTCTCTGCTGTAATGTTCCCATACCGAAAGTTAAATTGCTGTTGGAGTCCATAAACTTCAGAATTACAGAAGCACGAGAAGATAGGCATCTCTGCAATATTACTGTATTACGAGCATGTAATAGGTAAAAGATGCATCCACTGAACTGCCAGTGGTTCCTCTACATTGATAGTTCCTTTATATTTAATTTTCAAATGGTTTAGATTAAAAAAAAAGCGAGAAAATAAAGCAATGCTTTACCAAACAGGATATTTTATACTGCACCAAATGAGGGTTTTGGAGCAGCAGTTTTACTCGACGTGCTTACTCAGTAGCTTTGGAAAAGGTTGGCGTGAGTTTCTATAAAGAAGCCATCCTGGCTCAGCCTGACAGCAACGGCTGCTGCTCTCAAAAAAACCCATCTGGCTACGCCTCAATTCTTGCCAAATTAATACCTGTTAGGTATTCCCCTGTGTACTAAGAGAAATCCTCGCTAGCAGGTTGATTTTTTTCTAAATCTCCTTACAGAGTCCTATCCATTTTCAAGATGCGTGAGAACCCCAAGCAGCTGGAGAAATATCCCTTCACAAAGGCAAGATTTCTCCAAGTGTTATCTCTGTGAAGGTAATCATGGCTTCAGTCACTACCATGTTGATGTATGGCAAGGAGTACTTACATGGTGCTGTCACCAAGCTCTTCGTAGAGGTTATTGGCAGCAGTGCTTGCTGGTTTGCCTGCCGGTAGGGCCATCTGGATTCTTGCAGTCTTAGCACACTCAGCCTGTCGCCTTTGGTAAGCCGTGTAGGGATGGAGAAATAGACCGGTTAGAAGCACTCAGAAACGTAACAGAAGCTGAGAATTCTTCTAGATATATCTAGAAAATGAAACCCATGCTTTCTCATTTGCGCTCCAGTCTGGTGTGCTTGTATGAGGAATACTACACAGGGAAATCCTTTTTCTGTCCTCTGTGGGAAACAGGCTATATCGTGGATGACAGTATTATTTAATGTGTTAGCATGCATTAATGAAACACATTGTGTAGCCATACAAAGAGCACTAAAACACCTCGCCACATGTGACGATCAGGACCAAACCGGAGCGTAGGAAGCGAGTCTCACTGAATTCCAGTCACCCTTCTCAAAAACTAACATCGGTTAAGTTGTCAGAATTCCTATTCGAACTATTAGAAACAAAGCAGAAAATAAATACTTACTCTTTGAATCTGTTTTGTTATGCAAGAAAAAAGATGAAGAGATAAAATGGAAGGTTAAATTAATTCTGTTTGCAAGCAATTGTCCTAAACAGTGAAACTAATAGGAGTGATAAACTAGATGCTACTTAATTATTCCACACATAAAATTAGAGAATTAATGACATGTTTAAAGAATCATAATTTCCAGAGCTGAACAGTGTTTAGCTGCTATTTGCAATACTCTTGGAGCAATTCTGCAGTCAGCATAAATGTGAATTACAGCGGGGAAAATTGCTTTGGGCTTACAGAAAACAAGTCCCTGCCATGCACACAGACAGAAAAGATGGGAAAAGAGGATACTGTGGTATTTCCTTAGCAGGTAGACTACTGGGGATGAGTTTTTCTAACTCTTTCTCACTTTCACATGTGACAGAAAATGCATTCGGTAGGGAAGGAGTATTCTTTTTAGTTTCTATTTAGAAGGAAGTGTTTTTTTGTACATGACATAAATGATGTGCCTACCTTCTGGTGGTACACTGGATAGTGCATTTCAAAGGCACTATTTAACACCAAGGAATAATGAGTTTCTGGCTTGTTTACACAAGCCATAAATGTAGGCACTGAGCCACAATTTGACAGCAATAATTTTCCACATAGGAGGTAACTCATGTAATTTAACTAGTATTTTTACAAGATTTAGAAAGTAAAATGAATTCACTGTATGTCAACATGATCATTGGTCTGGAAAGCACTGAAAAATGGACCTATTGCACATAGAAAGTTTTAACGGTGAGAAAATCTTATCATTTCCATCGCATGTGCTGTGAGTATGACAGTTACATTCTATCCCACTATAATTTCCACACTCAGTGGCAGAGCAGAGCATCTACTTTGCCAGACTGTTATCAGGAAAAATACCAAAGTGCCTTTCAAAAAGGAGAAAAAGGCTGTAATGACCATATGCTTTAGGCTAGCTTTTGGAATTTACTAGCACTAAAATGCCTTTATATTTTTCTTTGGTCCTCTTCAGTGATACATTTGCCATAAAAGTATACTGCACTTACGTTGGTCTGCTATAAATCCAATTCCAAATCATACTTCTAGACAATTAAAATGTGATTTTTTCATGAAATGAAGTTAGGAAGATTACTTAAAGCTCCTCAACAACCAGCGTTGAGGAAAAATATTGCTATTAGCTCTCTTAAGAAAACAGGCAACTTGGATAATAAAATCAGTAATAACAAAATCACTGAACTGCTTCAGCAGTATTTCACTGGAAGCAGATTTTACATATGAGTTTGGTAGATGTAAAGCAGTTCTGAGATATAGTGCCATCCCATGGAGGGGAGGGAAGGGAAGGGGAGAGGAAAGAGGAAAATAAAGAGGAAAGGAGAGGAAAAAGGAGAGGATGGGAGAGGAGAGGAAAAACGAGAAGATAGGAGAAAAAAGAAGAGGAGGGGAAAAAGAAGAGGAGAGGACAGGAGAGGAAAAAGAAGAGGAGAGGAGAGGTCCTTTACCTATTTTAAAATGGAGAGAGAAGGACATGGTGGTATGGACTGATGTATGCAAAAGCTTAATGCAGCTAATCACTGAAGATGTACCAAATTATTAATGTTCTGATTTTGTAATGATTGATCATCCTTTGCTTTGAGCATGCATGTGGAATAAGAAACACTTTATGAGAAACTAAATAATTTTTAATGGACCTGAAGTTGTCCATTTCACATGAACTTGTTAGTGAACTCAGTCCCTTAATTAGCTTATTAGCTCAATTACTTAAAACTCTATGTCTATGAAAGACGAATGGAAATATCAAGCAGGTTCTTTCTGGTTATGTTGATTTGGATAGTGCAAAAGTGGCATAAAATCAATTCTTCATTAAAGGTTTGCAATTAAGAAGCACACAGCTTGGGAAAAAAAAAAACATGAATATTTAAGGATTTAAATAATAAAACAGTTAAGTCCTCCTCTTCTTATGCCTGAGCTACACAATCTGACATTGGATTCCCTTACTGAGCCAGCACTCTTTGTCTGGCATGGAATCCAGGTCTGAATCTACGCTTCCATTTCAAACGCCTGGCTTTTGGTTTTGTGTTTCATGATGCCTTCCAAAACAGTTACTGACCACAACTTCAGAAATATAGTAAGACATTTCCTGTGCCTTTTTCTTTCATGCAAACCTTCACCAAGCCTTAACCAACTACGCTGACGTGAGGGATGTCGAGTATATTTTCCTGTATGTAGACTGGTAATAAAGGAAACCTTGCAAAGCACTGCAGCTAAGAAATGGAGCATCCTTACTACAACTTTGTCATCACGAAAAGGAGTAAGAGTACTTACTGTCTGTAGCTGACCATGACTATTAAAATAGCTGGCATACAGCACAGGATGATAATGACGGCCAGGGCCAGTAATGCACCTTCTGTGTAGCCCACAGCTTGCGCCTGCTTCTTGACATTTGCTACCACGTCCGGGGTGCGGATCTCCAGGATGCGTCCCCCCTGTCCCAGGTACGGCTGAAACTCTTTATTGATATCCAGCAGTTTGCCATCGAGGAACCTTCAGTGCCAAAACAGAAAACTATGATAGCCAAGGTCATTAACTGTGTTTGAAGTACTGCGTAGCTGGGCTAATAACTCTGCTCTGATAAGGCACACACCTCTTCTTTATGTGCTTAAGAATCTTTGTAATTCCCCATAATCTCTTTGTCAGCGATAACTCCAATGTATTTTAAGCCAGAACACAGCTTAAACACTGAAAAAGAGAGGTGAGCTGAAGCTTATTCTCATTTCTAGGGGCAAAAAGTTCTTCATGCTCTAGAATAGCATAGTAAAGTTTGCTCTGTGCTTTTTTCTTTAATGCTCTGTTGCAGAGGATTAACTAACCCTCATGCACACATCCCTCAAGACTCAAGTTCAACTTGATGCTAATCTAAAGGCAGCTAATTTTGAAAGAACTTCCCTCAGTTTCTTAGGGCAATTTTTTTTTTTTTTTTTTGGTGGGAGATCCATCCGTTTTGTTCCCTTTTGACCTTCCTTGCAGCATTGAAGTGATAGGGAAAAATAGACTAAAATTAAAAAAAATATAAAAACACACTAGGATTAATAATTCCCCGCTCATGCTCAGCTGCAACAATTCTGAGCCATCTTCTTGTATCTGCTCTGCTCAGTTGAGCTCCATGTCTCTACTGTTTTCTTAAATCACAGCGCTGATGCTCTGTAACGAATTACTTGAAAGACTTTCTGACTCTCCTTAAGGACGGCAGGAGGACACAAAGGGACAATGATGAGATCAGCTCATCTCCAGTGGGAACGAACGCGAGAGTTGCTGAATGATGTGTCCTTTCAAAATCTTGCACAGTGTGGAGGTTTTCCACTGGCTTTGAGCTATTCTAGTTTAGAGCAACCTCCCAGTTAGGTTAGTTTTTAGGTGGAACCTGTAGGAACGCTCCTGGCAGGTGCACACTGGAAGAAGAGAAGAACATTTCACAAAGTCATCTGTGTTTGTTTTGTTAAAGTCAAACTGGAGGTCACAGAAGATGACAGACTGTGAGATGGCTGAAAACTGATTCCCTCTTGTTGTTTATTTATTTATTTATTTTTAGTTTTTTAATAAGATGGAGCTCAGCTCTTCTGGAGTTTCGCCCTTCTTCTGAGAGGAAAAGCACAAACTGCATGTAATAAATGGTCGTTTAAACAGCACAGGTAACCTGAACACTGCTAGATATCACAACAATCTTGACTAAGATTAGTAAATACAGGAACAAAATGATATTCATACAGCTATCAGTACAGCCGATATTAAGTAGCCCTACAAGGCACAAAGATTAGGGATTAGCTCAGAAATTAGCTACCCAGGAGCTCTTGTCACTGCCTGTAAACTACAGCAATGTTCATCTTCTGTTTAACTTCAGATTCAGTGCACCACCTAAGAAAGGAGCTTGAAGAGCATAGTTATCAAGGCTAGCAAAGTCCGTGAAAGAGCAAATGTGGTGGAAGAAGTTGACTGTCTGATCTGGTAATTGGCAGTTTCAAGAGAGATCATGAAGATCTTAAGAAAGCTATTTCATTTCCAGTCTAATTGAAAATATTCTATTGGGTGACTATTTTTTTGGAAACCCTCCTCCCCCCCCCCAAAAAAAACCCAACAACAACAAAAAAACCGAAACAGTACCTTTGCTAACAAGGTTTGTTTTGGGAGTTATTTACAGCAGGCTGTAATTTCCAAAAGTAAAATAAACATTCTTGAATCACTTTGGAAGTGAGGGTTGACTGTTTCATAACCTGCCAAGTAGTTTCCTTAAAGTCCAGCCATAAATTTCATAGAGAGGGGCCCCCACCAGGATGAAGATGATCCAGCTGGCTCTGAGCTATAGCACAACTCTGAGTACATTTTATCATGCCAGGCTCAAAGAGGAGCCGTAGCTACTCACACACCTGCAATCCTACAGAAACAAACCAAAAGGCATCCTGAAGAACAGTTTCTCTTTCTATTACCATGCTCTTCTAATATTCAGAACTAATGCCGTGGCTTCCTCCACAAAGTATTTTTTGGGTAACGGAGCAAAAATCTTTTTTCACATCCCGAAGTTCTGCAATGATAGTTTGCAAAAGGTGTACAAAAAGAGCTCTAATTCTTTTGCTGTACACTAGATGTCAGTGGTGCATGCTACAAGCCCTTGTTGGCCAAACACAGCATTCAGCTAGGACAGCATTAAATCTCTGCAAGGTTTTAACAGCCTCTCTTAAAAATTCTGTTAGCATTTTCTTGACAAACCCTATTTTACCAGGTTCGTAACTCAACAGTGCACATTAACGCCATCATGAAGCATGACACACAGTGCAAAAGGATTCAGACAGGGTAAGCGCTTTATTTCTAATGGTGGACGTTTTCCACTTAATGTATGCAGGAAAAATTTTCTGAATTCCACTTTTTTATGCTCTAATAAATCAAACACCCTTTCATAAGAAAGAAAAGGAAAAAAAAAAAAAGGAGGCTGATCATTGCAGTCTGCAGTATTATCTAAGTGGCTTCAAAGTCTGTTAGGGGTTTGACAAAGAAGGAGACAATATCCAAGTGTAGTTACTATTCAGACATTTTTCAGCCTAACAAGACAGATTCCTGGTTAATAAAGATGTCAGGGAATCAGCTGTAGAACTCCTAAGGTAAAGGATGAATCTCTCACTGTTTATCAGTCTTAAAAAGTACAGGACAGGGGAAAATTAGCAGAGAGACAGAGATTTTCCCGGGCTAGCAATTAGGAACACAGGGCAGCTGTTACATTGACAACTTCTCAACTATGCAACCTGACTATACAATCTCCCTCCCATCACACCCCGTTGTTTTGATTGAAGCTTACACTGATTAATCTGTTTTCTGCTACGATCCTGAGCAGACTCCTGGCTGGCAGAAGGATGATTGTGGTTCCCAGCAATCCATCCCCCGTAGCCCTGCTTTATGCCCTGTGATCTCTCAAGCGATATAAACTCCAGGGAAGATAGTCACAGAAGGAATTTCTTTTTAGATGTGGATGAATACTTGAGCTGAGTGAAATCTCTACAGGTTCACCCATTTGATAGCAAAAACTTGTTAACTTCAGATTCCATGCTACAGAACTTGTGCTTCATTTCTCTACTTTTAGTAAGCTGACACTTTATCACCTCTACCCTAAAGCCTGGAAAGCATTCCCCAGGGCTTTGCTAATTTACATATTTAAAAGCTTTTGAAGAGCAGGGAGAGAATGAGAAAGAAAAAAAAAAAAGCTGAGCATGCAGGCACATGGTGCATTCTAATGGGATTGCTTCTAAGTCGATCATATCCCATGCATTTTCAAACCAGGTGAATGCATAACCTTCCGTTCACACTTGAAAATCTGCTTTCCAACTATCTTAACTCTTTCTCTGTGTACCTTCTGTGGATGCACGAACATCCCTAAAAGGACTTTTCTACTTTTTCAATGGGCACCAAGATGAAGGAGGAGACGTTTTCTGCAAGAGGAAAATATTCTCCCCGTGGACTTGAACAAACTCCATGCATAAACACCAGCGGATCCACAGAGTGCTTTCCAAAGATGTTAAGAATTCACAGGACTTCCAACTATCACCATGGTCACAGATGTTACATATAGAACTTGGGCAGCACCACGCTATTTATTTTTGAGCTCGTATATTTCTATTTGGTTCCCACTGCAGCCGTGCTCCCAACTAGTTAAGGCTGGAAGAACCTTGATCCCCCAGAAGGGGAGAAGTAACAAGTAGGACAAATTGCTCCCAAGACCGAAAAAGACTGTGTGACTGAGATGCTGGGAGGCTGGAGAAAGTCCAGAGAAAACTGTAAGTGATTAAAAAACGTAAAATGTGTTTCAGAGTGCGGAACACAAGGAACTCGTCAAGAAAAAATTAAGAGGATGATGTGATCATAAGCTTTGGTTTTGGTAGAATGAGAAATTAAAAGCACCAACTGGGCGCTTCAATCCAGCACTCTCAGTTGTAATAAAATTCAGTGGTTGAATCCAGACAAATTTTTAGAAAAGGCAAAAAAGCTGTAGTTTTGGACAGTAAAAATAATTACCTCTGCAATAACGCCACAAAGGTCGTAGCTGATTGGATTTTCTTGAGCAGTTCCTTTGCTGAAAGATGTGCTCAAAACAGAATTAATTCTGGGAATTCCTATGGTTGTTATTATACCAGGTCAGACTGATCACAGTCATCTTTTCCAACCTATAAACTCTGAATATATGCAGAGCTTTAGTGTGCTATAATTCATCTGTACTAAATTAAGAGCTCGAGAGAACAAGCCCCTTTTCAATCACAGTCCACTGGGATCGCTCACAGCCATTTGCTTTATAGGCTGCTGACTGAGGTACTGCTTTATGCCATCATTGAGCAGTCTGGTCTAGCTTTCCCTGAGATAAAAAGCAAACACAAAAGTGCAAAAGAAACAAAAAGAGTCAGCTTTAGAGGAAGACTTTGATTAGTGTTTTCCTTGTATTGATTCACACGCAGAACGCTCAAACAAACACACAGTTACTGGGGTTGTTCAGTTCATGGCAATGGATCTCAAGCTGTATGCACTGCAGAAGTAGGCACTGTACATTGGTTTCTTCAGAGGATTCTCTGTTCCTGCTGTGTCAAATCACCTACTAACAGAGACAGACCAACAGCCTTCAAAACAGTCCCTAGAAGCATGAAAATAATGACAAACAATATACTTACTTAAAAAGTTCATTCCTCATTATGGCTCTATTTGTTTGTGGGTCAATGGCGTAGACCATGAGGTCAGACTTGGTATAATCCTCTTCGGAGTATCCATCCCCAAACCTCCGTGCGCCAATGGATTCCACCACGACGGTTGCACCAGGAATCTGATCTTGGACGTAGCGTTCCAGAATCCTAAAGGGGACATGAAGGAGATACTACTAGACAACAAACACTGAGTTGGATGGTAACTTGTAGAGCATTAAAAAAAAAACAAAACTCCACACCAACATAACCTCTTGAATGCTAAACTCTTGGGAAACACTTAGCGGTGTTAGGAGAGGTCAAAAGAAACAGTGTCCTTAAGTCCACCACTTTGTATTTATGACATCAGTTGAGTTTTAAATGGCTCACGGGAAACACCATCTATATTTCACCCCAAAAAACACCACCCTGTCATCTTTTTATTAAGCCATATGATTTCAGGGCTCTTCAGTTCCAGCCTCACACAGGGTGCATACAATAAACTGTCACACCCAAAAACAACAATTTCAGCCACTTTCTGTGGGATATTTCATCCGGTCCTCTAACACAGCACAACACATCAGGTGCCAAAATATCCGCTACTCTGGAAGGCACGAACAAGTTTTATAGCTGTAAGAAAGTTGGAACACTGGGTTGACAGGTTTACTACAGAAAAGAATATAATATACTGCAAAAGTTTAGCAAGCAGAAGAAAGATAAGTTGGCAGAATTTGGAGACAGCTATGCCCCACATCACAAGGACATAACAACAACAAACCAAAACAAATATGTCCCTTTTCCAAAGAGGAGGTTTAATTACAATCTGCCAGAGTGCTGAAAGGTACACTGCAGATATGTATAACAGTATGACAATACAAAAGAGCACTACAATGCTGAGGACATAAAACCTATTGGATGTCTGCAGAATGTCCCTCCAAACAAAGAAATCAGATGCGGTCATGCTGAATTGTCTATGGCGCATCTGCAGAAGCAAAATGTCAGTGGTGCAAGGACATCACTGAGCACCTGACAAGTTTCTGCACAAACAGCAAGCACACCTGAGCCCGAGGTGTGGGATTTTATAGGGAAGCTGTGCTTGTAACTCACTGCTGATCTAACGAGCAATTTTAGAAAGGACAGTATCTTACTGTAGTTAAAACATATGTGTTATTTCCTTCCAACTTGTCTGATCTCCTACTCCGATGGGGCCCGTGAAACCTGCTGAGCTCCTGCAGCAGACTGCTTCTGTGTACCTGCACCACCGCTAATCCAACTAGGAGAAGATGCAATGGTTTAACAGCTCAGCTGTACACGCTTCAAATTCTGTATGCAGCAAGCAGAACTGCTGCTCCCATCAAGACCGGCTGGGGCAGACAGGAGAGATGGTGAGGAGCCAAACTGCGGCAAGAATGGATGGAGACAGGAGGAGAATGGAAAGCTGTTCAGACAGTGATATCAGGAGAGCTTTATCCACAGCTGTTGGGCACAGACAGAATTAATCCCAAAGGAAATGGGAAAATCACCCTTGCATGCTGACCTGCTGATGTGGGGAGGTTTACAAACTGGGGCTGAGAAGGGCAGCCCACAGGGAGATACATAAACAAGGGCATAAAATCAAATATCATCAATGCTGGATACAAGGGAAAACAATAGGCAGAAATAAATAAGAGAAGCTGGGAGTCTCTTCATTCCATCGTAACTATGAGTTATTAAGGAAGTGCAGTGTTTTCTGGGCTAATTCATGTGATAGAAATACTACATCAAAATGCAATAGCTTATTTAGGATGCAAGAGCAAGGCAATGAGAGGGAGAACAGTGCCTGATGCACCCAAGATACATGCTCTAGGGTGCACAAGAAGACCAATCTCATACAAAAACCGACAACAGTATCATAGAATCGCCAAGGTTGGAAAATACCTCCAAGGTCATCCAGTCCAACCACCCACCTATCACCAATATATCCCACTATCCCATGTCCCTCAGTACAACATATACATGTTTCTTGAACCCCTCCAGGGACAGGAACTCCTTCACCTCCCTGAGCAGCCCATTCCAGCGCCTGACCACTCTCTCAGAGAAGAGAGTGGTTGCCTAACGTCCAACCCGAATCTCCCCCGGCGCAATGTGAAGCCATTCCCTCTAGAAGCCGCTTGTTGTTTTACACAGAATCTTTTGCAGTGGCTGAGGTTACTTTACCGACTTTGCACAACCACTGATGCACGTTCATCCACCCCCTTACTCTGCTCTTCACCTGAAAACTGAGCACGCCGTTAAGACAGAAGCATTTCCCCAAGATTTTGAAAGACACAGATCTGTCAGACGCAGGTCCTCTTCTCTCTCCATGATGAATACACGCTGTTAATGCAGAGCCATTTTCGTAGTGAAAACAGAAGCAGCAAGAAGCAGACAGGCTGGCACACTGCTGTCTGACCAGTGCCCTGCTGCACACCTGCAGTTCGCAGATACGGCAAACTCTTCCCCATCTCCGCCTCTGGCACACGTGTAACTGGCAGCCAGGGCACTAACCTGTCACAGCCACCTGAATAACAACAACTCTGCCAGGTAAATCTTGACAGAACAAATCCCTAAACATTAGGTGAGTACAGGGGATTAAAGAAATCATAAGCTGTCTTTAGAGTGGTGTTTTGCACACGCATTCACAAAGAACAAGTCCATAAAACGTCTGCTTCCCTCATTAGTATACAATCCTCTTTTGCTACTGCAGGGGAGTTTGCTATTGCTTCCTTGCACACAGCTATTATTTGCCCAACACAAAACAGCCTGTGAGGTTGGATGGGTCACTTCTGGCAGAAGTCAGTAATAAAATTCCCTCTCAGAAATTCCTGGCATGGCTTCTGCTGAAATTCATTGCCACTGAGAATAGCTTTTAATAATTCAAATTGGAGAACAAAGAACACACTACTATCAGACTTAGGCATGTGGCAGCTGTTGGCTTTAACTGGCATCACAAGACACAGCACAGAGTGGCGGAGCATCAGTAAGATTTCATCTGAAACACGCAAACTGCATGTTTAGGCTGAGATATATAAAAAAGGCACTGAGGACTGAAAAGCAGCAATTAAAGACTGCACTTAAAGACAGGGCAATACCCAGTGAAGTTTTTCTATAAGTCATTCAACCTGGTGGCCAGCTCCATCTAGTACTTGTCAGAAGGCCGATTACAACAGCATGTGCAATTCTACTGTATTTATTAGTTGAAGTGTGATTAAAATTCACCTCTTCCTTGTTAACGCAATGAGAATTGCAATCGCCTCTCCACAGTGGCGTGCATGAGTGGTAGAAGCAAAAATTAAGTGGCAATGATGCCTTCCTACTTCTCTAACTCCATTAAGCTCTGCAGATATACTGCAATGAAAGTAAGTTCCCCCCTGTTCATCTTCATTACTACTGCCATCCAAATTCCCATCAGCAACGCCTATGGACTGAAAGGAAGGACAAGAGGATTTTCACTGTCACTGAGGAGGACACAATATGGCCTTATATATTCACAGGACTCAAACATGGTCCACCACAGGTCTGCTGGTTTCTCATGCAGCATTCTGCTTCTTGGAACGCTACTGAAACCAGGAGAGCTGACCCCGAAGCCTGGGAGGCAGCAGCTCCAGGCAGCAGCCAGCACTGCGCGTGGTGGGGGTGAGGCTGCTGCAGCCCATCCCAGGCGGAGAAGACCCTCGCTGAGCACAGGGCTGCACCCCAGCATGGATCCAGCACACCAGCCATATCCTGGCATGGGAGAGATCCTGACACAAGCCCTGCTGCTGAAAAAGATGCGAAGAACAGGCAAACATAAGGCTCTCTTGAAAGTTTCCTTGGAAACCACTGTGAAATTGCACATGAATCAGCTAATCTACCTGAAAACATGGGATATGGAATCAGCCACACAAGAGCCCTGTGGCAACAGGAGCTCTATAAAACTCACAGTCCTTGCTCGAGACTTGGTAAGTCAGCATCCAGCTTTAAAGACCTTCATTGTTGTCACTGGCAAAGAAGATGACAATGGGGCCTGAAAGCACTGTGACATTCCAGACATCCCTGAGCTGAACTGCTCGGCTGTACACGTACACTCAGAAGCTGTTCACCAACTGAAGAAACAACTCAGTCTGAAGGATGTTTTAGACTCTTGCCATTACCTCAATTTAATGCGTGCACAATTTCCTCAGCAGAAAATTCCATGGGAAAAAAAAAAAAAAAAAATTCCGTTCTCTGGCAACGATAGCCTGCTGTGTTTATTTAGTTTCTGGAGCAGACAGAAATTATTTAAGAAATGAAATAAGAATTCTATTTCCTTCAGGACTCTGACATAGCATGCACTGTGGACTCCGAGCTCTAAGCACTGACGACCATATAAACTGCGTAACCTCTGACTGACAATTCTGGCTCCACACAATTTCTCAGCAACACAAATCTAAACTCTTGGTATTTGAAAGTGTAAGTAAATTTGGCAAGAAAGCAGAGCACAAAGCAGTCAGCTTATGCTGTTATGCAAAATAGAAAAGCTGGAAATGAGGTTTATCTTGAGCCTGAGAATGCTCCTTCTTTGCAAAAATCTTTTGACCAAGATTATTTCTACTATTCTATCAGACATAATACAAATTAGATACAAAGCATGTACCTAGGCAGGAAGGAGCACCACTGAGCCAATTTACTCTGCATGTAACAACATTAAATTATTTAGAGAACAACCAAGAGATAATGTCTTTATACCTAGTTATCTTAATCCTATAAAAGCACGCTGGGTTATTGATCAACATAAAGGAAATCTGCTTTCTTACATATTACTTCAGTTTTTTTTTTTTTCCTTCTGTGCTCATCATGCATAATCCTGCCCTCCAAAAACCCTACACTCCAGCGTTTTGTTTCAGTATCACTTTCCCCAGTTGCAGAAGGATCGTCATGCTATACTCACCCAAACAGTACAACAGACATCCTCACTCCAACCCCAAGGACCTATCTTCACATCCCAGCATAAAAGACTTTTTACTGCCACAGCAAGCAATTTCAAAATAAAGCAGAAATTCACAGATTCATCTGCGAAGTCATGCACTGCATTACAGCGCTTCAGAGAAAATGCATTAACAGAGCAGATGATTGTTTTTGAGGGAGGAGATCGCTGAACTGATGCTTCTCAGCTGACAGTACTATATGGAAAAGCTGAAGTTGAGTAAGCCTCAGTCTCTATCATCTACCTTACTAGATGCGGCCTTATCTAATCATCCTGATCACAGTGGGAACAAAGATCACCTAAGAAAAGGACTGATCTCTGCTAACCACCATACGCTGCAACAACTACATGGCGTCATTCTACAAGCAGTCAAATTGAGAATCATAGAATGATAGCGTGGTATGAAACACCACGTGGTCATTTGGAGGGAAATGTCTAACTAATTTCATTATTTGCTACTTCTGCAATTTACTTGAACGTGAAACAACTCAGTACAGAGAAGTGAAAGGAAAAATGGCAGAGAGGAGGTGGGCCAAAGGGCTGGGAATTCTGAACTCGGCTAGCAGCTCCTCAGCTCTCCATTCCAGGAGAGGGAAAAATGCTCCCCAGAGCAATGTAGACAGCAGACAGGCTCAAAAGCCCTGATAATACCAGCAAAAGCATTTTGAGAAGTCTGCCTTTGCATAAATACATGCAGGCTGCACTGTCACATTTAATGAAATCAAAATACAAAACTACCACCAAGACAATGCTGACAAAAAACCAGAAGACAATGGAAATCTCTTGATATGGCAATGTCAAGGGGTTAGTGTCTAGATAGAGTTATTATACAATTGTTACTAAACTATAAACCCATTAGCTACTGTTGTACCTACCTATTTCTCAGCATAAGGTGATTCCATCAGACTTTTTCCCATGAATGACTCTACCACAACCAAGTTGAGATTTTCTCCACATGGATGGAAATTAACCTCCTTTCATTCCACGGTCACTTCTCACCCTACCAAATTCATGGGAAAAGAAATTTCCCCAAGCAACACTATTTCCATTTTGCAAGGCTTAAATCAGCCCTTTCAGAGGAGTACTGTTGGAGTATTTCACAGAAGACCTCACTGAGCTACCCCCCATTATTACACTTCGAGGTCATCTTCCATATGTATTGTCCATACAAAGGAAGTGAATGCACACGGCATTTCTATCACCTATCGGATGAGAGAAATAGATGTCCCTGGTCATGCAGCACAGCTGACCTTATCTACAGGTGTTGCAGCCACATGAAAATCAAAAACCTAGCTGATCCCACAGCAAAGTTGGTCAGCTTGTTCTAGGTGATAAGCTGTTGCGTGCCCAAGAAGTAAGCTTGCAGAGCAACCCTGCTATATGTAAGGAAATGTGCCCCTAGTTACTGCTGTCTGCCTTCACCCCAAATCCTGAAGGAGAGCAACATGCATGTCAATTTTTTTCTAAGCTTCACACCATTTTCTGTCACCTACAGCAGACATCAATAGACGCATCTGAACCATCATAATTGAAGTGGGTGAAAGAAATGGCAAATCTGACAGTGATGGGTAGTCCACACGATATGGACAGCTTGGTGATGAAATTAAAGCAGCTGGTGGAAAACTGAGGTGCTTACTGAATTACGGCAAGGAATCATGACACCATCAGAAACGCTAGCTGAAGACACACTCGTTTTCTCTCTCAAAAAGTGAAAACTCCTATGCCAAGTAGAGAGTGATGTTTTAAATCTTTTCTTCTGCGGTGTATTTCTTGGACCATTAACCAACATACTTCTCAGGCTGTGCTGAGTAAGCCTTTCCAGTGCTAACGTTCTGAATTATGTATCTCCTAATAGCTTGTAACCACTCTCTAGTGAATGTTACAGGCGGCTGGGGAGAATCTGATGTAACTTGCTCTCCCAAGTTGTTTGAATCACCTTTTTTTTTCTTTCTTTCTTTTTTTTTTTGGGGGGGGGGGGGGGGGGGGGGGGGTAGAGATTGCTATAATTTCCAAAATGATCAACTATATGCTTTTCTAACATACCAAATCCTCGGTGTATTGCAATTGGTGGTTAATGGTATATTCTCAAAGCTTAATATTTAACAGCACTCCACTGGCATAAAAAGCGACACAAAAGAGCTGAATAACCTCTGGTGTGGCCAATTTTGCTAATGATAGTCTTTTTTATGTTAATGAATTATACCGAATGTTCTCATTTCATAAATTAATGCACCATCTGTGTTGTGGTTTAACTCATCTCTAGTGTATGAGAACCAAAAGGCTCATTGTCAACCTCAGAGATTTGATCGAACCATTTTCTCTGTCCGGAGAACTGCCTGCTGGAAACTGGAGCTGCCATTTTCCAGGAAGGACCCTCTCTTGTGACTATTTTCCCTTGCAACTCATGAACCTGTGCCTGTAAAGCCAAGGTGGGTTTTCAATCCCACTTCCTCATATCCCTCTGCATGGTCATGCAGGTAAAACCACCGGATGGTACATGGTGTGTATCCTCTCTCTCGAGCAGAGGAACACTTACTTCTAATAGCTGACATACTGGTTTGTATGGGTGGGGAACAAGACATATTGTCTTTGAATTGCTGGACCGCTTGGGACAGTTTCTCCATAGCCAAGTCACAGGCCTGTAAGGAGAAAGAGAGACCATCTTCATATTGTCAGAGTAGTCATAGCCACTTAATCTACTGTTGGACTTTTGTTACCTTTCCAGTTCCTTCCTATCAGGGTGCTGGCATACAGCGACGGTGCATTCTATACAACTCTCTGCCATTCTATGCAACTCTCTCGGTCGCATCTGTATCATGTTATCTGGATCCTGGGAGTTGGTATCATCATCCAAGTTAATTTCATACATCATCTCTACCACAGCTAGTTCCCTCAAGTACTGGATACCTGTCTCCATGGTGGTCCATTTGCCTGGGTTAACTACCAAGTTTTCCTTGAAGGGATATCTTTCCCTCACGGCTGACAAGTCACCACCATAGGATGAAAGACTGTGTCCCTTTTCCAATTGCTTTGTCAGTGTCTCTTGCTCTAGAAAGAGATCCTAGCTGCTTGGCTTCACTGCCCACTGAGTCCAGGCTATTGGCTCCACCAACTCAGCTCTGGAGCAGCCAAGGGGCAATGTGCTCACCTGGACAATCGCTATAATCCTTTCACAAGTCTTGCAGCTCAGGCAAAGTTAGAAGTCGGGTGGTTTAGGTCTCTTCCTCCAGCTTTCGTAATGGCATCACTCCATCTTCTTCTCCAAACTTATAAGCTTCTCTGTTTGCAAAACCTTCTGACTTTCATAGACATTTTTTTCATCTTGCTTATATGTGCAACAGATACTGGCGCTGGTTGGTTCTCTGGTTGAGCTGTCGGGCTCGTCACAGGGATTGAAGTAACCACAAGACTGGTTGTGAGTGTCATGGTACCTGCAGGACCCTTCAGAAGGTGCAGAGTAACCACAAGGTCTGTCAAAAAGGTCAGAGCAACTGCAGGATCTGTTGCAGGTGTTGAAGCAGCTGCAGGGTCTATCACAGGAGCTGGAGCAATCTCAAAGCCCATCACAGGAGTTGGACCAACCACAGGGCTCATTGAGAGGGTTGGAATGACAGAGGGATCTGTCCCAATGTTTGAAGCAACCACAGGACCTGCTTCAGGAATTGGAGCTCCTGCAGGGTCTATCACAGTTGGAAGGATTGTTGCACTGTCATCAGATCCAGAAGTATTCTCTTCCCCTTGAGGATCCTGAACAGCACTGAATAGAGCCTGGTAGGCGTGGGCCAGGCCCCAGCACACTGCAGTGATTTGTGCCTCTTCAGGATTGCCAGGGCAACAGTAGACCTTTTCCAAATATTCTAATAGATTCAGGATTCTGCAGCTGTTCAGAGGTGAAGTTCCAAACCTCTGGGAGTGCCCAGTGCTCTAGGCACCTGCCCATACCATCCCTCACCGTCTGCCACTCAGAACTATCCTGCGTCAGGGCAGATCTCTGGGTGATATACTTCAATAATTCTTTAATCTTAAACATACCCTGAAACCCATTTGTGATACATAGAAATAGGAATATGCTGTTTGAACATCCCACGGATATTCAGAATTCTCAAGAGCTCTTGTAACCAGCTCTATGGAAAGAAGGAAAAGTGAAAGGGAGGCTGAGGAACCACTGGAAAGTGTCTTCCACTGTCTCCTCCGTAGCTGGGCTCCTCAGGGAGAGAAAGCAAAGTGTGTAATTACTGATACTATCAACAATATGGATTCCATAGCCCAAAGATGATTGCAATGTTGAATACATACAAACCAGCAGTTTCTCAGCTGCCAATTTTATCACAATACAGGCCAAGGCCACGCAGCATAGCAAAATAAAACCTTTAATCCAACCCCAGATATGACAAACAACGGAGCAGGAAGAATAAGCAACAAGGTGCTACACAATATAGTTCCATGAGAAGACTCCCACAAAGCTCCATAAATAGGGAAAAAAAATAACCTTGTGACCAGCAATTATCAAACTACCACAGCACCCTGTGTTAACGTGCTGTGGTCAAATCTGCTGTTATGTCATCCCTTGGAGCCCCACATTGGGTGCTACACTGACTTATGGTTTAACAAGTTAGGTGGCTCAGCACCACACAGCTGCTTGCTCACTGCCCCCATCCCAGCGGGATGGGGCAGAGAACTGGAAAAAAAACAAAGTAGAATTTGTGGCTTGAGACAGAACTATTTAATAAGATAGAGAAAAAGAAAAGTATTCTTTTTTATTATATGTAACTATTATTATAGTTACGACAAATCACAGAATATATGTATATGAATGTATTTAACAAGTGATGCACAAGCAACTGCTCACCACCTGATGGCCAATGCCTAGCTAGCCCCCGAGCAGTAGAAGAGAGAGAGATGATGAACTCCCACCCCCTTCATAAATCCTTCCTCCTGATGTCACATGGTATGGAATCTCCCTTTGGCCACTTGAAGTCAGCAGTTCTCCCTCTGTTCCCTCCCATTACCCTGTGCCCTTTGCTGTGAACAGCCTTGGCTCTGTACAGCACTGCTAAGCAGCAGCTACAAACATCAGTGTGTTATCAGTACTGTTTTTCTGCTAGAACCAAAACACAGCATCATACCAGGAACTGTGAATAAAACAATTCTGTCCCAGCTGAACCTAAGACAATCTTAACTAGTTTAGAAAGCTTTTCAGACAAAAACATTCTAGCCTGAGAAAGTCTCTAACTTATGTTTTCCCTCTGCCTGTGATTCCATATAGTGCAGCAAAAGGCCACCGATTCCTATTGTTTTGCTTTTGTATTCTGCTTAAATAGTTAAAGCCTTTGCAATAATGAGGAGAAAACATTCTTATAAACCTGAGGGAGGAGACCAAGGAAATTTGACCATGACAGTGAAACAAATAGGTTTCTATGTGAAAGAGACACCTACATGAAGAACATTTGAAACTTTCCATCTCTACCAGTATTTTCAAAAAACAATGTAGCACTTATTAAACAATGCTCACATAACCTCTTCTAGCAAAGGTTCTGCTTAAAAACATACCTTTAGAAGTGAAATTCTTACACCATTTTCATTAGTCTCACGGTGTTTGCAGATGTAAAGCATTCCCAAGCTAATTTTAAGCATTCAATAGCTGGCTTTGTAAATTTCATGTTTATTCTCATTCAAAAGCTTCACTCAATGTGAAGTACTTACACATCTGTCAGAGCCTTCCATGCGCAAGGACTAAGAACAGCAAGAAACAGTTCTGGACTATTTCTAATCTGGCAGGAAAGGAGTTCTTGGAGCACAGACTGAGGAGCATTGCTCTAGGCTGTATTCCAAGACTGTGGCAGGCTTTGCCAGACACTGAGCCCAGGAGGAAAGCATTGAGGGGATGGCTACAGTACAATGTAGGCTCTGAACAACGCTGAGACCTGCTGGGATCTGGAAAAAAGCTGTTCCAGTGGTTACAACAGGAGATTTTTGCAGGGATGAAGAATGGCTGAGAAGATATTAGCTCTGCCTGCTCTTGCTATGCTGTCTGTTTCAGCGTTCATGGTGTCAGTTGCCCAACACATCATGCACTTGACACTCCTCTTCTTTCAAGGCAGGTGTGCGCTACCCATCTTCAAACTGCCCTCTGGAAAAGCTCTAGTTTGCTGGTGGCTCCTTTGGCTGCATGACAATCCAGAACAGGGAGGACCTCAAACGCAGCCTAAATCCAAATTAATGTTGTAAGATCTGCGCTACGTTGCGTAGAAACCTGCAGGACTGAACGAGTTTGCCTTCTGCACTCAACAAAATGGAAGCTACAAAAGAAATTTGTGTACAGTAGAGCATGCTATGGTGACCTTGAAGGCTTCGGAAAATGGAGGCCAACTTTTCATATTACTGTCAAGAAAAGATATGTTGTTCTTCATCTCTGCAGTCAACACCAACACTTGATGCTTTCTGAAAGCAAGATCTTAGTGTTAAGCAAGCAGACTTGTCTATTATTCATAGCTCCAGGAAGCGGAGTCCCTGCAAGCACATACTATTGCCTGAGCAACTTAACAAGTGCTTCTGATGTTAGAATTGATCAGAGATTAACTGAAAGAAAGATAGAACGCGTCCTAAACATGTGGAAGTGAATCCATGGACTGTTTTTTCCTAGCCCAATGAAGACATAAGCCGTTTAGATAATAAACTTCTTTTTCAGTGAGTGATTCTATCATCACCCTCAAGCTATTTCAATTTCTACGAAGTTGGTAACCTGTATAAATCTGAGAAATACCATTAATCACTGACTGACTGAACTCAGAGATGCCAAAATGTTCGTAACCACCTCTAGCATTTTCTTTCCTATATTGCCCAGTTCAGCGTTACATGCCTAATGACATAACATATAGAAAATTATACTTGCCTTTTTAAAGGACAGTAGAAGTGTAAACCTGGCTCCTGGAAGCTGCTGCTGACATGTATGAGCACTATTAAAACATATTTTACCCAAAGCCTTATTGTTAGCTTCTGAGTATTATAAAATACCACACCTGAACTGCGAGGCACTGATGATTCCAATGACCTGCCCTCCTCTCCCCCAAAATGTTATGCCCTATTCAGCTCAATAAAAACTCCCTGTTACTGAATTTTCATTATTACTTTCATGTAACGTTAGTGGTGTTGATTCTACCAGAATAAATCTTCTGAACTCTGTTTTCCCTTACAATTATGTCACCCAAATAAAACCACACTTGAAGCCATATCACCCCTCAGCAGACACACAGCCTCAGCCTCCTGGAGTCATGCTTTATCCATGTGACATCCCAGATTTTGACCACTGTATGTTCTTGTCATCAGCATTTGGAGGTTCCACTGTGCTCTGAGGGACAGCTCTGAACCTAGTTTGAGCCTGAAAAGAGGGCAAGAATACAAGCAAAGAGGCGCTGAGCTCTGCCACCCTCCAGAGGAGGAGCAAATGCTGGGTTGGGGGGGCCAGCGCCATCACCTAGCCAACTGCGCTCCACATCAAAAACACTTGCTTACTTTCTAGTCTTTTTGGCAAGAAGTAGATTGTGGCACAAGGGCAGCACTGCTGGCTGAATCTAAACACAAAACCAATGAGTTGTCTGATATTTGTAGAGTAAGTAAATTGATTACCCTATGAGTTGATCTTTGTTTTGTTCCACAAGGGTGGGAGGAACATTAGAGACGATGACTTGCATATCCAACTGATTGACCACAGAGACCTGGAAACAAAAGAGTGAAATTCAATTGGCACTTCCATGTGTAACATCCTCTCTGTACAAACAGAATGGAATAATTGCTTTCCTGCCTTCACAACCATGCGCTGATGTACCAACTTCTCATTAAATTGCAGAGTAAGAGAGCTGGGAAATCCTGCTTTGCTTGGCAGCCAGAACCAATAAACTGCAGGCAAATATTTAACCAGAATATTTAAATCTGTAACTGCAGGCCCACATCAGAACTGTGTACAGCTTTTTGGAAGGAAGTATTCATTTAGCATTTACTTACAGGACCACGAATCTCCCACATGCCACATTCAAAATCACTTATTAGCATTTCAGCATTTCTGATGACGTGACAGGAAAATCCAACTTTGGAAACATGCAGTTTGCACCAAGGTAAGTGCTAATACCAGATTAATTCAATTAGATCAAATTAGACTTTGTTAGAAAATTAAATTTTTGATCTATCTTGAATGAAGCCATCAGTGCAAGTATTTCTTTTACCTCAAATTCCTTTAACTTCTCTCTCTATATGGGATAAAACCTCTCAGCTCAGCATTTTCTACCACAAAAGCGTGCCACTCCTCTGTTTCTCAATAACAGGTTGGAGCATGAATGTGCAGAAGGGCCTACAAGTGTGTAATACGTTCAGCAGAGCTGGCAAACTGCTCCACATCTCCCCATGTAGTTTCTCTGAGCTATGTTTAGCATGATCCCAGGCAAAGGCTGCCTTCTGGTGAAATGTATGCTGGTTTTCTCCTTCTAAAATGTTTGTTGCCTCCTGCAATAGCTCTCTCTTCACAAGCAGGACCAGCTTGCTGATGACAGCAAACATCACACCCTGTGCATCACCTGTCTGTAGAGGATTCCAGAGCTAAATTTGGAGAAGTAAGTAGGACAATGTTAAAACAGATACATTTAAAAATCAGAGATATTCAACTCCATTCTAACAGAAAGAACAACTTGTGCGCTTTTCAAAGAAGAAGTGTGAGCCCTGCAAGCACTTCAGCAGAGAAGCTGGAATATACTCTCACATCAAACAGCGATTTAAGCTTTGAAGCTTAATTCAACTTTAAATATTCAAATGTTCTTGAAATGTCATCAGATGCACTGATCAGCAGTACAGACTTCTGTGTGAGAAATACTGAATTATAATGAGCTCAAAATAAATTTCAGACTATCACCATTAAAAGGACCTCTAAAGCAATGAGCAGTTTAATATACTTAACTACATTACACAATTCAAGCAACGGCTGCACTTATTTACTGAGTACTGCATGAATGTAAAACATCTCTTGAAGCTCAAGGAACCACAATTATGATTTACTGTTCATTTACTAAAATACAAAGGGAAACAGATTTGTGACAAGCTACAGCAAACCAATGGCGTGGAACAAAAAGCACAGCAGCACTAACTTGTATACTACGTGCACTTGTAAAGATTTTCATTTTTTTTTTTCAATTATAAAACAGCATTAAGCTGGGAAGCTATGTCAGATTTAACTAACGCTGTTCTGAGAGAAGCTGTGGGAAGAAACTGTTCCCTTCACTTCCACTTGAAGAGTGGAAACACGCTCAGAGCAGAGGTGGAAGGTGTGACACAGCGAAAGCCCTTCCTGAGGTACCACCTTCACTGCTCTGTGGTGGGGGCACAGTTACCTGGGACCATCCAAACCACCGTTCCATGGAAAGCTTTTGCTGTTCCAAAATCCAAGCAAAAAACCTGGTCCTGCGATGCTAAACAGCAGGCACCAGCTTAATGCATAAGGGCTGGCAGTCAGCATGCTCAGACACCTCCTGTCTACGAGTATCTGAAGAACACATGCTGAGAAGCAGGAACATTTCAGAATACATTAAATTAGTAGCAGAGCAAACTGGATGTTTGTGGCAGAGGTCAAGAAGACATCAGCCCCTAAGTGTTCTCCCTTTGATCACCTGTTTAATTTGTTAGGCACCTTCCCATTTTTCTTAAGGCCAAGCACTGGGGCACTACCTGACTTCTGGGAGTAACTGATGCTGAGTGCTGAATGAGGAAGGAGTCCTGTGAAAGCCTATGAATTCTAACAACCCTTTGATTAAAGATGACACCACGGTAAGTATTCACAGTCCAACCTTACTGACTTGAAGTGCCTACTTGCAGCAAACTCATTATGAAGTGTAAGTTCCTATTTGTCCCTTTCATCTTGAAGCTATAAAGGAAAACTCCGTCATGTGGACCCAAACTGCAGACTAAGATGTCTGACTTGAGCCACCTTGCCAGTCTCAGCTAGAAGAACAGACAGGCAGCCTCTATGTGGAGCAGCCCCTATAGCACAAAGAAATTTTACCAGTGGATTTGGTGGTTATACTGCTCACAGAGCAGTGCCAGCATATGGAAGCACTGTCCTGACCCTTACTCTGGAGAATACCTGGCTCTGCCCCATTCTTTGCTGCGCTGTCCTTTTGGTGTTGCTCTTCTCCCTCTAATCTTCCCAGTGCAATCACAACTTTTTCCCACACATCTTAGCTCTTTTGCATGTAAGCAACTTATTTCATTTCCCTCATCAACAGGCACTCCTTTAACCTGTACAGAAAGCAGTAACAACTTCCAGTCTGAACTCCTGACACTGACACGTGTCCCTTGGCAGTGGGACACATCCTATGCAACTATGAAGCCCAGAACAGCTTAGTCTGGTTAGAAGGGATCATTTTTTACGGATCATATTCAGTGAAAACCTAAACTTCCATGTTAAAATAGTGTCAGTCTGTAATTGCTCAAGAACACTGTGCCAGACTGCCCATCGTTCACTAAGACAACCTAAAAACATCTCTATATGTTAATGAGACAAACGTCACTTGCTAATTTTAATGTCATCTCTTACTGGCCATATTTGAATCTAGTTCTCCCACACTCGTTGCATGAGAACGCCCTGCCATTTTGAGAGGCCAAGCATGAGGACATGATACATTATGTTTATTTGCTCAATTACTGCATAACTCAATACACAAAATATTATGGCTATCATCTGTATCATTTGACAGTGTTCCCATGAACTAGATAATGTACTTCATCCCTATGACATTATGCTAATATTGATCCAATCCATCATGTTATATGGGCTTTGAAGAAATGAAGCTCTGATGGTTCCTGTGACTGGACTAAGTCAATGTCCTTTTATAAGCACAAAAAAGGAAGTCAGAGCCTAAAGCTGATGCCATTTTTGAATTGTCGCTTTCCCTGTAAGCTTCAAGTACAGTTTTAGCCCAAAGCTATTTCTTTCCTCTCTCTTCCAGACATGAGCAAGTCATAGCTCTCAAAGCCTGTTTGCTCAGCTCTGTGCCTGCAGTGCATGCCAGACAGATATGTAACTGTGACCTAGAAGCTCTGTAGTGACCTTAACAAAGAACACAGACCAAGTTAGTGAGCTTTTACTTGGTTTATTCATTGGTGTTTTGAGACATACTAGCTCTGCTTCACATACTCTGAATGGGAGCTGAGTGCACCTTGCTGCCTAAGAAAATATTTAGAGCAGACCTGAAAACAGTTGGGGATTTGACCTACCTTACACTTAGAATACACAATCGCTTTCTTTTCTGCCACCAGGGTCCAAAACACCCAGAACATAATTTAATCCACACTTAACATAAACAACCATAATTTCAACTGAATCATTAAAAACTGCACATTGAACAAATAAAATACTGAGCAAAAAAGCTCCTGATTTAAAAAAGAGTTTTATTTCAGTGACTTGTAAAGATAAAGTACACTGTTTATGGTCTTTCTGTAGGTCTGCTTAGAATTAAGCTTTATGTAGTGTTCAGATTTCCTCGCTAATCACTCTAACAAGATAACGCCTGGCTCATACTTACGAGTACGTCTGCTTTGCTGCTCAGTCCTTTTCCGTAATCATCAGTCGCAATGACCTGAAACTTGAAATAGGATCTTCTCATATTTTTGAACAGCATAGCAGTTTTTATTAGCCCTGTGTAAGCTTCAATCACAAAACCTTCTTTACCATCCTTGATTGGAGGAATGATGAGCCTGTACTGCATGGCACTGTAATTCCCAGTGTCTTTATCGTCAGCCTAATAGGGAAAAAATAAAAACAAGCACAGGCAAATAAAATAAATATTCACACAAAGAATCATTAACCTCGTCCTTTAAGTAAAGTTGCACATCGGTCCAGCAAATCTTTCCCACTGACGTTTAAAACATCAGATTCCAGAGAGCAGATACTGCTATTACTGTAAATGGTTCATTTAACTCCGCCGCATACAGTTTTGCTTTTCCAGCAATTTCTTTCTCCAACATTAGCACCAAACTGTTAGAATAAAAATAAAATAAAAGGACTTTCCAGGTCTGCATCAAACTGAAGAGGTAAGAGCAGTATAAACCTGAGAAACAGCCACTGCTGAGTTCTTGTTATAACCTATTAAATACGAAAGAGAAAATGAACAACGCACACACACAGACAAGAACATCGTCCCTCTTTTTAGAGACATTCTTCATTCTCAAGGATTGAGCACATATTTTTGGAGTATTTTTATCTGTTCATTTTTTTTTAGCATCCCAGTATTGCTGCACAACAGGTCTGATGGCCACAGCGCAGGACACAAAGCACTCTCCCACCAGTGAGCTGCTAAGGAAGTAGGACGCTGCACTGGCATCAATGAAGCTGCCCCTGCAGCTGTTCTAACCCTGACCTTGTGCCTAACAGCCCTGTGGAGCCCTCCACACCTACCCCATTGCTCCACTCCAAAAATCAGTACCTGTATTCAGATAAAAGTGTTTCTAAGGACCGTTAGAATGTGCGCCTCATCTAGAAAGAAGTCAGGGAGACAGCAGCTTATTGCTGCTGTACCTTTGCCTACTTGCTGGGCTGGGCAGTGCCTCAGCAGCTAGAATGCCTCAGCATCTATTAGAGGCTATTATCAAAGCACTGGCACAGCATCTTAAGTCTGAAGCCTCAGTGAGCGTTGGAGAAAAAAAACCCTCACCATCAAGAAAGGTGCACGTCTTTCCGTATAATGTGTAATTCCTCAGAACTGAAAAATAAAAACAATCAAAATCCAGTCAGGATTTATGTCAGCGTTAAGAGCTTGTTTACCATGATATGCCACTGTCTGTCTGAAAAGCATCATCTGTGCAAGGTCATTACGCCTTAGAAAGACAGCCATTAATCATCATTAATTGTTTTCTCACCTTCAGAGAACAAAATCGGTGTGAATTGTTGCCAACTCCTATTTTATCTTAATTTCTGGCTAGTTTTCTGAGTTACCAGTGAGGATGCAAGTCCCTGCAGCACAGTGCATTGCTTTCCAAACACTGCCGTGTCAGTGGGGTACCACTGGCCAAGGTGCTGAAAGCTGCCTGCATTTTCCACTCTGGCTGCTCTCAGGCGCCATAGAACAGAGAGGGTAACACAGAGTTAAGCTGTTGTACCTGGCCTCTTTTAGTTGGAGGCAATGAGCACGTCAATGTGCCACAGAACTGCCCAACGCGAGGACTACCACAATGGCAGTGGCTGTCAGGCTGCTCATCACTCAGAAAACTTTGGGTGACCATGCCCAGGCACCTATCTCACTGCACTCTCATTCCTGTTCCTCAGCAGGGAAGAGGGAGAAAAGAAAACCCTGGGGGTCAGGGTAGAGGCAGGAGGAGTACGCACCAATTACCATCACAGATTTGACTTGGGGGAATATAAATTAATTTCTTGGCACTTACAGCTTTCAGATTTGCCTCTTGGTGCTATTCAGATCCATTTTTTTCAATGTGTTTCAAGAGACCCTTACAACCCTCATGTATTTAAGGGTGAGATCACAAAGTCTCTGCCTGTAGCAGCCAGGGAACCTGAATACACACAAAGTAACATTTGGAGCAATCCGTGCAGAATTCCTCCTGCATGCTGCCCAAGAGACAAAAAACATCCTCAGAAATATCTTCATGGGGATTCAGACCAGCCAACCTTTTAAAACAACCACCTCACTACTTCCCAGAGGTGCTACGCAGGGTGGGCACCATGCCCTTCTAACAAGACAATTTTGGTGCTAAAATGAATGCGCTAGATTGCTGCAGTTGAGCAATGAGCCTACTGCTTCATTTTTCGCATTAGGGAATTCTACCTCAATAGAAGGACATGACTTCTAATTGTTTGTTTCAGTAACAACTGAAATCAATTCCACCTTCAATATTTCACACTTGCACTACCAACAAATTTAGACCTAAATTAAGGTATCAGCATGACAGGCACGGACACTAAATCATTCTTTCTGAATAAATGTCATGACACTGGTGCAATTGCTTGCAAGAAACGCCGCTGAGTTTAGTGAATGAAACCTTCTACATTACAGAGATTTTCAACTTCTAAGCATGCGGTGGTTTGAATCCTGCAGCTCAGGCCCCCAAGGCGGGTAGAAAGGCTGCAGGTTCATTTTCAGAAGTTAGGAGAACTTAGTGACACTCCAGAGAAACAGCCTCAGCATGATTAAAATTCTGTCTATTTCCAACGCAGAAACCATCTACATGCAGATGAGCAAAGCAGGTGCAGAACTGCCTGAGGAACTTGAAAAAATCATCAGATTCCAATTTCAAATATTCTAACATTGTTATTTTCATTTCTCCATCTTTTTTTTTTAAACCACTATTTCTACTTAGATCAAACCCAACGATGACTCTGAGCACTGTTCAGCTGTGCGGGACCACCAGAGAGAGCTTGTGAGCTGCTGACATCCATGTACCAACTTCCTTAACACGGAGTAAGGATGTTTGCTATTCTTGTAATTTGTCCTGAAGGTAAATATTTTTGACACTTCATTAGGTAGAGATATACGATGCCTCAAGAGTTGCGTTATGACTGTCAAAGAAGAGAAAGAGCAATACTTAATCTTAATATCATAGCAGTATATCTTCCTTCTGTTATGTGCAAGAAATACAGATGTCTCCCAAATTCTGCTGCAGTTGAGGACAGATAAATATGTATAATCTCAGGAGTCACCATGCCAAACCCTGTGCTCCTGCAGCTGAGCACAGGCATGCTTGCAGCAATAAAGCATGGCCAGCGTCACCCTGTGCTGCCTCCAGCCCTTCCTCTCCACAGAGGTAAAGGGGCAGCTGTGGGGCTGTTCTTAGCTTTCTCACAGAAGTACATTATGCAGCCAGGTATCAGCTGGAATACACTGCCCTGGGACCTACTGCTGACGGTATTTATCTCAAGGTCACTAGCAGTTCTACTGTATAATTTTGCTGGCTACAACACCAGCGGGATGATGGGCACAGCTGCATTGCTTCTGACAAAAAGTGCTTTTACACATCAAAATCTGCTCCACTGCCTTAAAACAGAGAAGAACCAGAAAGGTACTCCGTTTTGGTTCTTCACCTTGAAAGGAGTGAGAAGGAAAAGTCCTTTTAACTCAAGTGTGGAAACGTGCAGGATATGGTATTGGTGGCAGGTGGATGGTTGGACAAGATGATCTTAGAGGTCTTTTTCAACCTTAATGACTGTATGATCCTATGACTTGGATATAATCACCAGAGCCTAGTCAGTCTGTGTGTCTGGAAGGCAAGAGATGAAAATATATGAGGCTAAGGAGGGGAAGTCTGGGGAGGGTATGCTGGGTGTTGCCAGAACCTGGATGTCTGAAGATCTCTGTAGTAGCAAAGTCAGGTGGAGGCTCACAAGTTTGAAAGAGTGAGAGGCAGGTAACTCTGAGGATGAGCGCCATGGTGAAGAAATAAAGGAAGAAATAAAAGAAAAGAGGGAAACACTAATAGCTATGACGAACTTGCTGGCTTAACAGTCTTTAAATCACAAAGCAAACATGCCTCCAAACCAGCAGAATGGCAGATGTGGCTTCCAAACTGAAAATATTAGACAATCTGTAAATTCCTACCAGCAAAAGTTGTCTTGTTCTGAAAGCTATTTTAAATACCAGCAGTGATTGGAAACAGTTGAATTTGCCATCTGCTCAGTAGCACTTAAGCTGGGAAGGAAAAAGCACAACAGCACAGGCCCATTTATTTCACATGCCCTATTAGCACCCACGGGCTCAAATCTTCTAATATTTCAATTTAAAAAGTCATGAGGGGTGTTTATTTTTCAACAGTCCCTAGGTTTGCTCAATCTCATGTCACTTCAGGACCAGCACAATGTCTTCTCCTCTCCTCTGGAAACAGCGTGGCACTACAGAGCAAATTCTTCCCTGTACCCCAACTAAAGCAGCTTTCATATTCCAATACACTTTATAGTCCAACATGGACCCCCAAAAATAGAAGGCAATCTAATTTGAAGAAAGACTTTGCTCTCTACAGCCTGGCTACTGCACAAAATCTCTGCACGTGCTAACAGAGTGAACATCGAGACTTTTTCAGACGGAATGAATGCTGCCAACACAAGTGCTTTCGTAGTAAAATGTTTGGTAAGCCAACATATTATCTAGAGACACATCTTTTGCAGGAAATTACCTGTGTGATTTAAGTTAGTGTAATATTATTCTTATCAGGGGAAGCAGATCTCTGCCAGAGGCCAGATGTTACAGCAGATGTGCACGTGCAAGTGTTGCTGCTGTCTCTGCAAACACGCTTCAAAGTAGATTCTTTCTCCTACCAAGTATCTTCTCTCCCTTCGGATTATTCTGATTCTTAATTACACTTTAACTAATAAAAGACTGCAACTAGCAAGGCAGCATTCTTCACAAAGAAGCTGTTGTCTGGTGTCCATGCAAAACTAAAATTGGTGCGGGGAAAACTTAGTGTTTCACAGAGAAAGCTGTCTCAATTGCCCAGGGCTTGATCTCACTCTCACCGAATCTGCCACTGTGCAGACTGCTTCATAGAATCAGAGAGTCACTAAAGTTAGAAAAGACCTCCAAGATCATCTAGTCCAACCATTCACCACCCACCAGTATTTCCTGCCTAACCCATGTCCCTCTGTACAATATCTACACGTTTCTTGAACCCCTCCAGGGAGACTCCTCTCCCTGGGCAGCTCGGTCCAGCACTTGACCACTCTTTGAGAGAATAAATTTACCCTAATGTCCAACTTGACCCCCCCCCGGCACAACATGAGGCCATCACCTCTTGGTCTATTGCTGTTACCTGGGAGCAGAGGCTGAACCACACCTCACCACAACCTCCCTTCAGGGAGCTGTAGAGAGTGATAAGGTCTCCCCTGAGCTGCCTCTGCTCCAGACTGACCAATCCCAGCTCCCTCAGCCACTCCCCATTAACACTTTCTCCAGATCCCTCACCAGTTTTGTTGCCCTTCTCTGGACATGCTCCTCCATGTCCTTCTTGTAATGAGGAGCCAAAACTTAACACTACACTCAAGGTGCGGTCTCACCAGGGCTGAGTACAGAGGGATGATCACTTCCCTGCTCCTGCTGTCTGCATTCTTTGCGATATAAACCAGGATATCATTGGACCTCTTGGCTACACCACCGCCTCATGTACAGCCAAGCACTGACCAGTATCCCCAGATCTGTTTCGTCTGCACAGTCTTCCTGCCACCCTGCCCCAAGCCCATACTGGTGTCTGGGATTATTGTGGCTGAAGTGCAGAACCTGGCACTTGGTCTTGTTGAACTCCATCCCATTTTCCTCTGTCCTCAGAGGAAAAAGGAAATACCAAAAAAGAAGTTATGAACAGCAATAGAAAGTAACTGGAGTTCCAATATGGAAATTGGAATTTATCATTTCTGTAAAACTCACGTCAGCCGCTTGCTGACGTGACTTTGATTCACTGACATATATTTTGGCACGCTTCCTTTTCTGCCAACACTGTCAGTATAAAAAGAAATACCCTATAAACTCAGGAATAACTTAGGAAAAACAAAAACAACCACCCTCGCTGACTTTATCAGATTTATGATCTCTGATATGTGCTCACTGAAATGTACTTCAAGGAATAGAACTAGAGAGATTAATCCCGTAAAATAAAAAGCTAAAATAGAAAAGGCTAATAACACATCATTAGGGTGAAAAGCAAATTCCTGCTAGTGATTTCCCTGAAGATTGTGTGGGTTTTAGTTTTGTTTTCCTAAAGCAGATTGGAAACACAGTGTTTGTGGCTAAAGGCAGTCTGTCTGGTACTCATTCAGAGGAGAAAGTCAGGAGTTAGATGAAAATACCAGTGGCAAAGCAGGAGCAGCCAGGAACCTCTCAGGCTTAAAACACAAGAAAGGCAGCAGTCAGTCAGCATTTTTTGAACAAACAAGAATTAGGCCATTCACGTGGGAATCTTGTTTTTAGGATTATTTAGAGATGCCACAGGCCAGGTCATATGATCCTCCAGAAATTCACAGAGTGTCATGGTAAAGGATCAAAGGTTTTTTGCTTAAACCCTTTGGTCTCACCGCAAAACATGAACCACGACTCAAGATCTCATCCACATGTAGAGCATCTTTGCCAGGCTCTGGGGGAAAGGAGGAGGCTAGCAAAGGCGGCTGCATGAAGCTGCCTCAACACTTCAGAGGCAATAATCAGCCTCAGCTATCATTACAAGAGAAATGGTATTTAACGCAGCTCCACGTTTCCTGCTGAGCTATTAGCAATAAAAACAAGGTCTTTAAGATGCAAAGAAAAGAGTCTTGCTTAGAAAGTGCCATTTGAACATACTCCTTTTTTTTTTTTCTTAGAGACATCAGCACTCATCAGCTTTCAGAGGACAATGACATTAAAAACAAATCATATTCATGTAGAGTAATTAGAATACTACGGCAGATCACTAACCAAATTATTTCTACCTAAAAGTGACTTTATGATGCTTCTTTTTTCTGAGATCAAGCTTCCTTTTTAAACTATCTATATAATCTTTCTAAAATTCCAGAGCAAAACAACACGTTATCCTACTCTAAAGGGATTTTATTGTCAAATGAATATATTAAAGGAAGCGATTACTGCTGCCAGCAAAACTGCTGCACCTTACAAAGCTGGGAGAAACAATCCATACCATTTGCTTTAGTCACATATGTAATTGTTTTCATGATGAGAGAAGTGTTTATCCAATGCTTTATTGGCCTATTCGTCTCTAAATTCGATTGGTGTGAAACATCATGCACTCTTTATTAGTTTTCATCTCTCCTTATGGTTTTTTTTTGTTTTTTTTTTTTTTAGCGCAAGTGTGGCCCATCACAGCTTCTTTCTTACTCCCAGAGTTACTTGCTGGGTTCTGTGTGGCCTCATCAGTGCACAGATTGGCGTGCTTAATAAAATATTTTTCAGAAATAAGAAAGAATTGTGCTTTGACGGGAGGGGAGAAATTCTGCATAAGCCACAGAATAGGGAATGATTTACCAATGGGAGTTAAACATACAACTGTTCAGCAGTGGTATATTTATGAAAAAAATTAGCTAATGGTGATTTACATAAATAGCTGTATTAAAAATTAATGGCTGTTGTAGTCGTTAAGGACTACTAAAGAGGAATTAATTGCCTTTTTAAAATTTGAATGCTGTAGGTTTTGCACAGGGTAATAAAGCCGGTCACCTTAATTTCATATAAATTGTACTCCTCAAAATGAGCCAGTGACACTGGACAAAGACAGAGAGGTTAGCTGGGAATAATTTGTTAAATGCCCAAACAAGGCATAAGTGGAGTGCTACCAGCAGAGTGGCAGCAGGACACTGAGGCCCGGGACAAAGCCTAAGCAGAAAGTGCTCTGCACACACCTCTGGAAAAATGCAGGTATGCGGGTGGGAAGAATGCTAGGACACTTCCCTACTTAACCTGGCCTGGACAACTGCTGGAAGAGGCTGCTGCAGGTCTTGCTGGAGTGGGAATCACCTTGAGGTAAGGACTGGAGCACCAACACAGCTGTTAGTTCTATCTTGAACCTTCTTAATAGCTGTAGTGGTAACCATCTACAGTTCCATACTTCCTAGGTAATTTCTCTCTGCTCATCTCCTATCTTGTACTTGAAAAAGAAGGATAATTATCCTAGCTTAAGATGCCACTAAACAGTGACTGTTGGCAAGTGCTTGCCATTGCGATGGTTATGTGTAACTAATTCAATTACAGTACTGGCAACAGAAGCAGGAATGCCCTGTAAATCACATCTAGCTGCAGGAGCCATCTCAATAGCTAATCACCAGCCACTCCAGTTCCCGCTATTAACCAGTGCCTCTGCTGATTCCATGGCAGTTCCACCAGCAGCGACCAATTGAAACCAAGCTGCTCCAACTGCTTGGCAGACAGGAGCTACTAGCTGACAGCAATGTGTCACAGAAGCCCTCTGGTGGCCCTAAGAGCTGCCCACCTGGCAAGCTGTTTCAGCTCTGTCAGGCTGAGATTGCTACCAGTGCAACCCTGTTAGTGTGATTTACCCTCTTGCCCTCTGATACTCAGCTCAACGTTGCAAACTGTGAAGCCAGAACTGAAAACACCTGAACTGCCAGCAGCCTCCCTTACTGCCCACCTAATCATGACCTGAAGTCATGATTAGCAGCTGAAGGGGGCCTACAGGAAAGCAGGGAAGGGACTTTTCGTAAGGGCAGGTAGCAAGAGAACGAGGGGAAACGGTCTTGAACTGTAAGAGGGCAGATTTACACTAGGTGTTAGGAAGAAATTCTTTACTGTATTCCAAACCCTGATCTTCAGATGTAAAAGGTCAAAGTAGATACAGGAAATCAGACTATGACTTGTTGCCTCGGTATGATGTAGTTAACTCCCTCCTTTAACTTCAATATAAATAAAATAGCATCTGTAAGATCCTTGCAATAAACCTGACTGCTGTTCTCAAGATGGAGAGCTGAAGAGCAGAAAAAGGCCCTCCCCGACAGCCATCTGCTCCAGCTAGCCACCACTACATTACAGCTCTCAGTAGTGTCAGACCCCCAGAAATACTAGGGGAAATTGAAAGACAAAACAGAAGTATTCTAAATGACCTAGGTGACATCCATGATGGCAATGATAAAATAGTGCAGAATCCTCCTCCAAAACAACACATTTCTACGTGGAGCTCTGGCAAGTGCAGGTCCGTATCATGAACTCAAACAAAGTGCCCAAAATTACACTAGCTATGCAAAATCTAACAACAGCAATCCCTGCTCATGGCCATTTTTTGGGTCTGAGTTCCTGGAACAACACACCTGGGCTGCTGTGAAGCATCCTATCTCCTTTCAAGCAGTGCCTAAGCATGTGGGGACTTCATCAGAGGAGGTTTAGCTGACAAAACATTTTATGAGCCAGAGATGTTAAAGCTGCAACAGGTTTTGAATCAAGAGAAATCACTACTTCTTGCAGAACCTGATTTGTATTTGAAACTAAAATGCTGTCAGAGTGAAAACTGTGGGGTGCAAAATTCCAGCATGGCCTTTTTCTTACTTGGCTGTCCTCAGAGTTCTCTCACTATTTAGCACTGCCAGAAGCCTGCCACTCTAGTGAAGGTAAAACAATGAAAATATCTGTTAAAAAAAAAAAAAAAAATCACTAATTCTTCACCATAGATTCAGCAGCACCTTCTGGTCACCTCCTGATCAAAAGTTCTGTAGCGCTTCTATTAGATTTTCCCAATGCTACAGCAGAAACAGTGAGAATTTGCTCACATTGCTCATAGGCAGATCAAATGCTATCATCCCACCTGAGTATACACTGTATGTTTTGTATAAAAAATACTCTGTATTAAAAACTTACTACAAACATATAGCCATACACTCATCTCAAGAGTTGCACATGATTTCAGTAGCAATTTCTGAAAGCCCAGCTTCAGTCAGGAAACAACATTTCACATTTGACCCACCAATTGGTTTTTCCAAATATTATGGAATAGCTTTGGCATTAAGGAAAATCTGTCTTCTTGAAGTGACATCAACTATTCACAGTATTTTCTACAAGGAGAAAAGCTAGCAACGGACTTCAAATATAGTCAATCTTTCTGCCACTCATTCTCAGGTACAAATATTTAACATCAATCTACAGTAGAAGGGGAAGGAAGAAATATTTTGCAGGGACTAAAATGCCTTACTAGCTGATAGACACAATGAATTCTTGTTTGTCACGGTCTCTTCTCAGAGTCTGAGATCAGCTTTTAAATATAAACAACAAAAAGAGGGTTGTAGGATAACAACATTTAACATTCTTTGGTTACATTCCACATCATTCATTAACTGCATGTATTTTCTCGTGCACCTATCTCAGCAGTAACTGATACAACTGTTGTTTCTTGTCTTCCAGCACTTGGAAGAGAGGAGCTAGAAGCCTAAGGAAGACATGTGGCTTTAAGGTCAGAGATCACCCCTTCTGATTGCCTATGAACACAAAGATGCTTCAGCACAAAGCTAACGTAGAATATTATAGAATCATTAAGGTTGGAAAAGACAACTAAGATCATCGTGCCACTAAACCACGGACCTCAGTGCCACATCTCTACATGTTTCTTGAACACCTCCAGGGATGGTGATTCCATCACCTCCATAGGCAACCCATTCCCACGCATTACCACTCTTCTGGAGAAGAAATCTTTCCTAATATCCAACTAGAACCTCCCATGGCTCAACTTAAGGTCTTCTCTGGAACCTCTTGTCTTGTCACTGTTAACCTGGGAGCAGAGGCCAACCCCCACCTCCCCACAACCTCCTATCGGACAGTTGTAGAGAGCAACAAGGCCTCCTCTGAACCATCCCAGCTCCCTCAGCCGCTTCTCATGCAATGTATTTTTTCTGATAGCCCTCTAAAATTTGGCCAAACTGTGCTACATGAAAGCAATCACACAGCGTGCCAAGTGGTTGCCAGCCCTTGCTCACTGGTACAGGGTCAAGTTGGTCCCCTCAAGAGAAGATCTTGGCCCTCTTTTATCACTTGATACTAGAAGCTAAATCTAGGTGCTTGTGCATTGGGAATTAGTTTAAACCTGTCTCTCCATGACCTTCACAGCACATAAAAGTTGCACAGTTAAGGAAACAGTGGTGAGAAATATGCCACAGTTAACATGAGTTACATACTTTTTTTTATGTGATAGCAGAAGATGGATTCATAGCTCAGCCTCTGATCAAGAGTTATTTTTCCTTCCCATTCTTTCACAATAGGATTGGGCTGTACTCCTTTCTCTTTTAATACACCCCTCTGCCTTACAAGCTATGATTTATTCCCTCCCTTGTACAATTTTTCAAGCATCCCACCTCACTGAGAGAGCCAAACTTTGACAAGTGCCTCTACAGGCTAACAGCACAACAAAAGTCCCAGTACAAAACAATGCTCTGACTTACGTCAGCCCCATCCACACAGAAGCAGGAACTCACTGGGGTTACTCAGAGCACGGAGATTCATACAAAGGGATACAATATCAGGGCTGTTAGAAAGCGATAAGTAGGAGTTGGTATCGAACATATAAACACACCCAATCACATGGAAAAGGAGGACTTCAAAAGGGCTGACCTAATAGTTGCATCATCCACTACTCATGCAAGTCTTTCAATTTTTCAAGCAAATCCGACTATGTCAGATAAAGATCAGGAGAGAAACAAGACAAGGCAAGAGATAATTAACATAGACCCTGATGTACCTCAAATATATATATATATATATATTGCTTAATACAAGGAAAACAATTTAGGATCCATTCACTTTTGGTAACAACAATCTTACATTTAATTGTAAATAAATACTCTCTCCTTCCCTCAGAATAATTAAGTGGAAATAAGAAAGCAATTCAGAAGTTAATGCCACCTCTACTCACGTAGTACCTAGCTTTTGCTGCTACTTCACTGAAGGTGAAAACAGGAAAACTTGGTAAGTATGAGTCTTGCTATGCAGAAAGTGTCACATATTTGTACACAACACTGCACGGCACTGCAGAACCACAGAAGTCTTTGAGCTGGAAGGGATCTTTGAAAGCCATCTGGTCCAACTCCCCTGCAATGAACAGGGACACCTACAGCTGCATCAGGAGCTCAGAATCCTGTCCAGACTTAGGTTGAATGTCTCCAGCGACAGGGCTTCAACCACCTCTCCAGACAAATAAGATGGCTCTTCCTTATTTAGAAATGTTGATCCACTGTGTCCCAGTAACAATGATTTCAGTCATATATACTGAGTAGATTTACATTTTGTTTTGCTGCTAGACAAAGCTATGCTTAAAAAGGACTGCAATGATCAATGACAAAAGAATGAGAACATGCTGAGAATACGCAGAATAAATATATTATTTTTAAAACAACTCAGTTGTCATTAAAAAATTAGCAAGTCTTAGTGGTTGCAGAAGATAAAAGTAAAACATGGAATCACCAAGGTTGGAAAAGACCTCCAAGATCATCCAATCCAACTGTCCACCTATCACCAATAGCTCTCACTAAACCATGTCCCTCAACACAACGTCCGAACGTTCCTTGAACACCTCCAGGGTCGGTGACTCCACCGCCTTCCTGGGCAGCCCATTCCAATGCCTGACCACTCTTTTGTACAAGTAGCATTTCCTAGGAGCCCAGTTTCCCATTTAGAATGGAAATTTGAGTAATTTATACTGTACTTTATTAATTTTCTGAAAATTTCAACTTGGACAACTACTTGTTTAGGTCTATTCACCTGAACTCAAGAACAGACATTAATTTAATTAATACTTCTTAACATTCTAATTGGAATGGGCATTGTATTTAAATAACAGAGCAATTACTTTTTAATTTAGAGGACAGAAAATAAGGCAGCTAGCACCGACTGCTGCAGACACTTGTGCTAGAACAGTAAATTACAACCTAGTTTTCTGCTACAAGCACTTCTTAACTGTTTCTAATTTTACTTCAATAAAACATACAGTTGTCTTTGCTGCCATCCACTAGTAACAACTTCTGCCTTACGACCTGTTCTATTCTGCCTTTGGGCAAAGTCAGGGAGACTTCTGTCATGAATTTTAACCAGAGCATTTAAAGACGTAAAACAGTAACTTCTCTCCTATGCTTCTCTGATTGTCCTTTTCTGTTCCCTGAGCAGCCTTCCCAAGTTACATGCTTCTGACAGGTAAAAGCAGATTTCCCTCTTCCTGCCTGAATATCCCTTACCCATACGCCTGCTCTGTTTCATGCATTTCTTACCTCCTTTGCTGTTACGCAGAAATATGAATAAAGAACTAGGAACAATAACAGGTAAGATTTCACATTCTCTTCTCATTTTGTGTGATAAACTCATACCACACTTTTAAATTTGTTCCTTGCATTTCAATTTTTCATCCACAAAACGCTCCTTTAGATAACTAACTTTGCTATTCAGCGTTTTCTTTGTCTACACCAATATCTTTGTGTAGAATTTTATCTTCAGTACTTCTGAAGTTCATATATTTGACAAGGTCTTCTATTTCGCATGGTTGAGTACACCAGAGTTTCCGATTAAGGTTCGTGGCCAGAAGCAACAACTAGCAAAATGTCTGGGGATAAAAAGATACTCACAGAAGTATTAGCCTTACATGAACGCAGATGACCCTAACTGCAATTCTACCTCTACTCCTTCAGTTTGGGCATCTGCACTTTCCTTTTCATTGAATCACACAGACATCTGGCTATTCATTTTATACAGAGCAGAGATCTGGTGGACCTTGAAAGTTCAATGCTGAAGATAGAGGAAAAGAAATTTATGTATATAGTTTTTCCAAATCTTTTTCCTGAAAGCATTATTTCCAACATACAGCACTGTCTTTCTACTCACTTGGTACTTACTTTATTTACAGGAAAATAACTCTTCAAATAAGCAAAGGCACTGCATATGCTAGATGACATTGTTGGCTTTGCTTATGACACCTGAATTGAATTTTCACAGTCAATGAAGCAGCAGCACAGAAGTATGTCTTTTCAACACTCCTTCTGGGGTAATCACCCTTCCCAGTTACCAGTGCATGTCCCGAATCTCCTCTCACATAATCTTTCCCCACACCTTCCCAATCATTTAATATTGCTACATTTTTTTTCAACCACTCAACGTCATCCTAGGTCCACTGTGAGAGAAGTTGCACCTTCCTGGATTTGTCATGGCATCCTACCTGATTCAGTCTACCAAATGACCCACAGGTTGGGAACAGGTCTTTCCAGCAGGCAACATCTCCAGCTGCCCACTGAGCAGCAGCATTCTTGCTGCCCCTACCTGCTACGATCTGAAGTGCTATTTTTGCCTGCAGAAGAAGCTGGGAAGATGGCCATAGGGCAGATTTATGCACCATAAGGATTCAGTTCCAAGTGAATTTCAGTAAAAATTCCCAGCTGTTTGCTTAGGCTGCTGTATGATTTCTAGGAAAGACTATCATGGAAATTCTGGAGCCTAAAACAGCCTAAGAGAAGAATTTATGTAAAATAACTAAATCACCCCCTCTGAAACCCCTCTGAACTATGTCACTGTGTAAGAAATTTTTTTGGCATTCTTCTATCCAATAATCGATGCTTAACCATATCCCACTTCTCTGCTGCTCCTGGGTTGGCTTTGCAGAGGACTGCCATGGAACAAATGAAGCAGTGGACAACTTTAACAAGCTCTGCTATTCTGTTTAATTCCCAGTGGTCTGAGTACACATTGAGGTCAACATAAAAATCTGAGCGGGTCATATATCCGTGCCCTTTCATGCATAAGCTAGAATCAGCAACTTGAAAGATACCCCACTAGCAAAGTGAAAACGATGCAGGAGGCCTGCTGAGGTAACAAAATAAAGGCAGAGGAAACAAGCTGAGCTGCAAAGTCCCAGCAACCCAAGCTGCCTCCAGCACTAAAGACTGCACCACAAAGCATTTTTAAGAGAAAAAAAAAATACACAGCTTTTATTCTAAGCTAGCTTTTCTGCCCAAGGTTAATTACATTCCAGATATCCTCTTTCCTTGAATTTTCTTATTTCATTCTTTGCTTTTTAACTACAAATAATCCATTTTATCCAGAAATTGTGTCAGAATGTGCAAACCTGATTATACTTCACTAGTTTTCCAGCACAAAAGAATCACCTAAAGATTAACATATATAAAACAACAGCTAGAAATCTTCAACTGATGACCATGCAGATTCAGAATGAATCTCCAAATCAGCCACACGCCAATGACTGCTGGAACACAGGGCCAGCACACGTCATACACACATGGAGACCATCAAACTTGCAACTATCAAGCATGGACTCCACAAAAATAATTACCCATTCGTTTTCACCATACTTGTTTATAAAAACTTATCATAAGGAAATAAGTGGCTTCGTTCAAGTAGGCTTAGAAGAACCACATAAGTACTTTTCTACTGCAAGTGAGCGTTAATACAATAACTGCAGACTTACCTTAACTTTAAGCACAGAAGAAAACATTTTAGCATCTTCAGACACTCCTCCAATGTACATTTTTTTGGTAAAGACAGGCGCATGATCGTTTTCATCCTTCACTTCAATGAACACTTTGGCTGTATTACCTAGAACCGGGAAAGAAAAGCACAGTTAGACCATTAGGCAGTCAATCTTTATCACCTATTGGAGCTCACGAGTTTACAGCCCAAGTGGATCTTGTGAAAAATGTGCATGAATGACATTGTAGAAATAAATACTTAAGAAATAGTAACACATCTGCTATTAAAAACATGGATTTGAAGGACGCCAAGGAGTTTCATGCTTTTACCCCCAACCCTTGCCATCTTTCCTTACAGAAAAGAAGTGTACACCTGCATTTTGCTACTATGGCTGTATGAATTTGCATGTAGGCAGAAGGCTGCCATGGCTTTCTTCAGAAAGCAAACTACCGGGGAGGAACAGAAGAAAAGACTTGTAACTAATTTTTCAAATGAACAGAAAAGCAGAAGACAGAACAGCATACCTCAGTAACACAGTACATTCCTGCTCACAGTACATTCTCACAAGAGTTATAAAGAGGTAACGAACACGCAACACATACTAATAACTAAGCTATGAAGAAAAGCTTGTCTTTTCCACTTCAGGTGCAACTTGCTTCATATATTCTAATTCATACTACCTTCCACACAGTTACTTAATGAGGGGTTCTGCAGCACTGTCTGTAAGTCCCAGAGGACCAACATGATATTGAACGTGGCAAGTCAATACAGCTCCATCTACACCTGCCTAAGTATTAGAGGCTCAACACATCTTCAAGAAAAGAAATACAGCTGTTAAATAGTTACTGCTCCAATGTTAAACAATAAACATCTCTTTCCTCTTGTAAGGAAAAATGGACCAGCAAGAACTATGGACCTGCTGCAAAGAAAGGTTCAACTGCGCAGCGATCGATATCAAGATTTGTTTGCCTCTTTCAGAATTGTGTAATCCAGGAAGAATGCTGGAAATGATGGCATCCAGTTTATTAAAACCACATTTTCAAGCGACAAATTGAGTCATTTCAGAGTTGACTTTGCCAGCCTCTCCCAGTGCCAGTGTAATTTAGATGCTGCACAGGTGCCATGCTGATTAGTTTCCAGAAGCAGGCTCATTTAGAAAGAGCTTAGTGCCTCTCTGGCTGGGGGAGAACTTCTTATACCCAGCCTATATCTCAGACCGCCCACGCCATCCAAAACGTTGCAGGTGACGGGTCCTGCTGATGGAAAACAAATATGGAGTTCATAACATCAGTGGGAATCTGAGAAAACTGCTTAGAATGTCATCAGCTGCAATAGCATGTAAAGAAGAAAAAAGAAAGGATGAAAAGAAGAAAAAAGGGAAATGACATTTCCACAGACAAATAATGGTTTTTGCACTTGCCACACTGATCTGCACAAATGGTTAAACTACTTGTAGGTGCTTCTACACCAAGCCACAAGGAAAAATGACTTCACATGAAACTCTCTCTTTAAACTCACAAAAAAAAGCCACAGGCCAACAAAAAGATTTAAGCATCTGAACATGCATAATGTTGAGATAGTGATCTATCTGTAATCATGTTCAGTTTGCTTGTTTTCAAAGAACGCTTCCATATTATTTATTATAGTGAAGAAAAATGTCCGTCCAAGAGCTGTTTTAAGACTGCATGAGAATCTGATCTTGGTTTAAAACTGCAGCCCCATCGAGACGAAGGCAATTTCAGCAGGATCACAGCACTGCATGCAGTGACCTTGCCCTGCTGAGCTAATAAACAGTTCCATCAATGGCTGGCACCAATTTTCTACTGTAAGGAAGAGCCCAACTGCATCCCATTCAGTGCTGCTAGGAGTACTATTTGCTAATCCACACTAGCTCTCCATAATGCCCATCAAATATCTTCTGTAAAGGGCTCTCAAGTGGCATCATCTTAAGCTGGTTTTGGTGAGGAGGCTGAGCCTTGTGCAAAGTTTGCTTTGCAATTTGCTCAAAACCATTTGTTTAATTTGCTAGTAGTTCTCCAAGCTGCCAAAATGCTGATTTGTTCAGCAATGGTTGAACACTTTGAAAATGAGAACATTATTACACAAAGCAAATGAAATACTCTGCATTTTTCCAGACTGACATTAGTATCACTGGTGTTGAATTAAACATACACGCTCTATCTTAGAGCTGCTAACATAGAATCATAGAACCCTTAGAGCTGGAAAGGACTTTCAAAGGTCATCTAGTCCAACTCCCCTGCAATGAACATTGACATCAGGTTGTGCAGCCTTGCTGTGGAAGTTTCCAGGGATAGGGCATCCACCACATCTCTGGGCAGCCTGTGCCAGTGCTTATATCTCATTCCTTCTGGCAGATGAACAGGAACATGATGGCAGTGAACTCTGCATATCCTGTGCCTTCAGTCTGATTCCAGCCTGCAGCTGGCCGCAGTGAGTGACAAGCAGCCAGCTGCAGAGGTTGCTGTATTCTCTAGGCTTATTCTAGGAATAAGCCTAGAAGAAGCCCACATTAGAATCCCTGATCAGAAATAGAGCCATGCCTGTGAAGGCAGTGCCCGAGTCTCAGTGATGGTGATGCCCCAGCTGTGCCGCTCCATCCTGTTGGATATCCCTGCAGACCTGAAGGTCAGCCAGCCCATGAGGGACATTTCTGCACCATCACCTCCTGCAAGGTCTCCTGTGTCTCATCCATCCTCTCTCTTCTATACCGCACTGTGAGAACTGCAGTGTGCCAAGGACACGGATCTGCAGCTGCTTTTCAGACGCACTCAGCTTTTAAGCACCTAACATACTGCATGCACTACTCCAAGTGAGCAATCTTTCCCCAGGGCAGAAGATGAGGCTTCTGGGTTCTTTCAGCTTAAGGAGAGTAAAAGCATCCAGAAAAGCTGCTCTAAAGGGAGCCTGATGAACCTCTTCAGAGATAAAGCTCGTGTATCCAGAAAGGCTAACTTCAGAAGCAAAAACAGCAGCTCTAGGGAGATGGTCAGAACCAAACCACTGTGTGCTAACACTTACAGATGTTCTTTCCAAACACGGTTGCAGAAATCTCTTTTCTACTACCACTGCTTACTTCAGTGGTTTAATACAGTGCCTGTTTCATGTCAACCCATAGTTTCTGGCTAGACCACAGAAATTAAGCTGAACTAAAGCAACACTATTTCAACAACGGGACAGCAGAAGGTGGCCGAACTCCGATGTGAGTGCTACCAGATTTGTTTCACACCATGCTTTCACCAAGGGTATGACACTGGTCTACCACCACGTGCCTGCCAAAACAGCAAGCTGATACATTTGCTATCCATTCACCACAAATATTAACACAGAAACCCTGCAAAACATCTGGGGAAACCACCCCAGAGATGCATGGCAGAGGAGGCAGATTTGCAGTCCTTTGGGCTGCAGAAAGTGATCTGCCCATCTGTCACAGCTCCCACCTTTGGTCATGCGCATGGCTCGCACAACACGTAACGTAGTACTTAGCAAAGCTGACTGACATGAGAACACCTTGGAAGTGCATTATCCTCCCAGCTGGCCTAACACTTTTGAGGTATCTTACCTCTTCACTTTCTGGATCCTACTTCTAAGTTGATTTTTAAGAAGAATGTGTGCTGCTCTGAGTTCTGCTGCAGCCCTCGGAGTTAGGAGGGATAGCTTCAGCTCTCCCTCAGCCCTGCAGCAGGCTGGAGGCAGACACAAAGAGGGAACTAACAATATCTGAGAAAGAAATTTGCTTACCAAGAAAGTGCCAGCGCAACCGTAGAAAGAGCGGATTCTGTTGTTTGCTGTTTGTTTTTATTGTCAATAATAAAACAGCAAAATCACCACATGGTTCTTGCATCTCTAGGAACCTGTAATATGTACCTGCTGTTCTTCCTCTCCCTACAAACTGAGGCCAATTAGATCAGCAGGAGGACAGGCAGAAATGAAAAAGGGGATGTGGAAGGGACTACAAATGACACCACGAGCTTCCAGATGAAGATGTAGGAGACAAGATCAGGGATGGAGGGCAGAGCTCTGCCACACGTCCAAGTCCATGCCACGAGAAACCTCCCTTTCCCCTCCCATCATGAGAATACTGCTTACTGAAGAGGCAGTCTTAGAGACAACGTGAATGTGAACAGGCAACGTGTGCAGAATAGCAACCTGAAGCCAACAACACTGCCTTCTGGTCTCCTCAACAACCGATTGAGCCAGAAGCTCAGGTGACATCTCCTGAAGACAAGCACTTCAGACAGCGCTCTGCCAGCTGGTACCACCTTTCCCTCATAGGGCTAATTGTTGAACAGTCTGTTTGCATGCACGTCCGTTTGCAGACAGACACTGGCACAGCCTCAAGTACCTGGCTGAGCAGCCACAGAGGACAGGTAAAGCTGTGCCCAGATGGCAGCGGTAACTCAAGGTGAGACAGCAAACGACACACGTGCATACCTGGGGAATGAAAAGTGCTTTTCTCAGATGCTGGAAACTGGAAACAATGGAAAATGTCAGGCTGCTGCATCTCTTCTGTGCTCTCTTGGATTTGAGAGGCCCTTTTGTCCATGGCGTTCAAAAGCAAACACATTCTGGCTCTGCTGTATAGCTCTTATTCCATATCAAAGCGTGAAGACCTGCTATCTCCCATCACGGTTCACATTTTGTGTCTGGCACAGGGACCAGCATGTCCCTGCTCACAAATGCTTTGATTTTTAAAACTGGGACCACGATTACTTCGGTGATAAAACCCCTTTCCTATCTTTATAGGTCTCCACTGCTCTTTCTCAGAGCATTTGGGCAGCACTCCCTCTTCTCTCATCACTCTGCTTTCCCCTGTCTGCTCCCATCCCTTCCTCCTCACCAGTTGTCCTGAGCACTTTTCCTCCTGGTATTAAACTTCAGGACAGTGAAGCGCTGATGAAAACTCCCCAAAAGCCAACTGCTCAAATGAAAAAAAATATGATGCTTAGTCTGCTCTTAGTCAAGAAGTACTTTTTGTTCAGTGCGTAGTAAAGTACACTGATATCAAATATGGAGGTTGGAGGCCCTGCCTGTGGCAGGGGGGATAGAACTTGATGACCCTTTGGGTCCCTTCCAACCCAAGCCATTCTGGGATTCTATGATACCTTCCCTTCTCACTACTTCACACCTCTTCTTTGGATTGAAGTGCTGCTCACCCTGGGATTAATGACGAAGCAGTGCCTTCACAGTGCAGAACACATCCCACCACACAAAGCTCTGTGCTGCTCCCTTTATGTAGATGTTCTCCCATTTCTCATCCTACCCAGTGAGGGAAAACTGAAAGCTTCTAGCTGGAAGCTAATGACCACGATCCTCATTTGTCTCACAGTATGCTGTGAGCCTACAGTTTACAGACAATCTAAGCAGCAAAGAGCAGACACAAAAAAACCCAGCTACTAAATTAAACTGAAATGATGAAGTTCATTAATACTTGAGGTTACCAAGGGTTCAGCATCATCAGATGCCAACTCCTCCGGCCAGAATTTCAACTTTTTAATTTTACTATCATCAGAAGAGCTGACATTTCATCCATTCAAATGAAATATAAAAGCACTGTAATTTCACATTATGAAGTTTCAGTGAAAGTTACTCATTTAAGAAGCTCAATTTCGCTAAATCTGAGAGCGTGATTTTGCATGATTAAATATCATCAAAAAAGAAAATGGAAAGACTACTACAAATGTGGGAATCAAACCAAGAGGTCGAGGAGTATCCATTACAAAGACCTAGGTAATTTAGTTAGTCAGATACTTGTAAAGTGTTTTAGGAAAACATCATCTACCAAATTCTTTAGCTGTCTATTCATCAGACTGTGGACTGACAATTTAATATATGATATTTACTTGTGGATATCCCAGTATGTACGGCAAGTGCGTGTCTGTTTCAACTGAAAAAACATAAGCACTGGCCATTACCAGTTACCATTACCACTACCAGTTACCATTACCATTATGTCCCTGAATATAATAACTCAGCCATCACCTTTCTCGAGCTGCTGCACAGGAAGGAGCACTGATCCCACGCAGACCACGAATGGGAGGAGGGACACAGTTGTACTGCATTGTAGGGAAATGCAGCTTTCCCAGACCTCCCCCAGGCACAAAGTGATGAGGTCAGCTGATGCTGGCACTCTCTTTCTCTCCCTCTCCTGATATGTCATCAGTGGTGGATTAACAGCATACAGGACCTTACATTCCTGTTAATGTGATTCAACTTTTGACCATGGAATAATCCTGATGTACTGTGCCACAAACGCATGTGTACAATCTCTGTTATGGAAGAAGATATATCTATCAAAATATGTTTTCATCTTCCAAAAGTCTTCTGCTGGTAGCACAGGGAGTTGTGACAAGCCTGACAAAGGTATTTTAACTGCAATGCCTCATATGATGTCTCAGGTCATACTGTATTATCACAGTTTCAAAGCACATACTCAAATATTGGGGTCTGTTATCATCACAAAATGGCCTGGGTTGAAATAGACCTTTAAGATCATCTAGTTTCAAACCCCCTGCTATGTGCAGGGTCGCCAACCGCCAGACCAGGCTGCCCAGAGCCACATCCAGCTTGGCCTTGAATGCCACCAGGGGTGGGGCATCCACAACCTCCTTGAGCAACCTGTTCAGTGCGTCACCACCCTCTGGGTGAAATACTTCTTCCTAACATCCAACCTAAACCTCCCCTGTCTCAATTTAAAACCATTCCCCTTGTCCTATCACCATCCACCCTCATAAACAGCCATTTCCCCTCCTGTTTATATGTTCCCTTCAAGTATTGGAAGGTCGCAATGAGGTCTCCCCATAGCCTTCTCTTCTCCAAGCTAAAAAAGCCCAGTTCCCCCAGCTTTTCTTCGCAGGAGAGGTGCTCCAGCCCTCTGATCATCATACTAATCTCAGTAACTTAAAAAAAAAAAAATGGCAAGAGAATTATTGTTAGCTACCAAATTCTATATTGCAAGCAGATTTTCCAGTAATATATTACTGGAAAAAAAAGCACTGCACCCCATTTTAAATTTTATCTCCTGAATTATAATCTCTAATTTGTACACTATACTTTCACAAATGTGCAACAAACCAGCACAGAAGTAAACTGGAGATGGGTTTCCTAATACTTATGGCTATTCATTAGAACAACGATTAGAAGACTAATTACAGAACAGGACAGCAGAATCAGCTAAGCATGGCCCTTCCTCTGCGACTCAGCAACTATTAATTCCGCGGATCACAACCCTTGGGGTGGGAAAGACCATCTGCCATGGGACAGCGCGGTCACCTTTGACAGCAGCGGGTGGCACTTGGGCTCCCTTCCTGGCAAAGCACTGACCAAAGAGCTGACACAGCTGCAGAGTGGAAGAGAGTGCTCACCTTGTACCTGAGGCATAACTTGCCTGATGCTCCCTGTTCCTCAGGGCAGGCAGAAAGGTGACAGACCAATGCTAGTGACCCCTAGGGAGTCCTCTGCTCGCATGAGGGGGAATGCAATGAGGGGGTACAGCGGACAGCAGCACAAATGGCTTGAAATAGACTTACAGTCAGTTTCCAGTGAAATGAGAACGCAGCATTCTCATAGCCTTTAAATAATGTTCAACCCCTTGCTACCTTAGAGGAGTTTCTCTATTTGACATTCCCATGCCCTGGGTTTACTGCCACCCGGACCATGATGGCCCTTAGCTAGAGATCATAAAATACAGCAAAAAGAAATAAAGACAAATATTGCATATGTAAAAAGCTTGTAATGTGAAAACGCTTGTTTTTTTTAGTACAAGCTATTAATGCTTTTGTAATTAGAGCTCAAACACGGCTTAAACAGGAAGGCGTAAAAGATGGGATGAGATACTAAATGAGACATGTTCGAAGTCAGACTGCCCAGGCCTTTTCCTTACAGGAAGCACAACATCATCTCCAAAAATCCCTTTGAAGTCATTCAACCAAAAAAAATCATTAAAAGGAGAAAAAAAATCTCTCACTTGGAGAGAACCAAAATAAAACAGTTGGCAAACACAACTCCTTTGTGCCTGGAGGCTCTGCAAAGAAACTTTCTGCCACAGACCATCCTTGTCTCCAGTTTGCTCTCAGATGGGGTTGCAAGAAGCTCCCCGAGTACCCCCAAGAGGTGCTTAGGACATCTTGTTCTTCCTGCCACCCTTGCTGCCTATCCATCCCATATTCCTCTCTGTAGAGTCCTTGCATTTGCTGCCTTCCATCACTCTCCTGTGCCTTGTGCTCAGTTTATTCCGAATTTACACATCCCCACACACACAGGTTCCCAGCCCATCCGGGAGAACAGTTTGCACTTGGGCTGCATAATGTATTTATGAAAAACTGTCACATTCTATCATGGAAAACTCTAATTACACTGAAAACGTTTGATCTGTGTCATCAGCTCGCTGTTTGTATACAAATACGAGCCCTACCTGGGTCTGTGAGATCTCTGTCTAATACAGATGTGCTTTGGGAGGATCTAACCCAAGAGTTATCATGTAGAGAACAAGAACAGAGATCCACAAATGCACACTCCGCCTTTCACAAACCATCATCACTGCTCAATTTTTGAGAACACAACAGTAGCGAGTGTACAGTTAATGATATTGCAAAAACTTAAGAAAAGATACATTAAAAAGATACTCAACACTAAGGATTTTTAAACTTACTTTTGGATGGGACACGCAGGTTGGATCGTACCACTTGTAACGAGTCTGCCTGAACTCGAAGTTCATAACTTGTCACTCTTTCATAATCCAGAGGCTTTTTAACGGAGATCACGCCTGTTCTGTTATTAATAGCAAACACATCTGAAAGCCAGCAAAAAAGGGAAATTTTGTTAATGACAAAATGTTTCTATTTTGTGACGTCACTGCTTTGACACCACCTCCAGGCAGCATGCTAGAGCTAGGGTACATACTGTCCCCAGTGGAGGAGACTCACATTGGACATGGAAACGATCTTACACTGTTAATAAAGAGATACTGTAAGGGTACAAAACTTCCCAACAGAGAAGGCTAAGTGCAAGCTCTATGTAAAGTAACTTCACTGCTTTTTAAGGAGCAAAGACTGCTCCTGCACCTGTTTTTGTATGTGGCTGGACAGGCTTGATAGCAGCAGCAGGAACAATCTCTCCTGCTTGTATTGATGAGGTGGGACCTCACTTCAGCAGCTTTTCTGCTAATCATTGTTTCTTGAAAACTTCTGATGCATGCACTATGCTCAGCACACTCACTTAGGTTGAATTACTAGTACTTACCCTCTTCATTTCCTGACACTATTGAATATACGATAGTTTGGTTCAAGGCAGCTGCCATCACCACAGTGACCACAGTTCCTTTTGGTGCACTTTCACTTACTGGGGGGGGTCTGCAGAAATGAACAGAAGTATTTGTGTTATCCTCCCATTGCCTGAACAGCAGAATACTGACAAACTCACTCTTCAGTTAGCATTTTCAACCATCCATTATGCTGCCACAGAAGGATGATCTGCATTAAGGAAGGTTTAACCCCTGTCTTCCGCAAATGCAGAAACTCAAGCGTGGGCCAACCAACAAAAGGTGTGAGTATAAAGATATAACAGTCATTTGATATGAGAAATGAAAACCAGGAGATAACAAGTAAGAAATAACAGAAACACAAGAACCATCACACCCTGATAAACTGCAAGTAAAACCTTAGTCGGTAACAGCTCTTTCATTACACTCACCTTTACTGAGAAAACTGTAATCTACCAGAAATATGTGTAGGAAAATTCCTACATGAGAAACCCTCTTTAAAATGTGAACAGTGAGTATTGAAAAGCCACCTTCATGGGAACTTCCACTCTTCAGAAGGAGCTGGAAGTTGCTCTAATCACTCATTTCCTGTCATAAAAGCCAAGATGCTTTCAGAAAATTAACTGCAATCCAAGCGTATAGATGTGTCTTTTAATTGTTTTGTAAATTGGATTTCATTCACTGAGCACTGAGGTGTGAAAAGAGAAAAAAGACTGTGCTACTAACATTTATCTCATCCTCTTCATATCCCCCAGACACTGCAAACTGACGAACTCATGTTGTATGAAAACAATGAGCATCCTCCCAAAACACATCTAAGTTACTTCTCTCCCTTTCCTGTTCAAATGTTATGTCTCGTCGGAAAATGTGATGAGTAACACTCTGAGATGCTGTTTCCTCCAGGAAACCACGATTACTTCCAGATAAATGAAGAGTTTGTTTGTGCTAATGAATTCTCACATGGCAGAAGTATTTCAGTTTTGAATTCTCCTCCAGAATTCTGGACAGACTCTGTACCTCCGCTAGTTTCAGAGCATATTTAAAGCAACCCTTTCAACCTCCTCCAAGTATTACTGGAACACCTCATCTCGCCCCGTACCTTTCCATTCCAAGAGCAGTAAGTTGGGTTCCCAGTTTGCAATTCAAACTGTTGAATCAAGCCTACACTTCACCTACACACATCAAGAGACCAGTCTGTCCCTCCTTACAGACTTTTCCTTTGGGATGAACTCACCGCAGGTCCAATTTCTACACTTGACTGCTCCTGCCCCAGATTACACTATCCATAAAGAAGATGCCAAAGGCAAACCATATCCGTGACCCACAGGGCTATGATGTGCTCTTTCTTCCCTTGTGACATCTTCCATTGCTTTATCTCCTTCATTTGTTTTGTCAGTGTAGAGGGCCTAAGTCCTCTTTAATTCAATCACTATACCTTCTTCAACATGCTGGGATACCAATTCTTCTGAGATGCCTTCCAATACACAAGTAAGGGGGCAAAATTTACTTCTAGGGTGAGCCACACTTGTACCAAAACACTGGCCCTTCGACGCTTTTGCGAAAAAGATTATGGGATACTTGCTTTTACTCACTGACACACAGAGCAGATCACCCTGGCTCCTATTCTTCTGCCTCAAATGTGCTGTCAGCAGTAGAATTCATTATTGGTGCCTGATTTATTAAGCTACAGAACTAGTGTTACATGGTGCCTATTAATGCGCATTTTACAAATGCACAGGTTAATCTTAGAGAAAAAAAAGTTATCAAATCTGAAACCATTTCAAGCTGTAGCATTTTTTTTTTTTTTTTAATAAAGACATCCACAATGCAGGAAAATAAAGATCGTATGCTATATTACTTTTACTTTTTCTCCTAGGGCACTTAATTCGAACAAAAACCCTACAGCTATGTATGTACAAAACCCACAATTCATCTGAAGCACATCTTCAGTATATTCTTTTACTAGAAATGGCCTTGTAGCTTCCCCTGTGACACAGCTGAATTTAATGAATTGACAAATCAATATTTATTAGGAAACAGTTTTTGTGCTCACTATGAGAGGCCATGGACAGAGTGGACAGAAAACTGCCATGGTAATTGTATTGATTTCATCTCCCTAATTAACTAAGGTGATAGAGTTCAGAAGGAGCAACGCATCAGCTTAATTCAAACATACAGCCCAGCTCTTAACACCTTGCTGAATTGTAGTGATGTGAACCAGTGAAAGACAAAGGTGTTCAACCGACAATATATGCTTTTTTATCCTGTACTACAAGCTCTAACAAGCTTTCTTAGGAGATAAGCTCATCATCTAGTATTTCTTCTGTAACTGTCACAGCAACATCTAAGTTGGATGACATTCATCTTAGTGCTTTGACAGAAATAATAAATACCATCTTGCTAGCATGCAGGATGGGATGACTCCAACTGAGGTGCAGTGGAAACTCTGTAGGGTCCTTGGTCTCAACAAGATGCCACTCCACTGCCCAAGCCGTACCCAATGAGCCGCAGTAGGAGAAGAGGGCATAAAGGTAGCAGAGCAAACAACAGAGCAGCCTCAAGGTTTGTGCCATGCTAAGCTAAGGTTGGATTTGGAAAGAATAAAGCACCTTCAAACTGGTCAAAAATTGATGCTTAATAATATGCCTTCTATGCTTTTAGTTATCCTGAACAAACTTAAGAACAGCCTATACTTACATTCTCTCTTTAAGGCCTCTACAGCATCATTTGCTGCTTATGTGTCATAAACTGTCCCTCAAAAATCCAACAAAAACAAAACAGAAAAAAGACAAAATGGCATGTAATATAACAAAAAGAAGATTAGTTATAAAGAAAGGCACAGAAAAATGTAGGAAAAGATGTACATGAGTTGTAAAAAGGTAACGACTTTAAATTTGCTACATCTCAATTATTGTTATCGTGGATCAGAGGAGAAAATGGAGACAGAATACATACTAAATACAAGTAAGGTATATTTTTTAAACCCCGGAGTGAAATTTAAACTTTTCCTCATTTTCTCTTTGCTGAACAAGTCAGACTCTCGTTCATTTTTCAATTTGTCTGCTATCCAGTGTGCTTTAAATGCACCATGAAATTTTTCTATCTCCAAAAGCATGAACATGAGATTTAATCAAAAATTAAATTTAAAACCAGCAAACCCAATAATAAATTGGAAAATTGGTTTAGTACTGAAGTTTAATAGCATGATGTGTACACACGCTGCATTGGACACATCAGCTGACTGTTCTGTGAATTTTATTTTAGTTCATGGAGGTCCACAGGCATAGCTCAGGAGGCATTTTTAACTTTAATTTTATAATTACATTACTAACATTCTTAGTTCAACTTGATTAAAATGTCATTTTGACCTCTCCTTGTAAAATAATCTCCCTATCTCATCTTACATTACAGTTTCTGGAAACGTTTTGGCCTTAGCTACTTTTAACACTCAGTGGCATTTCACACCTGAAGCTTTCTGGCCACTGCACTCGCTCCTGCACAGACCTTCATCTTACTCCTCATGGGAAGCAATTTCATTTGGCTTTTTGTCTGCCTGATGTTTTGCATTACAGAGAAATTATGTAAGTCATAAAAAAAAACCCGTATTTCTCCAGAGAAAGGTCAAGTGTAGACAGAGCAATAAATGCTCCAAAATGAGGTGAGCTAAAAGTGAAATTAAATGGAAACCGAGATAGCCGAGAACAAATTGACAACAGAAATGCTTGAAATACGCCTCACTGTGTAGTTGAGTTTTAAACAAATGTTTTTTTAAAAAGAGTTTAACTTGTGAAGCACTGGTGATAATTACAGAAACAAGAAAGCAAGTAGTAAATGGCACCTCCTCTTGTTTCACCAACATTTAGGCTACCTTGGCTTCCCCCTAAGGTGAAGGATCTAGGCACATTTCCGAGCTGCAATGGCATTCTCATTGTCCAGTCTGTGCAGCTCCAACAAGCTGAAGGGTTTGACAGAGACTGTGAGTCTTCTTCTCTGGAAAAAGAGTCTTTTGTTCTTAATTAGATGCACCTACCAAGCAGTGCGTGTTCAAAGTGTGCTGAGAAGGATCACGCGTTCCTCACTGTACTTAACATCCTCACTTTCTGCCTCAATCCTCAAATGGGTTCAAGACATTCTGACCTTTTCATGGCATTTACATCCGAAACCGATGCCAAGGGAGTCTGGACATTGCTGAAGTGAGCCCCTGTCATAACCTATTATCTTTTAAACTGAGCGTCGAATTTTATTCCCAGGAGCTCTCTTGTCAGTAGGCATCATGCATTTGTGTGATCCCACTGATTTCTGTAAATTACAGCTGAGGACATGAAGACATAAATATTTCTGTCAAGCACTGCTACAGAAGTGAAAAAGGAAAAAATCCCTGACAAGCAGCACGCAGATCTCTCTCACATACGCAAATCTGCCAGAGAGATGGGTATCAGTGGGATCAAATCTGAAGCGATAGATAACGGTTTTGTGCTCTTATACAGCTGACAGTTGATCAGGTTTAATGCCACATTTGTGTCAGTACATCTCTTCCACTTCATCATTCCTGGAGTGGTCTGGTTCTACACTTCAGCCATGGTGCCAAAAGTGGTCCTCAGCCCTGACCCTCACACCAAACAAAGCAAGGCAGATGCCCTGCAAGCACCTGGGCCCTGTGCTACTTCTGGTGTAATCAGGGCAGCATACAGCTAGAGGCACTGCTCAAGGAGAAACATTAATTAAAATTAGAGTTTCCTTCTTGCTGGTCTCTTCTCACTGGTGACAGGTGACAGGATGAGGGGAAATGGCCTCAAGTTGCGTGAGGGTAAGGTTAGGTTGGATATCAGTAAAAACATCTTTACAGAAAGGGTTGTTAAGCACCGGAATAGGCTGTCCAGGGAGGTTGTTGAGTCACCATCCCTGGATGTGTTTAAAGACCATTTGGAGGTGGTGCTCAGGGACATGATTTAGCAGAGGGTTGTTAGTTAGGGTAGTATGGTTAGGTTGTGGTTGGACTTGGTGATCTTTAAGGTCTTTTCCAACCTGAGAAATTCTACGATTCTATGATTCATTGCTAAAAAATAGTATGAGATTTTAATAACTGTGACGTAGCACTACTTAACTCAGCAGAACAGGAAAAACAGTGATCCTTCTACTACACTGTAAGCATCTAACTCCCTAACCTTTTGTTCAATGAAAACCCTTAGTGCCCGCTGCAGAAACCGTTGAATTTCCTAATATTTCATACCCACAAGCTGAAGTGTACTTTTGTACTTTGTAACAAGTAAGTGCCATGAGAACAACCCCACACAATCCTGATCTCAGGGTAAAATCACTTACATTTTCCCAAAGCTAAGCCTCCACTGACACCTAAGGCCAATTAAAACTGCATACTGGAGCCCATTCCTCTAACTCCAGCATGGGGAAAACACTGAGGCTCCCTCCAACTCAGAGATGCTACATCAAAAATGTTGCCAGCAGTCATTCCCTCCTTTTCATGTCTTTCCTTTATGAAATGCATACTCCACAACAGGAATCGTGGGATGACGTGTGTTGTGCCCAGCACAGAAGTACAATGCCACACTACATTTACCTCCTGTCATACCTTCAAAGCCCGAGCTTCCAAGATTTCTTCATACACTGGAATCAAACTTCCTATTAGCATACAAGAAGACATGTACCTCGAAACAGGATGGGGACTGATAACACAGCACTAACAGAAACTACAAGTTTCCAGCAGTCTCCTTTTTCTAAGAAATGGCTGAGAACCTGTTTAATGTGCCCACAGGCACTAATTAGGAACCAATGACGCTGCTATTGGTTAACATTTCATTTTCTGCTACAGCAGCAAATCACTATTAGCAGTGACCTTCTAGTTGCAAACAGGATGCGATATTTATTAATTAACAAAACAAAAAAGATTCTCAAGTCCCTTTGAACCTTTATTTTTTTTTTTTTAAATGATAATGTTCTCATAAGAGGACGGGCTTGTGAAAAAATATCTTTATATTCATCTGAGGCTCACTTCACATCTGTTCTTCACTGTTCCATGGCGCTACTAATTATGATCTGTTAATTAAGAAATCAAAGTGCTGCCATAACCCGTTTGGAAGCAATAGAAACTTTGGAACAATTACCTGGTCTAGGGTTCAATCAAGATGTGATTTGAGATGGGGCCATAAGGACAAGAGAAATAATACCGTGGACAAGGAATGCTCAAATCAGCTCGTTTGAGCTTCCCCAGGAAGTGATTTATTACCACAGACATGACTATTTCTCCAGCGTAAGCAGAACAATATCCAAGTCAGCATTAAAAATTTTAACTAACTGCTCACATGACCACAGCCAGCAAGCCAGCACCGGGAAGCCTGGTGTGCTGACGTACCCTCCACCGCCTCGCTGTGCCCCACAGCCCCAGGTCCGTGCTCAGGCCGCAGGGTCAAGGCCCTACATACACACTGCTGCCAAGTGCCCTGCACACAGACTGGGGCACGGTGCCTCACTCTGCTGTCAGTGCTCCAGGGAAGCAGCAAAATCTGACTGTCAGAACCCTGCAGGGAGACGCAGCTATAAGAGCATCAGCAGCACAACATCGTGCCCTGGCAGCACGAGGTCAAGTAGGCTCTAAGGTAGATATCCATATACAAATAAACATCTACGCATTTTAGGCCTTCAATGCTTCTTCTTTTTTGCCTCTCCACGTCTGTGCTTTTACTGAATAAGCAAACAATGTTTGCCTGCTTTAGTTCATATGCACAGCTGCCATCAGCTCCCTCAAAGTCACATCTAATATCCAAGGCAAGGACAGAGAAGGACACAAGTGAGGAAGATCCACACTCCTGATACAGTGAAATCCTGCAGCTTCAGCCCCAGGCCTGGGCCAGGAGCACAGAACAAACCGGGCTACAAGCTGATGTGCTGTGGAGACAGCCAGGCTGGCACCTAAGGATGCAGCGGAGGGTCACGATTTAGTGGCCATGGCAGTGATAGGTTGATGGTTGGACTAGATGATCTGAGTGGTCTCTTCCAACCTTAATGATTCTATGATTTGCAGTATGTTGGCACCTGCAGAGGACAGCCATGTAGGCCTGAACCATCTAACCCTTATTAATGACCCGCAAGACCTTGGGTTGTCATCTTTACAACTGCTGAACGTGCTGCTGATCTACTAATGGGAAGTTAGAAGCTGGTGCAGAGAATATCCTAAAGCAAGGCACATCATGGCTGCTGGATACTTCAGCTTCACCTGCTACTTCCCACCAGAAAAGATGTCTGGTTGAAGCAGATGGCTTTTTGATGTGACTCAGTGGGCATCTATCCCAATTACTAGGAACTACATTTTAACACACATAATAGAGAAACAGCTCCATGTTGTACACGTTGGTTCTCAGAGATCCTGGCTTCTCTGTGCTGGTCTATATACATTGTGCACCAGCACCTGTAAGTCTTCAGTTATAATTTACAATCCAAACAGAAAAGATGGTGTGAGGAGGGGGGAAAGACTAATTAATTTCCTATAAATTCTGCAGCGTTGCAGTGGGAAAGCCAGTGAGCAGAAGGCATGCCTATAACTTGACTGCTGCCTCCTGCAGTAGTCACTTTAAGGCATGGAAATGTATCAGTCAAACCCTTCTGTAGCGTGAACAGGACTCCAGGCAGAGGCCCCCATGTGCTGGGGTGCTTCTGACAGCACAGAGCTGCCAGATCAACAGCTCAAGGCACAGTCACGCTTTCATCTTCCAGTCTGCCTCATGTGGCAAGGCCTTTTTGATCACACCATCTGGTCCCCCCTTCTCCTACATTTTATATTTATTTCTGATTTGTAATACATGCTGCAACTCTGCAGGCATCTTTAGTCTGTAAAAGTGTTCAACTCTGACCACTTTCTAAATCCACAGAACTGAAGTTTGTAGAAGAACTAGAAGAAACTGTTGGAATCATCCCGATTAAAGTAATTATGCAAGCGAAGATCAATAGTCATCCGCTCCAAAGCCACCAGTTCTCAATTCTCTGAAAATTCTTGTATCCACATCCAGAAGTTTATCATTTTGCAACAGCATCATTGCTCTGAGCTGACGTTTACCCTAAAGATATATAATGTCAACTAAAACCCAAGGTTTTATGAAACCTGCCAGCTTCAGCTTGCATCACTGTCAGGAAACCAAACAGAAACTGCAGTTTGCAGAGTGAGAGTCCCTGAAAACCTAAGAAATTGAAAACAGCCCTGCTCCACAATGTCACAGAATCTTAGAACTGAATCAGAAAGTTTGGGGATTATTTTCATTTTATTTCTGACATTGAGGAAAATGAATAACTGCTTTTGCTGCCCTCAAAAGAATTCTAAGAGTTTTATACAGCAGTGTGCATCTCAAAAAAGTTACCAAGAATGGAGCAGGGCTATTTCTACGGAAAGAGACACCAGGCTATTCACCCAATACTATACATTTGTGAGGAGGAGGAGATAAGAGGGGTTACTGAGTCGTCATCTGTAAGTATCTAGGGGATATGAACTGCTTTTTACTTTAAGTTTCCTTTACTGTAGGTAAATAAAGGTCCTATCTCCTGGGATGAAACTGAAGTTCAAGGTGGCCTCGGGAAAGGCATGCTTGATTCAGAAAGCAACGTCAACTCTAACAGCAGATCTGCAGCTTAGGTTTTCTTCCCATAATCCTGCAAACAAAGACCCTCTGCTGTTTTACATGGAAGTGCAAGAACTCTTCCATGCTGTAGAAGAGGACCCCACTGTGCTGCTCCAGCCACTATGCCAGCTCCTGAGGCACGGTGAATTAGCTTTTGGAGTTTACCCAAGATGCAGAATGTCTTGGAAAGATCTCAGCATCATGTCCTCGTATTAAACACCACTGCTGGAATAACTTTCTCAAATCTGCAATGAAAGCTTCTTTCCTCTTCTCCCTCTTTTCATCAACATACTCTTAACTGTCTGATATTGAGTAACAGGCCATCATAACATACCCTGAGACTTCGCACTTTATACTCCTTCCTCCTCTCCACAGTTACTACCCAACATTTCAATTAGATGCATTCATTAGCACAGCTCTCGTTGTAGAATCAAGGTATTTTATCCTGCTTGCCTTCTTTTACAAATGTGATTTAACTTTGCAAGTGATACACTACAAGAAGAACTGTAAGGAGTGTCTTTCCTTATCTTTATGGTATGGCTTCGAAGTTCTGATACTCTAATGATGAGGGAAAACAATGCACATCATGATTTTCTCGCTAAATCCCTTAAAATAGCAGACAATGGCTTTTCATTTGGGTCTAGAGAAGCCAATAATGATGCATTCTGTTTCTGCTTCCTGATTGCCAACAGTATTTGGCTTTGAAATTAGATTCATAAAATCCATTAATATTCTGATACCGACTATAGCGTTACATTTTATGCAAGAGCACATACTGCAGCAAGGTTATAATGTCTTGAGACAGGGAGGCTGTGCACACTGATCTCGTTATTTCTTCTTATTATAAAAAAGTCAGAAACTGTTTATGAACACTTTCACTGAAACCAGCCTTAACAAACTGAGCATCAGTTTGTTTTTTTCACTTCATTTTAAGAAAATGGGGGTTGATTTTTTTTTTAATTGTCAGTTTCACATTATGACTGAGTAGCAATAATCATCACCTGCACATCTTACATCAATGAGCTCAAGCGTAAATCCCCTCTTAGAATCACAGAATCACCAAGGTTGGAAAAGGCCTCCAAGATCATCCATCTATCATCAATACTTCCCACTAAACCATGTCCCTCAGTACAACCACTACACATTTCTTGAACACCTCCAGGGAGGTTCCATCTCCCTGGGCAGCCCATTCCAGTGCCTTACCACCCTTTAGGAGAAGTATTTCCCAATGACCAGCCTGAATCTCCCCTGGTGCTACTTGAGGCCATTCCCTCTAGTCCTATTGCTAGTTACATGGGAGAAGAGGCCAACCCCCACCTCACCTTCCTTCAGGGAGCTGTAGAGAGTGACCAGGTTTCCCATGAGTCTCCTCCAGAGTGACCCAGCCGCTCCCCATAAGACTTGTGCTCCAGACCCCTTACAGCTTCATTGTCTTTCTCTGAACACACTCCAGGGCCTCCATTTCCTTCTTGTAGTGAAGGGCCCAACACTGAACACAGCATTTGAGCTACAGCCTCACCAGGGTTGAGTACAGAGGGACGATCACCTCCCTGCTCCTGCTGGCTGCACTATGTCTGATACAAGCCAGGATGCCATTTGGCCTTCTTGGTCATCTGGGCATACTGCCAGCACATGTTCAGCCAAGCACTGACCAGCACCCCCAGGTCCCTTTCCTACGCACAGTCTTTGCACCGCTCTGTTCCAAGCCTGTAGCGCTGACTGGGGTTGTTTTGGCCAAAGTTCATGACCTGGCACTTGGTCTTGTTGAACCTCATCCCATTGGCCTCAGCCCAGTGATCCAGTCTGTCCAGATCTCTCTGTAGGGCCTTCCCACCCCCAGGCAGATCCACACCTCCTCCCAACTTGGTGTCATCTGCAAACTTGCTAAGGATGCACTCAATGCCCTCATCCAGGTCATCAAAGATACTGAACAGGAGCTTTTGTCCAACACAAATGATTCACAGGATAAAAAGGTACTGAAACTGAATGGAGACAATAACTTGTAGCCCTGATGATCCTAGCTATACCTCAGTTGTAAGGAACTTTTTGTTTATCCACCTGACTGACATTTTCAACAGCTAAGAGAAGAATATAAATCGCTATTGTCAACCACAGCCCACAGCTTTTCAGTTGGAGACAACCTATTAAGATGGTAATACTGCAGCACTATCTGCTAAGGTTAGGGAGGGGCTGCCCACCAAAAAACTTGTGGCTAAGAGAAAGAAACATCTCTGAAGTATTTTGCTGCCCTGACTTTGACAAATCAGAGTCATGCATGTAATTGTCACATTTCTTCTTCTGGTGGACTCAAGCATTAACTCTGTCCTCAGAGCAGTATAAAATTCTATTTCCTAAAGAAGAGTTAACATCAGTAAATGCGTTATCAGCTCTAAGCACATGAGGTTTCTGGTGCACTGGTTCATACCTTATTTTTGTGACTTATTTCCTCTCGTGAGTCAAATGGAACAAGGGCAGGAACAAAATTTGAGGTGAATGCAGGCAAAGTGCTTCCATGCTGCAACCTACATGTATCAGACTGGCATTCAGGTACTTATTTCAGCTCAAACAATGACAGTGGTAATGTGAATGAATAAATGCTTTACCTGTATTCGTCCTGCGTGAACCGTGGGATTACCGAAGGTTGAAGTACAGCAATTTCTACAGTAGTGGTATTGAACTTCACAGGATCTCCATCATCATATGCAATGACCACTAGCTACAAACAGTGCAGAAAATGACTCTCTTAGTATAGGCAACAGCTTTTTTTTAATCTTGACTTGCAAGGGCACTTTTTGTAGTTTCAGGGTATAACAAGTCAGATTTACTTTCAGTACAAATCAGACACTTCATGAGAGTGAAACACAGAGGAAAAAGGTGACAGCCATCCATAGGCTGGCTGAACCATGTGCTGGAAAATTTACAGAAATGCAGAGAAATGGAATTTCAACTCTGCAGCATTCTACGAATACATCCCCAAATCTCTGAAAGCTTCAATTACACAATTTATGTTTTTCATGGATTCCCTCCACGTCTTATCAGAGAGGGTCCTTACTCAAAACACTAGAGTCCATTAAAGCTTTCCTACTGGCATAGTTCAGTTCAACATTCAAGCAGTGGAATACTTATTATTGAAAAAACACATGTAGTCCCCAGTAAAATTAAAAACAAAACTGACAGTTAAGAACTCTGTTCTGCTGACAAACGTTAATATTTATAAGTGAAGTTTGATATCAAAACAACAACCAAAAAGACATTATCTCCCTCAAAATGACAATGAAAAAAAAAACCTCTTAGGAGAGATCCTCAGAATGCTAGAACACGGACAAGACAGGATCTTAACCAAAGGCAGCCCTCTGTAAATTTCTGGCATAAAAAACCGTTACTAAATATTTATTGGTGCTGCTCTGCCAGGACAAATTCTCCTGCTTTCAGCCTTCAAACAAAGGTGAGCACCAGGATGAGAGACCAGCCCACTGGAGATGGATCAACAGACAGTTTACTACTTCTCTCTCTACCTAAATCTGTCTTTATTTCAGGAGATCACTGGATGGAGCAGATCAGTACTTTGCTCTAGCAAATTAGCAGATCAGCACTGTACTAGCACAAGCTGCCCAGAGAGGTGGTGGGTGCCCCATCTCTGGAGACACCCAAGGTCAGGCTGGACAGGGCTCTGAACAACCTGATGGAGCTGCAGCTGTCCCTGTTCATTGCAAGGAGTTGGACCAGATAGCCTTTCAGGGTCCCTTCTAACTCTGAGCATTCTATGATTCTATGAAGTCTGTTGTTCTTAGAACAGGTCAGCAAAAAGACAGCCTAGAGCAACAGGACAGACTTCTTCAGCCAACCTATCAATGAACTACAAACTATTGTAGTTGCAGTTAGTATGAGCATGTTAGAAGCTGCCTGGAAGATTTCATTGAAGGTTTGGTGCAGCCACAAAAGCCAATGCTTTAGATGCAAACGCCAACTCAGGAAGACCCCACAGCTTGGATTTTTGAAGTCTACCAAGAAGTAGAAAATGGTGGATAATTTTATTTCCTTATCACAGAAAAGTATACAAATACATCTCCCTTTCATTTTCCATTCAAAAGGAAATAAATGAAAAGCAAGAAGAAACTAAACATACCTTAATGAAGATACAGAAGGTTAGCAGTTCCCATGTAGAGAAATCACATATAAACCCTGACATGCTATAAACTATGTTGTTTTGCTTACTGAAACACTTCAGTTTTCTCTCCTAGCTAACTCCTTCATTCATGGATTTAAGAAAGGAGCTCTGCCCCAGTGATTTTGATTGAAACAATAAAGTACTCCAGACTAACTACACTTGAGACTCCTCAGGAACAGGAGCAGCACAATACTAATTTATGTCTCCTTAAAGCCAGTGTTTTTACATTATTGTACTTGAGAACAGAAGTCCCAAACTACTCAACCTTGCATCAACTTTCTTTACAAGATATACTGCCATTCTTACAAATCTTTCACAAAATTGTTGTGCTGACAGCCCTGTTGAAAACGAAACATCAGCACTGTGAACTTTCAGAAACTGAGGTTTCCTTCAGATGCTTCCCTACTTCTTTTCCCCACCAAACACCAGCAAAGACATCTATCTGAGACCATACTGAAATCAAAACGGCCAGGAAACGTGTACCAAAAAGAAATTGAGAAACTGGAGAAACAAATAAGAATTTCATATATTTCTATGGAATATAAAGCTAGAGAGAGAAAGACAGAAGTGAGTGAAATACTACTAAGTGCCACTAGCATTTCCATTGACAATACACAGCTATATGAGTACATACCTTGAACACTGTACTTGGCTCTTCATTTAGGTTTACCCGTGTTACTACACGTCCTGAGGTTTCCTCCACATCAAAAATGCTGGCACTGTAAGGAAACTGGACAACGTCAACTTTGTACCGGACTCGGCTTGCTGGTGTGCCCTGGAAGGCAGAAACAAAACCACATAAATATCCTTTTATTTTTGCATTCTTCTTTAACTTACTCAAGATTTAAAATGCAATACTGGACAACAGACCACCACAAAGAATTTTCAGCTTGCCTGCCTAAGAACAGGGTTTGTTCAAGAGGATTTCCCCCCCAAAATATCTTACGTGATATTGTGACATACGAGAGGCCCATTAAGAAAAATCATCACAGGTTTCTCAAGATTTCATATAGAAGTGAGCTGAAGAACTCTTAAGGTCAAAAAATATATGTAAATATAGACAGAAACAGCGGTCTGTTTCATAATTATTATTTATTATTAAAATTACAGAAGATGGCCACGGCTTAATGTTGGTTAGCATATCTTCCAACAGCACTTCAGCATCCGAATTATAAAATCTCCTTTCCAGTTCAGGAAATGTCTAAATATCCTAAAAAATTCAAATGCTTTCTCACTGTGCCCTGAGAGCGGATGATGGGAAGATTTGAGAGCTGCATTTCAGACTGTAGTTCTAACAGAGAACAGTGTGCCCACGTGGTACCCACACCCTTTTCTGGAGGAGACAAAATGAGAAGAGCACCAGGTTCCTTGGGCAAAGCCACCATGTGTCCTGGAAGGACCGTTCCAGGTAGAGCAGCATCCAGAGCTTTTACTTTTCTCTGAAACTGGATGTTGAAGAACTAATATGTTTCAAAATCCTCATGTCCAGCAACTAAATCACTCAGATGACGTGGCATGAGATAGCTTCCAACAAATTCCAATGCGTGCATCATCTGTGGCTGAACAAAAGAGCACCAGACATTTTGGAACCACCACCTAAACACACTGCTGGTCCATGAGAACGACTTAAGATGGTCGTGAGGGAATGCCCCTGTGATGTGACAGGACACCTTGCCCTGTAAGAGGGGTTCTTACTTCTCGCCATTAGACACCATGGCTGGTTCTAAGCGCAGCCTTGGAAAACAAAGAGAACACATCTGTGCTAGCACTGATAACAGAAAACAGAAGGTTTGCAGATGGATTTCAGTAGCCTTCTAACAAACTGTTCAGTCCCATTTTAATGGCAAGAAAAAGAAGAGAGAGCCTGTGCATCTGTGCACGTCACAAACTGTCTGCATGCACATACCAAAATAAAGAAGAGAATCAGAAGAGGGGCAGCCAGAAGGATGGATCTTTCAGATCAGTAACTCAATGTTCTCTAATAGGAAGCTATTCACTTAACTGTTTTACCATAAAGTACCTAAAATAAGTACTATTCTTGAGAATGAAGTTTCTTAATGTATCCTTTGCACTGCAGTGCTCTTGTTCCAGCGGTCACCCTTCCAGGGACCTTCAGAGCACGTGGAATGACCATGCCTGTTAGCACAGCTCACAGGCAGCTGGCTCTCACAGCAGAGACAGGAGAGCCCTGGTAGCCTGCACTGACCTGTGTGACCGACCCAGTCGTAAAATCCAAAGCTGAAGATGAAGCTTGCCCCTGGGATCTCCAGAGTGCCCACGCTCCCCTTCCTGCACCCACCAGTGCAGAGGACAGAGATGATGCTGAAGGACCAAGTTTCACTGCTCTCTTCGAGGGACCTAAAAACCTTCTAGAGCTCTCCTAACCTTCAGTTGCATCCGTCCAGGATGTCACCTTCCCTGACAGTGCTGGAAACATCATTTCTCTGTCTCGCCCATCTCTTCTGCAGTATCTCTCACACACTTACAGAACTGGAACTGTTCTGCCTCATATGAGCAGCTGCATCAGGACAATTTTTCATTGCAGTCATTTGCTTTATTCTTCATTACAAACACAGCCCCTCCACTGCAAATCAGGTTTCATCACTGACTTTCACGATCTTACTCTTTTTTCACAGTTTTTGACTCGGTGGGTCACCAAGATAAGGCAAATTATGTTCTGCACAGTTTTTCCTGGATAAAAGGTACAATACGACAGTCTCAACTACTGCTGATCCAGAGAAGAGATGTCCTGTAGCACCCCAGGCTCTGCTGCAACATCTGCTTTCCTGCATGCATCTAGCAGAGTTTCTCCAGTACCAGAAGGATACTGGTCCACACCTGAATTAGGAAAGGGAAGAATCCGGGAGGTATCACCAACCTCTTTTGGGGTGGGATGTATCCTTCCACTGGTTACAGAGGGTGTCTAGGAGAGGATGAACTTCAGCAGGTTACCTCCACTCTCAGCAAGAGACACTTCACTAATATTGTTATTGCTCACTACTAATTTGCCTGCTATCAAAGGCCAAACAGTGACTAAGTAACAGCTTCCTAAATCACTGGGAGCCACTAATGGAGCGCTGGGCAGCCTGGTCTAGTATTAGATATGGAGATTGCTGACCCTGCATGTGGCAGAGGGGTTGGAGCTTGATGATCCTCGGGATCCCTTCCACCCCAAGCCATTCTATGATTCTGTAATGATTCTATGTGCTAAACAGAAGGAAAGAAAATGCCAAACACGGTCCAAAAAGCAAAGTGAGTTACTTCTTTTGTGCCTGTTATATACATACGCTTATTTTTTTCTTCCCTTTAGCACAATGATTTCTGTACAACTGTTTGGCAGTGCAGCTAAGTTGTTGCTACCTGGATATGCAGTAGATTTAGGGAAGCACTTACAAAGGCAAATCCTGCTGCTGATATCACTGCAGCTTCTAAACGGACCTCAGACATTACACTGTACTCTAACAGACAAAATATCCCAAACCAAAAGCTTCATTAAGAGCAAATCTGTATTTTTTAAATCAGCATTCAACACCGTGCTACAAAAGAGCTTTGCTGTTCCTGACAATGTATTTAAATACACATGCCAGTCTCTTACTGTTAGGAAAGTTCTGTAAACTGGAACAGAAGCACATGACAAAGTGCTCCAAGCTCAGTAAATAAGAACAAAATCTTCTTGATACAACAGAAGCACAATGAAATGCTGATTCAAAATACACACCCCTAAGTGAAATAGATGGGAATAAATTTGGGATAGGTGTTTGTGTCCAGTTCTGGAGCCCCCAGTACAAGGACACAGAGCTGCTGGAGAAGGTCCAGAGGAGGACCGTGAAAATGAACAGAGGGCTGGAGCACGTCCCCTACAACGACAGGCTCTGGGAGCTGGGGCTCTTCAGCCTGGAGAAGAGAAGGCTCCAAGAACTTATAGTGACCTTCCAACACCTGAAGGGGACCTACAGGAAAGCTGGGGAGGGACTTTTGGTAAGGGCAGGTAGCAAGAGCATAAGCTTCTGTAGAGCTTCTGCGGAGCCTAGCCACTCCTCTGGATGACTGAACGGCAAGCAGTGACAAAGGCCATTGACCCCACACCCTCCATGGATATCCAATCTGGCCCAGGAAGGACTCAGCAACAAGGACAGCACTGCAGTGCCACTGGCAAAACAGCACCTTCAGTAACCCAGAACTGGGTCTAACAGATGTGCTTTGGTGTTCAGTAAAGTAATAAGTGACAGATCATGCTAGTAGGTAAAAGCACTTTACAGGACTATGCACACTTAACACATGAAAATCCTTGAAAACACGAGAAATATCAGAGATCACTGTGTAACAAAGGTGATTATACAACATTCCCCCTCTAATTTCTCTTCAACATCATCATAAGAGGAAATTACTTGCTGCAATCCACGCTGCTTGGCTACACAGTAATGGTGCCCGCATTTGCTTGCAGAACTAGAAGCTATCATCATCATTAAACATGCACACACAGGGCAATTTGTTTTTAAATAAAGAAAAATCTCATCAAGTTATTGTTCCTGATGAGACTATCAAGTACACCTCTCTCATGTCATTTCTGAAAATAACAAAATGCGAATTTATTTTTTATTTACTGCATTTTGGCATCAACGTAATTAGAAAAATCTCCAGAGAAATTTTCCAGGGAAATCTATTCAGAAGCAAGTTTCAATTATCTCAAGTAATAATCCTCTTTTGCTTCTGTTTTAAATTAATTCAGATGCATTCCTATGTCTACAGCAAAAATCAAACAAAAGGTTATGTACCCAAACAAATAATAGCAGTAAACCATGAAGGCAGGATTTTACTTGGTAGGAACCATCTTCATTCTTTTGAAGCAAACTTTTCCAAGGAATTCAAGAATAATATGAAACCTCAGCTCTGAAGATCATCTGGCTTCGATACTTCTTCTTACTGCTGCATACCTTCTTAAGGTTCCATTTGCTCTGGGGAAACTACACTCAGCTGGGACAGAGTTGATGGCTATGGCATGAAAACATCCCCAACATTTATATTAGCTCATGAGGATGCACACAGAGGCCCGGGAAGAAGAGGCCATGCAGAGTGCACATGTGCACTACTGAGATAACTCCCAAAGGGCACAGAGAGGTTGCACAAAAATCAGAATGCAGAGAAGCCATAAAAACTTGTGAGCAGTGTAACAACAGTAACATCTTCTGTATGTTTTCATGCGTGTTTTTTTGGGAAGGAATTCAAAGGGAAGCAAGGAATCATTACTCCCAGCATCCAAAGCTGGGTAACGGAGGCACAAAAACAGGTACCTGGGGAGAAAAGTGACCGACGTTGGTGGGTCTCAAACCAGCTTACATCTGTGAACTGCACACTTGTTGCCTGTTTACCTTCTCATTTATCAGTTACTACTATAATTTTACATACATTCTCAATTAGTTCTTTTATTCTTTAGTATGTAACCCAATGACAGAGTCCGCAAGTCTGGATGAAATATGGAAATTCTTAATTAATGACAAGCTGAACACAAAAAGAATATAAGCTTTTAAAACCATGAGAGAAAATTACTTCAAGAGCTCGTTGACTTTTCAGCATCTTTCCCTTATACTGAACTCCAGTAGACTCTATGAAATTCAACAGTAATAATTTTTAAAAGATCAAGCCCTGGACTGTTCAAGAATGCTTTTATCTCTAATTAATTATCTGTGAAACCTCTTGTTAAATATCTGTTAGCACTGCACTTTCAACAAATGCCCGTAAAACAATAAGGACAATTACTCTCAATCTGACAAAAGGGATCAATTGAATGCAAACTTTACAAGGTGCTACCAGACTGAATAAACCATTAAATGGGATGATCCACAGCTCTGGAAGCTGGCTGGTCATTAAAATTACCCTTCTGCATCTGCTTCTATTGACAATTCAAATCAACAAAATCAGAACATACGGCGGAAATGCACAAGACAGAAGCATTCCAGCTTTCACCGTGATAGCCCATATAAAAAAGGCACCTTGTGATGTATCAGTCCTAGGAATATTCACCTTCTGATTATTACACCAAGCATTTCTTCACAAGCTCAAGCTGCTCTCGTTTCCTAATATTTGGAAGGTTAAGCACTTTGGGAAGATGATTAGAATCATCTGGCACCTTTCATCACTATGCCACTTCAATAAAGCATAAACTAATCACAACAAAGAAAACTTCTTTTTCTCCCCAGGCATATTATCAGGTGTCCTTGAGTAACTTAGGTATGTGTAAGGCCAACCATACAGACCTACTGAACATTATCACAGGTAGTGCCTTTGTCAAGCCAAAAAGAAATTTCCACCATTCAAAGCCCTCCAGGTACCATTATCTCACTTAAAAACCGGTACAGAACTGGAAATAAGTCAAGTTTAAAGACCTTTCCCATCACCAAAGCCTTCCCAGTCAATCAAGTTTAAGCACTGAAGTTTCAGTGCAAACCAGTGCTCTGCTGTGCATTTGATTTTACCATTCCACGTCTACTTGTACAAGGAATAGATGTCTGCTAGCCAGGGATCCTAAGGAATGTGCTGATAAAACTCAGGAGTGTTGGTGAGAGAGCCTGACACTGACCTCATCTAAGCTTCATGGTCTGCACGTATCTCTCACTATAAAGACTGAAAATTATCTCTGGAAGAAACTGAAGCTCTCGTGTTATCTAAAGCAAAGCAGCACATAGAGACATAAGCACCAAAACTGTAAATTTGATTCAATATAATTGTAGCTAAGGTGTTACAAGCTGCCTCAGAAGGACCAGTGCTTGGACATACACAACTATTAACATCTCTCAATCCACACTAACATGCCCTAAAGCAAATGTCATGTTTCCACCTGAAAAAGTATTCACTTACTTCTTTCTGTTTCTCTTGACAGATTTTTCTTTATTACCTTGCAGTCTTTGAGTCCTTTTTTTTTTTTTTATCCTGGGCTATATTTGTAACTGTTGGCTTATTCTCATAGGTTCTCTCTCTGTTTTTCCAGATAAGTATTCTACAGACATTGGCACATCTACCTTAGTTGCTAGAAGCATTTCTCTGGCATTTCCAATAGAGATGTAACATTTCAATGTTTTCCAACAAAACAAATCCATGCAAAGTAATGTACCCCACAGGATACCTGCTGGCACTGTTCCTCACTTTTGCCTTCATCCTTTGGTCAGATCAGTGTTTTCAAAAAGGGAGTTGGTTTGGAAATGAAATTTAAACAGAGCTAACAGAGTTCCTCCAGGAAACAAACAAAGAAAGTAGTTCAACACTGGAAAACAGATCTGTATTTTAATAAGGTTTACCCGTTATTCAGAAATGAAGATGTACTCAGTCATACCCTCGGCAGCCATGTATGTAACTGTGGGCCTGCTCCATTATGGTAATTCCCTTGGCCATTTTTATTCCTTTATGCTAAGCATTTTGTTATCCCTTACCTCTAAGCGTGCCTAGAATTAGCTGCAAGCTGCCCTGGGAAAAACAGCATGAGCAACTATAGAATGTATTGAGTAGTAAAAAAAATGAATTATTAACTGGCAAAGGACAAGAAACGAGAAAATGGTTGGAAGTGAAACTGACATTTGCTTCAAATCCTGTTTTGGCCAATGAAAAGCACAGGTTTCTATGTTTTAACTGACATTTCAGTAAGTACGCAAGAGTAACCACCAGAGAGATCTCTCACACCTCCAGCCAAGATTTCTTTGAAAACCACAGGTTAAAATGAAAACATAACGAAGTAGCTACTTGGAAACATAATAATCAGAAATCCATGGTTTTTTAGGACCAAATGAATCCTATTACCAACACTTTCATTCTGTTGATGATTTAACATTCCAGGTATCAGGTCTGCATTCTTCAGAGAATAAAATTTCATAACTTGATCCCAACCCAGCCATTCTTTCACTCACACGTGTAAGTATAGGATATGCTGAGGCAAATAACTTACTGTGTGGAAATTCAATGAGATCACCTTCAATCTATAAACTCAACCAATTAATGAAATGATACTTCATTTAAGAGTAAAAACTGATCTTGCCTCTTGTGCCTTTCTGCAGATGCATCATAGTTACTCTGCACACTCCTACCCCTCCATGCTTTAAGTTTCCAAACCACTTAGGAGATGCATCTGCTTTTACTGCAGAGGAATTTCATGCAGGTGCTGAGCATTGCAATTTGAATTCTCATGCCATCCACATAAATATGACACTGCAGTGCGAAGCTGGGATTTTCTGAAGACAGTGAGTCTCTGAAGTGCTCCTCTGTCCCTAGAAGTGTTCAAGAAACATGTAGATGTTGTCCCGAGGGACATGGATTAGCGGGCAGTATTGGTGGAAAGTGGATGGTTGGACTGGATGATCTTAGAGGCCTTTTCCAACTTTAATAATTCCGTGGTTCTATGATTCTACAGTGTTTACAGGGGAATTGTTCACATTACTTGTAAAATGACAACAGGAAGATTCAAGTTTGTACCTTCCACATTGATTTGTCTCTTGTCTGGAATACTTTAAAACCAAAAATATTTACTTAATAAAGGTCTGTTTATTTTCCAGAACTGATACGATAGATGTATTAGTACTATGCACAGAAGCTTCTAGCAGGCAGGAAAAAAAAACAAGTACTCTCTCCAGTACTGAGTACAATAAGTAGGAATATTCTTTCAATTATAGCAAGTTTAGAGAAAGGTACTCTTGCTGAACAAAGAAAAAGATTGTGGTTTTGTTGGCTTGTTTTGTTTGTTTGTTTTTTTTCAGAAAAAAAATCTATTTCTGGTGAATTCATACCAAATACTTTGTGACACCACTTACTGTGAAAACAAGCTCCAATAAATACACTTTTTCCAGAAAAACAAATCATTTAAACAGGTTTAACTGAGCCAGAAAAAGAAACAAAGCCATCCATGGTTTCATGTTTCTTCCTTCTTTTAAATTAAAAAAAAAAAAAAAAAAAAAGCTATTGACCATTAGTTTGAAATAAAATATCAGCTTCCTAAAACGATTTTAAAAGCTTTTTTCCTCCATAGCTGGCTTTTATGGATAGCGCATTCATTTAAAGCCTAGGGGCAGTTTTATTTTAAAGTCATGATACAAATCAAAGCAATGCAAGAGTTGATTTTGAAGACCATTACCGTAACATCGTTATTGCTGCTATAATGGTAATAAGTGAGACCCAGCATTCAGTGAGTTTGATTTCTGCCTCCTGTGTGCATTCATTTCCTGACAGAAATAGAAGCAAACCCCACATTTTTCAAATACAAAACACTCAAACCCATATAAAAAAAAAGTATAACTAAGTATGTGAGGAAATCACAAAAAAGGAATTTGGGAGATGTAAGTGCTTCAGTCTAGGTTTCTATTCTTCTGCTCTCGTAATAACTGGAGATGGCCAGTATTATCCACTGTACTCAACTGCAGTCAGACTTATGATCAATTCCTACATTTTTCTGTCCGTGTGATAGTGATAGAGATGTTAGAAATGGAGAGTCCAGAAGGACAAGGGGCAAAACATACTTATAACATAAAAATTCTAGGCTGACAGTTTAACGAGCTATTAGGAGTTTTGCTTTGCTTTGCTTGGTTTCTAAGTGAGAAATGACTTTGCATTAGAGAGTGCAGATTCCATGGAACTAAGAAAAATTACATACACACATCAGTTCAGCATCCATCACCAAGACACTGAATGAAACAACATCTTCTTCTTTAAAGGTGAGGCTTAAAAAAGGGGGACCATATCAGAAAAGGCAAATACTCCATCCAGACCAAAATATCTTCTTGTAAGGCAACAGAGAATGTTAAGTAAAATCAGCATACAAATCACAGTAATATCTTAGTAGCCATCAATACTTAATTTATTTTTTAATCCCAATAACTCATTTGTGAACAAATCTGCCCAATTTCACTGATCCTTACCATCCTTTTCCACATAGTTTTTGTCAAAGATCAGTGAGATAACTTGATAGGAGCAAACATGTACTGGTGCTGGGACACAGCCAGGACTGCAGAAGCGCTACTGATGGCTTTAGTACTTTAGATTTTTACTGTTGCAATGAAAACATTGCACAGTTTTGATCGTCAAGCAAAGCAAGTTTTCCCCACTCTCCATTGGCAGAGCACTCTGAAGTGACTCCACTTGTGAGATGGGCAGAGTGTTTTCTGTTGAATTATTTGCTGCTAACTACTGGGGATGAAAGCTCTTAACAGAAATGGAGTCCCTGGTTCCCAAGTCATTCCTGGGGAGAGCAACAGAGAATTTTCTCCAGCTAAGCACCATCTGCTGAACTCCATGAAATAATGAATGCAGTTCAGAGCCATTTATTTGAAGGCGAAGCTTACTAATTAGATAGCAGTACCACAGCAGCAGAGTGCTTTCTTATTCAGGAACGATCCACAATATGTTGATAGTACTGTCTTGTATATATTTTGGACAAACAACAGTCCAGAACTTCAGCAGACACGAACTCAAAGCAGACAGCCTCAAAGTACAGTAACAAGCAGCTGATGCACACCACCTGCAGGGAATTCACCTGTAGTTGTGTGTTAGGACTTTTTACAATGGGATAGCAGGACTGTCCTTACAGAAGCATTGCTTTAGCATTCTGTCCTTGAGTGGTAAATAAATTACTATGAAGCATATTTAGCTAAGCTACAGTTGATTTGTGTCAAAGCACTGCCATCAGCTTTTAATGTGCATGGCACGTTCACTCTGAACACTTCTCCCTGAGGATTATTCTCCTTAATATGCGAAACACTAACAATTAAAAATTAAACCTGGCTGGCAGAACAACTTGAGCTTTTATTGTCCTCAGTGTATCATCTGGCCACCAATGTTCATCAACCTCTGATTACAAAAATTGATATTGCCCTTCAGAATAGCTAACAAGTCAAACATATGTGCTCAGTTCTGTCAATCAACTGCTTCACCAGGGAGCAGCAAGAAAAGCCAGTGGCAAGAATAAGCCTCACCCCCAGAACATCACCACTCTGCTCAAACAGAGTCCAATAGGGCCAGCTGGTGGGTTTTTCAGTTCCACAAGAACCTGAGCAATGAATGCAAATCAAGAAAGCAACGGTATTACAGAGTTGTGTTTTGTTTCCTTGCTAAGCTGCACAGCGTACAAAAGCCAGGCATGCGTTCCCCGCTTCCCTATTCCTGTTATTCACCTATCACCGGGAAGTAAAATTAAGAGGTTTCCAAAAATCTTCCTGTCAGAAAGGAGCTGTATCGCTGACTTGTCACCTTTGGGAATCATCATTTCACAAATGCAGCCTCTGTCCAGAATGACAAAGGCCAGGTTGACAGGAACGTACGAGCTACTGCTCTGTAATACTCACAATGATCACCTTTGCTGTTGAGAGGGGTTGGACACTTACAGGGGTTACAGATCTTTCCCTCTTGAGTGCAGAGTATTACCAGAACCTTTTTGCTTACCGGAGGATCTTGATCCTCAGCTGAAACGGTAGTGATAACAGTGCCCTTGACAGCATCAGGAGCAACCATTCCTCTGTAGAGCGTCTTGCTAAATACCGGCGAGTAATCATTCATATCCTGCAAAACACAATTAAGAGTTTACTTCTGAAGTTTAAACAAAATTATAGACACGTTCACAGTTGATATAACAAACACTACCTGACCAACCCTTCCTCATATGGAAACCTATTTGCCGTTCACAGCCTCTTTGTGGCTCTCAGTTCCATTGCCACCATAAAAACTAACACAGAAGGCGAAGAAGCCGAGTTACAAAACAACATATTTGTATGAGACAAATCAACAGAAGGGAATTCTGCAGGAAAATACAGTCTTACAAGTAAACCAAGCAGAGATTTCCATGACAGCTGCTTCTCAATCAGACGGCCACGACATGGGTTTGCTAAGTTTCTCAAATGAATGAGCTTGCTGTTGCTTGATGGTGTGTGCTACAGAGGTGCTGCAAATGATCATACTGGGTAGTGTGCTATGTTATCATTTAAAACATTCATCCACACCTCATCAGGGGAAGTGACAGCATAATAAACGTCTGTGAGGATGAGGAAATCACTGCTACAAAACCATGTAATACGAGGCTAGATAATTAATGCATTATGTTCTGCTGCAGGGTCTGCAATTCAAGGCTTCAAGGCATTGGAAATGCTTTTTTTTGCTGATTTTCAGATTTTCAAAGAGACAACTGGACCATCAAATTAAAATAAAAAGCGACAAGTAGGCAATTCAAACTAGGAGAGGCCTCTAATGAGAAGATTTTGGAAAAGCTTCTAAATTCAAACAAATTAGCATTTCTTTGTGGAATTACAGGCATTGCATCTTACACTTTCAATGTCTTGATCTGTTTGCAAGAAAATAATTTACTTAATCTGAGAATCTAAAACCAAGGACAATTTTAAATAAACAATTTTGCTCCTCTCAACTCTTCAAAGTGATGCCATGTCTTCAAAATTAGCTGTCCTTTGTTTGCTTCTTATCCCAGAAACACCGGTGCAGAGCAGTTTAGCGCTGTGGCTAAGAAGCCAACACCACCCAGCATTCAGAGCCCATAAGACCACAAAGAAAAGATGCAGAATGAGTTCCTTTTAAGTGGACACAAAAGTATCTCTGGGTACAGAAACCCTTGGCAAGCAAAATCTGTGTTAAAAGCAATCTCCAGTATGATATGAGGAATCTCCTACAATGCTACGTGTACAGGTATTACAACTGTGTAGATCTGTGTGCTTGGGAACATCACATTTTGTAGACCCTGAAAGTTTTTCAGTGGGATACGCAGCCTTTTATAAACAGCACGTGCACAGAGAAGACACCTTCTGTCCTTCCTTAAGACTCCATCTGGGCTAACAACGCAGTACAACGTTTACAGTGATTCGATTTTTTCCTGGAATAACCCATCCCTTTATTTGTCTTTAAAACAAAACAAAACAGCAACAAAATCACAACCTCCTCTTCCTCCTGACCTCCTACCCCCAGCCATACCTTGTCTCTATTCCTCGGTGCAGCAGCAGCTGTTTGCTCATTGCACGGGGATCACCGTGTGATGTTTTTGTTATCTTTTGTGTACCTTAGCTCCTGAAAGTCTGCAACTTAAAGTGCTGGAAAGGCTAATCCCGTTGAAAGATGATACACTACATGCTCTGCTATAGCAAATGACTAAGTCATTCCACTTACTACATCTATTTTTCAAGATACATGGATCAATAGAAAATATCCAGGAATACAAAGCAAAACATACAGTAGAAAGGCAGAAGGCTTTCTGTCCTCACTTATCTCTCCTCTGAGTGGAGCTTTATGCATGACTGTGCCTCATAAACACAATCCAAGCCAACCAAATACAGAGCAAACATTTCAGTCATCTCTAAGCAGAACAACTCCACGTGCTTTTCCTTGTGGCTCATCTCTTGCTGAATCTGAAAGCAGCCACCCGTTCTACGTGGCACAATTTTAGCTTACGGCCTCGCTTTTATCAAAATGAAAGTTCCCTCTAAGAACGACGCGCTCCCATCACACAGCTGCACTACACACTTCAGTGAGAGCATGGCTGTGATTACAGGCAGGTGATCAGATCTCTCACGCACTCATCATAAACGTCCACCACAAGGAATGGCCAGAAGCAAGCAGGAGGTATGCGTGTTGAGCATGCAGATGACGTGGACGCAGGCTTTACTGACTGTAATGGCTTCTTTATTCTAGTAGAAGTCCTTGTTCAGTGTGGGGAGCTAAAAAAGACTTCTGGGTTATTTCCCATGCAGCAAGAAGTGGTTCTGTTACCTGTTACTGTTAAGTGTTAAGGGCACTTAAAGGCACCAAAAAGGCCACAAGGAGCAAAACGCACCAACAGTGAGGATGGACTATCATACAAATCTCATTTTGTTATGAGTATGGGAGGATACCATACTTGAAGAACTGCTTAAGAGATCACAAGCACAATCCTCCCAAGCCTTGTGGCCTCTGCAGTTAGACTTCCCCTTGCATCACAGTGGACTTCACAGCGAGTACTGCACAGCATGGAGGACTGCTCTGACTGACACACAGATACAGTTTTCAAGTTCTCATCACAGAAGAACTCTGGATAAAAATATAACATTTTAGAGCAAGTACTGGGCCTTTGACATGACTTGAGACCAAGGACATGGACAGACATGCTCTTGCACAGCTATCTCACTGAAGATGACCTTACACATGAAGGCTTCTGCTTAAACTCCACAAAAACCTGACACTGCATTGGAATGTATGTGGCTTATTGGTGCAATCAATAGCCACAGGTAAGGGATTGTGGTGCATATGCTCCAGTGGCCAAACTGTGCAAGCATCTTACAACTATTCACATTTCTTTGGTTCATTCGTATAAATCGAGGCTGCTATTAACTAACAAACACACACACAAATGTAAATGGAGAATACCGGTAATGCGCTCTGTATATCTTCCTTTGAAATACTTGAGCTGTGTATTTTGACAGTAAGGTAATAGCAACCACGTATTTATATATAAGCACAAAATTGCCTTTGTGTCACTGCTCATCCAGCTGAAGATTTATTATACTTTTGTATGCTTTGTATACTTTGTTTACACAAAGACTCAAAGTCAAAGCATAAAAAACCCAAAGCTTTCTCCCCTATCACAGTTTCCCTTTACCTAACGCTTCTGGCTTTGCATCACATTGCTCATGCTGGGAGGCATGTAAGAGCAAGACAGCAGAAGTTCTTGCATCCTTCCCTTTCAGAAAGATTAACAATCTAAAGCACAAAGGAAGCACAATACGGGAAGCATACATACTCAAATACTGTAGTTTTTGAGGATTCACATGTGTAATCCCAAAACTAAATGAAAACTTAAGAGATTTATTGTTTCCAACTCATTTGTCATCTCAGACATCACTCTCAGCTCCAACCAACTTCCTTACACTCTGAACAAGACACATCACATTCAAAGAAATCTAAAAGATTTGAGTGAGCAAATACTGACTGGTCTACAGATGTTATGAGAATGATGAACAAAAGTGTTGGTGAGCTAAGATACACATCAAGGAATGTCAATGAGGAGAAAAAAACATGGGGGAGGAAAGGCATTGAGAAGCAAATCAATAAGTAATTTAGAAACCATTAAGGCAGTCACTGGCAGTAATGCACTAAAACCAAGCTGGGTGCTTCTCAACAGGTGGTACCGCCAATGTGGGAGGGCAATAGACAACCAGTGCAGAAGAAAAATATCTGCAGTACAGCATTCCCAGCACAAAATTAACTTGTAAACTTAAACAGACTTCACAGATAACAACAGACTTTTGATTTGTGGGGACACTGGATGATATTTGTGCTTCACCAAGTTAAGAACACAGACATTCAACATCTGGGCACAACATTATTCTCTTCCTCCAGTTGAAGGAGGGAAGATTTAGGTTGGATGTCAGGGGGAAGTTCTTCACTATGAGAGTGGTGAGGTGATGGAACAGCTTCCCAGAGAAGTTGTGGATGCCCTATCCCTGGAGGTGTTCAAGGCCAGGTGGATGGGGCCCTGAGCAGCCTGGTCTAGTATTAAATGTGGAGGCTGGTGGCCCTGCCTGTGGCGGGGGGGTTAGAGATTCATGATCCTTGAGGTCCCTTCCAACCGGGGCCATTCTGTGATTCTGCCATTTTGAAATGCACAATGTGGATTCAAATGACTGCTTTCTTTCTATCATCACTGCCCCTCAGCACACAGAGCAGAAGCTAGCCTAGCTCAGCCCATTCTGCACCTCCTCTACCATGGAGCCACCGCTGTTTCTGACAGGCACGATCCAGAGAGGGTTCCAGTGATCCTCTGTGACTTTTGGATCTGTGATCCTACAGATCCATCTGCTGAAGGATCCCCAGTTGCATGTATGAGAATAAAACCCAACGCCTGAAAAACATACCCTGAGTAGCAAAACCTGCAACAGTCAGATGTGCCAAGAGGTGCTATGGCAGTCCCAAGACACTTGGGCAATTCTTTTTGACAGAAGTAAAATACCCCAGGATTACAGCGCAAAGAAGTTGTGATGAGATCAGGACATGGCCCTTGTTCACTCTAGTGAACAGACAGCTGCAGCTTGTCACTGCCCCTCTATTTTAATTAATGGCAGACAACATCACAGAGAGAGGTTTGACCGATTTGAGCGTCATTAATGAAGACTTACTTAAAAATAATAATAATAACAAAGAGAAAACACATTTTGGTAGAAACCTTGTTTTTCATCAGCTATCGTGACACAAACAGAAGTAACGCAAGGCGACACTCCGATATTATGTTATATATTTACACAAATAAACATGCGCCCACATAAATATATGGATACACATCTGCATCTATCTCAGTCATAGCCATCTGTGCAAAAGCCCTTTCATCATGCAGAGGGAATCCTGCTGCTGCACTTGACTTTTACAGCCTGCAATGCACTAGGGGGCAGCCCTACCAAGTAGGAGCGAAGCTTCTCCTCCTCCAGCCCTTAGAATAAAAATCAGCTCTCTACCCTCTCCCAATTTTCTTACGGAAACAGGCTTATGCCTTTTTCATCTTGTAGTCATTTTATACAGTTCACAAAATCAGCTTGGTGTTTTTTTTAGCTCCTGTTTTTTTTTTTTTTTTTTTTTTTTTTGTTTTGTTTTTTTGCATGTGACCTAATTATAACCAAAATTTCTATGGGTCTACAAAGAAACACTCCATTCTGTTTCTGACCTACTGACAGAATCACTCTAGGTCGGTTAGGAAAATTAGCTTTGTAAATATTATGTTTCTGGTTCGTGAATCATTTCACAAAGGATTTTTAAGTACATCCGTGGGTTTTTCCTACTACTTTGGGACTGTATTCTTTGATTATAATTACGGATACTGAGGTTTCTAGTCATCTGTATCTGAGTGGAAATAAACATGCCCTCACTATAAAGGCCAGAATGACAGGATGTTATCTGAGCTAATAAATGCATATTAGGCATTTACAGATCCTTTTGCAGTCTACAGGCTTTTATGATATGTAATAAATAGAAAAAAAAACAGCCGTATTTTAAAGTGGTTCCTACTTCCCCGAAAATTAAATGTATAGTAACATAATTCAAACATAAGCAATTCAAACATAAGCAATTCAAACACAAGCAAGGAAGTTTACTTCAAAACATAACTGATGTCACATGAAAACTTGCATACTTTCTCCATTTTTCTCCAGTTATCAATACACTTAATTTTCTGCTGTCATTTTGTTTTGAACATCTGCCAACTAAGTCTATGTGCATATTACCAGAGCTCAGAGCTGGTGGCTTCCCATCCAAGCTGCCTCCAAGCATTCAGTAACCAGCAGGGATTTCCAAACACCACGTTTGGGTGTTTGGAAAAACATTCCTCTACTCTCCCCCTTTAAACTTTCTTCTACAAACCATTCTTTTCTTTTTATATCGAAGTACTTGGCAACCATTATTCCTCTTGAGTTTTTCTCTGGCCACGGAAAGATGTTGCTCATTGCAAAGTTCAAAATACTTTATTAAGGAGAATGAAAATCTCCCCTGAAGCCATAAGATCTCACAGCCCTAAGGGTACCCACAGCTCAGCCTCCCTCCAGCACCCTGCCCTTAGTTCCAGGACCCTTCATTTCAGCCCCATGGGGGCCTCCGGATTTGGAGTCACAGATTTCAGGATTGAAATAAGTGAGAATTTATGTCGTAACTTTAGCAGATTATTCTCACAATGGAGTTTTATCTTCCTGAAGGAAAACGCAGATGTTATTCACACGAAATCCCATTACCAGAAGATTAACTTTTCATTTAAACATCCAGACACTGTCTCCCACAGTATTCTCCTGGAGGAGCTGGCATCATGTGGGTTGGACAGGTACAGTCTTTGCTGGGAAAGGAACTGGCTGGAGGGCCAGGCACCAAGAATGGTGGTGAATGGAGTTAAATCCAGCTGGTGACCAGTCATCATTGGTGTTCCCCAGGGGTTGGTGTTGGGGCCTCTCCTGTTCAGTGTCTTTATTAATGACCTGAACAAGAGGATTGAGTGCATCCTCAGTAAGTTAGCAGACAACATCAAGTTGGGAGGAAGTCAATCTGCCTGAAGGTAGCAAAGCTCTGAAGGGGGATCTGGAGGGGCTGAATCTGTGGTCCGCATCCATTGTATGCGGTTCAACAAGACCAAGTTCTGGGTCCTGCGCTTTGGTCACAACAACCCCATACAGTGCTACAGGCCTGGAGCAGAATGGCTGTGAAGCTGTGTGGCAGAAAGGGATCTGGAGGAGTTAGTCAACAGCCAGCAGAACATGAGCCAGCAGTGTGCCCAGGTGGTCAGGAAGGCCAATTGCATCCTGGCTTGTATCAGAAATAGTGCAGCTTGCAAGATTTTAAGCAAACTCTCATCTGTCAGCTAAATGACTCATTTAAGTTAATAACACTGGTCATCCATTGTAATTTATCCATATATTTCTGTGGAGTGATACACAGCAACAAAATACCACCCAACTAGGTCTACCTAGCCTTTCAAATAGAGTGCGGAGGGATTAGAAATGAGTAACTGTGCAATGACTTGTAATCACTGAGGTAGGACAACTCTTTTCAAGGTACTGTCAACTCTCATTCCCATATAATTTGTGCTTTCATTTTGTCAGTTTCAGTAATTGATGGCAAGGTGAACGCAGAACAATTTATACTTCCCAGCACATATGATAAATATAATGGCAAAAAAATTATACTTGTAACTCAACTCAGTGATGCTTAGCTCTAAAACTGGTTTTCCAGATGCATTGGGATATTTATTATCAATAGTCACATAAGCACTAAAAAATATTCTGTTATTACTTCCAACTGATATGTAAGAGCATCCCTTCAAAGTTGTGACTAAAAAAAACCACAAAGATCAACAGACACTGAAGCACCAAAAACTCTAAGTCCCTTGCCACTCTATGCCGTTTTCTATGCCTATTTTAATCAACATGACACATTTTCTGAGTTCCTTTGAGTTTCATGCATCTCACCAGTATACTCATTCCCTCAAGGTACACCCCAGTGTTTGCTAGCAAACCCTTCTTCAGGATCCTACATTTTCATTTGCCAGTGTATTACTTTAATTTTCTATTTCCTTTAATTACAATGACATAAGCCAGTACTTGAAAATTACTGGAGTAAGTAACAGAATTAACTTTTGGATTTCAGTATCAACCTCATGCTAACACACAAGGACTGAGGTTGGAGAATCAAGCAGTGCTGAGTGACTTTCAGCAGCAAGTTTACAATCTTTGTGATGACACTGACAGAATAAAGCAACAAACTGTGTGAACTCACATTTAGTGTTCAGCAAGCCTTCAAATAGTTCATAACATAAATTAAGGAATAATGTTCATAGTGGAATGTACGAGGCAATAAATGATTTCAGCAGGTGATTGAACAGGTAAGCTGGGATGGAAAAAACATATCTGTTCACTGGACTGCAGTCCAACACTTCCCACTGTGACGTTGAAGTCATAAGAGAAGAGAAAAATAAGCAGTTACATTTTGAAGGCAATACAAGTCCTTTTTATTTTTGAGCCTTCTTGTACGTGGGCTGCCACTGTGCTGGACTGCCCCATTATACAATGAGAAATGTTTGGGGTTTTTTTTACATGTTAGAAAGGAAACATTAATTTACAGATGTAAATTTGAGAAAGCATTACTAAATTTTATTGTAGGCATATTAGAAGCTGGTGACATGTTTGACCTTCACTGATTCACTAGTGTATTTCATTTTTACGTATCCTTCATTACCTGCATTCCGACAGCAAATATTCATTATTATTGTAATTCAATCACCAAAACATGGAATCTCACCAGTGATATACTGCTGATCATGTGCTCATTAGGAACAAGACCCAAGTGAAGCTTCCACTGAAAAGCCAAAAATTATGTTCCTGTGTATTGTGATTCAAAACTTAGGTTGTTGGGGGGGGTGGTTGGGGAGAAGTTCTGCACCAGAGGGTGGCTGGGCATAGAACAGACTGCCCAGATCTTCACGCAGTTGGTGAACGCCCCGACCTCCTATTTGTCTAGATCTTTGCAAGGCCTCTCTACTGTCAAGGGAGTTGATTGCTCCTCCCAGTTCGGTGCCACCTGCAAACTTAATTTGAGCAGTGCACCCAAGTCACTGATGAATACATTGAAGAGAACTGGCCCTAAAATTGAGCCCTGCAAAATGCCACTACTGACTGGCCACCAGGCTGGTGTAGCCCCGTTCACTGTTGCCCCTATGAGCCTGACTTGTCAAGCCTATTGCTCACCCATCCATCTCATAATGGCTGTGTCTAGCTGTATGCTGGGCGTTTGGTCCAGAAACAGTACTGAAAGCTTTACTGACATGCAAAAAGATGACACCAACTGGGTTCCCCAATGCCTCCACAAAACCAGGTTTCCCAGGGTACTTCGCCACTGATTTCCCGAGCAGCCTCATGTTAGCTCTCCATGTATTTAGGACTGAAGATTGGGTGGCAGTTCTCCTGCCACTAGGGATTCTTAACCTGACTGCAAGACAGCCACTAATGGCCACTTGACACAGGAGACTCTCTCAGCTTACAAGCAACAATTCTAGGCGGGCACTTATCCTAGTCGGTTCGAGCTGTGCTCTGGCACAAGGATCATAAAAGGATCTTTTGAGAGTTAAAAAAAAAAAAAAAAAAAAACAAATCCAAAAGATTGTATGAAATCCCAGATGACTCAATTTGTTGTAGACATACAACTACTAAAAGCAGTGACAGGAAAAAAAAACAAAACCAAAGCATGGCTCCAATCTCCAATGGAAAAGTGAATCATCTGACAACAGTGAGAACAAATGAAGTGAGCTCCCAAAGCCTCCAACCTCTCTCGCAGAGAAGCAGGAGGAGTATTTCAAGTGGCGAATCTTCTCAGTGTTGTACTTCCCTTGGAAAATTAATTTGACAGCTGAAATTTGGGAATTCACCGTCCCTTTGGACAAATGGGTATAGTCAGGTTTATCACATCTGGAAATGCATTCTATAATAACAGCCCACTGGGATCAAGGCACAGCAGGAATTACATGAATTGTTTTGCTGGTAGAATTGTAATAGAACATTACTGGAAACATACAGATCAGTTTTTATGCATTCATGTTGCTTTATCACTTTGAATCACCAACCAGAGCTAATGGCTGCATTATACCATATACTCTACTTGAAAAAGAAACAGTAATCTTTTCCCAGATTACAGAAGGAGGAGGAAAAAGCAATTATAATAAACAAGAAAGAGACAAACTGATACAAAAAAATAACGATGGTACTACTGATAAGAGAAGGTCATAACATGCAAGCTGCTTACAGGCCCCATAGTACAAAGATTCTTACCATGTACATTTAGGAACACATTATTCATTTAATAGCAGTGTGAAAAAGAAAAAAACCCTCAGTCTTTTTTTCTCTGAAGCAGCTCTACCACCACAGTAAATCCTAATATAAGCACACCATTTGAACAGTAATGATCCCACTTCTCCCAATACTTGGAAACATTTATATTGTGAGAGGGTGTTTTAAAGTGCAATATGCACTACAGACACCCTTAGCAGATAATTCAGCTCTCTCAGACTCCACACAAATGCAAAGCTCTGCTGTTAACATAATGAGAGAAATGAGGCCTCAACAGACAAAGAAATTGTCTCTTGGAGTTGCTTGCATTTTCATTTCTTAAGCTACATTTTCAAGACCTGAAGAACTGCTTCTAAGTTGCTTAATTTTATACATATATTCATATATATATCTACATTAACAAAACAAATTAAGTTTTGTGTTGTTGATTACAGACTAGCTTACAATTATCAATTAACGAGAATGAACGCTTGTGCAATCTCTCGATCCACCCCAAGATAAGACGACTCATTAGGACCTTCCAGTTAGGGTGAAAAGCTATATAAGAAGCAAGACAAATCTGAAAACTGAAGAAAAATGAAAAACCTCAGGCTGTGTGAGGCTACAGACAAAGCTGTGTGGCTTTTCTGTTTGTTTCTTTATTGTTATTTTGCTTTTTGTTTATAATTTTATCTGGCAAAAGGAACTCCATGCTGCTTACATCCTTCCTCGACAGTAACACCAGAAACAATACAACAGCAACTGATTCATAAAACAGGAAACCAGAGAAGGAAATAAAGGAAATTTTGTTTTAAGGAGGCTAATACTACTACTTTCTGGCTAAATACAGCTTTTTACAGGCATAGTCAGTGCAGGATGCATTTCCTTATTAAACACAAAGCTCTTTAATTTACCTTCAATTTCCTCTGAATAAAGAGTCCAAGTCATACATTGTAAAGGGCCACTTGGCTGCAGCAGCAGCAAAGAATGTATTTCAACAGTGACGTGCAGGTAACAGATTAAGTTGTTTTGCAGTCTGTGCTTTGATCAAGTTCAGGGAAGGTTAATATAAACTATTTGTAACTTGTCATGCCAAAGGCTGAGTGTCTAAAGAAAGTCACAGCATGTATTCACCCTCCTCCCAGCTACAGAGATCTGTGTGATTATGGGTACACTGCACTGCTGCTCATTCACTTTTACATCACATAAATAATAGACGACACCATCAGATGTTGTACATAGTTGGTTAACAGAACCTTATAGCAGAGGAAAAAATATAATGCTCCCTATTTAAAGCTGGGCTGTTAAAAATGACGAATGTTAATAGAGGAGAACAGGCCCCAAAGGACTGCATCCCTCATGGTTACATAAATTCCCTGCTTGGTCCTTACATTGCCTTACTGCTGGCTTCTGGTTTTCTCTTAAGTCAGTTCTGAGTTAAAGTCTGCAAGCTGCATAAATATAATGGGGACTACAATAGACATGCACTTGGTTTATTTTCTATTTAGGGTCACGCATGCTGTACTAAAGAAATTGCTCTAATCTAAATAAAGTGAAAGCACATTTACAAGCAAGAAGAACACACCGCACTCCTATTCCGGAGCACGCAGGCTCAGAAGGAACGATGCCTGCAGAGCTGTGGCAGGAGGATGTGCATTCCCACACAGAAGCACCCTATCCCCACACACAGGTTCTGAGCTAGGAGCCTGTCTGGCAATTTTTGCCAGCTTTAAAACCCCTATAATTCCCTGCGCAGACGTCTTCACTCAAACAATATAAACCACACCCATGAAACAACAAATGTGCTCATCAGGACTTATCAATTCAGTTATGCCCTACCGCAACAGGTCAGACCGCAGTTATGACTGCAGATAGACAAGTGAGGGCTAGGCTAGGGCAATACAGCATCATTTATGCCACCGTGCATTCAAGATCTGAGGCCAGAGTCAGTATCCTGTAAACATCCTCACCAAGCTGCTGACCAGAGATCAGCATTCTGTCAGCTTGCCACGATGCACTGACATTGGCCCTGTGCAACATGAACACTTCTCAGGAGGGCTTCAGTCCTGCACCTTCTCAGCACTGATCTGGACTTTTCATCCCCAGTCAAGGCATGCTAGCTTTCTTCCTTCTTAACAAGGGCAGATGAGAACAAACCCAAACTACATTGCAGTGTACTGTTACTTTTCCATTGCTTCTCAAACCTAAAGGCCAGCTGCACTCCTTGTTCTTGCCCAGCTGCTCTTGAATCAACCATTCTAGTTGTCCTCCTAGAGATGCTTCTTATTTCACACACGGTTCTGATTTCAATTCCCTTCTCCCCCCTCCCCCCAAAATTCTGAATTTAAGTGAAATTCCTCCATAGCCTCAAACTAATCCAGTATTTTCTTTCTAGACCTTTCTTTCTAACCAAGATTCTAAATCTTTAGCACCTCTCTGATACACACCCATTAATGGCATCTGTCCAGCAAAGTGAGATATTAAACAGTTTTTTCCACAAGCCCTTCCCCACACTTGAGAGTCACTGACAGCTCCTACCAGCCACTGACTCTCCTACCAACCACGCATGGCTGGGACCTACACATCATCTTAACTCTGCAGTTACTCAGTTGACATAATTGATGGGTTGAAAAAGTCAGCCCTGTGCAGAGTACAATAGTCAATCCTTTGCTGTTTTCTTCTATCTCTTTTCTTCATTCTTCCCCTCCTCCTCTTCCTTTCTCATGCAAAATATAACCTGTTTGTCTTCATTTTCAGGTCCCATTCTGTCCACAACACTGAGACAAAACAGAATTGCAGCTTTTCTCTGAATACATTCTTATTTGAGAATAGCTACCGTAATATCAAAACAAAACAGAACTTGATTCTTGCAAAAAATCACTGTGCTTGGGAAAAGGTTCTTCTAGAAAAAATGAAGGTTTGAGCAACTTCCTCTGTAGAAACATAAGCAAAGGCTCATAGAATGATGTCAAAAGCTATTTTTTGCTATGACTCTCTTGGAAACCAGTGGTTCAGAGGGCAGACTAATTGGTAAGCAGAAGCACTGCATCAAAATTTTTGCAGAGACAGAGAGGTATTTTAAAAGCCTTCTTATGTCGCCCTCAATGCTAATAATCTGACATATTTGCTGTCCCTGGAATAATACTGAGTGCAGTAGAGACCTACAGAACTACTCAGCATCAGCAACCCATAGCATCTGTAGACACACAATTAAGCTGAACCACAAACTGATGAATACAAGCTGAATACTTTGTGCAGACTTACATATACACTGAAGTTGCCAGGTACTGAAGTTCACATTTCTGAGACGCGCTTTTGCTCCTGTTGCAATTTTTGCTTCATAGCTGAAATACCAGACATTAAAGTCCCTTCTCTCCCACATCACCAACAAAGTAAAAATAAACAAATGAATACAGGAAGCAACCAGACAGAAGGATTTGTCTGACTGTCTCCATAACTGCATCACCATAAACACAAGGGAACATGCTTCAGAGGATGTCAACTATCCTTGGGCACGAGCACATCAACCAACAGCAGACTGGCAGAACGCTACTACCTCTGCTACAAACACATGGATCCTTACTAAGGAGAAAACCATTATCCCCCTGTTAATGGTGAGACAGCAGAAACAGAGGTGATGTAACTCATGGCATAAAGATGATTCATAGCACAAGATCACCGAATAAGCCTATTTCTTTGCAGCTCTGTATTTTCAAGAAGCTGAAACTAAAATATAAAACTTAGTGTGCTACATCAGCATTCAATACACCTGAATGGTTCATAATATTACAATTTATGAGAGCTTTAAATGAAACATAATGGTGTCATTTTTGCAAACAATTCTATTAGGTACTTATTTCAATCTTCTGGCAGTTCTAAGAGATTAAATGTTTTCATGTTTGTCAGCTATTCCTGTACTTCATAGATCTATGAACCAAGATTTAACTATGTAATTGCAAATAGCAAAGCAATTATAGCAGTTATAAAGCGTATGTTTAACAGAACAAGTTGCTGCCAGAAAAAGGCAGTAGCTTCCCGCGAGTGAAAAAGCAGGAAAGCAGAAATAGTGCTACTGTGCTCCTGCATGTCACTGGGACACCTGTAAGGGCTGTTAAGATGTTTTGTAACAAAAAGGATAAGATGCTATCAACCAACCAGTGCTGCTCTTACCTTTACCCTCACTGTGACGGTAGCAAGACCTGGAGGCATAGTGCCCTTGCTGTCGAAGGCTTCCACAAGGAAGGTGAAAGTTGCATCTGTGTCAGAGAATGACTCATAATCCAAGGACTTCAGAAGTGATAACTCGCCCGTATACTTGTTCAGTGCAAAATACTCCAGTGCTTCCTGCGTCCGGATTCGATAGGTAACATTAGAACCAAGATCAACATCTTTCGCCTAGAGCATGCCATACAGAAAAAGAAAGAATACTTCAAAGCAAACAAAATCCATTTTAGAGGAAATGCAAATACATTTTGTTACGTTATTCCAGTACTTAATACTACTGCGTAATAATCCATTGGAGGTTATTAAATTAAAACGTGCCATGTGAAATGAGCACAAGATTCAGGGCAAGACTCAACACGAACTTCTGTTCTTGGTCTCTTCCCTGGACAGCCACTACTTTCTTACCTCTATCTGAAGGAAGACAGTGCCGGGTGGTAGATTTTCAGGCACCAAGACAGAGTAGGAAGCATTTGTAAAAACAGGGCTGTTGTCATCAATATCCAGCACCTTGATTGCTAAAGTTAGTGTTGAACGGCGAGGGTCCACAGCTCCATCTGTTGCTTCAACAATAAGTTCGTAATAGTCTCGTACTTCTCTGTTCAGCTTAACTGCTGTGTATATGCTGCCATTTGAAGTGATTCGAAAAAGATTCTTGAAGTTTGCCAGACTGTAATGAACTTGACCATTAACACCAGCATCCGGGTCTGTAGCCTAAAGAAACAAAATAAGTACCAAGTTTTAATGCATACTGCACATTTTTTATTATATGCTGTGATTCAGGTGTTACACACATGCCAATCATTACAGAATCCATGCGTAGGCAAATGTAGCAGTCAGCTAGAATGGACAAATTCATTAAAAACGTTCATTTAAATTAAGGTTTGCTAAATCTCGTGATGTTTTAGTCATTGCTCTCTGAAGACCTACTTCAGTTTCAACAGTTTATGTATCGTGTTCTTCAAATCAACATAATCAAATTTCACGCTCACTCTTCTACATGCAGAAGATGCTGGTGATTGCAATTTTTTTTTGCAATTCTGTCCAGTTGGTATTGTCTCTCCTGAATGGACCTAAGCCTCAGGTTTCAGCATCAGCTAAGCAACTGTGATGATTATGTAACTGCGCTGATAAGGACGGACACAATTCATACTCATTATTCCTAGAGGCACTAGAGCACAATTTCGATGTTGACCAGTTGTTTTCCATCCTCTTAATTAAATTAAGGCATGATGAATAGGGTCATGTAAATTTAACAAGGCCATTCTGTGAGAAAGGTATTTTCATTCGTCTGACTTTGGAAGTGTGGCTACACACAACTAAGAAGACATGAGAATTTTATGTTTTGCTATAAGAACGCTGGGGAAATACCCACGAATGAGTAACTCCAGTGAAGGTGCTAATTTTAAGACATTATTATGAAGCCATTTATCTTCCTAAGAATCAATTAAAAGTTAATTAAAAGTGTTAATGAGAAAAATTCCTTTATGCTTTTTCCCTGCACTACATCAGTGCACTAAGACCTAACGGCCACATCTTCATAATGACCAGCTTATGGAGAACCCTTACAGTCAACATGTTTCAATGTATGGTTGACCTACTCAGTTTACAATGAAATCTATTTCCTCCATGGCAATAACAGATCTGGGGCAGAAGAATCTCACAGATGACATATTGGAAAACTATCCAAAACTCGTGAGGGGAAAAAAAAAAATTCAAAAGTACTGCAGCAGATGGCTCAACTTAAAGAAAACTGAAGCACAGGAAAAGAAGAATAAGACAGAGCTCCCGCTTAAGAACCTCCCAGGGACTCCTGGATGCAGCTGGGGCATCTCCAAGCTCTCCTCACGGTTAGATTTCTTTCTACTCCTCACAGCACGATCTCTTTCTCACCCTAGCTTCCAAACCCCCTATGTATCTGATGTTCCTGTCTAAAAATCAATTTTTTTTTTCCTAAAATGAGAAACAAAATACATGTAGAACAGAATTTCTCCTTAATACTTCAAAAGACAATAGCTCTCTTCCCTCAACACAGCCCACTGTCAAGGCCAGACAATCAAAAAGAATCTATTCATTCTGTCCTTGTTTTCCTGCTAAGACAAAAAAAAAAAAATCTGCTTTCACCTACTCCTAATCCAAGTCCTCCATCCCCTACATGGGCAAGAGAGCGAAGGAGCCTGAAGCACTCTCAGCTGTCACACAACAGCACTCAAGTTCCCACCCCAAAAATCCATCTACTCATTCTGCTCTTTGATCACTTTCAAATGCAACACAGACCTGGTAAATCCAGATAGGAAACCGAGCTCATTTTGCTAGTTCTCCCCTGCTCTTCTTCCAAGTGGTTCAAGGCAGACATGCCACCCTAGTGTCAAACAGCTGGACGTGCGGAATTCCCTTAAGTCACTGTGGCCCATCCAGAAGGGATGTTATTGGGATGGAGCAGCTTCTTTAGAAAGGTCCAAGGTAATTTACTTTTCCCAGTGCACCTGTGAGTTGCTTAGTAAAAGAAAACAGCAATATCTGCCTCCTCTTGTCAGTGCTTGTGACAAGAGATGCAAGAAGACAAGACACATTCTCTCTCCTATCTCATTATGCACGCTGAGTGTCAGGAAAAGCACGCTCCCTCTGAAGACTCTCTAATGACTTCTTCTGTTTTTCTAGAAACTCTCCAGATCTACATAACTTCTCTCATTTCCATCCTTCTGAGGAACAGCTTAGAAAGTACTGCATGGTAAAGCAAACCTGCATAAGCCACATGATAACCTTTATCTGTTCTGGCGGGTCTGAATTTGCATTACCAACTGCACTTCAATATTACTAAGACAACCTCGCAAATATGAACCAACAGTAACAAATTATCTTCCTCCAACGCAGCTTGAAAATAAAACACAAAATACAAACTATATAAAAAAGAGAAACTTGGAAATACGATTCTGGGAGACCTGAACATCGGTTAAGGGATCATTAACTCTGAAATATAATGACAAATGTTTAAACGTCAACAATATTAATTATATCATTATTCTTCTTTTCAAAAGAAACCTCCTACTAATATCCACAATTCTTGCTCGTGACGGGTAACAATGGAATTTAAGCAGGTTAACTGAGGATTTACACTCAAATTGCTAAAGCTGGAAAACAGCAAAACAAGGCAGAGTTGTCATTCATACTTGTCTGTATAGTTCAGCCAAACGTGGCAGGTATCCCCTCATTAGTGCTGAAACACTTCCTTGGAACCACTCTTCTGACGACACTCCCAATTTAATATTTCCTGCAGTTCTTCAGAGACAGAAGTTCCCCATCATCCATCCCCACCCCAGCGTGACCTCTGGCTCTCTGAAAGTCTCTCCAGCATTCCAGCTAATACTGCACCTCCAGGAGGGATGGAAATTGTGCGGGAGGATGCAAAAGATGCTGTCAGTGGGAGCTGGCTAATTGTTTGCAGGGAAGAAAACAGGACTTTTTTTTATTATTACGGGTTTAAAAGACCCCCAAGCCCCTCAGTTGTGTCAAACAGCAAATTAAATGTGAGTGGGAGTGCTAAATTGGATTTTACACTTACTTTTTTAAGGGAGATTAGTGTTTCTGCGCATAGGACAAAACTCACATCTCCCAGATGCAGCAAGAGGCCACAGCTACTGGAAAAATTTCTGGCTTAGTATTTACTTAAGAATATCTTAAATATGAAAAATCAAGTCACTCTATAAAGCTCAGCATTCTTCTTCTATTTCAGAACGGCTTTATCTCTTTCATTACCTTTTGCCTGCTTTTACAGTCTTCTGTTCTCCTATTTCATTAAGTGCTCGAAGCAAATGAAAAGACTGGAAAGTACAAAGAGTTTTTAAAGATTTCTGTCAGCTAAACTCCAGATAATGTCAAAAGAAGGAAACACAGAACCGCTTCTGTCCTCCCAGTGTTTTCTCACAAACAATTCTTTTTCTGCAGGCAATTAGATTAATTAATTGTGCTCCTAAGCATACATGGGGTCAGTGTGTGCCCATTCCAGATAGCTGTAATATTTCCTCACAGTCTTTAAACCTACAAGAGTTCACTTCTGTGGAGTTTTCTAGAAAACTGATATTCAAATGATTTTAAGAAAGATGATATAAAGAATATACAATAATATTGGATGTTGTAATATCAGGGGGCAAATGCAGTGGTCTGTCAGTAGCTGCAGTAGTCCAATTGGGTCTAGCTAGTCTAAAATAAAAAGGAGGAAGCAAAATGAAACTCATAGGAATTATCTTCAAATTTTCACTACCTTGAAATTTGAAGCCAGTCCTTCCCTTCTTTAAAAGAACAAACTATTGCCACCCTCACATCCTGAACTCTTTTGAAAAACACTGGAGGTGTTGGGTATATCCTCTAGAACCTTTTCACAGAAATGAAAATTATTGGGCTACCAAGTCAAAGCATTACCAGCTTATCGTTTTTTCCTAACTATAAGGGGTTTAAAGTGGAAGAGGGCAGATTTAGACTAGAAATTCTTTACTGTGAGGGTGGTGAGACACTGGAACAGGTTGCCCAGTGAGGTTGTGGATGCTCCCTCCCTGGAAACATTCAAGACCGGGCTGGATGGGACTTTGAGCAACCTGATCGGGTGAGAGGTGTCCCTGCCTATAGCAGGGGGTTGGAACTACATGATCTTAAAGGTCCCTTCCAACCCAAACCATACTATGTTTTCATTCTATACTTAGAGCTATTTGTAAAGACATTACACGATACATTTTCTAATACTGGCATATTTTAGCCATTATACCAAAATGGGAGAGCCTCTGATAATTACTTTCATAGCCAATGTTAATTTCAGTCCATCTGGATAGTGATTTTGGAAACCAATTAAATGTGACTCTAAATAAAACTGCATAATAAGAATAGTAAAACACTACAAGCAAATATAAATTAAATGAAATTCAGAAAGCCTGTGGCTGCAAAAGCATGATTTAATGGACTGGTGAGCCTACTACAAAACTTAATCACATTGTAACGCTCAAAAATAGACAAGCTTCCTTTGGGCTGGCACAAAGCCAACTCCTAAATTTAGAGGCTCGCTCTGCCTGTTTTTACTTGAAAGATGAGTAGAAATTCTGCTTTTATGAGGGGTACGTAATTTGACAATGATGCCATCAAGCAGTTGAGAGATTCATCAATGAATGTACACAGTAACAAAACCAAAAGCAGAAGCTTATAATCCACAGATGGAATGTATTGTTTAAAATCTCCATATTGAAATGAGCTCCCGTAGATTTCTTTAGTGGGTTAGGGTTATTTTTGCCATTTCTCCTGAGTGCTGGCTCTCCTCATAAGGCCACCTAATTAGGGAACATCAGATCTGAGCTGGATCTTAGCAGCCAATGTTTGGATATGAAACTATTCATCTTACTATTCAGACTTCTGGTTTTGTTCTATTGTATTCTCTTGTTCTCAAAGGAACACTTCACAGGAAATTCATTTTCTTATATTAGACATTTCAAGGCTACAAAGTTTGAAAATTACAAAAAAGAAGTTAGATACTTGACAAGTACGTCAAGAGAAAACTCTCCAGCTTGAACTTCTACCAGGCAGCCTTCTGAAAAGGAAAAGCTAATCTAAGACAATTGTTATAGTTGCCGAAAAACATCAATAAAGAGCAACTGCAGCCAAGTTAGTAGGCCCGGAATAAACGAATATAATTTGCAAGCTCAGGAAAAGCAATTTCTTCTCTTGGGTACAGCGCTGAACTGCCAAATACGAACGGACAGAATTGGCCATCAAAATACTAAGTGGTCATGTACTAGAGACTGAAAACTATTGGCTCAGATGATCTAATACAGCATGAGCTGAACTGAAGTATGTGAAAGAGCTTAAAACAGACTGGAATACGTGATGTTAAGCAGACAAAAACTGGAATTCATACTGATACCAAAAATACTCACTTCTCAACAATGAACTGCCATGAGTGTGAAAATGGTTGACATACTACTCTGATAATAAATATCAAAATTTCCACAGCATTTAAGCACAACTGTTATCAGTTTGACAACAAAGACACAAACTTAGCAGCAGAAACAGGAAAAAGAAACAGTTTTTGAAATACACTTAGTTAAAAACATCTCCCTATTTACCACATGTTATGGGCAGCTAAGAGCTTTTTAAACCTATTTGACCTCTGTCTTAATATTCTCTAAGTTTAAGGAACAGCTGTAAAACAAAGGGAGCACGGCCACAGTCATCTGCTATGAAGTATCCTACAAGTACTATACAACCCTTTGGGGTTCCAGCAGAGAGAAGCTAATCCTGGCCTAGCACTGCTGGTCCGAGATGGAAAAAAATCACACAATCAACGACCACATCTATCTCTTCTCATGCTGTAGGCTTGGATTTGGGACCATGAACTACATCTTGATTTAAAAGCCTGAAGGAATTTGTTAACAGGTGAAAATCCAAATAGAAGCACAAGCAACAAAGGCACACATTTCAGCGAATGCTGCCTTTCTCATCTCTTCTCTCAGTCAAAGCAGATACAGCCTTAGTAAGTATTGATGACATTCAGGTGTGAAATTGGTGAGGTTTTAAGGGCAAAGAATGATACGACTAAGTTAAATTACAAAGCGAGCATTAATCATACAACTATTCTCTGCTCTTCTCATTCCCTTTTACCTATCACCCCTCCATGTTACAAAGAAGTCATTTTCCAAGGGGAAATTCTATCATTCTAAGCAGAGAAAGCAGGAAACTATGTAAACCAGAAGCAAATCCCAATGCCTGCATACAACTGTAAGCAGCATTTAGGCAGCTTATAGCATGCAGTGGTCATGGATTCACTCTGTGTATTTGAGATTTACTTCAGAGACGTTGATTCTACTTGTCTCTTCCTGAAAGGCTTAATTCCATACCTCCACAGACTGTCCTCTCTGCCAATAATTCACCTTTTTTTTCTGGTCTTGTACTTTTTCTCCTTTCCTCTACCTCTAATTTTTCTAAAGGTACAGGAACCCGGAGATTTTAAATTTTGAAATCTGCTACTTCTAATACAGGTGAGGTGTTATCTACAGTGCAGGTCATATGTGCTATAACGCGGTAGGTCATCCTCCGTTGTATGAGCGTTCATGTAGAAAACAAGGACAACGGTATTTAGGTAAAGTGAGATTCCTTTCTGGGCTTTCTATAACAAAATCGTGCAGCATAATACCTCAGGAGCATTCAAAGCAGTTTCCTATAAACAGAAACATAGAACAATTTGGATGTAATGGCTCTCCAGAGGTCACTTAGTCCAACACGATAAGCTCTGCTGACACCTGTGAGATTTAAACTGAGCTTTAAACTGTGAAACTTGCAGGGCTTCCCATCTTGTGCATTGAAATAAAAAACAGAAGCTTGTAAGAATTCACTAATATTTACAGAAAACTCAGTTAGGAAACTGACATTGTAATTATGTTCTGCTACCATTCAAAAATGATACTTGCTTCTGTAAACAACACATTTAAAACACTTCCATACCACTGCAGGAAGTAAAATGACATGAAATCTCTACACTGCCATACAGGCGGTCTCTGTTCTCCCCTACTTGCCTTACAGTTACTCTGTTCTGTGGTGGACAGATGCCACTTGACATACACCAAAGTTCAAGTTAACAATTTATCCAAGGCTTGGTTTTCCACTTGAGTAGTACAGCTGCATGACCAAGAGTAAGCTTTTTCTTCTTTTAATGCATTTCTCATTTTAAACTGAGTCAAGATGACAGAGATATTAGGCACACTGTGTGCAGTCCGTTTCTAGCATTGGAGCCTATTTACAGTGCCTTCATTTTAGGGAAAATCTAAGGCCTGGTGATACTTAAGCACCTGATTACAGGTAGGCTGTTCACCGCCATGTGATTCTGTGATCGATATTTGCAAACTTTGCAGCCACTGCTAGCCAACTACGTTTTATCCCGCTTCTCCATGTTCCATGCACATAATACTGATAAACGGTATGCTGCAGAATGCTGATCATTCGGACGTCGTCCCTTCAACATCAGGCTACTTTAGACTGCAACAGAAAATAAGATGTATGAATTTCATTTCCAAGCTTCTGATGTGAAGCTTTTAGTTTTCTGTTAGTCCTGTGTAGAGAACTTCACTCAGTAATTCTGCTCCTATCTTGTTCAGGGATCCTGATCATCAGACATGACAGAGCAGCAATACACCTCTGACTACCCCATTCAGACGGTGCTGTAAAATAAAAGGGATTTGAAATGCATCCACTACACTGTCAGCCTCGTCCCTTCTAGCTTTTGTTCTTTTGATCTTCAAGTGTGCTCCTGAAATCCCCAGAGGCAGTGCTCCTGTGCCAGTGCCTTCATGAACTTCAGCAGGCAGACAAAGAGCCATTCGAGTGGCAAAAATCAAGGGCACTTCAGAGGGCTAGCACTCCCTCCCTGCCACAAACAGGCCCACCTCTCTCCGACATCAAGTCTTTCATTACCCTAATTCTACGCCTCCTTGGGAAACTAAATCCTGACTGTTACCTAAGCCCTTCTGAGAATCCCTTTTTAAGTCCAACTTACCCACTCAAAACAGAGAGACATAAATGAGAGTGTTTCATTTAACTGTTTCATATCAGAATTACAGAATCACAGGAGTTGGAAGGGAGATCAAGAGATCATCAAGTCCAATCCCCCCTCTAAAGCAGGTACCCTAACATTTTTGGCAAGGAAAGAATCACAGAATTGCAGGGGTTGGAAGGGAGCTCGATATCATCAAATCCAACCCCCTGCTAAAGCAGGTTCCCTACAGCAAGTCACACAGGTAGGCGTCCAGATGGGTCTTGAATATCTCCATAGAAGGAGACTCCACCACCTCTCTGGGCAGCCTGTTCCAGTGCTCTGTCACCATTACCATAAAGTTGTTCTTCTGCATGTTAGCAAGAACTTTCTGTGTTCATGTTTTAGGTCATTACTCCTCGTCCTATCACTACACACCACCAAGAAGAGCCTGGTCTCATCCATTTGCTTCCCACCTCCCTCCTTTACTTATTTACAAACATTTATCAAATCCCCTCTCAGTTTTCTTTTCCCCAGGCTGAGCAGACCCAGGTTACTCAGCCTTTCCTCCAATAGGAGATGCTCCAGGCCGTTCATCATCTTTATGGCCCTCCACTGAACTGCTTCAAGGAGATGCCTGTCTTTTTTGAACTGGGGAGCCCAGAACTGAACACAGTGCTCCAGCTGTGGCCTCCCCCAGGCAGCGCAGAGGGGAGGATCACTTCCCTCAACCTTCTGGCCACACTCTTTTCAATGCACCCCAGGATACCATTGGCCTTCCTGGCCACAAGGTCACACTGCCGGCTCACGGCCAACCTGTTGTCCACCAGGACTCCCAGGTCTTTCTCTGCAGTTACTTACCTGCGCCTTGGAAGAGGGTTCAAAAAGAGGGTGTGAACGTGATACATTGTGTAGAATAGATGAGCAGATAAGAGAAAGCCCAATACAAAAAGAATTGGAAAAAGAAATTCCAACAGCTTTTCAAGTGTTATTGAAAATATTTCTATCATTTTACCATAGACATTCATGCATTTGTTAGTTACAGCCTTACCTTTTTATTAATTGACATCACAGAATACATTCCTAGATTCACCTAAGTCATGCTAACAAGCAGTTATAAAAACAAAAATAGTAGCTGCTGGTAAAAATAAACAAACTGTATAATAATTCATTTGGGGAAATATTGTATGAAGAAAATAATGGCTTTTACTAGAAGATTTACTCAAAGAGTAGGCAATTAGAATAACTGGTGGTCATTTGGCCTAACCCTTGGCAACCAGGTCACTGCTGAAGATACTGAGCAATGCAGGCCCCAGCCCCGGCTCACCCTCCCTTGCAAAGCAGCCTGGATGGCACTGCTCCCCAGTCCCCACAGCTTTCCCACTCCACTGCCCAACACTGCAGTCCTCAAATATGGGCCTTACTAATAATATGGCTAGAAAGATGCTACTAAACTCCACATCAAAGCCTTTCCCAAAGCCAAGGTAAGCAACTTCCACTGGTCTGCCAGCAGTCACTGAGCCATTTGTCCCAGCTCAGACAGTTACCAGTTGGTCAGGTATGATTTGGTAGATTTGTTATGGCTGTTCCCATTCACCTTCTTATCATCCATTTGCTTGGGAATGGACTCAAGGTGGCCTTGTTAACTTCCTAGAGATCAGGGTCAGGTTCACCAGCTTGGAGATCCCCATATACACCTTTCGGACATAGTCAAAGTTGAGTGTGAAATTTGCCTTCCTAGTTAGAAGGTACTACCACTCCTAGGCATGTTTCAAAGATGACAGAAAGCATCTGTGCAGTAATGCTAGTCAACATTACAACTTTTGGGTGCCTCTCATCTGCTCTCACTATATTTGCATGTCTTATTTTCTTCAGCAGCCCATAACTTCATCTTCCTCCTGGGTAATGCTTTCCTTCTGCAAGCTCACTGGGCTGAGAGTTTCCCATACCTTGCCATAAAAAACAAATGAAGCATCAAAGCAGTGGAGCATCTTTTTCATAGCCCTCATCCGTAGGTCCTCGGCCCTAAGGGTCTGTGGGGGGATCTTAAATCTTAAGTCGCAAATATCTTTTTGAGAAGTCAACATTCAAAAGGGAAAGGAACGTGACAAGAAAAAAGTCATTTTTTAAAATCATCTGTAACAGTGCTCACCATGGCGGATTTCAGCTGTTTGATGACTGTAGTAAGAAAGATTCTGAAAAGAAGCCTTGCCCGTCAGCAAGCAGTTTAATTCAGTAAGTAGTGCCTTCTTTCACCAGCCCCTTCTGATTTAAAATAGCCCTTTACATTTTAACCACGTTACAGCTTTCCATATAAAACATACTCCAATAGAACCACAGTAGGTGGTTCTCATAGCATCACTGCCCTATAGTGGGAGAGGTTTCTAATGTACTGTGAAGGACAGTGTAACAGAAGCGTCTGTTGTTGTTGTTGTTGTTGTTGAAGAATCACAGAATGGCCTGGGTTGAAAAGGACCACAATGACCATCAAGTTTCAACCCCCCTGCTATGTGCAGGGTCGCCAAGAATCTCCCTCAACAACACAGCTACATCAGAAGGCTAATCAACCTTACTTCAATAATCTCGTTGAGGCCAGAAAATAATTCCAAGTGCCCAGATCACTCTTTTTCTACACTATTTGCATGGATGTGAAAAATTAGAAACTTCATCCAGTATTTCTGAACAAAGAGAAAGCTCTTTCCATCCGGAGACTGAGAATTAGGACTGGCGATAAACATGAGAAAAAAAATGATATAGCCATTTTCTATCATTCCACACGAAGCAATGAGCTACCAAAAGGTTTCATTAAATATTTTCATTTCAACACAACTTAGAAATTAAACTAATTTATCAGAGAGAGGTTCTGTCGCAATGACATATTTTATTTTATAATTCCATCTAGACTAAAAATAAACTCAATACAATGTTTTAGAAGATTACTGTACCTTGAGGGCACCCAGAAAAATACACAAAGTGGATTTTAAAGATACTTGGTACTGTTTCAAAATATCACGTCCATACATTTGAGGATGCAAAATGAAAAACGACTACATAAAATGAGCAATGAAAAAAACCAGCTTCGTGGAAACAGCTTCCAGCACAAGGATCCTAACTTCTGCACGTGCAACGACAGGACTGATATTTCAGCTCAGCTTAACAAAAGCAAAATCAGAAATCTCTGGTCTTCATTAATGCTAAGAGAAGTTATTTCCCTTTGAAACCACAGCTGAGCTTGGGCAGCTTCAGAGCAGTACCTACCTACCTTTAACGATACCGGACCGAAGAGCAAGCAGAGCGCACACACATGCAGAACCTCTTCAGTACTAGTACAAATGAAACCATACTGAAGGAGCTGACACGTAACTTGAATATACAAAAAAGTTTTAAAGTACGTAACAAAATTAGAAAGAAAGGCAAGCCCATCCCTTAGGAACACTTTCTCATTTTACAAATGCCAGAAAACATCTCAAGTTCACTCAAAAAGAACAGAACATTAACAGTAAATATGACACGTTGCGGTTATTTACTGAGTAATAAAAATTTTGAGATAGACTGTTATTATGGTTATATGCCTTTTCCCCTTTTAATGCTACGCAAAATGCTATATCCTAACTGGAGGCATCGTTAAGACAGTAGTTAATGGATTGTGAAGACAGTGCCTGTTTTCTCTAGTGATACAGTTGCAATAGGAAAGAAAGGCAAACGAGCATTTCCAACAGTGGATGTCTTCAAGATTAGTCTTCTGATTGTGCTATTGTTATAGGAAGTAAACTTTTTAACTTACTAACCATTATGATCATTTAAAGCCCAAAAGAGATCATTATGCTAACTGCTAATGTAAATACATCTGACTATATGGAGTCTTCCTTAAACTTCAAACGTTTCAGTGTGAGTTTTTCCCAAGGCAAAATTACTTTGCTTCCTTTCCTACTAGTCCGGAATGTTTGTGTAATAAACAATCTAACTGCACTTAACAACTTACCCTTACTTGACCAACGAAAGCATTGGCTTCCTCTTCCTGTACAGACAGGTTTTTAGGTAGAAACATATCAAAAACTGGCCCATTGTCATTTACATCCGTCACCACAATATTAACTGTAGCAGTTGAAGTCTGCAGAGAAAGATAAAATAATGAATGAACTAGCATCTAATTTACAATTTCACATATGACAACTGATCAGCAATTCTATTGCTATGCATTAGATCCATCCAGTATAGAATCACAGGTAAACAGGTGACCCATTTATTTCTGCATATTTTTTTGAAACAGGAGATGTTACTTATTTGAAGAGCTTATGTTTGGCTTAAAGGAAGAGAAAGGAAAAAAGCATCTCAGATATATTTTGCCTCATGTGATATTTTAAGAGTTTCAGGATCCTTAATTTAAGAATCCAAATTCAAGCAATTGGAGAGTGAAATCATTTGCACTGAGGTGAAGCACCTCAGTTTGAGCTTCATGAATTTAAACACTGTGGCACCAAAAAAAACATGCCTTTGTTTTATACCCTGTGTATGTAACTACAGAAGAGCTGCAGCTAATAACACGTTTCTGTGGCCTGTGACACAGGTTGCAAACAGAAGGAACGAGCAGTCATTGTCATTCACCAGGGAAAAGAGAAGCACTTATGGAAAGAAAACACAGTAAGATGGAAATATTACACCAGGAAATCATTACTATTGCAAGAACAGAGGAACACTAGCATAGACAGCGCAAGGATGCTCTGTACCCAAGAGCAAGACACACCAGCACCTGTCCTGCCCAGCAGAAGCCACGCTGCTGTGATGGAGCATTGGGTGGACATGCCATAGCTGATGCTATATCTTCTACCCACTGGGCTGCATCAAAATCTAAATATAATACAATCTAGAATAAAAACGTACTCTTGAATGTTTAATGTTGTTGAAGTTTTTTGTATTTCTACTCTTAATCCAAACATTGTTTCTTTTTCAAATCCTCATGTTGTGACTCGTTCCATCCTGAACCTCAGGTTTTCAGAGCAAGAGAGGCAGAACAACTGTTTCATCCTCATCAGCCTTAATTTTGCTGCGATGCGCAAAAGGCATGAGAAGAATGCTTACTGTTCATTTCTGTTTGCCAACGACAATACAAAGCAGATTTCCTTTTCCTAATCCAATCATCAGAGCTGGATGTAGAATGAGCTTGCAATGAAATGAAAGGATTTTTTAAATATGGTATTGTTTCAGGTAGCTGCTGTCCTCGAAGGAGGCACAACCTATTCCTAAACCCAAATTACTAAGTCTAATGCTACCATTTCAACACTCTTTAAAGGAACCCTGATAGCTCTGAAGCTCATTGGCATCTCCGGACTCTATCTGAAACATCTGCTGTTGTACCTCCTTCATGCTGAGCTACGGCTTCACAGGCCCATAAAAAAAAAACAAACAGAATTTCATCTCATTTTTATTACAGGGCATGTTCCTTGGTTTGCCACAGAGCAGCGTGTACATTGGCACTTGCAAAGGACAACTAATGTACTCAAAACCTACTCACTGTCTTAATAGTATGTGGTCATGCTTTCATTGCTGTGTCGCCAGTTCAATCTGATAGCTTACTCTCCGCAGGAGTGATCTGGGAGCAGGTCAATCTCCTTCACCTTCCAAATCCTCAGCGTTGGCAAGCAGCCCAGTCACAGGCATTGGAGTCAGCGGTCTTCTTCACATAGCTACAGATCCGGCTGTTGTGTTTGCACGGTGCCCTGTGTGCTACGCTGCAGTGCTACCTGTGCCAGCAGGCTGTTTTAGCAGTCCTCAGTAACAGCACAGCAAAGCACAAACCCCACAGAGACGCGAGTGGCACGAATAATAACCGTGCACAATGCAGCTCTTCCAGAAAAAGAGTTGTTCTCTAATTCCTTGTGCAATGGCAAATGCAGAAAACAGGGCTGTTCCGCAACACGCAACCTCCAGTAACTACATAGTGCATTATAAGTAACTGAGGATACTGTGAAATGAACAAACCAAAAAAGATGCTTTCAGGCTAGCTTCTTATATTGGCTTACGTTCGGTTGTTTGCTAATTGTTTCAGCAACTGCCATTCCCACGTTCAAGGTATATAAGGAAAATGTACTTTGCAATTCATGCATCACTGCCAACACAAAACACAATCCAGAATGTTTGCTCTGATGATGCACAATGTGCAGTGAAGGTAAATTAATCTTCCTAAGCTTACTCGATTCCACAGAATAGAGAGTAATAAAAACTCTTATATTTAATAAACTGAGACAAATATGGCACGGAAAATATTGGCTTAAGAAAGCACTTCTCATTTTGAAAAAATATTTCTTTTCCATTGCAGAGAATTGTAACAGCCTGTGTCTGATAATCTGTGGTATGTTCACTTCTGACAACACTGAATCAACCCACAGCAGCTCTGAGAACAGCTGCCAGAAGACACATTTGCATTCGATAGCTTCTGAAGCAAGTGCTGAAAGCAAAATTACTGTTGTGATTTACTTGCTGGTCTCATTTTTGTACTTGAGTGTGTGCTGTGGGGGTGCTCACAGACTTATTTCAGATCAACACAGCAACTTGTTATGAGGAACCCTTATAAGCCCTTTTCCTAAAGGACAATGCTATTCTAAATCCAAGCAACTCCCTACTCTGCTATTAATAGCATACCCCTGCAGTATTCCTTTGTCTCAAGCAAAAAAAGGGCACTTTTACTGAAGTAATCTTGAAACCCAATCATGATAATATCGGAAATAGACAACTTACTGAAATGTGGCCTAAGTCTAGAAGGGGTCATTTGAATAAGCACCAAAGCAGAGTCAGATTTCACACAGGACAAGAGGATGGAGACAGCAGGGAAGGTTAAGCCCTGCTTAATACAACTTGGATTTTAAGCAGAATTTTAAGATCCTCTTTAATATCTTTGTCAGTGACCTGGAGGAGCACGCACCGTCTCAAGTGATGGAAGCACAACGAGTCTCAAGTTTGCAGGTGACACCAGAGACAAAGCTCTTGCTTGTCTTTGCAACGCAGACAGACTGGGAATCTGGTCAGAGCACGCCCTGGGTAAGAACAGTAATAATCACACCTTTGATGCCTCTATATCCTGAGATAGAGTTTACCTGACACAGAAAATGAAGCTACCAGCCTGACTTCAGCATATGGAGGGTGAAAGGTTGGTTCCCTGAGTTATTCGATAGGTTATTCTGTGATGTAGAGTATGACATACTGAAGAAGAGGGATTCCAGGCCAGTCTTAACCCCCCAGGACAGAAAGAACTGTAAAAATGAAAGAGCTTAGCTTAGCTCTAGAAGAAAAAATGTCTGCAGCATTTCACAACAAAGAAGAGAAGGAGATAGGAAGAGAGAGATTTGAAACTGTTCCCAACTCTTCTGTTATCCACAGGTTTGGTATTTTTCCAACTGATTGCTTTTCTTAAGCTTTTCTTAAGCCCTTCCTTACCTGCTTGCCAGCACTGCATAGAGGATAGCTCCACTTACTGAGTCTCAAAGTTATACATAAACTAAAATAAGAAGTATCATTGCAAAGGAGTATTATTTTACTGAGATGCAAATTGGGAAAATTATTTTATAATATTAAATTTTAGGTTCACCCTAAGCTTCCACAGGAACTAAAATGAGACCTTGTAATAATACCATTTCACATATATCCTATTTTTTGTATTGGTCACAATTCAATGAGCTACTGAAAGAGGGTCAGTGCAGTGGCAGGATCACCAAGAGAAGCATTCACACTGAGATGCTTTAGTAGCAGCAATGCTCCTGTGTACACTGGTAACAACAAACTCTGAAAATGAGGAGGAAAAAAATGGGGAACACTCCAGAAGTTTTCTTTTTTTATCTAAATTCAGGAAACACTCCTCATCCCACTGATAAAATAATGCCAATCTTCTAGGGGAAGCAGCCGCCAGTTGGCTAACTCTATTTCCTTGAGATGCACAGAGAAGCTGTCCTGCCATTAACATCACAAACCATAGTAACCAGAAAATAATTGTTTTTTAAAAAACAACATTTTTATCTCCCCATTAGATGGCTCCAAAGTTTTGCTTAAGTTCTCTGCAAGCTGACATGCTGAAATAGCCTTTATTGAACAACTCGAATAAATTACAGTGTCTGATTCAAAACTGCAGCATGGAGCAACACTGGTAACATGACAATCATCTGTCCGATGTAAAAAGTCACCAGCAACACTGAAATCACACTGACTAAATAATTATTGCTTTAAAGTTAGGTTTAGGGCTAGCCACAAACTCTATGTCTGCTGTTGGAAGAGAAAATAACAAAGCACGTACACTGTGGGTCATACCCTTTGCAACAGCAGTCAAGGTAACTACCTTGCACGTCAGCCAGTGCAGGAGGGTGCCAGGGCACTGAATGCATGCTTTAGGGATAAGAAGTGTGCTGCAGAGAGGATAAATGTAAGCACACTGAGAAAAGGTCATTGTATTTTGTACGGAGCTTAGTTTCCCTTACTGATAGGGAAGCCTGTCATGGCTTGCCACCATTCTCAACTGCAAGTGGCTGTGGCTGCCTGAGATCACTCCCAGAGCCACCCAAACTGTGCTTCATTCTCCACACACCTACGGTAACTTCTGCTAAGGGCAGCCTAAAGCAGACAGAAATGAGGATGCTTCTCTCAAGTCATCACATTGCTATTCTTAAGTTGGTAATTAAGCGCCTTTAATTCTGCAAAGCCAGCTCTCTTGTCTCATTAGTGGGGGGAAAAAAGATAGCTATACCACACATCTCGGAGCCTCGGGATGCAAGAGATGTCTCTTTACTTACCACTTCTAATACTTCAGCACCAAATGCAGTACTTCAGAAGTGCTGCAATGTATCCAGAACCAACAACTCAGCTCCTATGGCCTGCATATGACAGACTAAACTTAAGGCAACACTTAGAATTACCAGCAACATGAAGCAGGATTTCTCTTGCGAAGTTTGTGAAAAATTAACAGAAAACGTGAAGAAATTATGTTTGAAAAAAATCAGCTCCAGCTAGCATCTTTTAATTCTCCCTCTACATTCTTCCTCATGCTTTACTGTTGATTACAGTATTCATTATGAAGGCAAATAGTACCTCAGATTTCTTACAGAATTCAGAACAGTTGCTGTGTTTTCCAGAGGATCCTAAAACGGACAGCAGAACAGAAGCCTCTCGAGAAGGAAGAGCTGCCCCTCTAAACATCACAACGTATGTTTCACTGCCACTGAAAGTCTTTGCACAAACGTGGGCTGTTCCCCGCAGTAACCACACAGAGATCTAAGTCACAACTGGTTCTGCCAATGGATACTCCTCATGCAAGTACCGAGACAATGCAGTTACAGAGATGGCTAAAAAACACCTAGAATTTTCTACAAAGTGTTTGTTGGATGTGGTTTGGAAAGCAGCTTCGAAGTTATTACCAGAAATCCATGCAGAGGAAAAAGTGCTACAGCTCTGTACCGGGCTCTTCCCATTTATTACCGAAGCAAACTGTGCTTACTTCTCTTTCATAATAACTGTAAGTCAAACGAGAGACCAGTGGCTGCAATTTATAGCTTTCTTAGGGCCAATAAAATAGTCCCTACCTATATAATTCTTCCCTAAGCAATAAATGCATCATTTACATAGCCTCCACAAATATCTTTTTGTCCTAAGTACACCAGACCCTGAGAAACGCTACAGATGATAAATTTGAAGATTTCACTTGTGACTTATTTGTATGCTGCCATTTAAATTAAGATTGGGAATTGCTGAGAGCATTCTTTGCCTTGGAGAGGAAGCATTCTCAGTTCTGATGTCAAGCAAGTTTATTAACTTAGACAAACTCTAAGACAAACGCTACCATCTCTAGATGTAACTAGTTTGCAAATAATAAGATCCGAGTTAAAGCCCAGGGCTTTATATGATTGAAATGAAGCTGCAAATAATGCTTCTGATCTACATAACAGGACTTATCAAAATTATGCAGGAGAACAACACATTATATCCAAAATAATAGCTACTCTTTACAAAGCAGGAGAAACAGCTGCTCAGATCTGAGGTTACTGGGAGCAATAAGGACCAGCATAAAGTACACGTGAATGGTATATCAGGCAAACTGCTGTGCTGTCCTTGTGCAGCGCTCCGGGAGAGTGGCAGCCTGAAGAATGACACTGCTATCAGGAGTCCAAACATTACTGGTAAAGGAGGATGGCAAAGCTAGAAAAAGGGATGGGTAAATATGCAGAAGTGGTTATGGCCTCGTTCACTGACCTGCCTGTGTGCACAGAACGTGTATAAACACAACAAACAACATCCACAAGGCCATGAGGAAGGGGACCATGCTGTTCTTTTGCAGTCTGCTCCTATCAGCAAGTTGCAAGCCCCAGTTACTGTCAGACCTTGTTTTCTTCCAGTGTAGGGTACGAGAACTTTACTAGTGGCATCTACTGACTCTCTACATGCCTCTCCAAGTTATACAGAAGAAATGCCTAGCTGGACTGTAAGAAGTTTAGGAGAGAGAATGGACTGAGGCTTCAAACAAGGCTGGAGCTTGTCAATAGTAACAGTGATGAAAAATGATCAGAAGCAGCCTGGGAAGAAGACAAACGCACAACAGAAAAGAAGAAATCCCTAAAGCAAACCCCTCTAAGCTAAGAACTCACACAGCCAAAGAGAAACCACAGAACTTCAATAGGCAAGGAAGAGAAACCCACATGCACTCAGGAAGCACCCCGACAAACGCATGGCACTGCTGGGACAGTCTCCAGCCACCGTCCGTGGAGTCCGAGCTCCAACCCTCTGTGTCGATTTGCAGAGCAGGAAGAGCACTGATCTGCTCCAAAGCACCTGAGAAGCATCTCGGTACCATTGGAATTAGGTATTACTGTTCCTATGGGATGAGCTACCAGCAGCTTATATCCCAAGCCGTGTGTCCACAGACTAAATGACTCACATGTAGAGCATTGTGTACACATCACCCAACATAGTTGAAGGGCGATGTGCAGATGACACTACATCTGTTATGCTGCATGGGGGGGATAAAGCTGTGGAAAACATGGGCTACATCTAAAATGTTGAAGATTCAGCATCTTAGCCTCAAAAAGATGAAGCTGTGGCATCTCCATCAATACCTTAAAACCATGAAACCAAACCTGACAACTTCCAAACAGAGGAGGAACACAGCGTGCTGTAGCCTTCAGCTGCAATTCTCCCAGCTTTTTTAGCGTGGGATTTTTATTTAACTGAAAGTGGAGATTTCACTGTTACTGGAACCTGATGCAGAACTCTATGACACCCTACAGTCTTTCAAAACAGAACTTCAATCAGCACAAAATCTCTGGTGGGAAACTGTCATTAATTTACTTCTTCACGAGGATTATCTAAATCACCCCTTCCCTGTCAGCATTTGAAATGAAAGCCTTTATGGGGAATATCACCCATGTAAGGGAAGCAGACAACGGGTAGAAACACTTGAAGTCTGGGAGCCTCCTAAATCTCACTTTAATATATGACAGCTGGTGTGAAGAAAGCAAGGTCATGGCCAGAGAAAGCCCTTCTCTCCTGAAGAGGAAGTCTTGCTAGGCACCTTCCTCACTTCTAAATGGAATATTACACAACGGATAAAGAAAAAGTTAAGGCTTTCTGATATGAAGCATGTAACTTGTCAGGAAAACAGTGATTTTTCTTTAGCCACCATTTATATAGATAACATTAACATCATTTAAAGTGAAGTTCTTTGGGGGAAGGAAGCACAGTATTGTTCCCTCTCATGAATTTATGAAATATTAATTTCCACTACACCAAAAAATCACACTGAATGTGCCACATCAAGGCAATTCTGAAGTTCTACAGTACAGCCTCTTTTATTTTTCCGGTCCCATTTTACTGATTACAGAAAGGTCAGCTAAGCAGAAACCTTGACCAGACCTTTTAAAATACAAACCTTTGCACATATAAAATGTCTTCAGTGAGTATTTACTTTAAGACCTGCGCACCCTTTATTCTTAACGGATAAGGGAACTGGTATGAAGCAGATACAGATAATACTTACAGCACTAACAGAAAATTTACTGTAATTAATTAACTCCCTGAATGCAATTCAAGTGGTAAATCCTGGCCTAAATTACCTTGATCGAATGCTACCTGTTGGTTCCAGGCAATGTAATTAATCCAAATGTCATGGGAGATGGATGCTCTAAGTAATTAGCGATCCTCTTCGATGACTGAAATATCAAAGTGCAGCTTTCATGAAATACACACTGCACTGAAATAAGACTACTTATGTTTCCCTCGGTGACTAAATGCCCACCTGAAATGTTGCACTGCTCTGACCAAGGAAAAGAAGAAAGGTAGAACAGTGCTTGGTGTCCGTGCCTACACCAGAGTGCTCCACAGCCCTGGCAGCAGACTATTAGCATAAGCTGCTCTACCACATCTTTGCCTAGCATCTAGGACACAGCAAATTTTTATTCCATTTTCATTAACAACAGCCTGCGGCAACGATTTAACTACACCACTAAGTGTGCAAACAGTTTTCAATGGTTGGTCTTTCAGATGGCACTGCTGTGGCCAAGAGGCTACCTTGACTGTCTAGGAGCACTATGCTTCTGCATGCTGTAGCCAGCAGCATGTTCTTAAAGTTTCTCAGTTCTAAGCCTCACCAATCTGATTAAAGCTCCTGTAGGGACTACAGTGCAAACCCACGGATGTTTTAGCCACACCTGGAAGTTCAATATTATGGCACTTGACTAATTAATCGGTGCCAGATACTCAGAACCACATACTCAAAACACAAAGACTTTTTCTAAAAAGCCAATTCAACAACTTGGAAAGAAAAGATGGACAACAAGTTTTTCCAGACTTCCAAAATAGATGATGGCGAGTATTTCCATGGCTGGTCATTTGTTTAAATTCTGCTTAAATCATAGAGTACACAGTAAAACAATAGTGGAGCTTCCTGTATTATATACAAATGAGTCAACACACATGCTCATCCGAGCCAAAAATAAAGAGCAGGGAAAACTTTCTTTCTTCACCCACAAGTCCTGCATACATTTTATTTCCAGCTACTCCATGCAATGTGAAGACATAAATTCTTGCCTTCAATTCCCATCCAAACACACCACAGATTGGTAAAATTGTTTGAGCTTAACATTCTTTTCATTCACCTGTCATTCTTCTGCCCATCTACAACTTTGCCCTACAGCTAAGGAAAAAAAAAAAGTATTTTTCTGACTACTCAGCTAATGCATCCTTAATTGTTTGTCAGATTGTAGTGTTAATGGTGAGAGGTGGCAGGCTGTGGTATTCCAAGGTCAGAGAAAAACCACCAGCCTGTTAATGCTCTACCTTATCAATCAGAGCAACAATAACTCAGGAAACACAGCCCAGCATTTTAAGCAATCCAGAGCGTTATAAGGCATGTAAAGTGATGAAATGGTGTCAGCCAGGCCACACAGCTAAATGGAAAGTCATCTTGCTTCGTGGAGGCGTAAGTAATTTTGATGGAACAAGCAGTCCCTAGAAGTCAGAAGGTGGTCTGTGAGGACAGGACTGTCACCAAACAACGTTAAACAGCTAAATAAACCTTGGGGCTCAGAACCTCAGAAACCTCAGCTACTTAGCGTTGTAACAACATGGTTAAAAGTCTCTTAGAACCTTTATTAATGGGGTAGAAAAAGAATCAGTGAAAAAAAAAAGATTAAAACACCAGAACTGTACGGTGTGCAAAGCAGGGTCTTTTTCCAGTGCAGAACTGCATTCAGACAGACTTCACAGATGGCAAGAGGAAGAGTTAGACTGGAGAATGTGGAGGTCAAACAGTAAACTGAAACCAGTTCTTCAATCAGTGATCATTTCCCTGTAGGCATTAATTGGAATTTTCAATACAGAGGATCTTGATGACAAGCTGCAGGTGAATTAGTCTGGAGAGCACGAGTTCTGTAATTAGAGGAATCTTTTTCCTAAGGAGACACCATGGTTTTTATGCTTTAAACTAAATAAGGAGAAAAGGTCCTCCAAGAAATTTCACTGACATGTAAGCAGGCATCAACACTGTTAGTGAGAACAGTCTGCCATGTCGTCAATTTGCAAATTTACATGAATGCCCTGACCTGGGAGGACCTGCCTAATAGGTAGGCAGAGCTCAGAGCTGGAGAGAATCCAGCAGAGAGCTATAAATACGACGTGGGACTGGAGCATCTCCCTTATGAGGGAAGGCTGAGAGCCCTGAGGCTGTTCAGCCTGGAGAACAGAAGACTGAGAGGGGACCTTATCAATGTTTATCAATATCTAATTGGTGGGAGTCAAGTGGATGGGGCCAGGCCCTTCAGTGGTGTCGAGAAACAGAATGAGAGGCAAAGAACACCAACTCAACACAGGAAGTTCCATCTGAAGATGAGGAAAAACTACTGTTGAAGGTGGCAGAGCCCTGGAATAAGCTGTCCAGAGAGGTTGTAGTGTCTCCTTCTCTGGAGATATTCAAAACCCACCTGGACAATTTCCTGAATAATCTACTGTAGGGAACCTGCTATAGCAGGGGGTTGGACTAGATGCTGGAGATCAAACACTTCTGCAGAGACACAAGGAAACCTTGCAAATTAGTCCAACACGCTGCTGCCTGGCATTGAAAAAAACACGGATTTAATTGGCTGAACTGCCCTATTTCAACTGTTTATTAATCAAGAATGGAGGGGCTTTTACAGCTTCATTTTTGGTACTGGCCTGGTGGGTGGCAAGTCCTGCTAACTGCTCGTCCTTTTGTGTAGTGTCAGCAGAATCGCAGTATGCAAGAGAAATTAAGCCAGTCTGTAAAGTAAGCCATATTGCAGGACAGTTTTAAGAGTATAACTGTCCCTGCCACCAACAGAAAGAATCTTAAAAAAAGGAAACAGCTACAGCTTAAGTAAGAGACCCCAAACCAAGCAGCAGAAAAGAGACCACACGAGCTAAAAGAGTGCAGCCGTATTACACTGTAAGAGCAACTAACACACATACTGTGCAGATACAAAAGTAATAAAAACAAAGCAAATAAAACCTATATGGTATTGAGGGAGGAAAGCAGATAAGGAGATAGCAGGGAAGTGAACACAACACAGCTCTGTGTGCCAACAACACACAGTACCCAAGAGTTCAGTGACCCACTGCTGCTTTGCTCAGCCTCCTGCTTGTCAGATGGCTGCTTGACTGGCTAAGAACTTATGCTTTTTGAGAAACTATGAGCTTTATGCTAGCACTGAGAAATCACTAATATCTTCCACTGATGTCTTAACACTTCTTCGGGTGGTAACTATTACGGAACCCCAAACCCTGCCTTCTCTGGCCTTCAGTAGCCTTTCTGAGCATGGAACGGTATTTCAGCAGCATAACCTAGCCCAGAACCAAAAGCATTTTTTTTTATTTACATCATCACATTTCACAGCTGGAAGTTTAAGATGAAAGCAAATGAACTCACAGCTATTGAGACCATTCCTGATAATAGCTCACAAGCAAAAAAACCAAAAACATTAGGATGAAGTACTGAAGAGAGCTGTAGCCAGCTTTTTAATAGAAAAAGAGCAGGCTGTGTTATGGTTACTCCATATCAATATTGAAAAATATAATGGCTCTAAGAACTTTATAAATACTTTGAGGAAAAAGAATCTGAGCAACTACTGAGCAGGCAGGCAAATCTTTGTAAATGGAAGTAGCTAAAGTAGGGAGAAGCAACATGCCAAAGAAATAACACACAAGACTTTCCTTCTACAGCAGTCAAGGCAGGGTGAACAAGGGTCCATGCACAGGAGATTTCTCGATGGCTTCTGAACAAACTGGCAAAGATTTTTCTGTTTCAATGTTAAAGCTGAACACGGGCTTCTGGAATAGCCCAGGTAACACAGATGTATTATTTTACATCTTTCCCGTAAAGAGCAATTTTAAGGTCACTTACTTAGAGACTTCTCCACCTATGCTATTATTCCATGACATGAGCCCATAGGAGAATGGCTGCACTGCATTTATCTTGCATGACCTCGCTACAGTACATTCCCCATGCTGACATTGCTGCAGACTTATAGATACTCCAAGTGGACTATTTCAAGTATCAGGCTACATACTGTAACAGCCCATTTCTTAATCTTTCAGAGGAAACTCACCCCATCTGGTCTGCCATCCGAGGCTGTAACGATCAGAATATAACGATCAGTGCTTTCTCTGTCCAAGGGCTTTCCTAAGGCTAGCAGTCCAGAACTAGTAACAAAACAGAAACATGAAACATTATCAAAATGACAATTTTTAAATTCCTGTGAGCACTTCTGTTCCACTGCTTTGCATTACACGACTTTTTCTCCTTGAGCAAGTTAATAAGCTTTTAAGGCTTTATTACAACTGAAAGCATGCTTTGTATAGGTAAAAGCTAATAAAAATGATGAGCAAATTTTTTTTTGCTTTCTGCTTCAATACAGGTGTAATTCAGGACTAAAATAGCAACACAGTCATATACAGGATTACAGATAGATAGTCCTACAAAGGGCTCAAATTTGTTAGGAAGCCGCAGTGCTATAATAAATGAGAGAGAACCAAAGGCAGTCCATCAATCACAGAGGAGTCCCAATATCACTGACAGGATTACAGCACTAAACTTTGGGAATACGACATGGATGGTTAATAGACATGAATCTCCTTAGAGTTTTATAGTGAAAGGCTACTTACTTGCACGTTGCATAACTGCAATAAAGTGCTGCTATGAGCTAGTGCTCTTTCAGTGCAAGCACAAGATTTACTATATACCCTAATAATCAAGTATTAACACAGGCATGGATGTTGTGGAGAATAAATCATGATATTATTACTATTGATGCTCATTTATGAAGAGAAAATGATAGAAGGCAATTTGGAGGCCATGAATAGGTATGGGGCAGTACAGATGCAGCCTCTAGAGCGGGAGTTGAGGTACAGAACGACATGAGATGCCCTGGGTTACAAGCAATTCACCAGTGGTCAGCTACTGATACACAGATCCAGGGGCTGCACAAAATCAGTCTGGAGTCACAAAGAGAATAAGCAAGCATCTGAATGTGTAAAACACACCATATATATTAAGTTCAGGTCTAAGCCAGATTTCCACAGAGACGGGGGAAAAGATGTGTAGTACAGATCACGTTATCAAACAAAAAAATTATTATCCTAGAGTGAGTAGGAAGAAACCATGAACTTCCTTCTCCTCCCGGGGCAGGACTTTAGATGCTGAAGACTCAGCATATAACCTTGTTCTAGAAGAGTAAACGCAACTCCAGGGAAATTGACAGATACTGAAAGTTTGGGTATACATTTACACATCTTTATATATATATGAATAGGTGTAAAATATTATGTGAATCTATGTGTGTAAAACACTAAACCTATTCTAGCAATTCTCTTATTTTCAGGTGTTTTTGCAAAACTATTAGCCATAATAATAAACCCATCATACTTCAGTATTTTGTCAAGAAACACCACAATAAAACATGAACAGAATAGTTTTTCTTAGGAAAGTAACAGTGAAAACAAAGAACACCATAACACACTTAGACATAAAGTATTAATTCACAAAAGAACCAAAAGTGAATTGGGACTAAAATACTGACCACAGATACTTCTTTACTAACACTGACCTATAGCTGTATGCATCTGTGTCAGTTCTGGCAATATTTTTGCACTATCCTATGCTGCCTTATCAGTCTTCTCCTTTCTACCACTTGAGCAGCAGCTGATTTACACAGACTCCTGAGTTTAAATCATGGATTCGGAAGTACTTGCATTCATTTAACATCCCAGCTTTCTCTTTCATGAAACGTAACAGGGCACTGAATCAGTACAGGTTGTGATAAAGCTGTTTTACCAGAGGAAAAAACTAAACCATTACATGTTCCTCTGACTGATTTCTAGATAAAGGAGATAGAGTAGATAGATGTACCACTGACAACATTCACTATCTATGCTGCTAGGTGGGCAACTACAAAGTGAATAACTGAAATGCTCCATGATGCAAGAAAATAATCCAGAGGAGAAAAAAGGAGAGGATATAGAGTCATGCTCATGATCACTGCTTTGGCCTTGAAGTACCTAAAAATGCATCAATCTTTATGTAAAAACATCTCAAGTAGCCTTCATAAGCCAATCAGAAACTGCAAGCTTCAATATTAATCCTACTTTAACCTTCCCTCTAGGCATTTCAGCATTTACAAGAAAATGTGTGAACGATTGAAGAAAACTTTGTACACATCTTTTGCAGGACAAGACATGTAAGGATAACAGAAAGGAGAAAACACTTTGAAGAACTCTGCTTTTTGCCAAAAGGCAACAAGAGATCAAAAGGTGAGGAGACTGCTGAAACCCTGCAAGCACCGTGATGTTCAGACATGCACACAGAGGGACGTGAGGCTGGGGGCTCTGTGGGTCAGGTTGCTCATGAGAGGCTCTGGAGGCTGTGTGGCATTGAGCAGGAGTGCCAAAGTCCCTCCCTTACTGTCCCTGTAAGGACAGGTGACACGGGTTGAGGTGGTGAGGCCTATGGGCGCCCTCAGGGCCTCGCACCTGCAACACTGACCACAGATGTGTGCTGTGTCCACAGTCTTCAGAGAGCACATCGGTGTTTTGTTATCTGTTTTCAGACTCAATTCATGGCTGTGAATTCATATACCATCTTTAACAGCTTGACTTCTGCCTGTCTCCACACTGTTTACATCCAAAGCTGGACAACAGAGGAGGTATCAAGGACTCAGTCTCTAGATCACTCTCAACAGAGTGGGTTTGGCAGGCCACCCATAGATGCCCAGAACTTGTGCATTTCATTTTTAAAACAACCTCTTCGGGGTGAAGAACTATTGGGATTTTGACAATGCAAAGCAAAAAGTGCTGTGCTGAACAAAAACTACACAGAACAGCTACCTGCTGAGTAACTGGCTCTTGGAGCATCTCTACTTAAGCGAGGTGCACTCTCCATTACTCAAGTTGCAGAAGTCACAGAGGCTTGGGTTGGAAGGGATCTTAACGATCATCAAATTCCAATCTCCCCTGCCACAGGCAGGGCCTCCAACCTCAAGATCTGGTACTAGACCAGGTTGCCCAGAGCCCCATCCAAGCTGGTCTTGAACACTTCCAGGGACAGAGCATCTACAACTTCTCTGGGCAGCCTGTTCCAGCACCTCACCACTCTCTCTGTAAAGAACTTCCCCCTGACATCCAAGCTAAACCTTCCCTCCTTGAGCTTAAAACCATTTCCCCTTGACCTATCACTGTCTCCCCTGTAAAAAGGTGATTCCTTTCTTGTTTACAATCCCCTTTTAAATACTGGAAGGTTGCAATGAGGTCTCCAAATTACTCAGAATATAAGGACCCGTTCAATCTCTCCCTTACACCAAACTAGCAGAGTTTTTACTATTATACCCATGCTGCAAGCAAGTAAGCCTCAGTTTATGTCTGTCCCACCACCTACCACAGGGTGTCAGCTCACCATCCTCCATTCTTCCTGCAAACAAGACAGTTACTCTGGAACATAAATAATAGTTGCCTGTATCAAATCAAGGAGATGAGGCAGATGCAGGCCTACATGGTGCTTTGTTATGTCCTGAAGTACTCTCTCTTCCCCACACTAAATTGGTATTCAATTTAAGGAAGAAGAGGTTATAAAACAACGCTCAAAAGACTTTCCACCACAGACCAACATTCTTGAAGGTGGGAATCTAGAGCAAGAAAACGTACCTCTCATTAGTCAAGAGCTGACAAGTGTAAAGGTTTTTAATTAATCCCTGGTCACTCTTCTAAATAGAAAATTTCCACCTGAATAGGCTTTACCTACTACAGTGTTTAAAATAAATAAATAGTCCCTTGTGAAAAATTCCTGAGTACAGTAGCATTCATAGAGCTCTCATTAGTGTCCAAGGACACAAAAGAAAAGCTGAATACGTCTGATTGCAAGTCTTTTGTTTTGCTCTCAGCCCATATACTTATTTGACTGGAAAGTTACAGGTCTATATTCTAAGGCTTTTCCACTTACCTTTGAGAGAGATTAAAAACTTGTTGCGGATCTCCATTCTCAATGAGGTATCTTATAGGGTCACCCTCTCTATCAAAAGCCTTCAGGAAAAGAAGAAGAAAAAATTAAGTCAGTTACAAAGCTTTTCATTCTTCCCTTCCATTTATTAACTGAAAAATTAACTCCTGAAGTTCCACTGAAGTTCTCTACAGGAATGACGCTGATCGACTTCTAAGGCAATACTGCCAATTACAGATAAGCTGCTTACGATCAAGCTGTAGCACATCAGAATTCTTATCCTACAGAGGAACAACAGTATCCTAAAGACAAACTTCTAAATCATTACTACATGTGAGCACACAGCAATGCAACATGAATCTCAAGCTTTATTCAGTTACTTTTGTGCAACTACAGACCAAAAAACCCAATTCTTTTGTTTTCTTCATTCCAGCTTCTTGTTCCCATTTCTTATCCAGATTAAGTTTACCAGAATCCCAGTCCTTTTGCTTATGTTCCACTAAGAAGCGTGGGTGTATCAGTATTCACCCTACACCTTGATTTGTTTCTTGAGAGATGAAAATCAGGATAAGAACTTAGAAAAGAGCCTTTAACAGCATCAAAGCAAGTCTGCTCCATTTACTAGATGGCAAAACAACTTCTCCAAAGTTGAGTAAACTACTTGTGAAGATAAGCTTTGGCTAACCTGTTTCCAAAAATCAACATGAATATTTCACAAAATTGTTTGTCAGGCTTACACACACCATTTTCCACCAAAGACTATTAGGTGCTTTCCAGAGAAAATACCATTTACTGACCTGCATCACAGTTACAAACATCCAGCATTCAAAATACAAAGTGACAGGAAAAACAATAAAAATACTGCTTTGAGTATTTTTGAATATTGCAATGAGTATTGCAAGAAGGCCGACAAACAAGTTCAAAAAAGGGCATACAGAATTTAAAGAAGACACGTCAAAAGTGAAAAAGAAGGTAAGAAGAGAAAGTATTTTGGTGTTTCTCATCTTTCAACAGTCATTTTCTTTCTTATCTAGTTTTCTGTAGGCATTTGCTGTAGACCACAGTCAAGGACTGTGTACTTTTGGCCTAACCACCAAAAAACAGTTCTTAAGGTAAAAAAAAAAAAAACACCATGAAAATAAACAAACAGAACAGAATCAACAAAACAGAATCAATAAAAAGTTTAGGAGGAAGTTTTTCACCCAGAGGGTGGTGATGCACTGGAACAGGTTGCCCAAGGAGGTTGTGGATGTCCCACCCCTGGAGGCATTCAAGGCCAGGCTGGATGTGGCTCTGGGCAGCCTGGTCTGGTGGTTGGCGACCCTGCACATAGCAGGGGGGTTGGAACTGGATGATCATTGCGGTCCTTTTCAACCCAGGCTATTCTATGATTCTATGAAAACCTCCCAGCCTAACTCCCCATCCACAAAGAATAATGTTCAAGTTAAAGGAAATCAGAGAAGTGTGGAACCACGTCACGAAGTAAAAGCAGGAAGGATGATGCTGAGCAGGTCCAAGGGCTAACACTTTGCATCCCAGCTGCAATCAAGCAGGTAACAAAATTAACTGTGGCAGCAAAGGGGTAAAATTTCAAATTAGAATAGGGGAACAACACAGCGCATATGTACATAAACAGAGCTTCTTCAAATCATCTGCTGAAATTACAGCCTGATGAAATTCATCCTAGTGTATAAAAACATGGGCTGAAGCAATCTCAAAGCCATTAGTAGTTTTCTTTGAAAACTCACAGAGGACATACGTGCTGAAGGGCAAACATGAGCTACATCTTTCACCAAGGAAAGAGGCAGGAAATCACACTGCAGACAGGTAGAGCTCAATTCCCAGAAACAACAAATAATCAAATTATCTGTAAGTACCTAAGATGACAAAACGGAGATGGATAATAGCAAGGCTAAATTTCTCGAGAACAAAAGATGTCAGAGCAATCTAATTTTCTTCGTAACGGGACAACAAGTTGTGTGAGTAGGGGAAAAACGAGGGATGTAAAAATGCATCCTCGCCAGAGTAGGGCTTTTCACGCTGCCTTATGTGACATTGTCACAAACAAGTTATGAAAATATTATGACCACATGGAAGGTGGTATTAAGCTGCAATTAAACTGGTTATAAATTAAGGTTCAGACAGCATCAGACAGCATTTAGTATTGCAAAGGAGCATATACTTCTTCCAATACTGATCCACGTTCTCATTAATGCCATCAGTGGTAGTACAGGGAATTGGTTTATGCGATCCATAGGCAGCACCATGAGACAGGAGGTACCAGTCCATTACATAGCGTCAGCAGAATTCTGATGACCTTACACTGAAGTCAGGAAGGGACAAGATTTTGCTTGGTAAAAACAAGGAAAAAAAACCTATTCATCAAGAGTATGAAAGCTCAGAAGGATAAGATGTAGAAAATGTGATCAGAGAGCACCTATGAGGACAACGGTAGATCCTGAATCACTGGAATCACAGTGCTGCTTCTGCCTTTAGTGTTCCTTTCCATACTTTCCTAGCACGGTTTTCTCTTGACCTTACCTCCAGAGGATCTGCCCTCAACTCACATATAAGAATCACTCAGAGGTTCATTTGTGGTCTACACTCATTTGTAACAAGACTGGAGTCACTCAGAAAGACACTCGGCAATAAAAGACTGCAAATAACAGCAAGTTATTACGTATGTAAGAAAAGGATTAAAAATCTGCAGTTCAGAAGAAAACAACATCCTACATCTACTGTTTCTAGGTCAGTCAAACAGTGGCTTCATACATAGTACATGTCACTTCTTTGTTTGGCACCACACCTGGGCCACCATAACAGTCCTACTTCTGTACTGCAGACTCTCAGAAAGATGAGATTTGCATATTTTAATTAATGTCTGGTAAAATGCAAAGCAATAAAGCCTCCGAGGCATGCAATAAACTCAGGTTTATTTACAAATTAATACAGAGAAGATCATTTAATACCGCATTACTTAATCTCAACTGCCGTTAATTAAAGCACCAATCACAACCAACAGGGTATATTATAAAATAAATAACACACGCACAAGAAATAATGTTAACCTTCCTTCATCAACATTACTATATCAGTAAGACCACTCACGAAATTAAAAGTCATCATGAAAATTAATACGTGATGCCTGTAAAATGTTTGGGAGCTGGTAATATTACCCCCTTAGAGGCCACATCCCGAGCTAGTGTTAATATTCCACAAAAAATACAAGATGACTGATGGACAGCCTCACCTGGAAAAGACAGCAGAAGATTTTGAAAGCTTAAATACTAAGCCTATGAATGTTTAAAATGTCCTGGCCAATTTTATGCAGGAAATAAAAAAGGAGAAAGACAGAAATATACTCCACACAATAGAAGTCCTTTAATACAGATGAGCATATTAATGCAGAATGAGGAAGCTGAGCTAGCTCTATAAAGACAGAGCATCTGCTGTCAATATCCAGGACCATCAGTCCTGAAAGAGAAACTGAATTTGACAAACCCTGAAGAGATAAAGCTACACACAGTTGTCGTTTAAAAATTAAGTATTTTTCATAAACAAAAAGCATACAACTGAACTCAATTCAGGCATACTGCACTGGCAATAAGATAAATCTACATCGCAGTAACAATAACCAAAAGACAGCATTTTCTGTGTAATTTCAAGGCTCTTAAAACTGATGTATTTCACTCTTTCCCAAACAGGGTAATTGGTCCCTTCTGGCCATGTAGCAAGAGAACAGCCACTGCTCTATCACCAGCATCCTGGCTGGGCCCTGGCCATCTCCCAGGCTTACTCAGCATACCTTACACCAAAGTTCATTAGAAAACAGTATCGAGGCAGAACACCTGGGGGTAAGTTAAGCATTAACGAAGACAGATTATCCCAACAATGTGCTTCACTTTCTAACCACATCGGAACCACACAAAATCCTGAAACACTAAAAACTGCAGAGGCTTTTCTGCCTCTGAAGACTACTCATGTCTTTGGCCACACATTCTAACACCTGCCAAATAAACAGAAGTGTCTCTGCTTATCAGCGTGCTCCTGGTTCTCCTTTTTCCTTGTTGTTTCCAAAAGCAAGCAGCTCCCCACCAGCGTGGAGAAGGCTCCTGAGCAGCATGCCTCTCCAGTTCTGAACTCACATTAAAGGTGCGCCAGCAGCTAATTTTCAGTATTGAGCGAAACGAGTCATCACCCCTCAGCACAGGTGAAATCAGCTTAGCCATCCATAGTCATCTTAAACTTCCATCAGTTTTCAGCAGGCCAGTGAAACTTATGCAATCACCTGCACCAGTGACTCAAAGTTCCTTTATTTCACAGCCTTTGGGCCAAATCATTTATTTTCTCTGTATTTACTGAATGTGTACAGTATCCAGAGCCAAACTCCTCAGCTGATATGGACTGATGCTAATGCCACCAAGTTCAGCAGACTTCAATAGAGCTACACTGACCTAAAGCAGATACTGCTCCATATGGTTCTGCTTAGCTCAGGTATCTCCAGTCATCTTCCTCTGACTGGCTTTGTATAAAGTCTGAATGTGGCGAGAGGGAGAGAGAAAGCCAAGCTCAGGAGAGCATGCTGCACTGAGTTTATTGCTTTAGACTTGAGACCATAATTATTTCATGATAATATTTACGTCCTGGTCCCCAGAAAACACACTGAAAGAATGGTAATTTATCTGTCTACTTTGCACAGCTGGCTTTCAAGACGGCAGCACAAAGCACAAAAGCTTGGGGAACAGTAAATAAGGCAGCAAAACCTGATACATTAACCGTGCAGCACCACACAGAGAAACAACGTGGGTCTGCAAAACCGGTTAATGCAGCATTATTTATAAACAATACTGGATTAATGTGTTTTCACTGCTTCCACCTGCAGAGCTATTTTGGGCGGGGTACTTGCTCAGAATAGAGATGTTTGCAGAAGGAGGCAGCGAGACCTGCCTTTTGTCAGCCTGTAGCAGCAGCTGTTAAACGCACTAAGGGGTAGTAAGCACCTTTGGATGCTTTTTAAAGAATACCAGGCTAAAGAAGGCTAAGCGCCAAAAATCTTCCTGAAATTCAATGGGAATGAGGTGCAGAAGTCCCCGAATTCTTCTGATGTGCTGGCAAACATATATGGGGATTCTAACACACGAGAAACGCAGTTTGTTCAAGTTTTAAGGCATTCTTAATCATAGACCTCATCCCATGTGCAGCCTGGAGTGCCTTTTAGCACATTTAGTGCCATCAGTTTCCTATATGGTACGTGTAAAAGGGGCTATTTATTACAAATAAACATTCTCCCTATTACCCATCCTTCCCCACTACATCCAAGGACTGAATTCTGCATGGCACGGACACAAACAGAAGGAACGTGGTGAAGGCTTACAGGGAAGCTTCTGTACCTGCAGGTTTAACAAAATCGCTCCAGTCCTCATGGCCTCACTGACTTCCAGGCTGTACATCAGCTGCGGGAAGCGGGGAGGGCTCTGGTTGTTGGGTGGAAGGACCTCGATATAAACTGTAGTAATAGAGCTCCTGCAATGAGACAAAAAAAAAAAGCAAGTCAAAGTCAGTACATCAGCAAACACAAGGCAACCAACGTCTGTCTTATTCTTTGTGTGTTCTGCAAGTCTAACAATCTCCCACTGCTCCTTTAAAAGCTCCAGGACATATCTTTTCATTCCCCATCGGTAGGAAAAAGGGCTGTAACATTAACAGAGGGAAAGCTAAACAACGTTGTTTAAAAACAAAACTATAACATGTTGCTGCATTCACCATGTAAAAAGAAACCACGTAATCCCTTGGTCCCCTAGAAGAGGATGACAAGTCCTGTGATGATAACTCCTTCAGCTAAGCACAACATCTCCCTGTAGCATCCCTGTCATGGTACTGCTTGCTTCCTCTCTTTGTAAGGGGGGGAACTGAAAGCACTGTTGGAGAGGTAATGCTGGGAGAAGGCTGATGTACACAAGCAGGCTGCATCAGCGCTGTGGTTTACATGCATAAATCAGGTGAGTTAGCCACAGCAATACAGGAGGCTTCAATGTCACTGAGGAGACGTGGCAAACCCAGACTGCATTGAGCCACTAACACCAATGTAACACAAAACACATGCCAGGTGGCAAGCTGAAAGCTCTTGTGGGAACCTTGAGACCCACTACAGACCTCGCACAACTATACTGCAGACATTCTTGATAATCAACAGCTCCGAAGTAAGAGATGAAGCTAGGAATCTCCCATAAATTTCAAGGAAGATTTGGCTGAAAGGGACCTTTCTTCTCCCCCGTCTTCCAGCAGCAAGATGACAGGCTGCTGGGTGGGGTGTTCAGCTGGCAGCAGGGGCTGAGGTGCTCTAAGGAGACCACAGGGCTGCCCCTGTTGCCTCTAGGAGGCCCTGAGAGGTTCTGGAAGGTTTCCTAAGTGGCCATCCAGCAGCTGGACATGTCAACCCAGCACCTGCATCTCAACAATACATCACACAGCAATGAGCCCTCAAGGTTTAACAGTGCCATGCCACAATGCCTTCCCAAAGTTGCATCAGTGCCCAGCAACCCTGTTACAGCCCCAGGCAATCCTGAGCTTCTTGTGCACAGAGGTGCTGCAGTGCCTAACCACAGCCCAGTGTTTCTGGGGCATGTGTTGGGTTCACTTGCTTCTACTAATACAGGGGATGAGAAATCTTGCTGCTTTGTTCCTAACAGCCAGCTCTGTATTTGATGTAATCACACTCCAAACAAGTATGTAACTTGCACTGAAATGCACCAGCGAATTACAAAACCTCAACATCCATCGTATCAGGCAGGATTTAAGAAGCTGAATTTGCAAACTAGTGGCTCAATGGACATAAACATTCAGTGGAAGATGGACACTTACAACTACAGTTGATTACTCAGCGTAGACTACCTTGTTATAAATGACAGTCACTATCTAAAATTCCCTGCCTCCTTGTCTACGACACTTCATCATATCCCACTAATCTTTCTGAACCAATATACCTCATTTACACTCTTGGAATTTACACTGTTATGGAAAAAGAAAAGGGGCAGAGATGACAACTAACAACTGCAGTTGAACGCTGCAAGAACAGGTGAATACCCTGAAAAAAAAGCACAGGGAAGAGGAACTGAAAAATGCTCAGAGAATCACAGAAAAGCAAGGAAATGGAGGTTTTATGCTGCTCCAGCTGAACGGTAATGCAAAGAAAGCACAGCCAACAAACCCTGAGACTGCATCACCAACTATGCTTTAGCTCCGCATGCTCTCTACATATCACTATATTATATAATGTCTAATGAATATACTTATATATATGTGGGCCAGTTTCTCTTTGGCCACACTGTCTCTGCATGATCAAGTCAAACAGAAGGTGCCCCTTTCTTGTTTTAGATAGGAACTGTAACAGTACACTAAGAAAACCTTGTTTTATGCACAGATACCTGTCAAGAATTTAACGTGCCTTGAGAAAGAGTTAGACATAAATAATTTTAACTTACATAAGCGCTCAGGGAGGCTACAGAACTACTGCTCTTAAGCCAGCTTTCACAGCTAGCCCCTGCTTTTTGCAGAAGCAAAGGGATAGTTTCAACTCAAGTCAGTTTACACGTGCCTACGGCCAACCCGGAATGGTTTGTATTACAATGGAGAGTTGGGAAGAAATGCTCAATTATTTCAAGTTGCATTAAAATCCTCAGCATATTTATTTATTTCCCAGGGAACAAGCCTTCCTACCTGCACACACACAATGTCTGTCTAGACCTAGCCCATTCCTTAGGAGTTTTAGCTACTGCATACTGCCTTACCAAGGCAATGGCAAGGCACCTAACACAATGTGACGGCTCTGTAGATGAAGTAGCAAGAATTTCTTGCAACTCCAACCGCAAGACACTGAGCACTTCACAGCGAAAAAGAAGGAACTGAAATTTAAGTGATGGAAAAGGACAGCTTTAAAGAGCTCCAAATTGCGGCTCACATAAGCTCATCCTGACTCGTTACATAAAATCATAGGAGGCTGCTGAAAGCCCTGTCAACTCAATTCTGGTTTTCCAATCTCAGAGAAAAAAGAAGAGCAGGAAGGCAGCAATATCTTTTTGCGCAAATCTACTTTGCCAAACAGGATGAATTCTCCACACAGTTTCTTCTTCTACAGTATCTCGCTAGAGCTTCACTGACACAATATAAACAGCCTTGGGCTCCGAATACACCTCAGCTCAACAAGGCCAGGTTTGCCCTATGGCTGCATGCCCCAACTACAGGAACACCACCTAGATGTTGAGGTCTGGGGTACACAATTGAAAGCTGTGAAGAAAGCTATATGTTGTAATTCCATAAAAAGAGAGACAAGGAGAAGTGATCACAAAATAAGAGCTTTTTCACTCCTGAAGATTATGTCAAGGAAGGTGCTTTCAGAGAAGGAAGCACTTCCTCCCAACACACGTAATACCGGAAATAGGTATTTTAGGACAGAAAAACAGATCAAGAAGATTTCTCAAAATTAACCCGAGAGCAATCAACGTTGTACCACAGCAGCCACCACTGCTGGCTGGCCATGCTGCTGGCTTCTGAAGCTCTTCTGAAGTTGCATTATTGACTTTTGTACATCACTTAAATACTGTGTTAGCACAGTGCAGCACTAAGTGCATAATAGTCCACAATCTTCTTTTCAGCACTGCTAACAGCCTACTATCAGGTCCTCTAAGAGATGGTTTAACAAAAAAGCAAGCAACGGAGTGAACGGAAGAGAAAACTCAATCACAAAACAGTGCTATCAGATATCAGTGCTATGAACAATCCGACAATCAGAATACTTCAGTGGCTGCAAATGCTGTTGCAAAATATCTGCAGAACAGAATGAGCTGCTTGTTTCAAGATGCAAAAGAAGCAGCAGGTCCTGAAGAAAAAAAAAAAGAACTCACAAAACTCAACTTTTCAATTACTTTCCTTCTTACTACCTCCCTGAATAAGAGAGAAAAGTCTGAGGGAAATTTAAACACTGGAGACTACAGTTCTCTATCACACCCTTTGGACAACAAGGTTGATGCATTATCAATACTGACACTAGACAAAGAACATGAGAGCCACTTCTGTGCAATTCCCTCGTGACACGACAACATTTGTGCACAGCTGACATGCAGAATGCAAAACCAAAAGAAGCCCATCAGTGAGACTAGAAATCTTTTGTTTTCTGAACACAAGCGTGCCCTCTTCTACCCACGGCAAATCTTCAGACTACTTTTATCTATCAGCTGATGAAGAACCAAAATAACTCTGCTACAAATTAAGGCTTTGGTGGGGATACTGTTCACCATTGGCACAACTTGTCACGCATGCTGCAGCACAGCTTACATGTGAGTAGAATGTCTCTAACTCAGCAACCAGACTGTGTCTGATCCTTTCTGCATCACAGCAAGCTGAATGCCCAACGTAAGGCACCTCCTTTTTCACTTTTCTTCCTTATATCCCTTCATTTTGATTAGTCTTAACAAATGTGTGCACAACTACAGCATAATGCAGACTTCAAAACAAACAAACAACAACAAAAAAAAAAAACAACACACCATTACAAGCAAATGAAGTAATGACATCTACGTACTACATGATGTAAAATACAAGCAGCTAAAAATGAACACATTAAACTGATTTCTAACACGACACTTGTCCAGAAAAAAAAAGCTTTCGGCACCAAAAACATATTGAATCTTATTCCAATTCAGAACTATAGGTGTACAGGCACACCACACTTCTTATGCACTGCTAAGCACTGATTAAAAATTAGTTTCATGATAAGATGAATTACCTTCTCTGTGCAGGAGGAGCGCTATCAGATGCTTTGACAGTGAGAGCATAGGATCGCCCCACTGACAATACAACTCCTGGAGCAATGGCGATAAGGCCTGTTCGGTCATTGATGATGAAGTCTCCCTGATCCCCAGCCAAAATTTCATACACTATCTGTCCATTGGGTCCCTCGTCCGCATCTACAGCAGTGAGCTGCAATTCAAAACCAGAATGTCAGCATGCGTGATTCAGTGTTGTATTCTAATAGCTTTTTTGTTCTTGTTTTTTTATAATAAGGTAACTTATTAGGGGTAAAGGAAGCAGAAAAGAGAGAAAAGTTGAATACCTGTAACATAATCTCTGATTTCTACAGTACAAGAAGGATTTAGTTCAAATGAAGAGTAATAAAAGTGGAAGAACATCACGGAACAGACAAAAACTGCTTACCTAGGATTTCAAGAAAATTATTTTAAGAAAGGAACTTTAAGAAAACTAATAGAGACCAACTTCACTCTCTGTTTAGTGGAATCTGTAACACTTACCCTGAAAACAATAAAAATAAAAAGAAGTGGGGGATCCTTATTGTGTTGCAAATCTATCAAGGGGGTCATTTTCAATTACTGAAATTTTCCATCCCACTCTACGCTCTTCCAAGTCTAATATCCAGGTCTTGCTTTACAAGCCCTCATCATATGGAACAGGGGAACAGCATTCATTTTACTCCTATATACACACCAGAGAGGAAACCAAATGGAAGAGAGTGACAGCTGTTCCCATATGGATACAGATGTAAAAGACACAAATATGCACCTCACAGACTCATTTGCAAGGCTCATTTCATAACATGACACCACCTATCTGAAGAGCTCTGCTTGTGGAGGGCCCAGTTCTAAACCCACATGAGCATACACTTACTGTTGCTGCCTCTACACCGTCTCTCTACTGGAGTCAAGACTTCCACGCACACTATTTCTGCGACAGACTTATGTAATTTTGATCCTCAGCATGAGAATGTTTTAAGGCCTAATGCTTTAGACACAACTTTTAATGATGAACATGAGTTTGTTAGCATTGAAATGAGGAAGTTCTCCGTTAGTCCATGGAAAATGCAACAGTTTTATCCCTCTTTTGTAGCATGCCAGCAAAATTAAACAACTACATAAATGTGACTAGAAAAAAAATCTCAGTATTCATGTTTGTTTGCTTCTTGGTGAAGTACCAACACCTCTCCCTGCCATAACACAAGCAACTAGCAATCTGAAGTTTCTTATCAGACTTCTGCCATAACATATTCAGAAGTACAAATCCATGCATCAGTCATGCCAGTTGGCAGTCCAGGCTCTTAACTTAGCTTTTTCATCTCTCCTCTTCCTTTACTCATGCTAAAGTGCATGCTAAACTAATACAATTTATTCCGTGTACAACATAGCGAGCTGGTTACAATGCCTATCTCTTGAACTGTATTTTGTAACTTAAAATTACAACTTAATTACAACCTTCAGAAAACAAAAGGCAGCATCGTTCTCAGTTAAATTTAGGGTTGAAATGCCAAAGTTAACATCAAGCCACACCAGTATTTATAGGCTTTCTAAGGTGACTGTCTTCTAACAATAAGAGTCACTTTACTGATAGACCTACCATTTCCCATGTGGCTTTTAATTACCTCAGAAAGTGGCAGGGATTGACACAGAGCTGTATGAGCAGTACTTGAACCTCGAAGGAGGCCACAGCCACAGCAGGCAATGCCAGTGATGCTCATGAACCCAGCTGGCCTGTACCAACAGCAGTGGAGTTGAAATGACAGGGACTGACGGCTCAACAGGCTCCTGCAGATGCTAGCTGCAGCTGGGAATCTCAGTGTGGGAAATAACAAGAGGCACCAGCAGGTATGGTAGCAGAGTCCTCCTGGGGATGTACGAAGCAGTGAAAGATGTCAGCCTCAGAAATGATTCTCTACAGTATCAAATGTGAAAAAAACCTGAACCAAACAATGCACCGAGCTTCTTGACGGGTCTCCGTTGGCCTGTCCACGTTAGATTTCTCAATAGAAACAGTCATGCCAGCAGGCAGACTTGGATGGGGATTGCATGTCCAGAATTTAAGGATAACACACGATGACAAAGCATTTGTGATGACCATGAAGCCAACAGTAGGATCAACAGACATCACCTGAGCCTGGGGAAGCCAACACAGCAGGCTAAATGCCTATCAGACACCCTTTTCTCATCCCTGTGATACTCTCAAAGCTGACAGCAGGGCAGACAGGTAGAGAAATTGATTCAAGTTTCTGCCATATTAGAATATATTGTCATCTATTAATCAGTATAGCATCATGCTCACCTTCAGCAGGGCACAGCCTTTTGGAGCACTTTTTATAACTTTCAAAACACCTTTGCCCCATCACAGTCAAGAATTCAATGAGCAAGCAGGGAAAAGAAGAATTAAACCCAAAGCTTTAATAGTCAAGTTAATAATATCCGCATATAAAACTAACCACCAAAGGGAGAACACAGAAATACTCGGGGATCTAACTGCTTGGTAGAATTATCTTGATTCTCTATTCAAATGGGCTCAGCAAAATACAAAATTTTGTATGTGAAGTCAAAAACTTGCTCAAAAACAAGAAATAAGCCCGTAATAGCTGCAAGAGATTAATGGATATGATGAAAGATAAATGACTTAGGTGTATTAAGGAAAGTGGGTTTTACCTTTTTTAATAGGAATGCAAACTATTACTGCTGTTGGGAATAGAGTTACTTAATGGAAGAACAGCCATTTCTAACCTCGCATGGGTTGTATGCAGTATCGATCAACTGAAAAGGATATTAACTTCCTTTTTTCCTGAAGTACTTCTATCACACAGAGCACAGAGATCCAAAGCTGAATTTCCAATGAACAGAAGTATTTAAACTTTACCTAAGCTGATTTCATTTGAATTTGACATAGACTCTCCCAACAACTCCACTATCACTGCTGAACTTGAACTAGCAAACCTTAATTCATCCTTGCATGCTGAAACGTGCCAGAATTCATGGAACATAAGATAAATAGTTGAAATATCTCAAAAATTATAAAGGAGTCCAATTATTCTCAGGAATTTAATAAATAAATATCCAAGCGTTGCTCTTCAGGAACACCTCTCATTCTCTGTCTTCTTTCTAAACTCCGAAAAAGACATCCTACGAAGACTGCATTTTTGTAACGTGCTTTACATTTCATCCATGTGATATCCTGACATATCAACATGTTGACTTTCAACAGTCAGACAGAATCAAGACACCACAGAGCTGCACCCTCTTACACTTTAGAGCTTAAACCCCTCTTTAAACTACCTTATTTGATGTACGCATCTGAATGCATTCATTAACCTTGCAAAAGTAACCATCAAAGTAAGTGACACAGTTAAGAGAAGTGCTGTAATGACATTCTTTACTTGGAAAGTAACAGACACAAAAAGACAAATAAAGGCTTTATGCAAAATACAAGCTCCTAAGCATTTAATCACAGGATTTGGAACAAGGCCAGTTTTTACAGTGATGACATGAAAAAGGAAATTAATTGTCTACACAAGTACGTAAATTAATAAGGTTAATTAAACTCACAAATACCGAATGCTTGAAAAGATAAGTGATTTGAATAACGTTTTGGGGCAAAAGCATGAATAAAAATGAAGTTTTACAGCTGCCATAATACATGATTCTATAAATTCATCTCCAGCTGTCCCAGACCGATACGGTTTCACAGTTAACACGATTTTAGAAACACGTCTAAAATATATGTGAAAGGAAGTTCAAAACAGGATTTATTTTACTTCCCCAAGAAACTTTTTTACATCCAGCAGCATCAGTTCCATTACAATAAAATGTAATGTACCACAAGTTTTGCAAAATAGGTGCATATTCTACTAGAGCAAGAAGAAATATTCTTGAATGGATGAGTAGATAGACAACTGCCTCACAGCTTACAAAAACATTTTCCTTGTCACTGCATAAACTCTGCCCACTCTTATTTGCACTTGGAAGAAAACGGACTTCAACAGCTGATCTCCACACTTTCTGTAGTGACACCTTCAGTGACCCTTCCCTCCACAGACTGAACTACCACCAACCTTTCCTGCAGCCCTATGTGTTCCACAAATAAAACGTTCGGCAAAATTGGTCTAACTCGTACTGCCCACAGAAGCTGCACCATGCCACTACACCTTCCCAGAACAGTCCTTGAAGTCACCACTTCATTGAAGCATAGGCAAGGCTCCCAAGTCACATTCCATACACAACTACCATATGAGAAGTCATCAAGGAAGGGTACACACATAACCTGGAGGAACGCACCAGGGAAAAGCACTGGGCTTGGTCTCTTCCAGCTTAGAATATTCTATGGTTCTATGTTTATACTTCAAGTTGAGTGCACTTAGTGAGAAATGTAAACATAATCCAGATAGATTGTCTGTTAATAACATTTACTGTGTAGATAAAAATTAATATGCTAATGGACTGAAGGCAAAGGGTTGCAAATAACCATGTGAATAAAACGTCAAGTGTGACTCAGAGTCAACTGGTATGAAGATTTTCTCTGAACCATTCTGGGGGTTAACAGCGAGGTGCATTTTTGAAGGCTGGAAACTACAAGCATTAGCCAAGCTGCAAAAACTCAAACACATCTCTAATAAATACTTCAGTATGTGCCTGTATATGAGGATGACTCAGGTCACATTTGAGTATGTGCTGGGAATGAAAGGACACTGCTTAAGAGACAAAGTGATCCAGCACTGAGAATCCACGCTTGAGGCATGAGAACAGAACAGTCCCAGAGAAGGTATTTATTTAATGGCTCTAAATAAAATTTGTCCCCATGTACAACTGGAACTACTTCTACTGTTCAAGACTAATTCTACTGTGAGGAAGAGACAGCTGATAGATAGATTTACTGCCTGCAGCTTTAACATCTTTCATCTTTCGCTTCTGACCTTCGCCACAATGGCCATTTATGCTGAGCTGTGTGAAGTTAAACGCCCCGTTTAACCAACATCTGGGGCACCTCCTCTAAACTAACTTGCATGGATGGTATAAGAATTATTTCAGCTCTCACAAGGTGGTCAGGCACTGCACATTGCATTATCTGTTTTCAGCTACAGTTATTTAATTGTTCTTATGGGAGTACCCCTGCAAGACCTATACACATAGAATGTACTCTGCAACAAGAAATCAGGTACAAATTAAGACACAGATATAAAAGAAAAGAACAAAAGAACTCCTGTTTTTTTTTTTGTTTGTTTGTTTGTTTGTTTTTTTTTTCTTTCCTTCGTAAATTTCAAGACTGGGAAAACCAGCATATTCTTTTCAATGCAGTTAAGGAATTTTTCCTGTAAACAGAAGATACAAAAAAAAAAAAAAAAAATCCATTGTAGTTCTCAAGGGCTAAGGAAGTCTTTTAACCCTCAAGCAGACTTGCACAAAGATCCTGGTGGATTAATGGTCTTTGCTGTCTTCTGCCCCTTCTCAGCGCTATCCTTTTTTTCTTGCTTAATATTTGCTGTACTCTGCATAGTATACACAGTACACCTTGCATAGTATACCCTGCACACTGTATACAGAAAAGAGATCTAACAGTGAATTGAAATGACTTATAGGAAATATTATTGCTTTATGGCTGCATACTCATCAACATGTAGCTGGCTTAAGCAACTGAATCACTAGAAACACAAAGCACTAACAGAATCATGGAAAATAGGATAGAAAACTCTAACAATATAAAAATGCTAGAATAAAGTACTTAAATAGGTTTAATATGGATCAGTCTTGCAAGTGATAATAGTTATTTACCACAAATGTAACTGTTTTAAATGACAGATTTCTCATAAAGCTACAGTATAGAAGGAAGTACAATGAAGTACCTGAAACAGACAGAACACAGAGACTTTTAAACTTTACTGAGGAACTGTTCACCTCAATCAACATCTTGAACAGCTGCTGCAAGCATTTGGAGTTGAGAAATGAAATACAAACTTCCCAAACCAACACTGTTGCCAACACGCTGATGGTACAGCTGTAGTCACTGCCCAAGATGTCAGAGAGCACATATTTCACACTCTGCTCCAAAACATCAGAAGTGGAGAGAGGCCTCTCCTATGAAGCCCTCTATCGTGATAGGCCCCAGCTTTCCATAGGCACACAAACGCTGCACCTCAGCCTTGCAACCAGAGCACCAAGGGCAGATTACCCACACCCTGCCACCATGCTCACAGGGAAAACCAATGAAACTCACTAAGATGTAACTTTATTTCCTCTCTTTGGCTCTCTCCTACTAAAGGCAATGGGGAAAGAAGGGAAACTCCATGGAAAAAAAAGTACTTAGAAAACCACCAACAATTTCACTTGTAATGACATTTTTCCCTTGCTATTTGTGGTTATTTTCAAGCAGAGCCAAAGGAACAGCGTTATCTTTAAGAGCGTACTACACAGCAAATACAGGATTTAATTTTTTTCCCCAACCCCAGGAGTAAAATCAAAATTGTTTCCTACAAAATGGGATAAGAAGCAAGTACCAGACTGGGGTTATTTGAACTTATTCATAGTACTCCACTCAGCAAATAAATCTTAATTCTTTTGTAAGCTCACAATAATGAAATTGAAGGGCCAACCATCAGGAGAGCAATTGCACTGCCAAAGTAGAAATTAACTTCTTTTTTTTTGTTTGAAAGATGACATGCTTCATACAGGAAAAGCTTTCTTGATCATCCTGAAAATACAGTCTGAGTGGGGAGTTAAGTGCAAAGCAGTGCTTATGTGTAAATGATTATGAGATTATAGAGATTCACTGAGGTTAGTGCTCTTGTTCTAACCTACCTTCTGAGATTAGAGAAAGTGGTTTTTAAAGACTAATCGCATCCGACCTGGGATGCGGGTCAGATGTGATTCCTTTGGCAACTATCATAGCTGATCATCACCTAATAGCTGCAAAACTCAAATGATACTTAAACTGAAAATGAGCTAGGGTTACAAGATGTTTGCTCCATGTACAGAGAACAAACCAAGTATATCATTAAAATCAGAGTACAGCACTTCAGAATAAGAAGCCTGTTTTCCACTTCAGAAGGTATTTGTAAAACAGAAGCAAACACTGACGAGGCAGCACACGTCCATCTTCCTGGCCTAAGGAAACCCACAGGCATCCCTCGGTAATGCAATTGGCCTTGCAGAGCACTCTTCTTGCTTCCTCCTGAAAGGAACCATTTACTGAGGAATCTGTACTTGCAGTTTTCCTGCTCTTTTTGCACATCTCTGAGGTTGAAATAGCAGAGAGCCTATCTAAGCCCTCCAAAGAGTACATTCCTTTTCAACACCTAAGTACTTCAGCTGCTCTACTTCATTTTAAGTTTCAAAGAAAGGTTGGGCAGCTCAGAGCATCCTTACGGCCAGCCTTGGGTTCAGTAACCATTCCCTTCTCACATGGGCCAAAATCTTCTTAAGCACCAACTTTTGCCTCATGTTTCCTGGTACACGCACCTCCAACCAAGAGGAAACACGGTGTAGACACTTAGATACCTTAAATCCATAGCAGACTACTTTGCCTGGTGCTCTGCACAACAAAGGCCCTGACAACTCTTAACGATTTCTTTCTGGACTACTGTGCTTACTCTTTAGGAAGAACCATCAATCTAAACAAGTTCAGACCTTTATTTTTGAACCTTAAATATTAAGAGTTTATGAGATGTTGTGAAGGCAGCTCCTGATGTCAATCCTACGCACAGCTCCTGAGCTCTGCCTGCCTTTTGCTCATTCAGGAGAACATTATTTGATCTCTTTTATTCCATACAAGCACCAATTCTTGCAGAACTTGAAGCAACTTCTTTTTTAAACTTATTTCCCCCCCAAATGTTGCTGAAAATGTCCTCAGGGCTCTCACTGACCCTTTACATGCTTGTAGCCCAGACTGATGAAAATATAAAAATAACACTACCAAAGATTCAAAGATAACAAATACATCAAGCCCATGTATTTCAAGTACTTCATGTGCCAAGACAGATAGTGAACTCTCTCCTAATCCAGTTAAACCACTGCTGACTTCAAATGTATTATGTTTATGAAAACGGTATTACTTAAATCCAGTGATTAATTCTTTGTGAATACTCCTGCTGCCTTCTAATTTCCTTGAATGCCAACCTCCACTAATGTCATCACAGAACCACAGAGTCTCGTTTTCTCATCCATTAGGGCTGCAAATAACTCAGGAGGATGGCTGAGATCTTAGAATCATTGCACCCAAAAAAAAAAAAAAATTAAAAAAAGAAACTATTTCCATAAACTTCAGTACAACCATGTTTCACCTCCTTTCCAGATTTGAACATAGACAGCCCCTGCAAACATTCATTACCATGGCTACCCTGGCTCTTCTCCTTATAAGAGCTGGCATTTAGTACACCTTGCACTGCTCAGTCGCTCTACAGACAACTAAAGACTGTCTAGAAACTGTTTTTTATGACATAGTAAGACACTTCTGGATATCTCCTACTGAATGGTTTGGTTTGCCTGCTTTCCTAACATGCTTTATTTCAGTAGCCCTCCAGCAATTCTAAGTTTCCTTTAAGTTAGGAAGTTCGAGAAAAAGCCTACTGCTGTGAGAGATCAGGTCTGATGAGAACTAAGGAAGTGCAGGAGAATGTTTTTTTCTCTTTACAGACAACATTTCATAACACTTTGGGTGAATCAGCTGAAACATAGCACTATGTCTGAGACATAATTCATTTTAGGAAACTCTTAATAGCTAAGTAATTAATGAGGTGGATAGAAACACAAACTTAATCTCTAGCTGTTTTCAGTGTGTATGGACAAGACTGCTAGCAAAGAGTTAACAAAGCTAATGAAAAACATGAACATTACCTTTATAACGCCTTCCCCAGGCCCCATATCTGTGTAAATCTTGACATTGTAAGATATATTGGAGAAGGTTGGGGAATTATCATTTGCATCAATCACCACAATATTGACCGTCACTGGGGTACTCTCCTGTACGCCATCAGAAGCTATCATCTTCAAGGGGAGAAAAAGGCAGGCAAGAAACATAATTCAATAATGTATTCTTAAGACAATTACAACTATGAGAAAGCACAGCATAATGAATTAAAAAATCAGTATTTAGCTTTACATTTGTTTTTTGACGTGTAGCAAGAGAATTACAGGAAGCATCAACTAAGCTTGAGTTTGCAGTGTGTCATAAACAGGGCAAAAGCACCTTGAAAAAGTACTGTGTCAAAAGCAGAAGAAATGAGAGGCAGTAGCTGTAATACAGGGCTGGGATCTGGGCTGGCAGGACGTGCAGCACGTCCCCAGCTGTGCTGGACACCCTGAAGGAACAGGACCTGGTCACAGCACACCGACCTGTTAAACAGTGCATGTCTCAGGCACTGTAACACATAGGATCTGCTGTCCACCGATGTTGAATTTCAAAGACAGCATTTTAACATGGGATGTCAAGAGCTAGGAGGTCATGCTATGCCACAGACAAAAATCTGAACTCTCTTTTCAAGTGTGTTTGGCCTATACGCCCATTTACAAACTGGTTTAGAACTGCTCCAGTGTTTCCTGACTGGCTGCTAACTTGCCTCTACAAAAACAGAAGTAAAAAGTTTAGACATCATGTCCCTGGCCCAAGGGCTAAGAAAACACAAAGTTGGCCTCATGGCCAAGCAGTTAAGAGGAAGGTGGACTGTATCATGTTGGGTGGCAAAGAGCTGGATACAGGCCTGGGACCACTGACATGATGCCAAGAGGGGGATCTCAAATCTTGAACACATGCTTTTTGGAATAGAACACCATTGGGTAGTGCCACCACTTTGCCACTTCTTCTTCATCTCTGCCATTTTAATAACCTGCAGTGGTGTTAGAAATACTTATTTTCGAACCCATGCTCAGACTGATGTCTGGTATGCCTCCGGAAGGACTGAGCTTACCGAGAAGGTGTAGAGCTGCTGGGCTTCTCTGTCAACCGGCTGCAGCAGGGTGAGGTAGCGGGTGATGCCACTCTGGGTCACAGTGAAAAACGTATTGTAGTCATTCAGGAAGAGATGGAGCTGGGGGTCCTTGGTCTTTAAAAAGAAACAAAACCACCACATTCTATTACTAATTCTCATATGCCGTTAAGTTTCCAGTTACTCAATGCACGCGCTGGGTCTCATCAAAACCAAAATACCCAGAAAGCAGAATATGGTGATCGATGAATCTATGAAACAGTAAAAAAAAATAACATCGTAATAATAAAAAATGACAAGAAAAAAAGCCCTTAACAAAATGTTACAAGCTGATCTGAAAAATCTTATCTGCTTGATGAAAGAGGTGTTAAAAATCTTTAATGTTTAAGGCAAGTAAACCCAACTGTAAGCAAATAACTATCTTCTTGTTTGAGATGACTTTTTCCCCTAAATAGATTTTTATGCCTTATATAACTAACTAAACAGTAGCGAGAAACCAGATTCAAGTATTTGTTTTCAATCATACTGAAAACAAAACGAAACCTATCTTGATTAATGAAGCAGTAACACAGGTAGGCTGGCACAACGAAAAAAGATAATCATGCGTATTGAAACATACCACTAAATTAATGCTAGTCAGGGATTTTCTTTGTCTTGGACAGAAATCAAAACATATTGAAGCAAAATCACTAATTTCTCAGTTGATCAGATGAAAACCATGCTAAAACAATTAGGGTACAAATTTCAGTTTGGAAGTAACATTTCTGGTACTGGCAGCAAAATAAAACCAAAGGCATTGTATTCTGTTAGTCAAGGCTTCTCTAAGCAGCCTGCTGGGGGGACAGATTACGCATTGACAGATTACACACTCCCCCCACAACTGGACAAGCACCAAGAGAGGTAATGCAGTGCTGCTGCAGCATGCAAGCTATTGTTAGATACCCTGAGCAGGCAGAAATACATTTCAGTGCAAATGGGATCTCAGCTAAGACAAAATAGTAAGAAAATTCCTGCCATAGACAGAACCAGAAATTATTATACAAAGGGAATAGAGCAGCTAATTAAAGTCTAGAACCTCAAAACAGTTCTGTCCTGAGCTTGCTCACTGGCTAAGAAGCTGCAGAATGGACTTGCTATCCTGAGTCCTTACCCTGCCATTCAGTGGATGCTGGCACAGAGCAAACAAAAGGGGTTTTTAGCATTGTTTTCCCAGGTGTTCTGAAAAGCCCTACAAACTAACACAGTTCACATTTCCTCTGAAGAAAGGTTGTGGGAGCTGGGCTTCAGTTTGGAGAAAAGGCCCTGAGGAGACCTCAGTGTACGCCTTCCAGTACTTAAAAGAGCTTATAAACAAGAGGGAGAACTTTATGTATAGACAGATAGTGACAGAACAAGGGGGGGGGTGGTTTTAAACTACAGGTGGAGATCTAAGATAGCTGTTTGGGAGAAAACTTTCACTGAGAGGGTGGTGAGGCCCTGGCACTGCTGCCCAGAGAAGCTGTGGATAACTCATCCCTGCAGGCATCCAAAGGAAGGGCCCTGGGCAGCTTGATCCAGTGGGGGCAGCCAGCCCATGGCAGGGGGGTTGCAAAAGGATGGGCGTTAAGGTCCCATCCAACCCAAGCCATTCTGTGATTCTCTGTTACTGAAATGACAGAAGTACAAATTGCGACCAGGAGTAAGTGTCTATGCTATCATCCTCCATGTCTTTAAAGATAATTTTGAGTTATTAACATGATTAGACTGCAAAGGTTATTCGACATAACAATTAAACTTGAAAAAAAATATGTTACCTCTTACTGCCCTCTGTATTCCAATAAACGTGACTATGCCCCTCTATGTTAATTTAACCCTAACTCAATACTTCACTCTCAGTTACTCTTCAGTTTATTTCTGTTCTGTGAGGTGAGATTATATAGAAAGAAAGAAAATGCCATTTGAAGAACACAAAAGTCTATGGGACAAGTTCTGTAAAAATCGTATCAAACTGTCCCATATAACGAGGAGATGAGAAATCAGAGGAATACCGAATGTGCCCCATAGAGAGTGAGGTGCAACGGTTAGCTAAATTGAACAAATTACCCACAAAAGTAGCATTATATTCTTCACTGAATGTTTTCTCAACCTGAATCCGAAATGCTTCTAGGAAGTTAACACCTGCCTTGTTATTACTGTCATCTGACACAGACGAAAAAAGAGAACGGACTACAGGAAAGATCACCAGTCCCTACAACCCAGCAGGCAAAGGCACTCAAGCTAACTCTGACATGCGCTCAATGTCGTAATAAACAACTATGAGGACAGACTGGGACAATGCAAGGAGAAACAAATTTATTTTTAGCAATCCAAAATACTCTAAAGCACCTATTTTTGGAAGGCTAAGATTAGAGTATTTAAATGTAAAACCATCTCAGTTGCTGAATGCTACATGAAAGAAATATCAAAGCTTTCCAAATCAATGGCTTCCTACTGCCCAAAGCTTTGCTGTAACTAAGCCAACTTTCAGTAAAATTAAAATGCATTTTACAACTAGCAATGCAAACAGTAATCTCTCTTTTTTTCATGCAAAATTATGGAAGGTACCTGCCAATAATTGTTCACTTTGTAGACAGGATAAAGTCAGTCAAAAGTTTAATTTCCAAATGCTCTGGCTGGTTGTTCCAGCTCTTGCTTGTCGTATCATTTTGAACACTAACAAACAGTATTTTTTCCCCCTAATTTGCTAATGAGAAGAAAAAAAAAATGGAGATCCTATACACTTCAAAAGTCATCTATCCTGTTCCTTAGCTATTTTTGTCGTAAAAATTTTATCCCAGAGTCTGTGTTAAATCAACTTTAATGCAATCAATACCTGCTTTTACTATTTCTATGCACGTTGGACATACAAAGCAATTTATTTTCTTAGTATTTGCAGTGGTTTGCTCCTACATTTTTATCACATTTCATGCTGAAAGAAAGTCTGCATGACTGTGCACACATCATCTGATAGATACTATGAATGAACACAGTTGTGGGATACAACTCATTCATGCTGCCTACAAAATTTCTCATGCCTTAGCTTCTTCAGCTATTATTTCAGATGACCTTGGATTGACCACTGATTCCTAACCAAAATGCTGGTTTATGTGAACTGGTTTGTCTCTAATAAATTGTTTAGAGCATGATTTTCAGCAGAAAACTATCAGAATCCATGTGACAGAGTAAACATGTGACCTGCAAGGACTATTTCCAGCACACAGTGCAAGTCTAAGATAGTTTATGCACTTCAGACCTCTTAGTAGACACTTCTTAAAGGACGAAGAAAAAAAATACTTTCTGTAATAGTCAAGATTTATATGAAAATATATAATCATATAATGAGCATAAAGCAATTACAGCATAAGCATGGTACAACTCTTCCTGAATTGCATAGGTCTACACCCCAGATGTACTTGATCCAGTGTATTTAAAGGGCCCTTTGCAAGCTTCAGGACAGGAGTGATATTCTCAGTCTCACAGAAACACTAACAGGGCAGAGAAAAATGAAGGACAGGGGAAAACATATATATACATACATAAAACACACAAGCTAAACCAAAAATGATTTTGCAAACATAACACCCATTGCCAACAACAATGGCACAAGCTATAACGCAGAAACACCTATGTAAAATGAATACAGGTAAAGAAACATAAACCTGCCAATGATTATTAATGATTATTATTAATGATTAACAAAGCCTGGGCCTGAGTTCCTTCAGCTTGGAGTTTTCAGAGAAATAACTTGAAGTTTGAAAACCTGTGCTGATGTTAATGTTACCTTTCTTACTTTCTTTTCCACTCACTGGAGCTTATAGAGGTAACAGTTTCTTACACTCCACTAAGATCAAAATTACATGATAGAGTCCAGTATGAATGAACAGACAACACGTTTCAACAGTCAAAGGACTCAGTTAAAGGAACACATTTGGCTGTTAACATCTCCAGGGAGCCAGAACAAGCCCCAGCTCCGTGGAGCATTGCACAATTTGGGCATTTTTCCTACTTCGTGTCATTATGTTCCCTTTTCAGATTTATGGAAGGACGGTCCAAAATCCAGGAGGGATTTGTGTATCAGAAGGCAAAAAAGGAGTTTGCTTTGGTTACTAAATACTGGCTGTGCCAAGGCTAACCACTGTCTAATCCCTTTAAAGCTGTGAACAAGCACAGAAATGCCAACCTTGGAGGAAAATAGAGAAGGAGTTCTGCAGGGCTTGATGAGTTGATCCTCCAGGTTTCCAGTAGCTTGGATTGAGCAGACAAGGTAGACATGTGTGCTTCTCCCACACCTTTAACTTTACTATTAGATATTACCTCCTAACAATTTTTCATGATCATAGAATCATTCAAGTTGGAAAAGACCTCCAAGATCATCCAGCACAACCATTCATCACCAGTATCCCCCACTAACCCACGTCCCTCAGGACAACATCTGAATGTTTCTTGAACACCTCCAAGGGCAGTGACTCCAACATCTCCCTAGGCAGCCCATCCTGGCACCTTTTGGAGAAGAAATTTTTCCTACTATTCAACTTGAATCTCCCCTGATGGAACTTGAGGCTGATGACTTCAGCTGTACAACTGTTCAGGCAAACAGAACCCATGGATGACAGCAACAAGTAAAAATCGTGAGTAAGTGGCAGAGATAAAAGCCAGTCTGAGAAAACTCCAGGGTACACTGTGAGTTTTTTTGTTTTTCCCATTATCTATTTTTATTTCTTCAAAGTGAGGTCATTAAATGATACTTAATTGTACAACTCAAAGCCAACAACAGCAAAGAAAGGTCCACCATTCATGGCATCTCCACCTGGGAGGAAATTATGCCAGAAGACTAACGAGAGAACTAGAGTAGATGCTGAGTAATGCTTTATTCCCAATTTCTTTCAGTCACCTCAAACCTCAGTGGTTACCTCAACCTCAACACCTCAGTGGTTACCATGCAAAAGAAGGGCTGAGGCACAAACATGACTATGAGAAGTGCTGCAGTGCTTTTTAGACATTTTTCAAGTTGAGGCACTAAAGGCCACGCTCCTTCCTGAATGAAAAGAGGGCAGAAAAGTTACCCCCAAAAAATCATCTTCTGTTCTTCACACAGGTGAGCCACTCCTGGGAGAGGGCAGGAAACACATGTCAGCATCTTTAGTGCTGCCACTAATTAGCACAGCGCCGTTTTAACACAGGGCAGATATACAAAAGACTAATTCCTTGAGGACTCAAGGCAGAAAGAACAGCTTCAGAAGGCAGGCAACGTCAGATATGCTTACTACACGAATAAAGAAATGGTATAAGTCAAGAATTTCTTTCTTTCTTTGTAAATGAGGAAAAAAAAGGATTCAGAAAGGGAAGAAAACCTGTCTTTATAAATCCTAGAGAAGAAGAAGCAATGTTGCTTTCTCTTTTGGTTGCTTTAATGGTGATACTAAGGGGCGGTTACATTCAGGAGAACTATTTCCTGAAATAATATTTTGTAATGTGACTGTTGGAATGTCACAGAAGTGCCATACAGGGACAGCTGCAGTTTGAAAACGCTCCTCTAGGGAAAATACTGGCTGCAAAACAAGTTCAAACAACAACAGAGTAAGTAAGATACAAGCAATCAGGCAAAAATCAGGGCAAAATGCTTTGGTGTTTAACATGTCTCAGTATTTCTGCCTTGTAGGAATCCACTGTTCCTCCTTATCTGAATATGTTCATGACAATCTATAACCTGCCTTTTAAGTTACATTGCAAATTTGTCCATTCACCCATTCTTTGTTTCGCCCTTTTGGTTTGGCATGGAGGCACCTTCATGTAAAATAATCTTTCCTTCACATTTTTCACGTGTTCTCCAGAAGCATGGATGCTGAGCAACCACCTACCCAGTCTGACTTCACAGACAATGAAGGATAAGGCAAGAAAATGATCTGGTAGAAGACAATCTGCAGAGGAACAGAGGAACTACCCTAAGTGTGGCATACTCCCCTGCCCTGGGAGTATGCAGGGTTACTGCACAGATGCTTTATGAATGTGTGCTGGCACACATTGATGCCTCTCAGCACATGCTGGTACACTTTATAAACATGCCACTGTTTTGCTTTCTAACGAGCAATGCACAAATTACCTTACTCCTCGAGTTTACTCATCAAGACACTGTGTGTGGTAACAGTAAACACCCTGGCAGTCAAGTAGCAGTAATAAACGTGAATGCTGATGAGTTCATTTTGACTTTGAAAATAAGCCCTGTCTTTTCGTGTTGTTTTATTTTTTGGTGGGTGCTTCTGTGAGATTCTACAAGATTCAGCACACAAGGCAGTAAGGCAGTTCCTGTACAGTGTTTCTCCCCAACCTTTTAAAAGGAAGTATCAGAAATTAGTATTCTTCTATGGATGCAAAAGAGTGAGGAAGCAAGTGTCTTGAGAAGCCCTTTGTAAACATCAGTCAGACCATTCACTTTATAATTCCTCATCTCACCTCCAGTTTACTTTGGTCTTAAGGTACTCATGTAGCTTAATATAATTTATGCCATTTAAACAGACTACTTAATTATATCAGCAATTGGCAGCGCTGTTCTACTTAAAGGTCTGCTTGAAACGTCACATCTATGAATTAATTTTTGGAAGGTTTATAGCAAGACCACATCATCATTCCCAGGAGGTTTACATTTAGAATCTGAGTTGTGTTTGCCTAAGATATACAGTTAAGATGACCACTTTCTTCGTACACTGATCCGAGGGCAGGGAGTTACTTTAATAAGAAATATAATCTCAACTGATTTGTCAATTAGAAGACTGAATACATTATATTTAGTCAGTGCCACTATTGGAAAATAACTTGCACAAGCACGTGGCTGACTTATGTCAACTCCTCATCAGAAATCCATTTTTACTAAGTGCATCAATTTACAGTATGGGCTGCTGAGACAGAGCAACTCTTCCCTCCCCCTGCCATGTCTGGGAACTGATCCCTGCCACTGATCCTTATCCTTCCTTAAGGGAAGTTACCCTATGGGTACAGAGCCATCCTAGCAGCAGGGAGAAGGGCAGACCATCAGGGTCACGGGACAGGCTCTCGCAGTCCTCCTACCATGGCACATGGCATCAAATCTCAGCAGGGCCAGACATTTTCATTATTTTGTCTTCACTTTTGGTGTGGATGGACTGGGGCTGGTATCAACATTTTTGCATAGCGTTGGTCAGTCCTGACTTGAGTATGGGAACAATGTAAAGCAAAAATAGACGCCCCTGCTGCAGGGTGAGCAGCAGGTAGCCTGGCACAAGGATACTCCCTGCCCAGTCCTGCTCCCACATGGAGTCAAGGCACCAGAGCAGCACAATCCCAATGCCTAAAACTGTAGCAGAGGAGCAAAAGAGAAGCCTGCGATAGAAACAGATAGCTGTAGGGGTTTGGGAACTGCATGCCTGCTACTTACTGATCTAAGACTACTTCTAGGATTCTGTCAATAAGCACAGATCACACTGCCCAACCACCCCAGCCCACTGCGATCAATGCTTTGCAGACAATTTCCTTTTCTTTCTTATCTTCTGCTCTTCAATGAATGACGGTGATTTGTCTTATTTTACAGAAGTTTACTGTTATGATTTAGGATTTCATCTTTCAATATTGAGACTACGTTTCAAAAACTGCATCAAATCAGGCTTTCTTTTAGAGTGATTTATTCCATTTTTTTTTTTTTTTTTTCCTTCCCCCTTTTCAAACAAATACAGGGAAGTTGAGGGAAATTCACCACAAAGCAGTACTGGTTAAGTAACTATGATACAGACTGCGATGCTGAAACCTTTCCAGGCAATTTCACTGCTATGGAGAAGCACAGACGCTTGAATGCTTCAGCAGAAGACCTTGCTCCCTTTTAAATTCCATTTGAAATTCAAGTTTCATTTGAAATATTTTAATAGATTAACGTACTTGCAAATGAATCAACACAAAAGAGCAGAAGGAAGCATCTATTATGCAATACCTTCCACAAATTGTCCCAGTTGTCCATCACACAGCAGGAGGCTGCATTAGCACTTTGTGCCACATCACTGCATAGTTCAGAAAGCCCTGGCAGTTTTTCATCATGCAAAACTGAAATATTAACCTTTTTCAATAATAAACAAATATCACAAGCTGGGATGCTTTTGGCTGTACTGTATTTTGAGTCATATAAATGAACTAGTTTGTCCTCAACTTGTGGACATAAGGAGAAGGTTCTTAACCAGAGTGCGGTGGGCATGGAACAAGCAGGAGGCACAGAGCCCTGTGGTCAAACCTACTTTCAATAAAGATGATTTTGAGCTATCAAATGCTGAGTTTTCTATCTCATGTATAACGTAGCATATAGCAACAACAACAAAGAACCTTACGTGATCAAACCTGCCTTTGACATCTTGTGGTTAGAAATCTGCAACCACCAGGGAAAGTGTGAGTTAAAAAGAGCACTGATAACTACTAATCTGAAAAAGCTCTGGAGGTTAACCAAGATGGAAGTCCTTCCTCCGTTCCCTTGGAGAGTGTAGGAATATCTGCTAGGAAACAGGAGAGAGTCTGAATTATTTCAAGCACAACTGATGCAGCCCCTCCTCACCAGCCATGCCACAGGACTTCATTTAACCCTGCAGATGCTGTACACACAGCAGGATTTTCCTAGGCCAACACAGGTATAAAGCCATACAGACAGATATCTCTCAGGTGCTTGACCAGCACTGGACTTGCAGATATGGACACACCAGCAGCACACCATGTTGTAATAGCCATGTTTACGAACTATTTTCAGCTGTCCACCTCTCAACCCAGCAAGCAAGGCAAGCCAGGTAGAAGTGATTCTCAGCCAGCTCTCCAGCTTGCAAAGATCCCTATTCTGGGTTTCAGAATATGTCCATCTAACATACCAATCTATCAGTCTCACAGACAGATTTACTCGGTTTCAGTCTTCCACTCTTCAGGTGATTAATCTTCTACACTTTTGTGAAGCCAGTGGATGGTCACAGAAGTGTGTTACAATGATGCCCTAGAATTTCAGATTTCTGCAGCCAACAGCTCTTTGTGGAAATATCCAGAACTGTCTCCACACCATGGCAAATATGAACCAAAGGGTTTTTACTAGTATTCTCATGGAGGCATGGATAAGAAAAAACAGCAAATTTTTGGGGCAAAAGATAGCTAAAAACATCCCCGTAATTTTGAATGCACATTCCTAACAGAAGCTCCCTTATTAGTAGCTCCAAAAGGACTTAGCTATGGGCACTAACTCTTACAAATTTTTGTCGTTGCACTCACGGAAACTGAGCTTCACACGTTATAAAAACCACACTGTGTCCTGTGAATACAAACATGCACCTCTTACTTGACCATACTTATTCCTACTTGACGCAACCTACAAGCTCTTGTTACTTTGGTCAATAGAACCCCTTGATTTTAACAAAAGCAATGCTGAAGAAGAGCATTTCACACATGGCAGCAGCAGTCATCAACAATGACTGTTGTTGGCTGCCAATGCACTTGTTCCATAACTTTGATACAGCTCCTAAGAATCACAGAAATTTTGAGTTGGAAGGAACCCTAAAAGGTCACGTAGTCTAACCCTCTGGCAATGAACAAGGGCATACGCAGCTAGATCAGGCTGCTGAGAGCCTGGTCCAGCCTGACCTTCAGTGACTCCAAGGATGGGGCATTCACCACATCTCTGGGCAATCTGTGCCAGTGCCTCACCAAGCTTATTGCAATAGACTTTGTCCTTATATCCAACCTAAATCTCCCTCCCCAAAGACACTTGCCCTTTTCCTACCACCAAACACCCTGCTGAAGAGTCTGTCCCCTTCTTTCCTGTAGCTCCCCTTTAAATGTTGGAAGGCCGCTCTCAGGTCATCTCTCAGCCTTCTCTTCTTCAGGCTACACAGCCCCAGCTCTCTCAGCCTGTCCTCGCAGGGGAGGTGTTCCACCCCTTGGATCATTTTTGTGGCCCTCTGATTGTACTCCAACAGGTCTGTGCATCTCCTGCACTGAGGATGCCACATCGGGATGCAGTGCTCCAGGTGAGGCCTCACCAGCACAGAGTAGAGGGGCAGGATCACCTCCCTTGACCTGCTGGCTGTACTGCTTTGGATGCAGCTGAGGATACAGTTGGCTTTCTGGGCTGCAAGGGCACACTGCTGGCTCATGTTAAGCTTCCCATCCACCAGTACCCTCAAGTCCTTTTTGGCAAGGCTATGCTCCATCCTCACATCCCCTAGCTTATACTAATAGTGGGGGTTGCCATGACCCAGGTGCAACACCTTACACTTGGATTCGCTCAACCACATGAGGTTCTCTTGGGCTCATTGCTCCAGCCTGTCTAGGTTTCTCTAAATGTAGCAACACACAGTTTGGTGTCAACAGCAAACCGTTTGTTTACCAAGTTGCATGCATTGGTGTAGAAGGACTTCAGCTGGGCAGCTGATCTTGCCATCTTCTTGGAAAGTAACTCCTTAATTTCTTTGAAGTATTAGCTTTAGCCTCCCTTTTGCTTAAGATGCAGCAGGTTGAGGGCCCCCACTAGCACCTTATCCCTCTAACTTAGCTCTGTTGCCTCATACCTTGTGATGCACAGGCTCACAACCCTCCCTCTTCAAACCTAGTTTAAAGCCCTGTCAATGAGCCCAGATAGCTCCTGGGTCAGAATTCTTTTCTCCCTATGAATGAGGTGGATCCCATCAGCTGCCATTGGGCCATATGCTGAATCAACTGCCCAATGGTTGAAAAAGCCAAAATCCATTTGGTGGCACCAGCCTCTTCGTCAGGTATTTATCAGATGGGTCCTCCTGGTCTTCTCAGTATCCCTCCTTGGCACTGAAGGGAGAGAGGGGAACGTCACCTGTACTCTCATTCTGTCCACTACTATACTATAAATATCGCTGGAAACCTTAAGCCTACAGCTCAGCTTCCCTTAAATATCCACAAATAACAACAGAACAGAACCAAGACAAAAAAGTAAAGATGACTGCTGGAGAGACAATGGTAAATAGAGCAAAAAGAAACACCAATGAATAGAAGACATGATAGCATCAACCTTGTCGAGACCAGAAGAAAAGACAGTCATATAGACTTTGCATGACTACTATTTGGTTTACTACTCTCTTGAATGTGTTCAATTTTTACCATGAAAGATGACAGTATCAAAACCTGAGGTGAACAAAACACAAAATCAACATTTAGCCTCCTTTTCTCTTGTTCCTCATCTTCTGAATTGTCCACAGAATTAATGATTCCCTCCATTTTGAGCTTCTCTTTCTCATTTCCTCATACGCTGTGGTAGATCTACCCTTCTCATAAAATGTATTCTTTTTTTTTTCATTCACACTATGCGCCCATTTTTAACAGGAGGCAATTAAGCACAGCTAAACATGCTTAGAAAAAAAAAGTTAGTTTCCCAGTTCACGATCACTTTAAAACCCATGTGAACTCAATGAAAAGAAATCCATGTAATAGTAAATTGAAGCTTTTTTAAAAAGCTTCTAAGCTTTCAATAAAAACATGAAAAAAAAAATTCAGTAAACACTAGTATGAGAGTATTTTAGTCTCCATTTAAGACTACAAGTTTCTATACAGAGAGACGTACCTCCTCAACATCGTTGTCCAACACCGTGATTTGTAATGGAGAGGTCAGATTCCGGCTATCTGAGATGGTTGTTCCCACTGGGGAGGATTCAAGGATAAAGCCCTCGTATGTAGATTTTGTGAAGTAAGGCTTCTGATTGTTCTCATCAAGGACTTCAATATGTAAATTGGCAAAGGCAGGAAGAGGATGGCCATTGTCTTGTTCAGCCTAAAAAATAACAGAAAGCTCATCTGTCAAAGGGTCTCACAGACAGAGAAGTAACAAACAGCTACTAACCAGTACTGGCTTGCTTTTCTGAATTCAAACCAGTTGCACATCACATAGATCAATGTATTATGAGATTTTGCGTTGGGAAATAAAAAAGAAATGCCAATGACAAATTACCTAGGCTGTAAGAGCAAGAATAGCTGCAGTTACACTAACCTCTATAGTCAAAATAAAACTCAGAAGCTACACAATATACACATGGAATCTTTCTTTACAGTATCGAGATTTTGGGAAAATCCAGAAAGGAAGAAAGGAAACTGTAAACTGCTGACTCTGTATGACATAACTTGCACCTACGTCAGCAAGAGAGTTAAACCAGAAGATGATGACAGTAGCTGTGGACATAGAGTACTTCCTATGGATTCCTGGGTATGACACTTTCTCCCCATCACGCACCCATCTTGGTAGTGGTAAGAGGACTTTTAATTTTATCTTTGTCTATTTAAAATGTCAAGCAAGATCACTCCTTCCTATTACTACTCGTCACCTTCCAACAGCCATGCCTCCCCTCCCAAGTGTTAGTCATCGATAGTTTCACTTGATCTATTCTTATTTTCAAACTTCCTACATACAAAAGCACTCTTTTCTCCTTCCAGCATGCTAATCCACCGTGTAAGGATGGATTTGATTTTTTTTTTTAGTGACTACCTGTGATCAATTACAGCAAACACAAGCATGGAAGGCAGAAGATAGCTAATTTGTTCTTCAATTTCTAAAAGGCAAACCAATTTTAATTACAGCACAGCTCACAACTCTGCAAAAAGACATCAGCAGAGTACTGTCAGTCTCACACTCCTATGGCTTTATTTCCAACATCCGTAAGCACGAAGAACTCAACATTGCAATAGTAGTGCTGTACCTTTCTGCAGACATGGGAAATCCGTAATATAACAAAATGCTGAGGAGTTAAATACTTCGGACGAGACAGAACAGTACCTAATCCACTACTAACCATACTTCCAGTTTGCAGAGATTTTCATTCTGGTATTTTGCCTATTACAGCTAATTCCTTGTTTATTCAAGCCCAAAACTTTAGGAGGCTCCTTCTGGAAACCCACAGTTTTTATTCCAGCTGCAATTTACTTTTTCTTTCTTCTCTAGTTCAGTTTCTTTCATTTTCATTGGTCTAATAGGTGTTAGTTTGATACAGAGCTCTGCTTTGTTCACAGAAAAATTACAGTTGCAAGAGTAAGAATAACATAGAAAAAATACACTGTTAATAATCAACAGTTTAATTTGAAATTAAAAAAGTGTAAATATCAAAATTGTTATTTTTCTCAGTAATTAATAAGAAACTCATTCAGAAGACTCAGTTCTTAGGAAGAAAGTATTTTCCTGTTGACAGGGATGGGTAACAATGAGACTGTCAGAGATTTAAAGCATCCCCCAACCTCCCTGCTTGTACATGGCTATTTTCTTACTGCCAAGGTGAGATCTGGCAAGTGGGTCATGCATATCCAGGCACTGCCATCTGAAAGTAATGTATCTTTTCTGACAGGGTTATATTTGGCTAATGAAACAAAACCCTACTGAAGAAACTGCAAGTTCTGCAAGTTCTTCTCTGGTACATCAACATTTCAGTCATCAGGATGCAGGAGGTGACATACTGCTCTTCATATGTACTTCAGGTGATCCAAGTAGAGGTGCCCACTAAGACAACACCAGAAGAGCTATGTTCTTGCCCAAAAGAACATGCTTTACTGACAAAAAGACCCACTCTTCAAACCAACCAAAGGTGGATATTATATGAATAAATGGGCTTGCACTTCTGCAATGAAGACGTTTCAGATGATGATGTACAATCATAAGGAGGCAATAATAGAGGAAAAAAAAAAACAAATGTACTGCAAAGCCTTGTCCATACCAACACACACTGAGATGAAGACTTAAGTCAGGAAACCTATCTGTAAGAGAACAGCAGGTACCATCATGCTACCATCGAGACACACAGAATTAAGACTCCGGCAAGTTCTGCTTTAGATAGGGGAAGAAAGAAAAAAAGAAGGGCAAATTAACACCAAAAGTGTTAAATAACTCTCAAATAAAAACTGCGTAGCTACATTCGTTACATACTATATATATATTACCTATTATATATGTTTTATACTGAAACACCATCAACTTCACTTATTCAAAGCACAGGACAAAGCAGTTCACAGAAAGAGAGAGGAAATGAAAGCAATGCTATAGACTCCCTGAATCATAGAATCACCAAGGTTGGAAAAGACCCAAAGGATCACCTAGTCCAACCATCCACCCAACACCAATACTTCTCACTAAACCATGTCCCTCAGCACAATGTCCAAATGTTCCTTAACACCTCCAGGCTCGGTGACTCCACCACCTCTCTGGGCAGCCCATTCCAGTGCCTGACTACCCTTTCAGAGAAGTAGTATTTCCTAACGTCCAGCCTGAACCTTCCCTGGTGCAGTTCAAGCCATTATCTACTGGAACATCCAGAACACACAGCTTAGTTCCTTGTTGAGCTACCGGAGAGGTGCTTGCTGAGAAAAACTGCCTTTGGCAACAGAACAACCTCCAGATGGACAGATGACAACACAAGACTGCAGGTGCTCCTGCTGCACCATCTCTGCTCCCTGTGCTCGCTGTCACAGGAGGAGGGCTGGACAGGCTGGGAGGTGGGGACACCCAGATGGGCTGGGGAGACACAGCTGCTGAGGAATGCAGAGGGCTGAGTACAGCATCTTCACTGTTTTGTGCCAGAAAGAACCATGTGCTCTATCCCACACCACATAGAGTCACAGTGTCATCTCCTGCAGTGCAGACCAGCACTGATTTGCCCCAGAGGAGCATGTGCTATAAAGCAAAACACAGTGTCACCTTTGCTTAAACTCAGGGTTCCTCCTTCCTTCTGGATGTACAGAATCTGACTTCTGAACTTCATCCGTGTATAACGCTTCAGGAATACTTAGTGCAGGAAAGCCATTATGAAAGCTGTTAATTCCAAGCAGTGTCAGCTCAAAGCTTTGACCTCCTAGAAGACGGCCGCCACCTCTTTCAACCCGCTACAACTCACCTCAACATCATTCCTTCCACCAAACATACAAACCCTACCTACAGGGACAGCGGTAGCATGGAGGCAATGAAGCACTGCCATACCAGTTCAGTCCCAAGCTCTGCCTGCTTGCTCAGCACCCAAGGAGATTCATGGGAACGTACGCCAATCCGGATCAGATTCCTTTAAATGAGAATTCTGTCGCACTTTGTGAGCTCTGACTGCCATAATGCTGAGGTCAGCAAATACCCGACATCAGCTACCAGCCCAACCATTCTATAGGACCAGTCTGTTATCAAAAAAAAAAAAACAACTTTGATCATGTTCCGGATGAAGAAAAGCTTGGCAACAATTAAGAGCCACCAGTCTTTCCTTCTTTTCTCTACGCTTTTCTACCTGCACTTGAGTCCCCAAGTCATTTGCTTTTTACTATCACAATCCTCTTAAATTCCCTGAACGATTCAATCTATTTATGCAACGAAACACTTAGGGTGTTTTCCTTATGCTTTTCCAGCCTAAGCCTGTTATATCTGCACCGACCAGGTTAGCTTCTGGATATCGTTTCTTCAAAACTGTGATCAAATCATGGCATTTTTTTTTCTGCAGGACATGGCATGGGAGATGCATGAATAATTTAGAATGATCTATTTGGACTCATTTTTGCTACCACTCATAAAATAACCAGGAGCAGATTTAAAACTTCTTCGATGGATAAATACAACTTCAAATTTTTATCCTCTATCAGACCTTCTTTAAAAAAAAAAATGCAAAATTAATGGTTTATGTGAAAATAACTGCATACAGTAACATTATGCCTGTTACTTTTTCTGATTCAGCAGTAATGACATCTGTTAATGCCAACATCCAACTTTCTAGGTTACAACTGACATGAAGCTTGAAAAATACCTGCATCTTCATGCATACAATTCTATGCCAAAAACTGCCACTGCATCATATACATTTAAATGCTCATGTAAAACAAACAAACAAACAAACAAAAAAAAAAAGGATATTTGATGAGGATATCTTAAAAAATTGAAGTTGGGCTTCGGAAAGATAAAAAAAAGAAAGGTTATTTTGCTATTCGAAATCAATACTGCTTCTAGATTTGATGCATCCATTTAGGCACACTGAAAATGAACTACACTGCACTTCACCATTAAACAACACTAGCATAACCAGCAGGCTGCCGGAGACACTAATGGAGACAAACCGGAAGGGGCAATGCCTAGCTGGCACCCATCTGTACACCCTGTCAGCAGGGTCAGCCTTTTGGTCTAGGGTACAAGCACCTCAGTGAGAACCACAAATACATAATTCTGCTGCCATAATTGCCTTTAAGCCTTGCTCTCATCTCCATTTCCAAAAATGGCCAAAATGCTCTGAACAGCCACTGGGTATAACCTAGCATTTTGCAAGGGACAACAAAAGAAGGAAAAGCCTCTGGGAGACATGTGAGAGCTCACTGGAAGAGGTGTAATTTGGAGACAAGTGGGCAGGCCATTTTCTGTTTAACAGAAGAACAAGGGAAGAGCCCAGGAACTTCAGACATTAAAACTTAAACTTGACTTCCGGCTGTGAAGAAGAGAGAAACATAATAAAGTACTGAAACCAATATAACTGGAAAAGAACAGTCAGCACAGGTTCAGAGAAGGAAGGTCAGGTCTGAAAAGCTTAATTTTCATTTGTATTTTTAAAGTGCATGACTGAATTGGGAAATAAAGGTGAGCCTTGGGACGTAATTTATCTAGATTTAGGGTAAGGATTGTATATCACACACTGGATTAACATACAAGGTCAGAAAGTACAGCATAAGAAACGAGCTACTGAAATGGATTAAAAATTGGCTAAAGGACAAGCAGCACCAAGTATCTTCAGAACAGAGAAGGAATTTGACTTTACTGTCAGTGAAGCCTGCCATGTGGCAGTGAAATGATATTGGCACATAACGTGTCTAGACAGCGCGCTTTAAAAATCCCAAAATACGCATCTTTATTTCACGTGTCAAGGGTAAGAGACTTCAGCGCCAGAATACGATGCTTTAAGTTAACAGTAATACTTCCAGCTGACCATCTTTCCACTAAATAAAACTTCCTTCTTCCCTTATTTTAAAGAAAACGCCAGAAAATGTCAACTACAAAACGGTAAGTGATGGATGGATGGAGTTTGAGACAGAAACCAAAGAAATCCTGTTTATAGCAGAGAGAAAGCACAACTATTTCTGCTAATGAAACACATTAAAGAGTTTACCGTTTATGGATTTTAATCTTTCTGTTGCTCTGTGCATAATGACATATAATTTGTGGTCAATCTTAACGCACAGTCACTGGTCTCGTCTAACGTGTAGCTGCGATTTAATACTGAGATGCTGCTAAAAGGCTATTTTCAGTATGTAAGTGTTAACTCTGGGAAAAGACTGGCTTCTCAATTATGATATTAATGTCTTGGAAAGGTTTTAAGAAGCATTTTCCTGCCCCTATGCTATTCACAAATACTAACCCTGCACTCAGCTTTTCATTTCCACAACTCTTGTCACTGTATTACATACAAGACATAAAAAGGCCACGTCAAAGAGAACAGAAATTTCCAGATTACTTGGACTCGGTACACTTCTGCTACAGAGATAAGTCACCAGAAGTAATTGAATACCGAGTTCACGTAAGGGATGAACTTTTGAAAAGCCAATTTGAAATACAGTTATTGTACTTAATACCTACAGGAGATGCACAGCAGTTCAGCCAAGCTAATGATTGTAGATTTCATCGTTGTCAGGAAGCGGACTGACCAAGTCTTTAATGAAAAACCATTTCTTCCATTCTTTTTCTAATCTGTCGCTGAGAGTACAAAAACACTCTCATTTGTTCAGCTCGTGATCTATTTTGAGGCAGAGCAATCACCCTGTTTCCCATTATAGCTGATACATCTCTAATGTTGTGTGAGAGTGGCAGAAGAGAATATCTTCAGCTGCATTTCAAAAGAGAGACAAAAACAAAGCAGCTCCAGAACAAGAGCAACACATTTTTGGAAGATCCTACTTGTCACATGGGCTATATTTTATATTCTACTTTGCACTCAAGAGGAACTTGAGAGGAAGCAGCCAAAGTCACTGATATTTAGGAACACAAATATTTTAACATACAGGTTACTTTCTGGAGATCTCTTCAATAGCAGACACTGCAAAGGTTTTTGTTGTTTCTGGTTTTTTAAGCTGCCATCTGTTGCAGCCCTCACACACAGTTCAGACTGGTAAATCTTCATAATCGTTTTATTTAGCTACAATCACATCGATTAAATAAAATAAAGAGGGCTTTATTCTTCCAGCCAAAATTCCTATTTGCCACCACTGTACAATGTAGAAGAACAACAAAGAAGAATAAGCACACAACCTCTTAAGTGCACGAAAATAGATTTTTCAAGATAGAATCACAGAATTGCTCAGGTTGGAAAAGACCTTAAAGATCATGAGGTCCAAACATGAGCTAACCATACTACCCTAACTCTAACAACCCTCTGCTAAATCATGTCCCTGAGCACCAGATCCAAACGGTTTCTAAACACATTCAGGGATACAATGGAAAAGAGGGACAGCGACAGCTAGCTTGAACAAAGTAATGACTAAAAGTCAGCAAATAAATGGTGCCAAGAGATCAATATAGGATGAGAAAAATTGGAGGCTGATTATTATTATTATTACAAAAAATACCAAACACTGCAATATCAGAAATTTCTGAAGTGAAAAAAAGTCTGTTCAGGACTTAATTCACAAAACCTTATGGATGTCTTCAACAGCAGCCCAGGACTTTGCAGCCTAGTGAGGCTCAAGTGGTGCTTGTTGTCTGCCTGCTACCACTGTGCTTTCTTCTGGTGTTTTTTTTTTTTCCAATTCTTAATAAAAGAACATCAAAAGAACAACAAAACTAGATCAGATCAATAATCCATGCAGTGCAACATCACAACTGCAAGCAGCAGCCAAAGAAGCCAATAGAGAAACGTAAGCAGCTCCCATTTCCTAAACTGGAAATCCTCTGAGTTTCTCTGAGGGCTGTTACTCAACGAACCTGCCTGGGCCCCCCTTAAGCCCATGCCAACCTTCAGCCCCACACCGCCGCCTATCAAAGCACTCTGCAGGCAAACTACATCAGACGAACAACCTCCTCCTGTTTTCAACTTGCAACCTGCTTGCATCATTTGACAACTCCTCGCTCTTGCATCGCAGAAATGAGCTACCGATTCCTCTTCACTCTCAGAATTACATTATATTTCACGTGTTTCTGCCGTGTTCCTTCCCTCCAATTTGAAATTCCTTTAGTTCTGTCCTGTCTTTTTAGCACTGTCCTTTCAGCACTGTGGTCAAGGTACACACACAGCCTGGACCTATAGAGTACCACAATGATCCTCTCCTGTTCTGTTCTCCATTTTTCCTAATGATTTCTAATACCCAATTTGCTTTTTCTTGACAGCCACAGATCACTGAGCCAACCTTCACTCTCAGCCATCAGTTACAGCACCAATATCTCATTCCCAAGCCAGAGGAGATACCATCACTGTATATAAGGATCTTTTCTGACTTGTTTCACCCTATTTTTAGCTATTCCGAATTTTATCAGTCATTTTATCATCCATTTATTTCTTCTCACACAAAGTCCACAGAAGTATCTTGGCAGGCTGAAGAAATGAGCAGATGGGAATGTAATCATATCCAAAAAAAGGGAAATGCCAAGTTCTGCACCTGGGGAGGAACACCTCCAGTACTTGTTAGGAGACAGCCAGCCGGAAAGCAGCTTTACTAAGCAGTACCTGGGGGTCCTGCTGGATGAACTGAACAACATGCCCTCAGAAAAGCTGTACTGCATTAAGAGAAGTGCTGCCAGCAGGCTGCATGCTGTTTAGCACAGGCCAGGCATCTGAAGGTCACTTCTGTGCAAAAACTCATGTACAGATTCATGCACTTAAGCACAAGATAGACTCACATATTGGGCCAGGTTGCCCTGAGATTGTAGCATCTCCAGCCTGGAAAGTATTGAGCCCCATCCACATTGCAGGGTAGCTGCAATAGTCAGTCTCCAGAGATGCCCGCCAATCTCCACATTTCTACTGCTGTGTAGTAGCTCAAATTCATAATAAGCATTGTTATTTCACCTTAGAGATTATTCCCAAGGTTCTTAAGAAGGGTTCTAAGCCCAGTGATGTCCTTGGTGACTTATCCTTTGAAACTGATCATTACCTTGCCCTCTGCATCGCCTAGTGGGAGAAGCATCCTCTAAGCACCTCTTTCTGCTTTCAACTCTACTCTGAAAATAAGTCTTTGTTTGATGAGCACCCATGTCCACTGCTTAGTCTTGAGATCACTGCTGAATGCCCAGCTCTTCTCATACGATGCATTGACCTGCAATAGCCTCTCCACACAACTAAGATGGAATCTGGTCTGGCTGATAGTGGGGCTCAGTCTCTACATGCATACCCCAAGCAAGTAAAACTTCCTTACACAAACCTCCTGTCCCCAGTCACAGCCTATATAAATGCCACTGATAAGCGGGCAGGAAAAAAAGAAAGCCTTCTAAAACTTGGAAATCACACTCCACTCAGAGATTCAAGTCTGGTGAGCACACAGAGAAAATATAGCTGTTGCAAAGTTCAACATCACTGCTTGCAGAATAGGACCCCAAACCAATTTCCATGTAATGGTGGAATTTCTAAGTCTGTTCAGCTCTGACATCTTGCATTGACCTTCTGCTACTGCTGAAACAACAAGGAAACACAATCTCACTACAGAATTGTTTCTATGGCATTATCTGCAATGGGGTTAATGACAGTCCGACTGAAATGCCATCTGGGGAAAACAGATTTTTGAGGCAGGTATGTCAGATTTGGAAAACATTCACTAGGGATATTCTTCAAGATAATCTGCACAGCTGCCACACAGTGCTGAAGAGTACTTTTGCTACTGACTACGTTGAGAAGGCACCAAAAAAAACCCCCATGCGGCTGTCATAAAGCAATTCCTTTTCATAAGAGGCTGTTCCCTAAGAGCTCTAAAACCTTCACAACCAAGGAAAAGCCTCGTTAAAAAGCTAGGCTACAAATGTTACTCGAGGCTGGGAACTTATTCCTCACTTCCCTTTTAAAAAAATGGACCATCATTCTCTAGGTACGATCTTGCTCCTTGTCCAGCAAACAAGACACCCATCAAATCCAGATCTTTTCAACGCAAAGGGAAGGATGTAGTGGGGTACTGCATCAAAGGTCTTGCTCAAGTTCAGAAAGATGACATCAGTGGCTCCTCCCTTGTCCAGTGATGCAGCTAGGCCATGGTACACGGTTGACTTTTAGCTCTGCAAGTAGTCATGATGTTTTTAATAAATCACCAAGAACTCATTATGTTGATCCGACAGTCCTTGTAACCTCACCACTTACCTTCAGCCCACTCTGAAAGCGATACTCTCTGAAAGTCCCTAGGAACTAAATGACCCTCACCACGTATCAAAATATGACCTCTTACAGGTGTGGCAAATTCCTCTGTAGTGTAGCATTGCTATTTATTAGTATCTCATGGACTACGTAAGCACACCTAGTCTTCATCCACCCACTCATTTTGTTAGTTGATCTTAGTGCTCTGCCAGGTTAGATTTTGTCTGATTGATAAATAACTGATGTTCAAATAGGAAAGGAACAAAGTGCATCAACTTGTCTAGTTTTCCTGTTTCCAGAGGTACACACATCTAAATCAGCAACAACGTAAATCAGTCCTCACTCCTACTTTTCCAAGCTCATGACAACAGGCATGTAGTTTCATTTCTACAGTACAATGGTCATGTTCTTTCCAGAAAGATGATCATTCTTTCCAAGCAGCTATATCCCCTTCTAAAAGCAAATGCAAAGTTAAAAGCAGAAGCAAGGTAAACTCTACTTTGGAATAAGCTAATTACATACCTTCCTGTTACATTTTTTTTTGTCCTCCAGGAGAAAGAGCAGCTGTAGTGACAATGCTGAGGAAATGTACTTTTAATTGGTTTATTGCTTTACTGAGGATCTCAGCAGATGCTTAAAGCAGGGCTCCATTCACAGGCTTACAAATTTGAGATAAGGAGGCCTCACATACAGTATGTTTTTTGTTGCAGTATTAGAGGGACTGGAAAACTCTTTCAGGTTCAACACACTAAATCCACCTGTTTCTTGTGTCAGCCTTACAGTTGCCATATGGAAATGCAAATGGGAAAGACAAGAGAGCATATTTAGAAGAAGTCCCCATTGCTCTGCAAGGAACAGAAGCAAGAGGTATTTCCATGGGATAGCCAGGAAGTTTTCTACCTTACTATAAAACACCTGGAGATAGCTACAAGGCTGAAAACCAGCTTTTCTTAATAAGAAATTTAGCTTTTTCACTCGTCTTCCTATGTGAGAATTAAACATTTATCAGCTAGGCACTTTTAATGTAAAAAATAATAATAATAATTAAAAAATCAGCACACCAATTTCCTGCCCATCCTGCCTCACACATTCTATAAGCATGTATTGACTTAACTGCCTGTTGCTTTTTGCCTTTTTTCCTTTCACAGAATCATAGAATTGCTAAGGTTGGAAAAGACCCTCAGAATCACCAAGTCCAACCATTCGCCCTTCATCAATGGTTCTCGCTAAACCATGTCCCTCAGCACAACATCCAAATGTTCTTTGAACACCTCCAGGGTCGGTGACTCCACCACCTCTCTGGGCAGCCCATTCCAGTTTTTGTATTTTGGAAGCAAAAAAACACCTGATCAGCTGATACCAGAGGTGTAGATTTAAGAATTACATTTAGCAGGTCATGCAAAACCAGTGTGTTTTATGTTTAAGGAGAAGCATAACTCGTGTATTTACTGAGACTTCTACACCTGCGTTTATTCGTCCATCGCCATGACAGTAGAACTATGCAGCAGAAAGATAGGGCAAAACTGGATTACAGAAGATTCCAACTGCAGATCATTTCACTCCAAGCATATGCAAAGCTTTGCGCTTGGATGCACAAATGCAATAATCAAGAATTAACAAGTTATTCAAAATGCCTCTATGTTGCAATATTGCTTCTCTTCTGCCACTCTTATGATGACACGTTCCTCTGAATATACAGGAAGTACATTAATAAACAGCACATTAATGAATTTATTATCATCCTCCCAGAAAAGCAGCTCTTTTGTGCTTAATAAATGCTCTGAGACAAGGAAAAAACCAAATCCTACAAGATGCAGATATACCACACTGCAGTTAGGAAAGTCCACTCTTTGTTCTACATAAAATACAATGAAAAAGCAATGGTTTGCTTGAGTATTTAAAAAACAATACTGCAATTCTTAGTCTCTTATTTGCTCCCCTGCTTACCAATAAACACAGCAAAACCTACACAATGTTCTGTGTCATTAGACAACATCTTTAAGGACAACCCAAGACTGTCTCCAAAAGAACCAAACATAATTCTGCTCTGTTGTCATTAGAAGATATCTTTACTGAATTGATTTTTAGAGTCCCTGCAGAAAATGTTGTACCTTTGCTTTAAGAGAAATTAATTCTGCATTTAACGAGTTTAGCAATTAAATATTAATATCATCACCCCGATTCTGTTTCTCTTAATTGTCAAATTAGCAAAGAAAGCACCTAATACCTAAATTATTCTACACCTGCAAAACTTGCAGTAACCAGACGAAGATTTGTTCTGAGATGTTCTATAGGGGGACACTCTTCAAAACTGCGACGTGCTTTCATTTGGGTCAGTCAAGAGCTGCACTGTCACCAAGTCAGACTGTAAAAACTAGGAGAGTGGTACACACAAAAGAGAGAGGAGCCCAACCTCTCACATCCCATCAGCGTGTGGAGGTGCTCTCACATTCAGTACTCAGACAATTATCTGTATGTATGAGATTCTCCAGCATGGGATGTGAACTGGAGAATGCTTGAAATATAAAGCTAATGCATTCTCAAGGCTACTGATTTAATAAAGAGACAACATACAAGTGGTACTCACTTGGCTCATAAGGCATCAATGTAAAACTAAATGCAACACAACTCTACCATGACTCAAACCCTTTTCAAAAATGCTTCACAGCCTTCTCCCCTATGATGGCGTCCATCAATGATAAAAATCCAAGAAAAAAGCAGCACTCTCTTCCATTTTCTCTTCTTGTCACTAGGCAGTTCTCAAAAGCATTTGGAACTAAGAATGTAGTCAAAATTACCTTAATAACCAAGTCAAACTTCTGGTGCAAATCCCTGTTTATTGGCTTCAAGAGCGTGAGTTCAGCTGTTGTGAGGTTCATATGGAAATACTGTGGATAATCCTCGGGAGTACCTGCCAAAAAACAACACTGAGATTTGAGCAAATCTGAAAGATACAGCTAAACAAAATATTTTACTCGTTATTCACCAAAAGAACAAAATCCAACCTTTTTAATGTAAGGGTAAAACATCATATAATTTGTACATGTGGCTTTACAGTCCTACAAGTAGTGTGCCTTTAATCATATCACCATTTCTTTACTTCCTCTAGTTGCGAAGGTTCTTGCCAACTGGGAACGCCACAACAGTTAATAATAGCAGAACCCCAAATACACCCTCAGTCAGTAATAATGCTGCTTCTCAGGTTCCAGGAGATATGAACACATGCAACGAGCTTAAGAGGACATACAGAGAAATGAGCCTACACTGCAAATCATTTTCTATCTGTTGCGCTCCTGAAATCCACCTTTGCTAAACATGACAGAAGTATGTTACCACTAAGCTATGCTACTGTTTGAGAACAGATGAGATGACCATTTTAGCCACAAGCATCTCAAAGAAAGCACAGCAAAAGTTAGCAATGTTGGGGTATTAATTGCCAGAAATGGATGAAGCCATAAACATGTCAGACACAGTTCAGCAATAGTCTCTTGACTACCTGACAGCAAAGCCTATAGCACATTTTTTCCCAAAAGACTAAGGTCTGCTCTGTCCTTGCTTGTCTATCAGCAAACTTCATCCACCTACCATAGTCATGTGCAACGTCCCATTTCATTTGGGTTTAATGGCCCAGCTTTCCCCTCAGCTGGCCTGACTCCCAGCTGGGAGGATGTGAGAGCCTAGATCTCAACAGAGCAAGGTTCCAAAAGCCACAGTGTAGTACAGATGCCTCAGTAAGTCCCCTAAGCACATGAGACACTGTATCTCAAAGCAGCCCTGAGTGCAAGACAAATACTGTCACACCATACCCGCAGCACCATGTAACAGGCTATAACATTCAAAATAAAAAGACCACTTCACTGATAAATGATGCTATTATTGTTCACTTTTAAACTAGAATGATTAGAAACAGCTTTTAGAAAGACCGTAGAAGACAAATTACTTCCCAAATTCATGTGCAAGAATTTAATTCACACATCATCATATGATATCCATTTGCTATATTGTGTGTGGGTATATATATCACAGAACCATATATAGGGAGACATCACAGAATCCTACACACGTATCTCATAGAATCGTATATATACACAGGCACACACATCCCACAGATATTCTGTGAATTCTATGTATACATCAACACCAGACTGGAGAGTAGTAGCAGGATCAACAACAAATCACAAAATGACCCGGGTTGGAAGGGATCTCATGGATCATGAAGCTCCAACTGCCTGCTGCAGGCAGGGCCACCAACCTCCACATTTAATACCAGACCAGGTTGCCCAGGGCCCCATCCAACCTGGCCTTGAACACCTCCAGAGATGGGGCATCCACAGCCTCTCTCGTATAACATGGGTTGATACTAATGCTGTGGAAAACCAAAAAAATGAAGGAGTAGATCCAAAAAACCACTAAGAAAAGAGAAAGTAAGGTTCCTAAAAAGACAACCAATAAACAGGGGAGAACGGAGATGGCTTAAGAAGCACTAAGTGATCTACAGTGCAGAAGGTTAAGCTAATATTGTATAAGGATAACAGGAAATAGTCTAGGACAAGAAAAGTACAACACTTAAAGGAGGAAAAGACAGCAAGGAAGATGATCAGAAAAGAATGGATTCAAGCATAACACAGCTGGAATATCCAGCTGCTTCCAGGAAGGAGGAACTGCTTACTACAGCTGTAACTGAGGAGATCATGCAGGACAGGGGAACAGCCACCATGAGAAGAGTGCTTGTAGGTCAGATGTTGTTGGAGCTGGATGAAGGTTTCACTCCATAGTTTGCTGCCTGCCAGGCAAACGCAGACAGAAATCCCTGGAAATGCTGCTGTATTTATTTATATATAAATTCAGCTCGTGATATTTGAAAATACCAAGGAAGTAGAACACTTAATCACCTGAAACTGGCGGTAAAAATCACAGAGACAGTTCCACAGCGAAAAGTAGGAACTCACTATTTCAAAGAAAGTTGGTATTTCCCAAGGAACAGACAAGAGAAAAGAAAAACCTAAAAATATTGGGTAGGCTTTCAAACAGGGGTAAGTTGTACAAAACAAGAGTAGCACAGGGTTGTGATTCAGTTCACACTAATGAAAAAATGAGGCTAAGTTGCAGATGAGCGTAAATGAGAGAATGGGCTGAGTCCTACCATAGTTTTACTTCACAATACAGTCAAGGGGAAGGAACTTGTATGCCAGGCAAAAGAGGTGGGTTGGCTGCATTGACTTGTAAATAAAAATTCCTTACGGTCAACGAGTGGGAAAAAATTATGCATGAAAAACAAAAAAGCATATGTTAGGTTTCCAAGAGATCAAGTATAAAAGGTGAACTACTACATTACGGCTCCAGTTCAGTCCTCTTATCTGAAGCACTTCATTTCATCACATCCATCAGGCAATACTTTAAACAGAAGACAACAATCCCAGTAGCACTTGGTTGCAATTAGTTCTCTATCTCAGGGTAATCCTTTAAGAATACTTAAGACCTGTTTTTCTGTCATTTTATCAATATCAGCTCCTAAGTACTTGAACAAGCACATTCAGGCATCATGATACATCCTCTGAGAGGACTGCACCCAGGTTAGAATGAAAAAGCAAGCAGAAAATAATGGGATTGGGCTGTTTCTTCATTTCCTAAGTGCTTTACCCTCAAGCTACTGCTGTCTTCAGCGGTGTTACGCTCACATCAATGTAACAAGACTTCCACAGCATTTATCTCATTGAGAAAGTCTCTTAATTCCTTTTCAGTGGATTGCTGGGGAACCTGCTGTTCTCTCAGCTGGAGAGGTTCACTTGCAACCTCTGCATTTGTTGCAAGCAGCACCGAAGCATTTACCTGAACGCTTGAAAGGCCAGTTACCTTGAAAGCACAACAGCCAGAGATCTTTAACAGCACTTAAGAACAAAGTTAGTAGGCCACATCATTTGGAAGTGAGCTCTCGCTGCAGGGATGTAGGGTTTTGTTAACAGAAAGGCTTCTTGACAGAGCATCCTTAAGATGCTGAGAAAGATGCACAGACGCCATATGTAACACGTAGTGCCTAAAGAACACGCTGAGACTTGACTTGTACAGGAAGAGAAAGAAAGCAGTGGAAAGGAACCACCAAATGAGAACATAGAAGAATCAAATAGAATTCCATATCAATCTCATATTCAGTAAGTAGCTTATTTTCTCATTCTGTGTGCACAGCTCAGACCTCTAAGTGTTTAAATACATATATATATTAAAGAACTACACTTAGATCTAAAGCAAAGGAAAATCCATATAAAAAGAAATATCTGCAAGGCCCATTTCTTGTGATACTACTTAAAATTTTCTGCAGCAAAGTCTACAATATAAATAGCACTGCATACTTACAAAGATGAAGATGGACTTAAAAACCAAAAAGAAATACTTCTGAAGACCATGGAACAAAAAGGGGGAAAAAAGTGAGAGTGAAAGCACTTCCAATAAACAAGCAAAAGAAAAAAAAAAAAAAGAAACTTACATAATACATCTTTCTGCATTATGCCTCTCAGGTCAAAACAATTATTCAAAGATTAAAAACATCACAGGTTAGCGAAACACAATTCTTAAGATTAAATCCTGAAGAACTTTGCAAGTTACTTTTAGAACTGTAAACAAATGGACTAAGTTCTGCCCTTGAGCATACCTGTCAATAGTTACACTTCTAAATAAACTAGGAGAAAATTCAAATATGGAAGTACCTTATATATTTACTCTGCAAATATTTACAAATTTCTTTACAAAATGAGTTTGCTGGAAAAGGAATAGTTTAAGCAGCCCTTAGACTTTTAGACTTGAATCCAGTTACAGCCTGAAGGAACTGAGTTGCTTTAATGGGTATCCAAACAAAGCCTAAAGTCTGCTGTATTGAGGCTGACCTGATATCTCTCTTGCCTCTTTGTGCTGGGAGTAGAGCACTGAAAAAGCCTCAAGATCAGCCTGCTGGCAGCAGGATGGTAATGCTCCTGCACTAGCTCACAGACCTTAGGACCTGCATGCTCACTGCAGAGCAGCAGAGGTTTGGAAAAAAATGGTCCCAAGTGGCTGCATGACTTTGCTCTGACATGTGCAACCGACTTTGCCAGGGATCTCCTAGAGCCTGAAAATCCTGTGCAGGGCTACAGGATTTAAGACTTTGGGAGCCAGTAGGAAAAGGAGATGGTGTGAGTGGTAATCTTCCCACTGTGGATCATCCCAAGAGTCTAGGAGCCAACTTGAAGCAACAAGTGCCCTGGGATCAGTGCTAAGAAGGAAAACACAGGGGATCCACAGGCAGCTCTTTGGCAACAGCTCACTTTGGAAGAAAAAAGACCAACATATCAAAATCGCCAAAAAATGTGTTGCTATTCATAGTTATGGTGGACTTAAACGTTAACCATTTCCTATGACCCTAAGCACTGGCCAGCTCTATTTTGGTATGGCAGCCACGCTTTTGTTCTCTCTTACGATCTGAAAATGTCAGACACACCAAATCATCAAACTTACTTTTCCCTTCTTTTGCAAAAGAATTCTAGTACATAAAAGCTTCTTTTTTTTCTGATTGGCAAAGAAAAACTATGCAATATCCTCATTAAAGCATACACTTCCATAGCAAGAAATCCACGTAGCTGCAGTTTAATGCAGCAAACAGGAAAAAATGCTTTTATACAAACCAAACCATTTCCCAATTCCCACGCTAGTTGCAGGGTACCAAAAATACAACTATGTTCTCTGCTGTGCAAAGAATGGGGCAGGTGCAGGACTGGAACTGCATACTACTGCCTCAGGCCTTTGTATTATCAAATCATACAAGCTAAACAACTGGAAACAAATTCTGAACAGAAGAAAATAGCAGGAGAAAAATAAATAGCAGAATGCAAACATCCTCCAGTGAAGTATGTATCTCTGAACTCTTTCTATAACCATACAGGCAGCAAAATTAACGTTGGATGCAGTAAGATCCTTTAAGCTCCTGTGTCAGAAGACAGGTCCTTTTGGGAGGGACCTGTTCTAATTGCCTTTCTCTAGCATCTATTACTGCACCTCCACACCTGTGAATGAAAAAAACTCACTAAAGAATAGCTATGAGCACAGACAAGTCTTTCTCCTTTTGCTTGCAGTGTTGCTCCGTCAGCTAAAACAGACAATTATGAATCTAATCTGAATAAATAATAATAAATAATGCAGCCATTTGAAATAAGCTGCTAAACAGCAATTAAACATAAATAGGTAGAGCAATGATTTCAAACATCCCACTAACCACAAAATGAACTCTTATTAGGCTTCCACACTCCCCGTCAAGCTTTCTCTGGTCACAATAAAGCGATTGATTATGAGTGATAGCAAGAGTAGCAGACACCAACCAACGAGGATGGAATAGAGGATGCCCGGTCGATCAGAAGGAGGCTGGATGTTTCGGTCTTGATCTATGGCTTGTATGGGTGGAGTGACACTGATAGGGTTCACATGCACCTGAAATGAAAAATCAGACAGATTTCAAACAAATCAGAAAGCCAGCAGGCGGGTCTTCAGCACTACTACAAAAACATCTCATTGAAATTGATATTTGCTGAAATTGTAGGAGAAAAAGTACTCGTTTGTAAGAGAATACTTACAGCACATGTACTAGTAAAATAAAAATTAAGTAGACAGTGATCTGCTATGTTTTGATACAATTTGTATTATAAAGACCTTTTTAGAGAAAGGCTCTAAGCCACAAAAGTCCAAGCAAATGCTTAACACTGCCATAGACAGTCCCTGGAATCAGATATTTCAGACATCATCACAGCAGTGGAATACAACAAATGCTTTAAAAAAGGAAATGAAAAACTATTTTGTTGTAAGAATATACAGTAGAATATAAATTCAAGTCACAGTACGGACATTGCAAGGACAGGCACGTTTGTAAAGTTTGGATGGACACTGTAGTAACTCACATTGCAATAATTGCCAATGTTACGGATAAGTGGAATGGTCTCACATGCTGAACATGGAAACAGAAAGCATGAAAACCAGACTTCCCTAGCCTTATTCGTAAGTTTTCACCTTGTTCAGTATTTGTATTCCCATCTTTTGATTTACCAAATTCAGCATCACTGCACAGCTCCCACCTCTGGGCACAAGGCATGTTCCTAATGGCAGAGAGCTGAGACCTCCTCGCCTCTGCCTCTCCACCTATGTCAAGCAAGTCCAACCTGCATCCCGCATGTGGCCCAGCCCTGCCAACATGCAGCCCACTCCCTGCCCTGAGCCATCATGACAGTGACTTTAACTCACTGAGTGGCCCAGGATAGCCCTGAGTGCCCAACCACTGCTCAGCAACAACCAAACACTGGTGTGCTACTAATGCTGTCTGGATTGAAATCGTGGCATGAAGAGGGAAGAGTACGGTGCCAACTCAAGTTATGGCAAATTTGCACAACTGTACACATTTTGACACACTGGCTAAACACAATCCTGTCAACAGCAGAAAAATAAGCAGATGTGCTTCTCCCCTAGGGCACACCACTTGTCACTGATCTCCATCCAAACATGGAACTGCTGACCACCACTCTCTGAACTCAATCCTGAAGGCAGTTCTTCATCCATTAAACAATCCACCCACCAAATCCACATCTTTTGAATTTGGAGAGAAGGATGTTGGTGGGGTATTGTGTCAAAGGCCTTCCTGAAGCCCAGATAGATGACATCAGTGGCTCTTCTCTTGCCCACTGATGCACTGACACCATCATAAAAGGCCACAAGGTTGGTCAGACAGGATTTGCTGTTGGTGAAGCCATGATGGTTCTCCTGTATCACCTCCCGCTCTTCCATGTGCCTTAGCATAGCTTCCAGGATGATCTATTCCATACTTTTTCCCAGCACAGAGATGAGACTGACAGGATGGTAGTTCCCACGATCACCCTTTTTACCCTTCTTAAAAACAGATATAATGTTTCCTGCTTTCCAGTCACAGGGGACTTCACCTGATTGCCACAACTTTACAAATATCATTGAGACTGGCACGGTGACTCCATCAGCTAATACCCTCAGGACTCAAGGATACATGTCATCGGGACCCAGAGACATGTGGATACTCAGGTTCCTCAGGTGGTCATGAAACTGATCTTCACTTACATTAAGAGGGACGTTGCTTCCCCAACCCCCTCCTATAAACCAGACATTTCAGGGCTGTGTGATGAGCAGTTGTCAGAGAAGACCGAAGTCAAAACAAGTTAAGTAGGCTTGGACAGGTACACTCTTTGCTGGGTAAAGAACTGGCTAGGTAGCCTGGCCCAGAGAGTGGCCATAAATGGAGTTGAATTCAGCTGGCAACTGGTCATGAGAGGTGCTCCCCAGGAGTCAACACTGGAGCCTGCCCTGTTTAATATGTTTAGCTATGACCTGGACAAGGGGATTGAGTGCACCCACAGCACATTTGCAGATTACACTAAGTTGGGAGGAAGTGTCAATCTATCTATGGGTAGGAAGACCCTTCAGAAGGATCTGGACAGGCTGGATTACTGGGCTGAGATGTCGGTGAATGAACTTCAGTGGCATGAAGTTCTAGAAGACCAAGAGCTGGGTCTTGCATTTTGGTGGCAACAACCTCAGGCAACACTACAGGCTTGGGGCAGAGTGGCTGGAAGACCGGGTAGAAGAAATGGACCTGAGGTGTTGGTCGATACTCGGCTCAACATTAGCCAGCAGTGTGCCCCTGTGGCCAAGAAGACCGACGACATCCTGGTTTTCTCAGACATAGTGCAGACTGCAGATGCAGGAAGATGGTTGTCTTCCTACACTAAGCTCTAGTAAGGCTGTGCCTTGAATGCTGTGTTCAGGTGTGGGTCCATCACTACAAGACAGACATTGAGGCCCCGGAGCATTTCCTGTGAAGAGCATCCGTGAGGTCCCTTTCAACACAAGCCATTCTATGATTCTATGATAAAGCAGCTGATCAGGGGTCTGGAGCACAAGTCTTTGGAGGAGTGGCTGAGGTAAATGGATTGTTTAGTTTGGAAAAGAGTACACTTGGGAAAATTCAGTGCTCTCTACTACTCTACCCCTTGTGGCGAGGTGGGGGTTGGCCTCTTCTCCCACCTAACTAACAAAAGAACTAAATGGGAATAGCCTCAAGTTGCACCAGGGGAGGTTCAGGTTGGATATTAGGAAAAATTTCTTCACCGAAAGAGTGGTAAGGCAGTGGAACGGGCTGCCCAGGGAGGTGGTTGAGTCAGTGTACCCAGAGGTGTTCAAAGGAACACTTAGATGTAATACTAAGCGATGTGGTTTGGGGGGCTGAAACATTGGTGGCAGGTGGATAGTTGAACTAGGTGATCCTAGAGATCTTCTCCAACGTTGGTGATTCTGTGATTTTGTGATTCTGTGATTATCTGCAAGTTTCAAATGGAACGTGTAGAGTTGCAATCAGATATTCAACACAAAAATCTGATCGTGTCTCTTTACCAGACTTTTCTAAGACCTCTCTTACCAAAAAGAAATATCCCTCACTTCACAGTCACACCGTATTCACGTCATTTCTTTTTGGTAGTACACATATTTGTGAATAATTACTGCTAGGATGAAGCACGGGAATAGCAAACTTGCATCAAAAATCACTTGAGAACTCACTAAGAATGAAAATCACTTTCATTGAACCAGATTGATGCATTAGTTTCAGAATAACAACGTCAAATATCCTGCTTGCTCTATGTTTTTGTGCTCATTTTTTAATGTTTTAATAAAAATATTAAAAGTTTGATTAAGTTGTGTTACTTACATACATTAACTATTTGATATATCTTATGAGGGTTGATCCAAAAGTAATGCCTCCTGTTTTACTATGTTAGCCCACAAAGTCAGAGGTAGATGTTGGTGGTACGGCAGTAGAGGCTGAAACTTCCCACCAATATCCCGTTCTGTGTTGCTGCTGTGTGACAGACGGCAGCAGAGGGGAAGTCTGAAGGTGTGTCATGGAATTCCTCCACGCAGAAAAAGTAGCACCCATTGACATTCATCAATGCTTGCTCAAAGTCAGGCTGTGGGTGGTGCACTTCAGCAGCGGTGATAGTGACTGTTGGTCACCGCAGCATGCAGGCTCTTGTTCACCGCTGGTGGAAACGCACAGCTAATGGTGGTGAATTTGTTCCAAAAAAGTCCATGTTCTGTAGCTGACAATTTACTCTATCAAACAGAACTACTGCGCTCTTAGTATCTGTCACAGATTCCATGAAAATAAATGGGAGGCATCACTTTTGGAATGGCCTAAATATACATGACCCAAAACTATTCCTCTTCACTCCGTGAGGCCTAGGGAAGCTCAAAGATTGGACACCCATGACTAATGGTTTTTTATGCAGTTCTCAACTAGCCAAAAGAGCTCTTTTGTTTCCACTTTGGACTCTCTAAAAAATTAAACTCTTAAAAGCGTAATGAGAAAGACTGGCTCAAAATAGGCATAAAGAAAGAGAGAAGATGATCTATCTGACATACGTTTGAATTTTTAAAATGGTTTAGGACTGCACAGAAGTTACGTGCCGAGAGACAAGATTACACAGAATTGTTCAAGACAAAAAAAAAAACCAATTATGTTAAAAGTACAAATCAGCTGAAGCACCCACAGACAAATCCAGATTATGGTTAGAGACACACCTGCAACAAAACCAATCTCATTTGCTAAGACAGGCTGAGTTTTAAAGCCACAATTATAATATTGCAGGTCAGACAGAAGTGTTTGGCTGGAGAAGCAGTGAGCTATCTAACCTTGCCAAAATCAAGCTGTCAGCTGCACCTGACCGCTGAAACTAGGCTGCAGCAGTGCTTAGTGAAAATGCAACTCAAAGAGCAAGGACACAGGCTTTGCTTTACTTTCCAATTCGAGGAGAAGCTCACGATTAGCATTCAGAAAAAAAACACATTTGAAATATAACAGATTCTACTTGAACAAAGGGCAATTTATCCCATACTGCCACCGTTACACTATTTTGTTACTATTCCAAACAAAAGCAATTGATAGAAGAGAACCAAGTCGTATAAGAAAACAAAGAATGAAAGTTGAAATCCATCACCTTTTTCTTCCATGCAACATGTAATTTGGTTTCCTAAGTACTGAACACTCTCTGAATGGGATGCTCATAGAGTAGGAGATACTGAGCACCAAGATCAATCACAATCAGTTTAAACGTTTGAGGATAATTTGAAGGGGTTTTGAATTAAGTAGATTGATGTGCCTTGAAGCAAAGCTGAAGGTATTCTCATACGATTTTAATAATCAGTGGATAATGCAAGTATCTTTTTCACTATGAAAGCAAAACTGCACCGATGACGGCATCGTTAAGTATGTTAATGAATTTGTAAAAGCACTTTAAAGATCATTCCAGAAGTTGTACACAAACTTGATGATAATTACTTGAAAAATTTGTAGCCAAAACATGTGTTGCTCAATAGACTATAGTTACTACCTATGATAATTCTTGCTTGTGTGAGCACTTGAAAATTGAAAAGGCTTCAATGGGTGCTTGCAGCATCCCCCAGGTCCCACTGGGCGTGTTGCCACCGGGCAGCCAACCTACTGGAGCTCAGGGAGCCCAGCTAGGGCCCAGCCCTGCTCCCCCAGGATGTCACAGTCAGAGCCAAACTCTGGCATTGCTCAGCCCTTGGAGAGAAAAGGCAATCTACAGCCACACAGGAGGTAGCTCCTGACTACAGCTCTGCAGAGTGAGCACCACCCAGTGCAAATATGACAGAGAGAGGGCTGTGACATCTATCAGTGCAAGTCAGACACCATTATCCTTCAAGAAGACACACAATGAAAACATCACTGTCATACCCTGCCTCAGAAGAGAGCTCCATGGTGGAAACTAATTAAAAAGAAAACAGGCTGCTTGAGGAAGTAAAACCTGAAGGTCTTTTCCAACCTGAGCAATTCTACAAGAGGTAAAAGCACTGTGTAACTACAGCCTCACCTCCCAGAACACAGTGACTTCACAGTGACTTCCAAGTGACCCAACCCCCCTCAGATCAATAGCTTATTTCTACTTGTACCTAACACTGTTCTCCCACTACTTTCTGTCATTAAATAATTACGTGTTGGAGTAATGAAGTACCAGACCCTAACTGGAAGACTGCTCAACAGTTGAGGACACCAAGGTAGTGACCCATGCTATACTGCATGTGATGCCATGCTGAATTAAGACTGCCAGTTCTGTTCAAGGCAACATGTCTATCGTGCTAAGAAATCTACAAAACCAAAAAACAGCTAACTGTAACACATTTGGATGTCACTGGCTTTAAGCAAGTAGTTTATTAATTAACTCTTTACATGATTGACTTTACCAACCCTCAGCAAGGGCAGGTGAGGACCAGACCATGACCCAGCCTCAATCTAGGCATCACAGACACTCCAGCTCCCATCTGAAACTTCTCCCTTTGCATTTGACCTGACAAGAACACACATTCTATTGAGAAAAGACCATACCTACTATATTCAAATCTTGCACAACTTAATATTCATGAATACCGGGGGAGAAGCTAAAAAAACTTCAGAAAATAATATAACAGTGAATAAGTGTTTGGATCAGTATCAGTTCAAATGACAGCATTGCTACAGGGATCGCTTCTGGCTCTGGAAGGCTGATGGCATAGACTATGACACTCAGTTGTGACAGATGACTGAAAGTCACCTTTTTCCATGCATTTCCAAACAAGCACTGTGCTAGCTTTGTGTCAAGCGGTGTACAATGACACCCGCAATGAGCACCAGTGTTTTCAGTGACTGCTAGTACTAAGTGCAAGCCAAGTGCAAACATCAAGGCTGGGGATGTGCTTACTTGAGAACGTTCTCTCCTTCCCCAAGCTCTGCAATGAATACAGACAGTCCTCTGTATTTTCAGCCAAGGAAACGAAGAACTGAATTCTGCACCAACCGTGTGGCTCATAGACCTTCAAAAGAAGTGCTAACAGGGCACCCTGCCCTTCTGTTGTTGGAAAAAATGTTCAAAAAGAATTGGGTGAACTGGTACACACAGGCTGTTTCCTGTGTTTGACAATTTATAGTCTCTACTGCTCGGACAAAGGTAGGGAAGACACACAAAATGCTTTGCAATGCCTGAACTGTATGCGTAAAGAGATGTAGCATTCTTTTGTCACGTGTGTATCCTATAATTCTAGGGAAGCACAAGATTTCTTAACGGCGAGTTTCACTGACAGCCTGAAATATTCCAAAATAAAACAATACATCACATTTAGCCATCACTTTTTTTTTTCCTGGAGTTTCTCTCTCTGTGTAAAGAAACAGAGATCCTGTATTTTATCAGAACAGGTCATCAGTATTGGTGCAACTAGCTAAGACAGGACGGCTCACGCTGTCACTCTAAGTCCTGTGCCACAGCCCTGTCTGTCAGGGAGCTGTAGCTGCGCACAGTGCACTCCCAATGAAGTCTGGGGCCTTTGGCATGCATCACCTGCACAGCCAGGCTGCTGAACTAACTGAACCAGCACGAACCCCATGCAGATGAGGATGAGAACCTTTTTGCAGAGAGAAAATATTAGTAAAGCAACACGCATCACCCTGTGCTGAAAGCCATGACTCCTTCAAAGCGACCCCTACAGCATTAAGCCAGCAAAGCTGCAGACGAGCTGATGAATTATCAGTTACACCCGTTCTCCACACGCTTTGCTGGAGAACAAGCTGTGAACCAGAAATTAGCAAAGCGATACCCATGCTGTGCAAAAGTGCATACAGTACTGCCAACACACAGAAGTAGAACAGCAGGAAGAACCGCAAAACCATTCCAGCATCGTTCCTTGCTGCTGCTCTGGATGCTCTGCCAATACAAGGAGGGCTGTGACAGCTGACCCACATAAATCTGATGGCAAGTACTCTCGTGTCATTAAAAGGAAATACTTTGTGGAGCTATCCAACCACACGCGATGTAAATGAAACAAGTAAGACTGGAAAAGCATATTCAGCTGAGATACCACCAAAAATGCCTCATTAGTCAGATTGATTATGTCACACCAAAGCCTGCACTTGCAGGGTCTCAACTTTACCCCTCTCTTCTTGCCTCCTCCTAAGGTCAGACACGGGATAAATACATCAACGCAGGGTGAATGGGCTTTTCTGATCCCCTCTGACACAGTTCAGAACGCCAAACTTTTGGACTATCTGTGGGAAACATCACTTCACTAATAAAGATTTCCCATTTTAAGAGTTACACTGCAAAAATGGCATTTAGCTGATACACTAAGAATCAACCTGTAAAAATACAGTAATAATTCAGCTACTGTATCAGATACAGAACAGTTAGCTCTGCAAAACCGTTCCCCAAGAAAAGAGGTAGCCACATGAGGACAATGACTCCTTTAAAACCCAAGCTCCTCCCCTACAGATGTGCAGTCCACTTCCCAAGCATACTTCTTGCCTGAAGCTCCTTAAAATGGAAGGGTCATGCTCTACTCAAATAGCACTCCTTATCACACAACGTTGCAGAGTCCAACCGTGCTATATGGAAAATCCACACCTGTGACGTAAATCAAATCTGAGCAGCATTCCTGCAATTCCTGCTTTGCTGTGAAGCACCCTGGTGAAAGGACACTGTGCAATAACACAAGTAGAATGGGTACTGTGTTAATCCAGTCTGCCCCGGGGAATCTTTATAATACATGAGTATTATGAAATCATCTTTAAAACTGTCCACTTTAAACAACTGTATAAGCAGCAAGCAACAACAATGAAGGTCCATCTGCAGATTTAATTGTCTGAAATAAATATAAATGTCCTGTTAACTTTTAAGAAGTTTATCTTCATTCCTAGAAGCCATGGGCTAAAAGCAGTACCGGATAAGTTATGCAGCTGACATGACTGAACTCACCTCTCAGGTCTTCCCTTGGAGGTACAAAAGGTGCCTTACTGACTGAAGGGAAGAAGTAAGACATGAGATAGGCCATTAACAGTAAACTGCTTTCTCAATTAAGCACTGTAATTGCCAGGTAGCTTTTAGCAGCTTCCTTGACTGTACACATGACGGATGGTAGCTGTGTTCTTGGTTTGCTGTTGTGTCCAGCATTTATGCAGATCACTAAAATGGAAACTGTAAAATTCCAATATCCAGATAGATCAAGTTGTTAAAGTGTGCTGTCAAAAAAACACAATTCCTTTCATTTATTGTTAAAAAAACAAGCCACCTTAAAGGGGGAAAAATATTTTGAAGCAAAAGTAAGATAACGTAAGGAATCAGAACAAAGAGGAAAATAGAGACTATTTTTATCAATGATGTCTTCCAGAAACAGCAGGCCCAAAAAAGAATTGCATCAGGATCTGATCACAGTGCTTACTAAATTGCTCTTTCTGTGTCTGACACTCTTTATAAGAAATGTCTCCAACAGGGAACCTGTGCTGGAGACTAAACGAAATGCATTATGCAATGGGCCTCATGCCTCAGTGTGCACGTATAATCTCCCATGCAATTCAGGCAGAAGCGAGAATTGAATTTGGAGGTTGTGCTTGTTACAATGTGATGACTGCGGCTACAGAACAATAAACGCTTCCTTCTGACATCCCATTTTTTTTTCCCCATACAAACCACAAAGACTGTTTTGTTGGCCATTATTTCTGCTCAGGATTCAGAACGAGGCACAGAAGAGCCGCAGGAAAGCAAGTTATAAAATCCAAGCCAACCCTACAAAGGCTCACCAAAAATAGAAGGCAAAGATCAGCATGACATGAACGCACGACTTAAAGTTTCTTAAACTTATTACAGTAAGGAAGTCTATGAAACATTACCCCCATTTTGTTTTCTGTTAAGCACGTTCATCTCAAATGGAGAAAAAAAAGAGTTTCCATCTGTGCCAACAGTTGCTACTTTCAGCTGAGTTCGCAAACACTTAATCTTACTTGCTGCTATTAAGGAGAAGAAGCTGATGGCTTCTCTATGCCATTAGAAAAATCATCTATAATATAATATAGTAGAGGATGCATAAAGAGATGCAATCAGTGGCATGAGTGAAAGCTTGGAATTGCCTGAGCACTTGAAGTCCCTGACTTGGCAAGTATCTTTCAGCCAGGAAAAAATGACAAGAAATATGCAAAGGGTCTGTAAAACTGTTAGTGTGAACAGGATCACTGCTTACAGCCTCTTCCGAGCCAGAAACTTGAGGCGTCTCACCGAATTAGCTGGTGGCAGGCTGAAAACAGGCAGAACAACCAAGTTCTTCATCCAAACACAGTTGAGCTGTGGTGCTCCTCGCTACAGGCACGTTAGGGGCTAGAAGTTCTGCATGGGTCAAGTATCAGGCGTGTTCACAGAACAAAAGAAAGCAACAACAAACCTCCAGCATGAGTTTTCAAGATAGCACTTCTAATTGTGCCACAGAACCCTCTGGGGAACCAGAACTGGTGCCACTGATTGGACCCTTTCATCTGTAGGATTGAATGCAAAAGCGTAGCAATACAACAATTCACTTAAAATGCAAAATGGTGCCAACACTACAGAACATTCCTTTAAGCTTCTGCAGAACTGCATCCAGGTCTGGGGCCCCCAGTACAAGAAAGACAGGGAGCTGTTGGAGAGGGTCCAGAGGAGGGCCGTGAAGATGGTCAGATCATCACATGCATATGCTCATGTCCACAACCTTGGGTGCATACGGTGCAACTGCTGACGAGGAGGTGACAGCAAGTCCTGCTTCCCCCTTTCCCACAGCAGCCACTGGACCTGGTGATGATGACAAGCTGCCCGGGGCAGACATGTACACCCTAGAGAGGAAGTGCCTCTGCTCTTGTATCACCAGTTCTCTAAAGACGTGTACCTGCTCCTGTCAGCAGAACCTTAATTGCTGCACTAATATTTGACCAGCTCAACACCTACTATAACCTGCACCCTGTATATTGTGACAACAAAATGACAAAAGCAGCATTTTCCCCAACGCAACCCTTAACAAACAGCTAGTATGGAGTTTAATAGGGTAAGCTAGCTATGAAAATTATAATTATCTCTATGAGAAACGATGTTATGACGTTGATGAGATGTGAAGTTCACTGATAAGGCACCACTGTAAAAGTATTTTGTCTAAATGTCAACATTTAGAACTTCTAAATGTTTCTAAATGACATTTGAGGATCAAGTAAATTAATACACCCAGTTCCTTTTTGACAATAGCTGCTCTTCACACCGTAACAAACACTGTTTTATGAAACAGAAAACAGAAGAGCATATTGTCAAAGTGGCTTTTCTTTTTCTGTCATGGCAAACATCCAAGGCAGCAATTAATTCACACTAGTAGTTGATTGTACATTCAAGATAGAGGTCTGAGCTCAGAATGAGGCAGAGACGATGCTTTCCGAGGCACTCTTTCCTCTCTTGAAGTGAAGGTTTAGAGGAGGGAAAGGCACAATGACTTCATCTCTGAAATCCTTTCATGGCTTCACAAAGAGCAGGACAGTCCCAAACGCCACACTGTGGGATATCTTGAAGAAGCAAGGAACCACACATCCCCACTGTAATTATTTTTGTAAGCTGCACAGCCTAGTACATTATGCTGAAGCCTTATTTAATTCCAGGCAATTTGTTGTTGTTTTGGGTTTTTTACCCCCTAACTTTATAATGAAAATTCAAGAGTGAATAAAGAATACAATAGTATAAAATAGCAAGATATTTTAATTAAGACTATAATGCTTGGTAATTTTTCTAATATATTAATTTTGCAGATTTGAGGTGTTAGTTCTATCATGCAAAGAGAAGCATGTTTACACCAGCAGACCTGAGCACACATCAAACCCATTCAGAAACTCTGGATATCTGTCTTCAACGTTTATGTATCTGGCTTATTTGGCTGATCTGCCAGTCCAAAGCTTGAATCAAAGAAGATTATTTTCATTTCTAAAAGGAAATGACTTCTAATTACAGCTCCATAGCTACATTTCCAAGCAAAAAAATCAAAGCCCTCTTTCTTCATAGCTTCTGACAAAGCTACAAGAATTCAGTATGCTCAATTAGCATTCCCATTAAGTTTCTAAAGAAAATTACAAACAACAGAATTCTTCTGAATATGGAAATGGTTGCATTAAAGTTACGCATATCATCAAATTGGTCATTTTTACCATTCTATTCTCCTCTTTTTTCAATTATTAAAATATTATCCAAATATTGAAGGAAACTCTTTAAATCTTCACTTTATCCCTTGATAAATACCTAGAATATTTACTTGTCCTCACCATCAGCCAAATACACAGTCTTGACTAGATCTCTATGTATGCACTAGAGTTCTTGCTCTTCCTGAGCCTGTCAGGGAGATCCATTACCACTGTGTATCACAGGCTGCTTGATAACCCAGTCCTGGAAACAAATGTGTTTATCTCCTTCCAAGCACGTGTTCAAAGACCATCTGCAATTATACATTTATTTTCCTTTCTATTTCATAGAAAGGTTAGTACTACTGAAAAGCCAATGCTTGTAAAGCATAAAATCAGAGAATCTCAAGGTTGGAAAGGACCTACCAGATCGTTCAGTCCAGCCATCCTCCCATTACCATGGCTACCACAAGCCACTAAACCATATCTCATAGCTCCTCATCCAGACGCCTCTTGAACACTGCCAGGGACGGTGACTCCACCACCTCCCTGGGCAGCCATTCCAGCGCCTGACCACTCTCTGACAAAAGTTTTTCCTTCTGTCTAATCTAAATCTCCTCTGGTACAGCTTGTGCTTGTTTCCTTGGGTCCCATTTGTTGCCTTGGAGAAGAGGCATATTTAACCAATTCTTTGTGCACATTCTGAAAAACCACATCCCTACATGCTCCTGTTCTATCTCTCAATGAAAATCACTACCCATATCCTCCTCCCAGCTGCCTCGCTCCTCTACCACGTACAAAACAAATGAGAGGCAATCTCCACCCTAATAATTCAACATTTAAATCAATTTCCTGTATTATTAAAAAGAGGCAAGCCTACCTGTCCTCTAACTAAAGTGCATCTATGTTTAAAATCACTCGTTTCACTACTTCACTGTGGGACAGTGACTCAAGCAGGTGAAATGCTCGCCTACCTAGGAGAGATTACAGAGAACAGTTCTCAGCTTATGTGATCATATATTGAAGTTACCGTCAATTTTACTGATAATTCTATTTAATTAGTCATACTGTTTTGGTGTAGTCCCAAATACATAAAAATTAATTACCTGTGACTTCACATCCTTACTATTTTAACCTTTTCATGCTTCAATAGTTCTCAGTACAAAAAAAAAAAGGCTCTACTTATCAAGAGATTGCATATGGAAGACAGGCAATCAATCGTAACAGAAGACTTAAAACTCCTTTTATGACTACTTATCACGCACTAGCAGATAATCAATAGCTTACCAAAGTCATCCATTTTGATTTGCTGAAAGAGCCATTTCCATAGTAAATTCAAATCATTGGTATCAAGTTATTTGAAAAAAATATTAGGCTAGTAAATCTACTGTGAACTCTACTGTGTATTTAACATCGTCCATTACCTTGAACTTATTATCAGATAACCTCTGATATTGCCGTAATTATAGTGAAAAGAGTAAAAAAAATGCAAATGGAAAGTTTATCCATAAATGTCAGAAGGGAAACTGCACCCAAGAGAGGATTTTATCATCAGATGCGAATTGCTTTCCAACTTCCAAAGTAATTCAAGATTGCCTATCAGTTCATCACGCATCTCTGCTTAAATTTAATTAGAAAAATTGCTACCTGCTGCTCAGATATACTGAAAACAACTTGGCCATAACAATTTGCCTTTCTCAATAAAAATACATTGACAAATACATACCTGTCACAGAAATCAATCTTCATTTTCTCTTCCCTAATCTGAGCCTCAGGTATTACCTAGACTGCTAATGAAAGATTAATACATGGAAAATGGGTCAATTTGCTCATTTCTCAGCCAGTGGCAAAGGGCCACAGGCACTAGGGAGATTCTTTTCTCATTTACTGAATACGAAACAGCCCAAGAACGTATAGATATAGCTCACCTTTTTAATGCATTTCTGTGGTTAGCTCTTGTGGCATAGCTGAAGTGATAGATGCCATTGCTGATAACCAACTCTTTTTTGGCTTTTAAATACACAGGTCCTCATTTATGTTATATCTAAGCAGTTGAAAGTGCATGCTACCTGTCTTCAGAAATTTCAGCCTAACACACGCCAAAAGCTGCCCTGCTTTTCTATAGATAAATATTCTAATACATAATACACGGACAGGAAAGTACACAAATGCTTCATGTAGGAAATAGATTTCCCAGTATTACTAAGTCTAATAGTCAGAAACGGGAGCACTTAAGAACAAAATGCAAAATGATTATGGTATTACTTACGATGAACTTAAATGGAAATGCGGGCAACATGCATATGGCGAAACCAAACGTTTAACAGCCTACCCCTTAACATGAGGCCTGATCTTCTACAATCTGGAGATCCTACATTTATTAGGGAACAGCTACAGAAACCTTCAACTTCCACCTTCGATCATTTGTCACACTCATTATATAGGAGCTCTGAAATAATGGCTGACTGATGTTGTTCTTCCAAATGAAACAGTTATTTAAAAACTAAGCAAGCTTAATTCTCTTTCCTATCAAGCCCTGAAGCCATGAGATATGAAGAACAGGGGCATTTGTTATTCTAAAGGCAAGACAGATCCTCAGGCAATGGGAAGCTAGTTAAGTCACAGATAAACACAACACATTTAATAAGACATTCAGTGTTTCCCGTGTACTGATTTACTGAGAAGTGCACATCAGTATGCAAAGCTAAGATGAGTTTCTAATATTGGAAGAGATAAAGAATTAGATGGAAGAAAAAAAAAACAAACTTCTCAGAAAGAGGAAGCAAAACGCTTAACTACCAGGCTCGGCAGCAAGACATCTCTACAAACAGCCAGACTCTCCTGGAGTCCCGACATACTGCCAACTTCAGCTAAGTCTAAATGCCAGGTATAGCTGGCATTTATTTGAATAAGCGCAGCTGCTTATTCAGAAATCTAGGTCACTTCTGGGTCTGTTCATCCTGGGGAAGAGACGACTGAGGGGGATCTGCTGGATGTTTATAAATAACTAAGTGGAGGTGGAAGGCAAAGGGGTGAGGCCAGGCTCTTCTGAATGGTGTGTAGCAATAGGACAAGGAGTAATGGCCTAAAACTTAAACACTGGATGTTCTGTAATAACATGTGGAAGAACTTATTTACGGTAATGGTGACAGAGCACTGGAACAGGCTGGCCAGAGAGGTGGTGGAGTCTCCTATAAAGATATTCAAGACCCATCTGGACGCCTACCTGTGCGACTTGCTGTAGGGAACCTGCTTTAGCAGGGGGTTGGATTTGATGATCTCGAGCTCCCTTCCAACCCCTGCAATTCTGTGATTCTTTCCTTGCCAAAAATGTTAGGAGAAACACACAATTCTCCTACTGATAAAAGCCAAAAACCCCACTCACACCCTAAATGTTCAACTGCACTCAATTACGGACTCATTCTAGGATGAAGGGTAAATATCACCTGTGACGACTCAAGCATGGAAACTTTCCACTGTACACTACGTGGGTTTATCTAACTCATGAGTTTAGGTGCCTAAATTCAGCAAGACTGTTCATCTTAAAATCATGTTATAGTGCTTCACACAGCAAGCCAAAAAACTTCAGTTCGTTTACTAACAATCCCAAAACCTCGAGAGCATTTATTCTGCTGAGAAAGGAATAATTAGAGACCAATTAAATCTCACCTGATGGTCACTGTAACAAAATCGTAAGCACAGCACATAGTCTACACAGACAAAGTAAGCCAAAAAGCTGGCTTGTCTCTTTCCTTTTTTAAGTAAAAGATTCCAAGCCTTTGTTCGTATATATATACACACATGTGTGTGCGTGTGATAAAGAAGAAAAAGGCATGCTGAGAAACAACTGCTTCAGAACCTAATGACTTCCTCAATCAGCCACGAACACTTGCAGAACCAGTGGCTCTGGGCATCCTGGTCTAGTGGTTGGCAACCCTGAACATAGCAGGGAGGGGTTGGAACTCTACGATCATTGTGGTCCTTTTCAACCCAGGCCACTCTATGATTTGAATGTGGCATACCTAACCAACAACCAAATTGGCAAGAATAACCCAGAGATTGTACAATCAGATAGTAAGGAACTGTCATGAAATCCCTTTAGAAACAATTGTTATGTGGATGCCATACACTCAAAGGTACTGAAAAGCAGCACAGCCTTTGCAATGCTTATTACCTATAAAAAGCAAATGTAATTGCTGTTTGGGCAGAGCCGATTGGACCTGCTTACTTACAGAGGTGTCCCATGTTTCCTACAGCATCATGTGACTGACTTCAGAATTCAAGCAAGTAATGGAAACATAAAAGGCGACTTTTAGAAAGCAGCTGTCAGTTGATGGCATAATCATTGGTCTGATGCAAAATGCATCTTGATCACTAGCTTGGAATTCTGCAAAAGATTCACAATCTCAAATAAGATGTATTTGTTCGTTTCGTCAAGATACGCTGGAGTTCTGTTGTATTTACTGTCTAGTTAAAATTCAGAACGTTGTGAATCAACAAGGCATGCAAGTGTTAGTGGTTTAATATGCCTTGCATATATGAAAGTCAATGAATCTTCTTCCCCTTGCATTAAGTATTCAAAACCCAAGACCCAATTTTCAGGTGAAAAAAAGAAAAAAAACACAAAACTCAATTTTTGTGCCAGTAGATTTCACCTTACCATCAAAAGTCAGTTTTTGTAGTTTACAAACTGGTTGGTTGGAGGAACTTTTTGTCACTGGCTTTCAGCTATGGTCTACGCTCAGACGCATCTCCTCGAGCCCCAGTGCTCCACAGGGCTGTAGGCCCAGAGACTTCAAGGTCCCTGCTGACAACTCCTAGGGACTCCAGGACAATTAGCACGAAAACAAATACTTTCTGTATTGAAAGATTCATCAGTTGTGCATTAATAAGCAACGTTCCATAATGCAGCTAGTTGTTTGAAGTGCTGAATCTTGAATCAGCACAAAGAAAGCCATGTAGGTGTCACAGAGTACATGAGTTTTCATGGGGACTGATAATTATCCGATGGAACCTGATAATGAATCAGTTTGTTGCAAAACCAGCCCAGCAGCTGATTAAATCAGCCTAATCTATGTTTAACTGCTAATTGCCTTTCAGTCTTTTGCATGATGATGAAAAATAACTGAGCACAGAAAAGGACAAAACCTTCACAGAGTAAGTACATCAAGAACTGACTGAAGAGGGAAGAGGGAGGAGAAAGTATCCTTCCAATGCTGAGACACACAAGGGTGTTTTTTTTGTTTTTGTAATTTAATGTAATGACTTGAACATGCTCTTAATAAAAGACTTATTTACTAAAAACTTCCTGAGACAAAGAAAAAAAATATTACCAGATTTGCTCAGATACAGAAAACATAGAGGCAGATATAAAATGATGCAAAAAAGCAAGGTTTTCTCAGAAACTGAAATACAGATGACAGTGAATTAATTCCTAGAGACAAAGTAGGACAGTAACAACTAGGAAAAACAGACTTGGACTAAGTAAGAGGTTAATACATGTAACCTTTCATCTGCCAGAGGCAGACACTGCTTTTCTTTTTGTTCTAAGGCAATATACTTGGCTCGTGGAACTTTTTGAAAGGTTTACACTAGCTCATTTTAAAACATCACTGAAGCTGTAGCATACACTCTCCTGAAGGAAATTAAGATTTGCATCTATATGATGAGACAGAACTTTAAATAATGACTCTGAATGTTGTTTTGTCATGGGCTTTGGGGTCTTTTCTGAAAGATGATTTTTGCAATGAATTTCAGAAGAGTTTAAACTTCATTTTCCCCTCCCTGAGAACTTCTGAATCAGACACAACAGGTGGGACTTCACAAGAAAATTAAAGCCCAGGGAAGCCATAAATAATCTAGGTGTGAATTACAGGCTGTTAATTTAGCCCTGTGTTTGAGCTTCAGCAGCAATAAAAAAGTTCAGCTCCCAGTGCTCACCTTGCACAGGATAAAGCATTCAGAATAGTGAATGTGTTCTCCATAGATGAAAAGTTTGTTTACTCTCGAGGATGAGATCCTACCTGCTCTAAGAAGTTTTAACAGCACAATCATTTCACAACAGTAACTGGTGCTTATGTTATCTTAGCCATAATCATAGAGACATCTGAACAGAGAGGAACCTTGGGAGATTTAAGAAGGGCAACTCTTGCACCTGGTGAGGAATAACCACATACATCTGTACAGATTAGAGGATAACCTGTTGGAAAAGAGCTCTGCAGAGAAGGACCCAAGTGTTCTGGTGGACAACAGGTTGGCCATGAACCAGCAGTGTGCCCTTGTGGCCAAGAAGGACAAGGGTATCCTGGGGTGCATTAAGAAGAACATGGCCAGCAGATGAAGGGAGGTGATCCTCCCCTCTGCTTTGCCCAGGTGAGGCCACATCTGGAGCACTGTGCCCAGTTCTGGGCTTCAAGAAAAACAGCCATCTTCTAGAGAGAGTCCAGTAGAGGGCCATAAAAATTACTTGGGCCTGGAGCATCTCCCACGTGAGAAAAGGCTTAAAGACTTGAGGCTGTTCACTCTGGAGAGAAGAAGACAGTGAGAATTTTATAAATCCTTATAAATATCTAACAAGTGAGAGTAAAGCAGATAAGGCCAGGCTCTTTTCAGTGGGATCCAGCAACAGGTCAAGAGGCAAGAGGCACTGGAACTTCGATCTAAATAAGAGGAAAATGATCTTTACTCTGAAGGTGACAACACAATGGAACAGCTGCCCAGAGAAGTCATGGAGTTTCCTTCTCTGGAGATATTCAAGACCCACCTGGACGCTTTCCTGTACAACCTGCTATAGGGAACCTGACTCAGCAGGGGTTGGACCAAGTGATCTCCAGAGGTCCCTTCCAATCACTACAATTCTGTAATAGCCCTAATGAGTCTGGGATGGCAGTTAATTACTGTCGATCATTGGTAATGAGCTGCAGAAAGAACAGTCACAAAGTGAGGCAATTATCAATGAAGTCCCACCTTGTGGCCACGCTCAGTTAACATGCTGACTTAGAATGACTATTATCACATGTTATTCTATACGCTCACCAGATGGGACCATCAGATAACCTCTGGCTCTGCCTGGAAGATGTGCAGCTTTGGGACAATTTACACTATCTGTGCAAATAGCAGAAATGCAAAACAGTTTTATTTTTACAAGTGTATAAACACTAATTATATAGCACTCCACGCAGCTTGGAGCAGATTTAATAGGATTATTAATACTGCCACAAGGCAGACATCAGACCAACTCTTAGAAGGCATAATATAAGTACTGGTACTGTTTTTGAGGAAAAACTGTTTCCCTGGCAATGAAGAGATCCATTAACTTTGCTGGTCTCTTTTATTTCACCAGCAAAGACCACAGACAACGCCCAAGCTGCATGGATGCTTCATTGCTAATGCATCAAACTGCTTTAGAACTTGTAAAGGAAAGAAGCTTGGAAAGAAAATACTCTATTTACCTCAGTAAACTCATGGGTAGAGGCCATTAAAGACAACCAATCTTTTAAGGCAAAAAAAAAACCAAAACCTTTTCTTTCCAGTTACATTTAATGTTTTACTTATAAATGCTTCATGTTAGGCGTCAGTTGAGTAGACGTACCGTAAAGCAGGACTTTTTAAGCTACTGCTTTTTAATACTCCATTCCTTGACATTCTTTGTTAAAGATTCATTAACATGCCTTTTCATGTTTGTTGTAAAAAAAATACAAAAAGTACTTGAAAAGAAAAAGATTGATGCTGGAATAATATTCCTTTAGCCTATGTAGTAGTTACCATTAGGGAAAAAAAAGAGAAGCCTGAAAAAACCCAAACAATATATTCTGTTGTATTTGCTACTCTTGCTGGAAGATTCAAATCTTACAGAGTAGTAAATTTTGATTTTCAAAAAGCAACCAAAACTAATTAGTGCAAGTAACTTGACATTAATCACTCTGGGGAGTACACTGGCCACTATCAACTTCTATACAACCTGACACTTGGGATAGGGTCTTGCATCATTATGGATTCTTGCCTATGTGGTATAATGCAAACTCTCTTTATCACGCAGCCATCTCCAAAGTACTTCTGACTGAGTTCCTCTGCCCAGGCTGCTTCATCAGATTGGAGGATCCCATTACTTCACTGCCAGAGGCCTCTCCGCACCTTCACCATACTGCTGTTTGCAGGACAAACGTGTATTTTATTAATTGAGGGATTTTTCTTAATTATTATTTTACTTATGTATGTACATATATACATGTACATATATACATGTACATACATATACATGTACATATATACATGTGTATATACATATATATATCTCCTATTGGCTAACTGCATTATAATTTACAAGTAAAATAAATAATTCAGGTACCACAGTAAAAGCTGTAGTAGAAATATACTTCTTCCACTTATGTTTATCAAAATAGCTGCAAAAAAGATAAGCAGCAAATAGCAGCTATTTTTATCAAGGGAACCAGTTTCTCATTTCACAGATCAGACTTCTCAAGGTGCAATTTGACACAAAACAGCCAAAAAGAAAACAAAAAAAAAAACTGACACCTGAACAGATCGCAGCTTTTGAAGTTAAATGAATACATTTTGCAACTCAGAAGTAATCACTAGTCAGATTTTTGCTGTCTTTCTGGCAGGCACCTCTTTGCCTTGTAGTGCCTGGCAAATGCCTGACCACAGCAAGGGCAAGAATGGAGACAGAGCTCAGATCCTTCCATCTGTGAGAGCTGCCTCAGGACAAGTAGACGACCTCTGTCTTGCCTTTGGGTAGCTACATAATAAATAAATAAATAAATAAATGTCATAACCAAGCACTGATCTTTCTTAATTATTGCTTTACCTGCCTCTGTACTATGAATGCCACTTCATCTGTGTGGAGAAAATGGGGTCACAATCTGTCATTCTCTGCCTAGCTTGGGTACCCCACTAATCCCAATGAGGTCACATACTGAGCTGGGGAATAACGTGCGGTTACCTTCAAATGATGCTACGTGCAAGCCACATTAATCTATTGCATGTATTCACGAAGTCAAATTCAGCCACTGCAATTAGAAATACCAAGGTGTAGAAGTGAAAAAAGAGGAATATAAATGAATAATGTAATAATATAATAAATATGGAATATCCCTTCCCTTCCCCACTGATTTTCTGCTATTACAAGCTGAATATCAAGGCTCCACTCTTGCTGTATGTTAGAAATAAGGATGCAGTTGTGAGGAAGAGCTTCTCAGCACAGAGAAATGATCTCTTTTTGAAATACCTAAGACCTGTAAGATTCAGTCTCCCTCCAGTTGGCCATCAGGTCCAGTCTGACTCACATAACCTCCCTGAAACTTGTCCCAGACCCTTCTTATACGAAAATCACACTAACTGAACATCGTAACTGCACTAAGCTTCCTCTCCTCTCCTAGAGATTGTACTGGTTATTTAACCAGAGCCTGTACTGTTGGCCTGTACAAAAGGAACTGATCAATTCCTGCATACATTAGAGATAGTTTCAGCTGGTTCTAAAATGGGTGAAACGACTTGTGAGAGATTTTGAAACTTGCTAAGGATGTCATCCTGAGTCAAAGAAGCAGGGCAGCTGCCTTGCAACAGGGCCTAAGCCCAGACAAAACGGGAAGCCTACCTTGTGGGATGGCAAAAATCTACAAGGAACGGGACATCAAGGCATATAAGGCAGAGAACAGCAAGAACCTCCACACTTACATCCTCATCCCCCTGTCTCTTGGTCAGAGAATGCAGGACAGAGATAGTGTCCTGAGATGAAAAAGGGGAGTCATGATCTCAGTGTCACTAGTCAAAGTTAACCTAATGAGTTGATTGGGTGGGGGATCAGCCCAATGATTTAACTGGTTCTGCTTTTTTTTTTTTTTTTAAATATGTGAATCAAAAGGACATTTATCAGCATGAAGAAACTCACATAAATCAACTTAGCCAACTGAAGAGCATTTCTCCTACACCAAAGATGCACGCTTCCAGCCTACCAAGCAGGCTTCTTACCCTGAAGAATTAGCATCATCTTGCAACAGGATTTTGTAGAGCTCTCACTTCTTCTTTTTGTGATCCACTGTGCATATCCAAAGGTGAAATGACTAAACTTTATACTAATTCTAACCGATGTATTAATCAATGTACTCAGTATAAACAGCTACATGGGACAATCACTAGTCACTCTTCAGTGCCCCTTGACTGAAAACAGATACAACGACAAAGAAACTTCTCAGGGACAAGCAACTAACTCCTCCTTCCCTAAAAATCTTCCCCCTGAAGTCTCTAATAATACTGAGAAGAGGGACACATCAAGTCCCCAATGCAAGTGTTTCTTCAAAGTATTTCAAGAGTACAATCATAGAATCATACAATCACTCAGTTTGGAAAAGACCTTAAAATATGGAGTCCAACCATGCTACCTTAACTCTAACAACCCTCAGCTAAATCATGTCCAAACTGTTTTTAAACACATCCAGGAATGGTGACTCAACCACCACTCAACAATGAAGAGGGGGCTAAGAAAGCAATTACACAATTCCACCAAACTCAGCAAGACTCAGCCCCTGTAGCGAGCAATATGCCATTGTATCAAAGCTAGAATTTCATCTATTTGTACAAGTATTTTACCTTTACCTTTTGCAGATAAAACCTGACACAATGCATGCACGGTCCTTCTAGTTACAGTTCTCCATTGTGTCCACAGAGAAAGATGACAACTAGTTACAAAGCAAACACACAAAATTAAAAAAAAAAAAAAGACTTACAGGATCAGTCAGTTCTGGCAAGCTTGCTTGGTAGGTGAGAGGTCTACAGTCACGAGTATTATTCACCAAGACACAAGGAAGAAACATTGGTCCCAGGTCATCCCCGTCCAGCACATCCACTGTGAGGGTGGTTGTACTTGTCCTTCGCTCATGAAGATTCTGAGCTCGGTCCTGGGGAGCAAATGGGTAACATTGTGTAAGACTATCAGAAGTCAGAATCTACAGAAAGATTTGAAGTTAAAGGTAGGGGCAAGGCATACAACCTTTCCAATTGTGGAGATTCTACAAAGCAAATAAGTACGGAAACTTCAACCTCAGATCTACAGCCTTCTATTTTCTGAAGATTCAAAAGCACAGTGAAGAGCACAGAGACACACCCTTAGAGCCCATCTTCAGTTAGGGAAATGCTGAACACACCACAAAAATATATGGGAAAGCAAGTTTCCATTACTTTAAAACTATCTTAAAGTTGCTTCAGGGGATCCTCCTTCTCCCCATAAATGAAACAGTACCACAAGAGTGGTAAACAACAGAGAAAAAGTTTTCATTCCAGCCATTACCACAACAAAAAGCAAAAAAAAAAAAAAAAAAAAGCTTTCACAGCCCTCAAGGGCACCAAAAAATTCTCAGATGACAGATATATTAGATACAGTTTAAACATCACTCTTCTCCCGGGTACGCATTATCTACTGCTAGCCACTGAGTAAAAACCTCCATATAACCATGTAATATGACTTGAAAGAAAAATCACCTCTTTAAAGAAAACTGCTTTTCAAACATGAAGGATACAACTAAATTGTATCCATTAAACTCATCTGACATCAAATTAGCATTGCTAGATGTGTTAGAAGATGAACACTTAGTGACACTAGAACGCACTTTTCTGCATGGGCTGTACTTCCAATATGCAACTCGTTCCCTGCGCCAGAAGGTTGCTTTTTTCTATGCATCTTGAGCAAGCTTTTTTAACCAGCAATAATATGTCTCATCTTTCAATGACAGAAAGCACCTAGTTACATCTTAAATAGGGTCTTCAGAACAAGAGCGCACCAGACCTGGTATTTCAGAGACGCTTTTCTTCTCCTAGGAAAAATCCATATCCAGAAACGTAAAGGCCACCTAAATTATAACTACAAATGGCCATTATGAGGTCTATACTTACATTGGCTTGAACAATCACAAAGTAACGAGTCTTTTCCTCATAATTTAGTCTCTCCCGTAGAACTACTGCTCCGGACAAAGTGAGAGGGATATCAAAGGTCCTGTTGGAAGTCTGCAAAAATTAAACCAGTAAGATGAAATCGAACGTGCTTCAAAGTTAAAGGACATCACAGATTGGCCACAGTGAGATGGCCTATTGGATCACATACCAAAATTGCATGTCTTTCAGATAGAGCTTTTGAACAGTCTCCTGTTTTCTCCCTGTCCAACATACTTGATGAGAATTTCACACCTTGCTGCTTGCAAGTAACCTGTTACTTCTAATCACAAACTGAAGCTTAACTCTCCTGTTTCTTATTGATTTGCCATGCTGAAAGTATGCTGATGTTCAAAAAGCCTTTCACACCTTTGGTCACACCAAAATCTTTCCATGCTTAAGTCCACCATTGTAGAATATACCTAACACTGAAGTACGGTGCATGGGTAATAGCTGTGGAGCAGTACAAAAACCTCTCAAAACAAAACACCACAGAGGTACAAACTACTATTCTTACCTTAGATAACACAAAAAGGCCCTTCCCCTTCTCTACAAATGTTCAAACACTTGCATAAAAGGTACTATTTTCAGCAATTACATGATAATGGCTGTTAAATTTGCCATGTTGACGCAGAAAAATATCACTGGAAGGTCCATCACAGACTGCCAATAATATGAGCCACAATTTCCTCATAACATGTTTCTTTTTGGATAAACATCTCTGGATATATAAAAAGTACCCAGTAGAGTGTACTGTGTAGAGTACCCAGGCACTCTACACAGATATGTATATATGCATACATACACACAAAAGGGAGAGGGAAGATCAACACAAAATAGTTCTACTGAGGCAAAACAGGAAGCTAGAACAGAAAGAAGAACCATGTAGGGATCACTGCTTTTGTCTCCCTCTTGGGATACGAACCATGCAGGTAACAGGTAATAGTTTTTTACTATAGTAAGGAAATGATGCTGTCTGTGTGTGTATGCACACTTATGCACTTGCATGGGAACTCCAGCTCACGCGTATGATCCCTCTGGCTGCTTTAGCCCATTTATCCCTGGTTAAAAAGGCAAGAACCAACCGGAAAAGCCTCTGCAGCAGACGATCAGCCAATGCACTCTGAAAATAGTGCCTACTTTCTGGCATTCCTTGTTAAAAAGAAAAAAATGCACTGAAGTGGAACTCTACAGCCCCAACTGCTGGGAAGCATCACTGGAATTTCAGCAAAAAATCCTTTAACTTCTTCCCAAAGTGCCTGACTTTGGAGTCCCCTCTCGTTCCAGTAGAGTAGCAAATTGCAGAAGCAGTTCCTTGGTAACGTGAAGTTAACTTCCAGGTGTGAGTTTGTGCCACAACTCTGAAAGGAATTGCATCAGATTCACCCCACACATATCCCTGTGATTGCTCTGCAAAATCCACTTCTTGCTGCAATACAAAACACGACCAAGCTCCAAGGCAACTAAGAGATACGCAAAGCAAGAGCACAGCTCAGCTGCACCTCCATCCAATGCTGAAATGAGCCAGCATATGCAGGAAGTCAGGGACACTGAAAGCTCTTTTATCCTTTCTGGCAGAGTGACTCTGCTTTGTGGCCTGCACACTCCAAGAGAACAGAACTGATTCTCCCTTGAAAAGCTTCATAAAAGAAATACTAAAATGCTTTCATCAAGCAGTCCTTATAACACAGCACGCTCACCAAATTTAAAGCAGTGAAATGGCATCTCTTCTGCAGGCTGGAGGCCCCAGGATGGCAAGGATCACTTCCTGATGCCAGACCTAAAATTGGCTGCTTTGGAAAAATTACAAAGTCACTACCAGGTTGTTCATCTCCATTCCCTCAGTAGTAGAAAGATGGTGTTTCACAGTATTGTCACTATCTGCTAGCCAGTAAGCACAAAACCATTTGAAGAATGACACTTTTGAAGTTCCTAGAATCTGCAGTGATTTACAGGGCTTTCTAAAAGATGATCTAAACACAGATGATGACACATCTGACAAAAATACCAAAATCCCTTCTATATCAAAGGCAGGTTTTAGAGTTCAATTGAATCAGAGAATAAGGGAGGCTGTCAGAGAGCACGGGAACTCATATGGGCTGCTCTGTGCCTCAGCCACTCGGAGGCTGAGTATTTTCAAGGACAGAGATTATACAACCCCTCTGGGCTCCTGCTTCACTCTTTGATCACTGGCACTGGGGAAAAGAGTACAACCTAGAGCTTTTAGTTGGTATTTGCCACGTGGCATCTTGCACCTGTTACCATTTGCTCTTTCGCAACACATCTCAGACAGAAGTCTGCTTTTGTCGTCTCCAAAACATGTAGTAGACAAGAGGCAGACATAAGATTTCCCACACATGGCTGCTTCAGCCTGATTATCAGAGACACGTACAACTTGGATCTCTGCTGAACAGATAGTTGATGCAACAACCTCTGATGCTCAAGCATTGCTCCTTCAGATTTGGTGAACCTACTCAAAGCATAATTACACATTAGGTTTTTATTGACCCATGCTTCCAATTAGCTTTGATGTTACATGTGCAAGCCTTATCACCACTCCTTTGTTCATGCTAGCTTTTGTAATATTAGCTCCCCTAAGCCAGAGGCCAGCGCAGTGCTCTATAACACAGCAAGATAATCCCCATACCCAGCCCAAGCCGGTCTTTCCCACTATACTAAGCTGGTTTAAGAAGTGGTGGCGGTGCTGCTGGGCTGCGGTCCCAGGTTCTAGCCTGACAGGCAGTAGCTCAGACAAGAGAATAAAAATAACTCCTGCGATTTCGCTATTCACTCATGCAGGTGCACAATCTACCCTTTGTAGCAAGGCTGCGTGCTCTGCAGAGCCTGGTAGACTACTGAACTAAAACCAATGAGATATAAAGCACTATATAATTACTACACAGAGGAGAAATGTTCTATCTCCTCCCACAGGTAGGATCTACTGAAAAAAATAAGAATGCTGATTGGTCTGTGGTAATGATGTACACACCCAAGAAGAGCAAAGCTTTGTGTTATTTCCCCTCTGGAGTTTCAGCTTGCATGTAGCTAGTATACCCGTGCTCTCAGGTAACCAGACACACATTTAATGCTCGCACCTGCAAACGGCACCAGTGAAGCGTAACAGAACAGGAGTATTACTCATCTCTTTAGTACAATAGAGTCTGAATTTCCAACAGAATCCTACTGGCACAGGAATTACTTTTAACTTGCAACTTGGTAATGAAAGAAAACGTCACTGCGAACATTACATCCAGTTACGTTTCCTTTACATTCATGAGAGAGATCCAAACAGAGCTGCGAGGTCCCTGAAACAAATGACTGTACCATAACTACATGCCATGCCATTCATGTGCAGTTTTGGTATGTCATCTGGGCGCCCATGGAAGCTTTGCAACATAAACCAGAAGTCTGAAACATGGCACAGATAACACGCTGTAAGATTCAGTGTAGGTGTGACAAAATGCCACGAGGCAAACCATCTGAGAAGGGGCAAGTCATCAGGGACCAACCTACTCCACAGATGTGGACATGATATGCTACAACTCAGCACAGCACAAGTATTATGTACACCCCTAGTTTCATAGAAACTCAAGAAGGGTAATTGTTATCCTCACTAAACAATACAGAGGATCACAGCAAAATTAGCTTGCAAGGATCGAATCCAGAACTTTTTGGTGGATGCATTTGTCTGAACCTTCAGGTTGAACCAGAGTCATCGGAGATCTAAAATCGACTCTGCATTTGAAGATTTTTTTTGGTAAGCTAGTCAACTTCATCTTTTGATTGTAGGAGCCAAGGGAAATGTTATGGCATCAATCTGTAAAATAGCTAATGGGGCCAGAATAACATCCAATATGTTTTGCATTCATTTCTTCTTCTTGACTTTTATATACATGCCCAATTAAACAACAAAGTATTTAAGCTAAATTTAATTCTAGATAACACCTCTATTTTTTACAGTTCTTTTAATTCTTAATTGGTCTCTAATGAAAATTATCAGCATTATAGCTTTTTGAAAAGCAGCAGCCTGTCACTGATGCCAAACAACACAGGGCATCTTCAACACACAACATGGAAGGATCCTAGAAGTAAGGAAGTGGAAATATTTCTCACTGATCTGTACACCTCATTTTTGAGTATGGCAATGCTTTCCCAGGTTAAGGAAGAAAGATCACTTGTAGCAGATGCTTTGGGGTATCTTCCTAGCAAGATAGAGAGTGGCAGTGAAGCTGCTTTCCAAGTAACTTCTGTCAAGCACACACTCAAAGTGCATTATTAGGTAATGGACTATTATATGCATAAGGGCTCTCTACAGATGAAAGAAGTACGTTTCATTAACCAGGCATGCAACAGAAGTTAGGCAAACATTTAACGAGGCGACTAACTACACCCAAGATGTTCCAAACAGGGGAGTCCTCACTATTCTACATAATCTCTATGTCGATACTTAAACTGAGAATCAGATTGCTGTTTTCCCACAAAAACATTTCTCAAATTAGAGAACACTCAAATTAGCCTTGAGTAACAGCAGAGATTTTGAATGAGAGATTGCTAAATCTACTTGCTGTGTACCTTCTCACTAGAACTTCTACATTATCCTTAAGATGAACAGATTATCAGGTTAGCATACTTAAATTATCACACCACCTGATCCCCAGTAACAATGTTCTTAGCCCACAGCAAAACATACTTTGGTTTACAAACAAGCATTACCAAAATAATTTTTATTTTTCAAGAAAATGCATATGGACCCTTCCAATAGATCACTCGTGCAAGAAAGCATTGCGATAGAGAAATTCACAAATCTGAGCCTAAAGAACATGTATTCTAACACCTCAAAGTTTTTTTTTCTCTAAAATGGTACACTTGTACAGATCATAGACATGGACCATTGTTTTATTTTAGTAATAAATATTCCTTTTTCCAAGTGGCTTTAAAAAAAATAATATATATATATATATATATACACACACATACATAAGTAGCTCCATATAGGAAGACAGAACATCTCTCGTGAGAAACTTAGCAGTGAACACGAATATATCTTAGCTATGAATCCATTACTGCAAGCGTGGAAGAATGAATACAACTATCTGTCACAGACAGAAAACACATGCCAAAGAAAAGGTGTGTGAACAACAGTAGGAAAGATGGGATGATTGATGCTTCAGTGTTATAGCTGATAGCAGCACAGCATTGAAAAAGAAAATAAATTTAGGGGAGTTTATGGACAAGCAAAGCTCACAGGCAGAATATAATCTACATCAGGAAGTTTTCAAGTTTAGAATTTATGATGTCCAACAGCAACCACTTACTCATTTCTTATTTCAAAATCATTATATATATATATATATATATATATCATAAGCAAATATATACATACTTGTATATATATATATATATATATATACACTCAGATATGAAATTATGTATTTTCCATATTAAATATATATGCAGAAAGGCAAAAAGTAAAGGCACATACTTTGTCATTAGGATTGTACTGGATGACATACTCTATCTGGCCATTCGGACCATCATCGATGTCGGTAGCACCATTGTTTCCAGAAAATCCTGTAAAGATGGTCGTTCCAACTGGAGTCAACTGCAAGAGCACAGAAAGAAAAATACATGTTAAAACTCTGTAGCATAGAAGAAACGATTGAGGATTCATGTATTAAAGGCACTCTTTTTTTCCCCATTGTTCTATTATGTATATCACGGCCACTGTTCTCTTCTCCCCTTTACTCAGTCTGGAAAGCCATGAATGAACAAATATTTAGACACAATATACTCAGACCCTGCTTTAACTGATGCCAAGGGTCACGCAGAGTGAAAGAAATTTCCATTTTTATTACACAGATCATATGCATCAGGGCAGCTCCATGTGTTTCAGAAAAGGTGTAGATGAAAATAGAAAAGTATTCATTAAATAAACATAAATAGATAAAAGTAACTAAGAGCTACCTTTTCAGACCCAGGAAGGAAAATTAAAATGACCTGCGAGGCAAGAACTTGCTCAACACTCATGAGAGCACTGATGACACCAAATAACACCTCCACACACAAAAGCACACAGCTTTATGGCTTTAAACATAGGCAAGAATGATGTTTATCCAATACTTTGCTGGCAGAAACTGAATGCTCACAAAATTACATTTTGAAACTTCATCAATTTCTAACTACCCTAGAGTAGACAAGCTGCACGAAATGGAGACCCACTGAGATCAAGGATGTGAAGAAACATTTTTTTCCTCCAGGGAGGTGGTGGAGTCATCGTCCTTAGAGGTGTTCAAAAAATGTGTAGACGTTGAACTACAGGACATGGGCTAGTGGGAAACATTGGTGATAGGTGGGTGGTTGGACTGGTTGATCTTGGATGCTTTTTACAAACTTGGTGATTCTATGATTCCGCATTCTAAAGACAAAAACCCAACCATTTCAGAAGTTATTGTTAATATTCTACTGTTTCTTCTACTGTTAATATTCAGAAAGCTTTGTGAGTAATCCACCCGAGAACCAAATCAACAAACAGCCCTGGATCTGACACAGATATCATTCATAGCTTGTCCTGCTGCAGTCCTCTCACCACACCAGAATGCCTGGCCCCGGCCTGCATATGGAGGTCCAGTCCAGTTTACTTCCTTGCTGCACATCTTAAAAACTATGGGGTATGAAACATTTCAAGTGCTGTATGAAGAGAAGGTGGCAAAAATAATGGCTCATTCGGACATTTGTTGCAAACATGGATTGCTATTTAATTTTCACACTTAATGGTTCATAACATGAAGCGAGTATAGGAGGAAGTAGGTAGTTGTCAGATATTCATAGCTCCCAGTCTGTTGTCAATTTATATACCTGCTAATTACTTAAAGCCGTTTAATAGCTGACATCGTCCTCTGAGAAATATTTTCACAGCTCTGAATACTGAAGCTTTGAAGTAAAAAACATCAACTCCAAAGCTTCAAGTTAAAACCTGCACAGGGCTTAACTTCGGCACCATCCACACTTAGGGCACAGAAACCATCTGCAGCTCTCTGGCTGCAAACCGGCCTACTGCTGGCACAGGCAACGGAAGCATCCCACACACAGGCTGTAAGCCGGTTCCATTGGGCTACTAACTGCTCCGAAGTGCTGTGCAAGTCTTTGCCTTGCACTTTGCCTGGGTGCAGCAGCCTGTAGGGAACAGGGGGAAAGCACTACATGTACTGAATGATGGCAGGAAATCAGACCCCTCTGCTGTGTTTATGGAATCCCAACAGGGTGCACATAACCGATCGCGGATGCCCCATCCCTGGAGGCATTCAAGGCCAGGCTGGATGTGGCTCTGGGCAGCCTGGTCTGGTGGTTGGCGACCCTGCACACAGCAGGGGGGTTGAAACTGGATGTTCGCTGTGGTCCTTTTCAACCCAGGCCATTCTCTGATTAAATGATGATGGATCACTATTTCTGAAAATCAGAAAATAACAACACACCTACTCAGTTTTCCAGGCTGTCTGAGATCTCATGGCAAAGAGCAGCTCAGCCTCTGTAAAAAAATTGACATATCTGTCCTACTTGCCCCAAATTCTGTATGTAATCATTTCAGAGGCACTCTGCATGTAAAGCTATGCTATATCTGTACACCAAGGTCTCTTATACTGTGACAATTTACTCTAGCAGCATCACAAGACATCACTGCCACTCCAGAAGCAGTTAGCCACCTGGGGCCCTCCCATGGCCGAGCAAAATTAATCTGATGAGGTTACAGACAGCTTTAGGAAAGCACACTCAACAGTGAATATATACCTTGCCAGGAAAGCTAGGGAGAAACCTTCTCCCAGTACGTGCCAGTGCAGCACATCAACTTCCGAACTTGTCTTGGAAGATTAAGCAAACCACAAACTTGCTCTATGTTTCATTTTGGGCTGTGGAGGGCACAGTTGAGAACTCAGTTAATTATATACACTGTGACCATATATATGGCTGCTCTTTATCAACACAAACGAGTCCCACTGTCCTTGTTTAAATAAGTATTATTTGCATTTACAGCCCTTTACAAGCTGCATCCTTAGGAATAAAGGCATACCATGGGAATGAAATGTCTATTTTTCTTCTGAATATTACAGAGGCGTCTATAAGACACACACAAAAAAGCTGAAAACACTGAAACCCAAGCACAGGAATTTCAACCCCAGCGTCTCTCCATTGTATCAGTGAGAAATTCCCTCCTAGAGACCTTCCCAAGGACACCACTACTAGTGTAAACAAAGCCTGAATGAACCTCCATGATCCAACATTCAATGGTCCAATCTTCAGTAAAGCTTCCATCTGCCAAAAACAACTAAAGTGACTTACAACAATTAAATCACAGGAAATTAAGTGACAGACTGCAAATTTCTCAACTTCTACAGAACCACTACATCTACAATTCTGCACATCTGAATCAGATCCCCATCAAAACTCAATTATTCAACTGCTGACCTAATCAAGCTGTGAATCCTACACCACTGACCCTGCCACAGCAAGAGGAAGCAACCGAGCCGATGTCTTCAGCATGAAGTTTGTTCCTATTCTAAAGTTGCTAATTTGAGATTATATTTGTACCAAAAACAGACAGAAGCAAGTTTCAGTCACCAGTCAAGGCTTGCACTTGAACACCAGGCTTCCTCTGGCAACAGAATTTTTTCACAGGTTGAAAATGACAGATTGGGTGGAAAAATCTTCTGACATCAAATATTCTGGGAGACAGGGGAGGAGGATCTCTGGCTCCTTTGGTTTACTTCTCCTTTGCAGCAGGTTCCAAAAAAAGCCCCCAAAAGTGCCACTTGAGCCTCCAGAGCCCCACTTGTCCCACTTCCCTTTAGACGTAACTATCTCATGGAATACTTCGGTCATGATTTTTTCCTCTGTATTAAATATAAGCATCCCCTACGAAAAGCAACACAGTAAGCTAATGCTTGAGAACTGCGAGTTTCTGAGCTTATTCAAGATGGAATCATAAAGAACAACAGATATTAGCATTAGTGTCAATGTAAAGATCATCTCTGTGAGAATTCCATGTGTTGAAAAGGAACTGTGATGACAAGAAACAACAATATGACTAGATTTCAAAATAATGTAATTAAAACATTTGGACAGGAAACATAAACGATAAATCTTTCTCTTCCACTGTCAGCAACATTAATGCTTAAAAACTTCCTTCTATGTGATTTATGTCTCTTTGAAATCTAGATGCGGATGGAAACGTTGAATACTTACATAAAACATGCTGAAAATAAGTTTTCTCATTATTGCCTATTTACAAAGCTAAAATGAGTAATTTTTCACCGTGGCTCTAAACAGTAGAGCACAGACTTACAGTTACTCATTCTGAGCTAATATCCTTTTGATGATGTCTACCTGCCGAGATCAATTATTTCAACACCATATGGAAAAAGGTATGAATAATCACACCAGAAGCAAGGAGAATTCAGGACAAGTCCAAATTCTCAGCAGCACCAAGCCAGACTTCTAAGACAGCTGAAGTTATACTTATCTTGCGAGGACTTAATATCTCTGACAATTTACAGGTAAAGAATTACGCCTAAAATAATGGTTTACGAGTGACAAACTACCATAAGCTCATAATGCATATGTATGTGTATTACAGCAACACTGACTTCAAACAGTATTCTACTAACTTCGCTAACGCGTCCAAATAAAACCTGATACCACTTCTGAGATTAACAAAACATCAGAAACACTTGGGTAAGGCCCATGTGACAAATGTATGCCAAAAAAAAAAAAGTCCTTTAAAGAACACAGGCAATGCAGTTGTATTTAGATGAAATAAATTGGTTCAGATCCATTCAGTTCAACACAGAACAGCCAACATCAACTGTGTCTTAGCATTACAAGATTTTAGTTTCTAGTCCCCATATCAGGCTACATGTTTTTAAAACCCTTGGGGCAACACCTTTGTCTACACAGTGTTAGCTGAGCTGCACAATTCTTCCCCGTTTCAAAAAAATTGCACGCTTTTCAGACTGTCAGAACGTTATTTGGGTATACTGCAATAACAAATATCTTTAGGTCATTAATACACATGGTCAAATGTAGCCCCAGGCTAATGTCATCTTGTCAGGATTTTTTTCTAAATAATGATGTGACATTTTCATAAGAGTAAAAATATAAAAAAAAATACAAAGGAAATAACCTTTTAGGGTATTTCTCATGGTTGGAAAATACATAGCAAGAACCTTAAAAAACTAGTTTCTGCTTTTACAAGGAGATTCATAAGTTGGATTTGGTATTGGCTGAGATGCTCGCATTTTTTGAGTCTTGACAAAGCTTATGAAAAGGCTAAGCTTAGCTCCTAGATGGTAGCAGCACTGTTTCTGCTCTGCTAAGCTATCTGAATTATTTCCAATTCTGTTTCATAACCCAGAAGATTACAAATAGTCAATAGTTTAATTCCAACTTAATTTCCTTGTTAGCAAAATATCAACTAATTTCAAGCAGATGGATCTTTTGTGTCTGCATTAGATCCCTACTATGGCTATTAGGACCAGAGAGAATTAAGATTTTTAATTTGTATACATAAATATGTAGAACAATACAAACACACATGGATATTTGCACACACACACACACACACACACACACACACACGTCGGAATAGCTGCATCTAAATGGCTACATACACAACAATACAAGTAAACTGCTTCCTTTGCTTGACTTTGAGATGCCATTATCACCTGGAAATACTAAGCTATCAGAAAATAGGTAATAATCATGAAATTCTCTATTCCTGAACTGAAAGATGACTCCAAAAATCAAGTAAATGCAATGACAGTATTTTCTGAAATTACATCCATGCTATTCCTGATGCTGTGAAAGTCGTCTACAACTATATGGAAAAGTTCAATACATCCAATCATGCTTCATGTAGTAATAATTTTAAAATGTATGCATTCAAAAGAAAATAGGAAAGGAAAATTGGTTAAGAGCCATTACACACACTGCTTTCATCCTACCACGTTTTATAGCTACAAGTGGCAGGAGCCTGGCTGAGTGAACATGGTGCATGCCTCCCAGCACTTACACCTGAGCATCTGTAAGGGCCACTGACAGAAAATTCAGTGGATCTGCAATGTTCTCCCTCTGTCTTGGTATAGACATCCTCCTTTTCTAACCGATGGAGCGTAACAAATGGAGATACACTCTGCTATAAACCAAGATGGATATTGCCCTACCAAATCTAGCTCCAACTAAGATCTCAGAAAAAAGAGGAGCTTAATTTTAAACAATATCTTCATGGAAAGGCATGTGAAAGTAGGACTTATGACGGAGTTAAAATAACTCTCACCTTCCTTTACAAATGTTTTTTCATACATTGTGGGTAGATCAATATTTGACAGAAGAAGCACTCCATATCTCCCGAATATGATTTACCACCTGACATTTCTGATACCGAGAAGCCACCCTATATAGTAAAACCTAGTTACAGATATTTAACTGTAATTACAGCTACCAGTAATTATTAATAACAACTTCGACTATTTTTGGAAATCTAAAACCAAAGAAAACTGAAAACCACCGCTAGCCCCCTCTCCAGTGTACTTAAATTCACTATTGGCAGTGCCAATTTCTAGCAGGATAACCTATCATTGAACACATAATCATTCACTAAAACCTTCAAGGAAGCCTGAGATGCTTTGTGATTTTTTTTTTTTTTTGGTTAATTAATGAGAACATTAACCCAGTGGCACAACCAAAGTAATCCTGAGTGGCACAGCGGTGCCATGACAAAAGATAGAAGCCTAACAGTGATAAAATGAAACAAAGAAGCTAATTATATTGAGACTGAAGCTGGTACAAAGAGTAAGACTGCATTTCACTCGATAGTAATGCAAATAAATGAGTGAAGATATTTGAAACATTTCAAATCGCTAAAAATAAATTCTTCTAAATGGTACATTTTTCTCTCTGCCTTCCATACTTCCAATTATGAAAAAGCCTTGCTTCCTTCATCATGGAATCACAGAAGAGCAGGGGTTGAAAGGGACCTCCAGAGACCATCTTGTCCAACCCTCTGCTAAAGCAGGCTCCCTACAGCAGATCACACAGGTAGGCTTCCAGACCACTCTTGATTATATCCAGTTAAGGAAATGCTGAGTTTTCCTTCATATTTCATCTTAATACTTTGAGCTCAGTTAGCTCAGAACTCATCAAACAGCTTTCCCACTCCTTTCCTTGGGGACTACTGGATTTCCTGAACACCACCCGCCTGCATGCTTGGTCGCTTAGAGCAAAGCAGTGATCGTAACAGAACATACGGTCATGCTGAAAAACCAGAACTCCCTAACACACTGAATAATCACTATGATACGTAACTGTTTAATTTCCTAACTGCTGTGAGGGAAGATGGGAAGACCAATCTGTCCAGACTGAAACTAAGAGAAGGGAAAGACATTTCCACTTCGTATAATCATAGAATGGTTTGGGTTGGAAGGGACCTATCACATCATCTCGCTCCACACCCCTGCTATAGGCAGGGCCACCTCCCTCTAGACCAGGCTGCTCACAGCCCCATCCAGCCTGGCCTTGAATACTTCCAGGGAGGGTGCATCCACAGCTTCTCTGGGCAACCTGTTCCAGTGTCTCACCACCCTCACGAAAGAATCCATATCTAAAATCTAGTCTACATCTACTCTCTTACAGTTTAAAACCGCTTCCCATTGTCCTGTTGCTACCTGCCCTCATAGCAAGTCCAGCAAGTCCCCCCTCAGCTTTCCTGTAGGCCCCTTCAGGTACTGGAAGGCCACATGTGTTCCTGCTTCTCATTACTGAAGCCTGCAAATACTAATTTATTGCAAACACGTCCTTTGTGCTGTTTACTAACAGATTATTTAATACCTAAGAGAGTAAGAAATGCATTTTTTAAGTGAAATGAAATAGTATTTGCTCAAGAAAAAATAAAAAATAAAATAAAAAAACCCTTCAAATAATATGGACAAGTCTTAGACTTCTACTCTATTAGAATAAAAGCGCAGAATACTTGAATTCACAGGTACCAGTTAATAAAGAGCAGTAAACTGAACTTTACCAGGCTACAATGCTCTTAATAAAAACTTCTGACCTACTTGCTCTACACTTATTTTTCACAAATAAGTTTGCTTTACTTTCAGTCATGTTGATAAAGCTGCAAAATGCAGTAGAACGTTTTGTAAATGTAACTTGAACCAATGCTTTACTCATTGAGACACAGCTTCAGATTCTAGTTGTATATTTTGTAAGCATTCTGGTGAAAGGCATGTTGGTCTTTGTAACTGTTAGGAAACAGGAAGAGTAGCTTTCATGCTTAAAATTTAAGGACATCAGCTGTGCTGTGTTTCTCCAAAGTGACATAAATGAAGGAATTTAAAAGCTACTAAATTTATTGGGTTTTCAAACAAGAACTGAAAGAACTGAAGTTGGCTTCCTGCAACAAACAAACAATACATAAAAAAAGGAAAGAAAGAAAGAAGGGAGGGAAGAAAAAAGGAATCAATTCTGACCTCGTTTACTGCCACGTAGTATCGCTGCTGCTGGAACTGAGGTGAGTTATCATTCCTGTCTCTCACCACAATCCGTACCTCATGGTTGATAATGGTGCCAACCTTTTTGTTAACGCACTGGACTTGTACCACAATGGACTGGATGGACATTGGAGGCTGCAATCGAAAATACACGTTGATAATAATTGTCAAATATGAACCAAACGAAGAGTTAAATGTGACACCAATGTTAATACTGCTCAGGTTAGCCTGTAGCCCATCAGTCTGCGATACACTTGATGCTGTACTATGTCTTTGTAGATTCAGAAAGCTTCTCCAAAGCCTCCTGACTACAGCTCATGCTGTCAGTGCTCCACGTAGATCTCCAGGCCTCACAGATGTACTGTGCAGCCTGAGCTCTGCCAGCTCAACGTGCTAATAAAAGTTTATAGGTTATACATAATAAAAGGAATAGGTTAATCAATAATCAATTCAATTTCAGTAATCATTTGATTATTGGAAAACACCTGGCAAATATCATACATTTTAACTTCTGATTGGTTAATATTTGAAGTGAACGGTCAAGTCAGAAATAAATTAAATACTGTACCACTTGCATTTATCAAGTAATATAAAAACAACTTAGTCACCTCTAAGTGAAGACGATCCAAAGCCCTCTTGCTTTTATTACAGTGAATGCCACAATATTCAAATAAAAAGAACTTCCTTTTTGATTTAGTATCTGATGCTCAGCAGAAAGCAAGGATGCATTGGAAGGGACGAAACAAAAAACCTCAGTATTGATTAACCTCAAGGCCTTCAAAAGAATAAACAACTCAAAAGCATAATTCAAAAATGCCTATGTACTCTACAGCACAATGAACACAAACAGGTTTTTGTATTGAGATCCCGAGACTCACAATTATACCATAATTACATATCTGCATAATTACGCTTTCACTCATTCTAAATGCTACAATTTCTCTGAGTGATTGATTTTCTCCAGTTTTACTACAATGGATTTCAGAACCATATGGTTTCCTTACCCTTTAGACTGCGGTACTAATCAGTTTTTAAAGAGTCAGTAGACATGGGAAAAGAAGGGGGAGGGGGTTAGTTTATGCTGCTGCTGAGATCTTACATTAAAATCTATTCTTCCCTCATCTCTTTAGACTCAACTTTCTCAGCAAATATGTACAGCATAAGCATTTATCTGGGAGCTGGTTCTCTTCGCTGTAAAAATCTGCAGCCAATTACGAGGTAGGTCTACTTCCAGCAAAATTAGAAACATGTCCAATGTAGTCAGTAACTTAAAAACTAAGATTTGAGTGTTATCATTTCTATTTTTCAAGCTGGCATTCTTTGCAAGCTTCCAGAACAGAATTTTTAGCCCATTTTAATAAATGTAAAATGCAACTGAGGTTATCTGCTGCTTTTAGTAACACCTATGAAAACCACAGCTGTTCATAGCAGTATATAAATAATATATATATATATATATATAAATATATATATATAAATATATATATATAAACCCACGAAGTTCTGGATTTGCAACCATCACTTGGTCTTTTTTGCTAAGGACCTGGAAGAAAAAAAAAGTTTTTTGCCTATGCTGAGGTATGACCAGTGTAGGGCTATTTTCATATGTAATTTCTGCATGGTCAGTGCTTAGCTATTAAATCAGATCTTTAAATGAACACATGTTGATTTCCTGATTTAGAAGCAATGAGTGTAAATACCTAATAGCACAATATATATTTAATCACACTGGGGACAAATTATTCTAACACACTGCAGCAGCTCGCTTCCTCTCCAGCTCTGATCCATCTCTATTCATTCTTCCTAAGTACTTAGAGCTTTGGGAAAGAAGTCTGGAGTTGTCTATCTAATGTTGTTTGGAAAATATATTGTCATTCTTGGCGAAACTCAATCAATGTAATCTAATACATTTCTTTCAAGAAAAGTAATAAAAAAAAAGAGAACAGGTTATCTGGATCAGCAGAGAGATGACAGGCAGGGATACGGGAGAAAAATGGGAAGAGAAGCCAGACATATTGCATGCAATCACATATGCTCCACTTGCGACTGAGACTCCAATATCTGCTCTGTAATCAAAACTTGAATTTTAAGGATTGAGTTAATAAAAAACCCAAATTCTATTGGAACTACCGGGATTCATGTAATTTTGTGATTTGAGAGATGAGAAATGCAGCTTTTTTTGTTAAACAAGCAAAGGAAAGACAAAAACTGCACATGCTATTGAGAGTTCTGTATAGCTCTGCTTCTGACAGTTGGGAACAACCTTTCGATGAGAGCCATATTAATCAAGTCCATGATGTAAGGTTCACATATTCAACTGACCATTGGGCTGAGTTTTCATGGGTTGCTTTCATTTCTTTAATGCATAACCTAACTTGAGATTAAAAGCCCAGAAGTTAGGAGAGGTGGCTATCACACCCTAAATATCAGTTATCTTAAATTACACTTTTTCTTTTCATACTCTTAACACATTTAAACAAGCCAGCATTGCAGTACTGGGGATCAAAATGTATTTTATCCTCTTTCTGCAGATACAAGGCTTTTCTCAGTTTTGGCTCATTATGAAAATGAGGAAATAATCCCTTAAAAACTAACGGAAAAACAGTATTACCCTTCTGTAAATTAAGCAAACGAATACTGTCCATTCATTTTCTTGTAACCTGAGACTACACCTTGCAAAGAACAGCACTGTAAATTGTCTTTATTCGTGATAATATACAGCATCCATGAGTTTAGCTAGACTATTACTAAGCTAGTGCTGCTGCAAAGGCAGCTGGGTGCTTGGCACTTGATGCGCTGGGATTTCCTTGCCCCATCATGTCCATTCTTCCATGTTTTGCACTGCATACGTTCACTTCACATAATAAAATAGTTCATGAATGAAAGCTAATTTAAGCCTATATAATCAATTAGCTTAAAAAAAAGTAACATGAAAAGGACAATGTCTTTGCAAGTTGTCTTTGAGAACACCTCTGAATAAGTGGAGAAGACAAACCAATTATCAAGCTAACATAAAACAACCTGATGCACTCCAAGGAGAACTTTACGTTATCTTTGAGTCACTCTTTCCATGTTGATTGCAGTCATTTGTGTTTTTCTTGCAGATTCTGCTAAACTGTAGTATATGCTGCAGCATAGCAGTAAAAAAAAATCTGCACTTTTAAAAAGCATTTCCCTCCCAACGAAATGGGTACAGATGATACAGATGATAACAATCCTTCTCATTTGATATTTTTAGAAAGAAAATAAAATGTGGCCTGACAACATTCATGTAATGCCAATAGGAAAAAACATACCACACCAATTCAATGTTGTCTTCAAAAGAAACAAATACACAAACAACCCCCCCCCCTTAAACTAGCAGATTCTTATTTGAGCACATCAAGCTTTAGACCTGAATTGTAGCATATATAGCTCCATTGCTTTTTCACCCATCCCATAAGCTAACATACACAGCTACAGCAGGCTTTTATTAAGTGCAAAGGACACCAAGTGTAAAAGGGATGTGGAGTGAGCAGCACTTCACCTCCCAGACAAAAGCAGCAAAGCCCAAATTCTCCTAATACAATCAACAATCGAGTTTGGTTCTATATCCATATCTGCCAATACATGGTCATTTGTTCTTGTCTTTGCCCACGTGTAATTTTCATGGCCAAGTTTTACCATGCTCTTATGTGAGTTCTAACAAAGAATCAATTGTGTTTGCAGTCATCTGGGGACAAAACAGATTATATTACAGCAATTCTTGAGTTCACGATCATTCTGTAAGTATACACTGATTCAGAAAATAAAGTCTACGGGGAGAAAAGAAAACAAACCACAAGCTCCAAACTTACATCTCTGTCCAGAACTCGGCCAGTGCTGTTTAAGTACAACCTCTGGCTGATGGGATCAAGGATCACCCAGTAATCAACATTGTCCTTTAAGGAGAGCTCAATGGTGGGGTCCGGCCCCGCTGCTGTTCCTTTGATCAGCATATTGTCAACCAGGATAGTGCCTGCAAAAACAAAAGGCACACCGGGAGGAATTTTATGTATGCATTAACATTTTTTTTTATGTATTTTGATAACAACAGCAACACTAAAAAAACACCAGAAATCTCAGTTAGGAAGCTGTATTTTATGGCTCAAGTGATGTTTAAGCCTGAGCCTTATTATCTGCAATGAAAAACAGTCTCTGACACTGAAGTTTTTTCATACAGTAATACAATGAAACACAATGTACAATAACTTACGTTGAAGAAGTGATCCACCAGGAGTACCTATTTAAAATTATGAGTCTTTTCTTCATCAAATAATCATTACCCAATCTTACCTCAAAGGAATGCACTTCTCCATACCAAGAGTGATACATCAAGGATGAGAAAAGGTACTATTACAGAAATCTCTCCTAGAGCTTTACAAGACCAATGGGATACTAATTAAGGCCAAACATCTTTTCAACATACATATCATGCTTCTTCTTTTCTCTTGTCCCATCGGGCCAGTTAGAGTCTTGCCCCGCAGCCTGTTTAGCCAGTTCACAGTATCTATGACACACATAATTTCCTCTGTAAAACATTAAAACCTCCTTTCTAAATGTTAAGCATTACTGACTACCAGAGATGTTCCACTGTGGAGCCTTAGGTTGGCAAGCTCAGTATATATATGAACAGTAACGTTAATTATTGTTCTTCTTATCGTTTTACAGTTTTATTAAGGAGAACACAACCGTAAGGGCTTCTCAATTACTTTGAAATTTCTGGTTTAGAGATGACAGTAAGACCACCACCAAACATCAGCACCTTCAGAACAAGTATGGTCTTCAAGTCAGAAGAAAAATACCATTAGCCATATGACAAAAACAGTTTTAAGATGTGAGCTCTTGTGTAGTAGGTTCTGCACAATTTTACCCCAAGGTAGTGGAACTGAAGCAGCATACGGCTTTCCATAGATCACCTACCATTTTTTTTTTTTTTTTTATAACAGAAGAATTTCACCATGAAAAACAAGCTAACTGCCAACACTGCAATAGTTTTAAGCATTTGTGTTCAATTACCAATAAAATCTACCAGTCTGTATGTTGCCCTCACTATTGTACCTCAACGATGATGCAAAGAAAGGTCAGCAATGAAAAGCAGAGATGGTCTGAATAAGAAGTGCCCCATAAACAGCCTCTCCACTCAAAACAAGTCAAGGTAACAAACACCACTACCACCATAATGGTTGGGGTGCTTCCATTTCTTACACTCTATGTCCAAACCTAAAAGTTGAGTCTGTAGTTCAGGCTACATCTTTGGACTGCAATGCCTCAAAATGGAGGAAAGGGTTGTAAAACAGTGGTATATAGCAAACATTCTACTACATGCCATTTGTATGTAGGTCACTCCAAAAATAATGCCTTCTCCTCATTTCCATGTAAACTACAACAGACACAAAGAGCGTAGCAACACTATTTGATAATGCAAATTCTCAGCTACAAAACACTATACTTAACATAGTCACCACCATCAATCTGTTCACACAGATCACCTCATCAAGATATGCTTCACTTCATGGTGTGACTGCTGTACTTGGCCTTCTGGAACATGGTTTGCCTTTCACAGTGCTGTCATCACTGCTAAATGCACCACCCACCACCTCACTGTGCTCACATCCACTGTTTGGTCTCCCTAAACTTTCAGCAAGCATTGATGAACATCAGTGAGTGCCATTTTTTTACTGTATGGAGGAATTCAAAGACACCTTTGCTTCTTGTGCACTTGCATGTCAGACAACATTTTGTCAGATCACCCCTCTACTAACATCTGTCACGTGGCAACAAAATGCAGTATTGGTAGGAAGGTTCAACCTCTACTTCCATACCACTACCATTCGCCTATGGGCCAACATAATAAAACAGAGAGCAATTCTTTCAGAGCAGCCCCTGTAGGTAACTTCTGTACAGTATTGACTTGTCGCATCAAGAAGGTTCCACCCTCCTTTGTAGAGTTTCTAGAAAACTAGCTTCTGTCAAACTCAATATTAAGGAAAGGCTACTGAAATCAAACAATGACTCAAATGTTTAACATGGCTGAAAAAGAGCTATTCCAATTACATAATTTCTTTTTAATATTTAATCAACTTAGAATCTTCATGTGATGATGAATTTTGTATAGTCTCTTGTAAGCTACTGCTACTTAACTGACCTCGCTGCTTTGAATTCTGCACTCAATTTGTCTCTCCCCTGTTGCTCTCCATAAAAGCTATCTGCTCAATTTAACAAAATGCTTCTGTTTGGTTTTCATACAGCAATTCTTTTGTTCTTAAAAACAGACTGGGCTTTCTTCAGGTATTCATAAGGCACTCATACTCTCTCATCAAGAGACAGTAGCATGCCAGTAAGTCTTTTTAAACCCATTCTTAAAGTATTATTTCTATAATGTATGACCCAACATTGCTGTGTTTTTTGTGTTGGTTTTCCTTCAGTTAACTTGTGTTTTAATTCTTACATCCTGCCTCTGTCCTTGGCTAAAAAAGCCAGGGAGCTGAACTACTAGCAAGGGATCTGATTACGTGCAGACTCTGTGACAACGGTATAGACAACTTGTGCATATGCTCACTGTACATGCAAAAGCAAACACCTCTTAATATCTTCAATGCACTAACACAATAGCTTTCATCATCTTTTTGTGAAAAGCCTAAACAATGTCCTAGATGAAATGGAGTCTTTACCTTGTTAGAAAAGAAGTATATCTTCTCCTGGAACTAATCTGGAATTTCCATTTTACTCTACCTGGGGCACGCTTGGTCAAAGTCCATGGAGAGCAATGGATTAAGGATCCTGCATATCACACTGAGTATGGAGGGGGTCCGTATAAATGCCCGTTCCACATATCTCATTTACACTCCAGATAAGCAAATGTTCAATATCTTTCACAGCACAATTCCCTGCCCTTCAGTCTTGTGTGTAGAAGTCATTGATAAGGACAGCTGAAACTATTAGTGTTTTTTTCCTGGCTTTTTTTTTTTTTTTTCCTGCCGGCTAATTAAGAAAAGACTGATATGGAAGTTAAAATTTCACATCAGCACAAGTAGAGCGATATTTAGGACAGCTTTTCATCTTGTGTAGAGACCAAAACTGGGCTGCTTCTTCACCTCCACTGACACCGGATGATCACTGAGGTGTCATGTGGGAAGATTTATACAAATTGGTAAGGAATTAGAATGGAATTAGTCTCACAGGATCAAAGTCAAGTGAGTTGCTAGCTAAAAGTAACAACAAAAACACATCAAACACAGAAACAAACAATCTACCAAAAAAAAAGAACAGTGTTATTTTCAGGTGTAATAAGATTCTTCTGAAATAATGACGTTTACTCATGAATGCCGTCTGAACTTGTTGGGAATTATTTGACAGGTAGTAGCAAAAGAAGCCAACCAAAATAAAATTTATGAAGCACTGCTGTTTTTCTTGTAAATACTATGGGAATAGTTTTACACCTCACTATTCAAATAATAAATAACCCAAAAAGCTAAAAATCTTCATTAGGCTGAAATAACAGCAAAGCGTTCTGTCTATACACATTAATCTTGGCAGAAGGTGATCTTTACATGGGAAGGGCATTACAAGGGACTCAGATGCAGAAGTCATGAAACACACCATTTGCCGTTTACACTCTACTCAAGAGAGCAGACCCTTAGTGCTCATGGAGAACTTATTAAATGATTTAGGCACATCTGGGGATTTTTGAAGTTGAATGTTCCAGCAAAGCTCTTTTTAAAAAGAGCCAGTGAATTATGACTGTCCTGGGAATAAGCCTCATGCCAGCACATGAATCAGAAAACAGGACCTAGCTGAATAAATCCTGCAGAGCTTAGCTTTCAGTAGTTACATTCGTGTCAGTTTCCAAAATTCAAACACTACCAAACAAAAAAGGAGGTTATTTACTTGCAGTGGAATTAGTCCAAATTTACAAATTAAATCCTGCCATGGCCCCAGAATGGAGCCTTGCAAACCCCACTAGGGACTGGTCATTAGCCTGATGGAACCCCATTTACTGTATATTTTTACCCTTGAGTTTGACCTAGCAGCGTTATTCACCCATCATGCTGTTTGCTTGTCTAGAAGGATACCGTAACAGCCATTATGAAAAGCTTTGCTGGTATCCAAAAACAATACAGAATCATAAAGACACTGGCTTCCCTGAGTTCAACAGGACTTTACCTTCATGAACCCGTGCCCAGTGACTATTTTGTCTTTCAAGTTTTTTTCCAAGAATCGTTTCATCTTCCTCCTACCTGAAGCGGTGATGAAAAAGATGTATAAGAGCCACAGGAGCAGGGTTTCAATTTTCATAGCTACCGAGCTCAAGGCACGTGGAGCACAGCCCACTGCCACACTGATGCTACCAAAGGGGTGCAGCAGTGCAGCATGCAAAGGCCTGACTTCGTGCCTGCACGCGAGACTGACGATTTTCATATCCCAGACGATGAGACTTAGTGACCAACAGTTGCATCTCACAGGGACAGATTCGGCAAGCTGTGTTTTTGCAAAAATATGGAATAAAAACTAAACAAATCTTATCGCCGTGTAGACAAAAGCACAGAACCTTCCACAAGATCCATACTGGATGGGCCTCCAACTACATTCCAGTGTGGCAAACAGACAGAAAGGCAAAAAGACTGAGTGCTTGCAAGCTACTCGGTTGAAGCTTGAAGCGAAGTGTCTGAAGCTAAGACAGAAATATAGCCTGAGGTTTCTATCATCCAAATGTATTTACCCTCCCTTCAAGAAAAGTCTCAAACTTGTTATTTTTTTTAAGCTGACAGAAAGATAAAGCCTCTTGCAACAGCATGATTAACCTCTGACATCACCGAATTACATTAGCAGCTACTTCAACTGATTGATGTATGAAAAGGTTACACAATCAAAAATAGTATTTCGCTGTTCACACAGAACATATTTTTCATTTCAGCATATTAATCAAGTCTATATAACAAGTCCAATAACACACTGGGGAATTTAAATTAAAAGAAACAACAGGATGTTTTCTATAGCCTGGAACAAAAGTTGTGAATTTTTCAGCCTGCAATATTTAGCCTGGGAGAATTATGCATGTTACCCATATGGAAGAAGTGACTTTAGGGGAGAGTCAGCTATCCTACGCACTGTACCCACACAAAGGCACAAATATATTAAATGAGAAACATGACTTACTACGTATTGACTTATGGGAAAGGAGATCAGTTTACAAAAGACAAATGAAAAAAAAATATATCAAAGGCATATACACACACATACTCAAGTGTTTGAGCTACAGTAAGGTCAAGCACCAAGAACAGTCAACAGATGGAAGATAACTCCCTTCTACTTTCTAAAACAGTCTTCGTTTTTTTCCTCACGCTCAGTGCATTCAGCGAAGAAATAAAACCAACCAAGAAAGAATAATAATAATCGGAAGCCCTGTAGAAATGAGGAATTCCTCAGACAGCTGCTGTGGAGAGCAAGCTCAGTCTTGGTAGCAGTGAAAATGAACTACAGCTGGGCTGGTGTTAACATGGAGATCTTCAGTGGTGCTAGGAAAGCCACTGTGTGACACACCAAGTCGTCAAAAACCTTCAACCATTCTACCAAAGGCTGAACGACACTCTGCTTGGTACCCCCCTGCTTACATCTTCTGTTGCCCAAGTTAGAGACACCTAAAGAAGGGATAGATTCTGCAAAGTTACTGTGTGCAAGTTCCACCTCCATCTTCTCAGGGCCGCTGACAATGTCCTCCAGAGCATGAGTTTCACCTGCAACACACCCAGTGTTTTCTCCTCCACTTGGTGACTCTCCAGCAATCGTTACTCAGCATGCAATATGACAAGTTTCTTTCAGAACAAACGTGCATTATAAAATTTCACTGTCTCCATACTTCTTTCCTCTGCTTGTCAATGACTGTAAAGTATTTTATAAAAGGAGATTAATTTCTTACCTAAAGGCATTAGATAGATCAATTGAAAAGGTAGTTGCTTGCTTTGATACTCTACCTAGTTTTATAGCAAAACTGGATTATTAACTTATTCTTCTCCATTTCCAGATGTATATCTACAGAGCAGGATGAATTAAATTGTGATAAATTTGCACTCAAAGGAAAATGAAAACAATATCACAGAGCTAAATTCTGAACATTATCCCCAACTTGCTTAGATCCATGCTATAAATCCATGAACAAAAATCTAAGATGATTCTGCAAAGCCATATCTGGGATCACAGAATTCCAGTTCTTTCACCTCACATCACCAGCAGACATCTCTGAAGTTTCCAAGGTTGTTTCAATATTATTTCTCTGCTTTTCTAGCCCATTTCCTCTCTTCCAGGCTCTACATGCAGCCACAGCACAGCTAAAAGCAGTCTCTTACTTATGCCATTCAGATTTTAGGCTTTTACTCCTGGTCATCCCATTAAAACCTTACAATTTCCCACGTCAAGTAACTGCAATAATCTGAGTACTACGAAGAAAAGGTCTATCCTTATGACTTTGCACAGCACCCATTTGGGTCCACAATAGGCTAAGGTGATCCACAGTTTTGGTTTAATTCTTCCTAGACAGCATGATGTCGTAAGTCTAGCAATAACTCCTGCTTCAGGCTGAAAGGATGCAGCAAGACGATGGAAGAGAAACAGGTTAAGGAAAAGGTCAAATGAGAACTCACTAAATATTCAAATAGATAATTACTTGCCTTTCTAGTTGTGCAAAGCTAAATCAACTTGTTTCCTTTTTTTGCTCACCTTTTAAGAGGATGCACAAGAGATAAACATATAAACAGCGAGCTTGGAAAGAGAAATGGAAGTCCAGAAGAAGACACAGCAAAGAGGAAAGAGTGAAGTGGAGAGTTTGGGTCACACAGCAGCACTGAGAGCTGTGGTGAGAAAAGCAAGCCTAAGGAAGGAGTGGAGACAGAGATAAACAGAATACAGGCTGTAGAGATGATATTGCCCAGTCACAAATGGTGCTGAGGACTGGGCCCAAAGCTTACAACTTGCAAGCTTACTTCACGTAACCTCCTACACAGTTTGCTCAAGGCTGCATATTGAGAAATTATGCTAAGGAAGAAGCATTTCAGACAGAAGCAAGTGCCTCACTGTTCCTCACACAGTCACGGGAAAGACTTGAAAACAATCAACTCTGAAAGCTTAAAAGAGGGAAACGTGAATGAAGTTGTTCAGAAATCTTTTCTCAAAAACATTTTTTTTTCCTCCTTTTTTAATATGCTTGGGGTTGCAGCAGCAGGGTTGCTGCTTGGTTCAGAAGGGGTCCTCTTGCTCCTCCTTTAATGTTTTTCTGGGGGAAGGTCACCACAGGACCCCATGCTGAGGCTGCTGATGTTGATCTTCTATTCCCTTTCTTCAAGTGCATCTGACAGAAGACCTCTTAGTACTGAGAAACTTAAATTATGTAGGTAAAGCATGCTGGTATCTAAGGAGTGACTCAAGTTTGTAGATTTTTAAACACAGCAATACATTATTTCTCCAACAGAATTCATTACTTCTGCCTATCGATTGGCTGTACATGCTGCTTCTCAACAGAGCATTCCTGCACAGTACTGCCATGGAATCACAGAACCTTTCGGGGTGGAAGGAACCTTAAAGCCCATCCAGTTCCAACCCCTGGCATGAGAAGGAATACCTCCCGTTACATCAGGTTACCCTGGGCCCCAACCAATCTGGACCTGAACTCTACCCAGAGCAAAATCCAGAGTAGTACTCACAGTTATTACAGTACCAACCTAAGGTAAATGGGAATAAGAAACAGCTCTCTGCCCAGAGCACGTCCTACCTCCTGCTACAGTGGTCACACCAGTCTCCAGCATTTCATTTCTCTCCCACAACCAGTTCAGCACACTGCTATGCATGCCCACCCACATCACTGACAGCTGAGCGCCTCCACTGCCACTTCAAAGCTTTCTGCTACACACGTTCTGTTCTCCCCTTCAGTGCTGCCACTGAACAGAGCCTCTAAATGACACTGAGGGCCTTTTTTCTACATTTAGCACTGCAACAGGGAGCCACGGGAATGTCTTCTTTGGATAAAAGTATGGTCTAAAACGTCCTCTAGTAGATGTATGCCGACACTCTGCACTGCACCTGGCAAAGCAAAACAAAGAGACTGCAAGAGAAAGGAAGATTTTTCCACTACAGATCAATCTTTCTCTTCCTAAAGTAATCTTCAGAAACTTCTCCTCTAGAGTCATGTCTATTTTTCTTAATATTTGTCATCTCGGGAGATTGTTCCAACAACCTTTATATCTCTAACAACCCTGGGTGGCCTTTGATTTCAAGAGGTAAAAAAAATTAAGTCCATCAAACTCTGATTTTTGAGAGGCGTTCTACAGATAAACTCAGCATTCTGTTTCTTTTATTTGTTCTGAACTTGCAACCTGGTACCTTTGATATCCTCCAGTATCTCCAGTGTACATTTATTGACTAGCATGCGCATCTCTAACCTCTTTTCAGAGAGGACAAAGGATCCCAGCCCACACGGCTGTTCCTTGGAGATGGCTGTCCATCTCTTATCATTCTTGCTGCCGTTCTCTGTGTATCCTCCAGCTTTCTTTTGTCCTCATTGAAAAGATCTGACTGTACCCACAGATGGTGTTCAAGGGATACATTTATCTAGAGGCAAAATGACTCTCTGAAAGACAAAGTGATCTTTTCCTAACAATTGTTAACATTTTATTTGGAGTGGTAACGGCCACCTCAACAGCCACCTTCACATATGAAGCTACGAACAACTTTTTGCCCAATGGGCACCACTTCTCATTTCTGTGCATCACTGCTTTCTATCTGCCATTGCAACTCCTGTTCACTCAATAATCAAGTGCTCTGCATTCTCCCTTCCAGTTTCTGTTTATCTTTTATAAATGTTTCTGGACACCCTAGCCGGACAACCCAGTCCCCCTGCTTCTAGAAAATTTATAAATATTCTATAAATTATATTTATAAATTATATATAAATAGATATAAATAAAGCTGAATAATCAGGTCTTGGCACACAGCTTTACAGGCATTCACTAGTGACTTTCCTGTACTGTGAAACTCAGCCATGTTGCACTTTGTTGTTGTTGTTGATGTTTCTCATCTATTCATTCTCTCACTACACAACATAGGTTTGGTAAGAGCAACTGCAATTTGACCAATCAAGGTGAACTGTAACTCTCCCATCCACGTGCTCCTGGCTCCAGATCTCCCTTGTCTAACAGCTTACTGGCTTGACAGGTATAAAAGAGACATCTGAGACATTTACAAACCACATAAACTCTACTTCAAAAGCTTTTTAAAAGCCTATGACTGCATAGAGTGATTAATGATTACATTTACCTCAAGGGACTATTTCCAGAAAGCTAACCGCACACGTTCAAAGTACACTGATGTGCTAACTGAAGAGCAACTAACAAAACGTTCTGACTGCTTTCCAGACCAGCAGCTGTGGCTCTGCAGAGCAGCAGGAGAGCTGGGACTGACCCGAGGGAAACTGAGGGCTGTGGGACAGCCTGGTCCCCACAGCCAGGGGCTGCTGGTGGCTCCAGGGCCCCCAGACCCCTCTTGTCTGCCAAGAAGACTGCTGAGGCTCTGACAGACACATGGGTAAAATGTCTACTACAGTACTATTTCCAAGGCTTCAAATTTGGATTCCTCACTTACGCTTTATTTTTAGTTTAGCAAATGAGACTAAATCCAGATCACAAGATTACCTACACAAAAGCTTTCAACCATGAAGAAATATTTGCAGACCACCGCTCTCGCGTGAGACACCACAAACAGATGGAGAGACACCATTAACAAGAACTGTTACCCTCTGAAGTATCCACACACACAATGGGAAGGCAATCGATACAAAAAAATACACAGGCTACAATACCTGGGAAACTTAAAGATAATACAAAAATATTCTTCTTAAAAGACAGCGCAGGAATAATACAAATGCACATATGACAGTCGGGAGTGAGATAGAAAGTCTTGGGGCTATTCTAGCACACACTTTGCTACTCATCTCGCTTCCCAGAAGACCTTGGCAATGGCAATTATTGAAGGCAGCTTCTATTTTAAGATGCAGTGCACAACAATGAGAATATGTATGAACACAAACACTTTAAGTATTTTGCAACTTGAAACCTGAGTGAGTAGCACATCCTCTGAGAAAGGAAATGCATCAGCACCAACATCCTCTTTGTAGATGAGCCCTTCAAAGGGCTCATTCAATTATCCTGACTGAAAGTGGCAAAGGTATACAAGCTGGCGTACCTTTGCTGTTGCTACCTCTACTTGGGAGATGGCAATCCTGGAGCCAGGGACTGAAAGAAGAGCCAGATGTATTAGCTTCTCATCCTTAAGCTCTGGAAAGAGCACAAGGCTTCTTAGAAGAGACCTACAGCACTGTGTGTCTTTAGGAAGACATTAGAGAAATTCCATCAGGAAAATAACCCTCCAGCTGGAAGAAAGCACTGCCAACTCCGGCTAGTCTTGGTAATTTGAGAGACTGAGTAGAAACACTGGCCAGTGTTGCTTCCATTCACACACAGGGGTTGTTCCTGTGTTTGGTCAAGTTTATGTATGTCACAACTGGAACATTACCTCTTGGTCTTACTGAACAGTCAGAGATAATGGAGAACAGCTACAGGGAGACCCCAGAGCAGAAGGCGCCCACAGGTAAGGACACCTTCCCAGAATTCCAACTGTGCTTTGCCATGTGTTGTGACACAGAAACTACCTAAAGGTAATCAATTTTGGAAGCTTCTTGCCACAGCGCTAAACACAGCAAACTAGCTTTTGCACTGAAAGAGAAAGCTACCACTTCAGAAAATAAGCTTATGGCACCTTTACATGTTGCAAACTCCTGCCTTTATTTTGTTTGGTACTTTTTCGGGGGAAAAAAATGTGTATATTAGTAAAGTTCATGTATATCTGAGCTAGAACTGAGCTCCTGGGAATACAAAATCTCTGATTATGTACATAGTTTATTATGTTAGGAACCTGCAAACAAAATGATTTGCATTTAAAAGAGAAGCGATGTTCCCAAGGGTATCCAAGCCTTCCCATTTAAATATATTATCACAATACCAATCTCATTTCTACTTCAAATCCTTCTTACTTTATGGACACCATTTTAATAAACGTTTGTATATAGTGTATTACTCTCCACCTGCCAAGCAGGTGTCAAGCCAGGACAAAGCAGAATCAAGGCTCAGCTGCGTGATCACAGGGCCAGGACACATGTACTATCTATTTTCTAGCACCACACACTTCAGATTTACACATACTGCATCTGTGCAATATGGTCAAGCTCCTCAGAAGTGAGAATGTCCCACACATCCCAGACACAGCAAAGCCCACGTGCACACAACTGAGCCCTGATTCTGAGCCATCCATCTGGGAAGTCCCAGCACACAGAAATCCTGCCACAGTCCCCGCCTGAACGTTTTTGGGTTCAGAGCACATGTGATAACGTTTATATTTGCAGTCCTTTTGCATCCTTGATAAAGACGTGATTCTCATTTTCTGATAACACAACTTTTAAGGTCCTGGACAGAGTCTCAGTCTATTTTGACAAATGCTGCTGCAATACAAACAGGTTTTCAGCGGAGCCTTACTTCTCTTGGACTTTCCTGGTGGCTGGAAACACATGGCAACACTGGGCTCCTTGAGCTTTGGGGCAGGGAGGGCTGCAGTTAGAGCCCCCTGGAGGTTTTTTCGTTCCTCCTATCATATGCCAAAACCTACATGCCCCCAGACTTCAACTTAGGAAGAATCAGCCAGCTTGGAACAGTGAGGAGTTCCCTGCACTCTCAAGAGAGAAAAGCTTCAGTATGTTAGAAGATAGACAGAAAGCAAAAATCCTTCAGTTCCCCCTTCTTGACTTGGGTCTCGACTCTTGAGGATCAGCTCCTTCACACTTGCATCCCACATATCCCAAATGTATCCAATGGGGTACATTTGAGTCAAAGGGCCTGTTCATTTCATTTCCATTTTTAGTTTTTTTCCTGAAATAATGCCATACTTCAATTACCATAAGGCAGAAAATGCAGACATCTCATTTCCACATAGGTTTTGGCAGACATACTTGGTAAATGCAGACTTCTGTCACTAAGGACAAGCCAGGCTTTGGCTAGGTTTGCCTCTCAAAATAAGACATCCATCTCCCAAAACTAAACGAAACCCAACTCTGGTATGGTGCAAATAGGGTGGGATTTGAGATCTCACGACAGGCAAGCAAGACTGATAAACAGGAAGCAGGCATGTGCGTGAAGTCAGTCTTTGATCAGTGAAATACAAATGCACATTGTTTGGTCAAAATGAGGGTTTCAGCACGCAACCGCAAAGATGCAGAGCAGGGCAGCTGCCCATTCAACACATCTCCTTGGGAGAACTGAACATTCATGCAATCTGTTTTAGAGGTCCCAGGCACATTTCACAGTTTGTCAGATCACAAATACATATTAAACACTGCTTTTGCAAATTCTGTTTATTTTCCAATTCCTTCAGCCATTACTCAAGCAAATTAACACTAAGGCTTATTGGTTTTCTGTTTAGAAAAGTCTAATTTACACTTTAAACACTCAAGAATTCATAAATAATGAAACAGATCAAGCATTCTGCTGGGAACACCACGATCAGGCAATGGCCACTGAAGGTGTGAATTATATGACTTGAATGTTTTCAGCTTAATTTGGAGCCAGCCCAGGACCTGTTTGCCTACCGTTCAGAGAGGAGCAGCAGGTGCCTGTATCAACATACTCTGAAGTTTGATTATTAAAATTATAAAAGGCCCACGTAAACATTGCTTATAGCTATTTGCACAATTCATTATTCAGTATTTCCTAGGCATCTACTGTGCGCTGTAATAACCACATGCATCTGTTTTCTCCTTACTAAGAAGAGGAAAAAAGCACAACTTACTGATGCTTACTCATCCTCTCTTACTGCAGAGAAGCATCTGGACAAAACCACAAACAACACTGCCAGTGAACTTGGATTTTCTTTGTGCACCCCGTGCAATAAGGAAGGCACAGCAATTAATGCCGTGTTCTCCAAACTCTTCAAACCAGACTGCTTAGCCTGGACTGGGCTTTAGTCTCCCAGCTGCAAATTGAGTGTGTGCGAAGAGGCACAATGAATCACCACCCAGACAGAATAAAAAAAGGTACAATCACATAACTATGCTGGTACCTACGCCAGGATTTGGACACAACTCTTGTTCGTTATTCAGTCCGACTGTTCTCTATTGCTGTGATACATCCCCAATTTCACGTGACGTTTCACAAGTGGCAATGAAGGACGAATTACCCCAACTGGCAAATGACAGGAAAGTCCAAAAGCAGAACAACAACAAAAAGAGCCTCTGCCTTTGAAATCTGTTTTCTGCTCATCTGTAAGAGTATGCTTTCAGAAGAAAAGTAACTTTTTGTTATGGCTTTTTTATTTTTATTTTTTTTAATGTTTAAGCTTTCTATGCAATACTGCCTAGCATTCCCTTTACAGGGATAGGAAACCATTATTTCCCTGAGAATTTACAGATAGATAAGAAAACCATTTCACACAAGTCTACAAGAACATTTATAACCTGTAACTGTGCATAAACTTTGATGACTTGAGTTCATGTCAAGTAATGAAAATTCCAAAAACGGTTTTAAAACAACCCACACCAGTGGCTTTGCAACAGAATACAGAATTCAGGCAGAATAAGTGACGGATTACAAGGGGCAGACAAATGCAAGTATTGGTCCCATGTCTTCCCATTCTACTCTAGCCTCATTATAATCTAGAACGCAAAATCTGGATTATCTATTCCACTGGTACCAACTTACAGCTCTTTGCAGACATATCAATCTACCAACTATGAAAACCAGAAATACTTGGCATTATACACATCCAGGCATGTAGATATGGGATTGGGAAAGCCAAGGTTGAACCTAATGAGGTTCAACAAGGCCAAGTGCAAGGTACTGTGCCTGTATCTGTGCAATCCCAAATATGTTCACAGACTGGGAGAAGAACTCCTTGAAAGCAGCCCTGCAGAGAAGGACTTGGAGGTCCTGGAGAACAAAAAGCTGGACATAAGCCATCAGTGTGCAATTGCTGCCCAGAAGGTAAATGCATTCTTGGCTGCATCAATAGAAGAGCGGTAACATGGTGAAGGAGGTGACTGTGCCTCTCTGCTTTGCCCTCACAAGGCCCCACCTGGAATGCTGAGCCCAGGCCTGTGGCTACCTGCACAAGTAAGATGCTGAGCTGTTGGAGGGGGACAAGAGGAAGGCCACAAAGATGATGGGAAGGATGGAGTACTCCAAAGAAAGACTGATGAAGCTAGGCTAGTTTAGCCAGGAGTAGCGAAGTCTCCAGAGTGACCTCACTGCTACCTTGAAGGCAGCTTATAATCAGAAGGGAGACTCATTTTTTACTCTGGCAAATTGCTGACAGGACATAGAATGGCTTTCAACTCAAAGAGGGAAGATTAAGCCTAGATGTTAAGTGGAACTTCTTTACTGAGAGGGCAGTGGGGCCCTTGCACAGACTGTCCAGTGAAGTAATGGACGCTCCATCCCTGCAGGTACTCAAGGCCAGGTTGGATGGGGCCCTGGGCAGCCTGATTCAGTGGGAGGGCAACCATCTCACAGCAGGGGCGTTGGAACTGGAAGATCTTTTCTAAGATCCCTTCCAATTCTACTCATTCTGTGATTCTTTGTCCTTGCTAGAAGCATTTTTTCCTCCTCTGAGAACATTCAACTAAGTTATATACTGTTTCACTTGTTGACCCTACAGTCTTCAGTACAGACTTCCTTAATACCTCAAACTGCAACTCCTTAATGCCACGCAAGTGTTCCAATCTATGAACAAACTTAGGCAGCAGTAGTGTGGTCATCAGGAAAAAAGCCAAAGCTGTAGTTAAAACTCTACTCTTCCCAGAGACAGGTAACGACTTCAGATTTCCCCAAAACCCAAGCAGAAGGTAAGCAGCCAACAAGTGTAATATGAGGTTTTTAACCTTTTCCTCACTTACCTTGCAAATAATGATTGATTTTTCAGACAGACTTACTCTATTCTTCCTAAGGGAAATCACACAACAAAAGGCTGTCTTGAACAGGTCTTTGCATAAAGAAAATACCATCAAGCAGACTGAAAACAGTTGGAGGAGGCTGTTAAGAGAATTTACAGCGTTTGATTTTGTATGTAAACTGAAGATATCAAAGAAGAAAAGCCAAGTCAGAATAAAGTAATAGACTTGAGATTAGCTAAGTTTCTGCTGTTCAACTGTATGCCCTATGGAAATGTAAACTTCAGGCATTTGCTTTATCAAGCTATTGCAGCAAAATCCAATAGAAGAGGACTTGGTGTGTAAGGATGTAAAAATCACTGAAACAATAACACGTATCCATGATTACATGCACACAGTTAGTATCATCTGACTCGAGCTGCAGCCAAATATCTTCCTATAACATGACACTTTATAACTTGAACCAGCTGAGCTTATTTCTTAATAAAACAAGGATTTTGTCTTGAGACAATTATTTTTAATGACAAAAAAAAAAAAAAACAGCTGAAGGTGAATCTCTGCATCTTTATAGAATCCTGCACCTTGTTATAGTTCCATTTTATCTCTTTAGAGCAGAATTTTGAAATGGAACAAAGTGTAGACTCACATCAGGGATATACTTCCTTTCATCTTGGGAAAATCTGCTCAAATGCAAGCTACTGGGTAAACCACACTTCACACATTCAGAACACAACCAGGAAATTCAGCAACTGCATTACTTGAAATCTTCATCTCTGAGCCTGCCAGTACCTTTCTCACAGCCAGCCCCAACATGGTGGCATGTCACCCACTTGCCCAGATCACCTGCTCAAGGTTGCAGCTGGAAACCTCCAGGGTTAACTCCAGGATTAACAAAATTATCCTGAGTACAGAGCATCTTGAGGGACTACAAACAGACTGAAGCAAGACATGCAGGGAAAAAAAAGGATGTTTGAACTGGTTAGTGCACAAAATCCTTCCAGGGGAAAGAAAAGACCAGTATTCCCACAACTCACTGTTTCTCTGGTGCCAAGATGTGGCTGTGAAACTCAGCAGCAAAACACTAATCGCTTTGCTACTGCTGGCCCACATTCAGGATGCATCAGTCCTGCAATTGCTGTCTTATACAGCATATCTATATGTTCCACTTGGATGACAGGCAATTATGCTGTGCAAACTTTGCTTCATTGATCTGCAGAAAAGGAGGCTCAGGGGAGATCTTATACAGCTCTCTACAACTCCCTGAAGGAGGCTGTGGTGAGATGGGGGTCAGCCTCTTCTCCTGCTTAACGACGGGACTAGAAGGAACGGCCCCAGGTTGCACTAGGGGAGGTTCAAGTTTCATGTTAGGAAATAATCTTTTCTCCAAAACAGAGGTCAGGTACTGGAATAGGCTGCCCACAGAGGTGGTTGAGTCACCGTCCCCAGATGCGTTTAAAAACGGTTTGGAGGTGGCCCTCAGGGACATGATTTAGTGGAGGGTTGTTAGAGGTAGGGTAGTATGGGTAGGTTGTGGTTGGATTCGATCTTTAAGGTCCTTTCCAACCTGAGCGATCCTATGATTCTATCAAAACTTTCAGTACCTCATTTTTGTTTTAATTTCTGCGAAGCAGTAGATTAGTATAGGCAGTAAGCACCCAGGGCATGGGAGCAAAGGGATTTTAGCTGCTGTTTGACAGTACATCACAACAAAAGGGAAGTTATGGAAGTCTGAATTGTAGAATTGGACTTTACTCCATATTTCTTTCAATAAAACTTGCAGTAGAGGCTTCCTTATTTCTCTATTATTTTCACTTACTCAATGGCAAACTTACAAGGAAAAATCATCACCTGAATACACGCAACTCCCAGAAGTATAAAAACCCATTTTACACTTCCTAAAAAGAAAAAAAAAAAAGCAACAGGAAACAAAGACTGCTCTAAGTGAGTTGCACTACCTTACTCACTGCAAAGCAATTTGCAGCGAACTAGGAAGGCCAACTTCCTAAAACAAATTTATTTGACAGCTTACCATCTTGCACGCATACCCTAATCCTGTGTAGGGCCAGTGTAATGTGGCTAGACACTGCCCTGATTTTATTTATTTATTTGTTTAATTGGCATCTCAGGGGAGGTGGACAGCTATTTGCACCCTAAAATCCCAAATACCCCACCTTCTCAGATTCACATGCGCTGCCCAATCCAGGATTACACGTGCACTACGTATGTATGGTAACTGCCACACTTAGCCACACAGATATCAGCTAGCTTTCATTGCAAAACCCTTAAGCGTGAGCAACTAACTTTCCTGATCTTGCTCTTTTGAAGCATCTTTGAAACAATCGTACTGCAACATCTATCTTCCCTTACCCAAGGAAATAATTACAGCTCTTTAGTCTACTTGCTTCACTCAGGTAACGCAAGGCACTGCAGAGCTCATGGGCCACCACTTCCAGAGTCTATCAGCCCTCTGCCAGCTATATGCTATGTCTCCCCAAACACGTCATGAGACATTCTTAATTAAAAACATCGCTAACAGATTAGCCACCATCTTGTGGATATGTTTAATGAATTTCTACTTACACAGATATTGAAATGTTAAGTTTTTTTTTTTTAATATTAGTAAATGTATTGCTCAGAAAGACAGTCAAGTTGGCGGGAAATATAAGCTTAGCAGTTTTGGATTATCTACCTAGACCTCTACAGAAGTGATTTATACAACTTCTGGTCTTCTCCCCAGGCAATTCTGTATCATTTGTGTCATGTATGGTTGGACTCAGTGATTTTAGAGGCCTTCTCCAACCTTAATGGTTCTATGAGTGAATATATTGGTCATGGGCTGACGGCTGGACCTGATCTTAGAGATGTTTACCAACCTTAACAATTCTGTGAGTGGGCAGAGTGGTCATGGATAAATAATTGGACTGTATGGTCTGAGAGGTCTTCTCCAACCTTAATGATTCTATGATTGTACGATTCTTTATCTGCCAAATTTAGAAGAACAAAGAATATTAACTAATCTTCTTTAAGGTAAAGACTTCTCGTTATGCCTTGACAGATGTACTGGAAAAATGTGTACTTAGATGCCAAGACCCATCCTTTTGGGTGGAGAATACATGGATGCACCAAACAAAGGCTCTACTGCAACACTAACATAGGAAAACAGTACATTTAGTATGACTTTGCGAAGACCTACATAGAAAGAGGCAACAGGTGCAGATTTAACACTTTTTGAAGGAAAAAAAAATCAAAGGGCAAAGAAAGTATTCAAACAAGCCATTACACTTGCAAAACACTGACACTAACTGGCAACTGCAAAGGATGTGATTGTTGTTCCGCACCCAATTTAATTATGATCGCACGCAGTCAGATGTTTGCTGAAGAATCCTGCCCATCAGCTCACGGATAAAAGTTGGTTTTGGCAGCCTTTAAAATCTATTAGCACTTGATGCACAAGAAAATATGACTTTCAGTGGGATCTCCTTCACGTTCCCATTTCTATCATGTCCTTGTGATATTCATTCTGAACCATGAAACAAAAGCATTCACACGTTAGGACTTCAAAAACAATTAAAAAAAAAAGGAACAAGCCAAAACATACAGCTTCCTGTGAAAAAGGTCTCAGAAGACTAATGATATTTTCTGTTGCTTTCTCAAACACAGCATGTTTTTATCTACACCAAGCCATTCCAGCAACAACACACGGTAGGAGCAAATTATTTCAGCAGCTCAGTGTTTCTTTCAGTGGTATTTCTTGGTTTGTGTCTTTTCTGAACACTTGCTGCAATCTTTTACTGGTTTTTTTTGACAGAAATACTGAACAGCAGCAGTATGTGAGCAGAGTTCAAAGCTAATTGAAAACAGGAACAGAGCCTAACAATATTAAATCAAAACCCCTGTCAAGTTTAACAACAGATCATTTCCATCTCCTTCATTTTCATGTAGAAGTTCTTTGTTTGCGTAGAAAAGGAGAAACAAAAATACATGTCAACTGGCTTTGTAAACGGCTGGTATCCAAATAAAGGTTGAAAATAAGGATTTCACATTTTCATGGAGCGACAGCACTGCTATTCTGCCAAGCAAATCACTGCAGGGCAGATCCGAAACAGAGGGAGGAGAGGCAATCAGCCCTCACCCACTCTTCACTCTTCTGTATAAGCTTTCTATCTTCCTTCTGCATGAACCAGTGCCACAGTGCAGACCGGAGCACTGAGACTAACGCTGAGTGCTGATCCATGGCTATTAGGGTCTCCAGGATGCTTCTGACCATGGTCAGACAGCTCTTGCCTAAAAAACAGCTGGGCACAGCTGGGGAACTGTCACTGCCCAGGTCAGGGTGCAGTAGAGGTTGGGAGGCAGAGAAGTGTGGTGGTGCAGACACGGTCCAACCATGCCAGATGGTTTCAGGCCTGCAGGGAATGTCCTTGCAGCACTCATTTACCAATACAGATGAGAGCACGCAGGCCGAGAACTACATTTCAAGTGATACTAAGCAACTAATTAAATTTTGGCTTCATCACTCATATTGCTTCCAGGTCCCATCGCTCACTCACTGCTGACCCAAATGCATACCTGGCAACTGTGTGTACTGGAATCTTCATCTCTACCATTCTCCACCCTATTTTCTCCAGCTTTCAAAGGCAAGGCTTGAAGCAACATGGGAAAAAAGCTGAAGATTTTAAGTAATGCTCAGGCTTCACATTATTCTCAGATCGGGATCCAACCATAATTGCATTAGTATGTATAAACCGAACACAAGAGAGAGAGACAGAAACAAGGGGACACTGCTGTCCCACACAGCTCCTGTGAACAGCCCTTGTACAACCAAATAAACCCAGCAATCTACTAATTAATGTAGAAATGACTACAAAAATCAGATCTCGTGAGAGGGAAGCTGCTCCGTCTGAGCAACTGCAAACAGCACCACAGAACCAATCCACCACGTGCCTATGTTCTTTAAACAAAACTACATTCCAGCATGAAGTTCACTGGTCAAATCCTTTCCTAACCACTGCTATTTCATGCCTGACACCACCAAGAATGCCTTTTCTGGCATTTAGAGTTTCTAGCTTAGTATTTTTACAGCAAAAATACTTTGTCTCTTTAAGTATACGTCTGTTCACCTACACAAGGGGAACATCAGAATCTATGAAGTACCCAACTTGTTTAAGCCAAGCACATGTCCAGCAACACATTTCTACTGTATTCTCATTTGCGATAATTCAAGTTCTGAAATACAATAAGTGGTTTTAAAGAGGAAATGAGCTAAGCAGCCAGGAACTCACAAGGGATGCACTCTGGTTACTTCAAATCTCAAACTTGCTGATTTTTTCAGAGGAAGCAAACATGAAGCATTCAAAGGCTGTTCAATAGAAAAAAAACAGGAGATGTGGTCCATAGGCCCATAATGAAACGCTCATTGAAATGCAGTACATCTGAAGAAGATCTACAAATTGTTGTGGACAAACCATTCTACCTGTCCTCTCAAAGGATTAAATGAAAACCCTGCTGTTCTTAGACACATTACTAAGAGAGGAGAACCAGAGATGCCATTTCAATTCTGTATGTGACACAGGTTAGCCTCTAACTGCAGAACGCACCATAGCTCTCATGCCTGCAAGTTAAGAAAAACTGAGATGTGGGAAAGAATTCAGTAAAGGAAGAGAAACACAACATTGAATAGCCTAAGTTATATCAAACAAGAAAGCACCGAAAGACCTAAATAAGCTGGACTGTGCAAAAGAGGAACAAGAACTTATTCGATCCCCCTATAGGAGCTCTGCCAGTAAGGAGAAGTACCAACCAGGTGAGGTACAGTTACTGGGGGAAAGGATAATGCCAACCGTGTCCCAGTGCTAACAACATAATTAGGGAACTGAAAAAGACAGTGAAACTAAACACTGAAATTAAGCAATAAGGTTAATTAAACGCGGCATGTAGTAAATGTAGCGTACTTAAATGCAAATGTGATGTAGTAACAGTCACCATCCCTTAAAACACTTCATTTTTTCAGATGACATGCTTATTACTGTGTTATAGTATTACCTCTGCAATACAGAGGTGACTAACTTTAACTGTGACCCTGAAAGCCATGAACTCAAAAGGGAAACATACACAGCTTATTATCTAACCTTGAAGCAGTGCTGACAAAGATCCCTTTCACTGGGCCACTTAAACCAGTTCTAATCATCAGAGAAGTTGAGAAAAGTCACATTGTACCAGGAGACTTGTACTAACATGCAGAAGAACTTTTTGGTCCTGGTGACAGGGCACTGGAACAGGCTGCCCAGAGAGGTGGTGGAGTCTCCTTCTATGGAGATATTCAAGATCTGCGTGGACCCCCTACCTGTGCAACTTACTGTAGGGTACTGCTTTAGCAGGGAGTTGGACTCGATGATCTCTTGAGGTCCCTTCCAACCCCTGTGATTCTATGTGTGTGTCAGACCACAGCAGGCAGACACATGGTGTGTAGAAACAGACAGCAGCCATGAACCCAGGGCAGGTCCACACCTTGCAGATCCCTGCCTGACGTCCTCGAAACAACTGAAACCCTCGGGAACTGCAGCCAGAAACAGATAGAGATGCATGCAGCTATTTTCTCTCAGATGTCCTTTCTTATTAGAAGCTTTTATCTCAGATTTTTGAAAACTATGGCATTTGAGTCCAAATCAAATCAAGCAACACACCAAAAAAGTGTGTAGAGCCTGGGACCCACCCTGAGAATAACCTGAGGAAGGGGCAGGCAGGGATCTGGGCTTGTCTCTTGCTGAAAGTGACATTGTGCTGGAGCACCGCATTCATGACATTTACTACAGGAACAGTATCGTAAATCTGTAACCCGTTCTCTCTATAAACCATACTGCTCTACAGCATATTAAGCTCTCTAATAGACTGTACTACTTCCCCTCTTCCCTCCCCAGTACATAAAATAACAAACAACTGTGAATGAGAATAACTTGTAAAATGAAGCACTCAATATTTTTACTAAGAGGAAAAGTCTGTATTTGGGCATAATTTACTTTTTACACCATGCCCCCCAACTGCCTTAAATTTTTTATAACTTGGGGCACTGTTATCGTGCCAACTAAACACTGCTGGCTGCCTTTGAGCACTGACTGATCAGTGCTGGTTTTCACTTTGACACACTGGTACAAAAGATGTATTTATTTATTTATTTTTGAGGCCAATTCCAGTATGTTCTTGCAGTGAGACATGCATAGAAGTTAACTGGTATTTTGCTCAGGTGAATACAAGTGTATGACATCTACTTTTGTTGTGGACCTAGGACCTGACACCTCAGAGAGCAGGCAATGTTGCACTCAGTACAAAGGGTCAATTCTGCTCCAATCCTTCCTGCAAAGCTTCTGAAACACATTATATTGCAAAATCTCTATCCCCAAAACTGTTTCTACTCAACAGTGCAAAACAGAAAGCTAGGCAACACCCCAATAGTGCTTCTGCTCGCACCAGGTCTCTGCTCTGCTGCTCTACAGTCTGCATGCAACACACACCATTTTCTGAGGCAAAGAGCAGTTACACCTCTTCTATCTCTCTGATGAAGGCATAGGATTTACCTGGTTGCATCACTCCTGTCTTGGCAGCTGTGCACCCTAATGCCAGTCCTTACCATTTCCTTCCTTACGTTCTCTAGCCTAGACATGATGGAACTCTCTTGCCTCTACTCTGTCTTCTTCAGCATCCCCTGGTTATGGCCAAAACCAGTGGGATTTGAGAGGGGTTAAGAATGAAGTCAAGTCAAGCAAAATGCAAGCAAGAAGGTTCTCAAAGGGAGCAAAACTGACCAGGTAAGAGGCCTGTTGCTGGCAAGCTCACATCCCCTGCTTTCCTGCCAGTTCAAGGGCTCACAGCCCAGCTGTCAGCCCTACTGCACCTCCCCTTCTCGCATCAGCAGCTATTTCTGATTCGTTACAGCATTCACAACCCTTGGCTATTCACCTCTGTGTATGTTTCCACGATAATTTAATGCTGCAGACTGTTCTAACAGAAGTCCAAATGAAACCAAACTACAGTCATCAAAACTGAACATCTAAATGCCCCAAACCATTTGGTTGTGTGCCTGTAACAACTATTTAATAACAGCAATGCCAGTTCAGCTCATAAACGAGCTGAGTAGTTTTGTTGCAACTGAAAACGTGTTTCAGTTTAAACATTCACAAGCCCTGTTGCTTCTGCCAGATGCCTGTCCTACTCCAAATGGGGCTAGAAATAAAGTTTATTCCATGTATGATATATACCAACATCTCAGCTCATTTTAGTAGTAACCAAAAGCAGCCGTGCATCCAGCTTGGAGGGAAAGGTATGAAGACATCATCTAGAACAATACAATCAACCTCATTTTCAGAAAAGAGCAACAGGGTGTGATATAAAAAGAAAAGAAAGGGGGAAAAAAAAACGAGTTCTCAGAACAGAATACACTAGATGCAATGACAAAAAATATCTTGACAACTCAGTAGAACTCAGTATGTGCCATGCAAAGCTATTTACCTACTGCACAGCAGAGGAATTGGGCAGAAAATTGATCCAAGTCAGAAGTCTGGCAGGAAAACGTTGCAAAGCACAGAGCCCTGATCAAGCTGGAACTGACCTGTAAAGTGTATCAGGAAAAAGATGACAGTAATCTTCATTTGCACAAGTAAGTTTACTTGACCTGGTTTGACTTCATAGCATTGACAGTACCAGTGTAGTTTACTGATGACCATAGCATTGCTAGATAGGTCTGCTGGACTAACCTGAAGGAAAAAGAATGCCTCAACTTACACTAACTTACATGAAGAATCACTGAAAGCTATGTTTATCTTGTGGGCAAAAAATAGGCCATAAAAATTGCATAAATAACAACTAAGGCTGAAGAAGACCCAGCCAATTGACTGCAGATCATTTCTTAGGAAGGCTGCAAAGAAACGTACAGTAGAAGAGCGAACGAGATGGAATAGCCAACACAGCTCCTGGAGAAATCCCACAAGACTTGGGGGCTACATGATCTCTCTATAGTGGCAATTAGGTTTTTCTTATATTAGGAATACTTGAAAAGACAGCAAATCTTACTAGGATTTTTTTCGTCTGTCTACCCAGATCCAGCTGCCACTGTGCAGAACAAAGCAAAATGCTATTTCCAGTTTGTATGGAAAAAAAAAGTGAGCATTTTAAACAGAGGTGCACAACAACTCAATTCAAATTTGAACACCGATGACACAGAAATCAACCAAAAGCCATTACACTGAGTCATTCTTCAAGCCAAGAAATGGCTCAATTGAAACTCTGAGTTACTGTTGCCTGGCAACTGCTTAAGGGTCATTTGCAGAACCAAGATGAATACCCAGAAGAGAAATGAAAACAACTTTAGACACCAGAAGATTCAGAATTGCATAACATGGCTAGGCATCAGATGATGGTATGACTGTCACTTGGGCTGTGTCTGCTGCAATGATGTTACAAAATGAGACCCAAGTGAGATTTGTCAACTTCTGAAATACATATTTATCTATGTATATGTAGCAATCACGTGTATTTACAAGTTGATAAATCCCACTTAGATTTTGTAGCATTACATATATATTATTTATTTATTTTTACCAAATAAAATATAAAGGATATAGGAAATAATTTAATTGGAGATGATGGTATGGGGAAACGACAGGACTGAAAGTACTAAGGGCTGCAAGATAAGCACATCAAAGCTGTCATTTATACAGAAATAACTTGCCTGCTGAAAAGCCCTAATTCTTCACCTGCTCAAAAATGCTGCTTGAGCAAGCTGCAGTAGCTCAAGTTGGCGCTGCAGATAAATCTGCCTTCTGTTTCACAAGAAAAGTGATTGGGAGTTACAAACAATACTTTGAATACCACAGCATCAACACACCATGTTTGAGCAGACCCTAATTATCCTTCATAGAAAGTTTGTTCAAAACTTTCAAGTAGTTATTCTCAAGTCAATACAGGAAAGTGTTGAGTAGCCTCAAGCGCTGACTGCCCCAGTGCAGGTTCTGATGAGCTGCACCAGTGCTTAGTAATCATTACCTGCTATTTTTCCCTGGATCAAAGGAGGGATAGATTTCAGATGTCTTATCTGGTGGTTTTACTGCCCATAATGGAGTTTTTCCAGTCACTGCTCTATCAGGTGCCACTCATGAGCACGAATAGTTTCAGTGTTCAGTAACTTATCTATACAGAATTACAACTCTAATAGCATTCTTTTTCCCCTTTGGTTTTCGTTTCAAGTTTGGTGGCAGCTAAACCAAACCCATCAGACAGCCAGAACCAACCACCCCCTCCAGTTCCTCCAAAAAACAGTGGGATATCCTACAGATCCATGGCAAGGAGGGAGCCACAAACTCCATTTAAACCTCAAAATGAGAACATTTCATTCTGGGTGCTGAAAGCTTGCTTTGGTTTGTGGATTCTTTTCAATTTCCTACGTACAAGGGCAAAAAAAATAACAACAGTTAGTTCCAGATTTAGCCTTATTTCCAGTAGAGAAGCGAGAAGAATTTTTCATAAACGTAAAAGATTATTTATTTCTTTAGACAAAGCACAGTCAAATACTACCCACGCACATCAAAAAGCATTATTCACAGGAAAACAATCTAATTCTCCCTGTCACTCTTCATCTCGCTCTGTCTATGAGAGGGCTTGCAAACAGATCTTTGCAACTGCCTGTCACAGGCTCCCAAGGGAAACTTTCCTCCCCTCCACCTGCTTTAGACCGCTCTAGGTCTTCTGCTTACATACAGTCATGTCCAGCAGGAATTACTTGCCCTGCCTGTTTTGAAACATTCTGTCTCATTTGCCGCAGTGCTAAGCGGCGTGTTTACTTGAAGCTGCCAAATCATACAGATACTGCCAAAGGTTAAAGAGTTTGCCATATCAGCAATCGCTGTAGTAGTCACCAAAATGCTCTACAATAAATTGGAGAGGATATGGCTCCATTCTCAGCTGCAGGAAACATGGGAAGAAAATGTGATCACAGGGAGCAGCTTTTTCAGTGATTTCTTGGTCCAACTTAAAGCAGGCAAATTCACCAGCAATTCAGCAAGTGAAGTCTGCCTTCTCTGCAGATGGCTTTCTTCTGACTCATTTTAACAACAAAAAAATCATAGAAAACCTGCAAAGATGTGCATGCAGCTCTTTTCCCATGAATTTGTTTGTCAGCAGCAGCTTGGCATACAGATGTGGTTATGCGTGCTTGTATCACATGGGATGAAACAGTCTTATGATGAGAATGACCTGAATGCAGCTGAAACACACCACAGCTTTCCACATCCTTATTACAACCCATGACAGTCACATTGTGAAGTCTGTGGATGCACAAAAACACCAGCCAGCAGCTTTTCAATGCCGTTTGTGACTTTTTACGCTAAGGAAAAGCAATATATTTTTCCTCACTTGTACCTTCCTCTTCACCCTGCCAGACTTCCCCCACTCGCTCATTACCACAACTTTCACAAACATCTATGTACAATCTTGCTCCATTATAGGCCCGACCGTTCTTTTGAATGTATTTGTTAGAAGAACAGCTCAGAAAGAATAACTTCTTGTTTTAACTATTTCACTGGACCAGGTTGCCCAAGGAGGCTGTGGATGCTCCACCCCCAGAGGCATTCAAGGCCAAGCAGGATGTGGCTCTGGATAGTCTGGGCTGGTGGTTGGTGACCCTGCACATAGCAGGGGGGTTGGAACTACATGATCATTGTGGTCCTTTTCCACCCAGGCCATTCTACAATTCTATTTCCTCAAAGCATATAGTTCTTCTGATTTGACAGTGTTTTGCAGATAAATTTCTTTCTCTCCCTGCTCTAAGTAGAATTCCCCTGTCTTATGAGACAGGACAAGAGATACTGTGCTTATCTATGTGCATATCTAATTTGTCCTGTCACTGCCCATTCTTCCTAAGTCCTAAAGTCCAGAGGCATTATTCTCTCCTATCAGGTATCTTCCTCAAAGAGAAGTTATGCAAACAGTAGCATTCTTAAATATTCACATAGAAGCAAAGAGGAATGACAAAGCTTTCAAATTCAGAAAGCCTCTTAAAAGACAACGGCCTTCTTTGTGCATCATCAGTTTGCACAGGCCACTGATGGTCACCCAGAGCACGTTGGGATGAAGATGAGCACAGAGCCACAGCCAGCCAGTGTTACTGTCCCTCCTCACAAGTACTACTAATCCATTTTTTAAACTCATCCATGCCAACTGATGAGTAACTTTCTGCTTAATGGGCCAACATAACAAAACAGGAGGCATTATTTTTGGAGCAGCCGTCGTATTAACCGTGAATTGAAATTCACACGTTGTGAAGTTCAACGATACTGTAAGTAGTTACCTACTTTATACATTCAACAAGCAACTAACAGCCAATTGCTCGTTGTCTATTCACAGCTTCAAATTAAGTGCCCAGCTGTGGCCATTAACCACATTTTCCATTAACATAGAGGGTGGTTGTTCGTATTCAACAAGCAGTTTATTTTCGTCATAAGGAGAAGGGATAAAGGAAGCGTGCCAGAGGCACGAATCTCCCTGGTGTAAGGAAGTGCCTCGCAGGTGGTTCTGGGGCACAAAGAGTGCAGGGGAAGCCTTTGGCCAATTATGTCGGATTTACTCATTTATCTTGGAATAACCCTGAGTCCTGGCTACAGCAGCCATGATTATGCGGGTTTGTACCATTACTGCCTGAAGCTTTGCGATACACCCATTTATTTCCAGCATAAAATTATCAAGCAGGAAAATACCTAATCCACTCACTAGGTGCAAGTGCAAGTCTCTGCTTTACTTTCAAGGTTCCTGCAGTCAGCTGCTCAGGAAAACCCGGAGCCAGCAACTGTAGCTGAGACAACAGATCGAACAGCTCCCCAAAGGAGCCTAGGTAGATGTTCTTCAATAACCAATTCCTTTTTTGTGCTCACTTTTTTCAGCAGTTTGTGGCACTGGGCGTCCAAGTTTAATGAACCACAAACAATAAAATTCTGCTTGCTTAATCACACAACCTGTCAGAAAAACTGCTTTTCCTGCCATTTCTTCCCCCATAGATCTCATTTACTGTTGACTTGTATGAGAACGCCAGAGGAGAGTTCATTGAAGCCACTGTTACAGTGCAGCATGCCGACGGTTGCCATGCCTTGCTCAGGACGCCAATGACATGTCTTCCCTGGCTCATGCTACAGGCCAGGCTCTTTTCCCATTCCGGAATGGCACTATCATCTACAGAAACGCTACTTTATCTGTTGTGTAATTTACATTCTATAAATCTTTGTGTTCTTCAGGGCTCCAACATACCTTGTTACTCCTGCCATATGCTCTTGGCTGCTAGAAGCCCACCAATTCCCTACTTTGCAGCAGGTTTCCGACACACATCCTACAGCACTAATTTCAAGTGTCCAAAGCACGAAAACTTCAGTAAGTCAGGATAGTTCTTAAGATTTCAAACAGTAACACAAAAAATTAGCCTATTTAGTCTTGGTCTGGTTGGTTTCATCAGAATGAAATCATACTTCCTAAGTCACTTCTTCATTATTTCCTACCTGAAGTTAATCACATTCTGCCCTATTCCTGTCTAAGGAAGGAGGCTTTCGGTGATTTCTACCACAGAAGATTAATCCCCTCAAACTGCCTATTTGTCAAAGCCATTTATTCCCCAAATTTCTCATGGGCTTCCACCGTCAGATGGCATTTTAGCTTAAACTAAATCTAACTTAAAAGACAACTGTTCAAAGGAGCCATGAACAGCCATGAAATTCTGGAGGCACTGCTGAGCACATTATCTGCCTCCTGGCTATCTACGTTGTCTTATGAAAATAATGAAAACACAAGTTTATCCACCTATATCCTCTGCATCAGCCCAAAGTACCTAAGATGTACACTGAGCAGCTTGCTCCATTTTATCACTTCCTTCACCACCTTTTTCCATTGTGTGAGCAATGGCAGGGAGATGGAGAGCCTTGAAGCCACTCATGCGATGTAGGGTCCCTCATCCCCTCTTATCATGATACCACTTGGATTGTGCACTTCAGACAAGGTGCCAAAAGGAATATTACACACAGTTTTTCCATCCATTTTGGATTCTGATATCTTTTACAAAACTTATCAGTGAATACACTTGGGAAATGTGGCTTGTCCAATCACAGCGTCCTTGCTGATTTTTTGAGAGTTCACATCGCTGGCAATTTGGCAGATCACACACAACAGCTCATTCCAGCATGCTGTGCGCCCAACAATAACAGCAGATAGCCCCATTTGATGGAAGCATATTCATCAGACAAACCCTGGAGAATGTTTAAATATCACTACAGGAAACAGCTTCAACCTTCTCTTTCAACATTCCGATGCTCCTAACAGGAAATACATGTTTCACACTGCATCCAGTTGAGATACAGTCAATTTCAACTGAATGTTATCTGGGCAGCCATAAATATTCCTCATAAAGTTAGTAAACTTGATTGACATAGATGAATATGACGAAGGTGAATTATACTGCTAGCAGCTGCCAAATCAACCATGTCCTTGCAAGCATCAGCTACTATAAGGCCTCTTGGTCTTCAAGAAGAAAGAAATCACTGATAAGGAGGAGTTTTCAAATGGGCTAAAAAGATCCAGCTAGCAGAGCAGCACATTAAATGCTAGTATAAACGTTTGCTGTAATGCTGTACTCATGACTTTGAGTTTCAAAACACAGCTTTTGATCAAGTTCAAGTATGTCCTAGTCTACGTTTATGCCTTTATTTCACATTTCAGTCCAAGTTCTCTATCTGGCTTTGTTATGTTTTACAGAATCTGAACGCTGCTGCTGCTTAATATTTCTGCTCATTAGACAGAGAAGTTGGAAACATTTACGTGTTAAGCATGTAGCTTAACACAGGGGTATGGAAAATACTGAGTAACCAACTACATGATATTTTTGAGTAATCTACAAGCCTGGATGACAAAAGGGGTGCAACTTGCCAAGATCACACTACTCATGACCTGGTATCACATATGGTGACTACCAGACTGTGAAAATAAACAAGACAGAAGCTAAATGGATGAAGACCTCGTTAGCTGAGAGGTCCCAGTTGTTGAGTCAGCCACACTTGTAACAGCAGTAATAGTAAATAGTAAACACTCTACCCAGGTCCAGAAACGTTCTGGCCCAGAGCAGGAACGGTCAGACCATCGTCAACTTGTCAGCTGCAGGGTCCCTTGAGCACCCTTTCTTTGTGAGGTACAAGCAGTTGCAGGTAGGCTCAGGGCCAATACCACATAAGCTCATCCTATGACCATTTTTCCTCCTCTAGCATTTTCCAGCAACTGTACCTGGAGACAGGATAAGGTCTGCAAAGGCTGCTGCAGCCCGGAGCCGTGGAACCAGAAGGGTAACGGGGATGACAGCAGAGTTCTGGCTCCTGTTGCAGTTGGCATCAGCACAGCCCAGCAAGGACACTGGATTGCTAGTCCTGCAGTTCAAAACTACCATGTTGAAATTAATACATATTATTTCAGAGGAACGAGAGAAAAGAACAGAAAATTGACCAAAGCGTAAAATACTTGATACTGTGTTAAGTGCTTTAAAACTCTTTCCATCTCGTTGAGCAGCAACTGAGGAATGATTAGATCTGCACTGCCTTCAAGCACCAGGGCAGAGATTGCTTTCCCTGCAGACAGCAACAGCTCAGCAAGACTAACAGTAAGGTGGATATTTTGACTTGAGCTGGAAGAGCATTCACTCTCCTTAGCTAATATCCTGACGTCTTTGATGGGATGAAGCAGGGAAGGGAGAGAGGCTTATCCTGACTCTTGATTTTTTTCTCCCCTCTTCTCCCTATCTGTGGGTTTAACCTAACGGACAGCAATCGCTTACAAAAAATTGGACTGACGCGAAGCGAATAAAATCCACAAAGCACTTCCAGGGCTGTCACATTACTCAGCCTGCTCAGCCACTCATTAGAACTAACACGAACAGTATAGGCACTTCAGGGCTCGGCCCAGCTGCTGCACGAAGAGCACCGCTCAACTCAGCATCCAGCTGAACGCAACCAGTTGCTTTCAATGCATTCCAGCGCTGACCAACCCAGCCTACATCAGGCAGGTGAAACATCACACGGGAGGACGACAAAAACACTGACAGCAGCTGCAATTCAGGCACGGGATAACCTACCTCTGGCAACGTGGCTGTATGCATTGCTGGCTACCAGGGGCTAAACAGGGCTTTTGGAAATCGCTGGCAAGCCACACAAGTCACACACGGCTCTGTATTTCCTCAGACAAAGAGACCATTAAGCCAAAGATCTTTTCTTATCCAGACTAACAGGACCAGTAAGATTTTAATAAGCAATTGAATTAGAAAGTTAAATATAGAAGTGAAGTGCTTTACCTAGACCAATGCTTGTTTCATTTATACGACTGCCAGTTATAAATAGCATCAACTAGTTATGGAGAACAGCAATTTGGCTGACTACAGTTAGCTATGCGATCCTCTTCTGATTAGCCACTGATTAGCAAGGATTCTTACAACTTAGCACAATTCCTCAACAGGATATTGCCTTTAACACCTTAATTTCTCAAAGATGTATGTCTTCCAAGAATGCAAATAATACTATCCCAATGTTGGTTTACCCTAAGAGGCTTGCGTCGTACTGCTTCCTTAATCTTTTCTCCTAATTGTACAGAAGGAAAGATACCAAATCTCTATTAACATTTTTCTGTTCCCACAGGTCAGAAATGTAACAGCATACACAGAGATTTTTTTTCCTCAACTGCTGCTGTTTAGTTGAATAACATTTAATTTTCAGGCTGACAAGCTGCGACCTTAAATAGCTATTTCCTCACGACAAAAACTGACAGGAACAGCTCTTTGAAGGCAGGAGAAGAGTAATTTGTTTCTTCAGATGTACTGGCATTATAGATTAGCCAGTCCTTGTCCTCCTGTGATGCTAGGCACGACTTGAGTACGCTTGCAATGAAACTCAGCCCTGTTCCTGGTGCACCTTTCACTGCCTAAGTCCAGATCCCTAAGTCATCTTAGCTAAATGCTTCAGTTTGCCAACATTGGCATCATTTTTTAAAACGGCTTAGAAATAAGTTTTTACTATTATGGGCCATCTCCTGATGTTTGCATGAGATCCATACCAATTTGAATGCTATTTCCATCCTGATGGAGGGCAGTTGTGTCTTCATCATGGCGCAACAGAACAACGGGAATTGGCTGAAAAGTTTTTCCACTAGCAACTCCTTCTAGCTGGATTTTAGAACATACATCAGAAATAATTACATGCATCTTTGTTCAATTCATAGTATGTCCTTACTCTTTCTACAAGCAGCTTCACCTTTGCACGCTGACACAAACTTCAGCATCCTTTTTCTAATGCATGAGAAAGTGTAAGCTGATTTGAATGCTAGTTTAAGCTGACAAAGCATAATATTAACACATTTCACACAAAATTATCACACTAGAAACTGATGCAACCATCCTCTATTTTACACACACTGAAAAGCCACTCTGTAGAATATATGCAATGCACAATGCAAACTTGGTACAGTCTAATAAATGTGGTAATTGGACTGCAAGCCTACTGTGTTTGCATTCATTTCTCAAATCCTAAAAGTACAGCCTATTTGACTGTACCACACTATATTGCAATAATAATAGTAAAAACCCCTAAACAATACCTAATACTCAGTGTGCCAGCTGGGTGAAATTTCTCCTGAACAATCATTTCCTATCTGTCCATACAATAAAAAAAAAAAAAAAAGAATTAGGAAATATCTTATTCCAATTGTAAAATTATGATGCATCAATGTGCAGCTACTTTAGCTCCATCAAACTGAATTAACAGCTCACACATACAAAAGAAGGTCGTTCCTTTCCCCAAGGTTGAGTTTTTTCCATACAGTTGACACTACAGCAAAACAAAAAACAAACAACAACAACAACAAAAAACACCTAAATCCGAAGGAATAAAGGCATAATCACTCAATCCCTTCTCCATTTAAACACAGTTCAAAAACTCTATTTGAAGTTCCATTTAACCTTACTACACCAACTTACCAAGTCTTTGTACATTTCGGTTCCAAGCATGCCCAAATACAAGGACCTGGGTCAATGTTCAAACATTTAGATGTACTGAGGGACATAGGTTAGTGGGAAATATTGATCATAGGTGGACAGTTTGACTGGATGATCTTGGAGGTCTTTTCCAACCTTGGCGATTCTATGATTAACTTACAACAATTCTGACTGCACTTCACATTACAGTTATTAAAAATCCCCAAGTGCTACAGAAGAGCTGTTACATAAAGGTCCTGGATTTCAAGGGAGCCCAGAACTGCACAGAGCATACTAAGAATGGTGTCTCAAATCTTATACCCTCTCATTGCAACAATGGCACTTGATGGAGCTTGGATGAGTACTGTGAAAACAGCAGGCAGAACCTCCCAGAACTCTATGTCTGTATCAACTCCTTCCTCTCTGCCCCTCCATGTTGACTCACTGAAGCTGAATAAAGCATACATGTTTTAAATTAACTGTAAAAAAAACATGCCCTGGTAATACACCTCCCATGCTGACATTTACTGGTGCCGAGGAACTGTCTGTAACCCTGTGCTCTAACTGCTACCAATTACCATAAAGCAGTTAAAATCACCACCTACAGCTTTATAAATAATGCATCAGAGTATTCAACAACAGGCAAGAAATACCCTTTCAGGATCTTTAATGCTTAATGTTTAAGAAGTAGCAGGGTCCTGAACAAAGCCTGCTCCCCAGGTTGCAGCACGGTGCAAGGTGCTCTTCTTGTGTCTTTTATGGAGCTGGCCATTATTCTGAATGTGGCTTAAAAAAAAAAACCTTTTAACCACTGAATGTTACTGATTAAAAAGAAACTGAATGATCAGAATAGTTAGAACTGGTATGTGAAATTTCAATGGAAAAACAACAGTGAAATCCAACAGAAAGCTGAGCAAGTGTGGCTTTTCTACCCAACAGCACCACTTGGAGATCAGGAGTTTCCTTTGTAAACACATGTATGGACCACTCTGTAAGGGCCTTGCTTTTGCAAGAGCAGTAGGAGAAATTAACTGCACAGTGCTGTTAATGGCACAGTTGATTGTACTAGATGATCTCAGAGATCTCTTCCAACCTTTATAATTCTATGATCGTCTACAAAGAATCACAAAATGGCTTGGGTTGGAAGGGACATCAAGGATCACCAATACCTCTGCTGAAGGCAAGGCTGCCAACTTCCATATCTAATACTAGAACAGGCTGCCCACGGCCCCACCCAACCTGGCCTTGAACACCTCCAGGGATGGGACTTACATCACACATCACAAGCTATTCAGCACCAGTGCTGGGAAAAGACGAGCTCTGATGTCGGTTTTTATCCTTGCGGACTGCTCAATAACACATCAGCAACGTACTTCAGGACTCAGAAGAAGATTAACATATTCCACTGGATCTTGAGAAATGAAACTGCATGAAACATCCAATGAAGTGGTTCAAAATACAGCAGGGTGCACCACCAGAAAACAAACCCATTCTCTTGGATTGCTCATCTGTGTAGATAAAGCTTCACCTCTGTTTGCTCATTACCAGGCAATAGAGAAGAAATGCGCACCAAGCATAACTGCCTGTCTTCGGTAGAAATATAACGACACAGCAACTACCTGCTTCTGGAGATAAGCAACTCTCAGCATTCAAAACTCAGTGCAAAGCATTTGGAAGTAAGTAGAGCAGCGTTGTAAAAACTTGAGACAGGTTCTCCGGTAGCACTTTGGAGATCCTAACCACAGACACAACCCTGCACAGTCCCAACTCTGTGCAATGTAACTCACCTGGAAAGAGGGTAAATCCCACAGATACACACCCTCCTCCTGAGGACAGGATGCAACATGGTGCAGACAAGCAGCCCCAGCCTAGCCCTGTCACAGCAAACCCAGCAGCACAGGGGTCTGAGGGTACATCACTTGTCATTATCAAGAAAGAAAACTCTCTGAGTTCTTATCCATTCAAGGATGAGGCTGACATCTTCTGCAAAGCAACCTTGGAACCAGAAGCAAGCAGGCAGAGTTGTAGTGGTCCTATAGGAAGGATCAGGCTTGCCTGACAGCTGTGGAAGCCAGATCATTCTCTGCCATCGGGGCACTGGATTCTCTTAAAAGTTTGTATTAGAAGACCACAGAAGGCAAAGTTCTGTCATTTACAATTGTACCATTTTGATAAAGCTCTATGCTATTCTAAATTGCAAAGCAGTGTGCAGATTGTCAGTGCACAGCTGGTGTAAACTAAAGGCTCCATTTCAACCAATCAATTCTTACAGAGACCAACAGACGCAGTTCTGTGTCTCATAGCAAGAAGAAGCAGGACGTGTGGGCTTCTCCTATCAAAGTCTTGGATGGCCCTTAAGCAGGTGTCTGAAGAACAGCTTTGCTTGATCCTTCCCTTTCAAACATGAGCTTGGGTCCTCCAACACTACTTGTTGATTCTGCACAAAGTTTCTCATTTGCTTGTGACTGTGCACAAAACCTGCCTTTTTTAAGCTGTAGTTCCGGTTCTAGACACTCTCATAAAGATGTTAAAACTGACATGGAGCCATAAATTCATTCTGCCTAGCATGCTTTTACTTGTTTTAACATATGATTAAAGCCAAAGCCCTGGAAAACTTCTGTTCTTTAAAGTAGCATATTATATTTGTCACTCTTCGGTCAACTCATGACTGATATCTTTTTCCTTCATTTATGATTTGTGAGCTGGAAAGATTTCAAATCCTCCTAATCTCATCTGATTTCATACATCAGCTCTTTCACTGCTGTGGGAGGACAGTCCTGTTTTCCTTCTTCCTCATCCCGATCCTATTTTGAGGGACACTGATTTTCATTCCACCTAAACACAATCACTTCCATTGCTTCCACACTCTTCCATCAGTTCTCTGCACCCCAGTCTCAGTTTCATCTTGGCGCTCTTTCACTGTGCCTCAGACAAGAGTTTACTTAGGTTGGAGGCAATGGCTAGACCACTCTCAACACTTTCCCTCTCCCAAATGCAGCCACTCCACTCCATATCCCCTTTTAATTCCACTAGTTGATTTTTTTTAATGTTTGTTTTCAATGTCTTGTTCAACTAGATTTACATAGTTGTCATTTGCTGATGTCTTGGGGATGTCTCTCTTTCTTAACTCCTTGGTCCATTTCCCATCTCTATTTACCTAGCTGCTTCATTTTAAGCATCCTACTTACAACAAAACAAAACACAAGTATCCTATTTATATTCCAATATAGCTTTACCTTAACTGAAAAGCTGAAGATCATTATATTGATTAAATATACACTTACAAACTTCTAACTAGTAGAAGAGCTATAGTGATACCAATCATCCTGAGCCCCTTCAAATGCCAGTTCTCCTCCACTGTTTGAACTCTGCTTTTCCCATCTCTTTTGATACAATACTTTACTATCCAATTTAAAAACAAAACTATATATTTTGAATTTATAATTTTTTTGCCGGGAGGCTGTTGACTCTATTTAAATTCAGAACATACCATTCTGAATCTCATATCAATACACTGACCACATGTTCTGAAAAATAAGCATACAGGGGTTCAGATTCTTCACTGATGTCTCATAGTTTTGCCAAGCAGCATTAAATGAATAGATAATAAGATGAATGAAATGCAACCATAAATCGCTTTGGGTTAAGAGTTGAGAGAGACAGACAGTGCCTTCTTTCCCATTAGTTGCTCACTTGCACCTGCAAGGCTCCCAGTCCATCAGAATCATCTTTAACAATGGAACATCCTCAACTATGCCTTAAGCGAGTACAAAGCATTATATTCAAAGTGATTTAAGAATAACTGAACTTAATGTTTTGTATTTTGGGCAATCCTCTCCCATCTACTTTTACTCCCGTCCTCAGAACTTCTATGGGCATCATTCCTAATAAGATAAAATACCTAACTATACATCAGAAGTTCAGAGAGTCATACAAATCAGATCAGTAGCTAAACCAATCCAATACCCTACGAAAAGTCAACTGAACTGCTTTAATTGCACCTGAAGCATCAGGCTGGCAAACCAACAGGCCGCTGCTAAACTCCCTCAGACCCCAAGCAAGCACCTCATCCCACAGAAAGCACACACAACCCTCCCACAGCCCAGAGAAAGGGCTGCATGAAAGATCCATCACAGAACTGCTGTGATCCTTAATGAGGATGACTTCTTTGATACTTACTTGGCTCTTTTCCGTTCTGATTTCGTGCTTTCTTGATCCTAGCCTAACTCAGAAGTGAAAGAACACTGTGTTCTTCTTCGTAATGGCTTGAGTGTTAGGATGTTTTTCTTTCTTCCTTCTTTGTCCTTCACAAAACAGAAACATAACTGGCAGCAAGTGTTTAATATTCAAAGCTGCTCCACAGCACACCAAAGAAAAGTTGTTCTGGGACATCCAGCTGACATTCTAGAAGTTTGTCTGTCTAAATAAGATCCCGACCTTTTCAAAGAAGTTTACAAGAGACAGGAGCTAACCTGATCAGAGACATTTACAGAAACTGAAACTTCATGTATGCTGATATTACATCAATTTAATATTAACAGCTCAGGAACAATGATGCAGAAAAACAGGTCAAATATGAATGCCTTCCTTACGTCTCTACTCAGAAGAGTAAACTGCCATCAGACAATGAGCATATTCACCTCCTTTGTTCTTTTCCTAATGTTCCAGAACCTCCTGTTTTGATCATTATGTCCCTAGAAGACGCAAACAATCCATGAAGATGACAAGGAAACCATCCTACTCTACTTGCTAACAGGTCCGTGCGCACAGACCAAGAAAGTAGCAAAGACACCGCTGGTGACCATCTAATCCAAGCCCAAGCTCCAAGCAGGGCCAACTTCAGAAGGCAGGAGTTACTTTAATTTCAGCTTCAGTACTTCATAGCTTTTCCAAGTGTTTGATTAAGCTGTAATTCTAATTACAATAAATTAACTACCATCTATTAGACATACAACAACAAATCTGATCCTGAAAGCTAGCTCCCAAAAGCACATGTGAAGGGCTCACACCCTATTCAGAACCAAAACTACTGGAAAAGTTTCCAAATCTCATACTCAAGAATTAAGTTCCAAGGATGTTCCAAAAGAACAAAGATATTCTTCATCAGTCCAAATGTTAAAAAAAAAAAAAAATAAAGCTGCTGAGGACTTAATCACTGTAGCCACCAAAATCCCTAAAACAGAGATAATGTCCTTTTGGATAAACCGTCCCACAGATAAGCCATTCTAGCAAGCATTAGAGGGTCACCACTATCTGTAGTATTTATACTGCAAATACAGCTGAAGAGTTACAAATGCACCACATTGTACAGCCACAAGCATCATGGCTGAGAAGTCCCATTAGGCAGAGAAAATCCACTCAACTGCGGCACAGCCTTGGTTTCTGCTACCTAGAGACTTCTCCCCAGTACTCTTCAAAGCCTGAAAGCAACCTAACATAAAACAGCAACTGCCCACCTGACTCACAATTGAAAAGCCAGTGAATCCCAAGCAGCCCATGTGCATGGCATACACGATACGAGTCCAGCAGCTTCTCTTGCATGCTTCCAGACTCATGGCTGTTTTGATATTAAGGGAAATGTGGACTTATGGCATAAATGTGTCATTGTAGTAGGCTGCACTGAAGAACAAATCCATAATGGGAAAAAGAAATAAAGGTAGAAATTGCTGCATGGAATGAAACCAGAGTGCTAATACCTATTTACTTTTGTTTTTCTTGTAATATTTCTCTCTCTCTCTATATATATATATATATATTTTTTTTTTTGGTAGAAATTCTATTTATTGAAGAACAAAAACATTGAGCTTCAAAAAATTATGAGCTACATGACAGCCGTACTCAATGTACCACTTCACAGACACCTGACAGCAGGTGTGCTTCCCTAAATGTCTCTTGTTTTCACACGTACACAAATGGCATCTCTGTGTCAGAGTGCAAAATCGTAAAGAAGAACAGAGCAATGGGCAGCATTAGAGTAGCTAAAGTCATGTAGGGGGAAAAAAAAGGAAAAACAAGTCTGATGAGAGCAACAGCTCAGCAAAAACAAAACTAAAGCTCAGCAGGAGTGTAAATGAGAACCATCGGTGATGGGTGAATGGTTGGACTGGATGATCCTGTGGGTCTTTTCCAACCTTTGTGATTCTATGATTGTATGATAAAGAAGAAATCCTGGATTTCTTCTTATGTCTTCGTTTAGTATTTTTTAAAGAAACAGCCAAAAAAAGAAAAAAAAGAGTAAAGTTGGCTGAAACCCACTAAACATTTCCTTAAGAAAATAAAGGCACTTAGACATTTCTATCACTTCAAAGCAATAAATAAAAACAGAGGATAAGTAGAAAAAAAAGAAGGGAGGAGGAGAACACCATCACTTAGAGAGTTGTATCAGCATGACCTAAGAAAGAAAAGAAACAGTGAATGAATGGCCATCTCTTGCCAACTGGATAGAGGTGAGATCAAGGCAAAGTCAGAAGTGAACTGCTCTCTGTGGTTAAACAGAGCTAATTCTCCAAACAAACTGACTTTTGAAGGTAGAAAGTGACCTTAGATATGGGGAGTGACATGCAAGTTCCAACTCTTAACCACCCCGAGTGCTTTGGACATGTCTCAGTGCAGAAGTCTGTCTTCAACTTCGAGGCCTGACAGAGTTGGACCAGCAAGTGATCTCCATCTCAGGCTGGGTGAAATTCCAGGCATACCCGAATGCATAACCGTGAGAGTGGGGAACGGAGGGGTAACAGGATGAGTAATCACATAAGGGAAAAAAAAAAAGAACAAGCCTAGAGAAAAACTATCAAAAAACAGACACCTGCTGGAGTTCAACCTTCTTCTCAGATGCTGCTTTCCTCAGGGATGCCCTTTTCTAAACTATTAATTCCTTGTGAGGAAGATAATTTATCACCGGATTGCTCTTTTACACTTCACCTTGTTATGACAGTGACAAAATAATAGGCCCAACACAAATGCTCAGCAGTGCCTCTCGGAAGCAATATTTGCCAGGTTTTTCATTGGTCTCATAAAGCATCCAGAAAAATAAAACTTAATGCCTGGCGGCAGTCACGTATAATTATTCTTCTGAAAAGAACTAATACACATTTGGGCTGATTTAGGACTTGGCATAAAATAATTAAGCTAGAACAAGAATTTATGCCCAACAAGCCTCATGCACTGTTTAAGTTGAGTTTAATTTTTATACTGAAGGCATTCAGCATCGCAGCCACGGCACCTCCTACACGCACCCCAAACAATAATAAACCACATCCTTGGTACTCAAGGGCTGTGCCCTGAGGGGCAGCAAATCAAGCTGGGTCTTAAAACAACACAGGCTCCTGATGAACAGCAACAAGGTAATTTGGAACTCCCAGTTAATCACAGCTTTAGTCACTCCGCAGGTACAGACACCAAGACATTTCCGTCCCTTGAGACCAAACTATTGACCACCGTTCCCCTGACAGCAGCTCTGGAAGACAGGATAGGTATATCAAAGGGAAATTATCAATAGGAACACGTTAATAAAATACAGGCAGGTAAGCAGAAGGTTGAGACTTGGTCATTTATTTTAATCAAGTTGCGTCCTTCTAAAACCATTAGGTCAGAAGGATAAAATGCAAAACACTCCTAAGTAACGATGAAAAATGGCAAAGGAATAAAAGAAGAATAAAAAAAACAGAGCTGTGTAGGATAGTATTTGGCTTGATTAATGTGACTTTGGAAATCTAAAAGGATACAGAAGTTTTCACATGAGACTACATAAAAAAGAACAACATAGAATTTATGCTTGAGCCAGTCAAAGCTTCGAAATCCATCACTTGCTGAATTATTACACTCTTACAAGCACTCTGCTGTTCAACATAAGCAGTAACGTGAGTGTTATTCTTTTTAGTGTTTTACAGTTGAGAGAAAGCTGAAACTGCTGTTTTCAGAGCAACCTGCTGCTTAAACACAAAAGGAATGTGATGGAGAAAAATACATCCAGAGTTATCTGTCATTCCAAGACAACCAGGGACAGACCAGACAACCAAGACAACCAAAGACACTAATTAATGACAACCAAATGTCATTACAGCAATAAAATAAAAAGAATAGAACAAGTTAAGAGCTGACCAACTACTTTTTTCTCTTAAAAAAAAAGTTATCAATGCTTATGAAATTATCAACAACAGCTCACTGCTCTCCAGAAAAGGTTCCATGCTATGAGTAGCACCTTCAGGTGGATGTTGGAGAAAGAGTGATATAAAGCTGTACCTTTTCATTCAGATGTGAAAAAGTATTGCAATTGTATTGCAATTTTAGATGGTAATTGAGTTGATGTTTCCAGAAGCAGGTAAATTTTCAGAACTGTCTCAGCAAAGTAATGGAATTTTTGCTCTGAGGGAACAGATCTTCAAAGGTTCTCAAAGGCCTCTTCAAAGGCACGTCATAAGGGTGTCGCAACAGCTCAATTTCTCACCTTATTTTCCATGATCCTATACATTATGCTTCACTGAAGAGTGAGCAGCAGAGCAAGAAAGGTGTCTTGACCCTTGACCTGGTACGGGACACTATTCCCTAAGTCAAACTGTTTTGCGCAGGGTGTGCATGCCAAGAAAACAGCAGGGAAATTGAGGCACGCCAGGGAAGGTGGAGAAGCATGCTAGCAGGCACCATAACATTAAGTCCTACATAAAATTACAAGACTTTCAGCATGGTTCTGAAAGGACTAAGTGCACCTTCTTTTCCCTCTCCAATCTGCGATGTCATTCAAAAGTTAACGCTGTAGAGAAGGACATAAAATGTGATGGACTGCGATAGGATTTGCTCACAAACTCTTCTTCCCTTTCTCAGCAGCTCCATAGTATTCTCACTTAGCTGCCATCTAGCTTTTGCATGTTTTCATTGAAAATGTGTCCTTTTCAAACAAAGTGGGGAATCCTTTCGGGATAGGAGAGTAAAGGAAGCCAACTTAGGATCCCATCACACTAATCAGCATATCAACAGGTGTCTAAGCTTTGAAAAGTACGTAAGTGGCTCAGACCCTTGACCATCATCTAAACCAAGCTTAAAAAGCTCATGTCCTTAATCTCTCAAAAAAGCTTATTAGATACCCATCCATAAATGCAGGTTCTGCTAAATGACACTGACCCTCCACAACCTTGTATTCTGGGATGCATCCACATTATTCTCAAAAAGAGATCCCCAAGCTAAGACTAATCCCAACATGCTGTGAAATCCACCTGCCTGCTCCCTGGACAAGTCCATCCAAGCACAGCAGGTTTCTCTGCAGGCTTTCAGCAGCAGCTTATAGGTCTGAATGAATGGCATTACTGCTTCTAACCCTATGCTGCACATGCTATTTTCTTCCACCAGGCTCCAAATTAATTCAGGTATAAAATCAGACAAACTAGATGACCCTAAAGGTCCCTTCCAACCCAAACAATTCTATGTGCCCTGCAAAGAGATTTTCTTATGGATGAGCATGCCAAACGTAAATCATGTTTCCACACAAAGAAAGCTTTCAGAACAAGAGAACCTGGGAAAAATTAGATTAGTCATGGACAACAATAAAAGCAGCGCTGCTCGGTGAAAATAAGGTAAAAAAAATAAATGCATCATCCAACTTGTCAAGCTGATCTACATATGCTACTCTTGCCTCTCACAGCAGTTATACACTGCCCACCTTCACCCATGACAAAATGAAGTGCAAGACACAGCTCTGCACACAGGTTGTGGAAAGCAGTATTCGCTATTCAAAATCTTGTCAGAGAAAGAAAACCTGCTTTTGGAAGTTTTGGACCATGCTGTGAACAAAGATTTTTAGTATAAGTTTCTTGACTGCTTTCCTTGACTTGCGCAAGGCCTCTGAAATTGTTCCCCAGCACATCCTTATCTCCAAATTGGAGGGATGTAGATTTCACAGGTGGACCACCTGGTGGATAAGGAATTGGTCTGCAACCTTTCAACAAAGAGTAGTGATTAATGGTTCTATTTCCAGGTGGAGGCTGGTAACAAGCAGTGTCCCCCAGGGGACTGCCTTGGGACCTGTGCTCTTTAACATCTTAACTAAGGACATCAACAATGGAACTGAGGGCACCCTCAGCAAGTTTGCTGATGACACCAAGCTGAGTGATGGGGTTGACACAATGGAAGGAACGGCTGCCATTCAGAGGGACCTCAACAGACTCGAAAGGTGGGCCCGGATGAACCTAATGAGGTTCAACACGGCTAAGTGAAAGGTTTTGCACTTGGACCAGAAGAATCCCAGGCATATATACAGACTGGGAGGAGCAAACCTTGAGAACAGCCCTGCAGAGAAGGACCTGGGGGTCCTGGTGGATAAAAACTTAACATGAGCCAGCAGTGTGCTCTTGCAGCTCGGATAGCAAATGGTATCCTGGGCTCCATCAGAAAAGGAGTGGCCAGCAGGGACAGGGAGGTGATTGACCCTCTCTACTCAGCCCTCATGATGCCCCATCTGGAGAACTGCATCCAGGTCTGGACCGCCAAGTACAAGAAGAACAGAGAGCTGTTGGAGAGGGTCCAGACAAGGGCCACGAAGATGATCAGGGGGCTAGAGCACCTCCCCTACGAGGACAGGCTGAGGGAGCTGGGCTTGTTCAACCTGAAGAAGAGAAGGCTGTGGAGTGACCTATTTGTAGCCTTTCAGTACAGGAGGAGAGTCAACTCTTTAAAAGGGTAGATAACAGCAGGACAAACGGAAATGGTTTAAGTTGAAGGAGGGAAGATTTAGGTTGGATGTCAGGGGAAAGTTCATTACCAAGAGTGGTGAGGTGCTGGAACAGCTGCCCGGAAAGGTTGTGGATGCCCCATCCCTGGAGATGTTCAAGGGCAGGTTGGATGAGGCCCTGGGCAGCCTTGTCTGTTATTAAATATGGAGGTTGGTGGCCCTGCCTGAGGCTGGGGATTTGGAGTTTCATGATCCTTGAGGTCCCTTCCAACCCAAGCCATTCTGTGATACTATGATTCTTACAGATTTTTCCAGTGCTCGTTTTGACTTGCTTTATAACATGAAAGCAGGGATTTGCAGTTCCGGTCTACTGCAGGCATACATGCAAAAACGAAAGGTAAAACCATACATCACACAGCACAACCCAGCATGTCTGGAAGTTACCACAGAGGGACTCCTCATACAGTCATCACCCAATCCCCAGAACAAAATGGATTTTAAGCAGGCTTAAAATACATTAAATACTCCTATCCTTGCACAGCTTCTTGGGAACTGTAAAGGAAAGGGATATTGCCAGTAAAATTACATTCAATGTTTCAAAATCATGTGAAAGAAATAAATTGTTGAAATACACAGTTTTTCATTTACAAAGGTAAACTGACAATCTGAGAATATGAACATATTAAGTATCACAATTTAGTATGAATAATTTATTCTGACTACTCAAACTGTCAAAGAGGAGCTGTTCAGAAACTTTAAATCATTTTGATGAGAATTTCCACTACAAAAAAAATATATCTCAAATGCATTTTAAAAAGGCCTCAGCATTACACAGAGTAACCATTATTCAAAATATCTTCCATCTACTACAGAATGGAGTTAAATTTCAAATCTTGGTCGTTTGAAATGTCAAGGCTGGGAAAGACCAGCGGATCTTGCCTGATCTGCTCATTACTTACACAGTTATACAATATTTAGTGAGCAAAGCTCGGTAGCTCACAGCTGAATTACTGCCCATGGGTGCAGTAAGACAGCTCCAAGTCACAAACATGAGAGAGATTTACACTGGTACAACCTGAGCCGACAAGTGACACCCATGCATATGCCCAGACAACAAAATGCTAAACAAAATGACTGTGTTCAGTCCAAAGAACCTACAGAAGCAGATAGAAAGTTCATTATGAAGGCAAAGGGGGAAAAAAACACCTCATCCCTGAAGACAACTCAAGGCTAATTCATCTCCCCAGAAGAGCATCAGCACCACATCAGGATATATTCCAGACAGCTGACAGCACCAAAACATTTCACTAGTTCCAACTTACTAACTTGAACTTATTCCTAGGGTAGAAAATAACCAGTTTCTACAAGACATGTTCCTTTCTCTTCAGCTCTCACCCCAAATGATGTCCTGTTTTTGGACACTTTTTTCTTAAAATGTACCATTAAAAAAAAAACAACTGGAAAAATAGAATTGTTGATATTTTTAACACACACTCTCCTAGATACTGGCCATTGATGATGATGATGATGATTGCGCTCATGAGTAAAAAAGAAATGGATTAAGCAAGTCATTCTTTTTACAGCTCATTCCAGTCTTCACACATCTGTCCTCCATGAAAAATCCAGAATTGTGAATTTACGTTTGTGGCATAAAAGTACCACTAGACACCAAATGGATTCATGACTTTACTATGAAATTGTTAATTTTGAGAGCTTGAAGATAGATTATTTCAAAATGGAACAGAACAGGCATGAATGAAGCAAAATTACACTCACAAATTGAGGCCTCTTTCTCCCACATCATGAATTCATACACTAAATCAATGATGTTAGCTAAAAAGTGATACTCCCATTTACAATTTGAACAACTGAAGATAGCAGTTGGAACAGCAGCATGTCTGAGTCAGCTGCTGACACGATGGACAGGAGGAGAACAAATACAAGTTACACAAAATGCTCCATATTCTATCTTGTTGTAAACATGTATTAGATGAGTATGAGAACATCTTAAAACTTCTAGTTCTTGCACTTGCTTTTGTCTGTTTCACTCTGAGTCTTCTCACCTGGTAAGAATAGCTAAGCTCATTTAGGATATTATAACCTCCCTTGAAAATAGGAATTCGCTATGCCTCAGTAAGACTACTAATGCTGCTAGTAGTAATTTGATTCTTTGGACAGTTGATTAAGAACAAATAAGCCTTAGTCTGAATAAGATCCATCTCTGAAAACAGAAGGTAATTTCTGTATTTGGCAATAGAGTACGCAAGCCATGAGAGATCAAAGAAGGAGATTATTTCCTTAAAAAGACATTATTAAACCACAGAATATCTGTTGATTTTCCTCCATTATGAAGAATTTTGAGATTAGAGCATTCAAAAAATCATTAACTCGAAAAGAAAGCTTTGCCAGAACAACAAAGAAAGCCAGCCACAACTGGCTATCTTATACCATTACAGCCCGCTGTGTGCTTCCCACATCAAAGCCAAGATGCACAACAAAAATCAGCAAGTCCCCTTTTCCGCAGCTTTTTTCCTGATTATACACTGATCCCTAAGGATTTCTACGGCCCAAACTCATAAATGGCAAGGGAACATCCAGAACAATCCAGACCTGGAGACAGTATTTGACAATGCCGTGCACACGAAGCAGCAGGCACTCTTCTTCGGGTTGACTGACCATCTGACCTTAACTTTCCAGGTGCAGTCTAGACTGGACCTGAACCAACAAGTGCAGCTGCTGTTCATCTGGACATAGCAAGACTCCAACAAGCAACACCAACAGCCTAGAGGTGCTAAGTCAGGGTCAAACTACATAGCACTTAGGTACATCAGCGCTTCAGTCTCAGCACAATGCAGCTACATGGCATAACCAAGTCAAAACAAGCCCACTTATCTTGCTAGAATTCGTTCACAACATGGTGCAAGGGTCAACTCCAACAGGCAGACTGGATTACTTTTAACGTATAGTTTTTGTTCCTACATGAAAATAAAGCCAGAAGAAACTCGGTACTGCATGCTCTACATTTAACAAAATGTTACGGTGTGCCTGGGCCTGATCCAGATCAAATTGGTATTGCTAGATAATCACATACACACCAAGTATTAATGAAGCCATCATGTCAAAGACATTTCTGTAGGATGGATGTAATGGAAGATACTAACATGCTGAAGAAGCTCCTCATCCTTCAACTCATTAACTCATGTTTGTTTTTGTTTTTTTTCTGAAACAGAAGGTAAAGGCAGGAAAAGACCACAAAGTCACATTTGTTAAGAAATGCTATTCTCAACACACTTGTATTAAACCACAGCAACTTGCTAATAGGCAGCCAGTGGGGCTCAATGTGCATACCTGTGTTTGCACAAATGCAAAATAGCCCTGAAGAGATTTGCAGAGACTCTTCGGAGACTATGTTCAATCATTAGTAAATCACTCTGTATCCTGAGAAGAAACATTCAGTGCAGTGAAGCTAAAGATAGTCTTCAAAGCATATTAAAATAGCATCACCAACATCAGTATGTTTTATTTTTGCAATACTGCAACAACATAGCTAGACGTGGCATGTAAGTATAACACAAAGCATGTGAACACAACCAAGAATGGAGGAAAACACAGATTGGTGAAGTTCCATGTAGAAAACATAGAAGACAACATAGCTCCACCAGTTACTCTGTCATACTCTTATCACAACAGTCTCCATCTCTCTCATACACAGAAGTGTGCATTTCAGCAATTCTGTTCCAGTATCCACTGCTTAGTGTGGCTCTACACGTATTTTAGCAAGCTAAAGCATTTCCACTCAACCAGAAGACCTCTGGAAGGGTGAATGCACTGCTAGAAAAGTAGATGCTGCTAGCTGCACTGCATCTTTTGCTGTGTCTATTTTAGTTAAAATACCTACCATCAGCTTAAGCACATGGAGTCTTTTTTTTTTTTTCCATAGATCTTAAACTCAATGAGTAGCAGCCCTGATCCAACTGCTGCTCTGGATTCAGCCTTCATTACCTTCAGTCACACACAACAGTAGGGAGGATGCAACCTATCGCTTCAATAAAGACAGCTGACCATCTGAGGACATGACAATCCTAGAGCTGGCCTCCCAGGAGATCCATTAATTTAATACATATTGTGGCTTACAGATGAGGTGTGTCGTTTCCATTACCTACAATGCCAATTCAGGTTTCTGCTTCCCATTTGACGTAACGGGGAATTAACGATTCATAGGAATTCACAATGAGATAGATACATTAGAAGTTAGCAGACACATGGAGAGCTTTGAGGAAAAAACACACCTCTTCCCACCATTCAGTCTTTCTTGTAGAGATTTTCAATATTTAATAAACACTGGCTTCAACATCAAAAAACTCAAACAACGCCAAACGACCAATCAGAGGCATGCAAAATTCGTATTGCTCCTTATTTTTGTTTATGCTTCAGATGACTATGACCAACTTGTAGCTTTTTTTTTTTATAATTTTTTTGCACTCTTCTTCACACTACATTCCTCAGATATAAAACTTAATTGCTGCTAGTACGTAAGAAAAAGAGCTATACAAGTGCCAGTACGACCTACATGTAAATCAAGGGTATCTGACACCTTCCCAGAAGGGTGACATACACATAAGCATCAAATCCCACAACTGAGTAGTGGTGCCTCATCAGAGGAATCCATAACAACAAAAAAGGAACCTTAAAAAAGCTGCATGGGAAACCCAAAAGACAACATCAACACTCTAACCAAACTTCAGAGAAAGAAGCTTTCAAGTCTTAAATTACCACAGGAAAAATCTCAACTAATAGGAGATCAAACAGATCTTTGTCCTAAGAATAAGAACTCAGTGGGTAAAAATAAGCATACACAGGAGCGAGCAGGTAGTTAACTCACTCTTGTATTACAAATAACTGTGGCCTAAGTACCTGTTAAAAGAAGAAACATTCTCACAAGAGCAACCTGAGGTGAAAGACCCAAGTCATGAAGATGTAAAGTTGTCAGTAAGAAGCAGCAGCTCTCACATTGGATCCCTTAGCCCTTCCCACCACCATAGCTCACTGTCAGAGGTTTTCACAGACCAGCTCTCAGAGCAGAGGATTCCTAGCTGCCAAGCCAGACACAGGCACCTCATTCCCTGTGGGAGCCTCCAAGCCCCAACCAGCGACTGCAGCTGTGTCACAAGAACAAATGGCACTCACCGTTCCGACTCTCTTCATCAATGGGAACTATTGTGGCTGGAGGACCTGTTCTGGCCAACTTGCAATCTATAAAGATAAAAAGAGAAGTTACTTCTGATTCCAGAGAAAGGACTTCGGTTGTTTTTTTTTTTTTTTTTTTTTGGTCTGTTTTGTGATTTTGCATATTCAGCATACTGAAGGAAGCATCTCTGAAGTATGACATGTATAAGCTACAATAGTTCGCAGCTCGTTTACACTCAGAGGTTCAAAATCTGAGCTCTTCATTTATCTTCTCCCCAACTCAACTCTATAAAGCAAAGGAGAATTCCATGACTGAAAATTTAACATCTCAGACGCTGATCCATTTTTTAAAACCAACAATTATAGAGCACGAACTTAACATGGCTTGCTACATCCCCTCTTAGGTGAGCTTGCCTTCCCACGTCACAACTACACACACCAAATCCTCGTCACATACCATCACACTACAGCATTGATGGCTACACTACGAACATCTCCGTGTCTTGCAGGAACCACACTGAAGCAGTGTCCCTCAGGACAGGTATAACATGATGGTAATTTATCCCAAAGAAAGAAAAACAAAGACGGGAATGGATAAAAGGTATAAATCATAATTAAAGCTTCACAACAGAAACAAATAATTAGAATTTAATTGCAACAAAAGGCTTTAATAAAAGAGAGTGAAAAAGAGTTTTAATAATGTTCAAAGGAAAATACAAATTAAAGACAGACAAGCAATGTTCAGGAAGTTTCATTTTGCCATCTTACCCTCATATTGCCAGTCTGGAGTCAAAAGTTTAGAGGCATCAATGGAAGCAGAGCAGAATAACAAAAGAAAGTAAGTAAGATTTTGTTGCTTTAGAGAAATGATAGCTTCAAAGATAAAAGCAGTACATGCAGAGCTAGCAAACGCATAGGTGTAGTCCTAAAATATATAAAAGCAGGTATACTACTCATAATGAACATTTTGTGAACAATTTCGTTTTCTATATTAATCAGAAGAAAAATATTACCTCTCCAAACCACACAGAAGAAAAATAAAAGGTTAATTAAGAAGTACTTTTTCATGTTTAAAGAGCCTCACAGTGCCACTAGAACAGCGTGCTATGATAAAAGATTTCTCCTTCCCCTTTCAACACAGAACTGCATACAGAGCTTGCATGGGCCCAGCCAGGTGGATGGCATTGGATATTACACATACAGGTTACATGTTAGCAAAAATTTCTTCTCTGAATGAGTGGAACTAAAAGCAACAGCAAGGAGGGATAAAACAATTTCCCAGCCTACAGTAAAAATGACACACTCATTGACTTGAACAGAAGTGCAGCAGCTAATTCCATGCTGCAATTGCCCCAGCACGGACCACACCTACAAAGGAAGATGAAAGCAGCGAAGCATTTATCCAGATGTCTGCTCAGTTGAGGCCTCCAAAGGGCATCTTCATGGCATGATGATTTCCTCCAGTGACAGCTTCGCTATTGAGCTGGTCAGTGCAGCTGAACAGCACGGGTACCAGATCTGACAGCATGACTCTTGGAGGTTGCTTGTATTTATGAATATCTCGAATGCCAACTCAATTGTCACTAATGATGTCACAGTCACCATGTCATTTATCTACTTATTTTTAAAAGTTGTGTGGGCAAACCTTGTTCTGAAGATAAACTGCAGAAAGCTGGTGTGGGCACACACATACTTCCATTCATTTAGCAGTAGCTTCATGGACCTGCTTCATCTGCTATCCTAAGTAGTCTATGCAAGTTTGTTTGTTGAGCAAACGCTCAGCTCTTTATATTCTCACACACTCTAGCTGGATACATAAACACTGCATACCTTTTGCTTACAGTACGTTTTGTTATTACTCTTAGGCATTAACAGAGTAAACAGACCACTTGAAAAACTACGCCTTCCATTCCATTGCTGTTTTCAGTGCTAGGAGCAATCTCTGGAAAGATAAGTAGTATTTGCTTATCTACCCGAAACACAGCTTTTTTTTTTTTTTCATGCTCTTATTCTATTCACTGGATGCTATAAAAATAACAGGATCATAACTAATATGGCCCTAACCTTTTCCACAGACGTTTCTTAGAATTTTCAAGAAGTTTACAAGCTGGCTAACTGAACAACCCTTCAACGTGCTCTTTGTTAGTGCAATGAAGCTTACCAACATAAACGACTGTTCTCACGAGTGGTCGGTCGTTCATCACCTAACAGCCATCACTGCACATTGCACCAAAACAACAACCAAACCGGGGAGAAATTTTAATCCCCTGGAATGAAGATGCCTTACCAAAGGGCAATCATCACTCTTAACACCAAAAAAAACCTTTTCTCCCCCATTGTCTCTATTTTCACAAACGTGTCCCTCTCTTTGCTGGATGTCTCAATGAAAACAACCCCCAGATCGGGGTTCTTAATACTGAATTCCTCACGAAGCAAAGCATCAGAATTACAAACGCATCACACTACTGAAGCCTTTGCACAGGACTGGCTTTCCACCATACACATCAGGATTTTTAGAATTAGAATCAAGCCATTACAAAATATGCTTAAAAATAATGCTCAGAGAAAAGATACAGCATGCCTGGAAGTTTGGTCTTTTGCAGAGGATTTAAAGCAAGCGTAGGCAGATGAAGCAATGTATATTTTCATGAAATAGATCATAATCAAAAGATTAGAGCAACAGCAAACCTGATTGTACAGCCACAGCAAAGTCTAACAGGATGTACACACATAAAACTGTGGATCATCTTCATGGTGCCAACCAAAAACAACTGCGGCTGCTTGCAGTTTTGTTGCAGAGATTATAGTTTCCTATGATTTTAACTACTCCAGCACTAGCCAAATACCAGATACAAATATGTTATAGGATGTCTGCCATCCCTCCACCCCCTTCAGAAAGACAGCGCTTAATAATGCCACAGCCTTCTCTAGTTTCTTGCTCACCAGCGTACACAGAATACTCAAGTTTAAAACTGCAGGGTTATACAAATTTCCAAGTTCATGGGAGATAATTAAAATTAAAACCTTTCAAGATGAGTCACATGTCGTAAATACCAGGAAGACCTTGAGGCAAACACTGGGTACAGGAAAAACATCTTCTAAGGCAAAGAGGTGCATGGAAAGCTTACTCCCACCATCACTTGGATGGAGAGACCATGACAGAGGCTTGAATGGCTTAGCCTAGGGAAAGGATATCTTTCTAAAAACACAGAAGGGTAAATATCAAGAGAAAACACCGGATAGTTAAACAAAAGAACACTGCCTGAGCATGCACATCCATGAAAAAAACAAAGCACCGTACTGTGAATGCAAAGGAGAAATGGCAGTCCACAAATAAAATAAGTGGGTTTCCAGCCTGAACTACTTTTTCTTTTGGACTGGAAGAGAAAGCTGAACCTGGAACACCCATTCCACAGGGAAAGCAGAAAAACCCGAGTTCTTCATTTACAATAACTACCCTAATTTGCTTATGACATTACACAAAAATGGTTCTTAGCATTATTACAAATCTCAGTTTTTTCTCAACTTTTATAAAAACGTTCCTCAAGAGAAATTACTTCACAGTAATAAATGGCTTTATTTAACAGAAACAAGCACAGATAATTGCAGCAGCAAAGCTGCCTTATGAAAGAAGTACTAACAGAATTTCTTTTTTTCAGTTTTGTTTTGAAATACCCTGTATTTGACTATAATCCTCCATATTAATCTGTTGGAGATTTTCAACTCTTCCAATTCTGCGCTGCAGATTATCATACCAGAACACTGATGCTCACCTGCCTAACAGCTCTTGATTTTAATAAGACCTCTGCAGTTCCTAAGATGGGATGGTTTACTTCCATCACATGGTTCCTTTGACAAGAGGTCTCGTGCCCCCGTGAAATTCCTGGGCATAATGGAGCAGTCAAGGAAGTCATATCATGCTTAATTGAACTCACTTGAAGAAAGGCCATATATAAACGAGCTTCCCAAGCTACAGTATTTTATGTTTGAGCAGCAGCAGTGTCTCGTGATGCAGCAAGGTCCCCCCAACACAAGCACCTCCCAGAAAAGGCAGTAGGCATCAGGCAAACAAAGCAACAGGCCACAGTGGATTTCCTAAGAGCCTGCATTTTTGTTCCTGTCATTAACTTCAGTTTCATCTAGCTAGTGCTTTTGCTTTACAATTACTTGATCAAAGCCAAGGCAGACAAAGTGCCTGTCTCCTTGTGAGTCAAGTGAAAACCTATTTAATAAACTCTTCATGGAACAGTTACATGGCTTAGATCCACTTGCTTTTTGACAGCTAATTTTCATTATTTTAATTTCTAATTATTTTTAATGAGATAGCTGGGAAGAAACCCTCAATCACTGCTCTAGGGAAGATGCTCAGCCAAGGTCACACGGTGTGAGCCGACAACCTGAATAATCCTGTATTTTGGCACTGCCTCATCATCACCTCCTTCTTCCCACCCTCACCCTCTCAGTGACACTACCCATCCACCGTCTGCAGTACTCGAAGCATTTCTCTCCACGCCAACCAGTTCACAGCCAAAGAAAACCAGTGTGGCACAGGGCTTTGCCATGGATGAGCTGCTTTCTTGTCCCTCCTACTGCTCACAGCCTCTCTCTGCCATATCCATGACATTTCACAGATCTCTAAATTCAAGCTAAATACAACACTTGAATTACTTGGGAGTAGTGCCTGCAGTTGACCGTTGTGTTGATTAAATCATGACTGCAAGGCATGCAATCACATTAGCTGCTTAAAACTTCAATAGTGAAAATGGCTCACCCCATACGGCCTTACAGTTTTAAGTGTCCGTAACCCAAATCTGGTCTCCCACATCATTTACAAGAAGGGCTGGTTGCTCCCAGTAACACGGCAATCTTTAAAACCTCATTAACATAGTCCTGCCCCCGTGTCAAAGCCAGAAAGAGCCACCCTGACACCAAGGGCCCTGCAAGGGAATGAGCAGCCCAACGGAACCTTCCCAGCACCTCTACCCAGTGCAATAACTGCCAGTTCCTCCCGGGCTCTCCTGAAATGAAAACAACAGCAACAAAATCCACTGCAATTTGCTAATCATCAGCTCTTCCTCCAGCTGTTTCAAAAATACCCAATTAGTACCCTACATTATTTTACATTTTATTCCGCATTTAATTTTGCTTTCAGATATTCAGATGCAACTAAACAGTTGTTTGGTTGTGTTTTTTTTTTCTTTTTTTTTTTTTTTTTAAATAAACATTTCTGGGCTGTATGACCACAGACAGCCCAAAAAGACTGACTCAGTCCTAACAGATACACAGCCAGATCTGAGAGACTTCAATATAATTCCACTCTGTACTTAAGGAAGGAAGTTACTTCATAGGGTGATAGAATAAAAGGTAGACATTCGTTCCCTAATTTGCCACTGGAACCAAGATCAGATTCTAAATGCCACTGGTGGTTGAAGATGGCCATCCTCCTTCTCAGCATCCATCCATTGCTGATCAAGGATTTCTGCCGCAATCAGGAAATAACACCATACAATTACTGTGTTTAGGCTACAGCCATTTCCATTGCACTAATGAGGTCTGGAACGTTAAATTGAACTGTTAGTCAACATTAGCATGTGCATTAAATCCACGTGGAAAACACTTTGAAAGGCGATGTGTATCACACAGCAGCTTTCCTACAAAGCTACTCACTCCAAGAACAGAATTGAGGCTCGTGCATAAACAGAGGCTGGGCAATGTGTGGATCGAGAGCAACCCCGAAGAGAAGGATTTCAGGGTCCTGATGGACGAAAAGCTGGATGTGAGCCAGCACTAAGCTCTTGCAGCCCAGAAAGCCAATGGTAACCTGGGGCTACACCAACAGAGGGGTGGCAGCAAGGAGAGGGAGGGGATTTGTCCCCCTCTGCTCTGCCCATGAGGCCCCCATCTAGAGCGCAGTATCCAAATAGCTCATTAGATAAACAGTCCTTTGCAAACCTTTGTACTTACACCTCCACGTTCGTACTTCCACTGCTCATTCAGCAGTGGGCACTCACTGGAAAAGAAGCCATGAAAGGGTCTCTCTAAACACCTCGACTTATAGAAAGACTGATCCTAATAAAGAGCTACACAGAGCCATACATTTAAGCTATCTGTGTAACTAAGCAACTCAGATTCAGGGGAAAATGTCCTGGCTTGTTTCCTGTGTTACTGAATTCAGAATTACAGCTGTGCCATTTAGGATAAGCTTGGCATAACCTTTACATTAGCAGGCCTGTGCGGCAATTGCTCTGCATTGAAAATAGGATAAGAAGGGCTTTCACAGACTATTTTGAGTTCTTCCTGAAAGACATCTTTAATTGTTGAAACTGGGAAGGAACAACAGAAAACTTGAGTTTGATTCCAGCACATTTGGGACTCTTCTTAGAACTACACTGAGTTTCTGTGCTTTGATTCAGACTGAAAATTAACAGCTCAGTTAGGCACTACTGTTTAGCTCATCGCCTGGATCCAACAGCTCCACTCCAAGTTAATCTAGCTGTTTACATCTGACAGCACCTCCTTTGGGTTCGGCTTCTAACAGAAGAAAAGGCAATGCTGATAGATAATACAGCACAAAAAGGACAAAAAACGGAGTAAGAATGCTATTCTAAGTTCTGTTCGCATAGCCTCAAACAACATGCTTTCATCCAGAATACTCAGCCCCAACAGCTGACTTTTTCTGATGTTTTATTTCCCCATTCTTCAAACATATTCATAGAGATATAATATCTATAAAGGGTCTGCTACGTGGAAACTGCCCTGCAAGTGCTGTGTATTGCTATTTTATTTTTACTGCTATAGAAAAATGCAGTACCATCTATCTTTGGAGCAATATACCCTTAGACTGCAACAACTTCCATTTTACAAGCAGTTTTGGAGTTGACAGAGCATTTCAGAAGTCATACTTCTGCCCCAAAACACCGTAAAACACAAAACAAGGCAATACTGTGCCAAGGAACATCTCCAAGTGCTATTAACCAGAAGTAATTTTTAAGACCCCATGCAAATGCACTGAATGACTTCAGAACAGCTGTAATATCTTCAAAGAAGATAGAATTTTAGAAGCTGACTACAGCTGCTTTTAACCACAGCTACACACCGAGCTCTGAACATTCACACAGTTTTTAATATTTTTGAAATTTCTTTTTACCTTATTACATGTCTAGTACATTCCTGTCTTCCTAAATGGTCTATACATGACTTTTAATCTTCAGGCTCAATACCAAGGCCATGGCCAATGAAATCTTGTTTATTTATCAGGGTTCTCATCTCCCTGAATGGTGTCTCTACCTTTCAAAGCAGCATTCTTTTTGTACACATCAGACATGGACGTCTTAAGTTGGTGTCCTGTACAGTGCTTATTGGGATTAGCTGGGAGAAAGGAAGGAAGAATCAATAGTAAACCCCAAAGGGAACATTCAGAAACAAACACCATGAAGTCTTCTGATAGTCACCGGACTATTTTCTTTCTTAAAGACTATGTAAAATTTTTGAGTTCTGCCATCTGCAAATACCACTGAGCTGTATTCTTACAAGATTATGGTTTCAGTAACAGTTTTCAGAAAACAACACTTGATAAATACACTAGAAAAAATGTACTGGTGGAAAATCGAAGGGGGAGGCATGGGGAATGAGGGGACTTCTTGCCCCAAAGCACTTTGCTCCTTCGGATCATCCTGCACTCACCTACTGCTGCTATCAGCAGCCAACCAAAGCAGACCTCAACAGCTGCACCTGATAAATGGCACCATCCAAACTGTCTTCTCTCTGCACTAAATGGTGACCAATGCAGCTCAGTGCTGAGGGGACAAGTTGCTGCATCCTGTGGTTGTGGTGCTCTGTAGGATTTTCTTGCTCAAATACCAGAGCAAGCCCTACACCTTGCCAGCAGAAACAACCCTCTGCACTGACCTGGAGGTGTTCGTGTTGAAAATACAGATCCAGACATGTCTTAACAGAATGACCTAATTACCAGTGAACAGCATCTTGAAGATGCTCTGCTTTGATCCTGAAACCAGAATGCTGTAGCTAAGTCAAATATAAGACCTTGTGCCAAACTTGAGCAACAAAGAAAACCAACCAGTAAAAAGAAGTGATGAGACCTGAAGGCTTTTTAAGCCTATTTTCAAGCAGCAGGAGTGTGGTAGCAGAATGAAGGAAATAACATGCAATCAACTGTTTACCTACAATTGACCTCCTGTGGCTTCATGAAGTTCCCTTACTTTGTGTGGACAAACGCTGAGACCTGTTTGATGGCCACAGCCATCTGCACCTTCCTCATCTGTGAAAACTGCCAAGCAGTGAGACTTCACAGAAAATGTCCTTTGAAGAATCTGCTTAATAAGTGATAGTCTGGTGAAGACTAGAGCCTGAGCTGCTCTCTGCCCAACACAGTCCCATTCTGAGTCCAAACAGTCTGAACCTTAGATAATTATAAAAGCAAGGACTCGAGTGTTAAATAGCTATGAAATATTACTTGTTTTTTCTTCTTTCTAGATCCACACTTCTGGTACCTAGTTTGTTGGGCAAGAAATGATGAAAACTCAGTTTTCTAACTCAATTTCTTCCCATATACGATGGTAATTGTACCTTCTGAAGAACATACATCTACAGCAGCACCTGTTCCTTTTGCTAGGATCTCCTTATGCTTCTGTATAAAAAGAAAAAGCTTGGTCCTGGAAATTATTTTTTTTTTTTAGTATTTTAGACCTCTCCGCTGTAAAACAACAGCAATGAAAGAAGTATGGGATGAGACTTGTGGCTGGTTCCCAGCACTCACTGGGAGAGGATCTCCAGAACATTCCAAGCACCCCCCAAACATGGCACTGCAGCAAAGTGGCCAACACCAACGCAAAAGGTCTCCAAGCTCAGAGCACCAGAAAAGTTCTTCCCAAAACTTAGACACTTCAGGTAGTAAGATTTCTTGTTTCTTTAATACTACTAGTGAAAATCAAGACAAAGCATGATATATAAACTGTCAGAAACGTTTACCATCAAAAAACACCTAACAAGAAGGCAGAGTCAGTATATTTCTGCTGTATTGAAGAAGCTGTTTCATATCACTTGCAATGAGACTAAGCCCTCAAAATGTTTCCTTTTGAATTTGTGCCTACTTAGAAAATATTTATAAAACACACATCTTTTAGGACATGCCAATTACTCCCAAAATCTCCACCTTCTACTACCTCGTCAGTTCAATGAAGAGACTGGATAAACTATATTATGCTAAAACCACGTTGCTCTTCCTATGATGCAAAAGACTGCCATAGCATAATAACAGTTAACAAATCAACTACTACAAGTGCTATTTAAAATAAAATGCCGAAATTCAACTTCATACTACGAAGTCTGTTAAAAATTGAGGGGAAAACACGTTCAACAAGATGATGTTTTATGGCAGAAATTCAGACTGATATGATATTCTTACAAGGTCTTCTCAGTGTTTCAGCTCCTGTGAAAAACTAGAGGTGCTAAAAGAAGATCAGCTTCATCCATTAGCAATTCCTCTTCCCCTCTAAATTAATACACACACCCAAGCAGATTTCAAAATGGCATTTAACCAATTAGGACAAGCATCAGTAGGTCTACTCGTTAAGTCAGTCCCATCTAAATGAGTACTCAGACAAGTTTTATATTACCAAGACAAGAGGATTAGTTTTTTTTTAAATTGTAAATTTTAAAAATGTAAAAAAAAAAAAACTAATTTCATTGTTTTACAAATACATAACAGTTTGAAAACACAGAATACATGGAGGCCACAAGCAGCAGAGTAGAAGCGATGCCTCCAAGCTGGACCGAGTTTCACCTTTTTAAGTGGGAATATGAAGAGACAGGAGGCTTTCACATTCTTCCCATAAGGTTTCCATCTAAGAGATAGCATTTCAAATAATCCTGCAGATGATACAGCAGTTGCACAGATATTTCCGTAGGTTTCAAACACTTTTTTAGCACCCAGTAGTGCCCAAGACAACTTCTCTCCCCATTGCATTTCAACCCAGTTTTTGATGTTATCCAGCAAAATGCTGCTGATTAAATACCGTGACTGACACAAATGGTCTCAGCTTCTACTCTGTACCCAGGCTGTCTGTAATGGAGAGCTTGATTAATTTTGTATTAGGGAGAAGCACAATTGAAAGTAAATCCTGAGCCATTGGTCGTACTGAAAGAACAAGCAGTTCAGACACTTTTCTCATCTCTCTAATACTTACATGCCCAAAGGTTGTACCCACAAGGACTTTCAGAAATAAAACAGTTGGACACAGCTGTGCATTTCATTAGCAAGTACAATTTTTTATGCTAACTGATAAATGGCTTTCCTAGTAGAGGGTAAGAACCTGGTTCACTCTAAGCTTACAATCAAGAAAACAGTTGTTCATCTGAAGCCATTCACTCTCTTTATTCTTCCTTAGCAATGTGCTCTTAACTTTTTGAATTATCAGACAAAAACAGGTTCAGAGATTCTCTGGAACTGGGTAGGGACCATCCTTATCAGCACCTGGCTTCCTTGGTGCTTTGCGTGCTGAGCAATCTGAGCACCCAGAACATTAAGAACCAAGCAGAGACTCTCATCACCTGTTAATCACTACCTCTTTAGCAGAATAAAAGGCCCACGGCATCAAAAGGAAGCAAAACTGCTAAGCCCCTGAGCTGTGAAATCACTAGCCCGTGCTGCTATACCCGTTGGTGCCATTAACTGAAGAGATAAAACTGTAGATACGAGGAGCAATTGCCTCGAGCAGCATCCCAGAGGCAAGCTTCCATGTCTTCCTGATTAGGTTCATTCAGTTATGTCATCTTAATTGCTTATGTGCTCAAGCTCATTAAAGAAAAAATAATATTGCTTTCCTGCAGGTTGTGCACTCAAGGTTCATAAAACAGATGCTACAGGTACACCTTTGAGATACTGCCCAACAGAATGAAAGAGCAGCTACAGCCCATCAGAAGAGAGGCAGGCTATCTCCTGTGGCAGCAAGATTCTCCGTCTCACTGCAATCTGAGTGCCAGTATTGCCCATTTTCTTCTACATCCCCGGCCAATTTTCACCTGAAAAATCATTCCGCCTACCTCCCTCAAGAGAAACAAAGTTCTGTAGTTAAAACAAAACCGCTCCATTTAACAGCACCATGAAGCAGATCTCTCGACATGCCTTTACCTTCACACTGTGAATCTTTAACTAACCCAGCCCAGAAAGAGGCTCTGATCATCCAGAAATGACTCCAGAGCTGTTCTGAGCAAAAATCCTCTAACATGCCCAAGTCACACTGCAAAAACAGAAGCAGTCCGACTTTTGCATTAGATACCATAATTGTTAACCTGAAAAGCAAAACACAGCCACTTCACAACAGGAAACAACAATAACTACCAGTGCTAACCCTATCTTGGCCAACTGAAAACTGCTTCTTCCCAGAACGTTTCGGTATCCCTAAAAGAAATTGCGGGTGCATAATTTACTAGAAAATGCAACACATCTTCCAAGGAAAAGCACTGTTTGTGAACTTCAGGTAAGAAACAGAGTGAGGCATTTTAGAAAACAAAATGTAAACAATATCTGTCCTCTATAAGCAAACTGAAGGCCATACAACAGCTCACCCTTGTGTGATTAATGTCTGCTTCTGAACAAAATTCAAGGCAGTAGGAACTTGCTACAATTGCATCTGTTACCAATATCCGTTTGTTCAGGTACAAATGACATACAAACACTTCTTTTTCTCTCAAAAACACACCAGAAAACAGCAAAAGGTCATGGGAACAGATGGCTGACAAGATGTACCTACAGACAAAAAAAATTTCAAAATCCTCTTCTCACACACACAAAACAATCCTCATCAAATCGATTTAGTGAGGCCAGGCCATAACACAACTTTGCAGTACTTACAAGAAAAGTTAGTGTTTTTTCCCCACATAGAAACTCCTGTGCTGTTTTCAAGTAAGAAAAAAAGACAACTCAAGTAAGCCTTTAAATACCTTTAAGAAGCAAAGCATTATAAATAACCCTTCAGGCTTCTTCTCAGGGAGTTCTCCATCTGCACTGATAAATACTACTTCTGTTTTGTATTTGGCATAAAATGCACACTCAAAATTGAAGTGACTGGAAGGTACCTCTGGAGCTTCCACAGAAGTTTCTCCTCATGTTCAGATTGAACTTCCTGTGTTCCAGTTTATGCCCTTGTCCTGGGTGTCACTGGGCACCACCAGAATGAGCCAGGGCTTGTTTAGCTTGGAGGAGAGAAGGCTCCGGGGAGACCTCACTGTGGCCTTCCAGTACTTGAAGGAAACGTACAAACAAGAGGGGGAATGGCTGTTTATGAGGGTGGATGGTGATAGGACAAGGGGGAATGGTTTTAAACTGAGACAGGGGTGGTTTAGGTTGGAAATTAGGAGGAAGTTTTTCACCCAGAGGGTGGTGACGCACTGAACAGGTTGCCCAAGGAGGCCGTGGATGCCCCATCCCTGGAGGCATTCAAGGCCAGGCTGGATGTGGCTCTGGGCAGCCTGGTCTGCTGGTTAGCGACTCTGCACATAGCAGGGGGTTGAAACTCAATGATCACTGTGGTCCTTTTCAACCCAGGTCATTCTATGATTCTATGATCTTCTTTCCTGCCCTTAAGAATATAAGCATCAAAAGGACTCTCTCTCAGTATTTTCCTCTCTAGCCTGAACAGCCTCAGGTCTCTCAGCCTTTTCTCATGAAGGAGATGCTTCAGACTGCCCCATAATGTTTGTGGCCTATGTAGAGCTTTCTCAAGAAGGTCCTAGTCCTTCTTGTACTAGAGAGTCCAGAATGAGACACAGTGCTCCAGGTGTGGCCTCAACAGGGCAGAGCAGAGGGGAGGATCACCTCCCTTGACCTGCTGGCCACATTCTTTTTAATGCATTCCAGGATACTGTTTGGCCTTCTTGGCCATAAGGGCACACGGCTGGCTCATGGCCAGCCTGTTGTCCACCAGGACACTCAGGTCCTTTTCTGAGGAGCTTCTCCAGAACATCAGCCCCTAACTTGTACTGATGCATTGCTCTGCTCTTACAGTGAGATTTTGCTTCCCAAGACCTAGAGGTTCAGGGACACAAAAGACATGAGAAGCCTAATTGCCAGTAAAGACTGAGACAAATAACTCACTGAGTACTTCAACCTTCTCCATGTCTGGTATAGCCAGTTCTCCTTTCTTCTTATCAGAGGGGGTACACTCTCCATCACCCGTCTCTCTTCTGACTAACATAGTTATAGAATCCCTTCTTATTTTTCACATCCCACACCAACTGCAGTTCTATACACAGTCTGGCTTTTCTGATCCCATCTTGGCATGTCTGGACTGCTTCCCTGTATTAGTCCCAGGCCACACGTACCTGCTTCTACTGCACATACATGACCTCCTTATCCCTCAGTTTGACCAAGATTTTGGTCCTTGCTCAGCCATACTGGTTTCCTGCCTCCTCTGCTCAACTTCTTATGTAAGGGGAAAAAGAGAACTCCTCGGCTTTCAGAAAGATATCCTTAAAGAGCTGCAAACTCTGGTCCACTCCTATGTCCCTAAGGACAGTCTCAGAGTATCTCATCCAACGCAATTCCTTAAACTGCCTTGAGTTTGCTCTCCTGACGTTCAAAGTCCTGACTCCATTCTTTTCCAGGTCTGCGTTCGAGGTCATGAACTCCATCAGGGCACGATCACTGCAGCCCGCAGTACCTCCAATCTCAACCTCTTCACTGAACTCATCTACACTGGTGAGCACCAGGTCCAGCAACACTTCATCTCTGGTCAGTCTGCCCAATATCCGAACCAGAAGTTATCCTCAATGGACTCCAGGAGTCTCCTGGATTGGTTTCAGCTCACAGTGTTGTTTTCCCAACAGATATCTAGGAGTCTTTCCTTCTCCCTAAGAAGAAGGTTCAACAACACACCTCTCATTGGCTCCTCTATTACCAGTGTCAAAAAGTTATCTTCAACTCTCCGCAGGAATTTCCTGGACTGAGCTTGCTTGGCAGTGTTGCTTTTTCAGCGAATATCACGGTGCTTGAAGTCTTCCATGAGAAGCAAGACCTGAAATCGTGAGGCTACTAAATACTTCATAAGAACTTGAATTTTTTATAAATGTAGTGAAGAAGAGTATCCAAGTATTTTCTTCCAGTGAATTTTGCAATGTAAAATAGAAAGGAAAACGTGGCAGGATCAACAACAAAAAAAGGTGCTGAAGAAAGGAAAACTGCTGAAACTACACATCTGAAAATCTGCATATGGAACAAACCTGTTTAAATATTCTGCCTCGAAAATCCACTTCACATCTTTGGGTGGGATTCTGAAAAGTAACTGAGGACTCACTTCTGCACCATTTAAGGCTTTCCGGGTCTCAGTACACTCAGTGCTTTAATATATACCAACACCAGAGAATTATGATTTATTTAAAGAAAGCAAGCTCAGTAAAACACTCTTTTTTCTCTTTCAAATAACCAGAACTGCCTCTTACAGTTTTCCCACAAAGGTTTCCTTTTGCCATACACAAAACATTTCTAATCTTTCAACAGCGATTCCCCATTAGAGCAGAGAGAGGCTATTTGGCTGGGGGAAACCCAGTGACCATACCCACACATACAGGCTGAAGTTCTCAAGGCACAAATTCTTCCAGGTCCATTCTGTTTGCTCTGCTGGTAAGTTCACGTTACCTACGTGAAGTTTTACCCACTGGGAAAATATTTATTCACCAGGCACTACAGGACACACAACTAAAAACTGCCGTCTCTCCAAAACCAGCAGTAATATTAGCAGAAAAAGTAGTTGTTCCTTTGTGTTATTTCCCCCCCAGCAAGGAACTACTGATCTCTTTCTTGAGTAATTAAAACATAGTACTTATTGCTGCCGTAACTGAAAGCATCCTAGCAGTAACACACTGCTCAATCAGCTGCCTTTGCCACATAATAAAACAGAACTATCCCCCTTACTGATGCAGTTAGAAGTGCCATTCCCAATATGTGAGTTAATTGAAATGAAGCAGCACTGCTTCCCTGCTGACCCATGTCATAGATTCTAACTCATATTTCTTTGAAGACAGGGCAACGTACTGGCCAGTAAACAAGCACAGAACCTCAGAGCTGGAAGGTAACAGACCGTACCATATCTCTGGTCTTCAGCATTTGACCAGCCATACTGGTTCTGAGGGAGGATCCTCAAAGACAACAGTGAACACTGCTGGAGAAGCTGCAAATCCACTCCCTGTTCTGAAACTCTGACAGTGAACGCTCTGATATAGCAGCCTTCATTTCAGAGGAAAGCAGAACAAATGCACGTCATCTCTGCTCCCCAAGCAATCTGGATAACAAACACATTAGTCACTGTCGATTACACTTCTTAATTACAATGAGCACATCTCAAGGAAGCAAACTAAGCAACACAGGTCTCTGATTATCTCTGTGCAATAGCTGTTCTAGATTAACTACCAGATCATAGAATTACAGAATGGCCTGGGTTGAAAAGGACCACAGTGATCATCGAGTTTCAACCCCCCTGCTACGTGCAGGGTCGCCAACCAGCAGACCAGGCTGCCCAGAGCCACATCCAGCCTGGCCTTGAATGCCTCCAGGGATGGGGCATCCACAGCCTCCTTGGGCAACCTGTTCCAGCAATTTCTAAAAATACCAGGTTTTGGAAGTTTATTTAACTTTAATTTTCAAGTAGTTTTATCAAGGTGTGTAACGATAAGCAATTAAATGATCTTATTCATTGTGAAGTTAGCTACAAGCATTTTTCCATTCCATCAGAAGCATGGCATCCCAACAGGGATAGGTAATGTTTTACCCAGACTGGGTTGTCTCAAGTGCTTCAAAGCCAGACCCATAACTTGTAATGCACCTAACTTGTGCTCTAAAGGACACAGGTATCACTATGAGTCGGGTTCTGGCTTGATTTTGTTATTCTCTAATTTTCATAAGGGTATTATCAAGCAGAATTCCCTGTGCTTTTTTTAAAGCAAATACATCTTATCAAAAAGGGACTAAATAAAGACATGGAAGTGGCCGCATACACAGTTTATTTGTCAGCTAGTGACAGTCTCATATTAGCATTCACAAAGTAATTCTTTTTGTTGGGCTAACTAAGAAGGAAAATGAGATGGGAGGTTGGAAAGCAGTTGTATGGGGGAGGGACAGTGACACCTACGAGCAAAGGAGCACGCAGCGTGCTTAGCTACCAGTAAAACTGAAGGATTGGGTCAGGAACTCTACAGTTAAAGGAGTTTCATGCACAGAGATGGGTTTTTAGAGAGGACTGAGCACGCAAGAGAACACTCAGCAGTGTGTCTAATGTGCAGACGGGGGACTGTGGCAGCTAAATCAAGCCTAGAGAGAAAGATAGCAGCAGGACTATAGCAAGTCTTGGGCACTGAAGGTGGCTGCCTCAAACATCTTTAGAACAGAGAAGCCAAAAATTCCGTTAATGCATACTTTGCATTTTAATGCATATGTTTGCAAAGAGATTGGGAATATTCATGACTGAAGAGCTTTACTATTGAATAAACACACCAAGAGCATTTACAATATAATCCTTACCGAGCAACACAGGAGTCCTACCTCATCCTCCTAAACCAGGGTGAAATCCCCCGCACCTGAGAAAGCTCTGTCTCATTCACACTGTCTTGTTTGGGTAAAAGGAATTAGTTTCAGAGGAATTGCTAAATCTCTTCTGTGAAATCTGGACACAGGACGGAGATCACAGATATCACAATATTCTCAAAAACATGCTTTTGCTCAGTCTGATTCTGTTCATGCATTGAAACACTAATCCATCCAATAAATTTACTCAGAAACAGATCTCCCTCTCAAAGACACTTTCAAATATGACCATTAAAGCACAAGAAGAACCAGTGGAGGAGTCAGCTCAGCTGAACACGCATGCTCTATGGCCGTAAACCAACACACAGATGGGCACAACTGTCCCTCATCTTAAGAGTTCAGCTCACTATCATTGGAGTTATCCTCTCTTCTACAAAAACCCCCAAGACAAAACACTCGCACAGAGGGGACGCAAAGCTGTGCCAGTGCCCTTGCACACAGGCTTGCTCTCCCTGCACCAGGCCTCCCCCTCCCCAGTGAGAACTCCAACCCTTCAGGAATGGCAACCTTCCTCTGGAGAGAAGTGCTGGCTCAATAACAGCGTTCAGGTCAGTCAAGTCACAGGATACCTTAAGTGCCTCCAGTTATACATCCTGGACAATGCAGTCAGAATCTGGCACACAGCACCTCGTGGGCCAAAGAATAAGGCTTGAGCAAAGAGAGCATGGCAGGTCAGCACCTAGACAAGGTTCCTTCCGTGCTAGACCCCATCACATGGGTGTCCCACACTGGGATCTGGGCTTTGTCTTATCCTTACAGGCAGTTTCCTGCCTCATCCATTGCAGGGAGCACACAGAGGCTTTAGTCCCTTCTATCAGGGGGCAAAGAAATGAAACATGTATGCAGTAAGGAAGATGAAGCTTGCTTCCCAAACCTTTATTTCACATCTTTAACCTGTCTCTTGCCAAAGAGAAGTAGGCCTCCTGCAGACCCAAAGCGTAGCTAGTGGCATGTCGAATTTCCTATCAGTGGCACTTGGAAAATCTAATCTCTTCAAAGGAACTAGTAGCTGAGCTCCAGACATCAACAGCAGCTCCTTTCCCTTTATGACCACTGCAGAACCAAGTGACTGAGCTCCCAATCAAAAGCACTGAGCTTTCACAAAGCAAACAAATGGCTTCTGTTCCAACCAAGAGCAGACGTTTTCTCAGGCAGCCTGTAGGCAAGCACCTGTTTGCATCTTTCTCTTCTACTGTACATGTACAGTACAGGGCTCAGGAAATGATGAGTGGGCTAATACTTGTATTCAAATATGCATTTTCCTGAATTAATTTCCTGTCTGACAGTCATACATCAAGATGTGAAACCATTTCATTTTTAAAGCAGCCTCTTAACGTGATTTGTGAGGCCTTGTAGTTACTCAATTTTTGTAGCATAAAACTATGCTAGACTGAATTAAAGACAGAAACTAATAGATGGGTGCCACACAGAAGTAAAACTGCTCAAAGGACTTATGCCTGCACAATCCTGGTGACAAAGTGTATTGCAGTTGTGCTTCTCACAGGAAAATCCTTACTTGAAATGCAATCTCCCATCCAGGGTAACGACAAAGACTATTTAATTGAGTACGGTCATTCTTTATACATCCTGATAGAACAAGCGTTCAGTCCTCATGAAGTGAAGAACATATTCGGGCTCCTTTTGATTAGGTTTATTCTGAGTAGACTCAGTATTATTTCATTTCAGATGCCAGCAATAACTAGTAATGCACAACTTCTCCATCAGCTCTACATCTTGTAAATGCTGAAGTTCATAGGAGATGCATTCCTTCCTGCCTGGCCCAAGTGCTTTGAGAAGGCCCATTTTCAGCATGAGAATTGAAAGAAGATGTATTCCTACAGTCTGCCCAACCTGGCAGATGCCATCAAGCCCCTCTTGTTTTGCCATAGTGCTCCATTGCTGTAGATCCAGTGTTTATGGAGCTACAGGGTGAGTCAGCTGAACTTCAGTTGCTGTACTACTATCCAGCTAATCCATACAATTAAATGAGTACCTGCATGAACCAATTTGAATTTCTTACCTGTTTTGAAATATTGAGACAATCTGCATCTCTCATCTGTATCCTAAGTATCAGAATTACTTCAATATTTGTAGAGTAGATTGCTACAACTGATTATATTATTAACAACCCTAAGAGTTTAAACCAAAGACTAACTAAGTCATTACTTCTACCAGCACCTCTTTTCAGGACAGAAAACAGGTACAGTGCAGAAAAGCCTCCATCCATTTTGGCAAGTGCTTCAGCACCTCTGCCTGTGGCAATCATTTTACCCGCTAAGAGCAAACAGTTTCTGAGCATTTCCCACTGAAGTCAGTTATATCCTCAATTTCTCTCAGGCAAGCCTGTACTCCCACACGTGGGGAAACGTTGATAGAGCCCTTCAAGGGTCTTCATTAGCTTAAGAAAAAAAGCAGCATGTACTATGCTACATTTCAACCAAAATGAGAATATTTTCCCTCTGTTTATGTGGTAAGTTAGACTGCAACAGAAAAGCCAACAATACATGCCTTCAGGTTGCCCACGAATGACATCTCCATCCTGCAGAAGCATTCTTGCTAGCGTTCCTTATACCCCAAGAAAAGCTCCAGCAAGCAGATTAGAATTCAACACAACCCACTGTTTCATCAGCGACACGTTTGCCACAGAGCAGCTGTCAATGGCACACCTCCTGTACAGAGGGCTATAGCAGTCAAAAGTAAGGAAAAAAAACATAACCAGAGGCTTCTTAGAACACTAGAGTATGCTGCTTTTGTGTCAAGTCCAAATCCACTCATACTATTGAAGAATGTTCTAACAGAGCGCAGATCCTTGCCACTTAAAAGTAATTAAGATGTAAGTACTGGTTCAGCACCAAACAAGGGTACAAAAGGTCCCAACCAACAACTACCATCAGAAATCTTTCAGATGCCACTGTATTGAACTCTACTGTATTAAGCTCCCTACTGACCAAAAGTTGCTGCTAATACGTGCTTATCGAATACACTATGACTACTTCATTGGCACTCCCATTATCAGATGCTATTCTGTCAAACTTACTCTCTGCTGCCTTCTGTCACACAGCAACAAAATGGAATGTAACAGAGGTGGGAAGGTTCAGCCTACATTAACATCCACCTCTGATGTTGTGGGCAAACATAGTAAAACAGGAGACATTATTTGTGAAGCATTTCCACTGGCCTAATTTCACATATTACAAGGACTTGACTGACAAACTTACTTTACTTAAACTAATGTATGACTAAAGATAAAAAAAAAAAAAAAAACTATTTGCAGCCTTTTTTGCTGCTTGGAAAAGAACTAGAGGCAGCAGAAATACCAGATAGCTTTCTATACAAGGACAAGCATTAAGCTGGAAGAGATGGATGAGGAGCCTGAGTAGCACCCTAGGAGAGCTGAGCAGGATGAGCAGGCAGGCAGCCTTTGCTCTGATGGTTACTCTGTCCTGGAAGGTGATCCCGTCCCTACAAGTGCATGACACCACATGACTGATGTTTCAACTCTATGATAACTCAGAGCAAGACAGGCCAGGCAGAACTGTTACTAGGACGAACAGAAGCATAACGAGGTACGCATCTGAGATTGTTCTGCACATTTCAGACAAATATGCTGTTATCAAAGATCTCTGCAACCCTATGCTTGTCTGTTATAAATCTCAACTGGAGAGGAGAGCACTGAATCACATTACAGCATAACCACCGGGCACCAAGATGCACAGCATGCATGTCAGTAGGTGAAGGGCACAGACATCATCACCCACAGAGCAACTGCAGGCAGAAGGGAACACAGCAGCACCATTGGGAACGGGAGGGGTAGCAGTATCCAGCCTGCAAGGGCAGCCTCAGAAATGCCCTCGTTTAGTTTAGCAAGCACCAACCAAAAGGGGGAATTGCTGTTCTCTAATGCTCATTCGACTGAAGAGTAGAAACACCAGTGATGGAAGCACATCATCTGAACTGAAAGACTATGCAGGCATTATGAGCTAGCCATGAATCAAGTCAAGGCAGTAATGAGACAACTACGCTGGGCCAAATGAACAAATGAGATTCTGGGACAGTTTTCTCAACAGCACAGGAAGCAAGAAGCCACAGCTATTTCCAAGACAGTCACTGATGAAGTTTTTAAGGTCGCTTAGTAACACCATCAATTGCTGTGGCTGGGGAAAGATGTGACAACTTAGAGGTCAAGCAAAAACCTTTGGAACAGCAGACATACAGGCTAATGGTGCTAGATGCAGCAATACAGGCATGCAACTAACAAAATACACACAGCTACAACCACAAAAGCAGATCAGTTGCATGCTAGATGCAAAGAAACCCCTTATGATTTATGTCAATTGATTTGTATTCTGGATTGTTGCGCTGTGAAAATAATTACACTATTTTTAAATTTTAATTGCTAGAAGAGAGCATCTGTTCTATTTGCTACAAGTTAGTTATTATAGCAAATGAAAGCAACTCTACTGGTCCAAGTCATGCCAAAGTAGTTTTCTGCAATGACGTAAGTATGGAACACAGCTCCTGTTTTGCTTCTGGAGATACAATTGAAATTGTGTTTTTACACTCCTTGTTTCATTAGCTAGGTGAAAGTTGTTGAGTAACCAATATCCCACCTGGACTTCAATTAATTGCCATGCACTTTTTCACTCTAACAGAGCATACCGACATTCATACAGAGCACAGCAAAGATAAAAGAAGCGCTTTTACGTAAACTCACACTTCCCTGAGCACAGCAAGAAAAATAAATCCATTCCTGAGATGGTATCAGGTGTGGTTCAGATACGTATTCCTCAAGGAAAGGCATTTCTGAATGTCTCCCCCACTCAATTAACAATACTCTTGGCTTTATGAATCAAATGTACATTTACTGAATGTCAGGGCACCCTCTGCATAACAAGACAACTCCCTCACTAAACACAAATCTGAGTTCTGAGCTAAACAAAATGGATCAAGCCAAAACAGGATTAAAAAAGCAACCCAGGAGGAATATCATTAGGTGGTCACACTAGCAGGGATCACTGTAAGTCTGTCTAAAGCATTGGCTTAAACAGAAAATACAATTTCAATAATCTAGGTTAAAGCACTAAAAGGAAGCCTGCAAAGCCCTGATAGAGTCTGAATACAGCCTTCAAAGTGGTGGATAGCTGGAGTAGATAGGCTATTATCTCTAAGTCTACCAAAAGATTTAGACACGACTTAAAGATAATCTTTATTTTCACATCTTCTTCATTTTCTGGTGACAGGAGTAAAAGTTTTATGGCACGTGCTCATGGAATTACTGCAAACATGGAACACAAGCAGATAAGTCAAGAACAGCGAAAGGCAATTTAAGAAATAAAACCGAACAAAAAACGATATTCATTGAATTTCTGCTGCCATTACTATCAGTCAGTGACACCATTTTCATTACTCCTGAACAGAACCAGGAAGCTGCACGGCTTCTCTCGACCCTGCAATGCCATCAGGGAGCACAGCCACGTGAGGAACAGATGACTAACTGCTTGGTATAGGCTTGGCAGCTGTTCTAAGTAAGGAAGTCACTAAGCATTTTCAAGCATGTATTCATTAACGAACAATAGCTTGACCGTACAGCCACGGACAAAGATCTTCCCCTTCCTATAAAGAAACTTCAATAAAAAGTTAAGAAGATAGAAGTGTGTCAGGTAACCAAGAGAAAATAACACGGACTGATATCTGGGGAATCCGTTTTCCTATTTTGACATGTCCTACTGGCTAATACCATGATTTCTGGGGCATCTTTGCCACACCGTTTTTGCACGCATTGGCATCACTCATGAATCATTAGGAATTAGTACTCAAGTGAAATTCAAAGCCAACCTTATTTTCATCAGAGACATCCTTTTGGATGCCTACCATCACATTACCTACTTGGCTACAAAGAACATTGCAGTGGACAGTATTGCTTCGTATTTTCAGCCTGCCCTGACAATCTTTTCCTTAACTCAGAAGGGATACAGCACCATACAACCCCATCATCCTGCTTCCCTCCCCACTGCTCTCCAGCACCTGCTCCTCTCACACTGCTGAACATGCTGGGGGACATCCTGGTGCCACGCAGCCTCTCCTCACTCAGTTCTACTGTTCTGCTGCTCGAAGAGCACTTGGCAACCATTACTGAGACTAACGTAAGGCCTAACAGCTCACTAAAATACATTATGAGCAAACAAGCTAACTGTATCCAAGCAGAGACCAAGCATCTAAAACAAGAGCAGTTCATACACTTCAACATCAAGAATAAGAGCTGTAGTGACAGTACATAAAAATGGCCAAGATGAAGTTAGTTTTCCCCTGTATCATCACAATCAAGTACAATATAGGGTTGGACTGGGGGATGGAAAAGAATAAAAAACATGGAGAATGATTAATACTACTAACAAGGAAAAGTACTACCTAATGCTAAAAAATAATCAAGTAGGATTAAATACTTCTCATAAAAGCAAAATTACTCAAATTTGAAACAGCATTCCTGTTCACCAGAAGAGTTTTCTGAAACCAAGTCCAGCTGTAAGAATGTGTCTAGTACCGACCAGCATCAACTAACTATTCCCTTAATCTTACCTGATAAATCAACTTCTCTGTTGAAAAACAAAACAAAACAAAAACCAAGAAGATTCAAACGCCAACATACCCATACCTTCCTCTATGGCAAAGCCTCTTTACCAGCAAGTATCACGCCACTTGTTCATCTCATGATACCAGGAAGACCAAACAAATCACAGAATCATCCCATCCCTCCCACAGCAGAAACCTTACCTTCATCATTTTGGGCCAAGGAACTTGCTAAAATAGTAGCCACGGCAATCCCTACAGCTAACCACTTCCAGAGACAGAACTGCTGTAGCATTTTTTGTCAAACTTCACTCAAGCCAGATCTGAAAAAGAAAGATTTGATACACACGTTAGTTAACCAGCTTACATACAGGTGCTATAAACTTTTCCATTCCTAAGTGGGCATATATGGCATATGCAGCCTTTAATAGCGCAACACTGCTTCTGTTAAGCAAAGTTCATCCCATTAATACATACACATGTACATTAGATAATCATGCACGCACAGCCTCCAAAGCAATAATCTTGCATTTGCTTTACAAAGTCCAGATTTCCATTGAACAAAACCTTTATTTTATTCTTCCCCTGAGTGCTGCAAAGCGGGAAGTGATGCTGTCAGAGGAGTTCTGCTTATTACAACTGATGTTCAACTGCGTGAGCGAGCCAAGACTCAACATTCAAACACACTGCCCAGCAGAACCTCTCCCAACAAAACCATCACTGAATCCAGTTCATGACCTTCTCTGATCATGCCTTAAAGTTCGTGGCCAGCAGAGGAGGAAAAACAAGACGATGACACCAAATTGCATATGTGTAAGAAAAAAAAACAGAGAAATTCACAGGAAAAGACAGGTCTGGATGAATCCCAGAGTGTACTGAGAGTGATTAACATTCAGAAGTTATATAAAACTTTGTTTTATTGCTCCATTAAAGAGAATTAACATATTTCTGCAGCCTAGAACTGAATTATTTAAAAATATTCCTTCACATTAAAAAACATTGTGACAAATACAATGAACTTCCTAGCAACATAAGCATGAAACGGGCAGGGAGTTATAGCATCATAAGAACAAGCTATTGTATAAAAAGGGTTTAAGTGCTGTCAATTTTCCCAAGCAAAACACTTGACTCAGATTTCATTGCCAGTTTCTGCTTATAGCTTCCTACCGTGGTTACAGAACTGCTCCATTTCGTTCCGCGTCAAACAAACAGACAATAACCCCCACTTACAGCTTTAGAGTTAACACAGCCTGATCCACCTTGGCGACATGCTACTGAACTTGTGCTATCATTGCCTCCCACTAACTGAGCTTACTGAGTAACACACATGTACAGACGTGGCCTAATTTGCACCACCAAACATTCCTTCAGGAAAGCATGTGTCAGTGTTCTGGAGAAAAAAGCTAGATTTATCAAAGCAGAAAGGAAGCAAGCTGTGATGTTGAACCAACATGATTAGGAGGACCATATTACTGAAATATTTTAGCCTCCCGGGTGTCCGACATCTCACCCTAGTTGCACTGGGCTCCTTAACTCAGCAAGCAGAGCACCTTTTTTCTTAGCAAAGACCCTGGAGATTAGGATCACTGAATGGTTTGTGTTGGAAGGGACCTTCAAGACCATCTCATTCCAACCCCCTGCTATAGGCAGGGACACCTCCCTCAAGACCAGGTTGCTCACAGCCCCATCCAGCCTGGTCCTGAATGCCTACAAGGATGGGGCATCCACAACCTCACTGGGCAACCTGTTCCAGTGTCTCACCACCCTCACATAAAGGATTTCTTCCTAATATCTCATCTAAATCTACCTGGTTAGCTGAGATCCCACTCTCCATTTGGTCTTCCTCATATTCAAAAGCTTGCTATGCAAGGAAATTGAAGCTTTAGGTCATAAGCACGTTACCAGAAATTCAGTAAGGATGGAACCGCTAGAGGTAAAAAACAACAAATTCTCAAGGGGAAAAGAAAAACAGGGAAAAAAGGAAATGAATTCCCTGAGGAGCCCTCTCAGGAGGTTTGCTCAAATTATCTTATTTGCCCCATTTTCTTATCAAAACTACGAAAACGCTCATAGGCAAGAAAAACTTACACACTCAACCAGAAAAATACCCAAATGAAAAAAAGAAGACAAGAAATAACAGTTGGGCGGGGGGATTCCAATTTCTGGTATGCGTGCATTTAAAAAGGAAAAAAAAGAATGCTTCAATAAAGCTCCCTCTGGAGCACTTGGTGCTGGATGGTGCACAGGCACAGAGAAGTACACCTACACCAACATACTGAGACGCAACAGCACGCTCACACGTGCTCCCAGGGGAGCGCTGGCAGGAGCTGATCACTGCAGGTTTTTGCAGCTCTACTGCAGCAGACTGGTAACTGCACTCCAAGGAGCAATCGCATCTCCTCACCTCACTTCTGCTTTTTTAAGAATTATTATTTCTCACCGATGTGACTATTGAAACAGTAAGAACTCCGGCTGGCCATCAAGTCTTCTATATCCCACATCTCCACAAGTTTTAAGGGGAGATAAAGATGAATTGAAAAAGGAAACCTCAAAATATTAAACATCAGATACCACATCCAAGCAACTGAAATATATCTAAGACCCCAGCAATATTATAGTAACCTTAAACGCCTCAGATTTAAGCTGAGAACAAATGTAATCACAGTACTTAAAAACACTGTGTTCATTTCAAGATGAAAGGAGACACATGGATTTAATTAGAATAAACAGTCTTGGGTCAGAGTAAAAAAAAAAAAAAAACGAATGCAAATTTGTTCTTGGCATTAAAATAAAATTGGATGTTGCACGAGGATGGTAAGGGACAGAGGATCAAAAGCCTTGCCGAAATCGAGGTACAGCATCCACCGCTCTCCTCACTGCTGTGGCATTGGCTTTCCTCAAGTCCACAGGCAACTCTCCCATTTTCCACAACCTTTCCAAGATGATAGAGTGGCTTGACAATCACTTCTGCCAGCTCCCTCTCATGGGTGCATCCTATCAGGGCCCATAGATTTTGTGCAATCAATTTGCAAAGACAACCTCTGAACAGATTCTCCTTGATCAAGTCTTCCATTCTCCAGACTTTCAATCTAGGGTGCTGTATTCCCAAGGTGCAGTCTTAGCAGTCAAGACTGAAGCAAATAAGGCACTCAGTAATTCCATCTTCTCAGTGCCATGTTACCAGGGCACTCACCTCATTCAGCAATAGACCCACATTTTCCCTAGACTTCCTTTTGACACTGACACAGTTAAAGAAGCCTTTCTTCTTGTCCTGGACTTTCCTCATTAGATTTAACTCCAAGTAGGCCTTAGCCTTCCTCATGGCATCCTTGCATACCCAGACTACATTCCCATATTCTTCCCATGTGGCCAGACCCTTTTTCTGCACTGCATACACTTTTTTCTTCCATTTGTGCTTTCACACGAGCTCCTAGTTCACGCATGCAGGACTGACTGCAATAAGATCATAGCCCTCTGACCCTGCAATTCAGTTACACAATCAACCCGAACTCCTTCAAGCATCAACTCTTAGACATATTGTTTAGTGGTGTTGCCTTTTGATAAAACATTGAATTATACTGTAAACTACTTCAAGAAATCTGTGTACAGAATGCTCTGAACGGAGGAAAACCACCACGGGATATTTTTATTAAGGCCTCATCTGTATCACCACTGAGCAGATAAAATGGTTTTAAAGATCGTAGACACAGAAATAGTCCCTCAAGTGCAAATGCTTGCTGTGAGATGAAACAAGTACAGTCATATATCAGAAATGTCATTAGAAAACAAAAAATAAACCTTTTACACAAGCCAGAATAAGAGAGAAAGTTGCTTTTCAGTATTTAAGTGTTTCCTGCCAGGCTAAAGCTATGGTCCACTAACATACGCATCTCAAACGCTTTATTTTCACTGCGGAAATTATTATGTTGGACTGTCACAAAAGAAGGAAATAGTTTGAAAACATTTAAAAGTGAGAAGAGCCAAAAAAGCATCTCTAGTTGGTCCCAACACCATTCCCAACCCACGTTGCTACAAGCAGCAGGCACCCTCACCCAGCCAGGCATGGCAGAGCACCCACCCACTCTCTCCCCACTTTATGGTCTGAGTGCCCTCCTGAGCATTCCCACACGTGGGTGTTGGATACCCAGCACAAAGCATCCAGGAGGGGTTTTTGCTCTGGTGTCCTGAAACTGAACTGCACATCTGCAGCTCATCAGCTGGGAAACTACAGGGCTGGAAAATACCCTCCGTTACAACTTTACTGGAAAAAAAAAATTAAGAATTCCAGCTTAGGACTTGAGGGACATCCCAGAAAGTCAGATATGAGCCCACAAATTCTCATGCCCACTCACACCACTTCCCAGGCAGCTGCTGAGCCCATCTCAGTAAAGACTCATCATCAGCACGGAGCGCAAGCCAGCGCAAGAGAGCTTACCTTGGAATCCAGCCTTGTAAGCTATTTACAGCTCCAATTCTCTCTAACTCCAACTGGGAAGAACTGTGTACAACTGTTACTAAAGCCAAACATCTGCATGTATGCTTTTCTGAATAAGTTAAGCACATGCAAATATTTGGCTTAACGGGCTATACTGAATAATTTACAGTGCAAATAAAACTTTTTCCTCCAGTTCTGCAAGTACCAAAAGCCAGAATGTTACCACAACCTTTATTTTACTGATACTGCTCGAGCACTTCCTATGTAATTATTTCTGCCCATGGACTCCTTGGTAATACCCAACTCCTCTTAGATTAGCTGTAAGATTTTCATGTTATAGAACTGGGACAAATTGTATGGGTTTTGTTACTCTCCTTTCTCACTGGACCCTATCAACAACATGATTTTTAAGACTGAGTTTCAACATCAAGCATGTTCACAACTCATTCCTATTTCACGGGTGGAACCATTCTTCCTTACATTCAAGTACAAGCCTACATTTCCCCTTGCCCATTTGCCTCAGCTTCAATTCCAGTTTTCCCCTGACTGGTTCTTTTCTGTGTTCTTCTGACAGAAAGGACCATTTTTCCAAGATAGCCATAGTCACTACCACAGCAAAATATTCCAAGCTGAAGCACAGCATTGGTAACGGGAAGTTACTTGAGCTCCATATTAACTCAGAATTAATTGAAACTTACGAGTGACAGCATCTCATCTAGGTACAGCTGATCCCACAGCTAAATGGGAACAATACAACCCAAAAATAAAAGTTATTTGTACTCCAATGCAGAAATGCTTCATTTGATTTCAGTACTGCGTACCACAAGCCACAGTAAGTGGTGTTTTCCTACACTCCCACAATAATGAAGTTTTTTTTCATTTTCCTCTATATAAGGCAATGGAAGCCAATGTGCATATGGTCTGATTTGCAGGTGACATCTCAAGAGCACTCTTCCAATCCCCCTGCCAACAGAACATACTATAAATGCACCATGTTAACGCTCGATGCAGCATGCTGTTCATTTCCACAGAAAAGGGAGAAGATTGCTAAGTATATGCATGCCTGCTCAGAGAAATGCCAACTACACTACTCAAAATAGAAGAAAAGCTTTGACAGAATAACCGAGGTAGGGCTGGACAGGGAGTTTTGTTTCTTGTTTCCACTGCTGGTGGCCATGGCTTATTTTTTGTATTTCTGAGAAGCAATCCAGCTGGGAGACAGATTACATCTTCATCGTGGGTGAGTAAACAGGATAGCAGATTTAGTCCTTACAAATCCAGGTTTCTAACGCAGAAGCCAAAATGCCAAACCACTGCATGCACTAAACCTGCCAAACAACGCAGCTCTGACGGGAGGCTGTACCTGCTTAACCAAAATATGTCTGCAAGTTCAGGTCTGCATCACGCTGACATGCAAGTCTACTGCCTTGCAGGCACTGAAAGAGGGAGAAAATACCGTAAAGATCCTAACCTCCCTGTCAGCAAGCTTTCCCCACTGCTGGGGCTGTCTCCCCAGTGACCTCTCACTGGGTTCCTGTGAGGCAGAGGGGCAAATCCGACATTTTCTCACCATAAAAACTAAGGAAGGTCTTGGTTAGCGTAATAGTGAAAGAACCATAGGATCACCAAGGCTGGAGAAGACCTGCTCCTTGCAGCAAACTGGGAACTTTCTCAGTAACGGCAGGCTCAAAATACTTGCTTCCCTCGTGGCAATGGAAATACCCCAAACTTCACCATGTGAATCTTTTTTGTTGAGGAAAAACTACATCTTCTCAAGTAGAATTCATATGTTCCACCTTCTCTCCACTGCATTTGAACATAAACTGCCTAAAATAAATACATTAAACTTTTAAAAGCAAAGTCTACCTTTCCATAGAAAGCCAAAATGACTTTCTCCTTGCATGTTACCATCGCATGTCAAAAGCAGAGTTAGAAGTAATTGCACCTTTTTATTAGCTCCGTTAAAACAGTTCAGAAGACATTACAGAGTTAAGATGGACACTCACACATGCACACCTAACAGAAATTATCTTCAGTTACCTGAATGCCAAAATGAAACTTGCATTGCTGTTCAATACTGGGCCCAAAGCTCTTAAAGAGATTTTGAAGCTGGGACAGCTTACAAGTGTTGGGGCTGTTTGAGACAGAGCAGCTTTTCCTATGGTTGCTCTCCACGTCATAGGCCACATAAAAGCAAATCAAGTTCAAAAGGATAAGAGGTACTGTCTTTCTGCTATAAGCTCCTCTAGAAACATGAATTTCCCACTTAACACCACAAAAGCAGTTCGCTTTTAAACCACATCTAATGACCAATTATCCTGACAAACCAACCCATCTCTAAGGGTCCTTGAGTTGCCTGTAGTTCAACTTTCAGTGTTGCTCCCAACAATTACACGCCTAGGCAGATCCTCATGGAGACAGCACAGCTCAACACACTCCCTTGCTGTAGCAGTTTTTGTTTAACCACCATTCTCCACTGCTGCTGCTTGCTGGAATTAACTCTATCCCATTTTCAATCCTTGAGCAGAGCATTCAGCTACACGCTTTCCATGCCTGACTCTACATGTGGTTACCAGGAGAAGTAGCACAATAGCATCCTATAAAAGCTGATGTCCCATGATGGTAACGCACCAATGACTGAGGTCAGCCCACACTCTTGCACACCTTTGGGTTAAGCAGTATCTGCCTTTCCTCATTTCTCAGATGGCTCAGCAACGCCCCATTGCAAACTGAACTACGGAACAAAAAATTTATGTCTCTTCTCTAGGTATGTGCAGTAAACACCAAACATGATCTTCATACGTACCTTGTTTACTGGGTCACTCCATGTTTTATCAGTTATCATATTCTGCTACACACGTACCAGACATTTAAACCAAGTTACATAATCCATAAACCAAGTACTCCAGCAAATCTCAAGACATTAAACAGCTCCATGAAGTCAACATCACAACTGTTTAGACCTCTCTTGTGCACCACCACAATGACGTGACATGATGGACAGCTGAACTACAGACAGCTAACAAAGTCACAAGCAAGACCTCTGCCATTTTAGCCACATAAGCATGGTGATCACGCACTCTGTATTTCCAGCCTTGTCTAGTATTACTTCTGCCTGCACTGGCTTGGCCTGTCCTTCCATTTCATTCTGCTCCCATCTAACTAATTTCTAACAGGTGATTATTTCCAGGAGATCAAACAGTTCACCTAAGATGGTGTATTAAGTATTCACTGTAGCAACTAACCAAGTCCTCCAGTGAAGACAAGGTACTTAAAATACCACAAAACCCAAATAAAAGCTACAAAGTACTGTCTTTTTAGCTTCTGTTTTAACAGCACAAAATTAATGCATTATTTAGAGTAGCAGTTAAAAGCAGCAATAGAGTATTCTCAAATTAAAAAAACAAAAAGTCAGTTACAGTAAAGAGAACTCTTGGAATAATTTCCTGTAAAGTTGTATAAAGAAAAACAACACCGATAGTTTAAAGACTTCCAGACAACAATATCCTTACACCCACGCAGGTCATCCAAGCAGCACTGCTTCAGCACTGACCGCAGGCAGCTGTGGGATGAACGGGCAGTAGGAACAGGAGGAGGCATTGAGACACTGCAATGCTCCGGAGGTGGATGTTCCTTACATGCCAACAGGGCAGGATCACGTCTCCTATCACCATCCTGCTCACTCCCAGTAACCCACCTGTTGTGTTGTTACTAAGCTGACATTTCTGCGCATTTCATGAAACTTGGGAGTTCAGAAGGCTTTACTAACGTAAAAGGCTCACTGAAGGCTCACTGGAGAAGCTGAAGTGAGCCTGCAGGAAGGCAGAGGAACTCTGATGCGCACTGACACCCACACAGTGTACGCCTGAGTCAAAACACACCTACTGGGAAATGATCAGACGTTCAGGAGTGAGATAAGGGAACAGAGTAAGTTTCAGAAAGAAAGGATTAAGGTATCTTTCACCTGAAGTAAAATAATTTGATCCTAAGTTCAGCACCACTGGCCCTGATATAAAAAAAATAATTGCTGACAACAACCCTCCCTCACAGACAGCCATTGCCAGCCTGAGTTATTAGAGTGGAACAAAATGCATGCACAGCTGATGATGGACAGGGACGAAATGGCTTGTTCTATTCAAGGACAAAACAAGTCAAGCCTATCCATTTCAGAAGGTGCTCTGACCACAGCACCTGAAGAAAAAGTTTGGCCACCTAGAAACCTGGCATGGGTGAGCCAGAAAGCTGCCACGGTGACTATTAGCACCTCCAAACAGCCTACGGCTTGGAAGTGGTCCCACACAACACACACTGCTAGGTGCTGCTCAAATCAGAGGATATGGCATGACATGCCTAGAGAATGGGCAAAGACCCACAGTTTTGGTGCAGTCAGGAGAGGAAGGGTTCTAGATGTGGTCCCAAGACAGTTACTGTGAAGCAAGAGGAGACACGTTCACACAGTGTGCATCAAAACCTGTACAGGAATTATGGCTGAGTGGCACCAAATGATGCGACATGCCCACTCCTATCTTCATGTTTTTCCTTGCACAGAGAGACAGAATGCACAACTGTAGGAAACAAAGCTTCACTCAGACAATTTTAATGACAAATACAGTAGAAAACTATAAAATAACTAACCAGATGAGCCGGACCACAAGCTTACTTCCGTACCAGTGTTGGCTGATGAAGATGTAGATGCCAGTGCTACAGTCAGAGGAACAGCATGGAGCAAAGGAATGCCAGCTGTGAGAGCTCCCTGGCTCCACGCTGTTCAGTTGGAGCTTGTAACAACCCCAGAGGATTGCGAGCAGCTCTATGAGGATTTAAACGCATTTGGTACCTGAGCAATAGGCTTGGGAAATGAATTTCAATTGGGATAAAAATGCACATGGGGACAAATAATATATTCATGTATGCAAATAGGGATTCTGAATTTATCAGCTTTTTAGACATTATCCCCTCAGAGGAAGCAATATAAATAGCTGCTGTAGCGTAATGGGTACTGAGCTAGAGTAAACAAAATGCTTGGGAGCATTAGGAGGGATAGAAATATGACCTAAATTATAATGGCATTACAAAGGACAATAGAAAACCCCCAGAACATTAAGCACCAATTTCCCTACCATCATTACACAAGGAGACTCCAGAGAAGGAAACGCTCCCAGGAAGGACAGCTGAACTGCCTTTGAGGCACCCTGGGACATAAACCTTCCCTCCCTCAAAGGGAACAAGATCTGCCCATGTACACAACAAAACAACAGCAGAACAACCCTCACCTCTGAGAACACAAGCCCAAGGATTACTTATAATGAAAAAGGGATATTAGATAGATGGACTGAGATCCTGGTTACCAAAATTGCTGTAATGATGTATTACTCGTTGGATTAACGCAGCATTTCTGTACTACAGGAATACAAACAGGAATGACAAACAGGAGTAAGTACAAAGAAATCCACAAAAACATTTGGGTTTGTTCACAAAGTCACCAGGTCAGGGAGGGCAACCTCACTCCCGGCTAAGTTATCTTCCCAAACAATACTGTTTTAAACACATCACCTCAAGGCAGTGATATTCAGTGCTGCAGGGGTTCTGCAAACTGCCTGCAGGAGCCGTAAGAGCATAGGAGTGCAGTGCTGCACCGCTCACCTCAGGCCGTGGGTATAGAGTGCTGTTTGATTTCTTTTGAATATGCAATAATAAAACAACATCCAATGAATCAAAGAATCACAGAATGGCCTGGGTTGGAAGGGACCTCAAGGATCATGAAACTCCAACCCCCCTGCCAGGCAGGGCCACCAACCTCCCCATTTACTAGACCAGATTGCCCAGGGCCCCATCCAATCTGGCAGATTAATGGCTTAATTCAACTGCAAATTGTTTTGTTTTTCCAGCTGGGCATTTCCTCACAATTCTCAACACCTGTTCCAAACTAAGAAAAAAAAAAAAAAAACCCAACACTTTCTAGAATAAGGGATTTTCTTTACCTTACTACTTTTGTGTTATTTTTGTCATTTAGGCCCTCAGCACACAACAGAGAGGAGACAAAGAATTATATCTGAGCAGAAGGGCAGGCCATTTTGGAAGACTTGGGCTTAAAAAAACAGCTGTTTCTGAGCTGGTCTGAGCAAGACCACCTGCAGTCATGTTGCTAAGTACAAGGGGTAACTCCTCACAGAGAGGCTCTCAGATGTCTCTGCACTTTCTCCTTCACATCCTTTCTAATATATATTGCCTATAAACATCAATTTTAGTCTACAAAACAAGCATTCAGTGAAATTTTATGACCTAACTGCTTCTGCATTCAAGCTTAAAAAAAATAAAATCGATCATTTTTTAACAGTTACTGTAGTGGGTTTCCAGCCTACAAAAGGAAGAGGTCAAGTTCTATAAAGGAAATAAAACAAAGGTAAAAAAAAAAATAAAAATAAAAAAAACAACATGCTTTCACTTATTTGGTTTTCAACAAGCACAGGACACACTATAAGCAACAAGACTATTGCATTCTGAAGTGCATGATTCAAGGTTAAGTTGTCTTCCATTTGGAAACTCTTCTGCAGCCCATATTACAGAGAAATCCAGTACCTCGTGATGCTGAAATCAGGGCTTGTGTCACATTGCTTCAGCTGTTAGCCTCTACTTGAAACCTCTCCATTTGCACAACTCCATTATCACAGGAAAATGAGATACTACAAGGACAGAGAGCCTGAGGCAGTGACACAGTAGGAGACTCCAACTCCTCAGTGACCACAATGCCATCTTCTCCTACAAGAGGCATTAGGGTATAAAGGTATTTGTCTGCTCGTTCTCTACAGTAGTTTTATTTTCTGTTTGCTTCTGTGTGGTTGGCTTTCCAGACATTGCTGTTGGACTTTGAAGAGCCTGAGCACCGCCATCTGCCTCTGAGCAAGGCGCACCCAGAAGGCAGGAGTTTACCCAGTTTACAACCATCCCTGTTGTAAATGATCCTCTCACATCCAGAACTGAGCCTGACCACATCAACCACAGCAGAAAGCATTTCTATTTTAATACCCTTGCTTCTAACCTCGGAACTGTTCACCTTTCTCCCTCCATACTATATACATCATTTGACAATAAACTGTGTCAGCAGTTACCGAGGTGCCATTTTGACCACACAATCTAGCTGTTCTCAACACTCAAATTAAGGACAGATAGCACAGTAATCTCAAAGGCCTTTCTTGGCTAGCAGACAGCTACACATATTAACCACAGCACTAGCTCCCCAGGACCCAAGCTGCCACCCTCTGTGATTGAGAATTTTGCTTTAATGCCAGTGCTCATTTCATTAGGAAGCAGTGTTTGGGCCTGAAAACACAGATATATTACTGCAATGACATCAGCACTTGCCTGAAGCTTGAACAACTACAGTGGGAGGTATTCCTCCTTAGGACAGAAAACAGGAAGCATCTGTTTCAAGACAAAGTACTGTTAGAATAATAAGGACTTTTGTTTTAAAGGCAAGCCATAAAACGCAAGGCAAATCCTAGGTGGATGAAATACCATCAGAAACCTTTGAGAAATGATACAAAACAGCACCTGTGACAACAAATTGTCCTGAGGATACAGTCACCCTTAGGTGGAACAGCCAAATAAAGATGTCCCATGATACGAATGCTGCTGTACAGCTTTGTCCCATTTCTGAAGATGAAATTATCAGTGCTCTCTCAGAAATTGCACCTCAAAGGCATTAGATGGTTTTAAACTTGCTGAGAACACAGATTTTTAAAAAGAAGCAGCTTCAATACTGTAATGGAACTGATGTTAAATCACTGTGCCACTATACATGCAAGACTCCACTTCCTGCTTCTCATCCTCAAAAGCAGAGAGGAAAAGAAATAACCAATAGAGAATGAGCTTTGGACGTTAACACAGATTAAAAAAAGGTTAGAAATACCCAATACACCTCCTTGCAGGTCTCTGTGAGGGGAACGAACCCACCCAGATCAGAAGGCAGTAAAGTATTCAGCAATACTCACTGGTAAGTGGGCTTACCCTACAATAACTTGCACACGCTTACATGTACAGCCCACTTAGGTGGCTACCAATCACTTTAAAGCTGTCCATCTCCATTCCAAATCTATAGGGTACCTCTTGGGATGTCATGTTAAAACATTTTACCATGTTTGAGGTATGAGGCCTTCCCAAGTTGGACAGCAAAGCAAACTTCCACTACATTTTAATATGAAGCAAAGTATTACTCACAGCACATCCTAATTTCTTCTGTTAAACGCAGGTGATGTTACATTACAGTCACTCCAATTGCTCCTAACCCAAACATCTTGATTTGAAAAGCCATTTTGTTTTACAATGCAAAGACAAAGGAAATTCATTTAAACATCACAGCTGCTCTCTGGAATTGAGGAGTATTTTCTATAGAATTATAATTGCTCTCAAATAAAATTTATGATTAGATTGAACCAATTTAAACAAAGCAAACAAAAAATAACAGAAACAAATGTAAATTTCTCTTTCATTCAAATAAAAGTATTCCTCAAAGTCTGCTGAATAACAGACTTGCAAGCCTGGAAAACTGGAAAAAGAATCATAATTTGAATAAAAGGTTTTCAGAATGACTCTGTTCATGAGATTTTACCAGCTTTGATCTAAATTAGAATTTTAATGAGTTACATAATTCGGTATTCATTAGGAACAAGAAATGACCCGACAGTGAACTACTGTATTTCTTCATGGCTGCTCCAGACTTTTCTTTTCAACTCACACCGATAATTATACTATGAGGGTGGGGAGGAACAGCAGGCAGGACTCTCTGCTTGCAGAAAATGCATTGTACTTTGGGAGAAATCATGTACCTTCATTTTTAAAAGGAAACAAGAAGTTCAATCACATCACATTCATACATGGCCTCAGCTAAGGAATTACAGCATAATTCCAGAGAAACTTCCATTAAATTAGAGCCCCTCTGCTTCATTTCGTTCCCACCTGATTGTCTCTTTATCTAGGGTGCCTCTAAGTCCTGAGTTGGCAGAATGGGGCTGTGAGCAACCTGGTGTAGTGGGAAGCACCCCTGCCAATAGCAAGGGTTGGAACTAGACCATCTTAAAGGTCCCTTCCAACCTAAACCACTCTATCATTCTATGATTCTATCATTCTCTGATTCTATCATTCTGACTGTCATTTCCAGCACAAACACCCAGTGCTTTAACTTTCCAAAGACATCAGAATAATCAACCAAACAGCCCTCTTCTCCCCTGCATCTCATCTCCAGCAAGAAGCGATAACAGCAAAACCCCATTTCTTCCCTCCACAATACACATACACTATTTAGCAAGCATATTTGAACTGATTCCACCAACTGGATCATACTCATACACCTGTTGTTACCTAAAGGAAAGGAAAACCACGCACTCTCACTCAGAAGTCTTCAGCAACAAGTAGCTGCCCATTTAGTTTTCTACAACCTTTAGGTTCGTTGCCTACATTGGCACAGACCCCACAGTCTGCTTTTGTTGTAGTAAGGCAGCCACTGACCCCCATGTATAGAGAAAGAGCACCCTAAAGTAGCTGAAGCACTGCTAAGAAGACATCAGTGGTAGAAGTGAACAACATTGAGTGCAGTTCTTTCAGCAGAGAAAAGAAGTAGCACAACAGAAAGCACAATGCAGCTAGATATTGGAGAACAAAATATGAACCTATCAAAACTGTTGACTTGATGCCACTCAGTTCTGTTACCTTTCACTAAGTAGACTACTCCGCAGAGAAACTAAAGCCAAAAACTCCCAACAACTGTAACTTCTAACGACAAGAAGAATGTTTTCTGGTTGAAGACATAAAACTCAAAGAATTAATGCACTGAAAATACCACAAGCAATTGAAAAGCATGAAAGCTTCCCAAAACTAATTGCTGAGCTTATCTCATCTTAACTTCTCATTTGCCACTATAGAAACAATTCCTGTCTCAATCTGTTTCAACTGTAGTAATTAATATTCATCTCTCCCATTGCTTTCTTTTCCCTCAAGCTGAATTCCATGGAAATGGGTCTTTTTAAAAGACTGCTTTTTCCCTTCCGGGAGGACTAACACAGAAGGCCTCTGACACCAATCCAATTACAAAATGAAGTAGAAAGCTGCCTCGGTGCTAATCACATGGGTCCAAGTAAGGTCACTCCATAGTTAGGAAAAATGAAGATTATTCCTAAGGCAAAGGACATGGCTGTACCGACAAGGTCAAGAAGTTGGGCTGGTCATCATATTTATGAGAGATAAAAAGGAACAAACTGTATTCCAACCAAATGATCCACTAACAATATAGTTAAACAGAAGAAGTCTTCTCTCAGTAGTTCAGCTCCTTATGCTTTGAAAGGCGTCTGCAGGCTCATAAAATGCATTTGTTTTGCAAAATTCAAGTTGGAAGGAGGAAGCAAAAAACAGGACCTGAACTCCTTCCAGAAGAACAAGCTACATAAATGCACTGAAACAGGCAGCTGAAGGGTTTACTGGCCTGCTGGAGTACTCAATGAACTAATTATATAAAAACCATTTCACACTTTGACTCACCTGGAATATTCTAGAACAAAAATCTGAGAATCATGAAAAACAAACAAGAGCAATTTGGCTTTGTGGGAAAACACCAGGTCCGCTCATTAAATATTTTGTATGATCTCAGCACCTCAGTAACGTAAGGACATGGAGGTACTGGAGCAGGTCTAAAGAAAGGCAACAAGGCTGGTGGAGGGCTTGGATAATATGCCCTATGAAAAGTGACAGAAGGAACTGAGGCTGTTTAGTCTGAGAAAAAGAAGGCTGAGGAGAGACCTTATTGCTCTCTTCCAATACCTGAAATGTGCTTACAGCGAGAGCGGGGTTAGTCTCTTGTCTCTGCTGATAGGTGACAGGATGAGGGGATGACAGGATGGCCTTAAGTTGCACCAGGGTAAGTTTAGGCTGGATATCAGGAAAAACTTCTTGACAGAAAGGGTTGTTAAGCACTGGAATGGGCTGCCCAGGGAAGTGGTTGAGTCACCATCCCTGGATGTGTTTAAAAACCATTTAGAGGTGGTGCTCAGGGACATGATTTAGCAGAGGGTTGTAGATTTGTGTTAGGATGGTTAGGTCATGGTTGGACTCAATGATCTTTAAAGCCTTTTCCAACCTGAGTGGTGTTCACACCACTTCAACAACCTGAAGGTGTTCAAGAACCAAATAGATGTTGTACTGATGGACATGGGTTAGTGCAGAAATATTGCTGGTAGGCTGGCAGTTGGACTGGATGATTTTCTCAAACCTTAGTGATTCTATGGGCCTGCAACAAGCTTCTCAAAAACCTCACGCGTCTCTCAAGACCCTAACAGCCCGAGCAATAAACCTACTGAGAAGGATGCACCAGTTCAGCTTCAGTTCCACACTTAGTTGCAGGGCAACCGAATAATTCTGCTTGTGGACAAGACACAGAACTGACATGCTGATCACTTCCGAACTTTAGAACTAGGATGGCACATATCATTAAAAATAAAGTGTCTAATTTAGCACCATATTTCAGTTCTCCACCTCTTCGAGTGTAGCAAAATGCACTGTTGAAATTGATTATGTGTCAGTCACAACACAAAAAGATCGTGACACAACTCAGTAGTTTGGGAAATTATTCCATGAACAAAAGCCTTCAATGAAATTATAACACACAAGCCAAATACTGCTACAGAAGAGCATAATAAAGGAAAGACATCTGTCAGATTTTTCCAAAACACTAGTCTTATTCCAAAAATGTAAAAACTTTCTGCTGTTTTTATGACTTTTTTGGACTGTTTTTCTTTATAGAAGAGTTATAGAAGTCCTGATAAAGAGTAAACACTGAATATATCCTAAGAAACACCTTGCAGCTCGCTGTATACCTTATACTGAAAATGAGTGTGTGTGGGGGAGTTAAATCCCAGTGGTTCAAGGTTTTAAAGCTTTGAAACATTTGTCCGTCCCATCAGTCAGCCCGGGGAGCACAACACTAACCCAAGGGCAGTCAAGCTGGACACAGTAAAGGAAAAGGTGGACAACTACCACCTCTAGTGAAAGTAGCTGGCAGCACTATCAGTCATAGAATGGGATAGGCAACAATACACATTTACTTACATTCATGTGAGAATTTTAATATTAGCTAAGTAAACTTGATCAAAATTGAGAGCATCTCGAAAGAACTAGAGTAGCTATCCATCTTTCCTCTCTCAGGAAAAGGAAAATTTATCAGTCTATAGAAGTCTTGGGCATCACCAGGTGCGAATGCTTTATCTCCAAAGGAAAATAGAGACGGGAGCTATCTACTTGCACTGCTCCTCCCCTTTCCCTCCTGACTACACACCTCCAGCACATTCACACTGCATAACTCCCCTTCAGATGAATTCCCAACCTACTTTGTTATTCTTCACAGAGAAATTATTTCTATTTCTGAAATTAGAGGCCCAGTGAATTTGAGCCAAATTTCATGAAATCTTAACAATAGGGAACAATAAGATGCTGGTTCTAAGTGAGAATGAACTGGAAGTTTTTCTGCTTCCTGTGTTTCAGTGGAGATGATGTTAAGTTTTCATCTCTACAAAAACTGAGTGTTCAGGAAAACAAGAACCTGACAACACGCTATAGCACTGGTCAAATACAAGAGAAAAGGCACACCATGACCACTACATGAACTACAGTGACACAGTTGCAGGTCAAAACCAGAACTTCTCTTAACTTCCACTTGTGTGAACAATAAGCTCAGTGTAAGGATACAAATCCTGTCACTAGGAATCATTGAACGTTCACAGCTTAACTGTATTAATTGTATAGCCTTTGCTATACTCTACTGATGCATCATGTGGTAATCAGGGAAAGAAGCACAAACACCACAACTTCATCTCCACATAGCCAATGGAAAAAGCATTTTTCAACTCTCTATCACTTCCCCGAGAAGTGGCTCTGGGCAGCCTGGTCTGGTCGTTGGCAACCCTGCACATAGCAGGGGGGTTGGAACTAGATGATCATTGCAGTCCTCTTCAACCCAGGCCATTCTATGAATCTTCAAGTCATTCTCCATTTACTCTTATGTTCGAGTGGCACAGACAGTACCCTCCCTTACAGACACAGATGCTCATCTTCTCCCTGCCCACTGAAAGAGGTCATTAATAGCCATGAAATGCAGAGGGAAGAAAAATACTAGAGTGTCTGTCTCCTAGTTTCAAACAGGTGTTGAACTACTTTTCTTTATCAAGCATACACATTTACTGCTAGAAGGTAAAGACATAGCAAGTGATTTGCATAGAAAAAAGCAAGATTTCTAAGTCACCTTGTAAGAGGAAAAATACTGATAGGATGTTGCTAAAAAGACACTGAGCACATATCTCAGCAGAGGAGCAGTCACAATAGCAGTGATCCCAAACAAGAGCAGGAATGCCTCCACATCCCACTTATGGGTAGCACATAATAGGGCTTGCATGCTGATACGATCAAGACTGGCTTTCACAGAATAAAACCCTCAAGACGACAGGCAGAAAGTACAGGCAAAATGCAAAGTCAGGTTTGTACACAGTTTGCAGAAGCAGCTCCTGATTATAACTTATATTTATAGCAACCTAAAGGCAGACAATTAATTAACACCTTTAAAACCACTCTGAAGCAATACCATTACCACCACCACTATTCTTCAGGTTTGACTCGAAAACAAAAACACCTGCCCTTAAGGAACAACAAACTGAACTAAAGCAGCTGGGCTCTTTTTCCTCTTTCTCCTTCAAAAATCATTTCCTTCAACAAGAGACAATGAATACAAAAGCCATGGTAAAGGTTAGGTGGGAGATTAATACTCTCGGCAGGCAAAGAAGTGTATTTACATACACTGTTGGGGGACAAAAAAAAGCTGCTTTTAAAAAAAATCAACATTTATTGAAGCAGAACAACTGCATTTCATAAAGCAAACCTAAAATTCTGCCACACAGATAAATGGCCCAAAATGGACATTTGGTCAGAGCTGCTCAAATATCATAGCATAAACCCAATTATTTTCTAATAGCATACTTAGCTACTGAGAATATTTCCTGCCTCCGTATAGCATTTACTGCTCAATTACTGTCAGGCCACCACACTTTCCCAAGTAGCACCAGAAGGTAATCCATAACACTGGTAAATGAAACTTCTGTTATGTCAATAAGCAGCACCATAGCTGTTTGTTAGAAGCATGTCTTTAATTCGATAGGCAACAGCCAGGAAAACAATGCAAATGATATTGTTAGTCAGTAAATTAATCATCTGATAGAATCGAATAATATTTAATAACAAAGATGATTTAATTCTTACGGATGAGCAAAGCATTGGAAGGAAGATTCTCCTCCTTGATTACAGCTGTGGAAAGGCAATGTATTACTGCATTAGTAGCTGCTTCATTACCTATTTGCTGCTGGCCAGATACACAGCCAACTGAGAGAGGCAAGCATCTGCACGCCTGAAAAACACAGGCATCACAAGTATTTGGGGGAAGCACATAAATGCAAACACGCTCCCACACAGCAATGCTTCCACAATCCAGTGGTTTCCATTGGGTTGAACCCTCCTCCCTGACAGTCTGAAGTCCACTGCATAAATCAGGTCACTGATATATTTCTGTCTCAGTACCATTCTGCAATATGGAAGTCGTTTACTCCCTAGGAATAAGAGCAGTTAGCAAAAGTACAGGAATTCCAGCGTTTCCATGAACAAACACAGTTTTGAAAACACTCACTACTCAGACAACTTGAGGAGCTTATTAAATTGATCCCCAAATGCTTTTCAGAACTCATTTCTCGGGTTCTTCTACCCTTCCACCCCAAAGCAGAATAAGCTCTATTTCCTCCCTGAAGAGGAAAAAAAGAACACCTAAAATGTGCTGAAGGCTGAGACAAACTTCATCCGTTTCTACTTAGAGAGCAAGATGCCTACTGCAAAGCCCCGGGCTTCAAGGAAAGGTTAACGTGCAAGGAAAAATACTTTTGTTCTGTTCCACAGGGGGTTAAGCATGCACAATATGTGGGGCAACTACATATCATAGGAACAAAGAACAGCACAAAATATGAGAACAAATTTCAGTGAAGAGGTGATTTAACTTCAAAATAGGGCTTCTGGAACGAGTCTCAAGGGACAGGGCCCTTCCTACTGTACCACTACAAACTGGTCCAACGCCCCACAAAGCCCACCTGTAGAAGTGACTTGACAAACAACTTGCTCTGCTAGTAAGGTTTATAATAAGATAGAATAAGACCCAAAACGAGTAATAAGAAAACGCAGCTATCACCAAAACATGTTTATTGTAGTTTTGGACACCAGTACAGTTGGTTTTCAACACGTACAACTCCCCGGGAAAAAGCCCATAAAGTAGAATCCATCAATGCTCATTTTCAAGCCCACTCAACATCTTAAAAAGTGTTTAAGTCTCAGCTGATGGTCTGCTCTCTATCATTTCAAGTGTTAAAATTAGGTTATAAAAACCTCATAGCATTACAGCCCGGGATAACTTGGAGCAAGACATTGGATCCAGGCAGTCAGAAAGAAAGAAATACTAAACCCACTGGGAATCCTGGATCTCCAAAATCAAGTACAAGCATTTCCAAGAAGGTTTTTCCCAAAAAATTCTATTGGCTTAGCCAGATCTCTTTCAAATTCTTTATTCGCAGTGCCCCTCTTGTCCTCAAAAGGTTTTTACAATTAACGTTTGTGCTAGTGTGGAACACGGGCTATTTATTATAACCAGTGTGTCTTGTAACTCTAATCGACCAGCACCTAAACTTCACTATTTAATTCTCATTGTTCATGTACAATTCTGTTCAGCTGAAAGAGCTCACGTCTTGCAATTCAAGCTCATCATACAGGAAGGCAATGAAGTAACAAAAGTAGAAGGTGTTCTAGGCAATTTAGCTTTTAATTAATATAAACTGGGAACTAAAATTATGATATGCAATTTAGTTTTATGTTTTAATCAGACTCAACACAGCATTTTAATCTCCACAAGCACTCACGCGCATTTGGAGGGGTGCAATGAAGGGCTCATCTGAGGTCTCCACATCACTTGAAAACAGCTCCTGAATTTTAATTAACCCAAAACAACATGGTTGTTCAAGCTGAGCTCTGTACTAGTGAAAATGGATGGAAAGTCCCAAAACTTGGCCTTTGCAAAAGAAAATGGGATTTCAAAACTTAAATCCCATGTTCTCAAAAGCCACATGAAAACACTAAAAACAAAACCTCTGTCACAGACAGCCAAAAGGAACGAGGAAAGGAGAAAAAATGAAAACAAAGACATGTAACCTGCCTGGAAAACTATTTTCAGTGGTTAGGCTCATGCCAGATGCTCCTGCTGGGGAGCAATCTATAGTCAACTCTGTCACAGGTTGGTGCGTAATTTAAACAGAATAAGTGACCAAAAACATACTTGCAGACGAAGAGAATACAAAATGGTGAGAACGGGAAACTATAATACTTTGGCCTTGCTTCCAGGCTTCATTACATTGAGTCATAGAATCACAAAGGTTGGAAAAGACCTCCAGCATTATCTAGTTCAACTGTCCACCTGCCACAAATACTATACCTCTTAATCATGTTCCTTAGTACAATGTCTGAACACTTCTTGAACATCTCCAGAGACGGTGACTCCACCACCTCCCCGGGCAACCCATTCCAGTGCCTGAGCACTGTTTTGGAGAAGAAATTTTTCCTAATATTCAATATGTCATAATATCCATACCTCCAAGTAACATACAAAACATCTGCTGCTGGTACCTGCTTTTAAATGATTACATTTGCTCCACATTCATGATTAAACAATCATCAACACAATGAGAGTGGGAAGACAGGTTAATGGTGAAAACATGGATGAACAGAGTCTTTAGTGAAATAGTTTGATAGCAAAAGCTAATCAGCTTGCACCCCTGCTCATCCACGAAACCCCACCTCCTGTGTACCACAAGAACTGTCTTTTTTTTTTTCCTCTTCTGAGTGCATATTTCCGTTCTTAGAGATATTTGATTCACGGGTACAAGCACAAACCTCCATCCCTGGACAAGTTTTAGATGCAGAATCAAAACTAAAAAACTTTCCCTGTAGTTTTACAAGTTTAACAATGCATGCAAGAATAGAGCAAGAAATGAAAGATTAAACATTTGGAATTCAGCATGTGCCCAATATACGCAAGACGTGTTGAGATGAATACCAAAGGAATAGTCTCTGAGGTTCATAACCAAGACAATGAAAAACATTTTACTTCAGAGTCAGTTAGTGTAGGTTTACAACTGATTGATGCAATGCAACACAAACAGAACCTGTAACGTATTACAGCCCACTACGTACAAAAGCTACGCTACCAGAAAAAAATTATCACGGTAAATTAAGTTCATAGTGGCTGTTACTCATCAGCTTTCAGGAGGATGGGCTCACTAGAGACACCTTTTCAGTTAGCAAATCAAAAAGCACACAGTCCATACATACGTACAAAGCACGTGTCAGCTCAGTGCTGCCTTCAGGCTCTGGGCAGGATGCCAAAGTGGTCTGTGGTGGCAGACATTTTGGGACCACAGTAAATAAAACTGTCAGAACAAGAAAAATGAATAGCCCGAGTGTGGAAAGAAGATTAATTGAACTTGATCTGTACATCAATTTAGCCTCTGGGGCAAACTGAAATTACTTGGCTCTTAACTATCCTGGAAACATCCAAATCACTGTCCAGTGTGATTCATGTTCCAGGCTGAATCATCTGGACCAATTAAGAAAATTTAACCCACTAACTTTGTGCTGAAGAGCCCACGCAATAGAGTGATGTTGCTTTGAATCTCCATAGATGCAATAAAACAGGGCAGGAGAAAGGTCCGGTCAGATTGCTCACAGCTATGTGTCTCTTTTCTCCTCTGGAAACCAACACAGAGGTGAAGGACATGACCATGCTCTCGTACCAAAGGTACTGTGAATTTGCGACTGTACGTTCACTTCATTCAGCCAAGTGGGAAGATGCACAAAACAGAATTTTCCTGGATCCTGCAATCAAATTGAGTTTATGAGGGAAAATGAAGCACAGAGTAGCATCAGTAAACAATCTAGAGACCTGAACTACATTAAGTAATACCCAATGTGATTCAGAAACACTCTTCTAGTCTGAATTGGCTGGAACTGTAAAAAGGTGACTTCTACACTCAAGAAGCAATGCCAAAACTCCCATTCAGGCACTCCCCAAGCAGCATGTGCAGTTGGCAAGTACAGAAATGGCTCTATTTCTTCACTCACTAAGAAATCACAGAGGTAAATAAACAATGAATGATAGAAGTGAGAGGGGAAAAAAAGCTGAACAACTATTCATCTGCATTCCCAATTATTTCCCAAAGTTTATAAATAAATTCTCTAGCCAAGTCCTAATCAGTAATGATTCACACCTTACCTAAGTCAACAACCTATCCTAGACAGTGTGTAAACAACCAGCAGTGCTTCAAGAACTGCCCTGCCCTTATGCAAAGCAAGTAATACCTCTAATCCAGTCTCTCAGGATCAGATTTCTGTCACCTTCCCCATTCCACGCTTCTTTCCTAATTACAATCAATGCTTCTCCCTTCTAATCGTATTGCACTTGACCTTTTTTGATCCTCCTTCCCCCTGTTTAGCTGCCTCACACCAGTAACTGCAGAACCAAATACAGTGAAAGAGTCAGGAAACCTCACTTGTTCCTCCAATCAGGCTCATGACTATCGCATTAAATGACATGGAGTTCTGTAAAAAAAAATAAAAAATAAAAAATAGAAAATCAGGTGTTCACATCACAAGACAGAAACCAAATGCTAATTCCTGAAGTAATACGTGTAGTCTTCAAGACAGCCATCAATGCATTTAGAACTTTGTAACTAGTGACCACCTTGGTGAGGTGCAGAGACACTGGACATCCAGATTTCCTTTGAGCAACCATTGAATATCACATAGTCCAGTGCAAAAAATAAACACCACCACAAAGAGTCTAAATTTAAAACGTTTCACTCATCAGCAGGCAGTGGAAAGGTGAGAGGTTCTCCTGTGAAAGGAGTACAAGGATGTGCGAAAGCAGCACAGTTACATGGGTCACCCAATGCCGCCTCCTTCTCCATGGAGACTGCAACAGATGCAAAGAGCACTACAAAACTATTTGAAAGACCAAATTCGCAGCTGCAAAACACTATTTTTCAACAATATCAGCACCATTAGCCAATTCATGTGGATGAGTTAATAGAAACACTACATTTCATGGTGTGACAGCTATGTATGGCCTTCTGGAATGTGGCTTGTCTTTCATACGGCTGCTGCCACTGCTGGAACATGCTACCCACCACCTCACTGTCTCACTGTACTCACACTCACTGGTTGGCCTTCATAAACGTCCATGGATGTCAATGGGTGTCATTTTTTTCCACATGAAGGAATTCAATGACACACTTGTGTCCCACCCACATTTCCATGTCAGACGCCATTTTGTCAGACTGCCCCTCCGCTGCTATCTCTCACACAGCGAGAACACGTAGCTGAATGCTGGATAGAAGGTTCAACCTCTACTGCCATAACAGCAACATCCACCTCTGACATCATGGGAAACATAATAAAATGAGCAACACGACTTTCAAAGGAGCCCTCATAGACAATCCTTCAACTATCTGACACCCAAGAAGCAACAGCTGGGTCCAATTACATGGTGCCTGTTATGTTTTTTTTCCCCGAGGAGAAACTGACTGTCCAAACGACAGAAGTCCATCTAAAATCATACCACTCTTCCAAAAACAGTTCATGATCGTAGATGTTCCACTTCTAACCATCCACTCTGACTTCTGGCCCTCAGCTCACCCCAGTAACACAGAAGTCAACAGTTAGGAGATCTCTGTCCAGCCTGAAAGATAAACCAATAGCAGTGGTCACTGACACACTTGCAGATGACCATCTGTTCAAGTTAGAATTTCTTTATTACTCTTTTTAGAAGCTGATGACTCAGAAAGAACTGGCAGAAAAGGGTAGATAATCAGCAAATGTGGCTTTGCTTAATTCCATCATAAAGTTTGGTGGTAATCATATTTGTGGGAGCGTGACCAGCTCCTTTCCCAGCAACAGATGACTTAGTCTGTTCCTGGCCACGCTCTCATTCTGTACATGAACTGTACAGTGCTGAACTGGGGCGCATAATGAAGCCAAGTCCATCCACTTTCCCTGCAAATCCAGGGGCACTTCATGCATGAGGGAAACCAGAAAATCGAAGCTCAAACAAAAATAAAACAGAGGCAATAGAGAGAAATTAGGCAGCTTCACGCAAGAGGCCATCTGCCCTTTGTGCTCCTTTCATTTGGAGAGATCCGCCCTCTCTGCCTGTCAGCAACTGTAGGCACAACCTCCAGCCCCTTACTGCAGACCCACCCAGAGCAGTCATGTTGATCTAGGGGGTCCTTCACATCCTTTAGCAAACTGCAGCTATGAATTACAACGTGAATCACAAAGCCCAACAAAGCTGAGGTGAGCTTTGTTGTCCGACCAAGACTAGTACTTGGAAGCCCGTTACCCAGCTGGCAGTGCAAGAGCACAGCTATGTAATTTTGTACTCATTTAATGATGATTATCACAACCTTCAGCCACCAGAAAGGGCTGCATGCAGCCTAACCTTCAGATTGCTGGCTGGCAAGAAACAGCAACAGAAGTGCTGAAACTAAGAGGTAGCACTAGTTAGTGGCTGATTTTGGCTTTCTTGGAAGGTTTTGTATGTTGAATTTTCAGTGGAAAGAAATAATTTAGAACTTATGACCAGCAAGAGCAAAACTTAAGTGTCCTCTCCACCCTCCACCATAATTACTAACCATGCAGTTGGTTAAAAGCCTTAAAAGCCTTTCCTTACAGGTGACTACCATTCAGGCAAAAGAACATTTATCTCCCTCCAAAACCTTGCTCCATATTACAGAACCATCAGAGAAAGGCTTGGGTTGGAAGGGACCTTAAAACCCATCCAGTTCCAACCCCTGCCACAGGCTAGCTGCTCCCATCAGATCAGGCCACCCAGGGGTCCCAGTCCCATCCAACCTGGCCTTGAGCACCTCCAGGGATGGGGCTTCTCTGGGCAGCCTGTAACAGTGCCTCAGCATCCTCTGAGTAGAAAAATAAAATATCTACCTGATATCTACCCTAATTCTCCTCTCTATGTTTAAAGCCATCCTTCCTTGTCCTACCACTATTAGGCCATGTGAAAAGTCAGCCCTCCTTCTGTGTACATGCTCCCTTCAAGCCCTGGAAGGCCACAGGGACATCTCTCAAGAGCCTTCAAGCTAAACAATCCACTTGTCACTGACGACTATGACTTCAAACAAGCAATAACTTATTTCAAGAGTATGACAAAAGGTCGTTAGCAGTTCATTCAAAATTCTTCCAATTAATAACCCTTCCGAGAAATTGTGAAACAAATATTAAGCTGATGCTAGCAAGCTATTCACTATCTACTCTCAAACATGCACACAGCAATTTAAGAAAGTGCTTAAACAATCAACATTTACAAGTTCAGACACTGCTAACCCTATGTTATTTCCAAGCCCACCACAAGCCAAGAGCCTCTCCACTGTGCTCAGACCTTTGGCACACTTGATTTAAAACCACCCAGAACATTTTGCTCCCATAGTTAAAATAAATCCCACAAGCTAGGGGATTGATTTTAACCAAGCAATGCCCACACAAAGTCTGAGGAGCTGCGGCTCAAGCATGAGCTGTTTTGAGACTTACATTTACAAATAATATGTCAGAAAGAAAAAGAAAGAGTAAATTGACTTGCTAATTTATTTCCATCGTTAACTATCTTCAGTAAAATATTTACAGCTTGTTTACAATTTGAACCTCAATAATTTTGACTTCCAGTCTTGATATTTTGTTACACACCAGACTGCAAGAATAAAGGCCCTCCAGCACTGAAAATTCATTTCAACGTAAAATAAATTAATTTTTTAATAGAAATGCTTCAGTTAGGAATATTAGTACGGTCTAGCACACATGCCTGCACTTCTTATTGTGGCACTATGGTTCACATTCTGCAGCAGGAGACAGCTCTGCTCCTCCCCAGTCAAGACACATCTCTACACAGAGATGTGGATGCTGCCTGGGCCAAAACCCCCTCAACGAGGCACTGGGGCACACAACAGCCAAATTGATTCCCACCGATGGCAGCAAGGAGGGACATACATAAGCCTGGACTGGGCCCAACATTAACTCTGACTTTTCTTTTTCCCTTGGGCAAAGGGCATTTGTGTTATATAAACTTCACCATTAAACACTCTTACTAATTAATTGAACTGTACAATGGATTTGACCCGAAAACCATTAAAAGTATCCTTGTATAATTCAGACATTCCCACAAATGCTGCTTGAAACTGGGTCCCGCAGATAATTTATGGGCAATCGGTAATTATAACCATACACTTTGCAGATCCAGTAATAAAATCCAAGTTCCTTCTGATGTTACAAGTCAGGCTACAGCAGCCCCCAGAGGTCAGCTCTTCAGCCCTTACAGTCGAGGAGTTACCAGAATTAGTTTGGCTAAGCGAAGTATGAGGGCCAGAGGAAGAGCAGAAAAGCAGTACAGATTTTTTTGTAGCAATATATGCCTTAGCCATAGGAATTCTAAATATATTTCAGGCTACTGAGATTCACAGAGAGATCATAGGAAGGATCTCACTAGCTCCTATGTAATTACAGCTAACCCATTTTTAGATCAGGATCATCTTTTTGTTGTTTCCCTCCAGCTTAGAAAGAACAAGAGATCTTTCCCCATTAAGAAATGCAGAACTTACTCTCCAAGAGCCTAAAATCAAACTGCAAAGAGCTATGCACAGAACAGGAGAGATGCAGATTACTCCATCATCCTGTAGGCAACAGGAGGACCAAAAAAAATCACCCACACAAATTAACGTGTATTTAGTAATCATTGTTTCTCATATACACACCTTGTTAGAAGTATGAATTTGATCACTAAACATTTCTAACTAGGAGGATTTTCATTGAAATAGGTTCGGTCTGTGTTCTAAGTTGTAGATGAGCTTGGGACAATTTCATCCTTAAATCCACACGCATGATGATTCCACCTCAGACATATGGGTGGTCCTGAGTGGAGCCAGGGGTTGGCTGACCCATGATACCTATGGGTCCCTTCCAACTTAGGATATTCTCTGATGTCTCCTAGATTGACTCAAGTATATACAGAATAGCAAAACACATACAAAAATTTCCAATACAGGAAAAGTATCACATATGTTTTAAAACTGGATCTCAAGGCACAATATACTAGAGATAAACCACACGGAAAACTTAACTTCCAGCCATATCCAGTACAAATCCTCAAGTGAGATGCTTTAAGAATGGAAGAAATAGCTTTCTTCACAAAAAAAATAAATAAGAAAAATGGAAAAAAAGGAATAATTCTGATCATTCTGCATAGTGAAGAGCCTACATTTCAAGTGAGCTGTTCTTGAGTTTCTAAAGGAAAAAAAAACCATGACAGTAAGAATCTCTGAGTGATAGGTTAAAGACAACAGAGGTGAAGGTCAGGCATATGACAGTTATTTCCTCAATTTATTTTTTGTAGCTTTGCAATCATCTTGTAGAATAAACCATTTCCTTCTTGAGCCTTCTAGCCAAATGAATGAAGCTAAAACACTTGTGCAGCCCTGGACATAGAGAAACCATATTAACTGTTGCAAGAGTATAGTACAGTCTGGTCTCCACCAAGGAGTGGTCTGAGGAACAGAAATATCAGGAAGAGGCTAAGTAGTATCATAGACACAGCAAGATTGGAAAACACCTCCAAGACCACCCAGTCCAACTGCCCACCTGCCACCAGTACTACCCCACTAAGAGGAGACCCCTCTCTCAGCGAGCACTGATCATTGCCAGCTGAGGTTGTATTTTGAGAGAATCCACCACCATCACACTATGCTGAGGGACTTCAGGATAATTTGGGCCATCTAAACGAAGCTCAAATAGCAGGCTACGACCATACAAGTCCTACCTAATGTTTTTTATGTTTTTGTTACTCTTTCTTTTAATGTTTTAATTAAGAAAAAAACCCAAAATCTTGTTATATAAGCTGTATTTATATATTTAATATAAAGCCCAAGACAATTCATCTTCACTCAATACAGCTCAGGCAAGCCAAAAAGTTGGCCCTGCATGTACTGTCACAGAAACCACCAAATGAGACGCAAAGGTTGCAGGAAGGCAGTTACAATAAAGAAATTTATTTGCTGCCAACGATCTGCCTCCTCAATAAAGTTAAATGTATATATTAACTGCAAACTGCATTTTGCACTTCAAAGATGCAACAGTGACAGATTTTCAGATCTCAGGCATGCCAGCATCTCCCCTGGGGTAAGTATTCATTATGGCAAGTACTCAAACAAGGCCTCACACAGCAAGTCCTTAACTGTAATGCAAGCATGCATACACGTGATTAACACCTAGAACCCGATACACACAGTACCTCTGAGCTCTTTTCATTTGTAAAACTCATGGAGTCACTAGATTCAACTACTCCCTCCCCAGTGTGGGTCTCCTCTATTTCTCCATTTTGCTAATGTGAGACTCCGAGATGAGACAGACTTCACACAGCACTTCAGACAAGCAAAAAGCAATACAAATCCAAAGGAAAAACCTTACCATACTCTTTGCAGCCAGTATTTGCAGATCTTACCTATTGAGGCAATAGCCTCTATTTGAAGAACTCTTTTAACTAAATAATTATAGCCCAAACTTGTCCTTTATGTTGGCTTTTTCCCATCTGCAAAAAGAGCTCCAAGAGGTTGAATTCCTCCGCACTGTAGTTGCAAGTACCACTCCATGTGGTATACCACTGACTGAAATCAGGCAGCTGATGTTTGGGCTGCCTAATTAAATAACAAGCACACACTCCTATCTGCTTTAGAGGCTCGCAACAAGCCGAGAAGAGAGATACAGAGGAACTGGATCCTAAGCGTTCCCAGAAGCAGCAAGACATTTCCTACGCAAACCGCTGTCCTTCTTAAAGATGTGTTTTTGATTAACAGAACCACCTATGCATTCTTTCTGGTCAAAGCCTTCTGCACTTAAATGAGCATTATGTACTCGCTCACAGCAAGCGTTACCACTCAATTAGCACGATATCTACAGAAAGAGCAAGCAAATGCTCAGAAACCAGTTCTTAGGAGCAGAAGTTACGCATTCACTTCTAAGAAAATGAATAAAAGCTTGCACTTAATCTAGCTGTGCTCTTTTCTTTCAGCAGCAAACAGTGAGATATGCTCAGAAAATACAGCTGGTCCTCATCACAAATAGATAACACATTAAGTGGATGGGGCTCATCTGAGGTTCAAGTGTACATGGTGGTGGTGCTGGACAGCTGCGTTCTCAAGGTAAGCAGTGTTCCTATAAAACAGCCCCATTCTTTTTCTTCCCCTCTGTATCACCAAGGGCAGTAACACCACGTGACCTGTGCCACATTTTACGCCCAATATGTGAACCAGGAGACACCCTGGTCTGTGTCATCTGGTCTGGATGGCTGCAACCACATAGAAATACCAGAACTTCAGTCCATACTTGGGCACGTTCTCTCCACAAGAAAATTAGGGCTAGAAATCAAGCAGACATGCAACTCATGTAAAAGACAGCATATTTATAGTAAAATTAAAATAGCTTGTAAAGTATGAAAACAGCAGCTGGGTATCACATTGCAGAAAGAAAGCTTGGTGCCACTGGACAGCGCATCCAGGCCAAAACAAGAAAATCATGCTACTGTACTAAAAGCACAGTACTATCAATGTGGCAGAAGCGTAGCCCAAAATCCTGAAAAGTGGCAGTGTAAAACCATTAGAGAGAGAAAGCATCCTACAGGTAGAATAGATGACCATCTATTTAGGTAACAGTATACCAAGAAGCTCACCTCAAGCTACTTGGAGGTAAGACCTACATGTATTAAGCTGCCCATTTGCTGACTGACTTTGACAATATTGACAGTCATGTGAAAACATTAAGTAGAAGGCAGAAAATTAATAAACGATAATTGGAAGACAAATTTGCAACAAATCTAGAAGTACAGCATTAGCAGGTCGGCTCAATACATTTCACATTCTTCTCAAAACTCTTTTCATTATGGCTAATAAAGCATGGCTGAAACAAATAATTGGTGTATGAAAATAAAGTATAAATACAGCTATTGTTTGGAAAAAGAAGAGCAAACACTTAGGAAGCTAATATATATACACACACATCGATTTTTCTGCTATTACCTCCTTATCTCTCGCTGTTCATAATGATAACTGCAGGTTTGGAATCTGCTTAAAGGAAACGCTTCAATGGGAGTTGGTGCCTATATATCACCCAAACTCATCTAGTTACCGAGAGAACTTTTACATCTCTACCCTCCAATGAACCTAAGGCAGCCTCCTCCTCCTTCCTAAAGAACCTTCAGAACTATGCTGCTAGATTCATAGAATCATAGAATTGTCTGGGTTGAAAAGGACCACAGTGATCATCTGGTTTCAAACCCCCTGCTATGTGCAAGGTCATCAACCACCAGACCAGGCTACCCAGAGCCACATCCAGCCTGGCCTCAAATGCCTCCAGGGATGGGGCATCCACAACCTCCTTGGGCAACCTGTTCCAGTGCCTCACCACCCTATGGGTGAAATATTTGCTCCTAATATCTAACCTGAACCCCCCTGTCTCAGTTCTTTAGTAATCAGTAAATTACACAGCCATACTTCTTGGTAACTGACAAAGTGCAGGTTACACAGAAGTATACATGCTGCTGTTTCATTTCAGAAGAGTTTAGCTCTTCCTAAGTTTAAGTTACATTCAGTGAACATAGCATAGCATGAATACAAAAATCAATCCCTAAGAAAGCCTTAAATGCAAAAAGTAGATAACTTGCCACACTTCATGTTGGCATCAGGTCTAGTTAACAAGACAAAGAAATAGCTATCAGTTTGTGCCTCTGCAGTTCATGTTCCCTTCTCACAGAGTACTAGACAAGAAAACACAAGTGAGAGAATTGCTGGGTTTGGATCATTCTTCAAGGTGAAGTGACGAGAATACAAGGAACAACAACTCAACCAAACGCCACCCAGTGAAACAAGGCAACTCTGTGTCACGGCCACCCTGAGACAGAGGTCAGCCCAGCAGCCACCTCCGGAGCTAAGGGAACCACCTTCAGCCACCATTTTTAACTCAAGACTAAGAATACAGCAGATGAAGGAAAAAAAATAATAATACAAAGTCAGACCTGCACTTTGAGTAGGCTGCAACCAGAAACCTCACCCTTTTCTACTGAGCAATCCCAACTCTGGTTAACGTAAGAGTTTAAGATGTCAATTAAAGAGAGTAAAATCTACATGCCCTGTTAATCATACACACAAAAACCCAAGCCAGAATCTGTTTTTAAGGGGTCCCACTTTAACACACTGGTTTGGAAACATGAGCAGGCATGTAGCACAACTGTGCCTCTGATGAATTCTGCTGGCAGCACAAATGCTTCTTTCATACACAAAGCAACGACATCTGGATCTCCCAAACACACCTACATTGTACCTAGGCAGCACTTCTCATCTTCTAAGCTACTTGCAGCGGAGGTTCTCATATGAATTAGCCTCTTCCTCTAAAAGCAACAAGTTTTGAAATAGTCAACATTCTTTAAAATGTTTTACTGGTATTCCTGAGCAGCCAAGTGTTCGGAAATGCTCAGAAGCAGCTGGTGGACCTTAAGAGCTCAGAAACCCGAGATCAGCAGCAAAAGCCCTTCCCAGAACCCCAGGTAATTGGAGTTTTAATTTGCCTGCGCGTGACTCAAAACAGTTGAGTTCCCAAAGGATAATCATTTGGCAAAAAAAGAAAATACAAGAATACACAGCAGGATTTGCAAAGACTGTAAATGCCAGAACTATAAATCTTGAAAACGCATAATTTGTTTCTTCCTAGCCTTTCAGAATTAATGGGATTATTAACCGCAGTATATCAGAAATGAGCAGAGTTTAAGCCTTCATTAATTTATGAAACATCTGATTAAGCAGCACTGCCCGTGTCCCTCTGTGCACCAAAACTGCCTGTGCAGTCTTCCTAGAAATAGTCCTACCTTGAGGTCACTGTCATTCATAAAAGCATAGCTACTTTAGGACATGTTTTCAGCATCTGTGCTCAAAACAAATGAACACCCTCAAAAACAAAAGGAAAAACAATGGGGAAATTTTAAAACCCTACAAGAAATGAAGGCAGAATCCAAAGCTAAATGCAACTGCATCACCACCTGCTGGGCAACAATCAACGTAGGCGTAATGATGGATCAGTCCAAAGAATAGAAGGTGACACTTGGTGGTGAAGACTGGCAGCCTCTAAGTCGATGGATTACGATGAGCAATTTCTATCAGCATCAAACAGTCGTGATGCAGGAATGCAGTCCAGAAGAGCCGGTACTTTGAAATGGCAATATCAGGAGTGAAATTGATGGCACTACAATGATTTGGCTCACTCTCAGCTGCAAAGCACTCTGCAGCAACTGACTCCAATAATCCAAGTGGAAGCTGCTGAGCAGTACCTGAAGCTGAGCACCGCATCAGCCTGAATTCGATGTATCTGATCAAGCTTCAAGAGTTGCCTGTCCTCAAGAACTGCTCCCTGGCTCTGCAAACTTGTTTTCACAAAGAACGAGGAAAGAGTAGATATAATTACAAACCAAAATAGCCCCAGGCAATGAAAACACTGAGCACAGAGACATCTCTGCAGGTACAAATGACTGAAAAAGGAAGTAAATTAATTTCCATAACTCTGTTCGCCAAGCCTTGTATTAATGAAAAAAGCTCTGAAGGGACCCTGAAAAATTCAAGAAGTTACTTAGCAGCAACTGTAAGCATTACGTGGGATAAGCATCCACTCCCAGCAATGCCTTCATCCCTCATGGATGGATCAAGATCTTGAGCACCTTTGAAAAATTCCAGTCCAAAACTGGTGAGTTCTTAACTGAAGTGGTCTCAGAAATAGAATCATAAGCACATGCTACCCTGCCCTGGATCATCAGCAAAAAATTACTGACAAATCAGGCTTTACTGTAATAGTTATGACACACTATGAGGCACTGACACCTAACTGAAAAAAAGAAAGTATGTGTATAAACCCCCAAACAGAAGCACAGAAGAAAAATAAAATGAAGTTATTTGTTGCCATTGAGTTTGGTAAAAAGTCTATAATACATGCAAGCTTTCTCATTTCTCAAAAGAAACAGAAAAATAGCAACAGCAATCATTTAGGGAGCTTATTTCATTTGTGTTTGGCTTTTTTTCCCCCTCTCCTTTTAAATGCAAACCTCACTAACTGAGAAACATGGGAAGAGAAGCGAGCTTGCTTTCGTGACCTTCGTGAGCAGAGCAGAGGGAATGATGGTTTCTTGCAGTACTGCTTGAATACTAATCACAATTAAGGGAAGTGCATCTTCACCCAGTGGGAAGAGTCACAACAACTGCACACGTGGTATGTGATTAGCAACTGTGAAATAGCGCATTCATTACAGAGCTCATCTGGGGAAATAAAAATAAAAAAAACCCTACGTTAATTGTAAATTTGAATTAAGTAACCAAGGGAAGGAGCTGCTTAGCTGGTATTTATACACTATTACTTTGAATGCAGCTTGCTGTATCCAGCTGGCATGCAGAAACTGAGAGGGAGGACCACAGCTAAGGGACCACCGAGAGCAGATTGGAGAGAGGCAAAGTGGGGAACACAGGTAGAGAAGACCTGTACTGCTTAACTGGAAATGCAATTTGCACTCAAATTGAGTCATGAAAAATGGCTCTGCTATAAATAGGAGTCTCCTGTATATTGCATGAACTGCACACAGCACTGAAACACTAAAAGGAAACAATAGCCGCTGGTTAAGCATAAAACCACCTTCAGTGATACACCTTGAGCTGTGCAGAGCAAACACTAGAGAGGGGAGAGCACGATTAAGGAGCAGGTAGCATCAGTGTTGCTGGTACTTACTGTACCATTTTCTCATTCCCATCTGGAGAGTGCACAGGCAGAGACAGATTAATCTCACCAAAATAATTCTCAGGAGAAAACATGTATAAACAGAAACCACATGGAACAAATACAATGAAGACAGTACTGACAAAAACAATCTCCAAATGAGCTTCTCACAGTCTGCTGCATAAGTGTAGCATGCACATGCAAGAATTTAACATCCATCTCCTTCCATGTCACGAAGTCACTCGGCAATATTCATCTACAACGTTTAATTAGCAAGTAACACATGCACATTTTGCAGACCTTAACCAGGTGGGAGGAAATGCTGACCTGCCTGAGAGCATGAAGGTCCTACAGATGGTTCTGGATAGGCTTAATCAACAGGTTGAGGCCAACTGAATGACATTTAACAAGACCAAGTGACAGATTGGCCACTCTGGACACAACACCCCTACGTAGGTAATGGCCTCAGCTTGAGCAGGGGGGAGGCCTGTGTTGGTGGAGCCACCGTCCCTGAAGGTGTTCAAGTATTGTGTAGATGAGGCACTTATGGACATGGTGGTGATTGGACTAGCTGATCTTAAAGGTCTTTTCCAACCTTAATGATTCTACAGTAGTTGTTCCAGCAGCACATACTGCCTTCAAAATGCATGACAAAGTTTCTCAGAAGCTGCAGGGCATGAAAATGTAATGGAAATACCTGGAAACAGGAAGGAAGACTAGAGAACACATCATTTTTCTAAGCAGGAAAGGAAAACTATATTCGAAAGAAATCATAAAGCTGTAAGACAAAATGATTCCTGATCTAATTTAAAGGATGATCTAAAAACCTAATAATCTCCGCTTGTAATTAGATAAATGGCATACACAGGTTGATTAAGCTTGTCATTTACAGCAGGAGTACACATTTCTGTTCTATACAAAAACAGAGAAGGATGCTAAAATGGAACATTCTTAAACTGAGAAATACCAGCAGGTCAAAGCTGAACAGCCCATGGGAGGTACATTTTTAACACATGGATACCACTACAGTACTTCGGATTGGCCTGAAAAGTCACTTTTCCACATTACTGGTTTATATTCTTTACATTAAAAAACCAACCAACCAACCACAACAACAAAAAACACACTCCACAAAAAGCCATTCCTTTTTTCTACCCCATTTCTAGGTGGCTGTATGCCTTTTCCATTCCACGCAGAGGCACGTACAGCCAGGGTTCAAGCATCATTTGCCACTACAGGTTGCTTGGAGGAGATATTGCCATGCTGGATCTCATTCATCAGCACGCCTTGCTAATTTTGGTAAAGAGCAAGCAAGCAACTGTGGGAACAACAGCAAATGAAGACCATCCATTTAGCTGTCACTTCGACCAATTTCATTTTCCACTTAACTGTTACCACCTCAAATGCTCTCATTTTCTCCAGGCACTTCCCAAAAATGCAAATGCCAGATCCTCCCCTGAGCTGCCTACACAAAGGAGAGTTTCCATCCTCAGCAGCTCTGGAAGACAGAACTGGTGAAAGAAGACAAACTACATGCATATCGTGCCAGCCACAAGTTGTGTCGCATATGCAGGTGACACTAAAGCCTGGTGGCTTTAGTGAGAATATAGTAATATGAATATAATTTATTATAATATAATCAGTATAATGAAAGTATTTATTCTCTTTGAAATCTGACAACTACTGAAAATACACCACAATGGCTTTTAGTCTGCATTGCGTACAGACTTGGTGCAGACACGTACCCTTCCAAGTACTCACACATGACTGTGTTTAAAGCTGACCTACATGGCTCAAACCCCATAAATGAGAAGCAACTAAGAGTTCCCATTACTCTGTACAATGCATCTCCAAAGCCTTCATGAAAACCAAAGGAAGAAGACATAACACATATTAAAAACGCAGACACGTTAAGGAAAGGAATCAAACCATGAGCTGTATTAGAACTTCTCAGTTAGAATGAGACAAGACGGTCCACTAGGACACTAACATAAATCTAATACTATTAATGACAGAAAATCTGGGTTTTCCAAGTGAAAGGCTGCTACTTCTGCTGGTAGGCGAGAGGATGTACAAAACTGTACAACCAGCAACCTGTACTTAGTAGCTTCTCTGCAAATTGGTAATTTATTGACACTGAAAACAGTTGCACAGGATTCTACACAAAATAAAAGACTCTTCCACTCACAACTGCTCTAGATGAGTATGATTCAATCATATCTATCACTACTGGTGATGGGTGGATGGCTGGACTGGGTGATCCCGTGGGTCTTTTCCAACCTTGACGATTCTATAATTCAGGTTCATCTCCTGAATCAGACAAAAAACTCATCGTTGCAATAACAACAAGGTACTTGGAGCACAATGCCTCATCTCCTGAGTGCAGCAAGTCGAGCAATTCACAGGAGTGTAAGGCTAGCCACTTACCCTAGACCTTAATTTAAACAACTCCTACAAAACCCCCTAACCTCTACCTCCCACCTTCACCAAAAACCCTAATACAATCATAAACATAATATATGCAGTAAACAGGCTTGCAAGACTTAGAGTACATGAAATAGAAAAAAATAGTCTTGAAGGTAAATACTGTACGATACCATTTAATTGGTTTTCAACCACCAATATTGAAGTAGGCAAATAATTTATGTTAAAGTAAGACATCAGAGCACAACGCTCTGCATGCCTTCTGACAACACCTGGGAAATGACAGAATGGCAGGGCTTGGAAGGGACCTCTGGAGAACATCTTGCCCTGCCCTCTGCTAAAGCAGGTACCCTACAGCAGGTCGTACAGGTGGGTGTCCAGATGGGTCTTGAATATCTCCAAATAGAAGGAAACTCCAATGCCTCTCTAGGCAGCTATTCCAGTGCTGGGTCACACTCAAGAAGTACTACTCTTACTATGAAAAGAATACTGCAGTTTTATTCCTAAGTGTAGTTGGCCTCTTAAAAGCTTACTCAAGTGGCGTCTTTCCTAAGTGTACTTTATAAAATATTGGTCACTGAATAATAAATATATTTATTCCTAGATATTTCTCAAATACACCAAATAATTAAAAAAAAATCCATGTGTTTTATTTCTAGGAGCTCAAAGCTATTCAATGACATTTTGGAGTTATTAACTGAACAAATGGGGATTATTTAGTTTAAGAAATAGGACAAATTGCTCCAAAATCCTCTTATGCAGAGTACCTGACACTGTGCTACTTACTCTAACATAACATTTTGCAAGCAGTTGTTTTCCTGGACATGTACAGAGCTTATTACTACTACCTTATTACTGTAAGAGGTGGAATGTAAGACTCAGTTTTCCCCACCCTGTATGAGTAAATGTGACAGAAGCCCAATATTGACCATCAAGTTCTCTCTCCACCTCACACACACACACACACACACACAATCACTCCAGTTCCCAAATTCTACAGAGGATAGACAGTGGGAGAAAAGAACTGAGTACCACATGCAAGAACTATTGGAAACAAAAAACCCATACAGTTAAAAAGCAGCGATCACACAAAACCACACAACCAAAGAAAGAACCAACAGTGGGTTACAAGCTACTCTTTGTTTATAGCATGAACAAGACACACATTTTTTGTGCAGCTTCTTACTTCAAGCAGGTTTTACATAAAGGAAAAGGTATTTATGCATAGCCAAGATTTTCAGAACACCTGTCACTTCTGAGAAGTTATATATCTGGTATTTTAACTGCAATAGTCTAACACACAGAAGTCAGTATTCTAATTGAGCTCATTTATGTCATAGAGTAGATATAAAAAAAACAACCCTCATTCAGCTACCGGCAGACAGGAGTAAATACAGAGCATGCATTATACATATTACACACTAAGCACTGAACTTCTTTCCCAGTCTGATATTAACACAGTGGAAGCATTCAAAAAAATTGCATTGCAAGGAGAACATGCTGCTCTGTAACAGTGTGAACTGCATGGCTTTACTGGTAGGGTCAAAACAAACCATGCAACATAATGATACAAACTAAGGGCATCTTCCATCCAGCTTCCAGCAAGTAAGGATAGCCATGCAGCTCTCCTCTCAACATTCCTGCAGAGGAATTAAAGGCATCAATCTGGCCCAGCCTGCTTCTGGGTTTATCCTCAAGTTTTCCTTCATCATCATCCTCTGTGTCCTCCTCCCCCAACACCATTAGACTTCGTATATTCTTCCCATTCCTACTGTCTTCCATTTCACCTTCCCTTACTTCTCTTCATGCCAAATCCTCTCACAACTCTCTCTCAGAAAACAAGAAATAAACTATCAGATCCTGTTCTCAAATCACAGCTCCTGACCAGGATTTGAGGTCACAGCTCATAGAGACTAAGGACAAGAGAAAAGCAAGTATTCCAAGTCCACAGGAAAAGCAGAACATATGGCCAGTACTGTTGTAGTAGGCATTCTAGTATGGCAACACAATACCTACAACATAACCTATAGACCCAAATCATCTCCCATCAATCCACTGCTTCATGTCCAAGCTGATCAAAACTACAGGAAACCACTGCTTTCAAATGGCAGAACTGCTCCATGATCTCACCTGAGATACTGAGGAGCTGAGCACAGAGCAGCTCCAGGAGCTCTGACTTGGGAGAAGCCAGGCCCCAAAGGGGTTTCTGCATCCAGGATGCTCCAGGCCTCTTCATTTCTTCCTGAACTCCATTTCAAGAGACCATTAGTATCTGCCAGCTATTCAGGAAGAACTTACACAGTAGTTCCAGTAGGTCTTTGCTAAGAAGATGCAATGAATAGAGATACCCAATCCTTCCAAGTTTGTTTTCAAACACGTACCTGCCATCATTAATCCCCCTTTACTATTCTAGAAGAGCAGCAGGTAGAAACCACAGGCTGAGATGCCAACATGGTGATGGCAACTCCCTATATTCCAGCTGTAGATCTTATAAGAGTATGTGTACATTTCCCCATTCCTGGATGAGAAGTATGACATTCCTTGGGAATATTCTAAGAAGCGGTAGCGATTGCCTTACTACACGAGTCCACCAGGCTTTTGGCAGAGCAGTATTTAATGGGCAAGTCTTATCTAGCTGGTCACAATCTACAGTTCAGAAGCTCTTCTTTCTGCACAAAGGAATGCTTACAAATAACATTACTGAAATGGGTATTACAGTGCTTTGAAAAAAATCTTCATTGGAGTTCCGCAGGATTAATAAAAAAAATAGTGAAGACTTGTTTTTTCAGCTGATGGTATCTCAGGGGATGTACCCTGGATACAAGGGCATTCTGAATAAGTCTCGCAGAAATCTGACTGCAAAGGTACTACAGCAACCTTCCTTCCAAATATTAACACAAAGGAAAGCTTTTCTCAGGCAAATCATTTGTGCTTCCATATGGATTCAGTGATCCAGTATCAGAAAAATGCCACTCGGCCACCTCTCTAAAATAACAGGAAGGCATTCATGAGCTGGATTTACTATTGGCGTGATGCAGTTCATTAAGTATGCTACTGTCTTCATTGGTACAGGAAACTGTTTATAATTCTGCTGGACGTGCTCAAGCTTCCCTTTCACTAGGGCTGGAAATGAAAGAGACTTCCAGATAATGCAAGCCAAACATCTGGCACATTCAGAGAACACTTGCATGCTAATGATAGTGGGAGAAGTAATCTCTCTCATCAGTTCATTTCATAACAATCATGTAGGTTGTGTGGCGAGATAGGAAGCACAGAAACCTTTTTCTTTCCCCTCCCCATTGGGCACTTAGATTTGTCTCATTTGCTGTGCATATCTGCCAAAATCCCAGATGTCTGTGAGCTAGAAACCAAAGACTACATCAGCACTGCCACTACTTACCGATTTTACGTTCCTGCAGGTCTGCTACACTTAAGTCACGTTTCTCAGGGGTTATCTGTAAATGTTTGCTCTTACTGACTGCAATCCCAGAGGCATTTCCCGCTGAGCCCTTGCACAGATTCCACAGGAGGAGCAAAGAGCTGTAGGGTTCAGCCCTGAGGGCTAAGGCCGTTCCCTTCAGCAAGGCTAAAGAGAGATAGGGCTAAAGGCAGCACTGCTGCTTGCAGGGGGTGCACATGGAGACATCTGGGACACAGTGCCCACCAGGACTGGAACTGGAGGAGTTCACCTGACAGCAAGCATATCCACAGGGCCTCAGCTCGAATGGTATCGGAGAGATCCAAACAGTGGCATCACTGAGATGTATACCACATGGATGGCTTCTTTACTGAGCTAAGTCACCGTGAGCAGGGAAAAAGAAGTTACACCATAATACAAGCAACAGGTCCATTCTCCCTCAGGATCGTTCATGTTGCATTCCATCAATCACCTTTCCTCGGGAGAGCTCTGTAAACACCAGCACCAGCCTTGAGCTATGTCTAGTGTAGGACTCATCAGCTGAAACAACTGTAGTAATAACCATGGTCTACCACGGCTCATAAATCCCTGTGTGGACTCCACTTCCAGCTGACGCTGGGAAATCCGGGCAAGTCTAAGCTATTACATTTTAAATTACAGGACCATAAGTTCTTATCCTGCTCCTTGCCTCTAAGGAAAGCCTCACCTACTGTGTGTTCAACGGTCAGTAAGTTGGAATCACACTGTAACAAAGAACAGCAGGCAAGATTCACTTACAGAGGCAAAACCAGAAGCTCCTCAGAAAACAAACAGGGCACTGCACAGGTCTGATGTGGTCTCAACTGTACAAATTGAACAAGTCTCCAGCAGTACAGAAATAGACCAAGGCATTTATATCCCACAAAGCCCCGCCAGACCATTTGGTATCAAAGCAGCCCAAGCTCCACTGAATCGGACAGAGGGCTGCCAACCCAAGCCGCCACATCACTCAGCCTGTTGTCTTCCTCACATCCCCTCACACCATACCTTGGAGATTTCAAAAGGTGCAGCGCTCTATTCTCTGACTGGGAAGCTCCAGAATATGCAGGAAGCAAAACCTCAGACACAGAAGCAGCGGTGAATACAGAGCTCTTCTCAAGACACAGTATAACTAAAGCAGCTGCTCAGCGGGCTGAGCAGGGAACTTCTAAACTTCAGTAACCCAAGCATCCAGTGTGCTGGAAACTCGTTACAAAACTGTTAGAAGAAGGGTACAGCGTCAAAGTACATCACCAAATTAAAATGCCATTCATTTACGGAACAACTGTGTAAATTTACGGATCAACAACAGCTCTGTATCCCACCCTCAGCTTCTGACCTACTGTGTCACACAGCAGCTGTTTTACTCGGCTGTTCCCAATCCACGAGTGCTGTGATTATGACCGTGCTCAAGGTGGGACTCCTCAAATTTTTACCATCTGCTAACTCGTAATCAACGCCTGCTTTCCCAAGACCAGCCGTGCAGCAGGGCCAGCACACAATGTCACAGCTTGAAACCATGGAAGCACTTCGCAATGACACTACAAGAGCAATAAAAACAGCAGCAGCGATCTCCCTGCTGCGTCCTAAGGCTCTTTTCCACCAGCAGCCAAAAGAAAGCCCATGGCGGAGATTGGGCAGGCGTGTACAGCTTACAGAGCACATGTATATCAGAAACGTGCAGTTGAGGAACCTCAATTCTCCTTCTGATACCCTGGCCTTCAGAAGCAAGCTGCAACAAACATTATTTGTCTGAGCGAATCATCCAAAGTTCCATCTCTGAATCCTCACATATGATTTGTTGCAATTGCGCTCTACTCCTCCCTCACTCATCTAACATGGCATGAGTTGTTTAAAACAATCTTTTATCTAATTCATAACATAACGTGTGTTGGTATGGTTGGGAAGGAAGCACTGACAGCTTTCTGGAAATGTGGAAGCACAAAAGGTGTTTTAGCATCTCCCATGTCACACAGGAAGTACAATCCACTCACACATCAATCCATCGCAGTTCCAAAGGCAAAGCACCAGCAGTATTCATAAGAGAGAACTACGATAGGAAGAAAAAAAAAGGCAAGCTGAATTTCACTTCAAAAAGGGTGTATTAAAAAGATAAAAGGATATTAAACTGCTATAAAACTTTAGGAAACATTTAGTGCTTTAATAGAGCTTGCAATTCTCTCTGTACATTGTGACACAAAACCCTTATTCCTTGAAGCCTGGATTTTGTTCTGGATTTTTGCACTGAAGCCTTGCTGATATTTCTCTGTCAAACCAACAGTTGATATCTATCCGTGCATGAACTTGCTGGCAATTTAGCTGATGGTCTACTCAGCTAAGTGGAACTTGCATTAAAGCAAGTGGGGCACCACCAAAACAAGGAATGGAGCGCAGATGTACAGGCTGCTGAAGCACCTACACTGAACCAGCTGAAGACTGCATTGTAGTTACCATATCTATTTGCACACGTGTCAAATATACATACATGCACATGCATATACGTAGAAGGAAATTGTACACTCATGTACAACCACAAAAGACCCATCAGGACAGGTACCTTTCATGCTCTCCGGGCATAACAGCCACTCATTGGTGAGGAACTCACTACAACAAAAGGAGAGCACAGCAGCCACAGCTAAGGACAGGGTGCCACTGTGCTTGGCTCATTTTTAGTAGAGCTCTTCCACCTAACCTAATCTTATTATTTCTCCAGGCATGTGCAGAAAAGATACTTGCTGTAGGATTTTCAATTTCAGTAAAGAGATATAAAGCCAGAAGAGCACCATATGTTAGACTTCAATATTGGTTTTGATCACCATTACTCTGGGAAGGGATGATCCAGCCAAATTGCATTTGACTGCAGTAATGCCATAAACCCTGAAGGACCACGTAGATCACTGTAGTGTTCCTAGAGAAACACAAACTATTAGAAACCCTGCTACCATCAGAGAATTGAATTTTCCAGATACAAAGAGCAAATAACGCAAACGACGGTGTAATTTGTGTACTCTCATACACGACTGATTCAGTGGATAACCTTCATATCTGTAAGAAATAAGGTTAATTCATACTTGATTTTCAGAGAATTCACTCACGGAAAGTAAACTGGATTCGAATGGTAATAAGCTGGTTAAATAAAATGGAAGAACAAAAGAAAACAGATTGGTAATTAAGGGTTATCAGCATTTGTTTAGAAATTAGAGGAACTTGCTAGAAAAACCAACTGAAATGAGCAACTCAGCTGTCTGAATATGGAAGCAGCACGGATATCTTACAATCCAAGGTATTCAAGCCTTCAGTGTTGCAAGGAAGAAAGAGAGAGACTTTCAAGCAGACTTTTGGCTAATATGGACAGTTGGACTTGATCTTTTTGATCCCTTCCTACTGAACCAACCACTCTCTTCTACTCTAGGATGGTATTTTTTTTTTTTCCAAGAATGAATTCACACCTAATAAGTCTACATTAGAAGGCTTTCGGTGAAAACCAACAAAGCCAAAAACGTATACAATAAGGAGGCCAAGAAACTAGGATATAGTAGGAACTGATATAAAAGAATCTCAGGAAGATTTCTAAGTCCAAACAGTGATTCTTGTTTTAATGGCTTTATAAAGTTTCTTTTACGTTAAAAGTAGGAAGGATCAGGAGAGGAATGCTCTGTGATCACACAAAGAGCAAACAGGATTTTGGTAATGATCATCTAGATACTAAAGGCCACTTTGGACCTTATTTGTAGTATAGTAAGGGGATAGATGGTGAAATAAATAATGTGAGGAACACAAAGGCACAAAAGAGGAAACCAAAACGTGAAGTTAAAAACTTCATGGGCCATTAAAGAATCAGAACCCAAGTTTTGAAATGAAGGGCACACAAAATGGGATATTGCTACGACGTGTCTTTTAACCAGAATACTGCATACAATTACGGAACAGAAAATAAATTATTCATGTTTTCAATAAAAGAATTCTCTGCCAGCCTACAAAACTTACTTCAGGGGTGCGGAGACGAAGTATTCTTCCCATTGAATTTCCTTCCAAACACATGAAAGCAGTGGAGAATGTGACCAAATTTAATATGGGTTTCACAAAAGGTAGCTCGTGACAAACTAACCTAAGAGATTACTTCATCAGATAACATTCTCCAAATGCTGTAGATCTCATTAATCAGGATTATAGCAGAGCATTCAGCAGCGTCACATGGAAACCTGTTAGCTAAGCTGCAACCAGCACAGCAATTTTGAGATGGGTGAGCATCTGTTTCCAGGGGAGACAACAGCAGAAGTCCTGAAAACTTAAGTGATTATTACAGGGTCTTAAGAATCTTCTTGAAACTGATCTTATTAAACATTTCCCCTAATAACTCTGTCGCCAGTATTAGGAATAGGCCGATAAGATAGAATACAATGGGGATACAGCTACTGGAAGAGAAGGCAGACCTAAGTAATTAGAAGCTCTGAAGAAATGAAGCAGCAGAAAAAGGACAAATTCTGTGAAGCACAGCACAAGGTCACCCACCAGGGGACTACAAGAGGTTGCCCACCATGCTGTGCACATCCCAGTGAAAACTGCTAAGGAGAACAACTGAGTTACAGTTAACTGCAACGTAATCAGAATGAATAATGAATGGCATCTCGGTGGAAAAAAAGCACTTTTGACCCTTGAATCCAGAGTGTACCTCCAACAGAAATGAAAAAGCAATGGTATTACCAAAGGAAACGCCGATCGCGTACACAAATCAATGCAATGCATTATCTTCTTCACTACACTGAACAAAGAGGAATTTGACACAGAAATACACAAAAAGACAGACGAGACATCAACAGAAAAGATTTTCATGACAACAAACAAAAGATGCCTGCATCTACCCAGGAAATCAGGATAAAATTTGAAGGGCAGATGTTTCCACGAACACCAGGGAGAAAAGACAACCCCTTGGTTTTAAAATGGGGCTCAATATGGGCTCCGATGATGTTGGAGCTGCAGGAACAAGAACCACAGCTGGAGACATCCGTGCCCCTTTCCAATCATAAGCTCTGAATATGCATTTGGAATTATGAATGTGAATCCTATTTGCATCCAAAGCTGGTTATCACATCTCAGCCTCCTAATTTCCATCTCAGTATTCAACTCCACAAATAACCTTTACAAGCTCACTTTGTAGAAGTTTCTCTTCCATTGTTGTTATTATTATTTTTTTTTTTAATAAGAAACTGCTTGCGGATAATGGACTTTTCAAGAAGAAAAAGTTACAAAACTATACAACTCAGCAAGCAGAAATGAAGTTTAGCACTGAACATCTCCAACCAATGCCTGCAGCACACAAGGAATCAATTCTCACTTAACATCTTTAACCCTTACAATGGAGTAAGCAGAGATCAGAATCCAGCATGGTCAGTTCATATTATTGTTAGGCCTAACAGCTTTAACTGCTTTCATAATGTTATTTTAATGTATTTTAGAGCAAATAGATGGATTTCACCATAAAGATGTCTGCTATTCCCAACAAAGACGTTGAAAATCCCGGTAAATAAGTATCCTCATTTAATAAATATCTTGAAAAAGACAAAAAGAAAAGCCAACAGCCTTGAACAGCACTCCCCATCTTTGGGAAGAATATTAAAAACTCTGCATCACAATTTTACAGGCGACTGCCTTGCTGGCAAAGCTATTACACCTGAGCAAATGTGACACAAGGTGACAATACAATTATTCCAACCAGTGATTTAGCACAAGTAGGTAACTATAAAGAAGCTACAGAGCCCCAAACTTCTTTACAGTCTATTCACTGTCCAAGCTAACGCATGAAACACAGCGATTGGAACTAACTTTCTTGCCTCTGCAGCTCATTACAACAGCTGAGAGAGGAGCAGTTCATCATTAAGCAGAGTAGCACTCATTAAATTGCACTCTTATTTCACAGGGTTCTAACTGCAAAGCCACGTGGATCGTGTTCCTTCAACCTAAGCACTAACACCATAGATAAAATGCATCAAATAACCCCAGCTAACAAAACCCCTCAGGGCAAGGAAACCTAAAGCAATAGTTGCAGTCAGGTGTGAGGAACTGGGAATTCATCCGCAAGGTCTCAAGCTCCCTAAAGTACAACGCAGACCTGCCCAAGTCCACAGCACATTAATATTAACATGATGAATTATTTACTCTGTCTCCCACACTATTAGCTTACCAGCTCCACCAATTAGATGATTTAAGAGGAAGGAACAAAATACGGACCTGGAGTTAACCTTACACAGGAGGGTGTTATCCTCATGCAACAACGGGGCTTTCCTTCTTCCGGATGAAAATATGCACACACATACACACGTCTGTTTTGCCACCCAATGACACCTAAGGGACAATATAACTTTTCTCCACACTAAACGGGATGCAGTGATCAATGAAAATCTACTCTTATTATTGAAGTTTGGTCTTGCATTGATAGCAGCGTTGCAATGAGCGCCGTGCAAGGAAGCTGCAGGAATCTAAGAACAACATTAGGTAAAATGAGCCCAAGCAGACCAAGTAGCACTCCAGGAATCAGGAAAAGAATTGCTATGCAGCAAAGAAAAAGAAAGAGAAGTAACACGAAGTGTTTTCAAGTTGAGATCAAACAACACCGTTGTGAAATAGACATTTATAAGATTGCCTTTGCTATAAGAAAGAAGGGATTAGGAGGATAGAGGGTAACAGCAAGTATTAGCGGGGCACTCACTGTGTATCAACAAATGAGCCGTGCAGAAGGCTGTAAGCTTAGGAGGCATTGACTCAAACACCTGCAGCAATGAGCTGAAAAGCGACCCATCGTGTCAGGCTGGTCGACAAGGGGTTCCCCAAAACAAACTGCTCTCACGGCACAGAGAAGAGCCGCGACAGCTTCGCTTTGCAACAAGCTCTAAAGCATGAATAACTGACAAACAAACGCCAAGACCTTTTCTATAGCGCTGTGGAGCCAGGCTGACGTTAAAGTGGCACGGAGGAAGCCTTGGCTAAGCAATCACACTACTTTCCACGCCGGTTCCCCCCCCGTTCCAACAAAGCCACGGGTTCGCGGCAGCAAATTCCCCGACCAAAACGACGTATAAATAAGATGCTGCCTCGAGGCAACCCTGCTGCTGATAGAACCCCAAAGGAAAGGCACAGCACAAGAAATCCCGCCGTCTCCGACTCAGCGGCACAAAGTTTGCCCGGCAAGGCTGCGCAGCAAGTTTCCCTGCCTGCTCTATGCGCAGAGCTCGCAACGACCCCCGCCGCTCCGCTCTACCTCCAGCCCAAACCCGAGCCAACACAGCGCGGCGGCGATCCCAGCCCGAGGAGCAAGAGAGGAAGAAATACCTTGGCACATCGGGCGGAGAGGCGCAGCGCTGCTCAGCATCCCCGCAGCCCGGCTGCGCCCGATCGCGGCGAGCTGCTGCTGCCTCCTCCGTGCCGGCGGCTCTCGGAGCGCCGTGGGAGAGCAGTAAGCTCCTTAGCGCTCGGTGCTGAGCGCTGCCGGGAAGGAGGGTGCCCGGTGCGAGATGGGAGCTCGCTTCAGTTATCCTCATTAATTTTGAAAAGCGTGCGCTGAAACGCCTGTTTGCCAAAGCCTGCACGGACGCACAGCGGGAACGGTGCGAGACTGCACGGGAATCTCATCAAGTTTATTAAAAGTTGGGCGGTTACAAAGAACACCCCCCCTCCGCAGTGAGCCCTCCCTGAGTTGGGTTTTAACAAGGTCCGTTCAGCGGGAGAAGTGCAATTGGAGCCTCGGCTGCAAACGACTTGCGGGCAGCAGGGGGGTGCCTGCCCTGCTGTACCCCCCTGCTGTACTGTTATGGGAGGAAGAGCTGGGGGCTGTCTCCTGAAGGGCTTCGGTGGCCAAAGGGGAGTCACAGGGGCTGGGGGCTTAACGATTATAGTGTCGCTAGAGTTGGAAGGGACCCTTAAAGGCCATCCGGTCCAACTCCCCCGGCAATAAACAGGGACACCTGCAGCTCCATCAGGAGCTCAGAGCCCCGTTCTGACCTTGTATGATTCCAAGGACAGGGCATCCACCACATCTCTGGGCAACCTGTACCAGTGCATCTCCATCCTTATTGAAAACAACATTTTCCTCACAATCCCATCTATACGTCCTCTCTTTTAGTTCAAAACCATTTCCCCCTGTCCTATCAGACAGATGCTGCTAAAGAGCCTGTCCCCTTCCTTCTTAAAGCCCCCCCCTTTAGATACTGATAGGCCGCCACTGTAGCACCATCCCTACCACGAAGCCATGCTTTCCCTTTCAAAAAGATCAAAAAATACCACAGCACATGGGTTATTTGAGACCTTGTGCTGAGACTAAATCACTCCTTTGAGAAGAAAAATATACAGAATCGTCTTCTACAACTGCCTCCAAGTTCTGTTCCTCATACCCAAACCCTGCTCAAAAGGGTTACTCAGTAAGACACGCAGTTCTGAATTTCGTTCAAAAGGAGCTAACTAAACTCGATAAATGAAACAAATTAGAAAAAAAAAAGTATTATTTTTATCCTTAAAGACCAAAACTATTATGGATATAGAAGCGTAGACTGAAAAACTCTACAGTTACAAGACATAAATAAAAAAAACAGAATTGAAACTTTATTCTACTATCTGTCCATCAGCTTCACCTTGCCCTATGAAAGGCACCTGCCCATAGCCCAAGGCGCTGGCTCTCCTGCCCTTAGCTGCACTGTGTGCCCGTATTCTCCAAGCACCGAGCCCAGCTCCTGCTGAACCACTGTCTGCTTTCTGCCTGCCCAGCATCAAAGCAATTCCTACAGGGAGAAAGGACGATACAGGAGAAACTGCTGCAGAGAGAGGAAAAAAACTCCTCACCTTAGTGCAGATGCGTACGTTAAATATTTAATATGGTACAACCACGTTATTGTTGTTTTCTATTTTATTGTAATGTTATCAGAAGGAATTAATTCACCTTCTGGTCTGGGATAATTGGAAGCTTCACATAAGCAAATTAGTTTAGAAGTGTGAAAAGCTGACAAATAATGACGGTCAATGTAAGAAGTATTCATTAATTTATTTACCTTAAGTAAGGATCCCATGTACCTCAACAGCGTTGTTAGTACTCAAACGTTCTCCACTGACCTCATCTCCACTCATCAAGAGGGTCTGTCTGGCTTAGGAAAGCCAGTTCAGCTCCCAGCTGACCCAGACCGACAGACCTGATGTAGGGCAAAGCTCCTGCACAGCTCTGATCCTAATCAAGTCACACATGGGTACAGAAAAGGAAGGTCTTCAATACAGTCTATTAAAATATATACTTGTACGAAGTTACTTTCCATCTTCTAGCTATTTTAAACACCTTAAGTGACATGAAGATCATTGGAAATAATGGAGTGAGTCCTTGCAAGCCACAGACCTGGACATATGAAGGAGAAGCAGGCAAGTGGGATGAGTTAGCCCCTATTTACCCAAGCTCGGTCACGCCTGCCAAAGCTGACTGCCTCCTATGATGAAATGCCTGGCCTGGTGGATGAGAGGACAGCAGCTGCCATTTTCCCTGACTTTCACAAGGTTTTCAGCACTGTCCTGTTCCACGCTCTTGTATCCACATCAGGATGGCATGGTCAGAATGCAAAAAGGGAACAAACTGAACATCTGCTTGAGTGGTGGGGCTCTGACCCAGTAGGAGGGGAAACAGCCAGCACACAACTGAGGAAAGGCAGCTCAGAGGGGAGGCAAGGGATGCCTCCTGCCCACGAGGACAGCGAACTTGTGCAGCCCTTGTCCCCACATCAGCCCAGGGCAGCCTGCTCTGAGTGGGAAGATAGGCCAGACAGCCCTTGAGGTCCCTCCCAATGTAAGAAATCCTGTCACCTTGGGTATTATCTACAAATTACACACTCACATAAGCAGGCAGTGATTTCTTTCATCACTGAGGAGCTGCGAAATATGACTGGGAGACAACAGCTGCTACTTAGGAAAGAAAGAATTGTTACATCAAGTCCTCAAGTTACCAACATAGACGTTTCTAGTTAAAAGCAAGACCATAGCAGGACGCAACAACTGAAAAGACTTGTGATTTTAAGATTTTGACCAGTTTAGTTGAGGCAAAGGCAACTCCTTGCAGCTTTATGGGTGTCAATCAGTTACAAGAGACAAACTTAACTAGAGAGGATATAGATGCCCCATCCCTGGAGACATTCAAGGCCAGGCTGGATGTGGCTCTGGGCAGCCTGGTCTGGTGGTTGGCGACCCTGCTCACAGTGGGACAGTTGAAACGAGATGATTTCTGAGGTCCTTTTCAACTCAGGCCAATCTATAATGATTCTATGTTGTATAATCACATCAGAAAAAATACAGATGTACACGCACAACCATCCCAACTGGTGCTGCTCCTGCCCTTTGCAGGGATTTCGGCACCTAGAGGCAGGGCGTAAGGCAGCACCTCCACAGCGCAAGGCGGAAGGAGCTGAAAACTCATGGTGCAAAGAAAGACCTGCAGCCTGCCCATCTGCTCACAGGGAGGGATTACAGCAGCCCCATGGAGCTGTCATATCCACAAATCCAGGAGGGACAGTAATTGGTTTACTCAAGTTTGTTAGCAGCATAATTCCATCACAAACGCCTCTCAAAGAGAGTTCATTCATAGCGCTAATTCTGGTCTCTTTTCAACAGCCCGTTTGTTCTGCAGCACTATAAATATTACACGAATGAAAATCATGGGGAATGGCTATTCTGCACTCCAGCGTTTTATTATTAGATACGTCTCTCAAAAAAGCCCACAAAGCTAATTGCGCCCACATTTACATAGCTCCTTTCACTAAGTGCTCTGAGGACTCTTCGTCGAGCATCAAATCACAAACCCGCAGCACTGACTACAGGCAAACAACCCAATGTATTCCATATGCAGCTGTGAGGACTGCCATAAACATTTATATTCATGCCGGTTCATCTGTGCTGGGATTAACTGAGTGAGAAAAGCTGGCCAAGGACACCTATTTAAAGATCCAGCAGGTTTAAGTAGATGGAACCGGCGCACTAAGTTCTCATCTGAAGTACAGCACGGCTAATGACTGCACAACCTGTACTTCTTTCTGCAAAGGTAACATTCTGTGCACAATCCCTCCACGTCGTACCAAGGAAATTGTGTTTGATGGGCAAGGAGGCCTTTAGGTACAAGAGCCCTGCACCCTTCTGCAGAGCTAGCAGGTAGGAGCCTGCTGCAACACGTGGCGCTTGGCAGAGGGCAACGTGGGCATGCTTGCAGCCTGGTAGGGACCTGTGAGATGTGCATCTGTGTGCAGGCTCAAAACTCAGTCCAAGGTGGAGAAAGTCAGCGCTCCCTACCTTAAGCCAGGTGAATCCCTGGGACTTGAGGCCCAGAGGAACCCGCTTTCTTCCAATTGCCTCCCACCTCCTTCACAAAGAGACAGCCACAATACTCAGCCAAAGCAGGGATCGAGATGCCTCTCATTGCCCTCTTAGGAAAGAAAAGCAAACACAACCTTCAGGGTCAGAAGACAAAAAGAACACACCACTTCGATTTGCATGGAAATGCTTTGAGCACCGGGATGTTCACAATTCCAGCAGACATCCCTCACCTCTGCTACTGAATCCCTGACAGCAAAGCAGGCTTTACCGGGCTGCAAAAGCAGATTAAGAGATAACTGTTCAGTAGCCTGGTGATCAGGCTCTTTAAAGTACAACACAGAGAAAGTCCCAGGGCTGAAACTCTTTCTGTTGGCAAGGTTCACAGAGAAAACGGGAGCTCTCCTCAGCCAATGGAAGAAAGAGGATAAAAATCCTTCTGCACTCCTTTTGTTCATTTTAAGCCAACACAAGTTCAGAACGCCACTATACGTGCAAGCAATTAAAGGACAGAAAAAAACTAAACTACCCAAGTCGCAGTCCCACAGTAAGTAGAAATTGTGACTAGGATTCCCTCTTCTCTCATGCAACGGCTGAGAAAGGTGTCCCAGAAGGGCTCTTTCAGGTAACACAGTAGTGACAACATCTAGCAGCACCCACAGCCACGGTTATGCCCCAGGAACCCGCTGGGGGTTCAGATGCCTACACACTTCCATCACTTGGTCAACAAGGCACGAATACCAGCTGCGAAGACCAACACAGGAAGCCAACAGATCCACACGCCACGGGTCTGGCTTCCCTCACTACCACACCAACAGGAGCATGAGCAGCTGAGCTACAGATACTTATATATCACTCACCCAGCTCAGTACTTTGAAAGGTGAAAGACTCTCTTGAAGAGATTCCTCGGTTGCCCTTTCTGAACATCAGACAACACTACAACATTGTACTACGCAGTACAGTATTATACAGTAAAGCACCCAGTAAATTTACTTTTTCTGAACTATTACACAATGTTTTGCCATCACATTCCGATTTTCACAGCTCACCACACATGCAACCGTGATTGCTACGTACTGAAAACTAAAACTGTTCGCTTTTGCTATCTGACCTGGATTAATTTTCGCCCGGGGAAATAATGGCAGCCTCAGATCAGACATGGATACTTCTGCTTGGATCCTCATATGAATTCCCCTTCCAGCCAGAACTGCTCCATTTCAGCAGACTCATACACCATATACACAGAAGCTAACCGAGGGCTGCAACACAACTGCATGCTAGCTCCTTGTCAGGCAAAGCTAATCCTGCAGATTAGGGAAGTAAATCCACCGGTTCCCCTGGGTCCTAAACCCCTGCCGTTACAGAAAGAAATATCGTTCCTTTTAATAATCCTTTTAGACAAAAAAAATAAACTGATTTGCCCATTCATTATTACAATGTACACCAAAAACATGAGAGAAGCTAACGTAAGAGCATCAATCTCTGTGCCATTAGCTCCCAGACTCCAACCACGATCACCTTGTATGCTACCTCCATGACCTTCAGGATCACACAGTTCCTTGCTGCCTGCACAGGACCTGCAACTTCAGCCCTATACTCTCTTCCCCTGCTGTCACTACGCAGCTGCTCTCAATAAAAGGCAGTGCTGGAGCTCCTAGTGGGAGTCCTGAAACTCTGTGTAAGACAAAAGATGTACATCACTCCTCTGTCTTCACCACAAAATGAAGGTTTTTATCCTAAATTTGGAGACATATTGCTATTAAGGACTATCCCCGAAGCCTGTGGGTACCACTTGGCAGTGTTATCTGTTCCTTTGCTTGAACACAAACCTGAGCTCTCCTCTTTGCACCCTGTTCATAGCTTCTCCACTTCCTCATCTTCTTCAACTCCTTTCTTAGGCCCAGGTTGTTTTTCCCTCTCAAGAGGGAGCAGCATTAACCTCTGAACTTCCAACAAGAAGATGCTGCAAACAAGCACCCTCAAATGCATCTCAACTGCCAATAGCTCATAAAACACACCTGACAGGAAGGAAAGAATGCTTCCCTGTACTCCAAACCTTCTTTCTCAACTCTGGGTCAAGGCTGATTTCCAGCACGCTTTCAGCCACTTCTCCAAAAGCATAAAGTGCGGTATGACTGCAGGGTTGCTCTTTCGCTTCTACCTTTGGATCAGTGCTTGGAGTTACATTTTCCTTTCATTTTTTTTTTTCTTTTTTCCTCTCTGAATAATTCATACCATCGTATAATGGCTTGGGCTGGGAGGAACCTTAAACATCATCCAGTTCCACCCTGCCACAGGCTAGCAGCTCTCCATCAGCTCAGGCTGCCCAGAGCCCCATCCAACCTGGCCTTGAGGACCTCCAGGGATGGGGCACCCACAGCTTCTCTGGGCAAGGAAACATCACATCAGTGTTTAAGACAGGGACCTGGAAATATTTCATTTCCAGCTAGACTTCTAGAACTCTGAATATATTTTACTAATATTGCTAATGGGTTAAAACAAACAAAAACCACTAAAAAAGAAACTTTGTCACTAGAACAACATAATAGCAGAACTGCTGTTTGATTTGTTGTTTTGTACGACACAGAAGAAGTGAGCAGAAAGTAAATAATTTCACCTTTCCAGCACCAATGAGCTTACTGTGCACGTGGCTGGAGTGGATTGACTTGAGCTGGGATGAGTGGAAAGGATGCCGGCATTCTGGTACGTCCATGGTGCCCACGGCAAATAACTGAGCACTCAGTTTCCAGGTTCTTTCCGTTATTCCCTAGCGTTGTCAGTAGGTGTTTCTTAAAATTCTCTGTAGAGCTGGCATTTATTTGCTGTTGAAAACTCTCAATTGTTTGGGTACGTTTCATGCAGTAGAAAAAACATGCGAGTGTCTATAAAACACTTCTCACTTGTCTTACCAGTTGAGGGCAGAAGACTGTAACCAACTACTGCCTTCAGCTTCACCTCTTGGAATCATTTCAATGTTAACGCATTATTATGTGATAGACTTTGAGCAAGGGTCAAGTAGCTCTTAGAAGAAGTAGTATTGTGAAAGTTAATGGAAACATCTTCAAATTGTATTGAAAAGAACAAAGAGTGGATTAAGAACACCTTCAAGTATTCCCCAAATTCATTTTTATGTTCTTTCAGGTCTTATAGGAAATAAGATAAAAGATTTCAGATGGCATTGAGATTTTTCTTAAATGTACTATACAGAAAAGACAGAGGTAATTGCCATTCTAGTTTAAAATCTTCCCTAGATAACCCCCTCAACCCCTTTTCATCTCCATGTGCTGCTCTCCCTCCCACTGCTAATTTTCATGCTTAAGCAATGCAGAGTTGGATGGACCAGCCCCAGAGACAAGCGCAGCATAAAGCACCATCGGTGTTAAACCAAAATGAATAATTGAGAAACAACCACTTCCATATAGTTATGATCCATTTTATTCTTTCTCCCCCCAACAATGAGCCTAGTGAAGGAGAAAAAGGAAGGTGGGTTATTGTTACGCTCTAGTGAGTTCCTGACTGGAAACCCCCCACCCCCCAAGTAAGAGCAACCATCATGCAGGTTGTTGTAACAGACAGAAACTTTTCTCAAGTGTCCTTGCTAGGCCTTCTCTGATGCGACAACACAAGGGAGGATCCTCTGACAGCCCTCTGCTGCTAGTACAAGTTCCCAGCATCCATGTCCCACGCTCGTGCTGTCTCTCATGGCACTGTACGTATGAAACTACTTCACAGATTTACTTGGAAACAAACCAAAACAGATTAAAAAGAAATGAACAAGGGAGAAAAGTAAATAAAAGCAAGACAAAGATGGGAAAACTCAGCAGTGAAAAAGATTGGGTGTATCCTTTAGTACCTGGTGCTGTCCCAGCTCTCCTCTGCCCGAGATCTGACCTTGAAAGCAAAACAAAGGAGCCACTTGATGATGGACGCCAGGTTTAAACACACGGCTGACTTTGGACACCTCCTGTCCCACCTCCTTTCTCTCCAGAAGAAAGTAAGGAGCAACCCCTAACAGGCCATGCACTGAGCACAGTGCAACTCCAGGCTGAAAGCAGGTAGCAGAAACAGTGATTTGGTTGTGTTCGGGATATGAATGTGCCCAGGAGGATGGGTGCTTGGAAGCCTTACGGCCCCTAGTATTGCTCACTCCACCAGGCCGAGTTACACCATACACATGGGCAGTAAAATCTTCTAATCTATTGACTCATTGGTCACTTGGTTATAATAGCTATCACGTCCTCAATATGCTGTTCAAAACACAAGAATTGATCTAAGTAACCATACTCGATAGACTTGGTCATATCTGTAATGCCTATGACATCAGCAGGTCAACACGAACCACTGAAGAGCAAAGCCAGCCCAGCTACAACCAGAATACAGATGATCCTGCAAAATCCTCTGCTGCTCTGCTCATTGTGTTGTGTCTGATAGCAGATTAAGAATAATGACAAATCACATTTAATAAATTCGGAGTGTGAAACACTTGAACTAGCTTGCATTCTTGCTGATCATTATAACTGATCTTCAATATCACATTGTAACCAGTCTTCATAGAACAAGACAGCAGCTTTCTGATGAAAAAACCCACAGATTTTGTTTGCATTGTGGCAAGTTACAGCTACCTAGGAGTAAATACTCCCTCATTGGTCATTCAGACCCATACTTGATTTCAGTGCAAAATCACCATCTTCAACCCAGTTTCCTACTTCTCACCCTTCTGGCCTTCATGTCACATCTGCCTTTTTTGACTTGCACAAGTACATGTCATTCACCAATGGAAGCATCAGCACCCAGTGAGTTTTCTCATTTTAAGCCATTCTGTGATCTGTATTTGATCATTATTTTCAAGACAGACTAGCACTTATGATTTATACAAGCAGGATGTCTAACACGTACATTCTGTATGAGAGCATTAACATTTTAAAATCATAATACCATCAAAAAATAAAGGCCCCATTGAGTATAAATCAATGCAAATAAGCCGTCATAACCACTACAGTACAAATAAAGATCTACTCAAAATAGTAGCCCTTACTCCTAAATATCCACATACTTTTTCTTAAGTGAAGAATTTCTCATTGCTTTAAAAACAACATAGGACCTCTTACAACAGTGATACATGAGTCTTTCTTTGCCCAAGAGTAACGCATTAGATTTCAGCTGTTTTTGCCTAAGGACGTGTGGTCACAGTGGAGAGATGAACTATTTTGGTAATTCAGCAAAAAGTAAGAGTCTCTAAACTCAAATTCATCTGTAGGTTAAGACAGTGGGCAAAAGTGAATTTTAAGGATAGGGTAGGAAATCTCAATGAATAACTTGCATCTGTAGCTCGATCAGTACTCTGCACAGAAGACTAGTTGGTAATTTTAACTACGGCAGAACTGTATTAAGTCATAACTTCAGCTTATATACCTGATTACAGCCATAACTCGAGTGCCACGTTCCCATCGTAGAATGGGACAAGACTAAGGGCAGCTGTACCCTCCTACTCCTCCCTAAGGGAGCCATCATACAGCACTGGCATCCATGGGGACACTTCCATCTTACACACCGTAGCACATCCATAACATCTGCTATCCCTACAGGTAGCTAACTTTTATTCAGCATAAAAAAAATCAAGAAGCGTTTTCATTCCCTTGCAAGAGCACTCAGCCTTGCTTACTGATGATATGCTGCCTTATTGGCTCAGCCAAAAAGTTGGCCGTTTCTGACTGCACCATTTATATTATCTATTGCAAGATAACTTCGTCATAGCTTTGCTGCTCATTACCTGGAACCCATCAAATTGTCTTCCGCCGCACTGCTTTATGGACCACTCAGTTTCACAGATCAAAACCAGCCATAGCGAGGAATGAAAGCTGACTTTCTCCCTCTTAGATAATAACAAGTTTTCTTTGGGAGGATTCAAAGGTTTTCTTCAGAACATAAAGTAACCGTGATAAAAACCAGACAGAAACATCATACAATAAAAAGATAAGCAGAAGACAAAGGCATTGTCATGGATGGAAAGAGTAATTCACAGCACGTGTGCACAGCTGTATCCCCTCACACCTGACCCAGGCTCTCACACTGACTTTACCCTCTGGACCAGATGGAAACCTTCAGAAAAGAGATTGTCCCTTATTTGCCAGTGCCATATTTACTGTTTTTTAGATCTTAACATGCAATGGAATTTTGGATATCAGATCTCAATTGCTCACTGCCCTCCAAAGAAACAACACAAACCCTACAAAACCCTTACTTTAGTTTGCAAATAAACATTTCACTCCAGCATAATGATTTTGAAACAGCTCTTACCACAAATTTCAATCTGCATCTCTGGATTTGGATCAACAACAGCAGGTGTAAATCACCATGTCATTATAGCAATAGTAACAGAAACAACACTAGTAACAAGGGTGGAGTTCTTTTAAAACCAAAATTACCTTGTGAAGACAGTATTTCGTATTATTTGTGGTAATAGTTCACTCTCCTTTTGGAAAGTTAATTGTAGGAGGAAGGAGTCACAGTGTTGTCTTGGGATGAGCCTTCAGGTACAGTTATAGGCACAGGCTGGACCAACTCGAGGGCAGGTGCTTTGTGGAAGGCAATGACAGCAGCACCAAGTAGTAAGGAAACCTCTATTCTGGGATCGAACATAACATGCAGCAACGGGATAGGAACTTGATGATCCTTGGGGTTCTTTCCAACCCAAGCCATTCTATGAGAAAGAAACACACTCAAGAACACGAAAGGCAGAGGGAGTCTTACTAAGGAATTATCTCTTTAAGACAAAGATACTCTGATAACCCTCTCCAGAGCTTTAAAAAGGACCACAGGCGCTGCTGAAGGCGTGCATAAACAGCATTTTAACTTGGGGATGTCATTTCTCTGCAGCCACTGAAAACTCACACTTCTGGGCCTGGGGGATACTAATGCCAGTGGCTAAATATCTCCCAGAATAAGCCTTCATTTCAGAGCTCCATGAGCATTACATTATGCAAGATGCTGAGATACAAAAGTGCATGGCCAAGGATGGTTTCAGTGGAGTCACTCAGGAAAGCTTTAAGGGATAGACCATGGAGAAAAACACGTTTGTGCATATACAGGGGAAAAAAAAAAACCCAAACTGCTGCAAATGTTAAGACAGAGACCAGATTCCAGGAGAGTTTTTGCCATGAAGCATTAAGAGAAAAGCATGATTTTCTGATTGACAATTACGACCACTTTCTTGAGACCTTGCAGTTGTGGAGACTTTGCGAAGAGCAAAGAAAAGCACTAATGCTTCTAGGTGCAGAAGCCCTCAGCACTGCCTCATTCTTCATCCCCAGGGCCAAGCGCCAGCTCTGCAGCAGGAGCCCCCATTGCTTCCAAGCCCTGTGTTCAGAGCATCCCTCCCCACGCAGGCACTGCCTCTGGAGCTAGCACAGCCCTCACCTGCTGGGGCCTTAGGGCTGCTTAAAACTCATGACAGCACTGAAGCTGTACCGAGCATTTTGGGAGAGTTTGTACTAACACAGCCACGCCTTTCTAATATCTGAATAGTGTTTTTGGAAGATCTGGAGGGGGGCATTTAGTACTCTGTTTCCTGAAGTCAGTTAAAAAGGATCCCCAGAACGGATTGTAGTTGCTGAAGCTCAGGATGCACGTTCTCTTTCTTCTCACACGCAGCAGCAATGCTCCACACAGACTTGGGGATTACGGATACCAGCAGTGCTGCTTTCTTCTTCTGCTGTTACGCTCCGAATAAAAGACTTAAGCAGCTTCTGTACTGCTTCAAAAACACACTGCAAGGGAATCATGTGCACGGTGCAGATTATTGAGGGGTTCCTTGTACAAAGCAGCTTTATCTGCCTGTTAGGGCATCTCCTTGCAAAACGCAGCCCTGAAGCTGCTGCAGAACACCAGAGCCACAAGAAGCTTTCACAGGGGTTCTGCACCAACTCATTTGCTAATGTTCCCTGATGCCTGATCTGAGCCTGGCCTCAATCTTCTTATAATGAAAGAGGAAGGCCGGGATACTTTATCAACTATTATTAGCTCTTAGTACCTGTTGGTGGAAAACAACGTAACCAAAGCAGAGCCTTCTATCCCCCAGGCTTTCCCACAGGCCTGTAGGATATTTTTCAAGAGATCAACATATGTAAAAAAACACTAATAAAAAAATCAAACCCAACTTCGCCACTGCTTAGCAATGCCTGCAGAACTACATGGGACAGGTACTGTCATTGCTCCGCTCTGCATCCTGCAGTTGGGATGAACCTTAGATGAACATTAGAAGAAAAAAAAAAAAAAGGTTTGATTACTGATGTTTGCACTTAGAAAACTCCATTTTAGCTCCTCTACCTTTGGCTGGGGCTCTTGAGGTGTTTCTACCACCAACCTTGGTGATTCTATGATTGAAGGAGCCACCTGCTTTCCTGCCACCATAGGTTTTGGCACTGGCTTGCAGATCTATATGTGACACAAGCACTTTATTTTCTCCCCCCCCTCTGCACCTCCCCCCCAAGCTCCACTGGACTCAATGAACACTGCTACCTCCCTCCAGACTACGAAACCTCCACCCTCTCTGCTAGCAGTCTCTGCAGCATTGCACTGCAGGCAGGGCAGGTCCAGGGGCACGGGGAGGGTTGCGCACAACTGATGAAGGAAAAACCAAGGGGCAGCCTGAGAAGCAACCAGGCAGGGATATATTGACTCACAGCAGAAGCAGGGGCCAGCAGGGCAAAGCCGCCAACAACGAAAAATGAAGAGGGTTGGCTTCCACTTCTGAAAATGAACACCCATTTCCTCAGGTCCATTTTAGTCAACAGGCAAAGAATCAAATTTTGGGAAAATAAGCTTTTGCATGAAGTATTAACTAAAGCATGGGCTAATATATCTGACGACTGAAGAACAAGAGAAAACAAACACTCAGTGATGTGTGACTGCTTACTGAGCTCCATAACCTGACAACTACCAGCCATAGGGTAAGCAGTACACGTGTAAGGGCATTACGTATCGCAAGTTCAAATTGTGTTGGCTAGATAAAGCAGTTACATGCGCTTCAAGTACAGCACAGATTGTGCTTTCAGCTTCATTCTACTCACATTATGCAGCATGAATAATTTAGAGAAAGAATGATTCACAGCAAAATTCACAAAGAATTTTGAACGATGTAGGAACGCGTGTATTTTAAGATTGAGAGAAACTGCAACAGCTTTGTGCAACTTTCATTTTCATATCCTTTCCCCCCCCTACTTGGTTTGTGATCAGCTGCAGGAACCCTACTTTTCCACTTGCCTACTTACATAAAGGTGAACAAGAAAATAAGGAACTTTCCCCACAAGAAATCCTTCTGTCTCAGCAGAGAGGTGTTATTTTTACACAGAATTATTCCTGGCAGAAAAACAAGTTTTCTAAATATATTAACCCCTGCTGTTTATAATTTGCACTGTAAATTGTAATCATCAACAATTTTCACCTGGCTGTCTCTTGGTAAAACACTAATTAAAACCAGAGTCTGAAATAGGGCTGGGTGAACCTCACTGCCCCCGAGCTGTCACAGCGCCTTTTACATTCACTGTCCCCAGATTCACCTAAAGCCGAGTGGAGGATTGCCATCGTTTCCCATGAAAAGCTCTCTACAGGAACCTTCCAGTCCCTGAACTGAAAAAGGATTTACACAAGAACAAAAATTAAAGCCACACTCAATTCCGTAACCAAAAACCATATAGGCAGTAGGGCCGACACAGAGATAAAAGCCTTAAGATTTTCATGTCATGCATATTGATAGAATAGAACCCTAAGGTTGGAAAAAACCCTCTCAGGTTACCCAAACCCATCCCACCCCCACGTCCCTCAATGCCACATCTGCCTGGCTTTGGAACACCTCTAGGGTCAGTGACTCCCCCACCTCCTTAGGCAGCCCATTCCAGCATCTGACCACTCTTTTGGAGAAGTATTATTTCCTAACATCCAGCTTGAACCTCCCCCACCAAAGCCTGAGGCCATCACCTCCCATCCTAGTGCTGTTCCCTGGGAGCAGAGGCAGACTCCCACCTCACCACCATCTCCTTTCCCAATAAGGTCTCCCCTACGCCTCCTCACCTCCAGACTGCCCCCTACCCAGCTCCCTATCAGACTTGTGCTCCAGACCCCTCACAGCTCCGTTGCCCTTCTCTGAACTCCAGGCACATCCTCTGAACTCACCTCCTGATGCAGCACTGTATGCACATCCACATTTCTCAACAACACAGGATAAATGCTTAGGATTTGTCATTACCTATTATCACCTATAAATATATCCGAAACACAATAAACCTGCCACTTCTTACTAAGGAGTCACTTCTGTCGTAGCGCTTTCAGAAATAACACAGTGTTTGGAATAATAACGTTGCTCCCCTATGACTGCTGGAAGTAGCACCCGCATTTGTTTGTGCTTGCTGCCAGACTATTTCTGTAGCTGGAGTTGCTTTATGAATTAATCAAGCTGCAGAAAACTTGCAACAATTCAAGGCAAACTCCCTCGTTCACACATTGCCTTACAACACCAAGTTCACTTCTGCAGGAAGACTCCACCTGCCAACTCTGACTCGTGAGGAGCTTCTCCCTCTGCTGCCTGTGAAAAAGGATGAGAACCAAAGGAAATTAATAAATCAGAGCCAGCTGGATAAAGAAACACCTCTACAAGTTAAGAAATATCACAAAATTCCACTTCCACAGCCCCTTCCCATGCATGTTTTATGAACTTGTCCTTGCTTATCTCAGTGCTAGAAAGATCAGCAGGATATGCATTGCTGCTGTAACCCATTTGTCTCACCCCATGGCAAACCGAGGCCTGGCACTCCTGCAGGAAGCACTCCTGTGCAACTACTATTGCAGCAGGACTCGAGCTCTGCATCTGAACAGGCCCAGCAGAGCAGCCCTGTAACCAGGCATGCTACAGCAGTTGAGTGCACTGAGCCCATGAAGGGGATGCCTCCAGAGAACCAGCTGGATATGCAGATAAATAAATAAAGAGGGGAAGAAAAGCAGCACGGCACAGAGCTGAGCTTCTGGCAGGCAGCTGTCCAAACCCCTCACCAGAAAGCTGCTTCACAAATAATCCTATTTCCTCCTCTAAAACAGCACTGTGGTTCTTCAGCAGCCACAAGGAGAATCCCAGCCCTTCTGGGATGCCTTCCTTCCTACCATGTGCTTCACCACCAGCAGCTTCCTCCTCTTTCACTACCCAGACTGAGATGAACAGAGCATTTCTACCAAGCCTATCAGTTAATAACAGGAGAAAAGACAACAGCCACCGAACTCATTAATTTATCAATAGTCTACCTAACTGAAGACCTTCCCTTTTATTTCATAGCAGCTCAGCTCCTGTAAAGAGCCTTGGTTAGGAATCATGCCAAATACTGCCTAAAACTCAGCCACATTTTTTTTTATCTTTAGATTCAACAGCAGCCCCAAAGAACTGCAGTATAATTACAAAGAAATAGTTACCTGTCAAAAATTAGTAGCTACCTGCTCAGACATGGCTGTGGTGCTACAGATGCAAGTTATTCATTGAGGTTTCCTGTCCTAGCCTTCTTTTCTCTGATCATTTCTTTCATGCTTCTGTAACAATATGCTTCCCCTTGCCCATAATCTCCTCTTTTGATCTGTCCATTACACCTAGGCCCTTGCTCCCAACTGATAACACTTCTGCTAAACAGTAGGAGTGAATCATCTTACCCCATAAATAGTGAGCAGCCTGAGAGCCCCCTGAGCTCTAATCCCCACAGCAAGACTGCATCTAACCCCTCCAATTCCTTCTAAGTAATGTGAAGTTGGAATGAGTACAGTCTTAGGGTGGATTAGTAGAACATTGACTAGAGATAACTTACTGAAAGATCCTCCTTTTGAAAGAGGGTGAACCTCCAGGATGGAGTGTGGAGGATAATCCACTTTGTCACAGTTACCTAAGTGATGTAAAACCTGCCAGCCTTAGACCATTAGCAGCACTGGGGGAGCTCCGTATGCTGGCTCTAAGAAAATAACACAGAGAGTGGAGCAGGGTGGAAGTCCTGTGGCCCAACCTTGGGATCATCCTGCAGGGATGGGGACTCCAAGGTACTATTGAAACTAAGCCTGCCCTAAGTCAGCAGTTCTCCATCTTTCTGTCAAAAATGTGTTCTCTGAATAACCTTTGCAAAACAATTACATTTACCTAGAGTCACTCTAACTCCATGTGAATCTAAGACAATAGCATAAAAATGGTCTGAGAGAATAAATTTGGGGAAAGGTATCACAGGGAAGTCAGGAAGACACCACTGGCTCTTGGGACCAGCTGATTGCCAGATTATCTTTTCCTCCGTCTTGTAAGAATGCCTGTTAGATAAGACTGACGCACAGCTCTACCAAGTGGTTCTCTGGGAAACTCAGAAATCTCTGTAGAGCTATCCCACAATTTAACACATTTATGTTTGTCTGTATTATTCATTTACGTTCTTGGTTAACCTCACATGCTTTGCAAACAACATATCTATCACTGGCAATCCAAAAGAACCTGTAAACCATTGCTTTAATAAACTGCACTATTCACTAATAAAGCCATGGAAGCTCTCACTGGGCATGACCAAATTCCTTCAATGCGATCGTGAGAGCCCATTCAAATGCCACTAGACCAAGTGGGCAGAGCACTACTTGTTCATCATATGAACTATTATGATTACTGGTTTACATGATCAGAATTAGAGCATCAAATTGGGCATCACTCAGAATAGAAGCTCAACCTCTCCCAGCCCATCCGATATCCGGGGACAAACTGGAACACAAGAGACTTCATTTTCCACCAAACTTTCGCCCTTCTCACAAGATGACTACTGGTCACACAAGTTGCATGCCTAACATCTTCCATCTGGCAAATTTATACAAGAACTATCTTCAAATTGCTCTTTCAGCGCTTCCTTGGCATGCTTCAGTGTTCAGTCTGCGAGGTTTCGATCTTTATTTTCTTCACATGGACATAATCTTGGCTTTCTAAACTGCTTTTGTACTTGCACATCAACTATCCACTCTCTACTTCTGGCCAGGAAAGTTAACTTCTGAATTTTCTCGTCTCTCTTTTCATGGCTATCATGTTTTGACTAATTGTCTCATCTTACCACGCTATCCATAAGAATTTAAATTCCAGATTGATTGTAACAAGCTTCCACACAAAGTTATTTCTTTTTATTAAATAAAGCATAAGAGGGGCATAAATGCGTTTTTAGGCTTTGGTTATTTCTGTAAGCAACTTCAAGTTTCAGCTCTGGATGCACCCTTGGCATTTTTTTGTCCCTATTTTTGCACATCCTTAAGTATATTTCTGAAAAGAAGCAAGAATCCCAGAATTTAGCTTTTATTTCTCATAACCAATCAACTGATAGGAAAAAAAAATGGCATTCAGATTACACAGAATATTATTAGTGAAGCATAGCAGCATTATGGAAAGTCTTCTGAAAGGAAACTCAAACTCCAGAGTCTTCAGTCAAGCATTACGGGTTATTATGGAAAAAGTAAAAGTAATGCATTGAGGCCAATAGATCTCTAAAGTTACAGATCATAAGCTAACTTTGCAGTATGCCTTCTCTCAGAAACAAATCCATACCTTTTGACCTTGGTTCTTTTGATAGGCTGCATGTGAGGACAAATTTGACATGAGTAGAGACTAAAAGCTTCTTCCCAGCTTGCTGTCAAGAGCTGAAGCAGAGTTAAGTAAATTTAAACTCTCAACCAACAGGTTTTACAGAGAAGACATTTTCATTCTTGGGATGCCCATTACTAATTTAGTCCTGATTCATAAGGCATTTCCATTTCTATTTATCCACAAACACCATATTAAACAGTTGAAAACATTTGTAAACTCATGACAACCCATAATGCACTGCAGTTGCTGTTGAGTACAAATTCATGGAGGAAAGTGAAGTTTTCAATTTCCAAACATCACCATTTGCACCATTAATGTGCTGACGCACCCTAACACAATCACCCAATGTCATCTTCAAACCCATCATGTGGGTCCATATGGCATCACAAAGATGTCACAGGGCAAAGAAGCTGATGTAGTCTGCAATTCTGTGACTACACAACTACGACAGAATGGGAGACCCCTTTAGGTTCATCACTACAATAACAACAAGCAGCATTCCAAGGCTCTTCAGGCCTTACTGCATGAAAACCAACACTTAATTGAAGTGCTTAAGAAAGAGATTAAGTTGATTTCTTAGTCAAATGCTTTCCAATTTCAATTAAAAAAAAGTAGTCTTGATATAGGTAAGATATATACCTTACATAAAGAATAGAATCAGAATTGCTCAGGTTGAAAAAGACCTTAAAATCATCAGGTCCAACCGTGACCTACCCTAACAACCCTCCGCTAAATCACGTCCCTGAGCACCACCTCCAAACAGTAATTAAACACATCCAGAGATGGTGACATCCACCTCCCTGGGCTGCCCATTCCAGCGCTTAACAACCCTTTCTGTAAAGAAGTGTTTTCTGATATCCGACCTAAACTTACCTTGGCACAACTTGAGGCCATTTCCCCTCATCCTGTCAGCAGTGAGAAGAGACCAACCCCGCTCTGCTGCAATCACCTTTCAGATACAGGAAGAGAGCAATAAGGTCTCCCCTCAGCCTCCTTTTCTCCAGACTAAACAACCCCAGTTCCTTCAGTCTCTCCTCGTAGCGCATATTCTCTAAACCCTTCACACAGTACTCAAGGTGAAGCCTCACCAATGCTGAGTACAGGGGTAGGATGACTTCCCTAGTCCTGCTCACCACACCATTCCTGATCCAAGCCAGGATGCCAATGGCCTTCTTGGCCACCTGGGCACACTGCTGGCTCGTATTCAGCCCACTGTCCATCAGGACACCAAGGTCCCTTTCCACCAGGCGGCTTTGCAGCCACTCCTTCCCAAGCCTGTAGGGTTGCCTGGGGTTGCGACCAAAATGCAGGACCCGACACTTGGCCCTGTTCAATCTCATACAGTTTACCACGGCCGATCGATCCAGGCTATCCAGGTCTCTCTGTAGTGCCCTTCTCCCCTCAGGCAGATCAACACTCCCTCCCAATAAGGAGGGAGTGTTATGTTATGAAAATGAAGTGTATATAATGCTTATACTATGTACATGTAATGTTCGTTATGAAAACAAAGTACACAATACACAAACAAGAAAGATTTATCACTGAATTCTACTCAGATTTATCACTTCCGATCCCAATCTGCCACATCCCTTCCAGGTACCAATTTAGACAAATGCAACAAGTTTCTTCCTCACGCCTACCGAATGGCCTCCCAGCCATTTCTTGTCCTCCCAGCTCTTTCCATCAGCATCATGACTGCAAGCTGCCCTGCTGGCAGAATCCCAATTAGGAGCAAGGTAACAACCATCCTATCTCATTTCTCATAGTTACCTGAAATGCCTTACAAGGATAGTAAGTTCTCACCAGTATAAAGGAGTGAAAGCATTAAGTTAGAAACTCCACCTACAATTGCTTTCATAAAGTAAAACCAACGTTACAAAACTTTGCATATAGAGAAAGATTTCATAAATATTTTTTTCCTTAACTTCCACTTAGTCAAAATACAACACACAGTTAAGGGAAATAGCTAAAATAACATCAGGTATCGACTGAGAATTCAAAACATTATTCAAATGTTTTGCCAACGTTAAGAATCATCTTGCACCTTATTCAAAATGATCAGAATTGCCCATTAGAGACAAACCTCATCACGATGAAGTGATTCCATAGAAATTAATTAAAACATTTGAAATCTGCAAAGGGAAGTAAGGTAAAAAACAGGAGCAACAGAATTAATGTTCTGCATGCTATTGAAACAGCATATGAATAGATCTGATCTCCACCCCAAATCCTTTATTTCCCCACCACTTTCAGTGACTGAAGCAACACTTATTCTCTTTTAGTCCTATTTAACATCTCTGCCAAGAGGATAGCTATTATTTTTGTCTCTTAAGACACTACTTGCAGGGCATCACAGTACCATGAGAGATGAGGAGAGCCCTGGCCAGGTAAGCGAGAAGGGCATCACAGTGCAAGTCTCTAAATTAAACACAGCTCAGAGAACTTGAACTTATAACTCCACAGCACAACTTCTCCCATAAGGGCATATAGCATTTGCATCCATCTGTTTTACATTCAAAGGCTTTTGTTTCTATTCATAAAGTTCTTTTGGGCTTATATAATTTAGGTTTACTCTGAAAATAGGATTGAGTTACACTGCAAACATTATGACTATTAAAAGAAAATGGAAAAACAATCTTCTTTTTCCTGTACTTCCCTATGAGAGTTTATAAAACCAGACTAACCCTCTACCTATCTGCAAGTGGGGAGCTCTAATGAAACGCAGAGCAGGTTAAGCAATGTTATTTCAGTGCCTGGATTCATCACATTCCCCATCATCAGTCCAGCTCTTAGCTCAAATTCGGTAGGTCTATTGCCAAGTAATCCCGCTGAGGTAGCTATGAATACTAGACTGTCCCCATTAATGCACTTTGTACACTCATCGAGTTCCCCTACAGCTAGCAAGGCCCAAAGACCAGAAATGTGATACAGGCACATTAGAAACAAGAAGCTCAGAACATTTCATAAAGTCGGTAAAGACATGTCCTTAAACAGTCAAGCAATACAAATCACCTACCACACAGCACATTAATCCCCATCTTCTACCACAGTCTTCAGTTTCATGCCTGAAGATTCTTCAGTACTGAACTTTTGCCTCCCATGTCTATCACTTCCTTCCTTCGTTTGCTGTGCTGTTATGGAGGCTTCTTTTTTTTCCTTTACAAAATACCAGGAAGATTCGCCATCATTTGTTGCCCTATCTCACAGGACGCACACCTAAAGTGCTGTTGGATTGCTGCTGGAGTGAAGAGCACTGCACAGAGAACTTCAGCTGTGCTTTTCTGTTCTTCCGAGTGGACTCTTTGCTTTTCCACACCATGCTCTCACATATTTTTGACAACTAAGTCTCCCAACATAGACCAGCAAAAATTTTGTCTAGGATCAGATTATCCAATTCTAATTTAACCACATTCTCACGGTTATTTATACTTCTGTCAATTACATATCAGCAGAAAGTCATTGGAAATTAGGCATGATAGGGGTTCACTGAACCAGAGGCAGACAGCAGCATCCCTAGTGAGATGGTGCGCTACCATGGCAAGCTGTGTCCCAGTTTAATCAAAAGAAGCCCTTCATCATCTCATTGCTATATTTTTCATCCTGCACTACTGCACAATGTTCAGACTTTGGTACTTTTCCAAATGGATTTCTAATCACTGTAACCGCTTTCCCACCTATCACACTGCAGTCATCAAGCTTTGAGTTACTGTATTGAGTCTTTCTTGCTTTAATCCCAATCTTGTGCTGAATAAATCCTCACATTTCAATTACAACTACCTTATAAATTCTACTGCTAACAACATGCTCATAGCCCTGTGTGATAAAAGATAAATTCAAGGCACAGGCTGAAAACGCTCAGCAAAGATTTGCAACTTGCTTGTACCCTAATTTATGTACATCAGTTGCTTTAATAAAAGCAAAGTGTAGGACAGAGGAGAACTCTGCCATGCTGTGCTGCGTCTGCTTGGTGCTTGCAAGACAAGTCTAGGGAAGAGAGCAACAACAGAAAGCATGTACTGATTGCTGTTCACGGTCATCTTTAGCCACCTGCTGCTCAGACTTGCTGAAGCCAAGGTTGTGTCCTCAGAGAACGGCCTTGTAATGTATTTTCCCTTCACAGCACCTTCCAGGAGCTCCCAAAGGAAGAACAACTTCCCTAGTTTACTTGGATCCTGCTGTCTTCCAGACAAGCTCTCAGCTTCCTAAATCACATGGGCAGGATTTTGTGCTATTCTATTTCATCTATCACTCAGTTTTCACTTACCCCCTGTTGCTACTCCCCGTAATTATTTTCCCTCTTTTTTTGAGCAGATCTTCAGTTAAAACCTGGTCCTTTCGGGTGACCAAAATTTCACCACATACAGCTCACCACCATAAATGCTTTGTATTGTTTTTGTTTTGTTTTTTCCCCACGAAGTCCAGCATTAGGTTTTTCCTTCATGACTGCCACAGGACACTCAGTCAAAACACAAATCTAAACGTGACTTCAGAGCACCAGCATTTTTCTTTTTCAGTCACACTGCATTAGGTGGCGCTCCTTTTCCTCCTCCAGGTGCTCAGGATGCAAGTCCCCCTGCATCTCCTACCCTCAATGGTTTAGCATCAACATCAAGTCTCAGAAGAGCAAAAGATTCCATAGGAACCCACTGACAACCACTCTCTGTGCTGAAAATGGTTATGCCTGCCCTCCATTCCATATCCCAGCAAACGGCACGTTTTCAGGAGAATCTCTCTCTGCATCCCATGGCACCTTGCAACACCTCTGGAATTTGCACTTTCTGGTCTCCTTCCTCCATTGGTTGTGGCCATGGATCCCAAGACATTTACATTGCAAACAGCTTGTTGTAGTCCTCATCTAGCTTTGTTCCTGCTTAATGCTCAGGTACACATACAGCTAAACTGCAACTACACCTAAGTCTTACAGTAACAACACTTGTGTGCCATTATGTTTTACTGCCAAGCTGCATTACCCCTCATCCCTCAACAGCCCTCATTTTCTAGCAAAGATCCCTTCCAGAATTTCAACATTTGTCTGTGGAAGGTGATCAAAGTATGTGACAAAGAACAGACATGCCAGCATTCCGCAACACAGGAGCGCTTTTCATGTTAAATCCTGCTTTGACCATTACTCATCTGTCCTCCTACAATTTCACATAATTCTATGAAGCACAGGGAAGACACTTATCTCATGCTAAGAGCCATGGAGCCACCAACAGGACCGAACTATTAGAGCATAAATGGGCTGAGACTCCTCTGATGACTATCAGGACCTTTGTGACTTACCACTGTCCTTTCACCATCTTTGGGTGGTGCGTTTCAGCAGTGGCAGTGATATCAAAGAGAAACCACATTCCGGAAAGCCACACACAGATGTTATGACACAAAATGAAGAGTGCCTTGATGAGTTCATCCATGCAAATCAGTCAATTATGACTAGAGAACTATTATGCCAGTTTTTTCTGTTATTTCAGACACAAACTAGCTTACTGTTGCACAAGTATCGTCTCCAAACATAGCCCATGCTCCAAGAAATCAACACCCGTCCCAGGAGAGTCAGACACAGCTTCTAACATGCATATTAAGGATTTTAATGGTTGCAGCCTGTTCTGCATCTCTCCCTGTTCTCCTGTCCCAAGAAGGAGCTCTCTATCACTTTTCCCTTCCCTTGTCTCTGAAATGAGCTGCTAGGGCAACCCCATCAAGCAAAGTTCAGTTATAGAGTATACAGAACACCAAGTTGACAAACAAAGCTAGTATTTCATGGCAGAGACTTCTCCTTACACCTGATGGTGAACTCCAGTTTCCTGTTTTTGGTTGTGTACTGTTGCCTACATCCTCATTACAACTTCATCCCCCTTCCCTGATGACAGTGGAAATGTTTTATTCAATAGTTTTCCCAACAGGAGACAACTATTCAGACCTCCAGTCATCTCGTGGGAAACTTTAAGCATTGAGCAAATAAGCTAAAAAAAAAAAAACAACCCTGTTTAAGTAAGATAAATAAGATGTTTTAAAAGTGACTACCATTTTCCTTGTAATAGAAACTATCCACCCTAAACAAGTATGGAGCATCTACAACTGTCACTGTTACTTCAGCAATTGATATTTGTTCTATTGCTATCAACACATCCTCTGCAAAAGAGATGACGGGTCTCCAAATTTGAAAAGAAAAAAAAAAAAAATCAAGGGTCTTAAGTTGCCTGCATTATTCCTATAGGACACAGATCCTTCTTCCAAGGCATAAGCTGTACGACAACTATTTGACTCTCTACTTACCCCCATACTATTACTGACATGGCCAAAAACCAAATGCGTATAGCTCTGATGGGCCTACCAGTGTGCTACAGAGGTGTTAATTAACTGCAGTAGTCCCAAACTGTTATTTATTTGGGGTCAAATACTGCAAGTTCAGGACAGAAGAAATTAGTCATTCTACTTAAGAAACAGAAATGAGGCCACCTTCGATATATCAACAGGTTAATACTTTGCCATTAAACAACTTCATGCGACCCAAGATCAATAGTATATCCTAATATTAATGTAGTTGAGGCACTGCTAGAAATCATTATTTGACAGAGCTGTGCATTCCCATTTAATTAAAACAGAGTGACATATATGAACCCTTTCATCTCATATGCCAACCTATCTCATTAACTGCAAAACAAACTTGAATACCACAACTATTAGCTTTTTCAAGAGTCACAGTACCAAGAAACACACATGGAAGTTGTGAAAAACCAGTGAGAGAGAAGAGTTCTAAGACCTAAGGATGTCAAGCTTTGCTGCCTTCAGCAGAGCACATCCTACCCAGAGCTGGGGTAGTGGTCAACACCACAGCCAAAGGGAGGAAGACTCAGCCCTCATGGAGGTACTGCACAAACAGGATTTGGGTTCTTGTGCATATCTCCGCCAGTTTGATACAGTACCCTGTTGCTATTAATACATCCCTCTTTTGCTACAGTAAATGGTTTCAAGTGTGTATTTATGTCAACTAGTAGTCACCAGGCTGTCCAAGGCACCTGTGACACTCACAAGTCATCCACTACAGTGCCCAGGGGAGATTCAGGTAAGATATCAGGAGGAAGTTTTTCACCCAGAGGGTGGTGACGCACTGAACAGGCTGCCCAAGGAGGCTGTGGATGCCCCATCCCTGGAGGCATTCAAGGCCAGGCTGGATGTGGCTCTGGGCAGCCTGGGCTGGTGGTTGCCAACCCTGCACATGGCAGGGGGGTTGAAACTAAATGATTATTGTGGTCCTTTTCAACCCAAGCCATTCTATGCTCTCTGTTCTTTAAACAAGTGCTTAAAGCAAAGACTTTGAATGGCACCAAGGAAGAAAGCATGTATTCGTACCACATTTGGACGAGTATGTGTAGGTATCGCAGTGACCTGGCAGTGGCAGTTTTACACATTAATGCTAAATTGATCTAAGTTGAACCTCTTCAAGATTGGTACACTTGTTTATAACTGGTAAATACATTATCTACCAACTTAAGTGCTGCCTTCAATACTAACTTAAAAACGAAAATATACTAAACGAACACAATCCTCACAAAAGAGGCATTTCATCATACTTACCAATGCAACAAACTCATTTAAACTGAGAAATAAGAAGTGTCCTATCTACATACAGACCTGTATTCCAAGGACCATGCTTCAACCAATGCTTTTACAAGATGACACAGAAAGCAGGCAAGCCGCTTTCTACCACCATTCCCGAGAGATAACTACACTTCAGGCATATCAGAAGGCCAGCACAAAACAACCAGCCATCAAGCAGTAGACAGTAAGATTTTCCTGATGTCCTTTTGTTTGGTGCGCAAGGAAAAGCTTCCAGATTGACTGCACAATTTTCAACGTATTTTCAGCAGTCTTAAGCCCAATCATTTCCTTTTTCTCCCTTCTTCGCATGTTAATTACAATTTATTACAGATCTCACCCATACACTATCTACTTCAATTTCCTCTGCATCATAAAGAAACATCTATTGGCTGACAATCCTGGCTGGCTAGACTGATTAAAGCTGGCCTACATCAGATGAACATCACAACAGATGAAAACAAGTATTTAGAAAGAGTATGCATCTTTTAATGCCAAATCTCAGATTTTACTTCCATGCAGGATGTGTGTAGGTCCTACTGCTGAAATGAACTGCAGAGACGCTACCTTTGATTACAACTTCAAAGAGAAATGTGGTCGGAAGAAAAGCTTCATACCAAATGTCTTTGATGTTTGTTACATAAGTCAATAACCACAAACTTCTGGGGTAAAATTCTATGTTGTTATCAGCAGCAATCTCCTTTTCCAAAAGAAAGTCGTTATTAGAGAAAAGCATTTGAGATGGACAGTTTACCGAAGTGGGCAGATGGTGGTTTACATGTACATCAAAGGATGCAGTTCAGATGTCTTATTTTCTTTCTTTCTTTTTTTTTTTTTTTTTGAGAAACAGTTCAGTAGAAATGCCTGCCTTGCAGTTATATTCAAGTACACTTAATTTTCCAACATGACTCTTATTTAGGGGGGAGCTCAAATGTTATCTCAGTATGACAGACAGCTACTCTGGCTACTGAAAAAGACTGATGGAAGAGTTCGACACAAGTAAAATCAAGCCTGGATTGGACTCGGTCAGGCTCCCACTCTGACTGCTGTTCTGGAAAGCTTAGGGTGCAAGTTGGCCAAAGAGGTTCCTTAACCTTTTAAGAGTTAACTTAAGCCACAGTGAGAACTGTATTTGGATAACACCTAACCTGCCATCATAAAGCATTTTTTGCTTTTTCCCCCCATTTTGAAATAGTGAGAGAAGGAAAAAGCTCTGTATAAATACTGCAAATAATCACTATTGGACCAAGAAGTTAAGCATGTTAAATACATCATGGTTACCCACACTGCACAAGGCCTGCAATATACCCATACATTTGTGAGGACATCACAGGTAGATGCACCACACCTAGGAACAGAGGAGGGCTCCAACCACAGCCACCCCATTCCCTGCAGCTCCCATGCACAACTGCCATGTAGCATCATCCTATGCCAGTGCTAGGGCAGATTCAGCTAGAAGTAAAGGAGAACATGACAAGAGGCAGAACAGCACAGCTTTACAACTTAATCCCAATTCCAACACATTCTCAGATGTTCAACATGAAGAATTGAAATAAAATACTCACTAACAGTAATAAATGAGCGAAGTTAACACTAGGCTACAGGACAGTGCTCCTTGTAATGTTCACTGAAGAATTACTAAGCACACTAAGCGCTGACATCAAGAAACATCTTCCTTCATTTACTGAATCTATGAAGTTGGTTACAAGTAGCTCAAGAAGGTGTTCTTTCCCCCCTCCCCCCCCCCCCTTAACCTACAGAGTGAATGACATTAGTAGGACTTCATGGATTACACTCAAACTGTTTATAAACCTAAACTCAGATTCCTGTTCGAGCCTTTTAACTTGCAAATTTACTGTGTATCAACCTATCCAGCAACTCCAAGATGAAATGAAAAATATTATGGCAACAGAAATAGACCATCCTTCACCTAGATACCTTTAAAAGCCTGAAACATCTGGATCACAGCAAGATGTCAAGACATAATAAATAGGTATTTGTATTGCTCTCAATTATGGTTAGTCATTCTTGGGTATTAAACAGGGATAGCTTCCCAAAATAACCCACTCTGCTTGCACTTCTTGGGCTGAAAAGCAAGGGCCATACAATTCAAGAAGCAACTCAGCAGGATAGAGATCTTTGCAAACCCACAAAATATGGACTCCTCTTCAAGATAAACTCTTCTAACCAATACAGCACCTGAGCTCCATTTTGTGCTATGGTGAAAACAACACGTTTTGAGAAAGTTTTTCAGGGAAAATACTACAGGCAGAGCTTGATTTACACCTCCCCGAACTGTTTGTGCAATATTCAGCTACTTCATCGTTATTTCATAAAATAAGACAATGGAAAAAAAAATCCTCTGCATTGAACTTGCCCTCTAAAAATGACACGTCCTTGTTGCCTGCCTCACAGTCATTGTCAGAAGCAACGCTGTGCTGCAGAGAAGTACAGAGGTTCTTTTATATCTATCGCAAACAACACACGTGTTGCTTCACAGGTGCAGAAATTAAGAGACAACACATTACATCCTAATGCCAACGAGTTGTGCAGCAACAAATTACAGTCACAGGTTTGAGTTACTAAAGTGAAGGAACAAGAAGCTTCACTCCAAGGACTATGCCAAAATATTTGTCAGTTGACAGTACAACTACACAACCTTATTTCCCCTATCTACTTTTCTTTGTCCTAGGCATTAACACGCACGCAAAAAACCTCTTGAACTTATTTAGCTGTTTCAACTAACTTAAAAACCTTATTCTACTCATATAGCTGGGATCACCTCAGGGTTGAAAATTAAGTTTCTTGTCTTTCTTCATTGGCATGGAACAACACTGGAGCAACAAAACACTCAAGCAAGCTGGCCACAACAGAAGGATGCAGTGGGCTGTGCCCACAACCAGCTCCAGGGGGTTGTAAGGTTTTGCTGTACAGTCAGTAATAACCAGACTCACCATGCAAGTTTTCTCTAAAGGCTTAGCAGGCAATTTGCAACATCAGTGTCTCATTACATTAACGGATCTGACAAAGACTGCTCCTTACTCAGCATCTAAGGATGCTATCATTATCCTATGACTTTGATTATACCAGTAATTAAACAAGCTAAAAATATTTGACACAGTACAATCTCGAAGCACGGAACCAATATACAAAATAACCTGCTCATACTTGCATCTCTCTTGCAGGCATACTGGCTCCCAGCAATAGCTTTTTCATCTTCCTTATTTAAACAAGAACACTTTCAAGGCTTTGACTTGGTGAAGTTCAGTACAGAAACTTAACAGACAAAGCCTGAGCTTCTTTCAGACACTTCTGCTTGCAAAATCACCATGCTCAGGACCTCTCAGAGTCACTCTAGCATGTTTCAATTCTTTTTGACTTTACTGGAGAAATAGATGGTGGAATGGTTTTAACAGGCTATGCCAAGGCACAACACCAGATCCGTAAAGCAAGAGATGGCAAATGATATAAGGAAAATCAAGTTATTTCAGTCTACACATTTCAGCACCTCACATGATTGTTGTGTCGTCTGCCTGTTCTGTCTCTCCTGATAACATGTATATGCTGACATGGAGCTCTAAATAGACCAAGGAATTAAAATGTGAAGGACTGACATCTTCATAATGCTCTCAACCTACTCATCTTGTTTTGTTGTTTTTTTAATATTTATTTTACAGATATGCTTGAAAAATGTTTCTGTTTATACTGGAGATTCAAGGGACCCAAACAAGTGCATCCTAACTCAGCACTTGTCCCTCCCTTCCTTACCCCTGGATTTGAGAGCATTTGCAGACAGCCCTGCACAGTTCATCTGAGCACTACTCATCCCTAAAGGTATGCCTGGACAAGGCAGCAAAAGCCTCTGGCCAGTCTTCAACTCCGTATCCCACAGCTTCTCAGTAATGTGAGACCTTTCTGCACTCATCCTCCCAGGCTCTGAAGGAAACTCAAACATACTGTAAGGTGGAGAGAAGTTGATTCATGAAGTCATGAACAGTTCCTTACAGAACCAAGACTTAAAGTACTGGTGTACCACCAGACACCACAGTGAGCTCACAGAAGATACGATGACATATCTCCATTTCAATTTAATACTGAATGCTTTTAAATAATGGCTGTTCAGCACTGCATATATTTTTCACGTCACCAAAGTAGACAATGACATACATGCTTTATATAGCAAAACAGCATGCATTTATGAATTCCTGAATACTCCATGCTGTTCCTATAACACATTTGCCAACAGGGAGTTATTAATGACGAACACCCCAACCAATTTCCATCAGTGCTAACAAAAAGAACCACGTAGTTATTGTGTGCTTTGTACTCCTGATTCTATGTTACCACCTGTGGACAACCTGGAGTTGCTGCTGTTTACTGCAAGTCACTGTCTTGGTGCACATGAACCTAACACTTCTAAGACGAGAAACAAAAGCAGCAGCTGATAGTCACAGCCTTTCTGAGCTACCTTCTTCACCCAGCAGCCCTTAATGGTGAGAAATAACTTGGAGGAGTTACATACATATCCAGCCCGTAACTACCAGAGCAGGAAAATAAAACCATCCACCATTATTTGGTACATCAAAGCAGAAAAGCTAACTTGCAAGAAAACCAACCTCAATATTTATATGGAATATGGAATTCTGCTCCCACTTAGTTAAAAGAAAGAAACAGAACAAAACTCCATTCTGATTACAGACAAGTTAATTCAGCCAATACTCCGCTCTGAGAAATGGCTCCAAACACTCAAGTCATTCAAGTAGGCCAAGGATTATCTCAGTTTCCATCAAGGTAAACAATCCGATACTATTTTTACATACAATAGAGAACGGATAGAAAAGCACTTAAAACAGTAACAAAGAGAAAGGGGCTATCTGAATATAATCCCACTGTATTTCAGCTCCAGTGTTTGGAACCCTTTTTTATTTCTGCCTCTACAATTGCTGAGAATAAATGAGAGCCCCAGCCCACATACAAACACCTGCAGCTGCCAGAGCAGAGTGCTATCCACAGCACTGGAAGGTTCTTGGAAGGGAAGCTTCTGGCATGGCAGGTTACAGCTGCCACTCTGTTAGCTCTGGCTGCAACAGGGCCAACAGCACTTGCTTACCCACATCCTGGATAACATGCAGTAGTGATTGGCAAGCTGTGTACTTACACATCAAAGAATTAAGCAGTGATAACAAAAAAAATAAAAAGCATCAATAGCTCCAGAAGCGCCCAGCTCACTTGGCTACCTAGCTTACTGTTTTCTTATGGAAGTACCAGGTCCAAGAGGTCAGGGATTTACAAGAACTGCATTTGCCTGATGCATTTCATGTCAATGTAGATTTATGAATATACATATGTATATTTATATGTATACAATGAATACGTAGATATGAGATGACAAAGCTTTAAGTTCCAGAGCAGCACATGTCAAAAAACCCATAAACAAAGATAAATACTGCATCTCTTTCCAAGGCAACCAGTATATCCTGACAAGGAAGATGGTAACATCCTTTCCTCTATTACAGGCACTTACATACTCAGTATTTGTGCTAGCATAACACATCAAAACAGAGCATAGGGACACTACTAGAAAGACACCCATTTGTTGTAACTGCAGCAATGGTTCCATAATGGACCTACTTACAGAAAATGGGCCACAAATAGCAGTCTCATTGATGATGGGAAGCTTAGGCACATAAACTCAGCCTCTGGGAGGTAACAAAACTGTGCTAGGATTTGGGAGCTCACCTCACCTGGTGCTGTCATTGCATGGAGTCAGACAACAGAGCTCCCAGGAAGCTGAGAGGTCAGGACAGCAGTGGGCATCGTCCAACAGCAGCTGCTCAAGTATAGCTCTGCTATATGGGAAGACATGGAACTAAATTCTCCCTTCTCCCAAAGGTTCTACAACTCACAAGCACTAACCTCTCTCCCTTATTAGCACACATTCTAAATGTATTCATCTGTTTTTTTGGTTCAACTTACCATACTGTTGTTACCTATAGTTCTGCCTAGTTTATTCAGGCTTTCTTTATGCTCATCATTGCAATCATATGATTCTGTAAGAAGTCAAGTGCTTCAGAGGTCCCTCCTTGTTTAAACCTCACCCATCTCATCAATAATCAAACATGTTGCTGGAAAAGATGATTTGTGATGGCTTGTTTGTGCTTCAGGACTTGGACACCAAGGAGGAGAAACTCTACCGGGACGGACCAAACCCCCCATCCACTGGAAAATTAGGAAGAACAATGCAAAGCTGCAGATCTACGTACATTGATTTCCCATGTTCAGCTACCAAAACTACGTTTGAAAAGAAAAAACAACAATGCTGATTCTGGGTGCCCACGTGAGCAGCAAGCACTGATGAATAAAGCCAACCCAGTTATCTCCTTGGCTTTACTTGTGCGACTCTACACTGGCAATAACTGATAAGATAACTTTCCATTTGGGATTAAAATTTAGGAATAAATTCACACTGGGGAAGACTTGCCCAGTGCAGAGATTGAAATCTGAACTTGAGTTGAATTCTGAGTCTATAAAACTACCCATAACTGAATCTTGAACAGGGAAAATAAATTTAAGGATGTTATGGAGAGACAAATCATGAAGATCAGTATCATATATAAATCTACAGTGGCTATATAATTAGAGCATCAGAGATCCATAATTCATTTATGACACAGAGATACTGATGAATCAAGGATGCCTCCACAGGAGGGTGGCAGTTCTGGCTAGCTGAGTGCTTCTGAGGGGACCACCGCCACCATCCCCATATATAGCACAAGGCTGTGCACTGCAGTGAGCCCTGGGAGCACAACAACAGGTCTGCTAGGCAGTCAGCTTCAAAAACTGGGAGATGGCAGCCTTCCATGCCTAGCCACGTACAGGGACAAGGTTAGATCTAGTCTGCATGAAACCTCCTGAGCCGGCTAGGCAGACAGCAGGTGCTCAGCACCGTTTCAACCTCAAGTTCACTCAGTCCATGCTAATAACTCCTCTCTGGCATCCTTGCTGGTTGTTCATGCTGCAAGCAAGCCCCAGTGCCACAGCAGGGCTGTGCTCTCCTTAGATCTTACTCCTTGAGCCAGGGTAAGGGTTACTCCGAGCAACTGCCACTTGCTTCACCCTGAGGTGAAACACAGTGCACTAAAACCACCTCACGAAAGCACATAGAATCATTGAATGACCTGGGTTGAAAAGGACCACAATGACCATCTGGTCTCAACCCCCTGCCATGTGCAGGGTCACCAACCAGCAGACCAGGCTGCCCAGAGCCACATCCAGCCTGGCCTGGAATGCCTCCAGGGATGGGGCATCCACAGCCTCGTTGGGCAACCTGTTCCAGTGTGTCACCACCCTCTGGGTGAAAAACTTCCTCCTCATATCCAACCTAAACCTCCCCTGTCTCAGTTTTAAACCATTCCCCCTCCTCCTATCACTATCCACCCTCACCTCATGCAGGGAGAAGAAAGCAGCTTTCCTCCATAAAACAGGAAGCCAAGAAGCACTAGCATTTCCTTTATGTGCTAAGAAATAGGACTGCAAGCACTTGTGCCAAGCAATGCCCAGGCAGCTTCCAGTGAACCAAGGGTGAAAGAGTTAAATACACATTTATATTCATTTCTTATGCTCTACCAAGCACTGATGCATGCAGTAAATCTTGCATTGAAACCCTCATGTATTTTAGAGATAGCATTTCTATTTTCAGTTAAGTTTCTTCAAGAAGTGAGGCTTGCTTGGTCACATCACACTGCTACCCACCTGCCCTTCCCAAAGGATCCTTGAAGGCAGTAACCAAGCTATGAAGACAAGTAATTCCTGAAAGCAGACAGAAGAGAGCTCAAATATCTCTCCCCCAAAAGTTGCTTTTAATGAACAAAAATTAGCAAGATTGAAGTGGAGAAACCTATGATGCACGGGTAACTTTAAGCCATCTCACTGCTCTAATAAAGCAGGCACCTGAAACACCACATAACTGCTTTTATACATGTGAAAACTGGTACTGCCAGTCACTATATTAAAACCAGAATTTCTCCCGTGGTAAATATTTTTTTCCCCTTCCTAGTGAAGGTGGGAAACTTCATTTAGCTCTAGGAGCATCTATGCAATTACCTTAAAGAATCACACAAACCATTGCATAGCAGCACCAGCCACAGAGTCTCTGCTGCAGCCTTGTTTTCTCTTCTAATTTCATTTTCAAGACCTCTAGAGGGCAGCGAATAAAAGAAAATAAAGTACCAGAAATAGCCAGGAACATTAAGTACAATTTTAGAAATTGGAATCTCCTCTAATTATTCCCTCCTATTGAAAGCCTTCCAGGTAATTATAGGGATTTATGGATTAATCCAACAGAATTTCACCAGCCCCCAATGCTATGCCCTGTTGCAGTTTGCACTGACAGACTTCACAGCACCGCTCCAGCCATCTACATTCTTTTTCAAGCTGAATCACTTCCTCGGACCTTCACTAAAACACGCAGCAGGCCATCTTACGTCCATTGTGCTCACAAACAAAGCATTTTAACTCCTACAAATAGCCACACTAAGCCAAAATAAAACAAAGTCAAGCTGACTTCCTTAGTCAGTCTACCACAGTACGATATCAACATTCAGGATCATGTCAAAACAAACCAGGAACCACAACAGAAGGTAGTCTCAGATAATTCAATTTTTTCCATTTTCCATTGATTTTTGTGCATGCACTGGACACAGATTAAGGTGTACTGCTAAAAGCTTCATTATTCATTTCACTATAGCTTAAACAATGAACCTATTACCAATAGAAACATCTAAAATTAACTCAGGTTGGGTACATCAGACTAAAACAATAAGGTAGGGGCTGTAGATCTTGAACGGCCTTATCTTGAACAGTAAGAATGGCAATCAATACAGCACCAGCCTACTATTATACCATTTCAGCTATGCTTTAGTAACTTAGCATGGCTTTACACATCCGAAATCAGCTATGCAATTACCACAGGCAGAGCTGTCCTCACCAAGCCTTAATATTCTGCTTATTTTTGGAATGGAGAACAGATGTGTTAAATGCATATAAAAACATTAAGGGCCAAGAGCTCAACAAAATGTGTGTTAACACTTGATCACTTGATGTTAGGGCCCTGAGGGCACCCACGAACCTTGCAGGCCTCCTGGCCTACCTTCACTGGGGTGGCGGGAAAGCAGGCCCCATCCCCACAGTATCCGAAGCCCCTCCAAACATCCCCAAAGGTACCACAAAGTGCAGTCAGCTATGTGCAATCACTCCATCTTGACTCGTCTATGCTCCCTAAAGGACAAAAAAAACACATTTCCATTTGTAAGACAGACTTACGTGAACTTCTGAGCCCTCTTCATACTCCATCAAAGTTTGCTGTGCTGTCACAGAGAGATGTCCTGCAGGGATGAAAAATTGCGAAGACGTTATTCTTGCTCATTTCACAGAAAGCAACTAAGTAATTTTGCTAACATGAATCCCTAGCTGCTCCATCCTGACAGCAAGACTAAGGCGCACAGGGGGGCAACAGGGAACTTCCCAAGAAGCCATCTGTCTTCTACCTGAGCAACTCTGCACCCCAGACTGTACCAACTTCATAAGGTCCGTTTGTTTCTTCCATAGCTTTTTAAGAGTCAAAGCTGAACAATAGCACCAGCTGTTTTATCACAAATATTTGTACATTTACTAAGATCCAACTGAGAATTCAGACACATCATGAGCTGACTGAAATGGAACAGACAGTGAAAGAGAAGGTCTATGCAGGGACAGACTGCCATGGTAGTGAGAAGAGCATTCTGGGCTGCCATGTGAACTTCCTAATCTTCCAACACTTGCAACAAAGCCAAAAAGCAAAACAGATTTGACTCAACTAGTAACAAAGCCCACTACATGGCAGTTTTCTCCTAGAGCCCACAAACCTGCGCACATTCACACAAGCAGATGGATACATGCAAATCCTGTTATAAACACCTGGAAAAAACATCATCAGGCACAAAGCTAAGTGTCTGCTTAATTGAATAAAAGGTGAAAAAATATTAAGCAATCCTACAGCCAGAAGTTACTTCAATTCTAACTGAATAAAATGGGTATATACTGGACAACTTCTAAAAATCAAGTACTTAGGGATACATCCTCAACGACAATCTTCACTAATGCTTCCCTAGAGCCTGCCAAACTCTAACCACATCAGTCCAACATCACTGTGATGGGAGGCAGCACGGCTGATGGAGCCTGGAAGAACTCCCTTTTCTCTCGGAGAAAGCCTCTCTTGGTGACAGCACTCCACCTCCAGACTTCTCTCCATAGAAGAAAACAGGTAAGGCAGTGCACAAAAGCAAGAAGTAGTCAGAAGTGAAGGGAGAAAACAGAAGCAAATACATAAGTTAAGAAAGAACCTACTGTGATTCAAAGAAAGTTATATCAGAAAGGGAGGAAAGAAACAGATGTGTGTCAAGGCCTCATAGCAGTAGCTTTGGGTCAAGGCAGCCCTGGGCAGGCTCAATCCCCAACAGCAAGCACGGATGCCTCCAGCTGTGTCTACCAATGGTACATATACTCAGGGAGTATACTCTGTTATTCCTGAGGATGGAAGTGCTGCTAGTTCAGGATCTTCTGGAATCAGAGTTTGTGTTCTTTAAAGCTAAAGAAAAGGTTACATGGCATTTCTCACCAGATCCTCCATTCAGAAGGCTGTTTCTATTTTACTAAGCAGCTTTACACTGATTTCTCAGTTGGCCGTAAGTACTCTTCAAAAAGATTAAATCCAAGTCTGAATGGCTTGCGAGATTCTCCCCTGCCAACCACAAAGAATCAAGAGGGATGAGAGGCTGAATCCCCCATTTAAGCAGGAAGGCTGGTGCTGTCCCAGCTAATGAATGCCAATCAGTCTCTCTCATTACCCAGTACATCTCAGATGTAATCTAAATCACACAGAGGTTGTGTTCTTGATACGAGTGGCTGCACTGCTTCTGAGATGGAAGACCACATCTTGGTCTGGGTACCACGGAGAGATGCCGGGCTTCACCTTCCCCACAGCAGCAGCACGTCTGCAGGTGCCAAATGGACAAGAGGGCTGCCTAGAAGGCACAATTAAGAATACCTCTACTGCTCTGTAAGCTCATTAACACCCTTGCTTACAGAAATCTTTTGCTTGAGTGCAAGCCATTCACTCCCTCCCCAGGCACACAGGCTTCCTCATGCTGAACACACCACCCAGGTACACAGAATTAGAGCACCTCCAAAAGCAAATCACAGAATGCCACGCAGGCGGCGGACATGACTCCCTCTCTCCTGCACTGGAAAATAACGACATAATTGTGCCCAAACTACATTTCTTTACAGGATCCAGCTTCTATATCTGCTTACAGCTTGCTCCTCTGGGAGTGATCCAAACACTGTGCTGCATTCCAGCAATAACAAAGCAGATTTTCACTCGAACCGAATGAGCAAATTTAACAGGTTATGTTTCAAAGATGCAGTTTTGCACACAAATTTCAGCTTACAACAAACTGAACCACCAGCACTGGGAGGTCACTGGCTTGGCTTTCTCTGCATTGTCCCTCCCAGACATTCAGACTATGCACATCATCTATCTCATGGTGCAGAAACTAGCTGCTGAAGGACCCAAGCTGAACACAGAAGTGAGGATCCCTGTCCCACCAGCCAGGAAAATGAAACATACCACAGGTGAGGCTTTTCTAGTGCAAAACCTTGATCCTTTAGAATCTTAAGGCAGCACTTTTCAGACTGTAACCACAGGAATAAAACTCATCCTGATCATTATCTTTCGCACAGCTTGGTGGTTGTGGCTGTTGGTAACACACTTGGTACTCCTGGAGTTGTTTGCTTTGATGCCCGAAGCTCAAGATCCTGCTTTCTTGTATCTACTCTGCCCTCTCTCAGGCCTCCTTCCTGCTGCAGCTCCACAACTCCTTGCAGAGAACAGCAGCAGCAGGCTGGATTCAGAGAGATTTGCTCTATTTCATGGTCTTTTACCTCAAATTTCTTGCACATTTGGTTACGCAGAAAATTAGGGAAAAACAAACGAAACAATAGCAAGAAAGCTGCATTGCAGCAGAAAACAATTTGGCTACATTGGCCACTGCTAAATCAGAAGGGCCCTGTGAATCTACTGCTAGCATAATAAGGTGGTAAGTCATTAGCAAATGGAAACATTTAGTCCAAAAAGTTTGAAACCATGCCAACTGTGTTCTCTGTCTCTCAGTAGCAAATTCCCCCGAGAAGCTCCTAGTGAAGCATAGTCACTGTGGTCTTTAAAAAAAGTAAATAAAAACTGAGAAGTGAGTTAACTGAAAGGGAACAGGTAAGGCTTCACATACCCTCTCCACCATCAGCATTAACGTCGTAGAAGTTTCATCACAGCAAAATGAACTTCTGTCTTCACATGCTATGATTTACAACTGAAATTATAATCCCTGCATCATTTCACGGCTTACATTGGAAGAGACCTTCGGGGTCATCTAGTTCCAACCCCCTGCCACAGGCTGGTTGCCAACCATTAGACTAGGCTGCCCAGCACCCCATCCAACCTGGCTTGGAATGCCCCCAGAGATCCATCCACATCCCCATCCACAGCTTCTCTGGGCAGCCTGTGCTTGGGATGCACCACCATCTGAGTCAAGAATTCACTCCTAGTATCTAACCTGAATCTCCCCTCTTTTAGTTTTAAACCATTCAGTCTTGTCCTATCACTATTAGGACAAGTAAACAGTCTCCTTCCTGATAAACTCTAACTACCAAAAGGCCACAATAAGATTTCCCCAGAGCCTTCTCTTCTCCTAGCTCAAGAAGCCCAGCTTCCTCAAGCTTTCCTTCACAAGAGGTGCTCCACCTCTCAGAGCATCTTTGTTTGAGCAGGTCCTGAGGAGAGCTACACCTCCACATCCTTCTTGTGCAAGGGGCCCCATCTCAGCTGTTTCTGGTCTGTCCAATACCTGGACCAGGAAATTATGTTCAATTCAATTGAAGAGTCTCCTGGATTGCCTTCAGCTCACTATTTTGTTTTCTCAGCAGATGTCTGGGTGGTTGAAATCACCCATTGGGATGAGAGCCTGTGAGCATGATGGCTCCCATAGCTCAAGCAAGGTCTCACCAACAAGCTCTCCTTGACAGGGCAGCCTGTGGTAGACAATGATCACCAGAGGTCCTTTATTGGACTGGTTGCTTATTTCATCCCACAAGCTCTCCATCTGGTAACTGTTGTTTCTCAGAGGCAGCTCTTCATAATCTATCCATTTATCCACATGTATTCAAGAATTGCCTGCACCTACTATTGGGTGGGAACCCCTACCATCAGTACAAGGACAAAGCACCAACACCATCTCATCTCTCTTAGCAGCATGCTGCCAGCCTCTTGCAGCTTATCCAAATCCCCTCCACCTGCTCAGCAGGCACCAGCACCTGCCTGTCTCTCAGCCATCCCATAGGATGCTGCCTCTCTGCACCCAGGGCTGGTTGGGCACCCATGATAAACACAGGTTCACTGCCTCCTGATTAATTATCTCCTATCAGAGAAATTGCCAGCTCTTCAAGGCCATTCCTTTCCCTGAGGGCATACAGCTTGAAAAAAAACAAACAAACCAACCTCTTCTCTTGCTGTCCATTCAGATGATTTTTGCAAGACAACCACAGTGATGCCAGAACAGCAAGGTAAAGGATCACTGCCTGACTCTGGGCTCAACCCAGGGTTATATTCCCTGGTGCCAGACACAGATTCCTCCCCCCAATAAGCAGTACCCAGAATGACCCAGTGCCTTGAGGAAGCTGACAGCGCTGACAAGGAGCTCCTAGGAGCTCTAATACTCCTTTCCACCCAGATTTCTTATTTCTACATACTCTGCCCACCAGACAGCTGTGAGACAGATGAGCATCAAGCCCTCCACATAATAAGGAGTAATGCACCATGCATGACACAGGGACAGGGCTGCTCAGTACCGAGCAGAAATGCTGGGAAGGTATAGAAGACCATAACCGTATGCTGCAATGAAATATCCAAGTCAAGGAGGAGCATCACACAGCAAACACAGGCAGAACTTCAGGCCCTGCTCACAAATGGTGCTTCTGGGAGATCACGTGGCCAGTCCCAGACACAACACCTACGTGGGCAGGGGTAAAACTGTCCAACCATATCCAATCCCATAAGGAGCATTAAGAGATTTGAGAAACACAGCTTGTGAGTAAAGACTGCAGGAATAACCATCACCACATTCATTAAAATGTGTTATGAAGACAAATAATTTTCCATAGGAAAGTATTACGAATAGCAGATTAAAAAAACAAGTTCACCTGAAGACAGCCAACCCTCTAAGAAAAAGTTAAGCAAACAGAGATGGCTTTACCTGTCAGAGCTACCCAAAAACCCAGCCTGCCCACAACCCAGCATAAAGCTGCAGTACCACTCCAGATGTAATCTGCAACATTTCTGTAATGCAGGTAAGCAGAACAACCACTTCATCTTCTCAAGCCGAGATTATTTCTCAATAACTTGATTTTAGTCCCTATTTACACTCCGCTTTTTCCCCTCCTCATTAGTCATATTCAGCTTTCCCCCCCCCCCTCGTTAGAGCAGCCTGCAAAGCTGAGCTGCCCCTGCCCCTCCAGCAGCTGCAGCTCCTACAGACCCACCTGCGCACACAGCTTGACCATACATTGGCTTTCAGGCCTCTCAGAAAAAGCACAAGGTCCACTCAAAGCAAACAGGCCAAGTGAAAGAAAGCACAGCCTTGCCACAACAGCTGAATAAGATATTGGCACCTTACCACATCCTGCCTGTACTAAGAGGGAAAAGGTGACCAAACACACCACAGAACGTCAGAATGGGGTTTTTATTGGGCCTTTCATAGAAACACAAGATTGGAAGAGACCTACAAGATCACCTCATCCAACTATCCTCTTATCACCATTACTACCACAAGCTACTGAACCATAGCACCTCACCTCTTCAACACACCTGAAGAAGTTCACAGCCGCGTGTACAAAAGAGAGCAGTTCACACACACCGCACTTGTAGTGCAGTTATGATTAATGCAGATCTGTTACATAGATCCCACTCAATACATACAATATACCTTGATTTAAAGGAAACTGAAATAATATTGGAATAGGAAGTGGATTATATTTTAATGCTTTTCCCTTACAAAGGCCAGCACCCAAAGCCCCTAGCCCTATCTGTCTCCTGCTGCAGACAACAGCAAACAAGGAAAAGACAAAGAAGAACACAGCAAAAAGGCAAGATGGCAGCAAAGAGGTTACAACAATAGCCCCAGAAATATGTTAGTAACCAGCAATGTAATTCCAAGAAAATATGACCCATAAGACAGCTTTTAAGTACATGAGGTTGTATTCTGCTTTCTTCATTTGCTGCTGATGAAAAAGCAAAGTCGCTTCTGACAAGTTGTTGGCAATACCAGACAAAGCATTCACAGAAAAGCAAACAGTCACACACAGAAAAAAGAGCTGAACTCACCCAACTGGTGACGGGGCTCTCTGACCATGCAGAACTCCTTGTCAGCAAGCAGCTCAGACCCAAGAGATGCTCTCAGTTTAGTGGTCAGCCCTCATATGAGCCTTGGCAGGCTCCACTCTGGGTCTACCCCTTCTGGTGGAGCACAGCTGCAAACAATCTGCCCGTTCTCCCTGGGCCAGCTCCTTCACCAGGTGCTCAATCACCAGTTCAAGCCATCACCTAACAGCTCCCCTACACCTGACAAGTCACGACTTGACCTTTCTTCATCCCAAATGTGCAAGAAACCTAAACGCTGCACTTCTTGTAGAACAGTTCCACAATTCTGTTCCAACAGCACTGTGGTTTGTCCTAAAACCAGAGCTATAGATCACAGCAGAGCCTTCCTGTAGGGCTACCAGAAGCACAGAAGATATCCTCTAAATTGTTCTTCATCTTTGTTTGAAAAAAGGACGGAGAAACATGTTGGGTGAAATGTTGAATTAAGCAGTTTCCTATTCAAGGCAGGGCAACCTGCTTTGCGAGCTGCCCTCAGCTCCAGCCATTTGCAGCCTTGCCTTTGTGTGTTACAAACCAGCAATGTAATTCCAAGAGAGCATGACCCATAAAACAGCTTTTAAGTTCATAAGGTTGTATTCTGCTTCCTTGATTTTCCGCTGATGAAGAAGCAAAACCAGCTCCATCGCACACCTGGCTGCAGGCAATATATATACATATATACATATATATATATTTTTTTTTTCTTTCCCCATTTTTTTTATTTTTTTATTTTTTTGTAAAATAAGAGAGTAAATAAATAAATCAGTCAGTCTGTGGAAATACTCATCAGAACAAGGCAGTTCCTGATGATATCTTCTACACACCTGAGCTCTGCACCTCCTAATTCACCTCTGGCTGTTGTTTGGAACATATCCAAGACAAACTTTTGAAACTGCTGTCATTAGGAAGCCTGATGCCATAACCTGATCATTAAAGGCTGATCTGAGTTTAAAATTCAAAGGCAACACAGTTCCAAGTCTGACAGTTTCTGCTAACAAAGTAGTACATCAGTAGAGCAGAAGTACTTGTATGCAGAAGGGAGCAACAACTACAGGTGGTTTGATGCAGCTTACACATCAAACCTACAAGTAAGGGAGATTTCATTGCAGCCCATATCAGTTCAGTACCTGAAGCCAGTCCTCGTGGTTACCTTCCTCTAATCTCAATGCAACTGTGAACAACGCTTCCTTTCAAAGCATAGCACAGGAGGAGACGGTAACTCTTCATCCACAGCATTTCCCTGTGAAAAGGAGGGAGGTTTCACCAGCAGGGGCTGGTCATGATGAAGCAGAAATGCTTAGGGCAACTCTTAAAGCCACAGAGAAGAATTCAAGTAAATTAGATTTCTTCAAGACTAATTTTCTCACTTAAAAATAAAAAGGCAAAAAAAAAAAATCCAAACCTACCCAAACTATCAGTGATAAAAGAACTTTAAAACCAGTTTTCTCTCTTTGCTGTGAAGGCAGCTCATCAGGAAAGTAACTGTGCATGCATGTGAGGCTGTGGGACTAGCATGGACATGGAAGCTCATTTTCTCTCCAGTTCCTAAGCCATATTGCTGAAGACTCTGGAAACAGAGAGAGGTGGTGGTGAGGGTTCAAACCCCTGGACAAGCAGTGACCTCCACGGAAACACCTTTCATTTTAAGGCTCAGCAAGACAGGTTCTCTGACGAGGTCACGTTTCTCTGGAGGACAGGAATGACACATTTGGTACATTACTCAATCAAGAGTTGAATTACTGCTCTCCCAAACTCGGCATTTGATTTAGCTGTCATGCCCAGTGCATTGCAGCTAATAAAAGGCAGTGGGCTGTTTCACTCTGCTGACTCGCAGGTCGTGGAGAATGAAGGAGACAGCGTTGGCTGTGCCCTGATATTTAGGATAGAGACTTGCCAATGATTAATATGTATGTGTATAGGCTCTTTTCCTAGACACTTAATAAAATGTTCCAGTGATGGGACAGGGGGACAGCCTGGATTTATACAAGTGTGGGAATGTTCCAGGAGAACCTATCACCTATTTAGCAAATGCACTAAGTTGCTTCTTTTCCATTCTTAGTAACAGTTTTAAGATAAGGGCAAGTAAGGTAAGGCTCAGACCTGGTAAAAGTTCAGGGCTACCTCTGGAATTAATTTGGGGTATGGTTTCCTCCACACCTGCCTATGAATGGCACACAAAATGGCCTTGTCATAGCCTGGTTAGGGAGGACAAAGGCCAGACCACGTACCGTCGTGCTACAGCAAGCAACGTGAGCGAGGTCCCAAGGAGGATCTGAAAGTGTCTGAGAAGAAATCATGCAGAAGGAAGCTGAGTCTGTGCACAAAGGAATTATCCACAAGAAGTTTCTGTGTTGTATGCCACGCCATTACTGCTAACTCATGCAGATGGACAGGTAGCAACACCTCATATGAATGATGGCACTGCAAGAGACAATCAAAGGCTGTATTCTCAAACATGTAGTCATGGGCCGAGCACGGATATCTAACTTAATATCAGAACTACCTTGTTAAAGCATCAATGTGCATGGCCAGGAAAGATGAAGGCTAGCACTCCTATCTTTCCATACATAGTATTCCAGAAATACCACATTGAAGGTTTTCTGGGATGCAGGAGAAATGGCTTGCTCTGTCTGAGCTTTAGCTTGACCTGGAACAACTTCTAGTTCAGATAGGGCTATATATGCTCAGAACTATGTAACAGCAGGACACCAGGAATATATTTTCTGAGGTCTAACCATGTTAAAATTAAAAGATTGTTAGGTCAGTGGATCCCAACTTTGGTTGTGATGACCATGTTTGCAGTGACTGTAAATAATTCGGAAGAAGTAGGTCTTACAAAGTCAGTATGACGTTATAAGCAGTCACATTTAGTAAAACACCCATGCTGAATTAGTCACTGGTCCCTGAGAGTCAGAAGCACAGGATAAGCTAGGAAGCCTCTAAATAAAGCTTTTAATTTGCCTAGAAAAGCAATGGAGGCTTTAACAATATGTCCACATATATCACAGAATCAAAGAATGGCCTGGGTTGAAAAAGACCACAATGACCATCGAGTTCCAACCCCTCTGCTATGTGCAGGGTCACCAACCAGCAGATCAGGCTGCCCAGAGCCACATCCAGCCTGGCCTGGAATGCCTCCAGGGATGGGGCATCCACAGCCTCCTTGGGCAACCTGTTCCAGTGTGTCACCACCCTCTGGGTGAAAAACTTCCTCCTCATATCCAACCTAAACCTTCCCTGTCTCGGTTTAAAACCATTCCCCCTTGTCCTGTCACTACCCACACTCATAAACAACTGTTCCCCCTCCTGTTTATACACTTCCTTCAAGTATTGGAAGGCCACAATGAGGTCTCCCCGCAGCCTTCTCTAAAAGGAGCACATCTCCAAAAAGGACTTCTGCTAGCAGAAAGATGAAGAATAGGAGAGTATGAGATTGTTCACTGTCATAACACATGAACCTTGTGAGCTGAATCCAAGCCAGCTTTGTCATTTTCCTAAGGGCATTTGTATGCCTTGCTGCTGAAGGCTCCAAAAGGTTTAAGTGCTGCTCTGAAGCACTGATATTTACAGAAGCAGAGCCTATGCTAGCACTGTTGAGCGTCTCAAAACAAATGACAGATCCATTCAAACCCTGGGGAAGCTTTAGTGTGCAACGAAGATCATGATCTCGTGTTCCTCTCCTCAACTCAATCTTATACAAGACTCTCCAACTTTATTCCAGGGTTACTGCTACGCCTCCGTGTGATAAAAGGATACAGACCTCCCTGCAAACTTCTTCAGATCCTCAGCAGGCTCCTTCTCAGGTTAAAACTACCGCTAAGCTGAAGCCAGGATCAGTGCATGCCAGTGATCCTGGTTATGTCAAGAATAAATTTCTACAGATTTGAAAGACGCTTAGGCCACACTAAAAGCAGGGAGCACAGGCAGGGTGCTTGCTGCTATGGCTGGTGGGAGGGAAGTGCTGACCCCTGTGGTTATCAGCAAAGCGTAGGAAGAGATGTAGGTTCTTCAAAGGGCAGTGCTAATAAAGAAAAAAAAATGTCTATCAGATGCTAGCACATCTTGATTAGAATTCATGATGACTCATACTCAAAGGCCTGTTTCTAATCCCTATATATGATACTGACTTATCAGGACAGACAGCTGGTTGCAAAGATGCTTTAAAGCATAACCAGCAAACCCAATGATTGGCATTTTTTTCTCTTCCTTGTGAAATATATCAAATCTTTCGGTATTTTAACTGTCTCCTTTTTCACACCTCTGTGCTGGTACATAGTAGTAGCCATCATTTAAATTATGCATTGATGGTGAATTTATGTGATACATTATCTAGCAGCTAGAGGAAAAGTGGACTACGCTATCATAACGGTTGAGGTTGTTTTTCCTTCCATGTTGATTTACATCCAAATAACCCAACTTATCAACCTTGCAAATGTCAATCTGCATGAAGGCAGGCAGCTGAACAGTTCTTAAGCAGGCACTCACCTTGGGACAGAAAGGTCACTGTGTTACTGACTCTTATTGCGGAAATATTATACTCAGGTTTGGGAGGACTTCCTCACTGTCCATGGAAATAATCATTGAAGGATTCAACAAAGAAACATCAAGGTCTCAGACTAAATTGAACAAAAAAAAAAGTGATCGATTTAAAGTGCAGACAGAAATATACACTTCTAATAGACTCAATAATCCAACAACAGCATAGCCATAGGAGGAGCACCCACTGATTGAAGAAGCCGCTGTCTCACACAGATCCGGCTGCCAGCTCCCTCCTGGGAAGTCAAAACTGCAAAATCCACTGGGTCTGACTTTAGTTTCCATGTAGGAATTCCTTTATTGGCACCTGCTTTCTACCACTTCATCATTCCCTTTAAAACATACTTTTCCTCCCTTTCCTTTGTCTAGCATCTCTTTTTGGAAACACGAATAACTACACTTCCCCGAGGGATGCAATCTAAAAGGTGACATTACAGTGCAGGAAACCATCACACAGAACCTGGGGCTCCCTGTCCTAAAAAATGCATAGCAGAATCAGGAGGAACAACCTGGGTTATTGGAGGTGTCTTGTAATAGCTCAGGATCCGCACTGAATCGGAGCGGTACGGTTGAAATGCTAATGTGAGCTGAGGTGCCAGTCTGACCATTCAAATTAGAGCTGCAGTTACTTAACTGAGAATATCTATAAACCAGATTACCTTCAAATAATGATCCTATTTATGTGCAAAAGCATGTGCTTGAAGCATAACTGTTGGCGTGCGTGAATGTGAAATGCATAAGTAAAATACGGGGCCTATCAGCAAACTTGTAATAGCGTGTGTAAGAATACAAACTGTTTCAAAAGAGATGTCCAGTGATCTTAAGCTACTAGTGCTGCTGGCTGGCTAGCTCCCACTGTGATGCTACGCTAGCAGCAATGCACCAATATTTTATCCTTTACATTTTAAAGGAGAAAATGTAGAAGATGACTGTGGAAATAGGGTAGATATATGGCTCAAGAAGTCGAGCCCCATGGTCAGGTGGAGAGTCAGATTCAAGTGCGTACATCAACCGTAAGACAACAGCACTTCAAGAACACATTCACATGTGCAAGAACTACTTTGAGTGAAGAAACAGTAGTGACCCAGATGTTACTGCAAAACTAATCAAAATATTCTCAACTCAGTAAGAACAAAGCCAGTTTTGTCATAAACAAGGATACTCTCGCCCTTAAGCAAGCTTATGTAGGGCAACATTTGCCCTAAGGAATGGTGAAATCTTGTGACAGCACAGTCAAAACACCTTGACAGTTGCATCCTACTCATACTCTGCTCCTTGCTACCTCAAAAGAGAACATGGATGGGCTTGAGAGCACCTAGTAGCATCGGACAGGGTGACAGAACTGATTCCCAGACAAGTCAAACAGCCAGACAGCAAGAAAAAAAAAGGTATAGCCTTTCCTTTAAATCAGGTCGGTTCGATTCTGCACTACAATTGTTTACACAGTAATAGAAAAACCTTGCAAAAAAAACCCAAATCAGATAAATTCACCAGACAAGGATTTCACAACCGAGCTGTGTTTAAACATTTCATTTCACACTGGTTTTTAGTGTGGGGAAAATCAATGCCTGCTTTTTTATCTGTTAATATCAGTTCTTTGGTTTATGACACACTTTTGCCAGCAACTTCACTCCCACATCAAAACCATCAGAATGTTTATTGATAAACACTAATAATAGGGATTTCTAAGTCAATTTCTCTAATTTCAGCACAATATCCCATAGTATAAGAGAGCTCAAAATTAACACACACATCTATGTGTATATATATATATCTTCATGATAATGAAAATACCGTAATGATTTTACAATAATCATTTTCATGCCTTCCTACAGTAACACTGTTTATAGAATAGGGAAAGTCCTTGATAAAGGAAGGAATGTCCTACAAAGGCAGCTTGACTGCACGGAGTGGGAGAGGTGAAAAAAGTCCCCAAGTTAAACAGGGATTAGAGTTGAAGTACACTTAAGGCTATCATTGCCTGCCTACACTGTAAGAATGAAAGAGCAAGGCAGCAACGAAAGAACACGGCCATGAAACAGCACAGTCACTGGGACTGCAAAGGCCACCAGCGCTGCTGCAGGGTTACTGCTTCACAGCTTGGCAGCTGGAGACGAGCACCAGGGCTCAGGAACTGAGCCCCCACGAGGAAAGCAGATTACACGCAGTGCTGAACCCACAAGGTGCTCCTGGGTTAGGGCTTAAGCTGATTAAGCCTGAGGATGCCAGGCTCTGCCGATGGGAAATGTTGCTAGTTCAGGAATGAGAAGAGGAGTTCATGTGGAAGGAGCTACAGGACTCGATTTACAGCTAATGGAGGCAAGAGAACTGGCCATTCTAAAGATAAAGAGATTGCAGGCAACGCGATTGGAGACCATTACTGGGATAATGAAACTCTTTATGGTCTCAATGAAACCCAGTTGTAAATCACCTTTTTTAGGAAAAAGTACTACATAAAAAAAAATGGGAAAAATCATTTCATTTCAAAAAACTGGGACATCATATTTGAAGATGATAACACTTACTTTTCAGTCCTCACAGGAGGCTTCTGGTCCTTGGTGTCCAAGTGCCAAATTATTTCTCTCCACAGAGCAGAACAGCAGGCAGTTTTGACACTAAGCTTCTACTAATGAGTTTATAGTTTTCTATTTCATAATTAGCAGAATTGAATCAACTCTAGCATTGTTTTCTTTCCCAGACAAAACTATCAGTTGTTGCTTTGACATGAGTATTCTCCAGGGTTTTGGTGTTTGTTTCTTAAAAAGACCAATCCTCCTCCACTGGAGGATAGATGTGTCCACACATCCACTGCATGTGTGACTTGTCTCGGCAAAGCACTGATGCTGTTCTCTGCTGTCTGAGACTCAGCAGCCTGTTGCAGGGCTGGTCTTGAAGGAAACCTGTCTCGTCTAGCATTACTCAGTGAAAATACCTTTGATAAGAAACCATCTCCTTTGGTTGAAAGTAAGGAACCACCAGCCTGCTGCTTGACGCGTCCTGCATCATCATCATGCTGCTATTGGAGCAGAAAACATACGTTGGCAGGATGTTTCTGTCAAAAGCCTAAAGCAAATGCTATCCCATGGCTGAAGCTGCTCCTGGGATGACTCTCTACACCTGCCTATCTTTTAGCAGCTCACACATGCATTTATAAACACAAACATAATTCTCCAACCCCTCTCTCTCACCTTCCTCCTGCATTTATCTTCTAAAGGGTTAAAAGATTCATCTAGGATAAAGCAACCCCAAAGTAGCTCTTCTTACTGTAAATGAGAGGCATAAAGCAACATTCAATGTAATAATTGTGCGGATGGTAGTGTTTGCTGCTTACAGGAGCCCTGACATTACTTCTGCAAATTCCCAGGAAGCTGGCTCCAGTTCCTTCTTAGCAAACCTCATCGCAAAGCTGCTCCATCGGTTAGATTGTTCACAATGCAGAAGCACATTTCCTTGCTGGTTTGAACAATGAACAACATATTCTGCATTCCCTGCATTATTTACGTTGGTTACCTTTCACCACAATATGTATTTATTTACTGGAAGTTTCCACATGCAGGTGCTGGCTACCTTTAAAGCTACTGCCCCACAGTTGTGCTCTAATGGGTATCTGCTCTCCCAAAACATCTGTCCTTCAGAGTCCTATTACAGTACTCAAGCTAACAGTGACAGGATATTTGTACTACTCCCACTTCTCACAATTTTTCTATATGAGGTTGTTATTCAAAATCCCAAGAACTGACTCACCGTATTAGAACTTCCCTTCATTATTAATCAGTTAATTAATTAGATTCACATCCTCATGACTTCTTCAGTCCTGACTAAAGCGTCGATACTGTATTTGAAATGACAAGCCACAGGATAGGGCAATATTTTCTATCTAGATATTTCATGAAAAGCAAGTCTATGAAAATATGTTATTTCACATAACTAGGGCTTCTCACATTCCTAACCTTCTTCTAATTTTCTTTTCATTCTTTCACCTGACATTTTTACTCAAGATTCCACCAGGATTATTTATGGAATTAAGATGCTTTAAAATAACTGAATAATCTTTCACACTTTTAGCATGCATGTTGTACATGCTTCCAAATAATTTAGACCCTATGTATCTAAAATCACCTGATTGTGAGCAAGAACATATCCTGAGTATTGCCTCATCCAAAAGCCAGCACCCAGCTCTCTGCAAGAAGAATTCTTCCATCTAGGGATGTTTATGGAGCAATAGGAAGGCGTAGACAGACTGTAGTGTTGCCTGCTGATAGTAATCTTCCACTGCTAACTCCCTCAGTAAAAACATAGCAGCATAAGTTTCTACTGGTACAAGCCTGAAGATTTTTTTTGTCCAACACTGAATGTTTTTCATACCCTATTACTACAGTCTAATCTTTATGATTATTGTTAGTCACTGGAAACATAAGAAGGTGCAGGTACCTTTCAAGCAAATCTTACACTCCACATCTTCTGATGACAAGTAAAAAAAGCCTATGCAACAGAACGAGCACAGCAGAAGAGGGGAAAGATTTGCCCGTTCCTTCTTCCTTGTTCTTACCACAGAACAGGGGACCTTAAAGATCATCTAGTTTCAACCTCCTTGCCATGGGCTGGATCAAGCTGCCCAGGATTCCATCCAATCTGGCTCCGAACGCCTCCAGAGATGGAGCATCGACAACATCCCTATGCAACCAGTTTCAGAGCTTCACCACCCTCCCAGTGAAGAACTTCTTTCTAACTTCTAACCTAAATCTACCCTCCTTCAGTTTAAAGCCATTAATCCTTGTCCTACCTCTATCAGATAGTGTAAAAAGTCAGTCCTCCTCCAGCCTGTAAGCTCTCTTCAAGTACTGGAAGGCCTCAATGAGGTCACCCTGGAGCCTTCCCTTCTCCAAACTGAACAAGCCCAGCTGTCTCAAACTGTCTTTATAGGTGAGGTGCTCCAGCCCTCTGAGCATCTTTGTAGCTCTCCTCTGGACCTGCTCCAACAGGTCCCCGGGCACTGAATACACAATATTCAAGATGGGGCCTCACAAGGGCAGAGTAAAGGGGACAATTACCTCCTTTGCTCTGACGGCCACTCCTCAGGGCACAGCCTGAAATCACTTACAATGTTTTTTGTTTGTTTGTTTGTTTTTAGCAGCTCCACCAGCAGTGGCTCCCGATCCTTTCACTTCAAGCCCCATAACAGATGAGCAGTCAAGAAGAGGGTGCACTGGACCCAACCACGCCGCCATGGAAGCAGTAGCCCCCAAGGGAAAGAAAGAGCGGGGCCATAGGAGAGCTTCTCCATTCCCCAACCTGATGCCAAATACCTTCAGTTCACTTACTTCCTCATCAGGACATACAGCCTTTACTTTTATTAGGCCCTGCTAATAAGTATTGTTTGCTTTTACAACTGCTGAATCTAAAGGCTTCATCTTCGTAGAAGAATCTTTACTTTACAGCTCTATCTATGCCCGACATTTCTTTAAGTCAATTGGTGGCAACGGTCAGCTCAGCACTCATCACCTTGTGTGTGGGATTGTCATCCTTCTCATTCTGCACCCACCTACGCTGAAGGCCACGTGCCACTGCTTTGCCCTGCCACTTAGCTTTGCAGAATCCTACTGCAGTTTTACAGTCAGCACTCATCTTTGCTGCTCTGAATAAAAGCATCATCAGCATACTGTCATCTCCTCCAGTTCATTTATCAGCAGAGTATTACATGTTTTAACAGAGATTCTTTTGAGACCCTCCTACCATCATCCACTCACCCAGAAAACTCATCATTTAGTTCTAACCTCCGCTTCTTATCTATAGACCACGTTTTTTCATCTAAGCAGCTTTTCTTTTATCTGACAGAAGTACAACTTTATGATAATAAAGTAGAGTATCTCATCCTTTTGACTTTAATCACTAATTCTCACAGGGTTAGCCATAGGGTAAAGCTTAGCCATAGTGCCCTTGGAAGGGCTTCCTATCGGGTTCATTTTTTTTTTTCTCTTTTAGCAGCATGATGTGATTTTGCCATGTATTTGGGGCTGCTAATCTGAGTGGTTTGCTCCAAAATTCTCCTGTAGGCACCTCCTTCTCCTCTTTCTCAACTGCTTAACATGTCCCTCCCTCTCACAAAAAAGGACAACTTCATCAGCCAGCTCCTGGGTCTCACCTTGCCCTAAAGTGCACTGGCTGCTTTCAAGGTCTTGGGACTGATCGGAGACTTCTGGACAGGAGGAGGCAGATGGGCGGCTTATGTGAAGATCAATTCCTTGTCCGTTACTTCTTGTAGTCCTGCAACCTCCCACCTGGACATCCAATGCAAGGCTAGGATTCCCACCTGCAGCTGCCTCAAATTTCACTGCATAACTTTTGGAACTTTAAGTTTAAAATCCAAGAATTTCTTTGGTTGGAATTTAGAGAATTTAATTTCCTAGCTTCTAAGTTATTCAGCTTAAATTGTGACTTCTTGGTAAGAAGGATTTGAAGGAAACTGCTCAGATTACAAAAGCTTCAGCTATGTGGTAGGACGCTTCCACCAAAAAAATGTTGAACTTTAATAGGCTTCATCTCTTGTTTACCATGACAACAACCAACCACACAAACAAAAACCAACCCTGTTAATAGTCCATGAGAGAATGGCAGCACACTTATTAAATTTTATCCTGTCTTTGTTATACTAATCCACACGGCCAACAAAAATCATCCATTAAACACTTGTGTCCTCCACAGTATCACACAAGCTTAAAAATCTGTATCAATGACTTTGTGCCGACATTACTAAAGGAAGCACTCCAGAGAGCTGGTCACAAGACCTATCCCTTATGAATACTTCTCATGAGCCTCTTGCAACCTGGTAAGCCACCTCTCCTTACAGCTTACCATAGTCCCCTCGTTACCCTGCTCCTTATCTGCCTGAGCCAGCTTCTTATAATTCCTGTATTAATCTACACCATCTCCACTTTAAATAATAATTTCCTTTGGGAACTGTACTGAATGAATGCTTCCTTGAAATCTAGATAGCTTAAGCCCACTGTGTTACCGTAGTCTGAGACATCCACTTTTCTCAGCAAAAATAAACATTAAGTTAGTCTGAGAAAATCTCCTTCTAACAAATTCAAGAACTCAACTGGTCATTTAGCAATGCAGGATGGTTTCGTATTGTAATATTCACAATATTAAACTAATAATGAAGCATTTAGAAGTGGAAGGGAAACAGTGAGAAAAGAAATGCATGGACAAGAATTATACCATGTCATTTTAGAACAGCTGCCTAGTATTGTTCATTAGGTTCTTAATGTGATAGCAGTTAATATTTCTTTTGTGTTTTCCATAGCAAAGAAAATCTGTTCACTGAAGTTTACACCACCATCAGAATTCAGTGCAAGACGTCAATGAAAAAGAACCTGAAATATTTCCACCTTCTTGTAATTTGCTACTCCTTATTTGAAATCCCAGGTAAAAACTTAAAAGTGAAAACATAACTTGAAGAGAGAGAACCCAGGTCATGACATGCATTTCCAACAAAAAAAGCCATCTTTTCCCTGCGGTACAGCAGAGTTGCTGAACTGATTTCCATCTTGTGATTCAAATCAACAATTTAATTCTTAGTGCCATGAAGCGTGCAGCAGACATCATTCCGAAAGCTTCCTATGGATAGATTTTCAATCACTTCCCCACATCGTTTTCTAAGTTAATCTTTATAAAGGACATGACTTTCAGTCACAAGTGCATCACATAAGCCTTATTCTCATCATGTAACTCTATACAGACATCTTAGCATAAGAAATTTAAGTAAAAGAATGGAGCAGTTTCCAGGAAAAGCAATATATCTAGAGGCACATGAAAACAACAACCCATAAAGAGGTAGACTGAGATTTTGGGAATACATGTTATTAAATGGATTGCTGGATAGTGAATTTTGAAAACCACTTTTACCAAAAGCATGAAAATATTAAATGGGAAATAACAGTACCTTAATTGCACTTCTCAGACACAAATGTTTAGGTGATACGTTGATTACCTGGAAAACAGAAAATAGAAAATTAGTAATGTTGTTCATATTTTAATTACCGATTGAGAAGAACACGTGGTATCATGCTTTTTTCCCTTATTAAAACAAGAGGTTTTAGCCTTCAAAACAAACAGATTTTTGATATCTGCTATTTTATTCCTGATGAAGGTAGCTTTGAATAAGAAAAATAACAAGAAAACAATGCCTGAGATTTTTGTTGAGATAGTTTATGTATTTTCATGAAGGCTGCCAAGAAGAAACGAAGGAAAAATTCACAGTAACTTTCATACATCTGTGCTATCTACCTTAAAACATAGCTAGCAGGCACTTATCTCTAAGTCTACCTTAGGACGTACTCTGTCACTCCCCAACCCAACCTAAAACACCCTACAGGAAAAGGAGACCTCAAGACAGACCAGAAACACGAGGAGCCCACTAGACAAACCGAGCGATCACTGGGTATGCTCCCATTTTTCCCTCAGATTGCTTCATCCAGGTAGCATCTTGCACCAAACTTTTGGAGGCCTGCATGCACGCTACCTCGCAGAACAGCAAGCCTAGCATGTACATACTTCAAGGATTAGAGCTGCTTGGATGGTTTGCTGAGCCATTCAGAAAATTCAACTGTAACCTAACCATATTTAACAAAACTCAGCTCTGAATGGTTCCACATGTCAAGCCCAAAACTGTAATCTGAAACTAAAAAACTGTATAGAGACGTATTTTCAGCCTGGGCAGATACAATAGATCTAAACCAAATCTATTTAAGACAGTTCAGAACTGAAAAAGCCACAATGTGTGAGGCACATCTACAGAGTGGGCTGAGCATTACTTGCTTCCCACAGGCCAAATCTCAGGGGTAGGATCGACTCAGGACATTTGAAAGGGACCTTTTCTTTGGTTGGTTCTTTCACATTCTTAGTAGCTACCTTGAAAACTGAATCATATCATTGCTAGGATCATTTCACCTTTCTCAGCAAGATCCACCTCTTTTTACCACGAGAGCACCCATCAGCATTATCTTCAGCCAATTTTGTGTGAAGCAAACATGTTTTGCAGGTTGCTGCTTTCTCTTTCATTTCAGTATTCATTACTTATCTACGCAACAGGACTCAATTGTCCAGAATATGCAAAAAGCCACGATTCAATCAATAAAACAGCAAAACTTATTCTCAGGGCTGAAAATTGACAGCACAAAGGCTATTTCCTACATTTGAGTTATCCAGCTTACCAAGCTCTCAGAGCAGAAAGCAGGCGTAGTTAGGTACAGCTGGTCTGCTTTGCAATAACTGAAGCTGTTGTTTTGTTCCCTAGTGGAATAAATGCATGGTAGGCTGGGTAGGAAGGATTTATAAAATAACTTGAGGCTTTTTAAGGTTGATGGAAGTTTGCAGACACACGCGGATGCTGTGCTGACCTCAAACAAGATGTAACAAAAGCAAATAAATGCTATTTTATTAGCCTTCAAAATAAGGAAGTAAAATGAGGTCACTTCAGTAACAGCAACATTTATGTAGGAATGCCAAATTTTTCCCAGAACAGGTCAGACTGATCAAATCATTTCTCCCCCTAAAACGTGAAACGTATACACAAAAATTAAGAACAGAACAAGCATAAGAAATAAACAATATGCAGTTTGCTACAGTAAATGTCTGATTGTTTCTGTGCCTTCTAGTAGGCAAACGATGTACTGCTCAAATTTAACTCCTAAAAGAATACAGAACTGGGGACTGGAGGACAGCTGCTGCTGGAGCACATGCACTGGTCTGTATGAAATACTGGACTGTTCTATCGGCACCGTGGTCACCACTAATTCAATATTCCACCAAATTAATTACATATTTCATCCACACAGACCTACAGCATTAAGGTTCCAATTAGTTTGTCCAGACAATGCCCGACCTTCCATGCATGTTGTGGAGGAACACAACAAATTGCATTGCCATGGGAACAAGGTTTACTACTTGCTTTACTAACAGATTAATGCCTACTGTCAGCAGGTTTGATGATGAACGATCGTCGTTTTGAACTTCTGTAATGAAGATGCATCATGCTTTCTGTTGTTCACGCTGTACAACACCTTCCTCATACTCATCAAGGGCTTTTAGTCCCACACATTATTTTCCAAAAGCATAAGCTGTTTAGATAGTGATAATAGTGGATTTTTTCAGTAAAAAAAAGGAAGATGCATCAGCCCTGACTTCCACTGTGCTAGAAGGTCACTGTGCCTGTGACACTGGCCTGGGATGTGGCGCAAGAGCAGGGATCAGCAGATTTAAGTGGTTCTATCCACATACTATGCAACATAGCTTGGAAGCTGCACTCACACCCCCACCATACCCGTGGTTCAAAGCAGATGAGGGATCCATCACTAACAACCCTGCTAGAGGGAGCAGAGCATTCAGTGTCACTGGAACTGGGCTTCTGGATTGGTTTCCTCTAAAAGCAATCTCATTCACATTCACCAACACTACTTTAAACTGACCGAAATGCAGTAAAAACAAGGGATTGAAGGATTCACTTCACAGACATGGCAATGCTCCAAAGCCAAACGTTACCTCTAATTCCAGAGGAAAGGGATGGGATATAAAAAACTTAAGAAAATAACACCAGTATGGAAGAGTCAAATAAGGATGTGCTTTTTATATAATTTAGAACTAATTCTCAGCCCGTGTCTGTAAGTATTACATAGTATTGAAGTCGTCTTGGGAGGCAAGAACTGGGGACCCTTCAGTTATGCGGTAAGTAATCAGTCACCCCTAACCCCAAGCTCAGATGGAAGATTGGACATTTGGCCTCTTATTTCTGTGCTGTTCCTTCAGCACTGCAAGAACCAACAGAAGGCATCCTGAATTTCTGCTGCCATCTTCTCTTGTAGCCAGATGTGTACATTGTCATTAAATTACAGAGGAAGCACAAATTGCATGTTTGTATAATCATTTCAAATTATTTTGCTGACTAAATACATTCTCAAGGCTGTAATTCAAGACTCACTTAATTTCTACCATTGATAACCGCCTAAAAAACAAATCTTGTCATTTAATCTGAAACAAGTTTTCAGTAAATTTCAAAGATCCTCAGTTTTTTGAGGACAATTTTCTCCCTTCTGAGTAATACGATAAAATACCTCACCAGCAGCAGAGGAAAAAGGACAAGCTCACGAAGGGGACATATTCAGAAAACTCTGCTCTTGGAAGAACACTCATGTGCAAAGGCCAGAGCCATGAAGTAGCTCTGCCTAGAAGCCTACAATTATTAATTTCCTGAAGACTGATGGAATTGATGGGTAAGTACAAGCGCTTCCAGTATACAAATGGAAAATTCTTTGCTGTAAGAAGGGTTGGGTTTGCAGCAAGGAGTTGTGTGAGAAGATGAGGGAACCAAGAGTAGGAACTCAGATTGGGCAGGAAAGTACAAGAGTATGACTAAGCCCAGAGAGCAGGCCACAAGAACCCACGGGTAGGAGTCAGAACCCTGAGGGCAGCACATATCACCCAAGAAAAGGGATCTTAGGCATGGTGGAAAGAGCTGATCAAAGGCCTAGTTGTCTCTTTCCCAGTCCTTACTGGCCTAGGAGGATGTTTGTCATGAGACTGCATACCCTAGAGCTCATAGCCCAGCAAGGCTGCCTTGTAGCACAGTGATCAGACAGGCTCTGGAGATAGTGAGATCAGGGAACTTCCAGCTTCCTTGGCTATCCTAAGCATACTTCCAGTCACAACAAGCACTGTTCCCTTCCCACCACTTAAAGTTTACCCAGTGCTGCGTGTGGCAGCTGGCTGAGCTGTGACGTTATCCAATACCACCTAACAGAAAACAAAACAAAACACAACAGCGCAGAAGTATCTGGGTTCTGATTTCAAAGCTTACTTTGACATTCAGAATTAAGAACAAGGGAGAGACGTAAGGCTTAAGCTGAGGGTAGGGTTTCTAGCAGGTGGTTACATTTTTGTTGGGGGCTCACCTGAAGGTCCCATGCTCCTCACCTCCCAGAAACCGCCACCTCTGCTGGCCCAGCCACAGATACCCCTCATGGAGGATATTGTTCGTAAAGAACTTCTGAAAAGTTCAATTCATTAAGTTCACTTTTCAGTCTCTGACGTAATCTCTTTGCTTCCACTTTCACTCAGCCTTCTCTCTCCTTCACTAAAATGAGTGACTCAGAAGTAGTTGTGAAAGTACGTTAAAATGAGCATGAAGAGTAATATCATCAAAACTATCTAAGGAATGCAAATCCACGTTTTCATGAGGCAAGAATCTTGAACCTCTCAGGCATCTCCGAAAATTACCATCTTTATTTTAATTAGGGGGAACGTTACCTACAGTGATGCTTACAGTACATGTATTTCCATACTTAACACCTTAGCAATCTCCATCTCCACAATTTTTTGGTGTTTGATCTTAAATTCTTATGCTGCTAGGATGCACTCAGTAAATAAAAAAGAAATCACGGATGTTTAACATCTTTCTGAATACTCATAACTTGCTTTCTGCACAGACTAGCCACAGGTTTTTCCCCTGCTCGAAAGGAAAGGCTCTCCCCTGCTTACAGCTCATGCTCAATTCAGATTCTCTCCTGGTTTTCCCAATGCATCCTTTGGGGGGACCAGCCCCACCCAATGCAGAACACGAGATTTTGAGAAAAGAGCTTGAAGAAAGAGTCACAAAGGATAAATCCATGAAGTCCTATGGTGCAGCACTGATAGCACTGAACTCTGATCTATCTGGCTACAGCTTTCTAAGACCATTCCTCCCACAGAGCAGTTTTTGTGCAGTCAGCTACTGGGTTGCATGAAGCTGTGTTCCCTTTTCCTAAGAGAACCAACATCACTAAGCAGCTTTGGAGCAGGGAAGCAGATTTGCTCGGCATGCTAACATTTCTTCTCCTCTCCTGTAGGAAAAAAAATGCTTGATTCTGCCAGAAGAATTTGTGTAAATTAAAGTTTTCATCAAGATAAGCACAAACATAGCAATCTTCTGCTTGCTACACAACCCTGTTCTCACTCACTATACAACTCAACTGCATCCAAAGTGGCAGTGGGTAATTTCTTGGCAACTCTGCTCTCTTTACAGAAATGTCCAACACCTGTGAATAACTACAAGTTGAAGTTGTGGTCAGACATCTCCCCTTTCCCTGCAGCCTCCTCCCCTTCAGAAAGATAAGCCATCTCCAGACAGGCTCCTACAAACTCTCAATGGTAGAAAGCTGGCTCTGGGACAAGCTAGTCAGTGTGACATCACTGAGTCCAATGTCTTTCGGTTAAATCAGATCACACATCAGCCTGCAGACCGTGAAAGCCCTGCTGGGATTGTGTGAATCATGTTAGAAATATGACAAAGGAGAAGACAGTTCCCAGAAGACATTAGAAAAGCTTGCAGAATTTTATGATGCTCAGATGCTTCTTAGAAACATAACATGACGAAAATACACATACACACAGTTTATCAAGTGTTTCTCCTCCCTTTGATTTCTCTCTGTCGAACATCACTCATTCTTATAGAAAAATCTACACTAGAGCTCCCTCTCTCTGGGTTTCTCCTGTTATGCTGACAAGACCTTTCTCCCACCTTATGTGCTCCCAAGAATTCCTTTCCAATGGTCTCTGGTCACATTGCACCAGGATTCACTGAAGGAGCATCCTTCGCTCACCCAGCAGCTCAGCATCTCCTCCTTCACATATTGTGCCTGCAGCATCATGGCAAAATAAATCACTTGAAATCTTGCTAGGAAAATGACTGAAGTGCCAGTATCACCTCAAACCAGCAGCAGAGAAGTGCTAGTATTATCTTGGTCTTCATTTTTGCCTTCATTTCACTCACTGGGGATGCTACCTGCCTTTGGAAAGTGTTCTTTGCTAAATATTGTTGGAAACAGCATTTAACAAACACAACATGGGAACAGTGCCTTCTTCCTTTCTCTTCATTAAGGACTAAGGGATCTTACTGTATTCAGAGGATGTGAATGTCTTAGTGCTGGAAACAGATGGGTCATCCGTAACCCAGGATGGACCCACCGGTTGGATTTAAGGGGCAACAGAGGCGGTACCCTTTTACTATTCTTTGGCTTTCACAGGCTGGAAAGGCTTTAACTCAATTAATACCAACCTCTTTATTAAAGCATAAAACATGCTGCCAGTCTTTTCCAATAAAATGCTCAAAAGGAGAGCAGATGGAGAGAAACCCTGGGAGTGGCTGACGTACAGTCTCAGGCAAAAGCCCTCACTCAAACCTGGTGCTCTTCACCAGACAAAGAGTTCCTGAACTGGGATGATGGGATCTGCATGACACAAGTGTTCCAAGCTCTGTACAAGTGGCTGTTCTTCCACGATTGTGCATACTCAGCACTGAGCTCTCTCCCCCACTCTCTGAAAGGGGCAGGAAAGTTCTTGAGCAGTACATTCTTGAGCAAGAGTTCCCTCAGAGTCCCACCTTACGCTGTGTTTGACTTGGTCAATATTATCCCTATTTGCATGGATTTATTCAAGAAGACCCTCAGCCATGTAAACAGACCTAAGGTTCCAAATAAATTAATTCTTAGTTCCATCTTCCCCAATATCTCTTCATCCACAAATAAATATAATTAATAACAAAACAATCAACTTGCCCTTGAATGTTCACAACAACACACCCATCTGCAAAATCCCCAGCACCTGAAAGCAAGTGAGTATCTACACGCCCAAGGAAGTTGAGAATCACAAACATACAGGATGCGTATGGACTGGATGCCAGGTCAGAAACAGTTCAGAAGTATTTTCATATTGCATACTGCCACTAGCCCTGCAGTTTTGCATTTCAATACCGTGTCTTTTCTATTTCTCCAGGTAATGTGCAATGGCAAATGAATGCCTGCAGGTCCAACCCAGCCAATCGCTTAAGCATGCAGTTTCTTACACAGCCAGACATCCCTGCGAAAGAGAACAGGATCTGCGATGCAGCATTAATACATCACAGCCACATTAAGGCTTAGCAATGCACGAGTTCTCCGATTTGTATTCAAATGTGTCAAAAAAAAAAAAACAACCTGTCAAAAACAGAGGAGGTCTCATGATGACATTAAGTTTTACTTCTAGATTTTCTCCCTGTAGACTACAGGAAGGCTTGGCTTCACCATGCAGTTCCGAATATCTGGCTACAGATTTGTTTCTCTCATCAAAGGAGACTTCTCTGCCCCATTTCCACTTTTGCAATTATATTATGTAAATATTAATTTCTGCAGTCAAACTCATTTTAAAGACGGTTTACATAAGAAGCTTTTCAGTCGATACGTTGTCACTGTTGTTCTAAAATATTTACGTGCCTTGTTTACGTTACTTGGTTAATTTTATTGTAATTTAGTACTAATTAATAGCTCCATGGTTATAAAGTGTTTAATCGGTTATAACTCTTAATTATGCCATGGTGCTCCTTAATAAAACAATACACTATTGGGATTAAATCAAACTAATTGAATTAATCTGTTATCCTCTTTTACGGGTAATTTGGTGCACGGATAAAAGCAGTCACGGAGCTGTTTTCATGGCAAGCAGCCCAAAACAACTTTGCATGCATTCTTTTTCCTTCTTTACCTTGAAAAGAGAAGAGGTGCCCCTGATTTCAAAGGGCATCTACAGGTTAGCAAGAGCACTGTAAGTCTCTCCAGACCATCCACAAGGCAGGGCAATTTGGGAACAGAGAGCGCTGCTCCTGAACAGCTGCTGAAGCAGAAGGGCAGCTTCCCAGCCGCGCTCACTGCCTGGCCGCTTGATGCTTTCATTTCATACACTCTAACCCCACTAAATCACCTGCAGTTACTTTTCCCCGTCCATCCCCTGTGAGGCCCAAGGCCAAGGAGACCATCCCCAGCCCACCTCCCCTCATACTCAGCCACCCCACCAGCTGCCCTTCCTGCCACCTCCTTCAGTCCTATTAGCTGTGCAGAGCCGCTTACTCTCTGGTTGGAATTGCTTAGCACTTGTCACAACTAAATGCAGGTTTCATTATTTCAGATCATTTCTGCATGTGTCACCATCACTTAAAATCACCGTCTTGTCCCTACTGAGGTGCTCTTGAATCTTGCTGAGGACGGTACCATCCACGCCTTTGCAACTCCACTCTTTATTATAACACACAAGTGAACAAAGGAAGAAATTGAACTTGACGGCCTCCTGTCTAGCATTTGTCACATGGTTGTGACAGGCTTAGAAACACCCCCGAGGGACAGCATGCACATAAGGCGACAGTTCTGCACTCAGCCATGACCGAGTTACTGGTGAGCTACCCTACACTGCATTTCCCACATGTGTGCAGGAGAAGAGCGGGCAGAAATGCTTTAAAAGAACAACTTAGCTTGAAGCAAACAGCAGTTCTCACTCTGTCCCACACCACACAGAAAAGGAATGTACCTTTTGTGCCATTACTATCTGCTACGTGCTCTAAAACCAGGCACCCAAACACAGATGCCAGGTGTCCCCAGTGAGTCCTATGTCACCTCCTGCCACCCATCAGCCCCTAGCACAGGTCATGCTAACAGCTCAGCCCGCTCTGGCAGGTTCAGTAGATGCTGCAGGGTGAGCTTCATTAGCACGGTGACTTGAATGAGAATCAGCTCTCATTATCTTAGCTCTACCTATTCCTCCTTGCACTTTTGAATTATTCTCCTTAAAATACTGAAGAGACTCTTACCATGTGTCCAACGCCTCTCCTGATGAGTACAAGCATGCATTTAATTAAATATTTGTAGGATATATTATTCAATGCTTCACTTCTTTCCAGAATGAGTACCATGCATTTTACTCTTCCTTCAGAGCAAAGCTCAATTTAAAAATACAATAAGACAGATGATTTACCCCATCCTAAAGGCTAGCTTGTATCTTCTGACTTCGACCTGCTTGTGGGACAAAACAAGTTAGGAAGAGTTCAGCTATCCGGCCTAACAAAAAGGTTTTGAGATGGATGAACTGGTACAGCTTCCCAGCACTACCTCACCTACTTGCCTAATAGTTCGTAGGTGACACCTTTGCCCAAATTAACCTTAATTTAAAACTGTTCCACCTCCGCAAGGTATTTGCAGAGATGAAGTGTTACACCTAAACACAACCACGTGTGTCCTATTTGCCCCGTACTGAGTTTTGCAGACCACAGGGCCTTAGCACAGGGATGCTTTTAGAAAATTCACACACACAAGCTGTGAAAAATGAAGGGCAGAAAACCAGCTGTGGGGCTGGCACTACCCAGAGATCTCACTGCTGTGCAACTTCCTTACATCAACAAAAACAATGTATTTTGGGTTCCCCCTCCCCCTTGGTTTCGGTAAAAAGAGGAATTAGCAAAGTTTAGTTTCTGCCTATTCAGTAAGCTGTCACACGAGCAGCCTGGAAAGGTGCTGTCAAAGACCAAGTGATGTAATCATACAAAATTTGCACCACTTCTCACAGGTGTTCTTTGCACCTCATGTGCATCTTTTGGAACATAGGATTGGAAGGCCGCAGTGAGGTCTCCCCACAGCCTTCTCTTCTCCAGGCTGAACAAGGCCAGCTCCTCCAGCCTGTCTTCATGGGAGAGGTGCTCCAGCCCCCACACATTCAGCCTCATGAGGTGGTTTCTGACTCGCTCCACTCTTACAGTGGGAGGGATTTTGCTCTCCTGACCCGCACACCTAGAAGTTCAGGGACATGACAAGCCTGACTGACAGTGAAAATGGAGGCAAAGAACTCGCTAAGTACCTCAGACCGAGGCCTGCTCTCTCTCTTCATTTATCAGAGGGGGTACACACACCTCTGCCTCTCTCTTCTGCCAAACACAGCTGAAGAATCCCTTCCTGTTGTTTTTCACATCCCTTGCCAAGTTTAATTCCATCTGCACCTTGACTTCCCTGATTCCACCCCTGCACATCCAGACAGCATCCCTATATTCTTCCCAGGTCACCCAAACAGGACCAGTCATTCATCATTAATCTCTATCACTGCAATTTTTTCCAAAACATTTCAGAACTTGCCATCATCACAGACAGCTATTTAATTACGGGATGTGCAGCACAGATTGCATGGTATTATACCTGACCTGTATTTGGTACAAAAGTAGTCATCTTTCCAATGAAAATTCCCATGTATAAGCAAATCGTAAACAGTAGGCTGAAAGCATTTCAAGCTTCAAATGTCAGTTTGCATAGCAGCTGAACAATGGTTCTGCCACTGCAGCAATGGCAGCCAGGAGGAAGCCTCATGCACCTTAAAAGCAAGAGAAAAGCAGAAAAAAAGGAGAAAAAAATGAAGGAGGGGTGTTTAGTGTTTGCTTTCTACAACTGTGTTGTTATGCTCATGTATTTAGACCTCTCATAGGAACACAAGCACCCACACGCACTCTGATGTTCGTGATCTGCCACACTGCCTTCCAGAGGAAGTTAAATGATGTCTGTCAGGACATCATACAATGCAAACTTCAGTGACAAGATGGACTTCGCATAGCTGCAGATGGAGACGATGGCTCTCTCTGCTAACCCCAGGTTGAACACTAAATTATTCACCACTAAAGACATTTTTGCTCTGGTTCTCTGGTAATAGCCAAGAGGCAATGCACACTAACAAGCTATTTTACAGCTTCTAAGTTTAATCTACCTGTACTTTCTTCTCTCCATTTCTAGCAGGTCAGCAGCTGCCCGTGCCTGTAATGCATCAGTCTGAGCTGCCACACTACTAGTTCAACAACGGCAGTAAAAATTATGCATGTATATGGAGGTATATAAATAGATAAATATATATATGCGTATATATATCTTGCATTCCATAGCCATCACCCAAGGAGATTTTCATTCATCATTTTTTCTTAAAGCACAGCTAATAAAGAAGGTGACATCTCAGAGAGCTCCGCTCAGGACAGAGTTACTGACGGCATCAGAAGAGACCCAACATCTACCAGGCAGTGTTTAGAAAAAGAGCGAATTGATCTTGTTATATCAACTTTGAAACTGCCTTCTGTAGCACCCAGAGAGAGCTTGCCCTTCAGGCAGGTTTTTACAGGCTCTCACAGCTTTACTGTGATTGCTGTTGTAGGCGAAATATACAGCTTTAGTTCGAAAGGATTATCTGTTATCCTACCCTTTGGGAGAACCTCATACTGTGACAAAGACTTTGCTCTGCTGAATCTCTTAAATTTCACAAAACTAACAAAAGTACAGCACTCCTTGCTTTTCCTTTTTTTTTCCGTTCTTCTTTTCTGATGTCCCTTCAGCCCCTCGAGGGCTGGACAATCATTGGATGGTATTTAAAATCGCTGTACATGAATCTTGATTTACTGATAAACTGGAAATCGGTGACATTTTAAGGACTGTAATCAGAATTGTCTGGTGTCACAGGCCTCTCTGCTGTAGCTTATGGAAAGAACAGAGCCAGAAAGCACTAGCTCACGGCCCTGAAAATAAACAACATTCTGCGCTCCGGGTTCAATTGATATTGGTATACTCTTTCAAGCCTTGCCCACGAGCATCACCCCTTGGGGTCAACAGAACCATTTAATCCCTCACTGTGACTTCCTGTACTCTCCCGCCTCTGAAAAGTCTTCACTAGCAGCAGCTTCCTCCTGAGAGGTAGCATCCTGCTAGTGAAACACCAGCAGCCTGTCTGGACACAGGGCATATGAATCAGAGCTCGTTATAGAGAAGAAGCAGGGGGCAAACCCCCAGGGCTTATACTGAGCCTCACGTCCAGTCCCCAGGCTTCTCACACCTCCAAAGTCTGTAGGCACAAATGAGAAATCAGGGCATTTCCACTCTAAGCTCAGCTCAAATAACCTGGGAACACTTAAGTTGTTCAGAGTGCAGCTGGTGATTTGGGTCACTAAGCTTCAGAGAGGGGACAAGCAAGCGAGCACAGGCCCTGGACCCTCCAGAGGGCTTGTGGGTCTTGTTTCTGCAGCTAAGGACCAGCACTAGCTGCCATCAACAGTCTCCATTGGTTTTCAAGTCAAGGACGACAGAAGATCTCAAGGTCATAATACTTCAGCTACATTAAATAATTGGCTACAAGTGAAAATGAAGAAAACTCCTCTTGTCTTACTTCAGCTCACTTGGGTTCAAATATAAATACAGAGACAGGAAGCTATATCCCTGCCTATAAGAACACACTGCAATGCGTAAGAATTCGAGCAATCTCTACCACTTCTTCCCTTCTACCAGCAGCCCTTCCATGGGGGAACAGCACATATTCCTTGACAGAAGGGGATTTCTTCCCACCTTCTCAGCAGTGATAGTTCACCAACAAACAGCCATATGCACTCACCAGAACTATATGGAGAAGACTTTTTGTCAAAGGAAGCACAACATTCTACATTGTGCGGTCCTTTATGAACATGGTCTGAAAATGCAATGCTGACAAGGGGCTATAGAAATCTGCCCGAATGTTTAGTGAGGTGGAGAGAAACAGCCCAAATAGAAGCACGTTGGTAAGAATACTAGCGTGTTACAGTATTATTAAGAATACCCTAGCTATAAAGAAGTAAACAAGGGCACGCTGCGAGCATGGAGCTTGCGCACTCCTTACCAACCACCCATAGGTCCCATTTCAGCACACCCTGGCACAATCCACAGATGTCTCCTTTGGCACAATGACTCCCTTCTAAACACCAGATCAAGGCAAGAGAAGACGACCAAACCTCAAACGTTGAATCAAAAGCACTTCCAGATAAACAGAAAGGACTTAGATTTATGTTGGTACTATCTCAGTATGGTGAAGAGAAGAGTTGTGGTAGTTATCCACTGACTTTAGAAGACAAGGATTCTTTTGTTTCCCTCCCCCTAAAGATAAATACTATATTTTTTTTCCTGTTCCTTGTCTTACATTCTACAGAGCTAGCATTACAAAATAAATGTTGGTTGGTTAGTTTGTTTCAAGGCCTTTTTGTATTTTCATTAGTTTCATATATTTGAATACTGCACGGAGAAGGAACACAAGTCTGGAGGCTGCTTGTCCCTTTGCCAAAGAAAAGCAGGGGTGCATCCAGCCAGATCTTAAGTTTTCTTATAGCAATTCACCATTTCCTTGAGTGAATAGTACCTGTATGGAAGCTATGTTTCCTAAAAACAGATAATTTCTTCTTCTTGTTATGGTTTTGCTGAGTAGGTCAACTGGGCGTTTTATTCTTTCAACACAAAGCTAAGAAAGAAGGGGACACTCTTTATCAGAGTCTGCCAGGAGAAGGGAAAACAGTTTCAACACAAAACAGGGGAGATATAGACTGGATATAAGGAAGAAGCTTTTCACAATAAAGGTGGTTATGCACTGGCTGCACACAGAGGTGGTAGGTATCCCATCCTTAGGGAAACAGCCAACGTCAGGCCGGCCAGGGCTCAGAGCTCCTGATGCAGCTGTAGGTGTCCCTGTTCATTGCAGGAGAGTTGGACCAGATGACCTTTCAGGGTCCCTGCCAACTCAAATGATCCTAAGATTCAATAAGGTACAACTTTTGCCCTGCTACTCGGTAATCGGGAAGATAAAACATTTTTCCCACTGATTGTGCTCGGCACCATATGAATGTTTCTGAATGTCCAGTTTTGAACCTCTTATTGACACTATCAACACCCTCAAAATACGAATGCATGTAGAGACATCAATCTTGCAATTTACCTATAAGAAGAGAAACCTACCTCAACGTAGGGCAAGCGACAGAAGTACAAGAAAATCATTATAGGCAGATCTCCTGTCCTTCCTTTCTCATCATTCACTGTAGAATTTTGTTTGGAAAAGGATCTCTATAATTGTTAATATTCATGTTGTTTGATAATTTTATTTATTTTATAAATAAATAGAAAAAACAAGACAACATCTAAGGAAGGAAATGGCAACTCCCAGTGGATAGAAGGATGAACAAGAGGAATTTTAATGAGAAGACCACATGAGAACATTTGATTTTTTAAAAATGAGAATGAATATAAATTTGAAGCATAATAAAAACTGATTGCTTGTTTGAGTAAGAAGGAAAAACAATCAAAGAAACCAATCATGTAGAAAACAATCCTATCCAGAGGTAATTATACCACTATTCCAAACAGTTAGGCAGTAATGTGAGACTGGGCAAGCCAGATTTTTCTCTCGATATTATCATTTGCTCTCAACCCAAAATATCACTGCTGCTCCAGTAAAACCATCTATTTGCTTATGTGCCTGTCTCTGAATTATTTCAGGAAAAGCATGCTTGAGAAAGTATCAAAATGTGTGACAACCATGAGTTAGTGGGAACGAACATGGAGCCTGCACTTTTTCTCTTCCTCCATCTGGATTCAGAACATGTTCAAACAGAACGCTGGTTTTGTTGTTCTGGGTTTCTTTTTTTCCTATGTAGCAAGTGAATGTTCACTAAAGCTTATTTTTATACCGATTCCATCCCTTTCATGCACCCTCCTTTAATTGATCTCATTTGTGTGCAATGCAACGCCTGGTATCTATGAGAACTGCAATCTCTTCTTATGCCACAGTGGGGGAAACTAGTTTATGATCCAACTGTGCTAACTTATTTTCTTACAATGAATTCCATATTGTTGGCAAACACGATGCTCTTAGTACTTGAAATGTAAATAATTTCTAGCTTAAATAGAATATTTTCCCATATTTATCTTTCAAAAATATCCTCTGATACCATCCCTATTTGAATTAAAAAACTGAACACTATGACCCTTTTGTAGAACTTCTACCTCACAAAATTAAACACAAAATTAAATGCAGAGAAAAATACTCATTAGCTGAATCAGAGATTATTTCCAGAAAGAAACCCTCACTGCTGGCAATAGAAGTGCTAAGTTTCCCCTTGTTAAACCACTCGCTGTGTGTGTGAGCAGCCTTTCAGAGCTCATTCTCCTTTGCAGGATAAGCAGAGCAGCCAAGGACAGCTCTGCTGTGAAGCCCAATCCCTCCCCTTTCCTTTCCCCTATTCTTTCCCTTCCCGTTTCCTCTCACCAAATCACAGCCCAACTCTCAGCCTTTGCTGGTGGCAAGGAATAATTAATTTAAGGCTGCCGACATTTTACTTTCCACAGACATCTAAGTGTCATTTTTAATTATATAAACCAAAAATAATACTCATATACTTCTGGATGATTTCAGTGCTCTCATTCCAGACACCACAGCTCCATTTGCTCCCATCAGTAAGGAGGAAATGCACAGTTTCCCATTTGCTTGGTCTATGGGACAGGCCCACCAGGACCATTAGCCCCCCAGGTCCCTGCAGCTCCTGGACAGGCAATGTCTCAGTGCTGCTCTCCCACCTCATCTCCCCAGCCCCAAACTCCCCCCAGCACAAGCTTACTGTGGGGTTTTTCTTCTCATCAATTGATCCTGCATTGAAATTGGGAACACAGCATCCGCTGGCATACCTCCGGGATTCTCGCACCGCCTATTAGTTTTATAACTAATGAATAGATTACAGATGTGATGTTATAGAAGCTGCTTCTCCTTGCTAATTCACAGGGAAAAATAAAACCCATTTTATTTTTCAGTGGTGTGGAATACCCATTACCCACACACCATGCAAAAGGACTTTTTTTAAGTGCTCAAAACTGACATGAAAGAATGACAGGTTCTGGCATTCCAGCATCACCACAAGACAGCAATGAGAACTTTCTTCTATCTCCCTGCAAGCTGCCAGAACGAGCAATGTGAAATCACATTAATTAATGGTTTTAATTTAACCATGAAAAATACAACTGCATTAATATACCGAGCTGGAAGGAGAGATGGGTTCATACGTAAAGTGCTACAAGGTGTGATTGCATACTATGATTATTAGAACATACAAATCAATTCTAACTATAAAATCATCATTGAGAACAATTACAAGCCTAAGCAAACATGTCATGCCACTGTGCCAGGGCATCACCACTCCTTCTGAGAATAAATTCTTCCTAATGCCCAACCTTAACCTCCCCAGGTGCAACATGAGAACATCACCTCTCGTCCTACCGCTGCTATCTGGGAGCAGAGGCCAACCCCCATCTCACCACCATCTCTCTTCAGGAGCGGTACGGAGCTATGAGGTCTCCTCTTCTCCAGACAGACCCACCCCAGCTCCCTCAGCCCCTCCCCATAAGACTTGTGCTCCAGACACCTCACAGCTCCACCGCCCTTCTCTGAACACACTCCAGGGCCTCCTTGTAGTGGGGGGCCCCACACTGAATGCAGCACTGGGATGCAGCTTCACCAGAGCTGAGTGCAGAGGGATGATCACTTCCCTGCTGCTGCTGGCTGCGCTAGGTCTGATACAAGCCAGAATGCCACTGGCCTTCTTTGCCACCTGGTCACACTGCTGGCTCATGTTCAGCCCACTGTTAACCGGCAGCCTCAAATCCTTTTCCTATATGCAGCTTTCCATCCACTCTGCCCCAAGCCTGTATCATTGTGACCCAAGTACAGGACCTTGGTCCTGTTGAACCTCAGTTCAACATCCCATTGGCCTCAGCCCATCAATCAGCCTGTTCAGACCCCTGTGAAGGGCCTTCCTACCCCCAACTGTTCCTCCTGACTTGGTGTCATCTGCAAAATTCAGAAAGATTCTTTAGAACCTTCCAAAAACTGTAATTTATGGTTGGTTTCATTGCATTGAACTCCTCACTCCTAACACTTGCCTTCCAACCTCAACATAAGGCCTATCAGTATTCCAAGTGTTTGTACATACAGAAGTAGGCAGCACTTATGCTCCAGAAGCAGTAGCGTTTCGCACATTTCCTCAGATGATGGGCCAGAGCACAACACAGGTTCCACCCAGCATCTGAATTCTGCTGGTTTGCAAGGAGGAGACAGAGAGCTCTGTCCCAGCAGAGGGGTAGAAACAAGCCTGCATCCAATTAAAGCTTGGAAGTACTCTCCTGCACAAACAGCATCAGCTCTGAAATGGGAAAAATTGCCATGCAAATTATACTGGCTATCAGGACATGTTCTTGACAAAGGTGTGTAACATTCTGATGCATAAATACTGTGACTTTTTGAAAATAAAATAAAATCATTATTCTGCAGTAGCGTGAGCATGGCAATTTAAATTATATTTCAGTCTTAAAACATTTGACATTGGTATAACACAAACGACAGCGCTGTTGTAGACTTCCAAATGCAATTTCATACCATTCTTCCTCTGAACAATAACACAGCATTAGATTTAATACCACTGACTGGTACTGATGCAGCTTATGGGGGAGAATATTAGGAAGATAAACGAAGGACAAACACACCCCACATTCAGGCAAACCTAGCACAGATTTACATGTCTGGTGGCCGCTCTCTGTTAACTTCCATGTGGCTCTGTGCAGCACAGGCAGCACCTCCTGCCTACAGCAGTCTCATCCAGGTACTAGCCCCTGCCCCAGTCAGCAGTGAGCCTCCATGGTCACACACCCAGGTGGGCACTGCTGTGCCACTGTGTCTCGTGCAAGAGGAACAATTTTCAGTACAACTTCTGCCTGCATTTGTAAGAGGACTTGTATTTGAAAGGTACAACCAGTTAGCTGTTCTAACTTGAGGAAATTAGGGAAATGTCCATGTGTTTGGACAAGCAAGAGCCTCCTCACACCTACAATACAGACCTGATCCTTACTGCCCCTCTGTTTTCCAGGCACCAGCTGATCAGCAGCAGCACATCCCTACTGACCTCCAAAGCATTTCCTCATGGACTTAACATGGTTTGTGTGAGAACAAGTCTCACCTCTCTTCCAGGAATAACACCCTATGGTAAGAGCCTCCCAGGCCCAACACCAAGCAGTGCTGCTGGCTGTAAATGCTTCGGCATTAAGTACCACAGAAGAGGAAAGAGGTGCGACTCCGGCTCATCTCTTCCATTAGTTTCATGCAAAAGCAAATAGTTATAAAGAAGGAATGATTCTGCCAAGACTGGAAACGAGAAAGCTAACCAATTAGGGCTAGATGTACGGCTGTCAGAGGGAAGATTTCAGAAGAGTACCCCACAGGGAGCTAAAGGGGAAAACAAACAACTTGATAAATACCACGGTAATCCTATGAATGGAAGAGCCAAACAGCCTCCCCCCGCCCCACCTGCAGGCTTCCTTTGAAGCCATTTTGCCCACCCTCGGGTGCCAGAGAAGCACATATAATGATATCTGCTCTGCTGCCTGGAAGCAGACAGAGGTCAGACATTAACTGCATTTATCCTTAACACCAATGATATCAAATATATCGTGGAGCCCAGGGCTGACCTCAATCTAATTCTCAGCAGCAGCCTGAGAGCGAAAATAAAAACTATCTGCACCTATCTACTCCGAGGTTCCCTGGAAATCCTTTTGCACTTATTCAAGGCTCAGTATCCTCTGTGCATGCAAGAGTCTTTACCAATCAAAGCCAAAACAGTATATAAAAACTGTGATAAAAATAGGAAGAAGATAAAAGGCAAAGAAACAAGGATCCAAAATGAGTATAGCAGCTACTTCTGAAGGTCTTGGACAGATAAATTTACAGACATTTGTTTTCTCTAAGGTACATTATAAAACTCCATTTCAATGGTTTCTCATCTGCTTCAAAGATTTGTACAGAAGAAACATCATGAGATAAGGATACATCACCATTGTGAAAATTAAACCGCTATCCCAAATCACATTGATGTTGTTCATTTTCCTCTGCAGAAAGGAACCCGTAACTCACTCTAAGTGGCTGACTCCTACAGGGGAGACACTGGAAAATTTTCAATATCCTGCAGGGCAAACGTCTGCATGGCAAGACAGTGTAGAATTATGGTATACATGAGCCTTTAGCAACCTTCCTAGTGACAGTGTTTAATTACCTGCCACACAGCTACAGCAGCCCCAGCTGTAAAAGGCCAATGATCTGCTGAACTTCGATTGGACAGAGCTCAGTTAGGATCTTTGCTAAGATGTGAAGGGCAAGCTTCTTTAAACAGCACATGTTTTAGAGCCTGCAAAGGACTTCAATGCATTTATTACAACGTAATAGCTATCACGCAACGAGCTTCCAACCAGCTGATACATTCAACCACTCTGCCTTTGACAATTCTAGGTTTGGAGGTGCTATTAGGAGATGTTAGTTCAAGGAGGGGGGATGCACATACACAAAAAGCTCATCAGTAGACCAGTATTTCACAGCTGGCTTCTAATACTGTAGAGCTGGGAGGTAATTACTTTCAGAAGATGGTGCCTCAGATGATAATTTTGTTCACTCACTTTCAGCATTACTGCTTTATAGCAACGTGCTAACTTTGCCCATTATGAGAGCTCTCAACTCAGACCCTTGGTACCTGGGAGGATCCAATGTGCCAGAGCTGAGCCTCCTTTGGCCCTTGGGATTCCCAGCCTTACGCTGGCTGATGGCTCCAAGAGTGAGCGCAGTAGCTGCTAGCTACGCCCCATGATGCAATGAAAAGGGTGCCTACATACATACACTCCTAACTCTCCACTTCTTCCCCTCCCTGCTTTTTTCCATGCTCTCAGGTAGTCCCCATCAGCTTTACAAAAGGTTTTCTATTACCACGGAGCACAAAACAAGATGAACATTTTTCCTGTTTTGACAGCAAGGTTTGGGGATTCTCCTCCGCCACTGAGAAACAGCTGAATTCTTCTCTTATGTGTTTCAAATAAGAAGTTTAAACTGTAGATAATTAGAGCTAAAAGCATGTGCTTATGGGGCACTTCCATTTATACAGATGTTGGTGACTTCACACAGGAAGTCTGCACTGCATTAACAAGTATGCATCGTGTGAGTTGATACTTGCACTGCAATTTATGAATTTGTATTCATGTAGGCATGATATAATACAAGATTACATGAATGTAAAAAAGACATTTTACCTCACAGCACTTCATTTCCACAGCATTACCAATACCCTAAGTAATAAGTAAACCTGATGTTCAATAATTCCAGGCTTTCAAAGACTTTGGGTACGATTATGTAAATACACAGTGACTTACACAACTGCATTTCTTCCAATGCACATTCACAATTCTACACCCACCTCCTCAGCCTCAAGTCTTCCAATAGTGTCCTTGACCACATACACAAAACCTCACCAAAAGCCTTTCTGCATTACATGCAAGGAGAGACCGCTGACTGCAGGATGCTATTATCAGCTCTCCATTAAACACGGTAGCTGCCAGCTAATGCCATGCTGTCACACTCTTTTTTAACCTGGCTGTAAGCAAGTGCTGCTGGACACCAGCATTACGTCCTAGAGTGTCTTGCCACCTCCTTCACTGCAGCAACACGCTGACATACCTGGGGATTGGACAGGGATTGCTGGGGCATTACATCAACTTCTGCAACCTCAGCAGAGGACTGAAAGAAGCTATAAAACAAAGACCAACACAGTACGTTATCTTTGTGTTCCTTCTGTGCCTGGGCACATTCGGATTTTTGCTAAGAGAAGGCAGTTAGATGACAAACAGTGAACTGCCATGGCGAAGTGCCCCTCTGATAGGCAATGCCCTGCACACCTACACAGCGTGAGGAAGGGGCTGAGAGCCCATCACTACTTCCCTGCTGCATGGTGGTTCAGGCAGAGTGTGTTTCTCACAAAGCACACAGCACTGCACCTGATTCTGCTCGCCCAGGGGACGCCAAGAATGATGGAGCAGGTGTCTTTACCATGTGGTTCAAAAGCCAGAGGCAAATTGCTTCCACCTTTAAATCGACCTGGATTATGTGTCTTAGGGAAGTGCAGAAATTTGGCACTGTTTTTCCCGAGGTAGGATTTGTTAGTAATCTGCTATCTGCATCTAGAAAGAGGCTGAAATCTTTAACACACCCCCTGGGAGAAGAAGAGCCACCACCCCAGTTCCCCTTGCTCTCTGACTCATTCTCCATGTTGCAGCACAATAAGCCAGGATCTCCACAGCACGCCCACCCAGACCTGCTGACATCACAGCAGCAATAAAACATAACTAAATTCCACTTTAAGAAGTGATTATATACTAGCCTAGAACTACGGCTGTGAAAAATAATCACATGTAACAGTGTTCTTGATATTCCTTTTTCCTACTCTTGGAATTGAATTCCCATTCAACCTTCGGTGTAGCGAATACTGAGCACAGAAAGAAGTCAAATGAAACTTTCCAGGTTATCATAGTATATGCCATTGTTTGCATAGATTCTATTCAGTCAGTTGTGGTGGCTGTTCTACTTCTAAGACTTCTCGAGCTCAGAGAAATCATCATCACCAAAAAGAGTAAATAAGTCTCTCACCACCGTTCTTCTTGGTCTTATTTAACAGTATTAGTAGCACACATTAAAACTTCTAAGCCATATGAAAGAAACGGCAAATAGGCACCAGCTGACCTGTAGTGTTTTAGGGTCATATTTTCAATATCATTCAACACGGAGTCATGTCACCTTTTCAAATTTATCAGTGATCACTATTAAAGTAAGCTTAATTCTATAAATCATCGATCTATGATGACAGAGCATAATGTCCACTAAGTAATTGGCACAAAGTTACGGCATCTTCTCCAAAATTAAGACGTATTTCAAGATAATATTATGACAGTATACAAAACCACTGTGGAAGTCCAAGGCACCACGGAACACCATTTACAAATACAACTTCTAACTTCTCATATATTATACTGCTGAAAAATATATGGCATAGAAATACTTGTTGAATGCTGTAATGGAAGAGGTACAGTACTAAATAAAAGTGGTTCTACCAGAGGCCTATTTGCACCTTTTTTTTTATATGGTCAGCTTGACAGGAAGCTCTCCAGCTCTTTTTCTGAAGGGCCAGCTAGAAGCTGCCCTCTTACTTCTCACAAAGACACACTGGCTTTGCTGTGGCACTGGTGTAAAAGAGTATCTTTCTAAAACTTGGATGCACTCCATGTTTATTCACGGTCCAAACCTTGGCCATGACTTTAAGTCTTGAAAACCCTGCTCTGCAACATCAAGACTGGCACCTCAGTGACACAGACACACAGGGAAGTATTGCTACATGTACCAGAAAGGAACAACTCTACTGTGTCTGAAAGAAATGAAAGAAGAGGTGCCATAAAAAACAACATGATTCCTCTGGTCGTGGACTGGAAAGGTAACATGGTGCAGACTTCTGATGAGGTCAGGATGCTCAATGCAGGTCTATGACATGAAAGCACACTTTGTAGGCCTCAGAGCTGGCTGCTCACATCTTCCAGCGCTGTTGTGACTACATGAATTGGTAGAAGGAGCTGTTGTAAAATACCCCAAGCCTCCATTGAAAAACCAGGGTAGGGAGGCAACCCCAGACCCCACTGCAGATGCATGCCCTGAGAGAGGAGGTTATTTCTTCTGGTTCCAAATTCTTCTAGTTCCAAATACAGACCATCAGCTGAGGCATCTCCTTTCCTGTCTGGCCTGACACATAACTCACAGAGCATGCTGAAGTGAAGAAACCCAACTTTTTGTAGAACTTGCTCGTGACTTAATATAAATTCCTTAGCTTAATTCTGTAGCATTCTTTTGGGCCTTCTGATAATCAACAAGCAACTGGCAAATATTTAAAAAAAAAAAAAACCTTCCTATAGGTTAGTGGATGTCTGTTTCTCACCATCCAATTAAAAACCACTCCAAACTTGCCCATCTGTTTTGTTACCCATATGCATTTGATATTTGGGCAAGCACAGGAGTTGAAGATAGCAACCATGCTGTACTTCTGAACGTGTATCCATATTCTAATGAGACAGTGGCTTCTAAACGAACATTTCAGCAGGTGACAATCTCCCTTCTGAACAATCATAATTTCACGGTACCGAAGAGCTTTCTGACTTTGATTGCCTGGCTTTTGAATTCTGACATTTTCCACACAACTGTTAGATTGCAACTACCCTTGTTGCTATATAATGTGCTTAAAATTATACTCCTCGGCAGAAGTCATACCAAACCATCTTATTACGTGCCATCACCATAGTCAGCATGTCATTCCTACCTCTATAAACGTCCTCCGTGAGATCACATATAAATTGGTCACATTCCTCAGAACAATTACTTCTGGGTAACTGAAGTAAGAAACAAACCATATTTAACATTTTGTAGACTACTCAAATCCACACCCAGCACAAAATGATCCTCTAGCATTGCTGAATTTTCACCCTAGATGTTTTGTTATTTTCGATTTTACATTTTCTTCAGCAAGTACAACACGTTTACACAACCTTCATTTCAGCTTCATCAGCTCCCGTCCTTGCAAAATATTATTCTTTCTAAGTGCTAAACCTGGAGGCCAATGGCACCTCCCAGTTCCCAGGTACTCAGGCTGCACAACTGTATTCAATCCTCTTCCCTATCTAGTTCCCCTTAGATGGAAAATCAAGAGCGTGCAGGGAGCTACAGGACACTCAGTGACTCCCCAAGCTATAGCATTGAAGGAGCAGGAGTATGAGGCACACCACTAAGCTCTGACAGTGCATCTTAACACCAGCAAGCACCCCACATCTGAACAAAGTCTTTCTCACTAACTGCAATATAGAGTAAATTTTTGCATTTGGTCCTTCTTATCTGCTTCAATGGTCTTTCCAAAGAGAAAATATTCTCATCTACAACCTTCTACATGCCTGTCTACACACACCTATGGGGTGCTCCAGTGGAGATAAGGTCCATGGCTGTCTGCCCCCCACCCCTCTTTTCCACTCCTGTGCTCAATGCCCTCAGCCCCAGAGCTCCAACACTGAAGAACAGCTTCCCACTGCTGTGTTGATAGGAGTTGAGAAGGGTGCGAAAATAAAGATGAGGGAAAGGCTGAGCTTTTCTTGCAACAAGCGTGGTTTCTGCCACAACCCATCCATCTTCCCCCTCTGTCAGCCAAGCGCTTCGAGAAATATTCCCATGCTCCATTAAGCCAGATAGAATCAGCCTGGAATTGACCCACTAATGCAAAGAAATCATATTACTCTAAAAGGTACAATTTGTTACAGGATTGCATGCAAGCCCACAAACTGTCCAATATGAGAAGAGTTATCTCCTAGCTAAGCAGCTGTGTCCACTTGCTGAGGGGGATCCAGTGAGACTATGGAACAGTGAGCACAGGAGAACTAAGTGCCATCAGGAGACACCAACAGCTTACAGTGTGTCCATACATGCTGTGACACCAGTATGCACCCTTTGTTTCTCCTGGGCTTCTCTAGCAAAAGGTATCTACCTCTCTCCTTTCAGTATATAATGCAATTAACCAAAGGTCCCACTTAGAGTGCTAAACGATACCACCACAATAAAAACTTACTGTGCTCAGCAGTGGACATCAACCAGAACGTTATAGATGAGATCTCCATAACCCATAATTTGAAGCGCTTCTAATGCTTGCATCCAGCCCTGCCTGTTAGGGTGTTCAGCAGCCACCATTCACATCCTGCTTTAGTCTCCCTTTACATTTTCATTGCTCTTCTCCATACAGCATGGAAACGAGACTGAAGCTAAGCATGCGTGAGGATGCTGCAGCTTGGGGCTATATCAAATGCCAGCTCATTCTCTCAGCTGCACTGCAATAATGGAAAGGAAGTTAACAACTGAAACACTTCACTAGTATTTCACTATTAACTAGCATTTCACTATTAACTAGTGTGAGTATAAACACTAGATTATATAAACACTAGTTTGCATTCACTCAAATGGCTTTGCTTTAAGTAAAACGGGTCAATGTTGCACACTGAGCAACAATACGGTTCCAGCTTTAATTCAGTCATTCATAAAACTCGCCAAGAAATTATTGTAACGTGGAAAGGAGACAAATCAAGAGAAGTTTCTCAAGAAAATGAAGAAAAATAAACCTGCATACAAGACCAAATAATTTCATCATTGGTCCAGCTCTACAGAAATACAAACATCATTTAGAAATAAACAGCATGGTTAGCAAAGCCTTTGTGAGGTGGTAAATTGTATTAACCTCTCAAACTGTAATTTATCAACTGCCCTTTATGTAATTTAACTTCTCATCTCTGAGTACGCTGTAACCAACAGTAACTACACTGTCAGGACATGCCACCTTTTTTAAGGCCCATAAAAGCACCTGAGTTGAATCCAATATTAGATATTTAAACCTTAACAAGACTTGTCATCATCATCAGCTCATCCAATGAAAGTGCTAACTTACTTCATCAGGGAAAAAACAACAACAACAGCAAAAAAACACAACAAAAGCAAAACCCCCAGCATTGGCAATGCCCATTTCAGCATGAGGGCAGCAAACAGCTAAGCTCAAGTGGCAGAAACCATCAATAAATGAATTCCTACCAGCAACTGACAGCCATTTCAGCATTTTTACTTATTTAGAGAATATTCATCTTCAGTCAGCCATACCGGACTGACAGTTTTTCCTCTCCCAACTAATTCTCACGTCTTATCTTCGCCTGGATAGAAAGATGCAAACATTGAAAAGGCTGATTTATAAAAACACGATGATCTTTTACATCTGCTAAGTTTAGTGCTTGCTATTAGCTCCAGAAATAGCTTCTCTGCAGAAAATACCTGCTATCTCACGGGTACCTACTGCAATTCCACATTTATTTTCACTCAGTTTCATCATTTCTAAAGAAACCTAAGTTGTTCCAGCAAGATAAAAACTATCTTTCCTCCAAAACAAGGAACAGAAGAGTACTGGATCCAAACACTAAAGTTGCCTCACTCAAACCTAAAAAAAAAATAGAAGTTTGAATGCAAATTGGACTGCACAGATGTGGTCTCCAGAACAAGCTGACAGTGCCTCCTGGCCACCCACCACAGTGGTACAGCCTCCAGGGAGGAAACGAAGCAAAGGCCAGCAGAGCACCCACAGTCTGACAGTGAGGAGATACGGGCAGGAATGGCCCAGCACTATGAGGGTGCTGACAAAAAGAGCAGCAGAATTTAGTTTTATATCGCCTTTAACATTTATGGTACAGCCATCTTTTAACACTAATGATACAGCTATCATTTCACTCTAATCTGTGCTTCAGAACTGATGCAGATGTCTGCAGAAAAGACATATCCCTTGGCGTGAATGCACTCACAATTTAAAGCTGTCAACACTGCAGCTCTCTTGTAGACAGGAGCTAGATTCAGTAGTCCGTGTGTGCACTACCTCAACCAGGCTCTACAGTTGCCACCATGTTATAATGAATAGCAGCATCACACCACATGTGGGGAGTGCAGTGGGACAAATGGCCATCCAGATATTGGAACAGGAGGTAGCTAAGCATCAGCCAACTTCGGGCAGCACACATTCTCATAAATATGCAAGATCCGTAGGTTCATGGTCTGTCAACTCGCAACACTCAGTGTTAGAGATGAAGGACGAATGAATACAGACTGGCAGATGCAATTAGGAAGGAAAGCATAAGGGATGAAGCTTTATTTTGCATTCCCGAACAGAAACTGATCATCGTATTTGCTACAAAGTGACCTAAGAGTTGCAGAACTCATCCCCCTTATACACAAACTGAGCATCTCCGAAAGGAGCTCACTGGAGGCAGTGAAGCAAGCTTTGAGTCGAGCACCATCCTACTGAACACATTACCAACTGTTCTTAATGTAAACACTGCAGAATAATGCAACCTCCAGCATTTTAAGAATTAAGTTTCAGGAAAAGTAGTGGCAAACTGTCTTCTTCCCTTCCAGTTTGCAGGAAGGCCACAAGAAGCTTGTAGTGCTCAGTGTGGAAGTTGACGTTTTCACACTGTACAGAATAGTAGCTCACACACTAATCTGTAAATACTAATACACTGAACCAGATAAGTTTGTTTTGTAGCCGTTGCTGCTGTTTTAACAGTGATTTGGGGATTAAAGCATGGATGCCTACCTTTGAAGAAGGAAGGTTTGTCTTTCTGAGAGAGTCACGTGGAAGGCTAAGCCTCCCTCTTGCCACTGCCACTACTAATTGCACAGTGCATCCTCTTTCACAAGCACTATGTTAGCAAATAGACAAATACTGGATGAGGCAACCATCTGCACACCAGCAGTGCTGCATTTGGTTGGCTGGTTTTGTTGTTTTTTTCCCCCCCAAGTCACCCTTGTAATGTAAGGAATCCGTGACTTCCACATCAAGCTTCCAGGAACCAAAGACAAATTTAACATCACCATTTGACATGTGCTACCAGTTGGAATGAGACCCATGCCCAAATAGATTCCAAAATTAATTTACAGAAGAAAAGAAGAACTTTATGGGGCTGCTGGAAGGGACGTAGTGGACAGGAAATGGGTACCTCTCGATTCTGGATTCCTGGCTGAGTCTGGAATAGAAGCTTGCCCACAGGATGAGAAGAAGCTGCTGAAGATCCAGCAACCTCATTTCCACTGTAAGAAATAGACAGAAAAAATAGACAACCTGACAGCAATGCAAGTGAGGCTGGGCTGTAGGGTACTCCGTCACAGGGTGCTAAATATGGGGGTTCTTTGTTATCCCAGTTAAAAAAACAGATTGCATCAAATGCTGTGACTTACAGCCTTAAAATACCTACACCAGAGTGCACCAGCAAATTCTTCAAATGGTTTCAGATCCATCATTTTTATGCAGACTTTTCAAAGCTTTCTTATAAATTCCTTCTCAAGCACAACAAATATGTTAGCTGAAGATAAAAGTTACTGCACAGATAACTTCTGATATAAGGAAGTAACAGAGGTCAACCACAACTAAATCACATTCTCCTAATAAAAGAGGAAAATCTCAACTTAAAATTGTTCACTCAATCTAGAATTCAGGGACAGCTTAGTCAGAGAATTGTATGTCACCATTAGGTCCTTTTCTAAAAAAACAGACCTAAATATCTGATGCTATATGGATAAGGTACGATCTAGCCAAGGACTGCTCCCACCTTCTGCTGGAATTTCTGAACGCTATTCAACAAACCTGCTAGGAAATACCATGCACATCCAGAGTGTGGTTCTGTTATTACTTAATACATCGTGACCGCATATATAGTAAAGATCACATAAGCAACATCTCTCAAAATATAAACCTTCGCATTTATAGAAAAGACAAGCACCTAAAACAGGAACAACATGATTCCCTCTAGAATTTCTCCCTTTTCCCCAGCATCTCAGTACGAGGTAATAGGCCCATAGGACAAACTATCCACAGCTAAGAGCAGAGTACAGGTGTCATTAGCCCAGAAACCCTGCCATCACGTTAGCCTTTGGCTCATGCTGATACCACAGTCACTACTGTAGGCTTGAGGCCTTGCAGCCTGGAAGCTCTCGCTCTCTTTTTGCTATAAATCTTTCCTTGCTTGCCAGGGGAATGCTCGCACTGGGAGATCTCTGCCCTTTCCAATATTTCTTGTGCAGTATTCATTTCAGCAGGGCAGACAGTAGCTATTAAGAAGAAAAAGCCTAGCTTGCCAGAGAGAGGAAAGAGGGACAGCAACACAACAAAACCCAACTCTTATCACAGCTGTGAGTTAATCACTTAAAGAAACTGGAAACTTAACTAAGCCACAGATGCTGCTCAAGAACTGTAAGGCTGCAAGGTCTGGATACACCACGTGCGGAGAAGGGCAGCAAAGCTGTGAGGGGTCTGCAGCACATGTCTTACGGGGAGGGAACTGGGATGGTTCAATCTGGAGAAGAGGAGGCTGAGGGGAGACCTCATCACTCTCTACAGCTTCTGAAAGGAGGTGGTGGTCAGCCTCTGCTCCCAGATAGCAGCGGTAGGACGAGAGGTGATGCCTCATGTTGCACCTGGGGAGGTTAAGGTTGGGCATTAGGAAGAATTTCTCCTCAGGAGTGGTGATGCCCTGGCACAGGCTGCCCAGGGAGGTGAGGGAGTCACCGCCTTTCAAGTGTTCAGGAAACATGGAGATGTGGCACTGAGGGACACAGCTCAGGGGGGAGGTGGGGGTGGGCTGACGGTTGGGCTGGATGACCTGAGAGGGCTTTTCCAACCTTAACGAGCCTATGATTCTATGAAAGGCAGGATGATTTATGGCTTTTGTTGATGGATCTTCAATGAACCAAACACAGTTCGTACTCTGCCACAAAGGTTAAGTTCATATTTCTTGCTTCTTACCACAGGAGAACAGCCAACTAAAACCACCAGGCTAAACTAAACCACGGTACATCAGCATGTCACTAATCCTCTGAAATGGCTGAACGAGAACACCAGTTGTGCCAAATGTTTAAAATCCATGTATGTCAGTACTTCAGACTTGACTCAGTCCAAGCAGAAACAGCATAACAACTACATCAGGCCAAAATTGTGGGGGTACAGTCTAATATCATGGGATGAAAGCATGGAAAACTGCTGATTTGAAAGTAAGAGAGAAAGCCAGAGAAAGGACTTTGACTCTTAAGGGATTAGTGAACTTTTTTCTATGTGCTTCGTTTGGATAATCAATTCGTTTCACTAGAGAAATATATAAGTACACACGCGCTCTAATTAAAACATTAAAACCTTTACGTCAAGCTAAGCACTAAAATATGCTATGAAATTAGTGAAATAGCACTTATTTCTGGCAAATTCTCCTACATATCTAGCAAAGTGACAACCTGAAGTACAATTAAATTGCCCGTATTTTAGGAAGGGCTCCTAGCATAGCACAGCACAGCATGCTGAACTCAGAACTGACCTTACTGGTACTTAGCAAGGCTCCTGGCAAAGTACACTCACAAGGAAGGGAAAGATTAATCAAGTTTCACCACATTAGAAAACAGAAAATACTTCAGATTCAACCTTTTCAGTCAGAAAATATGCTTCTTCCTTTCAAACCTGGCATGGGAAAAACTCATTTGAAAGCATATCAAGGAAACGAAATTACGAGTCGAAAAAAAAGTGGAATTGATTGCAATTCTTCTTACCTCTTAAAAACGTTGGTTCTGGTTTTAATTCTTACGGGAGTTTTGCACTTCAGGACTTGATTTTTCACATGCTGTGGGTTTAAATAATTCCCACGCTTAAAACTAGGTTTTTTCCTGTACTCTCTATCATGACAAAGGGGTGGGATCAGGCTCCTGCCCTGGAACTCAGAGGTACGTGCCCACAGCCACTTCATCACGCAGACGAAGCCCCAGTTCTACCCAAATACCAGGGGGGATATTTACTTGGTGTACGTAAGATATCTCCCAGGACCCAACATCTCTGGCCAGTCTGATTCTCTGCCAAAATATGACATTAATTTGTAAGTGGTATCAATTTCTTTACACACTTGTACATTTTCATTGCTTTATCTTCTTCTTTCTAAACCTTCCTGGTCCGTGTTTTCGGGGTTTTTTTTTCTTTTCAAAGCCTAGAATTTCAGTTTTGGTGACAATTTGAAACTGAAATGCTGCATCGCTTGTGTAATTGTAGTGTACATGCACATCTTTGAAAACCTGTAAACAAGAATGAAATCCTTTTTGTGTTTTAAATACACGTCTACCAGAGAAGAAAAGCTTGATAGAGAAAACAGTGAGTCAACTTTCTCCATGTGTGTCTGTTAATAAAAAGTATGTGTTGAAACAAGATAAAAAGGATTGCAAGTCTGCTTGCAGTGATCCTGTGGCAAACTGAAGCAAAACTCAACGTTATTATAGCTTATTGTGGACATGTCAGCTCACAGCTAACAAGTTTGCTTTACGGAAGCAATTTCCCTGCATGACCCACACTGGCTATCTTTTGAGGTATTTAAAAGGAGAGAAGTGCAAGTTAGACGTCCCTGTGTATCAAGTTAATTGCTAATAAGCAGCTCCCTCTGCCAGCATGGGACTCTTGTTATATGGTTTGAAACCGTTTCCCCTTGTCCTATCACAACAGACACTTCTAAAGAGCCTGCTAGCTTCCACATCAGTCTGTCCCCTTCATATCAGCCTTACTCCTACAGCAGGGTGCCTGTGCAATGATGGTGCAGGTGCTGGATGCAGGTCTCCATCCCCTTCTGCTGACCCCAAGGTCACCACAGCCCTGACAGCACCCTTCTGGCTCAGCCTGCCTGAGCCCCTTCCTGCCACAGGTGACTTTGTGGCTGCTGTAAGCACGTGTCTGTGCCTCCTGCAATCACATCCCACTGCAGGATGATAGGAGCTGTGCTCCATGGGGGTCAGATGCAATTTCACAAGATTATAGCATTGCAAAGCCACTTTAATAAACTTCAGATCTGGGAACTGTGTGTTGGATGGTACATACAGGTTTTGCTGCTCTTTCCAACAATGGTATTTCCTTGGCAACAACAAAGTCATAAGGGAAAATACTTGTTAGACTTCAATAATTCATTTATTTATATATTTTCTGGAAAAGCTCAAGCTAATTATGTATGCAAGTCTGACACACCCCCAGAACTGTCATTTGCTTTGCATAAAGTGAAGCATGACAGGGTCACACAGTGACTGTGAGTGAAACAAAATACCCTTTATCAGAACCCAAGCCTCTGAGGAAATCACAGAAGAGAAGAAAAACCCAAGGACTTGACTGCGACTAAAAACAACTAGGGCAGTAATACATATTGCACAAGCCTGCTCTGTCGGAGGGCTGGGCTCTTTCCAAGGCTGTGTAGCTCTGTGGGGCTCAAGGTCTCTGTGGATGGGACATTTGTTTTGCTGCTGCTATTTGCGAGACTGACTTCACGCCGAGGTTCAGCTGAACTAAGTGGTATGATTTATTTCTGCACAGACATAAATATTGAAAGTACTACCTACTGAAAATTAATATAGTCTCGAGAAGCACGAAGTTATCATCCTGGCTGCCTCTCTGTCTAACACATGTTGGCCATAAGTCAAATTATGGTAACTAAAGATCTTTATCACGTAGTGCATGAATACTGACTATATAGTGCTGAATTAGAAACCATGTGTTGGAAGTGAGCTTAAGCTTCATGAAAGCTTCTGCCAGACCTGTGTTTGTATGCTCCTGCCTCTCACCATGACTGCCAATGGATGACGAGCAGCAGAACACACAGGATACCCACACCTGCTCTGTGCCTCAGAAAGATCAGCCATCCTCTGCATCATCACTCAGCATCACTTCCAGTCTGAACAGGACTCCAAGTCCTTCTGTCTCTCCAACCACCACGCAGAGATGGTTAAGCGTTGCCTAAGCAGGATGCTCAATAGTCTTAACTCATTGTAATATCAAAGATTTACAGTTCAGTTTGCTGATTGGTTTGAGGAGAATATGGGTTTAGTTCTTAACATAAACCTTAATGTAATCAACACATCCCACACCTGTGCAACATCCTACTTCTTAAAAATCAGTCATTTCCCACGGCTGCTGCTATGCCTGATGAGAAGAAGCATGCAAGGAGGCAAGTTATCTTCTTCAGAAGATGTTCAACTCTGAAAGCACAGACAACACCGACCAGCTTCATCCTTCAGCCATTTCAAACCATCAGAGCTAGAACAAAAACCTTGGCCTTGATTTGTTTGGACCTACAAGTGCTAAAGAATTCGGGAAAAAAAAGATATATATATATATATATATATATATATGTACTTCACCTAGATATTGTGTTTAGTTATCACTATAGCAGGCACTTAAGAAAAACTGGGTTTCTACTCCATCATGTAAGCTTAGAGCTAACAATCTAAACCGCACACGCTGTTTAAATATGGCTATGTGTGAACAAGCCATTACCAAACTCATACAAACCGAGATGTTAAGAAGTATCTGCGGGAGCTTGGGAAGCAAGGGCCTTGTCCCATCATCACTCAACCCTTCTGCTATGGCCCACAGGAAGTTTTAGGGAAACAAGCAAAGCTGTTCATAAGTTCTGCATGCTAAATCATGTTGGTTTTGAGGGTTTTCCTTTTCCTCTGTGTTCTTTAACTGCATAGATTAATCAAATTCTAATGGCAAAAGGTTATTTTTTCTCCAAGAACTGAAGGAAATAAGAGATCTAAAGATCACCATTGGTTTTCCAGAAGAATAAAAGTAAATGAAACAATACTAGAAGATGCATTGTGAAACTTCTGAAGAAGACAGCTGTAACGTGTATTACACGAGTAAATCTGGTAGATCGCTCCCACTAACTCATCTTCAATTATTTTAGTAAAACCTTGAAGGCCAGTTAGCATTTATGCTGTTTCAGCAAGTCTCTGCTGTGAAAAATGATTCACTGTGACCTAGCACTTACAAAACAAAGGAACAAATGCGTATTGCTACATGAGGTCACTTGCAAAGAGAACCAGATCAGGAGCTTTCATGAACCACTCTGATTGAGTTCACATACTTCCAGCACGTCTGGCTGGCTTATTGACTTGTCCAGACTGAATATGAGCATCCTGCATCTTCTTCCTCTTATGCCCTTGAACTTCTTGCTAACACAGTATGCTTTTGAGTTTGTTCCTCTGTTAAAGCCAGTGGAAAATAGCTAACAATAGATTGCTTTACCCGATAGCAGATAATAACTAATTTTCTCATTTGAAATCCATCTTATTTACTGCTCCTAGAGTGGACATTTGCCAGAGCTCTGCATTTTGCTTTTTCCTTCTACCAATGGAATCCTAAGTTGTTTCTTTCTCCCACTTCCTACATATCTTCTTGACCCAGTCCAGTATTTCATGTCTTAAGACACGAGTCCAGAGTTCAGTTCAGGTCCTTACGTACTTCAACTCTTTCAAAACCACAATTTAAGACAATATTTCCCCCATTTTTTAAATTAACACAGCGATGCATACGGGCTGCACAGAGAAAATAAAGCTACGTGGCAATAAGGAATACATACATAGGAAACACAGCGGGCAGGTCTGTACTGATGGAGAGGCACAGATATTTAGTCCCAGCACCGCATTCTCTACTGCCTCCAGGAATTTTTATTTTCTCTGCTTCCTGGACAACCCAGTGCTCCTTTATGCACTAAATTTTATGAGCAATTTCATGTTGTTATGTGCACAGCTGTTTGATTATCAGGATTTCCTTTGTAAATTGACAAGCTGCATTGGTATTTTCGTCACTTGCTCACATTCATACTCCACTGTACACTTTTTAGCAATTTGCTGCAAACTTTATATTAGAGATTCAGGATAACAGCTATGGCAAAAAGTTTCTCTGTGAGGGAACAGCTGTAGGCTCTGCTATTACAGCCACACAGGTGCAGACCAGATAAAATGATAAAACGTGAAAGCCTAACTGTAACTCATAAAAAAGTAATGAGTTACAAAAATGCCAGTGCTGCAGCAACTCTGGAATTTGCCTTCTGCACAATGCAGTTGAGGAGAATCAACATCCAAACTGACACACTTTGGACGGAATGCACACTGTAAATGTTAGTGGAACTGACAGCACGTATGTATTACCCTTCTGTGTGTCTAAAGCATATCCTTTTAACTTCTGCCTTCGTCTTTCAGAGCATTCCAACTGCTAAGAGAAGATTGTGCTTTACCTTTTAAAATGGATCCAAACAAAATCACCAAACCAAACACCTCTCTCCTACCGCAAGGCCACTTCTGGTCATTCTCGTTGCCATAAGGAATAAGGGGAAGAAGCTGCTGGTTTAACAGCTAACTTAGTCTGCCGGCACACCACGTGAAGTGCAAAAGGAGCACTGAGCTCTGCGCCTTGTACTGTGTCAAACACACGCACAAACCCATCTGTTGCTCTCCCTCCAACCTCAACGCTTTGTTTTCTGCACACAGCACTTCAGAATCAAAGAAGTGGATGTACCCACTTGAAAAAAAGGACCATCCAGAGCTGTTTTCCTGCAACGTCCTATATACCGAAGGAGAGAACAGGACAAAGCAGAATGGCTTTAGGCTAAAAAAGGACAGCTTTGGATTAGACATAAGGTGGCAATTCTTTACTCAGAGGGTGGTGAGGCCTTGGCACTGCTGACCAGAGAAGCTCTGGGTGCCCCATCTCTGGAGCTGCTCATGGCCAAGCTGGATGGGCAGCCCAATTGGTGGGTGACCACCCTGCCCACAGTGAGGGGTTGGAAATAGGTCATGGCTGAGATCCGTTCCAATCTAAGCCATTAGATGATTCCATTTCCTTCCCATGTTTGTTGTGCCCTACAGCATGGATATAATTCTTTGCACAGGAGAAAAAGCTACAGACATGGGTAACCAGGAGCTGCAGGTGACCACCACCTCCACCACCAAACCCTGTGCACCCCGGTGGAGCTGAACACAAACTAGGGCACCTGCATTACTGATTGCTCTGGAAAAGTAGATTCTCACAGTACTCCTGACCACAGATTGGGTGGGACACCCGTGGCTAGCTTATACAAGCCTCAGTGCTAACTTTGGCATTAAATTGTTTACTAGGGAAGGGCATGCTTCCAACAAACGCACTTTCTTCATTAACTACTGCAATGAGGCAGCAATCAGCACTGAACAGACTGCCGGGCACTCCCCCGATGGAGCACTGGCGCCTAGGTAAGAAAGTAGAATGCACAAAGCATGTTTTATTTGGTCTAAGTGATACTTTGTGCAGCACTAAAACAGTTAAGTGCACGCAGCTGGCTCTCTCCAGCGCTCTTGGTGATGGTGGCTCAGGCCTCATCTTTTTAGCTAGATAGATCATTAATTTTCCTAGGTGTTTATTATCCACATGAAAAGTCCTATTGCTGTGGTATCAAGTGTTTTATATCTGTGGCTTTGCCTGCATAAGATCAGAGAGATGACCAAAGACCTTGATATTATCCTGATGTTATTACTCAGTGTGACATCTCCATGCCTCAGTCTCCTGAGCATAGAGAAAGTAGGGTTATAGTCTATTTTGTTGCCAAATAAATCAAGCCATAATCCCGTTGCCCCTCCAAAATCCATGATTTTTTTTTTCACGAGACAGTCTCAGTGCCACAAGACATACTGTATGACTACCTACTAAACTCTGCCGATGATGAATTGCTGCACTTTATTAGACAACTCAACTTAATATATATGCCAAATCACATAAAATCTTGAGATCTTATTCTTAGATTGTGTGCAATTTCGGAGAGCACGCTCTTTTCCTAAAGACCTTGCTTCTAATGTTAAAGGCAAAGCACGACAGTTTTATCTGTTAACTAAAGCATAAATTTTGTGAGAAGCGACAGGTGCCCATATGTCACATGAAATTGGTAGTAAATCTTTTTATCCTGGCACGCTCTGTAAGCTTTGTTTGATATGTATAACTTCAGTAGAGCAAAGCATAACAGTACAGCAGCGAATACTTCACCTATACAGTGTAAATTGCTTTTCCCTCCCCCCACCCCCCTCTTATTTTTCTTTTTAACACATACTCATAAACACTTTCTTCCCTGCGGTGTGAGGTCAGTCCCTGAGAGCTGCCACTTCAAATAGCTCAGCTCACAGCTGCAGCTTGATTTCACACTCTTCCTTCACGTTTACTGGCAGTATAACTGGGGACCACCTTTGTTAGCATCTTACTTTCAGCCTTCTACCAATTGCACTAACGTCAAGGACAGTTGTGCCTTTCCTGCCGTACAGCACATTCACGCATAGTTTCTTTCTCCTCCTCCTCCATCAGCTGTAAAATCACTTCTCATCTTAAGTCCTGTTCAAAAAGAAGTGGGGGGTCTGGAGCACAAGTCTTATGGGGAGCGGCTGAGGGAGCTGGGATGGGTCAGAGACTGGAGAAGAGGAGGCACAGGGGAGACCTCATCACTCTGTACAACCCCTGACAGGAGGTGGTGGTGAGGTGGGGGTCGGCCTCTGCCCTCAGCTAACAGCGATAGGATGAGCGGTGATGGCCTCAAGTTGCACCAGAGGGGGTTCAGGTTCCTTCTCACAAGGAGTGGTGAGGCATTGGCACAGGCTGCCCAGGGAGATGAAGAAGTCACCCCCTGGCCCTGGAGGTGTTCAAGAAAAGGACAGATGTCACACTGAGTGGCACGGTTCAGCGCCAGGTAGTGACAAGTTGACAGCTCGACTAGTCATCTAAGATGTCTTATCCAACCTTAAGGATCCTATGAACACACTGGTGTCAATCCCTTGGGCTTTCTACCAGCCTGACTCCACAGGAGCTCTCTCTGCAGGGTCAGCAGCTCTTCCCAGACCTTTCCTGTGCTGAAAGACATGCGAAGGCTCATCTGTCAGCTCTGTCCTGCACCCAAGACAGGATCTGCACTGACTTGAAAGAAAAATCCCATTTTCTTCTTGGATGGCCAGGAAATAAAGACATCAAGGTACATGCCAAGTATGTGGGTTTAGAGGAAGCTAGCTCATGGTAGAAAGAAAGGAGAGACAGTAAGGAGGAAGTATAAGGCAAGCAATGGGACAGGTTTGACTACAATGCTCTTATTTGAAAGGTCATTGGTTTGAAGGCACTGAAAAGGTTAGGCACCCAGACACTGTGCAACCCAGAGGACTTAGCCTTGCTGCTTTAAGCACTCATGCACTGCCTCTGGTTGTAAGCCAGTTTGCACACCTCAGCAGTCATCCTCACACGTGCACAGCTTAATAAGGTGTAGAGGAGGATGCAGAACGGTAAATCAAAGCTGCATGCTGCAGAGAAACGCGCCCTGCTGCAAGGAGCAGTCAGGCTCAGCTGTGACTGCTCACTGTCACAATCGCATCTCTACCGACGACTGTTGTGCAACTGCTTTCGGTCACTCCATCCCTCAAACAGCTCTTCTGCTTCTATGAAAATACCTGGACAAGCAATGCCCAGTAACTTAGCCGATAAAAAAGTAGTGCAGCACTCATCCTCAAAAGCAACTGCTGGAAACATGGAAGTGAAATGAAAGAAACTGCAAATGAATCCTTATCTCTACAACCACATGCCCACAACGCGCACACTCATTTGTCTCAGTATCATCTACAAATGTCCTCTAGTAAAACTTGAAGCTGATGCCACACAATTAAAATCGCATCTGTTAATTTTTTTTTGGTAACACTCTGTCTTTGATAACATCAATGTGGCAACACTGTGCTTTTGTGGAAGTCCAGGAAGTTTAAGCCCACACAAACTCACCTGCCACTTACCCACTCTCAGTCAGGAGAAGACCCATGCCCCCTGAAAGCACAATTTACATCTTCCACTGAGAACATTTGATAGAGCAGGAAAAGGCAATGGCCTGAATTTAAAAGAACCGCAACATGGGAAAACAACAGAACTGCGTGATAAGCTGAGAATGAGGTGACAACTAGGCTTGCTCACAAGTCTGCCATTCATGACAGTCGATTTGCACTACTCTCCACAACGAGCAACCGCCTCTGAAGATAAGGGCACATAAAACAGATCCCTTCACAGAGCACTCGCTTTCTGGGAAGGATGGTCTTCTGAAACCCAACGTTTCTGTCCTCCATTGTCTATATAACTTTGCAGGAATACTACTAGCACACGAGATTCCTCCAAACGGATTCAGAAGCTTCCAGCCAACTGCTACAAAGCACGTGCTTCCATGCAGATCAGGCTTGTGCTAATGAGCCAGCTCAAATACCCTTTCCGTAATAAATTTCCTAGCAATTGCATCTCTCTCTTCTCTAACACTGAATCACGACACTGGAAATTGCCTATTTACTTGCCTTTTCTTGCAAAGTGAAATCTCAAAACACATCACGGCTTCCTTTTATATGCTGCATGAAAGCATTAATTACAGAAGAGGAAGAAAACACGATTTTGGACTCGCCATTTTGCAGCAGCATCCCCTGAGGGACCAGTCACAGAGGGCACACCATGCAAGGCTGCAAATGCAGTCAGGACAAACTTCTCTATTTAACCAGCTCTAAAAATGCCAAGCTCATGGATAAGAGAAAAGTACAATTCATAACAATTCAAAGTACAATACAAAGTACAATTCGAAGTACAATAAATAAGTACAATTCATAACCTTTATAATCTTGAGACAAATGAGATTAAGCAAACTCAAGTCATCACCACGAACTGGAAAATTAAGTTATAAAAAAAGACCCTAATGTTTAATAACCTTGATGGCAGCTACTGTCCAACTGAAAACACAATGAACCCAGGGGGGATGATTCATTTCCCCTGACCTGCAAACACAGCTCTCAGTCGTCCATTTTAGTTTTAAAAGTCAAAAAGAAACCCAATCTGAAGATTAAGAAAGATTTCAGGGAGTTAACTAAACTAATCAAAAATAAAGGGCATACCACATAATCAGAAGTCACAAACTTCATGAAATACTTAGACCAAATATCCTTCCTCAAGGCAAAAGTCTGCCATTGTTCATGTAAGAAATGAAGACATAAAAGACACTGTAACATAGGCTCAGTATTTTCCCTTGGAAAAAAATACCACATTTCTTAAAGTGATCATTGCTTGCTTATTAGATGGCCTACCCATTGCCCAACGATCCCCTGCAAATGACTTCTTAAAGTATCAAAGAAATGTGCATTGAATAAAGTCTTTGTGTAACCTATTTTAAGTTACACAGTGAGAAAATTAGCTAATGATCCAGACAAGGTATTTGCTATGACTCTACATAGCTGACCTTGCCTGAGGAATCCTACACCTTACAGAATATCCATTTGTCATATGTCATACAAAACTCATCTCGAAGCCTGGAGTCATAAGGAAAGAATATCCAAAGCTTGAAAGCAACAGCAGGTCACACGCTTGGCTTGCAGAAATTATTTCTCATAAGAAATCTACCACGGAACACAAGTGCTTAACCCTCAAATCCCAGATGTGAGCAAATGTTAGGATGCAGCACGTGCCTATGCCTAGATGAATGACTGCTACAGTAAAAACCAGTGACCTTTCCAGGGAGCAGAATAAAGGCCACGAGAAAAAATCAAATAAAAGATACAGAATGGAAAACCACAGCAGTAACAACACAGAGGTGTGAATGAGAAAGCCTTGCAAGGGAAGGCTTCCCTTTGTATCTTCTCAAAGCTTTTAAGACATGAAAGATAAAAGAAAAACTCTTCCCCCTTTTTTTACTGCGCTGTTGTTTAACAGTAGGAGCAGGAAAAATACCTTCATTATAAATGCAGTGTCAAGCAGTAAACACAGCCTTACTGTACGTACACCTAATTGGATTCACTGCTTTTCCCAACTCACTGGCATGCTGGACTTTTCCCAGCAGGAGAAGATGTGTTAATACATAATATTTCAGTCTCCTCAAAACTAAAATGATCAAAAGGTCATCACAAAGTCTTTCTAACTGCAGCAAAGGACAAGTGAAATTATTCAAAGCTTCGTAGACTGAGTCACCTAACTAAACACTGGGAGCTGGTTCCTGGCAAGGCAAGGAAACGAGATGAAGTGGAAGTCTTCCTGATAAGGACTAAATCCTAGAGAGGGATCAGATTAATGCCAGTGCTTTTAGAAAAAGCAACCGGCTGAACAACAAGAGGTCGTGCGTGAAGGTTTTGTAAGGAGCTGACCAGCAAGCAAGGGCCCATTTTTCTCTGAATAGATGGATGGTGTATGGACCCCAGCAGCAGCAGGAAGCCATACCCAGCGCTTCTGTGACGGGCTGCACACCTCTGCAGAGAGCACCATCAGAAGGGGCAGGCCGGAGCTCAAGGTTTCCAGTGTGGATAACAGTAAAAAACAAAGGTGTTCCACCTTTTCTACCCTTGGCTCCATCTCTCAACCTCTGTATGTGACAAACGACCTTTTGTTATAAAAAGGTACCAGCACGTGGCTGATACTAAGGGGAAATCAATGTATTCAGGGAAGACGTGCATCCTATTCTATGCATATCAGTTCTTTTATAGTTCTTTTACTGCAGCCTACAAAAATGCTTCACTGTGCCCAAAATATTTGAGCATGCCACATTTCTATTCTCTATATTTGTATAAAGGGAAAGAATAATCAGATGTGTTCTACTGAAAAAAAAAAAAAGAAAGAATACATTCTCATTTCCTGAGCTGTACGCACAGCAGCACGAAGCTCGAGCCCTTCCCCAAGAGCCCACTATTTGACTGCTGCATGTGATACCAAGTAAGGAGCACATTCAGTGCATTTCAGAAAACAAATCTAGATTGAAATGAGCACCTTATTCTTACAGAGATGATGATCTTCCTCCAGTGGGATTACTCAATCGCCCCATTTTATCTTATCATCTTCACTTTTCTAGTACTTGACAAAACGTTCCCAGAATTTTTTCCATTATCTTCCATGGAAATTGAGTTCAAGTCTGTATTATCTTTATGTATTTGGAAGGCAACACGTTCTCTGAATCAAACTGCACCCAAAGTGAATAAAAGCCTATTTGGATACAGGGAGAACACATTTTAAAGGTACTTTCATGTGAGAGAGTTTCATTTGTTTGTTTTCAAATGAGAGGAATTGACATGTTTTAGAAATACATTTACAGTGCAGCATAACAAGATAATGACTTCACAGCAACTTCAGCATACATCCTGACTGAAAGGAGAAGACTTCTGTTTTGAGGTGAACATAATACGAAGCAAAGGAAGAGGAAATACAGTAATCCAGGAATATTTTCCTCTCTACATTCAGTCGTCCTGCTTTGCAGCTCATACACCTCTTGCTGTCACCGGCCCATGCCCACCTTGGGAGTACAAATATTGCTCTCCTCTGCCAGAGCTAATGCAAACCCAAGAAAAAACAGACCTTCTGGTTATATTCTTCAAAACATCAGGCAAAAGCGTAGGAGAATATTCGACCACATACTAAACGTATAAAAATAATTTAGGAACTGGGAAACAATTTAGGAGAGGCAGGTGAGGGGTCCCAGTAGCAGCAGCAGGAGCTCCCAGCCCAACACAGTGCACTTGGCACAGTGAAAGATCCATGTCAGGCTCACAGGAGGCATTCCCTGATATTATCCATTTTGTTCTGTCTCCTCAGTGTTCCACATCTGAAAAGGCATGAAACATTTAAAACTGTACTTGCTGGCTCTGTTTGAATATGTCCTTTTTGTTATTCCACCTTGCTCATCTGTTTTCCTGCCGACCGTATTTCTTCCCCAGTCCCAGCTTTTCCTGTTGCCCTTAACACGTATGGTTGGGTGCTCATCCTATTCCAGCCAAACGTTTGATCTAAGTTCATTTTGCTACAACAGCCTCTTGAAAACACTTATGTCTCTCTGTATTTGAAAGGCACATCTCAATATCAGAATGGAAACAGTGGAGCAACAGAGTATATCAATGCAAGAGCAGAGTCCTACATTCTTAAAAGACAACAAATGTTAAAATAAAATGGAGAAATTAATACTATACAAAGGATCTCACTATCCATGTTCTGGGCTAAGAGTCTAGGAGTACATGTCCACCTTTGTGAGAATACTTCTGGAAACAGGAATGCAGTAACTTTGGACCTTTGAAAACAACTCTGGATTTCTTCTACTTGTGGCAACTTCCTACCCTCTCAGAGATGCTTTTACAAAACTGCAATAGGTAGGTGATCAAAGGAAAGGCCTCCAGTCTTGTTCATCTGCCTTCAGGATTCTATCTTCTGGCCTGTGCAGTGTTACCCTTCCCAGCTGAGATGAATTCCGGTAGCCAGAGCCTTGATTTGAAACCAACCACTCTCCTTATGAGGAGATTAAAGCCACTAACTTTAAAAAAGAATACAGAAAAAACATTTTTTTTTCCTACCATCAGTGCAAACCAGGTTCTTTTTTTTCCTCCTAGTTTGACTTTTCCACCTATTAAAATTTTCATGCAGCCTGTGTCAGTGCCACTCTCTGAACACCTCAGCAAATAGAAATGCAAGCTAAATCTGTTACTATTTTCTCCCGACAAGTTCAGGCACATCACGAACCTAACACAGCTACTTGACATTTCCACCTGCCATAGTGCAGCCTATATGGCAGGCTAAAAGATCAGCAGTCTCCTGGCTGCAACTACACCTCCTCCCAATGTACAGGCAAACTATGACCCTACTGAGCTCTCTGGATTTCTCAATCACAACCAGCTTCCCATGTTATTGGACAGCCGGAGATTCAAACCTACCCATACTTCATCCCATCTCTATCACCAGACCAGTTATTTCTCTTGGTTCACTCCTAATACCAGCACAGCCTCTGGTATCACAGAACAGCAGGTGTGCTCGGAGGTCCCCCGGTGCACCCCACTGCTCCACGAGGATCCACCTTTACAACCCACACGTGGTTTGAGCAAGGCAATACAAAAGGCAAATCAGAGGTTCTGTCCAAATCAGTAACTCATAAAACGTTTAATGAATCTCTCCCTAACTATGTTTGGCATTTCTTCTTACCAACGGATATTAAGGATCTCTCACTGCCTCCAATTCTTCTCTTTCCAGATGTTCAGCAAAATCCTTTACGTATCCCCCCTACTTGCACATGTACAAAGGTTAATGAAAACAAAAAGCAATTGCTGCTTGTGTTTTCAAAAGATTGCCCTAATTTTTACAGCCTGAAAATCTACAATTGCAACCAGGTTTCTCAGAAATCCTGTACAGTGGGACATTTTAAAGATGTCTGTTTTCTGATGGGTTGCAGAAGCTTCACTAGTAAAAAGCACTCTGTTTTCTCATTAGAGCACTGCTCCTTGTGCCATGCTCATCTGAAAAGCCACTCACCTCTTTTTAGTGCATCTCGGCTTTTGGTTAGGGCTCTTGAGCCTAAAATGAGAGCTCTGCAAACAGCAATAGGGAGGTTTTAAGAGGCCAATGAATGCATAAGCCATTCGGGGCATCTGGAACAACAGCTGGCTATGTACATTTCCAAAACAGTTTGCATTCAGAGGTTTTACTTATCACTTTCTGCACCATGCAAGTTTGTTAACCCAATTCTGATTGCTTCAATATGACTGGTTTCCTCCTATTGTGATAAAAAATGCTTAATAAGAGACATATAATACACACATCAGATAGCTTTCCCTTCGCACCAAGTAACAAAGCTTCCGTCCTGTATCGTGTACCCAAACACCCACTCCAGGGATGCTCCTTGAGGGAAGCTGTCCATACACCACTTTGCTGAATCACACATTCAAACATGATTCAACTCTACTGATGCTTCTTTTCATATCTCTCTTTGTTTCTGATGGTCACATAACTCTCTCATTTACAGTGTCACAGTTTCCTCACCACTGCATTACACACATAGTTTCACGAGCTAAATCTAAGGCTCACTTCCAACTTAGTCACAAAATAAGGCTTCAGTACCACTGCAGTGCTGTTAGCTTTGATTTTTGCTCTTATTATGATGACCGTCTTTCTTTGAAACTGAGCACAAGTGACATCCAACAAGGCTATGGCTGCCAAAACATATTGCTTTGGAGACTCTGAGTAACATCTAAATGACCTACTATCAAAAACAGAGACAGGGAGAGTAGCCTGAAACCAAAGCTGACCACTCAATACACAAAGAAATAGAATTTGTATCAAAGACACCATTAACATTTCAACATCATTGAGCCCTTTCTCAATGTAACCTCAAAGCAAGAAATAAATTAACAGAAAAAAAAAAAGTAGTGAAAACCTTTGTTTTCCTCCTCTCTTTTTCTCTTCTTCTGAAATCCAACATCAATCCAATTTAGAGGTACTATTAGCTTCTTCTGAAAGGATTATAAATTATCAGATGACATAAAATCCCCATGTGCATGTGCACATCCACCCAGCTTGTGATTTAGACTGTTACCTAGCTTGGCTATTTTACATCTATAATCCAGTCCTCTATGAAGGCACACCTAAATATTCCAATCATCACAGCCAGTTAAAGTTGGACAACTTGTTTAATAACTCAGAGTAGCAAACAAAACCATCAACTATTGATGTGACGTACTTCGAATGTGTCAGTGAACCACAGGAACGTATCACAGTCAAATAACAGAACTCCCTCATGAACTGGGCATGCATGACCCTACTCTGAGTGCCAATTTCCAGCCTGCAATCTCTCGATCTTCCAAAGAAAACAAAAAAGAAATTAAAAAGAACTCAACTTTCTTAAATTATTGTTATTAATTTTGAAGCTTAGTGAGGAGATTTTCTATATGTTTTGCATTTCCAAGTATATTCATGAAAACACCTCAGAGAGGCAGGAAATGGAACCAACTATACATGAATCACAAATGTTCAGCAAACCTACAACATCAGGAATCAGCTGTATCTAACTCTAAAGCCCTACTTCACAGTCATTTAATTTAGCAGCCCAGCTGTAATTACATACATATATATGTATGTAAATGTAATGTATACTTTTATATATATATATATAAAAAAAAATTCCCCCCCCTCCCCCCAGTTCTCATACCTCTGGTTGAGCTTGGACTCAGACATCAACAATGACTACTGAGCTGTTAATTCCCGAAGCCAGGCAGTGTGCTCTTCATGCCAGCTGCTTGTGAGATCAATGCTGCCATCTAGAACGTCAGCTCTAAAGGGATAATGTTGTGGAAGCTCTTTCAGGCAGCATCAATTTAACACTTGGCTTCAAATCACCAATAACTTTTAAGTGGAAACCTGCCAGTGCAGAAAGCCATACCTGCACGCTGTCTGGCAAAAGGTTTTGTTTTGTGGCTTGATTGTCCTTACAAAAAATAAACTCATTAAGAATGACTATCACTGAACGTAGGCAAGGATCTCAACAAGGAAAGCTGATCAGTTAAACCCTGTAAAGTCTCCCTCAAGCGCTCAGACCTCGCTTGCGTGTTTTTCCTCTATACTTCCAAGAGGCCCACATTAAAGTTAGCATTACCTCCTCATTTATGAATACAAACACTTATTCCAGTCATCAAAACCCCCTGCTGAACTTGTGCATCGTTCGTGTACTCCCATGTGCGTTCCTGCAACAGCTCACTTCAGGTGACGCATGTTATTTCTTGTAGTGTGCTTTCTTGCCAAGTCAGAACCACTCGATTTTACATTGGTGATGGGTCCACAAGAAAATTTCACCCTGGGAACGAGCTGGCAAAAATACCACGCTTGTCAGATCCGGTGTAAAAGTTTGCCTCAACCAGCAGATGAGAAATACACTGAAAGCTACCTGCGCTCCAAGCATTAATTATTTACATACAACTTCAGGAGCGGATGCACCCAGCAGAACAAAAACTGCTTGCTACTATCAATCTTAAAGCCTCTCCTCATTTTAAATCAAACTAAACTGAGCCCCGCAAATCACGAGCTATAATAACACAAGGCAAGGGAGCACATGCTAGAGAATATTTTCAGAGCAAATAACCAATATGCAGCTAACATGACCTAGTTTTTGACTGAAGCAATACAAGGTAAGTTGATGTCAGCAGACACAACAGCAGTTTTTCTCCTCCTTCACAAGGAAAGTGAAGCTGACTTAGAGAGTGAGGTGGCAGCACCCACCTGTGGTCATTCCTGCATGGAAGTGACCTCTTACAGCATTTCCACAGACTGAAAGTAGTAGCTAGCACTGCTGCTTCAGATTCCCTGCTCCGTGTTTCATTTGAATTTTGATACGTAACCCTAAATTACAGTATTTCTATTTTCAGTGAGATTGGTAAATCCTCGTAGACACCTGTGAATAAACTTAAGAGTAGCACAACATGTTCGAAGTGCCCATTCTTACAAATGTCTTGTTCTCTATTAGAAGAAAAAGTTACAGTTCATTGAGGTGTATTTTATTCAGGTACACCAAAAAGCCACGTAGTTTAGAGACGACCTTTGCAATGGATGGAAAAGCAGGATACGTGGATTTTGTACCTAGCTAGAGATGAAGCTTCAGGCAGCTCTCTTATTTCATCCTTGATTGCCTGAACACTGTAAAAATGAGGAACTTTTATTATACCTTCCAAAGTAATAGTGCTATCTACACCAGCAAAGTCATCTGAAGGCCTGCCTGGAAGGTCCTTTGAGGTTCCAAGACCCAAAAGTCGATACGTGACAGTAGGGAAGAAGAAAAACGCTGCAACACGTTGGGCACTTCTCATCATTGAGGCGTCAAAACATCTCATCAAGAGTCAGGATCATGTAAGTGTTTTTGGAGGAAGCCAAACACAAAGGAGATTTCCTGAAAATTCCTGATGAGTGCTGGGCAGCAGCTGTGCATGCCTGCATTTCAAAAGCAGATTCTTTATCTCAAAATCCTTGCGTTGCCTACAGCTAAAACACTTCCCATGCCTTGGGAAGTGCCAGTTGTGAGCAAGATGAACTGCTCAGAACTCATTTTCAAGCCCTGGGAAAGCAAAACTTGAGATACGTGAGGGTGTGCCTTGTTGAGATGACTGAGATGCCTTTAGAAAGCTTACCGAACAGCAGGACCACCAGGCTCTGCACATCGTGCGCTACTATTTGACATTCCTAGCGGTTCTGCTGCTGGGCCTTGTGTCAGGATACAAGCAAAAAGGATCAGAGCTCTCACCCAGAAAGTGGAAAGCTTGTGTTCAGTCTCCTGTTTTCTCTGACAGGATTCAAAGGCACAACTCCCACTCCCTCACCAGTGAAAACACCTTGAGCGTTTCCATTTGATGATGTCCTTGGGACTATAAAGTGAAATCATCTGCTCAGGAAAGAAAAAAGGAACAGGAGGAGGAACGCGGGTTTAAAGTGAACATACAAATCCACCTTCTCCTCTTCCACTTTGTATGTGGGCAAATTTCAGGATGCAAAAGACATGATTGTCACAGTTCTCGCTTAGAAGCCGTGATATACTTGTAAACTCCAGGTTGAAAACTACATGCTTTGTGGATATTTCAGCTTTTCAAATACAAGCAACCTGATAAACGCATGTCTCAAAGAGCATCAAGCAGAAACAATGGCAGTAAAAAGTCATCAGCTGACCAGAAACTAAAAGTTTCCAGCACATTTTCCTCAATCACCTCATTTTAAGCAGCTTGTATCTAGTTTTGCAGAATAAAATCCTAACATTTTACAAGTGCTATTAGCAATGTACTTCAATAACATTTTTTATTGGCTATATCCCTTAAAATTTTTTTCTCCAAACCACACTCCATCTCTTAAGAACTAGCTGTACAAGTGTACATGTTAAAAACAGCTTAAAGTTCTTTCATGTCACAAACTCTACATTGGGTCTTGATGCAAGCCTGCACAGCAGTAGTCTTCCTAAATACGTACTGGTCAGCGTCTCCCAAGCATCCCTTTTTACTTTCCAGGCCAGCTCTGAGGAACTATGTTCTCATTTGAATACTGTGGTCCTGCACAGGAAAGATTTTTTTTGTCTGAAATACTACGTTAATCTTTCCAACAGCCACATCAGGGATAACACACCATCACACACTGTCAGTTTGTACCTGATTGTGCTCTGCAAGAATCCAGTTCCTATTCACCTACTCAGCTTCAAACAACACCAGTCTTATAAATGAAATCATTTGCAGATTTGGAATCTGCATCTGATTTTAGATTCTAGCCCTGAAAGTGGGTGCTCCTCAGTTTATGAACTGCATTGACTGATTTCAATAAATTGAAGAATCACCCACACTGATGTTATTCAGAAAACTATACTCAGGATCCCCCTTCCATACATCCCCATATATCAAACAAATACACCTGCAAGGCAATTCCTTAGCTCCCTCTTTTGTCTACAGAATAATCGATACAAGATTCCTGCAGGGAAACACTGCAAAGAAAAGGCACACTTGTATGGAGCCTCATTGCAGCTGGATGTGTTCCTACAGGAGGTTTCTCACAAAGGAAAGAGAATGAATTATTTTTGCTCCCTGAACAAAGGCAAAATTGAACCTTCAGAGGGTATATAACACAAAGAATGCTGCAGACACTTGGAATTGGACCTGTTAATAACAGCATCTCAACACCCCTTTCACATAATTAGTCTCACTTCTTTCTAGAGCAGAAGTACTCTTTGAAATTCACACGCTCTCAACACAATATTTAAGTTCAATGCATTCACGTCTGTTTTACTTACACCCCGACACCATGTGAACAGACGCAATGCCTTGCCCCTCTGTGCCGACTCAAGAGTGCCAGCACACATCCTGATCCAGGTCTCATTGAGCCATCAGTTTCCTTTCTGAGCCCACACTGTAACCGATAGCAGCTTAAAAAGGACAGCATGGTGCAGAGAGCTCCGCCAGCAAGCAACGTGGCCTTAGCAGCGCTGTCCCCAGCACATCTACCTGCCAACCCACAGGCAGGCACAGCCCTCTGCTCACCAGGCAGGCCACCCCAGGTAAGAAGCACAGCTTTTAGAGCCTGCAGGTAGTGCTTAGAGCGTACCACACTGTTCTTTAGCACAAGTACTAGTACATTTTTCTTCATTTTCCTCTTCACTTACCACGTCCCTCTTCTGATCCTTTGGGGATACAGCTCTGCTCTACATTCTCATTTACTGAACGGAGGTCAAGGACTGCCGAGACAGATGACTTCTATGAGAAAGTATTGCACTGTTGCCACTGCCAAAGGGTCAAGCACACAAGATGCACGCACATTTAGCTTTCGAAGGTACCCCAGCTTTTTCATTGTCAGTCTCATTACCTGACAATGCTTTGCCTCCTACAATCCCACAACCCCAGACTGAAAGAAGTTAGCAGGAATTATATCCATCCTTCCCTAACCTAAACTGCAGCTCCAAACCAGCACTGAGGGTCTGCTCTGGGACCAGCACAGAGCCAGCCATGGAATAACGAGACTCCTGCAGTGACCAGGCCAGGGCATCACCACCACCAGGCAGCAGCTGCCCTACAAAGCGCAGCCATTGCCCTGTCTGTGCCTATCAGCTGTATGTACATGAAGTAACGAAAACGTTGGAGGCTCATCCGACTTCAGATACAGCATGCAATGGACAGCAGGAAGGATGGGAGATGGTAAGTAGTAGTGCAGGCAACGGGGAAAGGAAAAAAAAGCTTTTTTTCTAGTTGTTCTCTCATTTATCCTCACATAAATACTCACCTACTGGGAAAAAAGGCCCATGATGGGACAGGCATTAGTAATGCAAGCTGAGGCATCAGGCCATGTTCCCCTCCCACCCAGCCCTAATTAACAAGATTAGGCTGTCCTCGCATGTGTGTGCTGTTCCTGTCCCCTTGGAGTGTGTGACCATAAACTTTACATTTGTACTGCCATCACTTCTGCTTGCCACGGATTCAGAATACAGAACTCAGCCAAATTAACTGTACAACACTGAGGCAGCGTGTCAAAACAAACAGACAAGCAAACAAAAACACAGACCCAATTAAAAACAAAGCTGAATACTTCAACATCACATGGACCATATCCAAGCTGTGAGAAGAAGCTAGCTGTTAGATACATGGAGTATAAAACGAAGCTAATTCTACCTAAGCACTACCAAAGACACTTGAGTTCAACTTTTTTTTTACAGTGTCTCAATGAAGATAGAGTAATTTAGATGCAATCTACATTACTGTCAAAACTCCTACTTACACCCTCTTTAAAATAAACCTCATTTAAGCTACATTTCCCTTTATCAAGAAGCTTATAACTGACGAGCAGAAAAAAACCAAGTACTGCAAGTATTATTTTTATCATAATTCGTATTTTATAACAACAACGCATAAAAAAAGACAGGACAGGAAGATCTAAAATCCTCCCAGACAGTCAGCAAAGGCTGAGTAGGAAAAGACAACGTCATGGGTTGCAGGGCTGCCATTACTTACAGGGGTCAGCGCTGAATGAAGACCAGCTCTCACCCTTCAGAGCGTCGTTCCTCCCTGAAACCAACTGCACTGCTCCACAGTCACTGGGGCAGAGCCTGGCAGTACATCAAATCCTTTATATTCGTTAGACCATAAGTGACAAGAATGCACCAACTGAGACTGGGGAAAAATTAGTTTTAAAAATGATATATGCATTGTTTCTTGATGCTGTCTGCAATTCTGTCTTACAAAACACAGAGATATCAAAGCAGAAGTTGGTTCAAACATCCTTGACTGCCTTTTGCAAACTAATTAGGCTGCTGTCTTATGAGAACAGCATGTTGTGATGTGATGCTAAATGTAGAGCTGCATAATGGTGAACAGTCTACAACGTCATTCAGAGCTGTCCTGTTTAGTATGAGTTATTTTCTGTGGCTTAAATCAAGGAAAGGTGTGGGCTTTCCAGCTCAACTGCAAATTACATTTCTGTAAACATTTTTAACTGTAAATATTTGTGTATTCCACTACTGACACAACTCAGGTGTATTAGTCAAACCTGTGCACACAATAAGGCGTATGCTGGAGCTGTCTGTGATGTCAGACAGCACAGGCAGTGTTACAGCTCTGATGAAGCAGCCACGTTTGCTAAAAGGTTCTGCTGAGGACAAAAAGCCACAAGCAAAAAAATCCCAGAACAATAAAAAAGGCAAGACAACTTGAGAATAACATGTCCTTATCAGAGTTAAAGAACAAAGAAAAAAAATCAGTATTTCCAGTTGTTCCTTTCAACTACAGGAAAGGAGAGAGAACACATGAAATCTTGGAGCCGCGTGAAGCATTCTGAAGTATCATGATGATCAAAATGACACTGGTACCAGGTGTTTGGCCACAGCTCATTTTAGCCAACATGGAGCATGACGAGGTGATGACCCTGACAGTGATACAGCCAAGGGCTACCAGGGAAACATGCTCCTTGTCTAATAAGGAGGCTTGGTAAAAACAGTGGATTGTGGAGGATTCTGTACAAACCAGAGGATCAAGAAGGATGCGGGAATTTCAGCCAAGCAATGGTAATTTTCTCCCTGCTTCTGACAAGGGCAGAAACCAGTAACCTCAAACACTGTGCTGTATTACCCAAAGACAGTTTGCTGTACATCAGTGTTTTTGCCTTCATTTTCATAGAAAACACTCACTTTCGGCTGTAACAAAAAAATGCTGGAAGAGGAGAAATAGTTGTCATGCATGTCTGTCACTGCAAATAATTATATTCTATCACAATGATTCACTTAAGCGCAGCCAAAGAGTCACTCTCAAAGCACAGAAACTTCACAGGGCCAGAGGAAGCAAATGCAGGTTGTTCCATTGGCAGCAGCGAAAGCCTGTTGAAAATCTGCATCCCTTTTCCACTGGAAGAACAAAGGTGGGAAGGAATTTAAAGAGACAAGTATAAAAACATTTCTGAATTGTATGTGACGCACTTCAAGGCTCAGTCAAATCTCTTTTCACTTAGGTGTAAGAAACCATGGTGAAATTCTCATACCCTCAAAATGAAAAATTCAGTGTTATCATGTTCTTGATCATCTGGGACATTCAGAAACACTGCCTGAGATGCCACCAGAAGTTCCTTCTGCCTGTATTCTTTCAGATGTGCATTTTCACGTTTAGTGGTGGTTTATTTATCTGAAAATGGGACCTGTTCTACCAAGCCATTTCCACGGTTCAGAATGGATGTGCTGCTCGGAGCTGCAGGAGGAAGCAACACCACTCAGCGCTTCCTCCACGGGTGGGCTCTGCTACGACACCCACACAGCGGTGCCGTAAATCACACGTCTTCAGCAGGGCCCTCACTATTTGACCATGAGTCACCTCTAAGAAAGACTGAACAGGGTCATATCTTCATGGAAACGGAGATGCGATGGTATGCCAAGGCACACTGAAACGTTTCACAGCCATGCCCCAATGTGGAATGCTAACATTTACACCACCTACTCATTTTGACAGCATTTGGATCATCCCTCCACAAAGGCCAACTCCAAATAAACCAATCCGGTTACATTCATACGCTCAAAATGTTTATCTGTAATTCAACAAAACTCAATTCTTACTTGTAAAGGAACTCTTATTAATTTTGGATAACTTTTCTTCCCAAAATAGTCACTTCTAAGGGAGATAAAGGAAAATCTACCCAAAAAGATCAATTTTCTCTACTAAGAACATAATATCAAGTTTTCTTAACAGAAAAGGCTTAAGAGAACTTAGAGAATCCTAGAAATGTTCTGCTAGAAGTATGGCATTATTGTGTGGTGTTAGCTGAAGAAACACAAGCAAAGGTTCTTGCCCAGAGAGATGGTGGATGCCCCATCCCTGGAAACATTCAAGGTCAGGCTGGATGGGGCTCTGAGCTCCAGATGGAGCTGTGGGTGTCCCTGTTCACTGCAGGGGAGTTGGTCCAGATGGCCTTTAAAGGTTCCTTCTAACACAAACGATTCTATGATTCTCTTATGTGCATTTATAAAGTCGAATTTTTCACCTATCAGTGGCAGACATTCATAGAGGCATTGTTTCTCCAAATAAACAAAAAATTGCCCAGCATGTTACAATAAAAGCTCCAGTCTGAATGCAGCATACACAATTGTGACCATCTCTTTTCTAAGACCACTGTATCTCACCGTGGATGCAAAGGATGTATGAGGCTGTTGAGGAATGTAATGAAAAGACTGTTAAGGAGAAAAGGAATTTGAAAGCAGGAGAGGAGTAGGGACCTTCAGTTTCAGAGTGTGCATCTCAGCTCTTTGAAAGGAGATCTCTGTGTTTTATCAGCGCTTTATAAGGACAGCTTACCATTTGTGGCAAAGCAAACCCTATCAACCCCTGGTAGCGAATGCTGTGCAGGCTTTCAAGTCTTTTTGGAAGTTTGTCTGAGTGGCTTCTTTAGGAATGAAAGACTTCAGTAAAAGCTCAGCAGCTTTAGAAGAGCAACGCCATTCCTTTGCATGTACCAGGCCGGACGTATAAGGATTTACTCCCAAATCTGACTGACTTCACGTGGCTTCAGTGCTCTGCAAGAAAAATTATCTGGCTCCCTCACAAGGTAGAACACGACAGAAATGCTGGGCTCAACTTGCACAGAAATTTGTCAAAAAATAACACCTTTCAGTTAAAAGCTCAATTACTGCCGTTGTTTCTTAACGCTTTGCTAAGATCCCTTTCCAAAACAACAGCCGCACTCTGACATGCACCAGAACGCAACTGCATGGCTTCACACTTCACACGCACGAGTTACACATTGCAAACTCAAGTACCAACAAGCTGCAATGCACAAAGGGAGTCATTTGTTTACACATCAGGAAGACTTATGTATGTCTGCATAAAATATACTGAAAATGCTTCACTGCTAAAAGAGGTAACTTAGAAGAAGACACTACCACTATTCTTGAAACAACCGCAAAATGCAAGTGTCTTCATCCAGCAGCTGTGACACAACTACTTCCACATCTTTCTGAAGATAACTATGTAAACCTATGAAACACCTTAACATTCCGCTCCTCCATACAATGAAGGCCCAAAGTGGCCATATGCAGGAGCAGAAGCCCTACCACTGCCCTAGCGGGGGAGCAAAGCCATGGACATTGGGAATTGGCTCCAGATGCCATCTGAAGTCACTTCATAGAATCACAGAATCACAGAATGGCCTGGGTTGAAAAGGACCGCAATGATCATTGAGTTTCAACCCCCCCTGCTATGTGCAGGGTTGCCAACCACCAGACCAGGCTGCCCAGAGCCACATCCAGCCTGCCCAAGAATGCCTCAAGGGATGGGGCATTTGCTCAATCTCCCTAGGCTTCAGCGAGAATGGAATTAGATCTCAACGTATTTGCATGTCAAACCCCCTTTCCTGCAGTTACAGTGCTCTCATCCACGACATCTGCAATTTAATGGTACATTTTCTATGATAAAGCAACACTACATTTCTTTGAAAGGCAGCAGCTATGTAGTAACAATGGCCAAAACAGATTAACACTGAATTATTTATATTCTTTCAAGTAGAGGAACTCTACAAAGCTTTTTCGTTTCTTTCTCTGATCTCAAACAAACAGATTCCAAAGCAGACTGGAAGAATACTGGGAGAGGCCACCTTGATGGTGCTGTGCATCACAGCGTGGCACACAGTGGACATTCATCTCACTGTGGCTGCACCAAGGGCAGTGCTGTCAGAACACACAAACAGACAAAAGGAGAACTCAAGTGGCTTCTCCTGCTCACACAGAGGCACTAGACAGCACCTCGTAGTATTTTCACAGAACCGTTTCTGTTGTCAAAAAACTTGGTCTCATCATTTTAATTCACACACACTGTACGGGCAGCCCTTGAGGCATGTCCAAAGGCGAATAACAACAGATCAAAAGAGAGCAAAGGGCCACCACCAGTGACAATGCATACAATCCTACGCGCAACCCACTCATTTGAAGATATCCAAATCAGTAAGAAAAAACATGTACGTTGCTTCACCGTTATGTTCCTGAGGAAAAAAAGATGTTTAAGAAGTTATGCTCATTTATTAATTACCTGCATGCCCATTACTTCACAAACCTTCAGATGACCTCTCTGAGCTCCAGCACTAAGCCCTACAGAAAAATGATCTACATTTCTTTCTATCTCAAAACCTACTGTTCTATCTCCATGAGTATATTTTGTGGGTTCATTTATTCACTCAGTGAACGCAGGCAGCCAATTTGCCAACGTTTTTTTTTCCAGCTCCCTTGCCACCTAAGGCAGAGGCACACCACAGAGTGTCTCCTGAAGCAATCCTGCTGCTCAGCTCAACTCGTACAAACTCTTTCCAAGACTAAAAATAAAACAAGAGACATTTCTGGATCAGATATTGATTGTTTTATTATTTTCCATTTGAACTGCATGCTATTTTTGGCAGAGAATACTTATGCTGGCCGAACACCACAATTCATCTTCTAAAATATCTATATGTCAAAAGTCAATAATTCAATTGACAGCATTAATGTTTAGATTCTCTGTTAACCATGATTAACTTTTGGGGTACTGATTTTAAAAGACATCTGAAAGCAATATAGGCTTATTCATGGAAGTAATTTTCATCTTAATGTCTTAAGGTTGTGTTTTTGGACCACTTCACAGTAATAAATGAACATTACTATGCTGTTTATGAAGTTATATATAAAATGAGCAATTTTCCACATTATTAGTGCTGACACCCAGTGTACATTAAAAGCTTTTTCCCCTTCTGTTCTTTATATTAGTCTTCTCCTTCTCTCACATAACCTTGTGGTATGGGTGAGGGAGTCACGCAAGCATTTAAGATATCCTTCTGGGTTATTCTACTCATTTCTCCAGGACTTCTTACACCTCTGCAATTAAACCTGAGACAAATCATCTATTTAAGGCTTATTCTATTTGACAATTTCCTTTAAATTAAGCAATACACTATGGGGAGGCAATTACCTGATTTTTATGTGCCCATTTTCTGTTATTTAAGCTATGCTACCACTCTTCTACAAATTCAGAACCTCATAACACTACTTAATAATTCCTTCAGTTTCAGTCAATCCACACTGCTTTGTTTTCTCCACAATTCTGATATTAAAATGCATCCATGGATTGTGAGAGCAAGCTAAAATAAATTATAATTACCATCACAGACAGAGCAAGCTTATATATCCAATCGGCTTATTTTGCATGACTCTGATAGTATGAAGCAGGTGGAAAGTGAGTTTATTCAGCTGGCAGGGGTACGAGCAGATGGCACGTGAGGCACGGCAGGAGAAAAGGATCCTGCTCCTGCGGTACCCACCTCAGCAGCTGCCAGGTCTCTCAACAGCTGGCAGGTGATGCTACAAGTGAGGAAGAGCTCACAGGGCACTTCCAAGCCACTGAACTCCTGACCAGTCACAGGTAAAGCAAGCCACTCATGTTTCATAGCAGCAGCTCTGCTGAATGCCTCCTCAAGTTCTCCTGATATGGGTGAGACTGTGAGGCTCTTTGTGTTCAGGCTGGAACACCCACACGTATGCAAAACCAATGCCTTATTCAATGCAAATGAACAACTTGCCATCATTTATCCAAATCGTCTTTCTTGCACAGAGAAACATTTACAAGTCAAGTATATATGACATAACATCACGGTAGTCTTGAGAAGCAAAAGATGTGATGGAATAGGAGAAAAGCGGTGAATTAGTTAGAGAAATAAAGTGTTTTTACTAAAACATTGTTTTCTTCAGAGAACAAAAACAAATGAGGGAGGAATCACAGAATCAAAGAATTGCAGGGGTTGGAAGGGACCTCAGTAGACCATCAAGTCCAACCCCCTGCCAAAGCAGGTACCCTACAATAGGTTGCACTGGTAGGTGTCCAGATGGATCTTGAATATCTCCATAGACGGAGACTTCGCCATCTCTCAGGGCAGCCTGTTCCAGTGCTCCATCACCATTACCCTAAAGAAGTTCTGCATGTTAGCATGGAACTTCCTGTGTTCAAGTTTTAGGCCACTACTCCTTGACCACCAAGAGGAGCCTGGCCTCACCCATTTGCCTCCCACCTCCCTTTAGGTATCTATAAACATTAATCAAATATCCCCCCCTCAGTCTTCTCTTCCCCAGGCTGAACAGACACAGGTTACCCAGCCTTTCCTCAAACAGAAGATGCTCCAGGCCCTTCACACTTTTTGTGGCCCTCCACTGGACTCCTTCTAGGAGATCCCTGTCTTTTTTGAAGTCCTGGGGGAGCCCAGAACTGGATACAGTATTCTAAATGTAGCCTCGCGAGGGCACAGTAGACAGAGTATCATCTCCCCCAACCTGCTGACCATGTTCTTTTTAACACGCTTCAGGATCCCATTGGTCTTCCTGGTACAAGGGCACACCGCTGGCTCATGGCCAATCAGTTGTCCGCCAGGATTCCCAGCTCCTTCCCCCCAGAGCTCCTCTCCAGCAGAATATTCACTGCCTGTACATGAACCGTTAAGAGATGACTTTGAGAAGGAAAAAAAATCCCATATAAATTGTCAGTTCCTTGGTATGTGTGTTTCTTCCTATCATTTCCAATTGCATCACTATAACCCACATGGGCAAATTTGGAATGTGGATCCAGGCCGTAACCTCTGGTTGCAATCTAACCAGGGGGAAAATGTGTTCATTATTTAGAAGAAATTAGAAAACATATACATTAAACCAACAGCATGCATGGTTTGCTCTGTTTATTTCATTATGCCTTAAAAATATTTTATGCCTCCACAGCTAATTGGCATGTTTTCTTAGCAGAGCAAATAGATGTTCAGAAAACTCATAAATCAGACTAGCTGTGTTTACAAGCTGTGTTTCCGTATCAGATGCTTTCTATTTTTGCCCAGAGAACCAAGCTGTTGAAATATCCACAGTACAGTGGCACTCAGCTTTACTTGTGTGAGACTCCTCATACAAAAAACCTGTTCTCCTATTTCAAGGCTGCAGCAGAGTAACACCTGAACACGACACTCAATGAATTGTTAGCTGTGCAGCTGAAAAACAAAGAGAACTTTTTCTGTGGTAGAAGGAGCAGTTAGGCCACAAAATAACTTCTCTGTGGGAAACCCGTTTCTTGACCCCTTTTGTTCTCCAGAGTTCTCACAGGATTTCTGCAGTCACTGTGCTGTGCCTTGATGGGGAAGAACAGCTCACTGACAGAAAAGACAAGCTCCCGTAACAGCCAGTAGAGGACCAGAAGAAAACTGGGGAATTTTCTGTAGGATAGGCCTGCAGCTTGATGGGGAAAAAATAAAAGAGATGAAAGCAGAAATGAACAAGTTTGTATTTCTCAGCAGGTAGCTGTGGTGGAGATAGCTACGGGAAGCACACATGAGGCTGAATATGCCTCAGCCCCCAACCAGCACACAAGACATGGCCAGTTGTTGCCTCCAAGGAGCCCGTGTCAGGCTTCCCCATCCTGTTAGAACTCTCAGAGATTTAATTCCCACCATGAAACGTCTCAGTTTCCCAGAGAAATCTCGTGAATCATGACTTAAACTAATGTCAGCCCTCAAGAGCTGTCCTCATCACCTGCAAATTTTCAAATGCCAGACCACCCTCCAGGGAAAGAATTCCAAACTGAGCATCCAAAGGCCACATCTGGAAGTGTCAGGCTACACTTACACTTGAGCTGATCAAAAATACCCCTACATGGACACCCAATTGCAGCTGACTTCCACGTTGGCAATAGTCTGCCCACACAGAGCTAGCCAAGGCTGAAAATCTGGCCTTGACAGTCAGCTCCCTACATACCGCAGCCCAACGCAACGCATTTGTCAAATGCTTTCCGTATATAATCTAGTAAAAGCAGCACTGAAGCCCTGTGCTGCAATGAACAAAGAAAAAGAGATAGACACAATAGCAAATATTAAGCAAAAAATAAAGCCAATTCTGATTTACCAGTTTCACAGGAATCTGTGTGGGGACAGAACTCAGTACCAGCTGTACATGTGATCAGGAGCTATTAGCATTTGAATTAAACTCACATCTGGAGTGCTTGTTGAACCCTTTCTTCATAATATTAGCTTAGAAAAATACAAAGCCGCTGAAAACATTTCAAAAAGAAAACCACTTGTCTCTAGAAGTTTCAATGAAACTCTTTTACTTCAGTCTCCTAAGCAAAAAAACCATTGTTTCATTGAGAAACCTGCATTTACTTTCCTTAATGTTTTTTAAAAAGCTCCATATTGCAATTAGCCGAACTCTGCTGTTAATATTCCAAACAGTGCTCTTTTCTTTAAAGAGGTATTGATATAACAATGCTGCAAAACAGCTTATATTCCTTAATCTTAAGAGATGAAGCAGTGCACGCATTAAAACGGAGAGAGCATCAGAAGTTGAGATCAAATGCTGAGCCATACAGTTAGGGCACCTGGAGGTAAGGCTCTGGCTTGCAGCTATCTCCAGCACACACATGGGAAAAAGAAATTAATGACTCTTCATTCTCATCTAAAAGATTAATAGCTACTTTGATTATTTAATGCTTTACTACGCAATAATTATGCCATTTTTTCCTGGCTTCCATCTCAAAGGTTATAAGTAAATTTAAAAGTAAATATAGTTGCTTGCTTAAGACAGAGGTAGCATGTTTCGTGGGAATCGTGCAACTTAATGAAAAAAATTAATGAAAAACGGAAGTTTCCAACTTCCATTGCACTGGCAGTGCTTCCCAGAGCTGTGGGTGCCCCATCCGTGGAGGTGCTCAGTGCCATGGATGGGGCCCTGGGCAGCCTGGTGTGGTTTGGAGCAACCAGACCACAGCAGGGTTTGGGACCGGATGGGTTTTAAGGCCCCTTTCAACCCAAGTCACTCTGTGATTCATATTCACATCCGATGTAGAGACCAGATGTAACAGCTGTCAAATGCTGTTTCACAGAATCTAGCTCTTAGTTTTTCAACCCAATCCAGCTTAAAGGTATGGGGTTTTTTGTTGTTGTTTCTTGTGGGGTTTTTTTGTTTGTTTGTTTTTAGGTACAGTGAAAACTAAGTTATAGTGCAGCCTATCATCTGGGTCATATGTGTACAATACATACGAAGAAGAGATAACGTTACTTAAAATGTCTTTGAGAAACTTGTTCCTGCCTTGCATGTCAGTCCTTAGGCTACTTAATACTAATTGCATGGAAGATATTCAAGTGTATAACTAAGACATTTCTGACTTAAGAACACAAAGAGCAAAATGAGGGTGAGAGATTACACAGCCCCAGTGGCCGCAACGTGTATTGGGGAAGGCAAGATGTGAGGAGCTGGACGGCCTACTGCCAGGTCTGGCTCACTTTTATCTAATTACTGTGCGACTCTGAATTTCCATGCGGTAATGTCATTGCAAGCCAATTAGAGATGTGCTGTGAAATTATTTATTATCCTCCACCTCCTGTAGAGTACAAGAACACACTGTTTATTTAGGAAGGGAAACATCCTTCTATCCATCTCTGCGTGTGAAATGTTACCAGGTTTTAGGTAGAATACCTGTGTTTCAGTAAGTACAGTACTCCTGGACACACACCATCTGTGCTAATCTAGAAGCTATCTGCACTAAAACATCCTATAAATACTTAACAGAGATCAGACAATGGCCCTTTTCTTTGTAGGTATGCCAGAACACTTTGAATTTGGGGAAAAAGACACACAAACAAACAAAAAGAACAGAAAAGCTGTAAATGTTACTGTGAGAGGAGTCTGGCCACCAGGGGACACTGTCACGTCATTTCAAGACTATGAAGAGAGAAATCCTTCCTTCAACACCATTAAGTCAGACTTAGATACAAAAATGAGCTCCCAGTGCATTAGCTCCATGCTTCCTTACAGTAGAACCAGGAGGAATGAGAAAGACACACCCAAAGTAACACATTATCTCATAACCATCTTTGAGTCTATACATCATAGGCATAATATCTAACGACTTAAGTAACAATATAAATTCTGATGCCTGCCTTCCTCAGTAAAATATTGCCATAGTACCATCGCTGCTGCTTACATAAGCCATTACTGCTCCGCTGCTGTTGCTGACAAAGCACTGGAATGCCTGCAACCTCAACTATATCACTCACAGAAGAACATGTTCTGCCCCAGCTCCTCTCACACTAGGCAGCAACTCCCCGGTCTCCTCTGAACATATTGGACCTTATTCAGAAGACAACAGCACTGAACTCAAGCACAGATAGCAAAATCTAATTAATTCTATATGCTGTGTGTTTTCCAGAGCCTGTCCACATCTATCCACTACCAAACGTGTCAAGACAATGGACATGAGTTGAGCAGATCACTGGAAAAATCAACACAAAAGCAGATTTAATATATAGTCACAGAGAGCTTCTACCTGCCTCGAGGAGATTAAGGTGTAGTTAAACCTCTTAAAGTTAAGACAGACGAAGAAAAATCCATTTATGTTGTTTCTATCCATTGTCAGCAGTAGTTCCTAAAAAAGTATATGCATATCCAGAGTGAGATCTACTAATTTCTAATATTTGGATCCATTTATGCGTGATCTACAACTGCCAAGAACAAGCAAAGCCGCAACAGATGAGAAGGGCATATTTACAGTACGTTGTGTAAAGTAGGAAGCACGGTTTCCAACATTAACAACCAACAGGAAAACAGGAGATAAAAGGACAAAAAGATAAACGTGGAAAACAAAGAGATGGATATGAGGCTTTCTGTTTCAGTTGAATAGTTTGGCTTCATAAATGAACACTTTGGGCTGTTTCTATATGTGCTGAAAGCTGCAAACTGATGTCCCTAAATGCCTGAAATCCTTAATGCCATCTACCAGAGCACCATGACTAAAATGTTAACACATACATTTACAATAAGATGAAAGTATCTCCAGTAGGTATAGCTATATTTTAAACCAACAATTCCATTTAATGCAATCTTTTGCTATTATCATTATTATTATTAGGTGTAGGGTTCCTCCTTCTTTTGCAGTACCTGTCTGGATAGACTGAGTACATAGATTAAATGATGAAGAGAATATGCAATTGCTAAATGAACACACTAAGCAGTAACTTACTTATCCTGGGTGGCCCAGAAGTAAAATTTCACTTCTGTTAAGCTAGGCATGTACTTGAATTCTTACACACATCGAAAATAAGATTTACACCAACTACAAACCTAAGATACTGATGTCTAGAATGGAGCATGCTACATTAGAGAAATCTGATTAAAAATAAGCATTGGTTCTGTGTATTTTGTCCAACTTCAATATCTGAAACTGCAGTACAGACCTAATCTCACCTGATAAAACCCCTCTGTGTGCCCAGGCAGATGAGGGAGCCCAGCAGTCCCTAAATGCAGAACAGTAAGGGCCACTGTGTCAATTACGTCAGGAAAAGTCACTGGACATTATTTCCTCTAATGGATTTACTTTACCCAGTTTCTTTCTCACTTCAACCTCACTGGGCATTCTCCTACCTGAAGCAATGTACAGCACTCATTCTAAAATTCAGATAAAGAGTGAAGGCTTTGAAAGATTGGAAAAGAGATTTCTACATCAAACTGTCAAGAGATAATCACCTAGAAAGGTATGGGTCAATAGATGTTATGGGAAAACAGAAAAAAACCTAAGAAGCTTCTGACACTCTTCCGGTAAAGCTGAGAAAGGACAATCAGTAGTAAATTAACAGTGCTCACACAGTTTTCTGAGCTTGAGCCACTGTAACTGCCTGGCTAGAATGGCATTTGCCTGGTCAGAGCTGAAGGAGCAGGTGTGCAGGCTCTGGAGTGTTTCCCAAGGGAACTGAGCGCATCCTCTCAGGGTGCAGCTGTGACACGGTCACACACCACTGACTCTTGATGCTTCCCAGCACTAGTCAGCTGCAAGTCGAAAGTGCCAGTTCTATCAAGTGGAGATTCAGCTTCCAGAAGGACCAAGTTAGCTCAAGCTCCTTAAAGATGCTTGAGACATTTTTGGAGAAGCCCCTGGGAAGCTGATCAGAGTGGCTCTGGCCAAAGGCATGGACTCGGTCCCTGCAGAAGTCTCTTTCAAGTCAAGGTGTTCTACAGTCCTGTGACCCTTCTCTAATTACTTAAACTAACCCAAGTGACTACAAAGAACTGGGGAACCTCCTCTTAAAGTTAGCAGCCTCCAAGGAAACACACACGTCTATACCGGTAAGAGTTAGAAAAGCAACTGCGTACAGCCTTGGCTACTCTTCTCCCATGTATTGACAAACCCATCTATAAAACATTTCTATAATGTCATCATACCATTTACTTCCTACTAAAACACTCCACCTAATGTGAATGTGGAGAAAAAAAACCTGAACATACATTGATTAAGGTATTAACAAAGAGAGGCTCCCTTCCAACTCGGGATATTCTATGAGTCTACGAACATTGTTGTTATATACGTGCCATGTGTCTCGAGAACTCCGAACATACAGGTGAATAATGTTAATGTCTCAATTAATAATCCATGCTGTTAATGTGTGGTGGTGGTCACTTGGGTAAGATCCAGTCCGCCTGGAATTGGAAGATGAGAAAACCATTTTCCTAAGACCTAATAGAGCAATTTTGCTTTATCAGTGTTCAGGTATTAGAGGGCTATTGTCTGCGGAAGAGCAAGCAGACATCAGACGGGGTAGGACTATTTAATATTTTTAGATTCTTATAACTAGAGGAGGAAAAAATTTGATGGGTTTCTGACCCTGGCCGTTTCTTTCTGCAGGCATTAAGTGCTGAAAATTGGATCTCCTGGTACTCGGCTCTGATGCTAACAAACATTTTCAGTAGTGACATTTCTGTGGCCGTCAGTGGGCCTTATTCAGCACCCCAGACACCCACAAAAGCTTATGTCTCTCAGAGATAACACTGAAGTATTCCAAATTTCCTTCATATAAATCGGTGAAAGCATCCTTTTCGAGCACCTTTTAACCATGCATTTTACTGAAAGAGGTTGATTAGGTGTTAAACACTGATTAGCCTGTTTTGCAATTATAAAGAACCGCATCTGACAAGACATGACGACAGTATCTCATGCTAATCTCAGAGTTGCACAGTATTTGTGAAGCTGATTTTTTTTATTTCATTAAAATTAATAACTTCGTTTAAACAGAAGGAACAGGAGCTGAAATAGAGGCTTGCATCAGACAGACGCTGCTTAATGACTTTACACATCTCACCTAGGTGGACAAGTGCCCAGCACCCTTCATTGTGCTCAGAGCTGCTCCACAAATGCCCATTGCATGGGTTTGTTCGGTCGTGTCACCGTGGCTCAAGGCTGTGATACAGATGTAGGCCAGGATTATAAAGTCTGATACAGAAATGTATAGGAATGCTGGGAATGCCTAATGCCTGCATTGAAAGTAGGGGGAGAAAATCCACAATGCATACAGGTGATTGTGAATTACATTCAGAGGGGAAAATAAAGTTCCTTGTTCTTATACACTGTTATTTCCCTTGTCATTTAAGAAATTAATGCCTTGGTCATGCTCCATATAGCACTGAACATCTTAAATGCAGGCCGGAGCAGAGAAGACCCCGGAAAGAACAAAAGCTGTTCTCTTAGATCTTGCCAACTGAAGCCAGAAACTCAAGGCACTGAACGGGCTAACAGCCTCTTTGTAATAAGCAGCCCAATACTGCACTCAAGCTGTACTCCCTATAATTTGAAACAGTTTGAAATAGGATTATACACCCATAAAAACATATACAAAATTTACTTTTCTGCATCCTTACTATGAATTAGAAGGTTGAAAGCATTTCAAATGTACTTCCAGACACACTTCACGTGGGTGTTTTTACGTATATTTGTAAGATGTCTGGCATACGAGGACAAGAACAATGGGTACAAATGGAAATTGAGGGAAACTCTTTCTAACAGAACTTCAATGTTTGATGCATTTTGAGTCATTTATCTTATTAAATAAATATTAGATATTAAATAAATAAATTAAATAAATAGCAGACAGTCCTGAGAGGGCCACTGAAGTCCTTCAAAGTTGAACACTTAAACTTTTTGTTGATTCAGGATTGAAGATGACTTTAGGCAGAGCATCTTTTAGAGGATGCCTAATGTTTTAGGATTTATTATCATATATAGTGATATCTGAACTATTTGTTGGTGTAACAGTATGTAGGTTTGTAGCATGGCACTCGATATTCACTGTTTTTCTGGAATGGCTAATGCACCCCTGACACACTCCCTTTAAATTCACTAAATACACTAAATCAAAATAAACATTTAACCCAAACTGTAATCTCTCATCTGAAGTCAGATGCCATGTCTGAGGTGGTCTGTCTCCTAATACAAATCCATTCAAGACAGAAAAATATTCACATAAACTACCATCCATACAAAATCCTGACTTCTTCCCATATTAAGTCATTAAAATGAAAGCTGACAGAACGTACTTGTCAGCTTCATTTAACCAGATGATAACTGACAATTTCCACACAGAGCTGGAGAACTGTGTCTCAAAGGGGAGGTACAACTGCAAAAAAAATGAAGAAGAACTTGTCAAGTTAGGTGACGTGGATACAGACTTCATAAAGGAAAAAGGGTGAATTTATTAAATCAATTTTAAATTGCATGATAGCTGAGGCAATCGCTATAGCCACTTCGCTACCATTTTGACAGCAGTGCCATGTCTGCACGGGAATAAATGGTTGAATGCTTTTGAAATATCTACAAATGCTGGGCACCATAGACTAAAACCTGCCTCCTAAATATCTTTTCCTTCCACTTAGTTTTAACATTAAGAAAATAAAATGCCTTTTAAGAGCATGGGAGAATAGATCAATAATTTCAATTGAAGTATATACTCCTCTAATAGCCTAGGATGTTGCTAATGCAAACTCGGAGAAGAGTTTGGGACTATTAATAATGTATCAAAAGTCTGACAGAGGGAAAAAAAAGGTACAGCTTGACAGGAAAAAAATTTAATTATTTACATATATATAGATATATTTACTTTTATATATATATATATATATATATATATATATATATATATTAGCAGCTGGATATTTTTAGTTCATCTTCAAACACCTGATGAGAAGTGTGCAAGTACCTTTCATTTCACTCTGTCAAACCTGTAAGAATTTTCAGCTTCAGAGATGCAGCTATTCCCACTAACATCTCAGTTGCATAAAGATCAGGCTCAAATTGCTCAGCTTATGTGGGACCACAGTTACTGGTTGCTTTCTTGTTTCTTCCACCTGTTCCCTTTCTGCTTACTTCCCAAACCCAAGAAGCATACTATGGATTTAATCTGAAACAGATCAACTCTGATAATCCAGTCCATATTATTAATCCACAGAGAAACACACCTTTGTGGCTGCCTTCTGCTGTAGGAATACAGCGACTGTCTGGGATGTTAAGAGACCCTTACTATTAGGAAAGGTGATGATAACCCTGGAAAGCTCACTGGAAAGCCATCTCTCAATCTGAGATGTGAACCTCACTGCTTACAATACTACGGGTACCAGGACTGATCAGCATGCAGCTACACGAGAAGGCTGAAGTCGGTGTTCTCTGACTACCTCTTCCATGCTGGTTGCAGAATCAATCAAACCTGGAGGAGAAAAGGCTCTGACTCACCAGCAAGAAAACAAGCATATGAAAGGCAGGAATTGTTCTTTCAAGACGGACAGGGAGGAAATCCAAGCTATGTAGCAGCTGTTAAGGAAAATAAAGAGCCACGAGGCGAGAACAGAGGACAAGCCCCCTCAGGGCTCCCCATGTCCCTTGGCCTTGCTCCCACACTGGTTCTGCACAGAGCTGCACCTTTCACCCCCAGCTCACTGCAAAACACACTGGAGGAGATCACTGCACACTCAGAGCTCGGCACTGCTGTGTCTCCTCACAGCCACAGGAGGGCACGCAGGAGGCCCAGCTGCCTCAAAGGCCTGCTCTACCGCCCAGCCCCACCTGCCCTGTCAACACACAGCTATCAGGGGGCATGTGCCAAGTGGAAAACTTCCTTGCAGTTCTTGTCCTCTTTAAGCTCAATAGCAACATACCGTTTGAGCAGAGGACATGAATTCTTATGCCTGCAGTCTTCTACATTCATATTCCGCATCCTTTGTAAGATCTGAACAATGTTTTCTCCACTCACCGCATGAAAGGCTATAGAATTTCTCAGGGAGAAAAACAAAACAAAGAAACAAGAAGACACTGGGAGATTTCAAAGAAAGAAAGACACCTCTAAAGCTCACGAGTCCTCTCCACTCACTGATGTACCACCCCATCATGAGCTCATCATATGGAGATGAGTAATTGAACTTATTGCTACAGAAGACGACTCCGGAATAACCCATGGAAAGCCACTCTGGTGTTACCCAGTCTTTACTGATAGAAATTGCTTCACATCATCCAACATAAAATTCTGTTTCAATTCAGTTTCTTGTCTTGTCAACCAAAGATACTGACTCAGTTTTAGCTGCGACAGAGTTGGTTTTTCTTTCACAGTGTCTGGTATGATGCTATACTTGGACTTCAGGAGAAAAACAGTGTAGATAACACATGGATGTTTTAGTTATTGCTGAGCAGTGCTATACAGAGCAAAGGACATTTCAGTTTCCCAGCTTCTCATGCTGTTCTGCCAGTGAGGGTGCTGCAGGAACACAAGATGCTGGGAGATAACAGAACCAGGACAGCTGCCCTACACTGGCCAAAGAGGTATTCCATATTATATGCATGCAAAAAAGCTGTAAAACTGAGGGGAGTTGGCTGGGAGAGCTGCCACTGCCTGGGGACTGGCTGGGCACTGGTTGGTGGGTGGTGAGCTATTGCTCTGTACATTACTTGTTTAGCATGTGTACGTATATCAAATTATCATTGTTGGTATTTCTCTCTTCCTTTTCTGACTCAGTAAAAAGTTTTTATCTCAAACTATAAGTTCTACCTTTGTTTCCAATTCTTTCCTCCATCTCCCTGGGAGAGGAAGAATGAGTGAAAGGCTACGGCTGTGTTTATCTGCCCACCAGGTTAAGCCACAATAGAGACACGGAAAAAACTCCTACTGGTAGCAGTATGTCCTGTATTTGGAGAATGGTATGTCCTGTCTCCCTCTTACCCGAAATCTTCTAACTGATCCACATACCTGATGTGCCTAAAGAATACACAGTCAGCATAGTCAACACATCTGAAGCCTGCCCTGAAGAGCCATTAGGCAGTTAGTGCGCTGGATGCAACAGCGCAGAAACCGATACCCGTGGTGTCTCACAGCAGGCATCTCTGATTGCCTATGCAGCCCATGAATCAGAAAGGCTTTCCTGAGCTCCTCGTGACTGACCTTTCCCTGCCCAGCTTCAATTGGCTCCGTGCAGAGGCAGCTCATAGAGAACTCAGGGAAAGCTTCCTATTACCGCAAACTTTGCTGACATCTTTGAAGCCTGCTGCTGAGCACCCCCAGAGATGTGTGTCCAGACTGCTCTACAGTCCCTCCCCTCACAAAGACACACACACTACTTTTGTCTGATCTAATTAAAAAAACACCCCAAAACCAAAAAACAGAACACAATGACTAACAATGAAGTGCTAATAGATGTATTATAAATGGATGCTACTAATGACCTCTGGCATCCACCCGTTTGTTAATCCATGAAGTGAGGCAGCTTTTTCAATTCTCCCAGCCAATATGACATTTGAGCACAGCCAGATAACTGCTGTGTTCCAGTGCTCCATAAATCGATCCTACCAAACTGTCCAAAGCACCTCCTGGCAAAGAAACCCAAAAGCTCTTATGGCAGTCATGCTCGGGGGATTTTCCATATGTTTGAAGCATACGTGTTGAATATTTGATTAAAATCGCACAAAAAAGCAAAACAAGGAAAAGGTATCTTCTACTTCAAATACATAATGCACCACAATAGGACTGAAAGATGAAAAGCGAAAGCCCGTTTTTCCCTTTAGTTCATATGAAGATGGCACAAACTGCAAAACCCATGAACGCTTACCCAGCACTGTCTGCTTACCTGCTGCTACCTACGTGTAACTTTTTCTCAAGACAGAACAATGCAACAGAAAACATCTAGATTCCAATTATACTCTCCCATATAAACACCTATTCATGCACAGACACGTTCAAGACACAGTTTGCCAGTAACAGCCTTCTCAGAATTACAAATCTGATCCAATATGAGGAAATTCAATATAAGCCTTTTTATATTTCGCTAGAAATGAAGAATCAGTTCTAAGGTAACAGGAAGCATTTTGGTATTCATCTGCTTCTGGAATCCGCTGCTGCAATTCTGCCTTAACAGTAACCATTCGTCCAGCATCAACCCTGTTAGTTAAGTCAAATATGACTTCAAATGTTGTACTGCTCTTTCAAATGTGACTACCTGAAATGCACCTTCTTTGATTAAGATCCCACAATCTTATTTTACCTCATCGATTGAGAACCAGTGCTCTCAGGTAATTCTGAATATAGACAGTTATCAAAATGTTAATGTAGTCTGTTTGCTTGTTTAGAAAAGAAAATAAATTCTAGTCTCTACTGTTGTTTTACTCAGATATGTGCCAGTCTTTGCTTCTGCAACTGACCTCTTCCCTTCTACAGTTTTTACCAAAGTTAAGCATAATGCTAATGCCAGCATTTCACTTTTTGGTGGGTAGCTGCATTAGGTCTGTCATACTGTAGTAACATTTCTAAACACTTTCACCTCCCGAAGAATGACTTAACTCGGATTCACACAACTGGATCCCAATATCCTTTTTTAAAAAAATACTGTTTTCAGTACATGAAATTGAACATCTCATGATCTTGTTCACACCTGGAAGCTTTTGAGCAAGATCCGATAAAATGAAGTTATCTTAGCCAAGCATCAATTCCAAAATATTATTAACTTTGCTTTCTATTTTGACACTTGAAAGACTGTGTGCACAGACTAAGCAATTAAACTGCCTACAGACATTCAGAGGCTGACGGCGCAGGAGTCTGTAACCATCCCCAGGTATCAAGTCAGAGCAGTATCTGCTCTTTCATTATTTCACAAAAGACCAGAGAATTTCTAGTCATTTCATGATATCTTTTGAATTAAGTACGTCTGGACATTTACCCCACAATCAACATGAAAGAAGAGAGCTGCTGCAAGCTGAAGTGACTTGTGGTTTGTTATATTGATCCCAATCACTCCTAATTATGACTCAGAATGGAGTCAAGGCGTTGATCGAGCAATAATGTGCCTTTATTACTAAAAGACAAGCAAGTGAGAGAAGGAAAGGGGGAGGGGGAAGTAGAAAGAGGGAAGGGAAAACAAAAAAGAAAAGGAAAAGGAAAGGGAGTCACCAATGAAGATGGTCATGGAGGGACATGGTCGGAGGGCACCGGAGACCTCCTTAAGCAAGACAGCTAACTCCTGACTTCTCCATTGTGCATAGGCACGTTTGTTTATTCTGAGGCCTTCAGAAGAGTGTTACTGTTTTACTTCCCTAATCATCATTTAGCTGCAAGTCTGTCTCTTAACCAAGCAGAAAGAGGATGACAATTCACGACGTTACAGCTCTGTATGGTGTTGTCACAGTCTGAGCCAGAAACACGTCATTTTATTCTCACAACAGTAGACACCCTTTTTTATCTCCACACTAGAGTTAAGAATATTCCACAGGCTACATCATATTTTATATAATCAGAACTATTCAGCAGTCCATAAAACCATGCAAGGCGATTCAAAGGCCCAGTCATAATCTGGTACTGAAATTTTTCAGAGGGAGATCCCTCTTTCAGGCTATACAGTTCTCCATTTAGACAGGATCTGTTGAAGGCTCAGTGATCAGTATTAACGTAGAGTTGCATGTTTCAGGTAGCAAAATTTTTGCCTTATGGCTCCACAAATCCATCCAATCCTTTCAGTGTATAAATTTATTCACTGAAACTCTCCCACGTTTATCGTACTTGCGATTACCAAAAATTTAGAGCACTATGTGTGACTGAAAAAGATGCCTTAATCCACTATACTGCACACACAGACAAATCACTTTGTATTATTTATTTATACTGTAAGAATATTCCTTTATTATTCACGACTTTTCCAAGTTCTTCTTATGCTAACCTTTTTCTGGCAAATGGTTTAAGTGCATTATCCAAGGACCTACTAGTCCTGCCTGCACAGAGAACATCCAGTCAACTGAAGTGAGATGTACACTGAGTATATGCAAGCCTTTCATAGCTGTAGGGTCTATGCTGGGTCTGAAAAACAGAGCTGAGGACAGAGCAACCATCCTTTTCAAATTTCCTTGCCCACATGTCATGTTTCCATGACATTAAAGGTGATTATTCTGAATCAATTCAAATGAAAATTAAAAACAGATTTATTATTATTATTATTATTTTTTTAACTCAGAGTAACGGGTGTCTGAAACAGCCTCCCAGAAGCACCAGGTAAATAAAAATACCAACATTATTCAGATTGAGCTTGATTTGCTGCAAGGAAATGCATCGTGTGATTTCTTATAATGAACGTGGATGGCAATCTGTGATCCTGAGGTTCTCACAGTCTTTTCAAAGAAATAATACTCCACGGGTAATAATTATTCAAGTAACTCTGAATTACACATCTATTTCAGAACGCTGTATGTGAGATATCCATAGCATAATGGGAACTTCAGTTCACCAAGGATACAGAAATACACAGAGAGTGATAAATTCCATAGAAGATGAAGAAGTATAAAAAAATAAAGATGTTAAGTTCATTAAAAAGCAATACACAGGAGTTTTGTATGGTCTTGAAAACTCTTTAGCATTCACCAACAGACAGACAATACTTACACTTCAAATGCAAACTACAGACATTTGTTAGGTGGCACACATTTATGTTGCTATCCTATATTCTAGAGATATGCAGAGGTTGCCTGGATGCTTTCCCGTGCAACCTACTCCAGGGAACCTATTTTAGCAGCAGGCTGGACTAGATGATGTCCAGAGGTCCTTTCTAACCCCTTCAGTTCTGTGATTCTATACTGCACAATCCCTGGTTATCAGACTACCCCTTCAAGTCTTATAAAGCCTTTGCTCATAAACCAGCAATATGACTCCAATATATTATACCCATTATAACCCGATAATAAATTCATGCTCCTTGAAAAATAGTTTTCCCACTAGCTTGCACTGAGACGACAGCAATTTTGCCACAGTGTCTTTAACCGTAGGCTGTCTTAGCACTTGATTACAGTGAGGACCTCTAGGTACTACCCTAAAAGATAAGATTTTTAATAATAAACATTTGATTTCATTTAAATCTAAAAGATATATTAATTGCCTTTTCTGTGCATGTGATAGAGTAACTGCAGAAGCCCACAGACAAAACAGACCTCGGAGGGCACTTGAAATGTCAACTGATTCTGTTACTACAGAAAAGAAAACATTAATTTCTCTCAACAGACTATTTTCTAACTAATGATTCAGTTTTTTCTCCAATAAAAACATACACATACAAACATTCTATGGCAAAGAAATATCTAGTGACATTGCAGAAGATTACAGCAATGGATTTTCATCTCCTGTTCATCCCTTGATTGTAAGTAACAAAACTACAACCATATTAGTCCCTGTCTCTTGCTATTTCATGACTCAGTTGATTGGTTTTGGATCACTAAGTTATAAACTGCCATTCAAAGTAAAATAATAATAATAATTGATAATGGAACTGAATAGACAAAAAATGATTTCATAAAATTTGTATCAAAAGTAATCAAATCTATTTTCCCATATTTGCTAAAGGAAATCTGAAATAATTTTTAATTAACATTAAATTAAAACTATTGATCCAAACTAATATTGACTTCATTACAAGATTGACTTACGTATTTAAAACAGTTTTGATAATTATCTTAAAGGATTTTTGACTGAAGCATAATACGTAGATGGAGTCAAATTGAAACTTAGAGTCATGGAATGGCTTAGGTTGGGAATGACCTTTAAGAACCAGATGATCTCTTCCAACATTTTACTATGTATGTGATCTTGTTCGGGTGTAATGGGCATCATATGTGTCAACACACCTGCAAGTAAGCACAAACCAAATGGGTTCTAGCCTTTTTACCTGTGCCAGAGGACAACACACACCTGGCATGGTAACATAAGGCAAGTGGAAGGTCAGCCTTGCTGGGTGTTTCATCCAGGCTTTCTTTCCTGCAGGAGAAGCCATGGGTAGAGATGGCCACAGATTTGACACTAAAAAGAGCAAAGGACTGTTCAGCCAAAACAGTATTAGAAAAAGCTTTCCTTAAGAACAGAATGCAATACCAATACATTTTACAAGTAGTCATAGAGAGTGCAACTGTGACGTGAGGAGCAATTAAGACTGCAACAATCTCTATGCGGAAGTATGGGGTATCAGTCACCTCTCCAACAAGGCTGTTTCAGTGTTAGACCACCCTCACAGTAAAGAGGATGGTCAAAAGAGAGATTTTGCTTCATGCCCAAGTGTGACCCACCTCTAGCACAGCTCTGTGCAGTTCCTGTCCAGTCAGCAGTTCCCAGGAGCAATCCTCAGCCCTTTCCTTGGCTTCCAGTCTTCAGGGAGCTGCAGAGCTCAATGTGGTCACCTCTCAGCCTCTCTTCTCCAGACTCAACAGTTTAGGTATCCTCAGTCTCTCCTCACAGGACATGCCCTCCTGCCCTTTCCAGCTCCTGAGCTGTTAGACTTATAGAGCTGTAGGCAGTATTCTGCATCTTTTCCCATGCCCTTTTTGTAGACTGGTGTAACATTGGTTAGCTTCCAGTCAGCAGGGACCTCCCCGGACTCCCATGACCTCTGATAAACTGTTGAGAAGGACCCAGCTGTAACATGCTAATTTCTTCAGTACCCTGGGGTGATTCCCCCCTAGCTCTATGAACATACAAATGTTGAGCTGACACAACTCTTCCCTTACAACGTCAGTAACCACAGATATAAAGTCCCTAATGCCCTAGTCATGGGCCTCCAACTATGAGGTCTGGGCAGCCCAAGACCTGTTGTTATTGCTAAATACTGAGGTAATAAAGGCATTAAATGTCTTCACCTTTTCTACCTCCTCATTAGGTGTATATATGCTCCAAATATCAGTTCACTGTCTTCCTTCTGACCTCCTCTTGCTATTCACATGCTTGAAAAAGGCATTTTCTTTTGTGTAACCCCATAGTGTCCATTGCAAACTCAAATTGGGCTTTCGCTTTTCTCCTTTTCTCCCTGCAGATATGAACTGCAGCTCTACTCTCCCTGTGAAGCAACTCCTTTTTTTTCCAGAGATCATATACTTCCTTCCCTGCCCTAGTTTAACACAAAGTTCACTGTTCAACCAGGCTTGTCTTCTGCCCTGCCGAACCCATGAAACCACTTGCTCCTGGGCTCATACAAGGACACGGTAGGAAAATAACCAGCACTCAAGGACCCAAAAGTGCTTAGAGCAGATTCCCAGAGGGCATCAGCTAGCTCCCTCGTAAACTTTGAGTCTGCTCTCTCCGAAGTCCAGGGAGGCATCTCAGCTTACACAAAGATTTAGGGCTCAGTCAATTCATGACCATGGTGGCCAAGACAGCCATGAAACAGACAATGGCTGTTCGTCCTGTGATGGCATTCATCTTAAATGTTCTTTAAATAAAAGAAAAAAGACATAATGGATAGCAGAACAAAACCAAATAACTGTGGAACAACATTTTCACTTGCTAATTACAAAAAAAAAAATACATTAATGTGCAGCACATTCCTTGCACTACCTTTCACACTTTTGTTTCAAGTATTTCACTATGGCATTTTCTGTTACAGCACACAGTAATAAAATTGATCTGTTGTTCTACAGGCTAAGAGCACCTTGAGGGTTGAGAGCCACCAATCTCTGGAGAGCCATTAAATGAGGAATGGAGGTGCCAGGAGGGATTCCAGTGACAGAACAATTTCTGCAGTGGCTTCATTGAAATGAAAGCTACATCCAGCAAGCTCAAACTCCTCAAAAGCCCGTTAGTACATAATTAAACACTAACTTAAAGAAAAAAAATGGGAGCTGTATGAGGGGAGGGGCAGGTGAGGGTGAGGGAAAGTCTCTGCCCCAGAAGGCGGTGGGCATGGAATGGGCTGTGCAGGGCAGTGGGCACAGCCCTGAGTGTCAGAGCTCAGGAAGCGTTGGGACACTGCTCTCAGACATAGGGTTTGGGTTTAGGCGGTGCTGAGCATGGCCAGGGGTTGGTTTCTGTGATCACTGCAGGCCCTGACAACTTGGGATATTCTATGATTCTATGCTATTAGAAACACAGTGTTGATTGTTGAGCTTCAATCTCATTTTCCTCAAAAATCATCACGTGTTTGAGACTACCTGAAGCTAGAGCATCAAAATGGAATCTGTGTATGTTCTTCTAACACCGTAAAAATCAAAATTCATAGCAGATTTCCCGGAGGAACTTAAGACCTCAAGTTATTGTTTGTTCATCCAACATTAATAATAATCAAAGCATTTATCCAAAAGGAGTCACGGGAAAAAAAAAAAATCTATTTTTCCACACACAACTTCCTTTACTACTTCACTTGTTATTTCATTATGTTTTAATTAGAGAAGACTTAAATTGCACGGGAGTTCCTCCTTCCTGTGACCAGTGTCCTATGGACCTAGTTGCAACTCTGACAATGGAATGCTTAACACTGTGACTAGCGTCCTGAGTGGGACAGAAGGTCTGCAGGCTCATTTATTATCTTGAAATACGTTTCCCATAAATGCTCCTACAGTGCTTAAGATCAGGAATGTGGCAAAGAAAGAACTCAAAAGAGTGGGAAAAACAAAATCATAGCTGATTAAATTCTGAGGGCAAAGGCTAATGGTTTTGTAAACATTTTATCTGCCTCTAGAAGTGACCAAGTACATAAGGATATTTATTTTTTTTCAGGAAAACAACACAAATACTCCCCAAGACAAGAAAACAATCTCTTCAGTTCACTGAAACACATCACACCGGTTGCTTATGTGAAAAACATTGCCATACTATTGTTTTAATGTACCACATCAAATTGCTCTACTACTACAGTCAACAGCATGCAACTAACTACACGGTGAAATCGCACACTTTGCAGAAATGACCACAATATTATCATAGAAAAGCACTTACAAAGCAGGCAGACAACCCAGAGATTAAGTCACCATCCAGAGCAAACCTATGTATTTAACTTGGCCTTGGAATTTCCAGGTTGGGAGCTGGCTGTACCAGAGTATGCAAGTGCCTGGCCAGCACATAATGGACAGCTCTCAAGTAAGGACTGCCACAATCCCTAGACTCACTTTATACTGAATACACCTGAACTGGAAGATAAATCCTTTTTCTACTGATTGGCTCTGAACATCAGTGCCACGTGCCTTCCTTCTTCCAAAACGTTTTTTACAGACCTATACAAGAGAACAGTGCATGTTCCCGTGGTGTGCTAATCACTTCATATGGCCTGGGCTGAAGATGACCACAATGCTCATCCGGCTCCAACCCCCCTGCTATACGCAGGGTCGCCAACCACCAGACCAGGCTGCCCAGAGCCACATCCACCCTGGCCTTCAATGCCTCCAGGGATGGGGCATCCACAGCCTCCTTGGGCAACCTGTTCAGTGCATCACCACCCTCTGGGTGAAAAACTTCCTGCTAAGTGCTAATGTTTTTTGTCCTTTCCCAGAATCTTGGCATAGGACCTAATTACCCTTCAGAACATTTCTTTGGGGAGAAGGAAAACAAGTCATATGCATCCATTTGTTAACCTGGCTTGAAACTAACTGGCAGGTTTGCTAGGAGGGGTGATCTACCGCAATCCTTTAGGGATACAGGCCACAGGTGGAGACAGAGGAAGAGCTGCACTACATTAATTAAACCTGTACAAGGACTGGTAACAAGAAGTCACTCTGAGAAATATACAGCTATGATACACTGATGAGATAGTTTATATTCCAGAGGTGTGGAGGACACACAGTGCTAAGGATTCAGAGGTGTTCTGTGTGACAGCTAGACTCTCTGCTGGTTAGGAAATAACAAATGTTGCGGTACAAGGAGATGGCATAGAGCAGAAATACATTCAGTTACCTGAGTTCATTTTACCATGAAGAGATGCAATTTCACATTTATCTTTTATTCATGCTACTTGAGTAGGAGGGAGAATTAATAAACACTGTACAACTTCTAATTTCTTATTCTGGGCTGAAAGGACCATCTATTTTTCCTGAGAAAAGAAAGAGACCTGACTCATCTTCATACCTGAAGACAACTTCCTTGCTATTCCCAAACACTCACATAACTCACCTGCACAGGGCGTAAGGCAACAGTGTTTGAAATCCTGAAGACCGTGACCACACAATTCATAGCTGAAATCTATTTCCACACCAGGATGAAACGTGGCATGTTGCAAAAACTGTTTAATATTTCAGTATTGGCACTATATGGGTATAGTACTACTGATGTTCAGAGGATGCTCTTCTTCCCTTGTTTCAAGTTAATATTTTTGAAGAAGCAAACAACTTGCAGGCAAGGTGACCACAAACGGAATAGCAGCCTCTCCCTAGAAATGATATTTTTGATGTCCATAGCACCCATAGCAACAACAAAATGGCTCCCAGACAACATTATTTGACAAAGACAAAGCCCAGGCTTTGGAAATCAAGTTACTTAGCTAAAATCTTAGTCAGAATTAAAAGAATATCTACCCTCAAGTCTCTTCAGGAGTTACAGCTCAGGACACTTGGAATCATAGAATACAGCAAGCTGGAAGCACTCTGTAGGTGCTGATCCAACATCCTGAACCAAGAACTACAACAGAAAACTGAGTTGCTCAGTGTGCCCAGTTGAGCTCTAAATCCAAGCTGAAGATCCCTCCATACCTCTGAGAACTGTTGTAGTAGGCGTCTTGCGGGGGCATGGGATATACGGGACAGGCCTCTCCCTAAGCCTTCACTGTGTCAACATCTTTGATTACAAGTTTCTCATCCAACATCTCATCAGAATATCCCCTGATGCAATTTTCTATTTCTACAGGTCCTGAAGACAAAATGAATGATTTAGACTCTTCCTCCCTAATTTCATCCTCTAAGAAAAACCACCAGCCATATTCTTGGCTTCTACCCATCTCTAAAACAATTTCAAACTCCAGTAACCCTACAGTAATTCCACTTACAAACAACTTAACTATAGTCAAACTGCATACATTATTGGTTAAGACTCAATATGCTTCAAGCTAATATGAGTTGAAGTTGTGTGTCTAGCTAAGCAGTTACATTTGAAGCTTAATAATGATCATTTTGAAGGGAAACTGTAGTGAGCTGGGGGTCAGCCTCTTCTCTAGTGGAACTAGTGTTAAGACTAGAGGGAATGAACCCAATTTGCACCAGGGAAGATTCAGGTTGGATGTTAGGAAATAATAGTTCTCTGGAAGGGTGGTCAGGCACTGGAATGGGCTGCCCAGGGAGGTGGTGGAGTCACCGACCCTGGAGGTGTTGAAGGAACGTACAGATGTTGTACTAAGGAACATGGGTTAGTGAGAATTATTGGTGATGAGTGGAAGTTTGGAATGGATTATCGTGGAGGTCTCTTGCAAACTTGGCGATTCTATGATTTTATGATTAGAAATTAGGGGGAAAAAAGCTTAAACCTGAAAATCAAAAGAAATTTGGTGTTCAAGTAAAGAAAAAAAGAAAGGCTTGTGAACTGAGGAGATTACTAATAAATGCACAATAAAGCAGGTTGACCAGAAGTTACAAAACCACGTTTGCAGAAAAGCTTAAATAATCTTTTTCCAAACACGTTCTGCACAGAAGAGGATTACCAAGGAGCTTGTAGAGAGTCACACCATAGAAAATAAATTCACAGAATTGTATTTTTCAATATTTTAGAAAGATCCCTTCTTCATGGGTGACTTCTTAAAGGATGTCTCACAGTTACTAACAGAAGGGGCAATCGGGTAAACAAAAAATAGGTAGTTGATAGCAAATGACTGACACTGGGCAATATCCAATATTTCTGAAAGATTCTACCAGCCAAATAATTCATTACTGTGCATAATATATCTAAAATACTTGCTTGTCAAAAGAATCAAAAGGCACCAACTATGAAACTAATGCAGTTACTAGGGCTTTGCAGACACGAAGAGAACTACAGATCCTGATGTCTGATACCAGATGAATTAGCAGGAATAACAGTAAAGAACAGAGTCAGGGCACCAAAAGAAAGATTCAAGGAAGGATGGCAGATGCCAATCAGGTGAATGAAGCAGCTCCTAGAGGAAAGCAGCATCATGGACGAGCACTCGTCCAGCTGGGAAAGGGAAAAACGAGGGGAAATATAGGAGAGGTCTGTAAGCAAGGAAGTCACTCTGAAAAAGAGCAGGACACACTGAAACTACAGCCAACACAATACTGCAGAAATTATGGGTTAGATTAAAAAAAATATTTTTTTTCTCTACACATGGCAAAGGCATTAAGTCCATTCATTTCAGAATTTCAGATGCGTAAAAAGCTGACAGAAAATATCAAAGCCAGTAAACTCTGGGGCTTTTAAATCTGACTGGAATCAACATCATTTCTGTTTGAATAAAGGGTTAAATTAGAGAGATTTTTGACCTTGAAACTTTTGAATGAGCAGTAAGAGAAACTACACCATACGAAAAGGTTTATAAATTGTATTAAAAACCACAACCCAAATGTCTAATTAATATCTAATTATAGCCCTAATTCCTAGTTTAACGTTTAATACTACACAGTGAAAAGTGCTCCAGTGTTCATGTTTTCCCTGGTCATCCCTCCACTGTTTTGAGAACACGTCGAAGACACTTGGAAGTACCTGAGGATTTCACTGTTGGAAATTCAAGACCTATATTAGGGATTAAACCAACGTCTTATACTCCTGATTTACTCCTACACAGATTCTTTAAAATAACCTTTTTAAATTGAAGTACATTGTTTTCATTAACCTTTTGAAGGCTGAAACAGAGGATAAAATGTGTATTGGGTGGCTGACAACACAGCAGCTATAACAGTGCATCACTTTCAATCCAACATCTGTTTTTCTTCGGGATTTTACACAGCTTGCATGTTTATATCATACCAAAACACCTGGCCAACCTTATCTCAAAATGATGGCAATACCCTTTGTGATCCTAAAAGAAAAGAGGATCCTAAATAGATATGCATTGAGGACCAAAATTATAGAAAAGAAATAGGGAATTAGCTACTTAATGGATAATATTTTCCATTCATCAGTCTGCTCTTCTACGCAGAACTCCCTCAAGGATAAACAGCACTGGTTTTGGGAAGATTCCTGGCAGTCCAGCACAAGTATCAGCCCAACGAGCTGGAGAACAGCATTCCAAATCTCTGCAAGACTCAGCTATGAAGTTAACAAAGACACAGCACAGGGTCTGGGAATGCAAAGGAGAAGATGATATGCACAAAGAAAATAGTACATGACCTTTCAAATTTAGAGCAAAGCAACAGTTATTTGCATAACAGGCTGCCACTGTACATCTGCCCATCAGATTTACTTTGGGTCTGGGAAGCTGCACAACCTTTAGATGGAGACCACAGTCATTACTCAGCCTCCTTCATCTTATTCCTGCAACATCAAGTCCCCTGAAAACAGGGCTCTGCTCCTCAGACATATATACCTGAGCAAGACTGATTCCTCAGAAAGCAGCTGCTTGTTGGAGCCTCCTGTTCTGAATCAATATGACTTTGATGATTCCCTTCAGAGCCAAATGGATGGGGATTAGTCTCCATTTGTAAGCAATCCACTTTACTCATCCCTCCTGGTAACAGAAAAGAGGCACTCTATGTGGCTCCAAATCATGGCGGGGAGATGGCTACTGACAGCAGAGAAATGGCATGGTGTGATGCATCCGTCACACACACTGCAGATTTGAGCTTTGGCATGAAGAGCTGGCTTACTCTAGCCCTAGGGAACAGAGCGCTTCTAGATCAGATTTAGGAAATGATGCAATCTGAGCCTGAGGTGTTTAAAATGGAGAATTAAGAAGCAGTGAGACACAGGTACAGGTTTAGCCCCAAATCTAATATATGATGTAGAAAAAAAAAAAAAGCAGGCAGGACAGCATTTTCCTATACCTAAACTAGGCATTTCAGACATTTTGGGGGAAATGACACTGAACTGATTTCCAGATCAGTTTTCTGTAAATGATAAAATGTTTTCATGTACATTGTGTACAATGTATGTCTTATTTTTGCACTGCTTTTATTCTTTTTGTTGCTTGCACTCCCTTTAGCTTGCTAACTAAGAAAACATACAACGAGCAGCTGTTTAGTTCCTCTAGGCAAACACACGTAGCAGTGAACTCAGCACTTTTAAACAAAAACACTTTCAGATAAAGCCTCTTCTGTTTTCTCAGTCTTTGCAGTAATTAAGGACTGACTTGTGTGACTTCCCTTATTTGCACATCATTGCCTGCCATATGAATGAATCAAGCCTATGTTGTTGACCTCTTGAGAAAGCTGCTCTGGATTTTAGCAACAGCAGAACAGCTCTCTGCAATAACAGAAGTCTTGATGGGGTCATGCTTATGCCATGTGAACAGCAGACATTATCTAGAGGTTAGTTATCTCACATGAAATTACAGGAGAGTATTATGAAAGTTTAACCCTCAAGGTTAACATTCATTTGTCATTCATAACGCCGTTTGTACTACCATGTTTTACTGACTTCATTGGAATAAGGACTTGATTAACATGAGAGAATGACTCAAGTTGAGATTGGGATGTGTTAAAATACTCACCAATGCATTCTAATTGAATTGTAGGTACCATATACTTCCCTGGATTCACTGAACGGAAGTTAAAGCCCGTTACGAGCAGCAGTGAACACAGACTACAAAAGGATGCCGCTGAAATTCAGCCTTAAATTACTACCTTTTCAGTAAGAATGTGGAAAAGATTTCTAAAAATATTTATAGCTCTTGTATTTCCTGTCTCTGAGTAGCTGTGATGGAAGTGAGCAGTGTAGGAGTTAGCACTGAAAACATACCATCAGAAAAGCTGTTACAAATAAGAAGCCAGGTGATCAGGCAGTCTCTCATATAGTCAAATACACGCACTCATATGCCCTTCTAGCTGGAGGCTAACTGGTTTTGTATGGCTCACCAAAATCATGGAAGCTTTCAAGAGATCCGAGGCTGTGATACTTAGCTACTGAGCATCCTTGAAATTAGTGATATGACACCACATCCCAAAAGATCACATCATTCAAAACTTTTGGGCTCTGCTACCACAACTCTCCAGCTTGTAAGTTGATTTGAGCAAGTTTGCTGCAGCGTTGTACCTGTTACTGAAAAGACAGAGCCAAGCTTGGGTGTTCATATCCACAAGGTTATTCCATTATTCATACTTCTCATTTGCTCATGTTGATATCTTCTAAGGACTCCTACTGTTGTGTAGCTGTGAAAGACAGTGTGGCTGAGCAACAGCATAGTGGAGGATACTATCCTCATAAGCTATAGACATATAACAGCTCATTGGGATTACTCCACTTAATTTTGACGAAAGCACTAATTGATTATTCCAATAAATATCAGCATAAAAGCTTAATGTCTACGAAGACAATTAGTTCGCTGGAGGAAATTATGCCACTGTTAATTCTGCCCTACTACCATCTTATTACAAAGACACCAGGAAACAGAATTAATGAATCTTTAAATGACCCTTCTCCCAGAGATCATATTAAAAGTGTGGTCACTGTTGCAAAAAATACCCTTCAAAGAGCCCTGTCAGAGCTATTGACAGCTCTATAACATTTTATGAGCATCACGCTGTTGTGTGTTCTAAAAAGAGATAAAGTGTGAATCTTGTTAGAGGTCATTGCCACGGATCACACAAGCAAATTTCTTCTGAAAAACAAATTGCCACCACTTCAGTCTCTTTGGGGCAGGGGACAGGAAAGGTCTCACATTCTACCTGAGCAGAATTATCCACGTGAAGATATTTTCTTTTCCTCCTCTATTCCAGTGTTGGTAATTGCTACATACTGGCAAGATCAAAAGCAAATGGAAACCAGAAAGACGGATTTTGTTTGCTTGTTCACTTCTTTAAATTGAGATTACCACGTTGGAGGTTTCCTGGCAGAAGCAGCCTGTTTCAAACATGAAGCCAAGCAGATGTAGACCATTCCTCCTTGGACAACTCATTCAGTATCCACGCACTCAGAGTCCCAACATACTTTTCACGAGCACTTCTACCAGCATGCTGCTATGCACACACTGAGAAACAGTTTTTGTCTTTGCAGTCAGGAAGGAGCATGAACCTCAGACTGACTGACCACAGGTGAGTGCTGCTGTTAGATAAAGAGCAGGTAGGAAGAAGAGGTAGAACGATGGCAATCATTCTTCATCTGTGACTAAAACTTGCAGGAGATCAGGAACCAACTCATTCAAAGCCAATACATCCCAACTGTGTACTTCCCTACAGCTTCAGCAAGCTTTATTGAGACAAGCTTCCTTTACTGAGTAAGGTTTTAAACAAGTGAAAAAACAAAAATGGAATAACAAGTTCAGGCTAATGCTTTTAACTAAAAACTATGGAATAAGGCTTTTCTCACGCTTTGCTTTTTATAGATTGCACCGAATTGCAAATAATACAAGCAAAATTAGAAACATCTATAGTGATGTTGGATGTTGGCAATAATTTTTAAGTTACATTCCGAGGGGATGAACATAACATTTAGAACGTGCAGTCTGAATTGCTGTAGTGTCTTCAAAGTATTCTATCTATCAGATTCATACATCTTTGTAGACAACCAATAAAACCAGTCTGTATCTAAAGCTGGAGAAATCATGCTAATTCACATTTTAGTAAACACGTACAGCTATCAGCATTTCTACTAACCTCCTACTGTTCACACACAATTGGCAATATATCTTCATAATGTGTAATCTCATCTACAGTGCTACACAATAATAATGAGACATCAACACAGGAAATCCAACATCAACGCAGCCAGTTCCTTGCACCACATACTGAAGTAATATGGTTTGTGAGAACTAGAGTTTAAACCCCAGATTTTCAAACAATTCTGAGTATGGATCATACAATAGCTGATATTCAATAAATCATCAAAGCTTTGAGACAACCATTTGAAGTTACAGTGCCTGAAAATATTGGCCCTTAAGCCTCAACTCCAGCAAACAAAATAAGAGAACAAATATGTAACTTTAGAATAAGGCACCAATTTTAATGTTTCATTTCCTATCGTATCCATGGGCCAGAACCTTAATATTATTCTAACTACAGTTCTTCACATAAATCACTTGAGAATCCTTCTGAAGTTCAGCCAGCACACAAAGACAGCCCATCTCTGAAGCAGCTGATTCAAACCCAGAGCTCAAAGCATGAGTTAATCTGCTGCTGCAACGTCCATCCTTTCACCCAGAGAAGCACTGCCCTACTCTTAAAACTTGTTTCTTGTGTCTTCCACTGACTACTTGCATTTGGAAGTTAAAGAGAGTTACACCTAAGTGAGAACCCACTGTGAGAGCTCTCTGAAAAGCTCTCGTCATCTCATGCATTCACCATACAGATTCAGCTGGTTACTTGTACCCTTGGACTGTGCATTCACAAAATCAAAACTGCACATATCAATGCTTCATTGGATATGTAGGCAGCACATGGTAATATTTGTAGCAGTTTATCTGTTTGTAGCACTTCAGTTGGAGTCGAGTATGAAAGCAGCAGCAGAATATTCCCAGCAGGTACCACCGTTTAAGAGTATCACAAACCCCACCACCTTCATCCATCTGGTAGCACTCCCACAAAACTCCATTCAAGCTTTTTGGAGACTGAAGACTATTCATTTTTTTCTCAGATCAGGAACTGCAAGGTTGAACTCAAAGAGAAAAAATAACATCCTCAGTTTGGCTGGGACTTATACTGGGATTATGGAAATGGGTATATTTCACACTGAGTGATTTGGTCTAGAGAGGTCACAGGCATGGGCTGATGGTTGGACTAGATGATCTTAGCTGCCTTTCCAACCTTAATGATTCCACGAAATACACTGCCAGGCAAGGCCAGAGGTCTCTCTGAAGTTGCTACATCTGTATTTCGCATCCTGGGGGTTTCAGGCATCCCTGTCCAGTCCTGAATTAAAGTCCTCCATGTATTTCCCAATCCAACAAGGAGGGGATGCCCTTGCATTTTGGCATTACAGCCATGTAGTCAACTTGCACAAGGAGGTATCCATACTAGCCTCATTATACAGCTATGTATCTCATTTAGAGAAGGATGACATTCTGAGGCATGCAACGCAATATGAACGCTAACAAGGTCTCCTAATATATCTTAAAATCAAGATATACATTCATAAAGCAAATGATTCCTTCTGTTACTTCAGCTAATATATTTTCCTATTTAGCTACTGCTGTTTTATTTATGCCTTGCTTTCACATGTAAAGTTTCCCTTAAGCAATCCCCACATTAAGGGCTCTGTTTCTGCGACTAGGATTCTAACCAAAACTAGTAAGGTGAGAACTCCTGCACAACTTCTCCAAACTAAAGAGCCAGAGAACTGCATGCTCTGTGCACAGAGGTAATTCTATGTCTCTAATTATCCTCTGAGACCAACACAGCAGAAACGCACTCTTCTAAATTCTACATCTTCCCTAAAAATCGTGACAATGTTCACCATTTTGATAGGCAATTAATACTCACGGACACTTCTGTCAAACCAGATAAAATAATCACAAACTCTTTCATGTTATTCTAATATGACTCTCATAAAACTTCCGCTTAACTGTTGTTTGAAGTGTATGCTTCTACTTCTATTACTGTTTTGCATAAGAAAATATGTTTGAAGTTGTTTTTTATTCCTCCCAGAAGCAGCTTAAGCCAGCAGTTAAGACCACCAATGACACCATTCATCGCTGTTGCAAACTCAATGCAAACAGCATTTTAATTAAAAGGATCTGTCTGACGAAGTATCCTATGCTTCCCTTTTCCTGTTCGTTAACACAGGAAAATACCACTCGAACATTTTTTCCTTTTAATATTCTCAACACTAAAGAGAAGGGGAAAGAAAACAAAACAAAACCACCATCATTTAATCTCCTCAAAACCTCCTTCCATTTTGTCAGCTTCCCAAAACAATGACTCATCTGCAACCTCTGATTAAAAACAAGATTCAGTCAACAACTGGAAGGTTTTCTTCATTTTTCAGTCTGCATATCGCTACGTTTAATATTCCTACAAAAAGAACCTCTTTGGTCTCTGAGTGTTTTGTTGTTGTTGTTGTTGTTCTTCTTCTTCTTCTTCTTCTCAACTATATACATTGTATCTTCTCCCTAATTGGAGTCAGTGCAATGTTTATCCTATATTCAGATTTCATCGCATATCCTAATTTTAAAAGTTTGCCCCTTCCATATTCTGAGTCTTCCTCCACTATCTTAGCACTGTAACTCCAGATTTTCATTTCACATGACAGATTAAAAAGAAAAGTGAAATTCTTAGCTATGTAAAAATAATACGGGATTTTTTAGTGTCATTCATTTAAGAATATGAGTACACTGAGAAAAATGGAAGCTACTTCTGCAGTTTTTTTGTTGTTGTTGTTGTTTTTTAAATAGGTGATACTGTTCTAATCACAAAGTGTTTATTGTCTCAGATTTATTTTTAGGGGGCCTGAAATAGTCTTGATTCTCTACTCACCGCCTCCCATCAGCCTACTAGGTGTTTCTCATAGTTCATGGTGCCCTAAACAGCTTCCAGAATTTAAAAAAAACTATCCCTCATGAACAATATTATATAGATTTTAAAGGTCATCACATAACTGAGCATGCATTACCAAAGTACCAGTAATTTGGTCAAAGTTGCAGATACAACCTATATAATAACCATCCATACTCTCCCGGTCACTGTTTTCTCAGCATCTACTTCCGTGTCATGAATTTCCCGTTCATTATTCCAATTTCTGTTTAAGTATTACAAATCTCAAAATCCTTCAGTTCACATCACAAATTTCATCAGAAACTTTCACCGACTACAGAAACAGAGTAGATAAGCTCGTGTTTAGATTGTAAGTTTAAGAATAAAGAATTTTAAATGCTTAAGGTGAGATTAATGTGCAAAACAGCAGTATTTTTGATAGATTATACTAAGCATTCATGAAGTGCTGGAATTACCAGACAATCTCCTCCAATAAAGCAACGGAGAGGTTTTTGGATTTCCCTGGCCCGTGTCTCTGGGTACCGTGCTAGAGTGTACAGGATGCCTTTATAGTTTCCTGAACACTCAATTAAGAGTTCATGAGCTTTGGGCAATGCCTTGAATTACACAGCAGTCACATCTAGCCGTTGTTCATCTGATGCTGAGATAAGCAAGAAAAAGTCCCTGCATGCCACCCCTGCCATGTTACTGTGATTGCACTATAAAGCAGAGCAGTGCTGAGACCATTCGTCATTCATCAGAGGAAAGGGACTACTTTTATGCATTTAAGGGTTTAGGACAGTTTAGAACATAAATGCTCTTTTCAACGCACGACAGCATTAGCATTCTCGGCCACAAGGGCATACTGCTAGCTCATGGTCCTCTTAGCACCAGGACTCCCAGGTCCGCCTCTGCAGAGCTGCTTTCCAGTAGGTCAGCCCCTAATGTGCACTGGTGTACTGTGTACACCGTATGTGTAATGTGTACTCCTTCCTGACGCTGTAATACTAACTTTCTGAAAACAACAGCTCGTTAACCAAAACAAAAGCAACAGCGAATACCGATGTCTTAGTGAGTTTCAGACTTTCAAACTACTGTGAGCCATTTTCAAGCTTTTATCACAAAAAGCAAAATACTTGTCACTTGCATCTCTTTGGGTCCTCATAGACCCCAGCTATTACTTTTACTTGCTTTAAAATGGAGCTCTTTAATAAGCAAAATAACCTCAAAAATCTAACATTTTTTGCCTTTGTAATGATGAGTCACACTGATGTCTACACCCACAGATAATGAATTATGTGCCACGGGACAATAAAGGGAAATGTGGCACAGATTTTGTATCATAAATTTCCCAGATATAAATCACAGTTAAAAAAATAAGACAAGCAAAGAAAGGAAGAAAATCACAATGTGTGCATGAGCTGGACTTATTAGATTAGAATAGTAGTTCTATACTACTACATTTCTTTCTCTGTCTTTAATGACTACTGTAAGACTCAGATGCTTTTATGCTGATGGATTTAAGTCACATAAAGACATAAGTGAACCACAGCGTAAGGAAAAAATATAGAACTGTTTGTTCAGTCACATTTGATACCGTAAAATTTAAGGAGAAACAACACTCCTCAGTGCAGTATTTCTATAAGATGAAGTGTCAGTGGGTGCGAGTCAGAGCCATGAAGGAAGGAGACCAGGCACACACATGGCTGGGGGGCAGCTCAAGCGGAGACACTGCTTCAGCTTTAAGCAGTTCCCAACAGCTCTTGACATTCAGGGAGCTAACCTAAGACCCAGCCAGCTGAACTCTTCCACTTTGCCAAATTACACTCCTAGAAGAGTGTGCCCTGGGTCCTGGCAGCAGCTGCAGAGGTCATTCACTAGGACATAAGAGAACTGAATTATTTTCTATATTAAAGCACCAATCCTTCCTTCTCCCCCCTCCCTCTCAGCGGAGACTGCAACAACAAGGTCTGAGTCACCGCGACAAAAAACATACAGGTGTACAAAAGCAACTCACTTCCTTGTTAACAAGCATTATGCCTATTTAACATGGTTTTAGAGTTAAGCTCTTTAACTCCTACAATTTTGTTGAATTACGTTAGTTAACAATTTCTTATCCTTCTATTACAAACTGACAGAACTATCATTAATGTACTTCAGAGGACTTTGCTGAACACAAAACATGAGATGGTAACACAGTTTCTACCCAAGACTGGCAAGGAATGCGTTATCTCAAATCAACAGCAACACTTTGTGGACAGTTTCACTTTGGAAAGCATTCCTTTGGACAGAGTCAGAAGCTGTTTGCTTTCTAATGGGAAGACCTAGGAACGAATGAGCAAATATTTTCATCTTGACACAGGAAGATCAGACCAGTGTGTGTCATGAAGGCAAGATAGAAGCTGGCATCTCCCAGTTTCTACCTCAGCTGGCAGAAATTTACAAGGCTGGGAAGGCAGGAACAAAGGGTTCCTGCTGAGCTCCCCAAACCTGTCACTCCGAAGAGCAGTCTCAACCACTCTGAACCTTAAGAGGCCACTTATGTTTGTTGTTGTGGTCAACTGGCCATCCCACCTTGGATGACCCACCATTACCAAGAATCAGCACCCTCCAACACCAGGACAGCCCTGGATCGAGGAGTGGTGAACCGCTTTGCTTTGCAGTGTCTGTATATCTGTCTGTCTGTCCGTCTCTCTTTACCCTTTTCTATTTTTTCTCTTTATCTTCTTTTATTCTTTCACTCTTTGTAGTAGCCACTGCCTAACATTGTCTTAGAGCTTCCTGCATAGAAATAACTCCTGAGCCTAAGTACTATTATCTGTCATGCTTATTAACTGTTATTAGCAAATAAGCCAATTTTACTGGACATTAATTGTTATTAGAAATATCTCAACAAATTTATATGTATTATTCCCCTGGGTCTTGCATGACTCCGTCAGGGCAGTGACCCCTCTTGACTAGGGGAGGAGTGACTCAGGATATAAAATATGATTCCCCTCCCTCAAAACGCAGGGAGCAGGATGCTACCTGAACACACCTTCTGCCCAAGAAAGGCATTTAGTTTTGTTATTAACAATCCAACCATGTATAGCCCTTTAATCTACATCATCTTGGACTACAAAGTAATTATGTATAGGCTGAATTTTTGTACATAGATATATGTATGTATTTGGTATATGCATGTACATGGCTAATTCATACTGACAAAACTGTAAATAGCTCATTGTAATTAAACATACAGCAGATGGTTGTCAAGACACCAGACTTTCAAAAGCGTTTTGACGCTTTACAATTTTACATTTGCAATGCATTGGTGTATAGTAACTGCACAGATTCGGCACTTGTTATGACATGAGAGCGTGGGAGCAGCTATGACTTGCTAATTCTGGTAAACCTGGAAGAAATCAACACTACTTACTTTCTCCATTTGTCCTCTACGAGATCATAGCTTACTGCACTGATATTCACACAGAAGGAGGACTCATCTTGAAGGTCCTGGTCATGCCTCTAAATGCTGTTCATTACATACAAGTATGGCTGTTTCATGCCTATCTCTATTTCACTTCTTGTGAATCTTAAAAAAAAAATCATAAAGACATGTCTATATCCAAACAGAAAGTCTATGCCTTTTAATATGTTCTCACTAGCTTTCATTTCACACTTTAAGAGCGAATAGCACAGAGACTACATGTTTAGGATAAATTAATAGATATTTTCTGTACTTGACCAGCTCTACCTGTGCTGTTCAGTTTGGGGTTGAAAGCCTTTTAGCTGCATTACTACCATTTTAAAGAAAAGGGGGAAAAAAAAGCCATCAGAGTAGTAGTAATAGAGGTATTTCTCCTCCTTATTGATTTTAGGTATTTCATCCCAATGTTTGGTCCATGGACCACTCCATGGACCAGAAAAAGCTCTTATCATCCAAATTTTCAGCCCTGCTAACTTCCTGGGGATGGGTTTTGTCTTTTTTAAAAAATATTAATTATTTCATTCTTGTGTCAGCCTCTATGTTCACAAGCCAACACAACATGCTTGCTCTTTTATTCCTTGCCATTGCATTTTAGCATTGTATGCTAACAATTTATTTCTGAGTGATCTCTTTGTCTTAAGAAGTGTCTTTTGCCCTTATCTTTAAGTGCAGCTGTTGTCAGTTTTAACACAATGAGTAAAAATGTACTGTGTTCCGAAGTGCAGCCTGTTCTGAAAAATTAATGTAGGCTATTGCTAAATATGTCTTTTGAAAATCATCGTATTTACAATATCGATCTTATTTTCCAGCAATTTATTTGCTTACATCAAAAGTTAAGGTGTAGTTTTACTAAAGAAAGCTAATATCCCATTTGTTCTGCATATAGTAATTAGAGGCCTTGTGAAACGATGCTTCTAAATCCTTATTTTGCTAGGCACAAGTGACTGCATCAAACTGAAGTAATGCAACGAAAGGACTTTGTCCAGTAGCCTGATCACCAGAATTACTGGGGTGTCAAACAGATTCAGTACATGTGAAAATCTGGCCTATTACCTTTTCCTTCTTAGGCTATGCAAGTTTGTGTACACAGCAGAAAATAGGAAGGAAGGATGGCTATCACAGTGCACATGTGGTATACAAACAGTTTTCCGTCTAGTCACATATCAGGCTTTGGATAAGGAAAAGGAATGCTACCAAAGACAATATTTTTGTCAGGGCATATGATACAACAGAAGCATCAGGGATGAGGTGCCTTTCTCCAGCTTGCGTATCACAGATGTGAGAAAAAGCAAGCCCTAACCTGAGGCCAAGGAAAAGCAGAAAATTTAACATCACAGATATTGAAGAAGTTATTTTGCTTGTTTGTCACTTATAGAAGTAGGGTTAAAATTGAGGTATTAAGTCCTTCTCTATGGTACTAGGACACAGCCTGAGAGTTTATACTCTTGAGACAAGTTCTGACTTTTCTACAACAGTGCAACGAAGAATATGTTTCACCCAACAGCTCAACTATCTTAGAGTTACAATTTCATACACCTCTTTACTGCATTTATCAGCAATTCACCTTGGGCATGATGCATTTCTGCAGGAGTTAAGGCATTTTGTTCAGAAAATTCTGACTTGCAAATACAAGTTTCATATACCTATTTCTTCATGGGAAAAACAATTTGTTTTCCTGTAAATCTTGTGGCTATTGAGAAACAGCCAAGAATGCTGGACTAGTCTAGATTTCAGTAGTCTTTGACATGCTTGTACCATTCATACTGTTCAAAACAGAGTACAAACACAACATTCTACCTATCATCTGTCAGCTCACAAAAACAAAACGAGATGCAGCTGAGAAAATGTTTTTAAATGAAATTGTCTCTATATTGATCTACAGACGCAATTGCAAAATGTTGAGAAAAACAGCGAGATGCAAATTCCCCAACACCATTAAAATGACAATGCTCCTGCAAAGCACTAACAGCAAATTACTGCTGATCTTAGGCCTGAGTTTGCAGGATCAAGCTTTCAGCTTTTAATCAAGTAAGCAACTAATCAGAAAAAAGAACATTTTGCAATATATATCCATCTTCCAAACTGCTCTTGGATGTGATTAGAGCTAACGTTCTCTTAATGGCATAACATGCACCTAACAAAGCAGGAAAGGGTAGATGTATTTATGATACATGGTATATATGTTAAAATATATTTCTCAGACTGATGATATATAAAATGCTGACAAGTTTTTTTTTATACTAAATGTCAATCTCTATCCATTATAGCATGAACCTTGACCATAAGGTGATTGTCCACTATACTTAATAAAAAATAATCAAAATTGCATTGTCCTTTCAATTGCACAAAATACCAAGTTTGCTTAACATTTGAAGATGACTAGAGGGAGACTCATTTGCACTTCCATGCCATGTTCTTGTAAACATGAAGGAATCAGAAACGCTTAGAGCAGACATTTTACAGAAGTTTGCCTTTTTTTTTTTTTAATAACTTCAATAATCCAAGCTCACTGGGTTACCAAAGAAATTAATACCTAGTACTGCATGAAATCAGACCACAAATAAACTGCGGACAAGCAGCATTTACACAACAGCCCCCAAAAACAAGTGAGCTGCATGCTGCGTTGATGTAACTGGGGACATGTTAAAAAAGAGGAGGTAATTTTACAGAGACAGGGAGCTGTGAGAAACTAAGAAAAAAAATAGACATTTACACATGGCTTTTTTGGGGGCAGATGACTGCAGTGTGCCATGCAGCATCTTTGCCAATGGGTACACCATACCTTTATTCCATCTCCTTTTCCCTAGCAAAACTGAATTCTGGGGAGGTGATTGACAAGGTGTAAAGCTGACAAAGCTGACCCCTAAGAGATAGGGTATGAAAAATCTTAAATGTAAATATTAAGCTTTTACTAACAATTTCATTTCTGAAACCTAATTTTTTTCCAAAACAAAAATCAGTATTTTTCAGTTCTGAATACTGAACTCATCATTACCAGAGAAACAGTGCTATGGATGCACACAGTTTACCCATTTTCCCATTCTACTTGAACATTCACCAAATTGAGTCCAATAATGCAGGGAAGCACTGACATGTTCATACTGATCCACTCCCTCTATTCTGATGAATCACTGATGGAAACAGAAAAAGGCTTACTTTTCCTTAGCTCGACATTTTCCTTAGCTTGATATTTTCCTTTAAAAACTTCAGAGGGAAAAAAGAAATCAAGGAAAATGATGACAGACTGGGAATAGTTGAGGAGAACACTCCTCCCTGTTTGCAACAGATAGTAAATGCCTGGCAGAGCAGGGAGAGAATCACGCTGGGCCACACATTCACGGCAGTACTCGCCTAGCTGAGCTCTCAGTGCCATTCTAGAACAAACCATTGGTCTACTCTACAGATTTCTGCCAGCAAGTCAGTACAGTATGTGAGTACATCCACCATTCGCAGACCTCAAGGTAGCAATGCACCTGAAGTGATGGATAAAAAATCTCCGCTGCTTAAATCCATGTCTTCAATGAGCCGGTGTAGCAACAAAAATACCACAAGATCCACATGTTTTAGTTTATCACAGTGTGCTTTCCAACAATATAAAGAAAATGGGTTTTGTTATCAACATGAATACAAGAACGTGAGTAATTAACGTAATTTTATCTGAGACGAAAGCATTTTGGTCATAAACAGTGATAAAAGGCACATCTGGTTATCATTTGGGAGAGAGAAGACGCTTACGTATTGTTTTTAGTTTACATCTTCAACATAACAAATGAGACTGAGAAACTGGAGAACATCAAATGCACAGCGATGGCATTCAACTAGAAGATTTATTTCATTACACAAGCAAAACTCAACTAGAAGGCATACTCTGAAAATAAGTGACACTCTAATCAATAAATCCAACTGAGGCCCAGCCCTAGTTACTTTCACAAGGAAGGGACTTAAAGGTAAATATACCTCTATGATGCCAGCCTGTACTGGCAGTCCCACTGCTGATACAGTCTGTGATGCAGCCACTTCTGTTTCCTTTTCATTTCTGCCACCCAGAAATACTGGAAAACAGACTTCTGATCACAATGTCAAAATGTGGCAAATATTAATTTTCACATCACATAAACAATCGCTCAAACAACCCATAAACGTCAAAAGACATTTCAGAAGAAATTAAAATTAACTATGTGCAGAATATTCCAATTAGTTTACTAATGGAAAAGCTGAAATCAATTTTCAACGTCATTATTTTAGTTTCAGTATCAAAATGAATAGCAGATGGGGAATAGGTTTGTGCATTTATTTATCTGCACATTAAACACATTCTCTTAATGGCAATTTCTTTTGAACTTGACAATTATGATGCAGCAATTTGAGAAGAGTTTTTATGGCACAGACTCTGTCATGGACCTTCAGCTTTCTTATGACTCTACAAATGAAGCCTCTAGGAAAACACAGGGACTTTCTCATCCAGTTGCTGTGCTGGCTGAAATCAAGGACACGTCTTGGAGGCCAAGGGTATTAGGAGAATGCTTACATACCCTCCATAGTTCTGTTGTAGCTAAGAAGATAAGCATTCAAGCTTCTGGTATATCTAGACCTGATTTTACTCGGTGTTCAGAAGCATTTCAGTCATCTTCCAGATGAATCACAGCAATGATAAGGCCTATCTAGATCCCTCTAAATGCTCTGGGATTTAAGTATGGCACTAGAAAGCATCTAAAGTGCACTACACGCACAAGCAATGAAAGCATCGATGTTCACCTTCTTCAGCATCAAATGAAGCTGATGCATTACATGGGCACACAGAGTAAATGATTATTAACAGCGCTGATACCACTTCAGCAACACTGTAAAATGACAAACCACCACCAAACTGTATGACTTCAACAGGATGTATTTTGGCTCAAAGCATGAGCTTACAGGCGCAACAAACAGCAACTGCAAGTTTGACAAGCCATTCCATGCCTTATTTCCAAGTCAATTTGTGTGCTGAAAGTGATTCCTCCCAGCCTGACTTCAGGCTGAACCAGCCAGTGACTCTGTAAGATCCCCGCCAAGACCTCAATGCCATACAAACATCTCCTACTCTAATTTTACCAAGACATCAGTTGAAATCATCATTTCATAACAATTAAACAACCATTAAAAAACAGACACGTTAGTAACAATAGCAATCTTCATCCAGACTTGTCAGTGACAGCACGCACAACAGTTAAATGATGTTTGGGTCCATTCTAGTCCGAAACAATATAAAATTCGCAGCTTATGATTAGAGAAGAAAGACCATAGTTAATGACATATTGCACAGAGAAACTCAGTAACTTATTAGCTTTAAATTTCTGAGCAAATATGCATCTTGACGAGAGCAACCATCATATAATTACTTCTGCAAATGAGAAACATGTTCATATGATAAGTATTTTTATCCAAGTTGCTATCGGTTATACTTCAGACACAAGTAATTCATTTAGGAACTAATTTGAGCAATGGAGTCTGCCAAATTGAGCCTAAAGCTTCAAAAACCAGAGTTATGCAGCAAGAAGTTAGTCCCCTAATTTCCTGCATGAATGGAGATGTAAAATTAAGACCAAGCGTCATTCTATTAAGGCTCAGAAGTCTTAAAACTAAGCTGGTTTTGAATTCTTCAGTCTCCCCAGCTCTTAGAAACAAACACTTGTTTAAAACATTGCAGTGATGAGGCTTAATGGGCTGAAGGCAATCTGTGTTAATGGCGTCTACCGTGAAATTTTTATTTATTTATTTTTCCCTGAGTGCCATCATCGCTCAGGAATAGCTAATGTCTGTTTTTCTCCAGTTTCTTTTTATTACTGACTACAGGGCCAAGACTTTATATCCAAGTTTGACTGATCAGCTTACTTAAACCAAAGATTGTATAAGCGCTGTAGGGAGTTTCGCTGTTGTCCTAAGTGGATCTATTAATTGTTAGGAACTTAAAGGTACAAAACCATTCCTCCTCTAATTACCCATCTCATGCATTACTAAACTCATTAACAAAATGGTGTCAGCTATTTTGTGGCTGACAAATTACTATTTGCATGGAAAATTAGTATGTATTCCACTTATAAAGTGTGTGATTTGAAGAGGTACTGCTACAGCAGTAATGATACCAGGTAACACAGCACAGAGGGTACCAAGAAGACTTCCTAAGGCTTTGGAAAAACAAAATTCTCTCTATTTACACAGTATAACACATTTCAACAAACATGTATCTTAAAATGGCCAACCACATTGAACTGATTTTTAGAAATATTTAAATACAACTCTTACAACTTTGTGACTTACGCAGGCAGATAGAAAACATGTTTCTCTACACAAGATCAGTATAGCTATGCGGTAGCAGGTCTTTACATTCGATGTGACTGAAATGCATGTTGTGAAATGACTGTCTTGTCTCAGAGTAGATTTAAAAACAGAAGTTGAATAACTCAGTCTACCGTATCTCACTTGCGCCTGTCTCTCGCAAAATGTCCATTTCTGGATAATCAAGTTAAAGTTATTTATGTAAATTTAAATACCCCTTAATTTTCTGAGACATTTTCAATTCAATGCAACATTCATATTAGCTATATTTTAGTTTTACAAGTGGAGAACATTCACTCAAATCATGCCTGTAATTATGAATCATTACAGTAAATCTGAGCTCCGCACTGTTACATTCTGTTGCTTTCTCTACCGTCTTTTTTCTGAATGGTTATTGACTATTTCAATATTATTTTGTTATACCATGCCTCTGTGCCAAAGGTACCATTCCAAAGAAAGAAAAACAAGAGAGTTGAAAACCACCACAACGTACATATACACAGGGAAGTGGTTCTTCAGCCAACATACCTACACACTAGAATTAATAGCTACTACTAAGCAATTTCCTCAGCTGTGTCTACCGGAAGGGGTAATGAGGACTATTACCCTGAATGTGACTAACAACAGAGCAACACCATTGCTTCATTAGATGATTCCAATCACCTTCCCAAGGCAGCAACCTAGATGAAACTTTTTTTTTTTTTTTTTTTTTTTTTTACCATCCCTCTCCTAACATCCTAGTCCTGGTGCTTCCCTGTTTATGGCTCCTTGCTGCTTTTCCCTGATTTATGTTTGCAGACAGTCCTTTCAACCAGGACGACCTTTATCTATGGCTTGCCTTTATTAACAACATAATGTATAATAACAAACCCAAATACTAATGAAGTTGGCAATTACCTGCGCTGGCACACAGTTCCTCTTCTTACAAGATGCTTTATTACTATATAAAGCATTTGACCATTTTGAGATTACTTTTCAAGTACAATACCCATCAGTTTCAGAAAAGCTTCGTTTAAGCCCTCCTCCAATGTACCCAGCCCATGTCATTGTTTATTCTGCTCTTAGCAACTGATTTTAACAGCTCTTGCTTCTTTTCTTCTATATACAGGAGAAAATTAGTACTTTGCAACAAGTTAATTTTAATTTTTACACGTTAGTTCCTAACTAACTTCAGAAGAAAACGTAAGCTCCTGACTTGACATTCACATTCCTAACAATAGCAGGTGAAGGTGTGATTTGCCATCTGTCTTGACTGTCTCTCGTTTCTGCAATTTATGTTCATTACAGAGTATATCGAGTCTGTTACCCGAATTATTCAGCATGGGGAGTGTACCCTCAAACATATTAAACCATTACTTGTGCAATCACAACACAAGTTTTGTTTGAGAAACACCACATAAAGGACGACTGATTTTCATTTTGAAAATGTCAAACTTCTGCCTGAAATGCTCAGCTACATCCTTCTGAAAAGGCAAACTTCCAAAAAAGCCATTGCCCTGACAGATCTCTGACGCATCATGATAGATGTGACAGCTCTACTACTTTACTGCAATAAACATGCTCCAATAGAATGAGACAATCAATAGAGAATAATAAATCTAGTCCAGGTAGTACCAATATTTTTTTTGTACATGCATAAGAAAAAAGCATAGTTTTTTTGAGGTTTTTCGTTGTTGTTGTTTCTTAAATACACCTCAGGAACCTCACACTTGAATAAACAACTACACTATCTTTCTTTCATGTTACAGCAGACTAGTTACACTACTTAATCTTTTTTTTTTTTTTTTTAACTATTTTGTCTGTCCAGCAATTCTCCACATGAAGTCTGGATGTGCATGTAAGTTTTATTAAGCTAGAGGAGGGAAAAAAAACCAACACATCTAACTTTAAAACGCACTTTCCCCTGAGAAGAAAACAAGAAAATACCTTTTTTCCTGGTCCCTCCGTCAGCCAGATGAACAACAGCTGCTCCAGAAGTAACTGCTGAATTATATCCCCATCTTCCTAGAAAACACAGAAGAATGATACTATATCAGGGTTTTACCTTGAGCGGACAACGTGATTTTTTAATTCCCTCAAAAATCCTGTTTTTAAGATAAATTAGAGCAACTTTGCAAAAGTCAATTTCATATTAATAAATCAAAGCTTTCCAAGTGAAGGATCTGCTTGATTTTTAACTAGAACATTTTCTACCCTCTACCTCTTAAGTAACAGCCTTGACGTCAGCCTGAGAGGAAAAAACCTAAGTGCGTATCTACTGAAATTATTTGGCTACAGCACTAACAAAACAAGCACACCTAAGTCGCTCCTAAAGCACTGATAAAGATGCATACGGTAACACGAGTACATTCAAGGTTTTCAGTAAGTAGGCTCAATAAATCTTCAAACTTCCACGCGAATAGATTGATGGTTACTTGTGTTTGTGTATGATTTCAAAAATACATCAATATATCACTGCCATAACTCTATTTGTTCCATTTTTCATACGTTCAAATGCAGATAATACTTAATGTTGTAGTAACCCAGATTGAATTAAACAGTACTGCGCACACAAGACAAGCAGATACGTGCATCCAGCTCAGCAGATTTTGAAATGAGGATCAAAATATGAGAATTTCAATATCTAAAGAACATCTGCTTGTTCACTTTTTTTTCTTAAGACTGCAGTCGCAATGAAAACACAAGGGCTAGAGAGTAAGAACACCGTGCTACTCTTACACTCCTATACTCTGAAACATCATGATCATATTTATAAAGAGGCTGAGATTAAATAAACAAACATATAAGATGTGTAAGTCAAACACACACCTGTATCAAACATATTTGCACATAGCTACATATCATAAGGTTTCAACGTTTAACTTTGTATTACACTCTTGGAAATAATTTCTTCCTCTGTTGTCATGGGTTATGCAGATAAAGTGCAAGAAGTCATTCATATGAACTGGAATCTCTATTAACACAAGCTTGACATAACACAGCATGTTCCCAGTTACTCTCCCTAGGCTCAGAAGCCCATCGCACACCAGTTTCCTCCTACATCACAGCTTCGTGGTTGGCTTAGACAATCATCAATTATCTAATTACTGAGAGTTTAAATAACATTCTGAATTTACATATATTTTTAACAATATGCAAATACTTCACATTAATGGAATCAAATTGCTTACTGCATCAGAAGCTATTTCTGAATTTTCCATAACTGGCACTGCAGTTCACCTAATCACCTCTAATTTTGCTATCATCCAAATACCTTCTGATACAAACGTAGGTTTAAAAATCAAGTTATAGAGAACAAAACAAACTGATATCAACTCTTTCTGCACTGTGCCTTTTTTTTTGTTGTTCGGCTACTAAACAAGCTTTCAAAACTTTCCTCTGATCAAATTTCCTCTCTACTAGTAAAATTACCGTTAGTGCCCTATAATAGAGATATATCAAAGCATATTAACAAATATCAGGTGAAATGCATTATTCGATCATTTGCTTCATCTTGGGAACAATAGTTACTACTTCACCTTGCAAGCAAAACCAATAGACAGCTGTACATCACCATACTCCATCCAACTCCTCCATCAACTACACTAAGCTACAGGAAAGACCTTTTGTTGTAATTCAGTCCAGGCCTCCTATACCCATCAGTCAAATCCCAATCACAACTGGGCCACGCTGATCTCCAACTCTGAAGTAGAGACCTGAATCACTAAGATGTGGATTTATCATTTCATATATACTAAGTCTAACATCAGATGAGAATCCAGCTCTCTAACTGCACTTTTTGTTTTCTGCATACATCAACATCTAAAACTAAGTTACCACAGCTTGGTGTGCAACAGATCCCTATTTTGGGCTTCCTTGATCTTCCCTGAGTACTCTTTTCAGTTCATCCTCCCACCTCCACAAAATGCAGGAGCAGGGGTTTCCTGCTCTTCAGTAGGTGTCAAATCACATACCTTTGCACCTACAAAACACTTGCTTCAGACTCTCCCTAGCACTTAACTCTGATTCTCTGCCAGATGGCTCTACAGATCAGTAATTCCCTATGCAAAAGGAGAGCCTGCCTTTGGACAACTGGGAATCACATATCTCTTACGCATTGGTTATCAGTGCATTTCATAAAAACGCAAGAACCTTAGTTTACACACATTGATTTATAGCCTCTACAGCACAAAAGAAACATGAACTATGATATCTTCAGCTACCTGCAGACCTACTGACCTTATTTTTAAGCTTATTGCACGTACCACTTCACATAAGCTGCTGCAATTTAATTGCAAAAACAAAGCAACAGGAAACTAATTTATTTTTCAGTATCTGATTTCACTCAGTAATGGAGACAACGCTTAAGACTGTTCCCATACATTACAGCTGAGGAATTGTTCTTTCATTTTTCTCTTCAAACATCAGTGAGGTGATGACCATAACTTGAGTTTATGGCAGAAGAAAGGTTTCAGCCCATTCAAGCTACCAGCAGTCTTTCAGTGACTACTGAAAGTCTCCTGTATGTACAACCGAGTACAGGTTACCCATCTAACATCCACAGAAAACTGTATTCTTGGGTTGGCCAGATTCAATCCTCATGATAAAAGAAACAATCAGATGCAAGTAACAGTTAAATCTCCTTCTTAGTGTTACTCCCTTTGACACATTGCTTTCTAAGTCTGATATATTTTCACATACTCTGATTTAAACCTTAAAAAAAAAAAGAAAAAAAATCAAACAAAAAACAACCCTGAATCTAAGCAAAGAAAATTCTCGCTCATTTGGGCAATTTTTGCTTTCTTCATAGCATGTTGCCTAATTGAGAGTCTAAATGCTGGTAAGATGCAGTTCTTAGAAATGTCATAACTCCAGCGGAATTGACACTCTGACCTTCAACTCTCATTTCTTTGCTTCAGATATGGCCTTGTTTTGATGAATTCAGGGGAAATCTGCACTGCTGTTTTCCAAAAGAAATAAAAAGGTGAAGTCACCCATTTTAATGACTATACAGAATGAGATTCAACTGAAAGCAACTGTGTTAGGCTAGCTTCTCCTTCAAATGCTTTAAGAGGTTTATTTCATGGTGCCAAAAAAAAAAAAAAAACAACTAAAACAAGAAAAACCTAAGCTAAACAAATGACAAATCAGTTCATCACAGACTCTAGAACAGATGCCACCATTTCACTATGCGGTTTTAGTTTGAAACTCTTTTTTGCTTTTCAGAATAACAAAAGATTCCTTATTAATTTAGGGACGAGATGCAAGTGAGTGTTGCATCATTTTTAGAATTCCAGTTCATTTTATGCTGTGAAATAAACCTTTTCTTCTAAGCTAATGCTGCAAAAGTTGTGGGAAGAGATAACACAGACTTGCCTGCAACCTTGAAGAACCTTACTCCTTCCAGAGAGACAAATAATAAGAATAAAGAACATGAAGACTCCAGGAAGTCAGATGAGGAAAATAACAAAAATTTTCCTGAAGAAATTAACACTTAGTATGCTCTGACAAGTATAATCTAGAGAAAAAGATACTTATTTTATAGCCACAATATCAATTTCAAAGGGTTTTAGGAAGTAAAACAATATAGGAATTAATCAAACAAAACCCTTCAGGTCAGTATCACTTAACAGAGTAATGATTTCTTTCTGTACTTCGTATTACTGAACTATCTACCTTAATTACTGTGACTCCAAAGCATGACAAATATAAACACTAAGATAACTGCAGCTAGAACTTAAGGAAACCCTGTTTTTCTCAGATTTGTGAAGAACGTGTTATTTTTATTCGGGATGGCCCCCACCCCCAAAAAAAGGTGAAATTAAAAAAAGAGGAAGAGGAAGTGCAACATCTTACAATATTTTTTTTCCCCTCACTGCACATTACATTAGAAAAATCAAAAAAGAAACTATCTCTTTCATCACCTAAGTCTACCTCACATGGCTTCCCTTTCATCGCTGAAGATAACCTATTGCTTGGATAGAAGAAATCAGTGCTATCAGAGCAACAGCAGTGAATAAGTCTTGCTCAGAACTCCACGAATATATCTATCCCCACATGGAACAGCCAGTTCTTGAGGCAGTAAATAAGATTCATCCCTTCACTGGGTATGAAATAGAGGAAGCTAAATAATCATCCCCTGAATACTAGTTACGCTGTGTCAAAAGTCGGACCTGCCAAGACCTGAAGGTACAGATATGACCCCAGGATGCTTCTAGCGAGTGTAGGCAGAACTACCCTGTAAATGAAACATTCAGTCACGTGTCTGCCTGATGAACGGTGCTTTTATGTACGATTCCCAGTATCCAGAGCCCTGGCTGGGAGCAAAGACACTTCCCAGAGACTGCTAATAATCACCTGAGAAAATTATTCCTGTTTCTCATTGGCTTGCTCAGACTAGTATTAACTCTGTTGATGCTAGCACATCAGTCAGATGAGAAATTAGGCAGTACAACAAAGGACAAGTACACACCACATCTACGCAGCCCACCAAAAGGTCAGCAGTTGGCCAAAGAAATATTGGCAGCTTTCATCACTGCCAATGCTCACACACAGGCCCGATGGCCAAATTGCTGTTTGAACCTGTGTACTCTGCTCTGGGCACAACAGCTGGTGTATCAGCAGTGTATTACAGGAAGGCAATGTCTCTGAAGCTCTTCTGTTTTCCACGAACTCCCTTCCATGAACCCAGTCTAAGGACTGGATATAAGAGTGTCTTAAAATTGGTCACTCTTCTTGCTCTTCTCACTGGTCTCTATTTATCTTTCCGTATTCAAAGAGCGTACAACCAAAACATAAACTGTGATATGCATATGGGTCATACACAGTAAGTACAGCTATCACTCTCTTTTACTGCTCCAATAAGTAAGTAGGATAAGAAGGCAGAGAGAAAAACAAGATTAGCATCACGTCTACTTTACCAGAATACTTGAAGAAAGTTAAAGATCAAGTCAGATTTAAGGTTGACTGAAGGTATTTGTAAAACTCATTGTTATACACACTGATCTTACAGAACGTATTGTATTGCAACCCCATGTATCTAATCAAGCCTTTCCAAAGGCAGCATCTTTCCTTCAGAGTTTTTCATGTCTAGCCCGTATAAACGATATATAATCCTCTAAGTGGCAATGATTTCTGAATTATACATTTCCAACTGATTTATGTTCTCAGCAGTGTATAAAAGCTTGACAGGAAGCTTTGAATTGATGAGGATTCCTACCTTGCTTGCACTGTTTTAAAGGAATGAAAAAAGCCCACGCTATAAAGATGCCTATTTGTTTGAATTCCTTCAACAGAATACAACTTTTAGGAGACTGCAAGGATAGAAGAAAGCCATTGAAGTGGTGATAGGATATTCGGTACAAAATAACGTCAGCGGGAAGCAAACACTGAAGCAAAAGAATGGCAGAGGCCGCTCTCAGTGGCCAATACTGTACCTGAAATCACTCATTTGCACTGTTACCAACAAGTACCATGAAGAACTAGGACATCTCTTCAGAGAAAAGGCACACAGAAGTCAGCTTAACCATAACTGCTAAGAAAGGCTATTTTGTCATTCAATTGCATGTTAAGATAATTAAATACTAAAATGATCAAAAAACCCACTTCAGTTAGGTAATAATGTTTTCTTTTTTAGGGAAAATGCTTTCTGAAGGCTTCCCACAACAACCGTTTTTCAACATTAGTGGCACCTGCAGCCAAAGACAAATAGTCAAAGTTCCTTGCAGTGACTCAGACACAGCAACTTATCTTCTCCAAGCTAATTAAAGGGTTTTTCCTCTGTGCCTGAAGCTATCTAATCATGCAAGTATTCCCCTATTATTAGAGAGGACTCTCTGGAATTAATTTTTCAGCATAATGCAGACTGAATTTAGTACCTGACTTTTTAATTATACAAGTTAGATGCAAATCTTCCTAAATTTTACGCAAACGTGGGGGGGGGGGGGGAATGAAACTAACACAGTTATAGGCATGGTCCTATAACCAAGTACTAAGCCACAAACACTCAAGGATCTCTGAAGGTCCAGATAATGGATGAGGCATATCTAAAAAATCACTGCCAATGATAAATTCTCATGTATGTACAGTTACAGATCTCAATAGCCAAAATTTGCATTCCCCCACAGCAGGTCAGTTCCTGCAGCAGGCTATGTGGATAAGGAACACCGGTGATGGCTATGGAAGTAAACGCTCACCTTAGTGCTCCTAAGAAACCTGGCTGCTACCCATCACCAAAAGTTCCAGGCTCATGTAAAGCCTTGCAGAAGTCATTGCAGACTGTTCCATTCCCACTGCTTCAGTTAAAGCAAGAAAGGGGATAACTGATAGGCAAAGAAGTCAAAAAGACAGAAGAGGATCACAGAAGAGGTTGCACAGAAGAGCCAAAAGACTGAGAATTTCAGTTATCATCTGAGCTCCATTTCTCTGTACACACAGACACATTAAGTGTATGAATAATGAAGGAAACGCAAAGCAGCAGCAAAGACAATAGGATTTTCTAAGGCTGTGTGAGACCTCTGGTATGATTTTTAGTTGCTCCTTTTTCCTTATTTGTTCTGAGCTACTGAAATAACACTTCCTCTCAGCTCTGGCCTCAGGCTTAGCCTAGCAACATTTCAAAAGCCTTCTGTGCTTCCCAGGTCAGCCTCAAACCTGCCTCTGTTTTAAAATAAGGGGAGCACCGGAGTGAAGGTGGTCAGGGATAAAACTGGTACCTATCTCCCGGAATAACTGGTGCTTCTTGTTCCAGCATCATTCAAAGACACACACTAGGAAGTCTTCGGCTTGCTGCATTTCTTTCCTAAGCTATTAAAGAATTGTGCTTTGTGCTGGAAAGCAAAGACCTACATCTCCAAGTGAAAACAGTTCCTATGTGTTGCACGCCTCTTGCACTCACTGTAGTACACACTACCCACCAATCAAACAAGTAAGGTGATACAGCTCTTGTAAACCATCAGCCCACATCCTCAGCTGCCATATTCAGTCTCACCTTCAGTAACGCATCCTCTGGTTAACATCATTATGCTATTCTCCTTGAGATCTTCTTTCCTCTGCAAAGTAATCAAACCATTCACATTGCCACACCATCCCGTAATTGAGGACCCACACAAGCAAGGAATGCCATGTGGCAATACGCTTCACCATCTTGCTGTCTGTGTAATTACTCTGAGGTTGATGGCAGGATATTATTCCAACAAGAGCAGCGGGCTTCGTAAAAAGCACTGAGATTTCTCACTCTTTTGTTATTCAGAAGTGGACTTCAAAGATGACCACAACCCAAATGATGAACCAGCTCAAAGCCTACACATATCTGACACTGTTAAAAAACAAAGACAGCATACCCTGACTTTCTATCAGCCAAGCCTGATAAGATCTGTATATCACCTCTGCAGCTTTATCCTCAAGCTTTTATAGCGTTAGCAGAAGAAGCGACTGTAAAGGGTAAAAGATCTCCCAAAGAGATCTTTTAATTTCCTTTTTAATCTTCATAATAAACAGAATATGTCTTATTTTGCTTAGCTGAATTAGATAAAGTGTTTTAAAACAATGTTGGCTGATATCAGTGTGATGGTAGCGGCATACTCTCTATCAGTTTCAAGGCTCTTTACACATCTTCCTGGAGACACTGACTATTCCTGGAAATGAAATGGAAACTGCTAGGAAGGAGTCAACACTTAAGTTACAGAGCACATTCTGCTTGAAAAGCTTTTATTTTCTCCAGGACAAGGAGAAAGAGCCCAGGACAGTCTCTAGGGCTGAAGCTGTTTCCCATCTCTTCCTCTCAGAAAGGTGATGGTGACCAGCATGCTGTTCTCAACCATTTCTGCACCTCCTGCTGCACAGCAGCTCTACGCAGCAGTTGCACTGCCATGCCACCAGCTGGATAACCTGCCGAAGAGATACAAACGCAACACAGAGGAGTTCAAGCTCTGACAATGACTGTAATGCTCCTTTTTACTTGGTATCATGAGTAACCAAAACCAAAACACTGTGTATGCTAGAGAACTTTTAGTGCAGCTGCACTGCCTCAGCAAACCACAGTGCTGAATGGGCAAGCATGCTGCATTTGCCACTGATGGAAAATCACTTGCTAGGTGAGGTCTGGAGGAGAGGACTTGAGACACCATCTCCTGCTCTGCGCAGATTTAGACCTGAAACCGCTCCCACGTGTTCTCAGCTCTGTGTCTGATAGATCACCATACCACAAAACCTTTCACACTGCCCTAAAATGGGAAGTGGAGAAATCAAGCAAAGAACTTACGTGGATGGACAAGGCAGCAATGCCTTCTTTGAAGGAGCAATAGCCTTCTGATCTGCTCTTATGCTGATACAAAGCGAGAAAAAGGCATAGTCAGAATGTATCATTGATGTGGGTCCCATCCATGTGGGTGGATGGGAGCTTCCGAACAGGGATGTAATGAACACAAAAATGAGATTAAGGGGGGAGAGAACAGGAAGAAAATGGGATATAATGCAGGCACAAAACACTGGAGTGGGAAGTGGTTGTTTAATAAGCATCAGGAATTCAAAGTCTGGAATTCTATTTCATTAGAAGGTGTTCCCTACAACTTGTAGGTGAGAAACAGAGCCTTGAAACCTGCATCAGAATTTTTTTTTTCCCCACCAACAGAACATCAATTCAGTTACGCCCAACATCAGTAGATTCCCCAGTGAGCACAATGCCCTTCTCAGATACCATTAAATGGCACTTAAACGTTCATATTCAGAACACCATCTTGCTTGAAGTAGGTTATGTTTAGTGCCGTCTCCTAGGCTAAATGTCTCCCTGCCTAAAAGTTAGAAAATACATCCTTTCTCAAAGAGGAATTCAGTACTCTTTCTTACTGAAGGCAAAAGCACAAAAAATAAACAGAACAATTAAGTAACCATTAATGGGAACAGCTTTCATTAAGACACTATCTAGAGGGTAATGCATGATTTCATTTAAAAAAAACAACAACCTTGGAACAGGGATGAATGCAATATAAAAATTATTTAGAGAAACTTCTTAGCAGAAGTGCTTGCAGTAGTAATTCCACTGATAATCAGCAACATATGGGGAAAGTTTCTGTTCGATGTACAACAACTTCTCTTGTGGATAATTTTGTGGACTAGGCTGCAATTTAATCCAGCTTAAAATCCAACATGTACAACTAAAAAATAAATGCATGTAATTGTATTACTCTTCTGTACCAGTATTGATTAAGGAATAATTGGTGAGGAAGGTTTGAGTCAATAAGACCTAGGTTCTACAGAAGATCCATAGTCCAACAAAGAGTTTCATTTCAAGAGTATTCTACCCCAGACATGTGATTACACTTTATTACTCCTAATGGAAAGATTACAGAAAACGCAACGCTAACCATAAAGCCTGTGATACAACAACTACCCAACAGTCACATTTCCAGCATAAAAGCCAGACACCGAGGATTTGAAATTGGAGCACAAAAGTTCTTGAACATCACGGCCAATTCTTAATGTCATCATCATCATCATCCACACCAGAATCATAGAATATTTGGGTTGGAAAAAAACCTTCAAGATCATTAAGTCCAACCTCAACCTAACCATATACTACCCAACTCAAACAGCCCTCTGCTAAATCACGTCCCAGAGCACCACATCCAAATGGCTTTAAACACATCCAGGGATAAATCTTAGCTGGGTTTACTATCATCACAGCTGCTAAATCTAGCATACACATATCACGTAATACCAAAACAGTAAGGAAAAGGAAATAAAACTACAAAAGAAATAATGTTATTATCCCACTTACTTTGCAGATGTACTAAGTACAAAAATCAATTTACATGTTTTCTATGTGCATTTGGTAATGACTATCAAAGCAGTGAAGGTGATTCTTAGTGCATATGTGATGTTACAATATATGTACAAATAACGTACAGTATGTGTACCAAAAAAAGCCAAAATGCCAAATTCTGAGAAATACTGTCAAAAAATGGCCAACTCTGCAACCTTAATTTGGCCTCTTTGGGTACGTTTTCTGTGATACAATGTGAGGCTGCATAGCACTTTTTCTATGGGATCTCTTCCCTAGCAGTTTTACTGGCTGTAGAAGGCCAGGCTACTAACAGGCCTAATCTATTTTCTCTTTTAGAGTGCAATTATAGATTTAGAACACTGAGTAACTGCCATTGAGAATTACATGCTGAGATTCACTGTGATGCTCATTGACAGCACAGCATCAACAGCTTGGAGAAATCTTAACAGACCTTCCCAAGACACAAGGAGCAGCATTCTTCCCTGGACAGACCAGAAGCAGAGCACATAGGAACAGTAAGGTGCAGAAAGAGCACTAAGGTTTTGTTTTCAACACTCAACTACATGTGTCCCAGTTTTCAAAGTAGTAACTGTAGCATGCTAAATTGAACCACATCTGTGTTTGTACAACTCAAGAAATATGGAATGCAAGAAACAAGAATAACTGCTTGCAGTATGGTTTAGGCAAGCCACCCACCTTCAGTGAAATAGAATCTGCAGTGCAGGAGGTAGGAGAAAATCTATTTTTTGTGTGAGGCACTTGGGAGCTTTGAAGGACACGTAAGATCAGCTGTATCAAGCAAGTGGTTGTCTTTTATGTGTTTATTTATTTAAATCCATCACTTACTGCAGAGAGATTCCCAGTATTTCCTAACAGCAAGAGTGCTGATGTCCATCACAGCACTGGAGCCAAATCTGCAAGCAGCAGCAGCACCCCACATCAAGACCCAGGGCTGGCTGCTGCACTGAGCTCCCAAGCAAGCACTCGTTCCCTGCACTGCTGACAGCAGTGGGCTTGTTGCCACAGAGTGAAGAACGTGGTCTTGCAGAAGCATCGGAAGCGTTAGATGTGTTTTTCATGAAGTACACCTGAATGATTTCCATGCCAGAGGAAAAGCTGAAAACTTTGTGACACTGGGAGTTCATGAAAGCACGTTTTGTTTTGACACATTTCAAGCATGTGCTAAAAAATAGAAAAATTATTACAGTGTGCTGAAAACTACCTTTGGCTGTTACTTGGTGACTCTGAGTTGCACAGATGACTAGCTAGCCTAGAAATGTCTCGTTAGCTCTACGGAGCACTTTTTTTCAGCTAATGACAGGCAGTGCAGAAACACACAAATAACGTAAGAATGAAGAAAGTTAGGTGTGAGTCAAGTCAGCAGAGGATCAATCTAACATGCTTGGCAGTAACTTCAAGCATTGAGTCAGAAAGCGCTACTCGTATCACAACTGAGCGCTCTCACTAAGAATTCCTTAAATCCATTATTTACCAGTTGAGAGCGAGGGATGAGTCTGGAGAAGAAAAGAGGAAAACACTTTGCAACGACCACCGTGCCTAATGCCTAAGATCAGCAGCAACTTCTGGTTAAGCATAAGAGTTCACATACATTTGCACTCACCGAAGAACTAAAGAAAAAACAAAAAACAACCCAACAACTCAGACCCAAATTTGTGTAATCAAAATCATAGACATTTACTCAGGTTGGAAAAGACCTTCAAGATCATCACCAACCTCAACCTAACCGTACTACCCTAACTGTAACAACACATGACATAGCTGAATTTATCAGCTAATTTCTCAACTTCACCAACTGCTTACAGATGTGAGTCTCTTTGTAAAGCTTTTTTCATCACAAGCTTTTCTACTTTCCTTTGCAAAGTCAGTTCTCCTCGTACCAGGTTGAGCTAGAGGACTGCAACACATGAGGTTTCATCTAGAATGCGATGCCTTATCCTGCCGACCTACTGGAAAATTAATCTTGTCTGAGTGCACAGCAGGAAAGGTACACAGAGTTAGGTAGAGAACAACATTGTTTAACGAGACCAGACAGGGTGGTCATCTTACATCTGGCAAAATGAAGGCCAAGCAAAGATCCAGCTATACTCTACACAGCAGGTGCATGAAGGGCAAACTTAAGCTAAGCCAAGTGAAATTTGTTGGCACTAGAATAAACACATCTAAGAGAGCTGGAGCCAGTTTGAAGCAGTACCTTCAGAACAGCCTCACCGTAGGAGGCAGAGAAACAAAATGACCTACTCAACATATGAGCGCATTGATTAATGTGCTGAAGGATTGTCCGGCGTGGCGAGCTGCCAGGGCAGCTTCCCAACGGCCTCCACACTCCCAGAGCCATCTGCTGTAGCCAAGCCTAGCAAGGCTGTGAAAGGCCATCAATACACTGACATGGCACACCAAGGCAATGCACAGCAGTACCAGCACGTGCAGTGTGCTATGGCAAATGCTTTCAGCCTGCACTGACAGAACAAGCATGGCACTCCAACAGCTGAGCAATGCAAAAGTTCCGGCATAGGAAGCTCTCACGCAGTCACTGCATTCACACTTTCCACCTCTGTATCTTTACTATTTATTTAAATAAGTCCTGCAAAACAGCCTGCTCAAGTTCTCCTCTTAGTAAATCTGTATCAATAAAAACTCAGAAATTTGGAGATGTGCTCTATCCTTTCATCTAATATAGACCTGCACTCTTAAAGAGATCATTTGCCTCTATGTTCTTTCTTTTAGCAATAGTATCGTCTTATTCCTGCCATTTAAGTTGTACACTGATGGTGAAACAATCCAACTCCGTATTCTCAGAATAGAGTTATCAAGTTAAGACAAAAGAAGATAAATCTATCTGTTCCAAACAGTACCTTCACTCAAGGAGAAACCTGAAGAAATCTATCAATTGTGCTTACCAAAGACTGGTAAATGCAGAACATTTCATTACAGAGGAAATCCAAAGAGCCAGCCCCCAATAGCTTTCTCCACTGCACAGCAGTTGAGGTAACAAGACAATAAAAAGCAAAGGTTTATTGCCATAAATCTGAACAAAGCTGTGCTGGAGCAGCGTCAGACCCTGTGAATTCAGTCTGACACTCAGCCCTAAGGTTTGCCTCCCAGTGGCAGTGTGCTCCAGGAAGAGATAAGAAGAAAAAAAGAGAGCATATTCTCTTGACAGAATATGCAGATATTTACTGGCTCTAAGAGAACATAAGAGTACATCAAAAGCAAGAGATCACTAAGCGCTAGAGGCTTATTTTAAGAAGTGCAGTCTGAGATCCCTTCAGTGACAGTATGACTCCACCAGTGTCAGTGCAATGGCATTCATTTGCATTACGACCTCAGAGTGACTCAAGACTCAAATCTCTACGTGATCCATTCAACTAAAACGAAATGTAGAGTCTTGTCTAATTAGAACAACTGAGGACTAAATCAGGAGAGATGTTAGAGGCCCTACTTTGGAGTGAAGCAGGAATACACACAAAAAGAAGTGAAAAGCATTGCAGTATGGAGCAACGACTACGAGTGTCACTTTAACACTCCAGGTGTCACTTGAACTGCAGAATATTTCAGAACTTCCCTTCTGCAGCAAATTTATTCCCCCCAAAAAACCACTGTATCTTTTCATTTTCCATACCACCCATTATTTTTCTACTTGTAGCTTTAGTAACCTATAAATTCCTTCTCTACTCACTGACCATATGGATTCTTCCAAAGGTCATACATCCCACCAAGAAAATGATAAGGGTAAAGGTACCAGGAATGTACCTTCAATGCCCCAATCTTGCTCATTGCAAAAGCCACCCCGTGTCCAGAGCACATTTTGGTGGAGATGAAGCTTAGTCAGGTTCCCAGTGCTAGAAAACAATGCCTTATACTCATAATTTAGATCATGATAGCAATACTGGCATGTTTTGTTTGTATTTTTGATTTATTTTTTATTGTGAAGATGTAGACCAATCCTGCACTTTCTCCATTTTCTAGAGGGTGAGGCAGGTTATGTCCTCCTGCTTTATTAGAAAATTTATTTTAAGTATGGAACTCCTTCAGGATATAGTTCAAGGAAAAAGGAAAATAAGCACTGACTCAGCTCCTGAATTACAGTTACTGCAACCAGTTTTAAGAGGCAGCACAGAGGGAGGTAGCATTTGTTTCCAGCCCTCTCAGGAAGTCATGTAAGCACAGAATTGACTAATTAACGTTAACATTCATTTCCATGCCAAAGCAGCAATAGCTTCCATTCATATCTGCACTGACAGAACTTCAGCGGCAGAAAATACCATTAGTATACAGTAAAACTGCTGTGTACACATCTTCAGTACCTGCTCTGAATATTCAGTAGAGCAGACAGAGGCAACAAAGCTTACTCAAGGTAGCTGCAACTCTAAAATCCATGTGACAATTTACAAGAACAGGAACATTATGTCCCCAGACCATGTTGGAGCAGCAGCATTACATAATGTGGTCAAATCCCAAATATACTGTGTCTAAAGCAGGCTTTTTTTATGAGTTTGTTTACTTGCTTATTGAAAACACAACTTGATCTTTGCTTCAAAACAGCACAATGAACTTTAATTTAGTGGGAAATCCTCTTCTAAGGCCAAATAGTCTATGATCAGAATAGAGGACAAGACTAAAGGTTAAGAAGCACCATCAACTATCAAGTCTAAAAAGGAGCAATTAATTGGTGTTCTCTTTCAGAGTTTTCAGAGTTTGCAACACTGCACTGAAAACGTTTACTAAAAAGAAATGAAAGCTCTGGCAGGAGCTGCTGGCTGCAGGCCAATGTGGCCGGATGCTGTTTGGGAAAAACCTGTTGGCACACCTGACAGCAGTCACTGCCTAGCGGGGCTTCTCTTCTGAGCATTTCTTTGACAGAAATATTTGAGTAACATTTTATTTACTCTCTGTTAATAAACACTTATTGCTTTCAGAGCTATTATAACACTCTAGGTGGCAAAAAATTGCAACAACCACGTCTAGAGTTGCCAGAAAAAGCATGGGGATTTGTGGACCGCTGGCGCAGGATACCTAAGAAGTGACTATCAAAAGCACATGTACAGCAATCCTGTGACCTTCTGGGACAACACACTGACCAATTTGCCTATGGAGCCTATGGAGCCTATGGAGAATGGCTTTTAGCCTGTGGAATTCTTCTTTTACACTACAAAATGCTTTTCTGTAATAACATTGCATGATATTTTTCTACACGTTCTCCAACAGCAGCAAAAGACTTACAATAATTTTAAATACATACATAAATGAAATACATATTACTAGTTTTAAATTATATACATACAAGGTACACATCTTTGCCTTAGAAGATGACTGCAAAAGTCATTTTGAAATAGCCTTGGATGTGAAATGCAATCTTAGTTTGGCAGAGGGGGGGTGGGAGAGGGTTCTTCAACCACCTCTTGTTTTTTAACTTATTAATATTTATTTTTAATTCTCTCATTATTTATATTTTTACATTAATATTTATATTATTACTTCAAGATCAGCAATAATACCCATGCAAACTGACTCTAGAAAATTCTACGCGTTTGCATCTCACTCATTAACAACTCCATCCTTACAGCCTCCTGCACAGTTCTGCAGCATGAAGTGCAAGGTAGAAATTACATCATAGCTGTAAAACATGAATTCTGTGTCCCTGAATGCAGCAGTGGACTCCATGAGACTTCCTACCTTTTAAATATGCTACAAGTAGATCGTCGTTTTCATGTTCTCACAAATGTCCATTTTAGCCAAGAGCGTTATAAAACATACAGTCTCTATTTCCCAATATTGAAAACAGCTAATTAAAAAACCTCAGTAAGCTCTCATTTTTATTCCAGAACAAAGATGCATTTCTACAGGGCAAGCACAATGTCATTCAGAGGTAGAGATAAAAATTCAAATTTACAGCCCTGAGGACATCAACAATTAGTTTTTGTTCTTAATCCCAAAGCAAGAGCAGCAGTTCAGGGCTTAAACTTCTCACAGAGGCTTCGACTTGAACTTCTCATGGCAAACCCTCCCGTCCTCCTTACCCCTCTCTGCAGCCCCTCCTGAGCCCCACAGCTCTGCTCTCTTTGAGGGGCTGGCATTGTGCAACAAGCCTCTATTTCTTAAGCACAGCTGTGTTTTCTTGAGAAAAGGTGCCTTCAGGATATGTTGGGAAACTTCACCAAGGCTAGAGAAGCAAATTGGCTGTGACACCTCCAGCACAAACCACACTTCTGCATCATCGAAGTCAAGAATTACATAAACTGCATGCAAAAGCATATCTCAGCCCTACTAACATTGAGCAAACACAGAAGAAATGCCCACCTCAGCAGTTACCAAAAATGATATACTGAAGTATTTGGATAAGGCTGTGGAGCAGAAAGTCATAAAATGCTACTGATGATTTTTGAGCTGCTGGGGAAACAGCCACCTTTAGGCCCAACCGAGTACAATACATAGTCCTTATGGGAGTCCAGAAAACATACAATGCTTACACATTTATGAGGAACAGTGTCAAAGAAAGCTTCTCCTCCCTTAGCACCGAAGTACCCATTTCCTATGCAACTTCCATGTCTTTACATCCTGAGGACGTTCAGGATGCCAGCAACATCTGGGTCACCTGCCATTCACTGGGTGAAAGAAGCTTCTATATAATTAACACATTCCAACTTCCCTGTTTCTAACGCTCACATGGGATTAATTATGTATCATATTTAGAATATTGAAATTTAAATTCTGCACAGCTCTTGATTCTCACACTTGAGAGCACTAATGAATCATACTTTTATCCTGTCTGGCTTCTAAGCAGATGCAAAAACCAAAGTTACGCTAGAGTTAAAACAACCCACAATACTAAGCCACAAACAGCAATAAGTTGGAAAGAGATTGAAGTTACCTCAACATACTTAGCTCTACACTACACCGGCAGCTCCAGCAACTCTGTTTTCAAGTTCACTTGTATGAAACTTCACTCATTCACTACACTGAATGTTAAAAAAAAAGAAACCAACACACACACTTATTTTCACATCACATGCTCATGACTTTAAGGCCAATACATTCACAGCTTTAAGGTAAAGAGGCCACAGCCAATTCGAAGTCAATATTGGCGTGTCTTCTTTTTCCCACTCAGATTTTTTCCTGAAAGGTGGAAATTGATTAAGATAGGTTCTCTGTGCAATCTCTGCTATATTCCCATATATTGGAGAAGACATGAACCAGAGAAATAAATACTGAGTTATCTAAACTACACCCAGAATAGATGCCACAACTGAAAATCTCACATTCATGAAGATAAAGACATTTACATTTTAATTCACAATTAAATACCTTAAAATTTTGCCTCATGGTATACTGCAAACGTTTGCTTTCAATATATTCACTTCTGCTACTTAACAGCTTACCTTACACAAAAGGTACTCCTGTTTTGTAACATCATCAATTCCTGACTCCTGGCCTTGAAGAACAAGTCTACAAGGTTTGCCTTCTCTCCAACTGTTCTCATTACTGAGACCTATTTCTCTTAAAAACCCACGTTCATCTTAGCTCCATTACAAAGAACCACAAAGAATGTGTGAGTGTAATGCTCACACATTCCAACACTTAAAAAGTCGTAGGTTTCATTTCATTACACTATTTCCTTGACCATGACTGTCCAGGTTCATTTATAAAAGAACTAACTCAAGTATGTGTCATTACTTCATTACAAATGGTTGATCCTGGTGATATACAGGAAGGAGAAAGTTAGTCAGAAATTAATTTTGAGAGAAAAGACACAGGATGCCAGCTTCTACTTCCACACTCTTTCTAGACAAGCCCCTTTACTGTTACAGTAGTTCCAGGATACCTCTTTCCAGTCACAATCTCTTCACAAGGGACCTTCCAGCAGAATTAAACTTACAAGAACATTAAGTTAGTTACGTACTTCTCCATCTCGGAAGCAGTGATTCCTGCAGGGTCCTTAGGTTTGACACACAACTCTCTCGTCAAGCACACTTCATCTCCTCATATTAAAATAAATCAGTAAAAAGTAGGGTCCTTATGATACAGAAATAGTCTTTACCTGCTACTTAACCTGAAAATTATCTTTCCAAGGACATCTGAAGGCAACTGTACATTTGTGCAAAGCTAAGGAAAATACAGGATGCTGAGAATAAAAGGATCAACTTGGTATACAAAAGCTTTTCTTAAGGAATGACTTTAAAAGTGCCCTACTGCAGCCTGAGCACACTCCTCCCTCCCTGTACCACATAAGTGAAGTACAGAGAGGAAAAGACCAGCGAAGAAAAGCCTTGTGCAGTAGACCTAATGCAAGCTAATGAATAATTATTCTCTTCTTATTTCTATTGGTCCCTACAGTCATCTTTCAATTTACATGACCAAAAAGAGCAGTACGTAAGGACTATTTGGAACATGATAAAAAATGGTTATTCTCAGAACTCTAATTTATTAATTTCATGGACAGTTAATCTGAGTTAGAAACTTCTTTCAAAATGAAAGAGCTTCTGTTTACAGTTGAGTGAAAAGCCAGCATAAACATAAAAGAAAATAGAAAAATAAATTGAAAGATCTCCACTTAAACCTTGTCAACATTTGCACAGGCCTGCCTATCAGCACACACTATTTTATATTCATAAATCTTTGCCAAGTGACAAAAAACTTACCAGAACTAGAATTCATAAAGGATTTTTTTTTTTTTTTTTTTTTATCTCTTAAGCAAAATTTAACCCACAAATCAGGTATCAAGCTGCTGACCCAACAGTACTCACATATCAGGACCAAGGAATCAATTTTATCTTTAGGTAGTTCTTACATTACAATCATCTTTCCACTGCAAAAGCTTTGAAGCATGGAACCCTATGAAGGGGTTCTGGAACAAAATAGAAAGCTCAGCGAATAGAAAAAGAATATTTGTTTCACTGCTGATGATGCCTAAGCACAACACCCTCCCCTAGACATTCAAGTTATTTGGGGATTTTTTTTAAAACAGATATTTAAAACCTCCTATCCATTGCTATCTCACGGCTGCTTCAAAATTAACTGTGGCATTACATCCTATCGCCCATCTGTAAAGGCTGCTCGTGTGTAAGGTAGTTATGTCTTCAAGGAAGGAACACTCAGCATCACTGACATATTGGAGTTTTCTGCATTTCTTATTCAGCAGTTACGCCAGCTTGGTGCTGGCAATCACATTTAGAAAACAGTATTAAATCCAGTACAAGTATTCAGAAGTACGAGCAGACACACAACATCCACATGCTTTCTGAGCAGTATGCCAATATTACAACTGGCCAGAAAAAGCTCTGCATTGAACACATCTTTTTCTTTGTGTCTTAAGACCATGTAGCCCGAGACAGTTGAATGTGATCAGTCTCTTCAAAAGCTCGGCCTGAAAATCTCCAAAAATGGAGTTTCCTCAGCCTCTGTAGGAAAAATACATATTTTTACAGCTACTAGGCATTTCTCAAATTCTAACTTGTGTCTTTTCTCAAGTGAGAAGAGCCTGGCCAATCTTCCCTACATCCCACCACTCATTCTTTGAAGACTATTTGTACAATGATGCATATCAAAGGGGCTCATTTTCCCAACCTGCTTAAGTAAGTGTACTTTATTTCACTGATTACCATGGAAAAAGAATCTGCTGGAATACAGCACTGAAATTTTCTGAGCACCATTCATTCATTCCAATTTCAACATGATTTGCGTTCTGTTTGTCCCCTTTGAGGAGCAGTGCTTCTGTATGACTGCGAAGAACAAGGAACCACTTAACTAAAATGACTAACACGACAACGAAAGAGGAAAAAAACAACACCAAATGCTAATGGAATTACCAAAAAAAATCAATCCAAGTTAAAAAAAATTCATTTACCGAAATGGCACAAAGTTTGCATAGCACAACTCAATTCATCCGTGTGCTACAGAACCTCAGTATGGTATCAGAATTCTTTTAAAGCTCAAGACACGCAGCCTCTGAATCTTACAATGAGGCTTCATTTCCTTTCATATATTGATTGGTTTATAATATAAAAAAAACACAGATAAAAAAGTCTAGCAAACAAATGCCATAGTATCTACTGGCTTTTAATCTTTTTACTGATCTACCCATACACCAGCTAGACACCTGTCATGACCACTAGGTAAGTAACAGCTGCTCTTTATCTAATGGGAAAAAGCAAGAGAAGTTTTACAGATTATCCAGAAGGTTAATGGGTCTAAAGTGATTAACTGTGAAATGAACTGAGACGGTCACGGAAATAACTTTCAGTTTTTGCTGTTCAATTCCCAATCCTTCTGCCTGCTTGTGGTAAATAAGGCCACATGGTAGAGAAAGAAGTATGGACTTCTAGATTAAACGCCCATAGGTATTAGTGAGGGTATAAAATTGATTGTGAATACAAGTTTAAAACTCAGTATCCTCATGTATTCTGTCTAAAGTAATGAGCGACCTCCTAAAAAAAATGCTTTTCAGATCAAATACACAAAAGCAATTTTCAGGACCAGTAGCGAAAGGCAATTTGAAGGTAGAGACTCCTTGTGGAGAATGAACTACCCTTTTATTTTTAACAAGGCAATTCTGCTTCAGTATGGCTTTTCTTTGCCATCGCCACTGTTGGGAACAGACAGTGGCTCTGACAGGCCCCTGACCATTTCAGACTTCACAGACCAACTTCCAAAAGCACAGAGCAGCAATACCTGCCTTACCATTTTTCCCCGTTAACACAGGAGAAATTCTGTTTTCAACATCTTTACCTTCCACAGAGTTGAGAATGACTCATAAAACCTCAGCGAAGTAACATGAAGTCAAGGTAGCAAGGCCATGCGTTTAACCTCCTGGATTGTCCAATGCCAGTAATAACTGACATTTCAGCCACCTCCATGGCATTCAGCAACAGCTGAATTTTGATCATGGAGAATTTGTCCTCTCCCTCTCTCTATATTTAAATCATTGTACTCATTTGTCTGCAGTGCTGAAATTGAACATTTTATTTTGAAAAATGGAATATTTACAAATACATACTTAGAAGATGCCAACAACACTAAGTATCTTACAAGGTGAAAAGAACAACAGCAACCCAAAAAATCCATGCCTCGGAAGAGCAGCAGCTTATAAGAAGAGCTGTTACTTTTTATTGAAAATCCTAAAATACTTATTATTTCTCAAAATGTGATCTGACAGCCCAAAAGAAGTCAAGTTCCTTTCTCCTAATTAACTCAAGACCTTCAGAAAGTGTGAGCTTCTTTACATTGGTTCACTGAAACCAGTTTGGTGCTGCAGAAGGCAAGAACTATTCTGTCGTTGTGCTGAGACAGGGAGCAAAGAAGGCAGAGCAGCAGCTCATCCCACCCAAATGGCTACCACCACCATGGAGTGGACAACATGAACATCAAAAGCAGACCCAAAGTTCAACACACAAAACTTCTGGTATTCTCTCCCTCACTGTGCTGCAGAAAGCATTGGTAATTCCTCTATAAATAAATACACAAACATCTATAGCCAAATGTTTATAGCTGGGCTGTATCTTTGCAGTTATTCAGCAAGCTACCTGGATCCTGACAAAGTACATATCCCAAAAGGAGCACTCTAATTTGAAGGCATTAGAGCACCAAATCACTGAGAGATGGATCTATTAGAAAACCCTGTCTGATTTTATGATCTGAGAAACCAGTTTAGCAAAAAACCCTCAGTCCCTGAGAAGCGGAGAATTAAGAGGTAGCACTTGCAGTTACTCCAAAAATGACCATTGCTGCAAGCTTATTTCCAGTTTAGTTCAGTACAAACAGCAGGAAATGTGTGGCTCTGTTAGCACAAATTAGCAGCGCTCAGCTCCTCAGGCATGCCACCCCTTCCTCCACATAACCACTGGTTGGAACCCAGAGATTAAGTATCAGAGATGTATTTGATTAATTGACGCACAGTATGGCAGTTAGCATTTCAAATACGCCCTGTGGTCTCCCTTGCCATTTAAGCTGTAGTGAAAGCAGGATGGGTTTTATACTCATGGGGGTATTCACAAAACAGTGTGCAATCTTAACTGCAAAACTAAAGCAAAAATAACCAGAAGGGCAAATTGAGTCTATTAAAACACATGGAAAAGGATCAAAAACGAAAGCAGCGCAGGAAAACGAGAAAGCGTTTTCCAGCCCTACATAACTGAGACACTGCTGTATGAGTTTGGTTTAGCCATTCTTATTCAGAAAGGTGTCATGTCAGCCTGTTCCTCCTTAAGCATCATGTGAAGCATAACAACGCTGAGAGGTACTGAAAGAACACTCGTCTGGTTTGGCAGACAAATTACGGTAAATTCAATTCCACTTCTTCCATTAGCACAGCACAAAGACAGAGAGATTTCGTCTACAATCCACCGAGACAGGAAACAGACAGCTAAATTGGGATTGCGAGGCTCTGAATGGCATATATGCTGCAGTAACTCCTGAAATTTATTTCCTAAGCAAAGCAATTAGTGAGGTAAAAGATAAACACAGTCATTTGGGTCCAAGTGACTACTCTGCAGTTATTTTCAATCATGCACTAATGTTGTATCCCGTTTCTGATTCCACGGGGATGTGATATCACTAGGAAATATATCACAACTGTAAGCATACATCTCCACGTGCACGGGGTACAGAAGATTTGCTGTACGTTGTTTAAACCAGCCCTGTTAAAACACTGCTCCTTCTCTGAGATCCAGTCCTGACAGGGTATTTTTATCAGTAATTACACTGCCAATGCATCCCACATCAGTTATTTTTGCATCACTAACATTTTTATGACACGAAGTTGGATACCTGCTACACATTATCGTGATGTTAAATGAACTTCTGCTAAAGATAACAGTCCCCCAACTCAAGCCCATATTCTCCTTTTGCCAAGACGAGGCAATACGTTCTAGGTCACAAAGCAAGGAGCATCAGCACCTGGGCTGCTGACAGGGAGCAGCGAGCTTACCGCAGCAGCCCTAAGCTTCCCCCAGCACCTCATGCTTTGTCTCTACCAGCTGCATCTTCAGAGGCAGGTGCAGGGACACACATTCAGACGGGCACTGCACTCAGCTCCACCGAGCACTCTGACTCGAGCAAAATGCCAGTGAACAAATTGAAAATATGATTTACCGTGTCATTTCCCATTTCCACACTGACAGCGTAACTCGTGCTCTTAGAGAACACCTGAAAGATCACCAACATTTTGCCTCCCATTGCAACATTTCTTTATCTGCCTGAAGTAAAAAAGTCATAAAAAGAAAAAAAAAATGAAATGAAATTTTCCTTCTGATTAGAAGGAGCTCTTCCTAAGCTTGATGCCTCTGTGTGCCACACGCTGATTTCAGCCTGCTTTGCAAAGCTCTCCAAAAGGCCTGGGGGTGGGAAAAAAAGATTATAAAAAATTATGAAACCAAAAATCTTTCTTGTGTTAAGTTAGTCATCTGCGGGGTACAATGACACAGCCTAGGGGCTCCCCATACATATGGCATAATAAATATGAACTGCAGAGCTCTAGTTGATATATGTTATACCAAAATGGTTCTTTTTTATCCTGCTGTCACCTTACAAAGTCTTGCAACAGGAAGATTTGAACTATTAAGACCTGTATTCTTTCTTTAAAAAGTTCAGGACTGAATGCCTTAGAAATAATAATAAAATTACCTTAATTCCACAATATTAGGAATGAGTCTAGCAATTAGACTGATCCATTCAGATTCTAGAGCCTCATCCTTGTGCAACGAGATCAAGGTCCTTCTGAGAGCTTGGTGCAAACGCCTTGGTACCACCGAGACACTCGGGTTTTATGCTACTTTCCATTTCTAATTTCAAGAAAGGTACCAATAAATCAACTCATGTACTCTTAAGCAAGGAGATGGTCTTCCTATGAAGTAAAAGAACATGAAAGCAGATGTTGTTCAGATACTTCATATTTGTAATAGACACGTCGTTCAGATACTTCATATCATATATTATAACCCTCTGGCTGCTGCTTTTTTTTACAACTCATCTTTACAATTACAGTAGATCCATAAGACTGACAGGTCACATTAATCTGTCTTATAGAAGTAAGACTTCATAGCATAGCAGATAGCTGCTAACAACTAAAAGACTAATTGGAAATTAGTCAATATTTGGACAGCTTACTTATAAATACCAAGATGACGTTTCACAAAACATTGTTTAATCAACTGCAGTTATGACAATGACTGAGCCACACAGAAATTTCACAGCACATAATCAATTCTGGTAGCAACTTCCTGATGAAATATGCTGCTGGACAAATGCATCTCTTCAAAACTTTTCCAGGCAATGCTTTAGGGCAGAAGCAGTATTTTCAGCACGCCACAGTGTGATATTCTAGGAAACCGATAAGGACTCGTGAAACACACAGGTCAACAATCACGTACTTGCAGCCTTTTTAAATACCATAAAAAAAACCATGCATTTCAAACAGTTCTGAATGAAAATCAGTGACATTTCATACAACAGGTCCCAGCGTAAATACAGGCACACAGAGGCTAAAGTTTCAATGACCTATCTCACTTAATCATTTTGTTTACCAAAACAAATCTGCTCACTTGCAGCTGTTATTAAAAACAAGAGGCAGTACAAAGGCTAGAATGATGCACAGATAAGACTTCTGAAGACATTAAGTGAGGGAATTGAACTCAGCAACCCATTTGTTTATGACAGGATGTTCTACAGTAATGGAGAGAGCAAAATAAGACTATTTAGATCAATTAATCTAGACTTCTTGAAGAGGCAGCTAAATAAAGAGCTATGTGATCTGATAAGGCCTGCTAGACACATTAGTTTCAATATAAAAAAACTTAGCTTTCATTCTTCATTTTGGTTTCTCTGAGTTGTACTTATTCAACACAGAAGTCTTATTTCTAGCTTTAAGAACTACTTGCTTCAATGTGCACTATCCCAAGGAAGCCTAAGGTGACCCCGAATGCACTGCTATTCTAACTTTCAATTAACTGCAGGGAGCAGATGTAAGCTCCACTATCACTGGTGGCCTTTTATAATGGTATGACAGCATTGGTGAACACAGGAAGGGCAAATGATGTCATCTACCTGGACTTCTGCAAGACCCTTGACTTGGTCCCACACTGCGTTCTTATCTCTAAATTGGAGACAGAGGGATTTAAATTCTAGACTGCTTGATGGATTAAAGAATATGCTGGACAGCTGCATCCAGAGGGTCATGGTCAGTGGCTCACAGTAGAGCTGAACACAGTGCTCCACAGTTAACAGTTTGAGTGTAAACGAGGTGTAAGCTGAAAAAAATAAGATTCACATACTTCTATGTTACGCGAACCACCAGGACATTAAGATAAAACATACCCTTCACATTTAATGGACGTTCTAGCAGCATTCCATCACTACAGACTGTAATAGAAGCAGATGGCAGAAGTGGATGAAACCGCAGCCAATCCTTTCGTAAGACAATCCACCATACTGGAAGGGCAACTGCGTAGAAACGATACAAGAAAAGTAGCTCATGCAGGATCCTTCAGTTACACAAATCCAATCCTTGGTGGTTGGAATGGATCCAAACCATTCAGGCTGAAGAACTATTGAGTATACAATCACTACCCTTCTACTCATTACTTCCATATACTTCTTTCTATGACACTTCAAAATCTCCTCCATCTCTTTCATTTCTTGTCCAGCAGTTCCTCCGTGTTTTCTGCAGCTGCTCTGGGCGATGCACAAAGCCAAGCAGAAAGGAAGAGACCTGAGCTGCACTTAGCTAATTGAAGTACTACTCACAGTCATCAGAGGTTGCTACCTAAGAGTCAACTTTTCTTTTGAAGGGAAGAGGTACAAGTTAGTGTTTCATTTATGTCCTACCGAGTTGCTTTTAAATAACCCAGACCATTCTGCATATCAAGTGGCAAACAGGTAGATTTGAAAAACAGTATTAGAAGCAATCATGCACACAAAGATTTAATACAGCCATTAATCCTCCAGCTACTCCAAAGGGAGTTATCTTCAATGATATGCCTATCATTAAAGATGCTCACAGAGGGCTATTACCTCCTCTCTTATACTCAGTAATCCCTGTCCTGAAATACTCTTCTAACCTTCCAGAAACTGAGCAATTCTGAAGGCTGACACTGAAACAAACATAACACACCATGTAGCTCCATATATAGAGCCTCAATGCAAATAAAGATTTCATTTAGACACACACACAAATTGTTTCATGTTAGTTCGGAAAAGATCTTTTGGTTTCTTTTGGAATTGAATGTCACTTCATCTGAGCTGTGGGAATAACCTTTTGCTAGACATAGACACTGTTTTTAATGTTGCAGGGAAGGAAAGTTTCCTACCAGCAGGAGGACGGGGCTGGCAGGAGCCCTGTGAAATATTCCCCATGAGAACAGGTGAGGAGAGTAGCATAGCAGCCAAGGCTATGCAGCTCTTGTGCTTGGAAGGTCTTGAGATGTGAAACAAAGCCCTGAGCAGGTTGCTCTGGGCAGGAGGGGGGAAACAGAGCCCTTCTCAGATCCCTTTCCAGCTGAATTAGTCTCACTGTCCCCACCTTTTCCCTGCTACAGCACTCGTCTTGGAAGCCAGGGGGATGATGAATGCTGCGCTAAGAAGGTCTTCCTTCTAATTGTTTTCTGCAGAGTCCTTCCAACTTTCAGTCAAAACGATGAAAACTGAAGAATGCGGCTGGACAGGAAGAGGAGTTGGGAAGTGCCCAAGTGACGATTAAAGAACTGCATAAAATATTTGCGACAAAAGATCTCAGAAGATGTATTAGCCATTTCCACAAAGAAGGTGACCAATTCTGCTCCGCAGTAAAGACATGGTGTTGTAAGTGGCAGGGAAATTGTATTTTATTTACCAGCACGAGCACACCACAGAACATAGCGAAGATCTAAAATGAACGTACATCTGAACAAGAAGTATCTAGCGCCTCTAGATGAGTCTCTGAAACAGTGAAAAGTGAGACCTGCATGCTTGTTAAACAGCATTACAGTGCAATTAAAAGTACACAGATAAACGTGTAGGTAAGAATTTGATCAGTTTGAAACACCTCAAATTCTCTCACTAAGCACAAAAAAAAAACACACATTAGCCACCCTGATCCTAAATGAACTCTGGTATTCTTACTTAAGACAAGACTGTGCTAACGACCGGAGATCTGAATACAAGATGAATTTTAAGATTAGAATTGCCTTTTCTCACCAAGCCTACTCAGGAACAATAACATCACCATAGCATGAAGCTGCCAAGCTGCATCTTCAGTCTATTGAACTGTTAGGAGTTAAAATTGTAATCGTAACAATCCACCTGAAATGGTAAAAATGAATAAATTAATGACACAACAGAGTTACACAGACATGGAAATTATCCTTCGTGAGTTCCAATTGAAAAACAAAAAAGCAAAGAAAGCTATGAGTCAACTTTCTGGCTGCATTCTCAGCCTCCACAGCAAGAGATAAAGATGAGAACACAGTTGGGTGTTATTTATCAAACCTCCTCTATTCACATACCAACATTTATAATATAGCAAACCTCTACTGTTTTTGTTTTTTAAATATATCTCATGTAAGATTTTATATTTTTCAAAAACAGTACTGTAACACAACATTTCCCTTGGCACCTTTAAATAACATGGTTAATCCTCTTTACAATATAAAAATTGCATTTATGTCACTCAAAAATAACAATATTGTACTGCAGCCTTAGCTAGCACTGTAGGATAATAAAATCTGTATATGTTCTTTTTAGAGTCTGAGTCAAACTTGGAACAGCATACTGACTGAACCACGCATTTTAAAAAGCCAAATGCAGCACAGCAATAAATCCTTAAAGCACAACGATCAGGTAGGACAGTTTGCAGTTAAGCCCCATCACACGTATAATGGCTCTCTTAAGGTTTATTGCTTAGTCAGCAAAGCACATTAAAGAGAGCTACTAAATCTTGCAGATCAGTTGGTGATGTTTTTATGCACACCTGTTAAGTCCAGAAAAAAAAGGAAAAAAACTATCAATGTATGCAATTTAGGAATTTAGGACATTGATCTCATCAGCACAGTACAAGGCTCAAGTGAGGTATGCTAAAATGCAGCCGGGCATCTGTGAGGTGATACACCACCAGTGGTTGGTTAAGTGTCACAAGTGAAACAGAACCATGTTTTCTTATAAGAGCACATTCTTTTCAGTCATATGGACTTGCATTGCAAATATGTGGTCAGTAACTAAAAAGAAAGGATCGCCTATTGGATAATTCATTAGAAACATCAAAGTATGATGAGTAAACGACTACTTATGAGCAGCCTTAACCAAGTTAACAATGCTAGGGCACCTGCTGCTCAGCACAGCTGTTAAAGCTGAGGAAAAGCCAGTACAGAAACATGCTCTGCTCAGGAAAATTCCACATTCTGTAGTAGATATACACACTACTTATTATCTACACATCTATAACGTATCCATTTAAACTTTAACAGTACTGAATTAACAATATTAATTTAAAAATTAATATGAGAGAATGAAATGTTTATACTGTCAAGAAAACAGGAGAACTAAAAGCCTAAATATCCTCTGTGAACACATACTGTACATGCAGTCTATCCTATAGGAAAGAAACCCTAAGTACTGAGGTAGGCAGAAACTAGCTGAGGAACTGAAAATGGTCACAGCTTACCTCAAGAAAATAATGCATTATCTCATTGCAAAAAACAGAATTTATAACATTTCTAGTGCCCTTTAACCTTTAAACATACCTGTTTTCTGTTACTATTTATTACTAAATCTACAGAGAAACAATATATTTAACTCCAGAATCAAACTCCATTCTTTAGGCTGGAAATGCTGGTGAACAGCTCAACCTCAGCAAAAGAAGGAAAAAACAAATACTTCCATGAAGACTAGAACTTTTTGTCAAACTCACCACTGGAAAGTTACCACAATCTGTACTGGTACACTGGAGACCGAAGATAAACTGTGTCTTTCCCAAATAAATCTATCTATATATCAATATATTGATCTACAAATTTCTACTTTTAAAATATTTGCTTTTGAAGACATTTCCCTAGTTACCTACACAATGTTTTTAGAGAAAACAGAAATGGCAGGGATGCTCTTAACACAACAGGAGCTCTGCTTAGAATGCCTTCATACTTCTAAAAGGAAATATAACTTCACCCAGAAATTCAAGGTAAACACAACAAAGGCCCAAAGCCATCCATGTGCCACAGCTAGCTGACTTAGAGTGAGACCAAGATCCTATGTTAACCATGCTTAGCACAGCTGTCCATAGCTTCAATGACTCACAGAGTAGAGATTTAGGGGACTGCATCACTAACAGACTGATTAAGCCAACCACTCACACGTACTTACTGAATGTTGTAAGGGAAACTAAGGGAGCTCTCGTGACTGCATCTTACCATCAATAAACAGCCAAGTCCACATGTCCCTGATGTCCTGTCTTCAGCTGCTCATTTTGGTTGCTTTGTTACTTTTCTGCGCTTCATCCCCCTTCTGCTAGTAACAAAGCACAGTAGCTCTGGGTCATTGCTGCAGAGACCAGCTTCAGGGCAAGTAAAACTACACTGGACAAGGGACCTAAAGCAAAAAGGCCAACCAAAAAGCTCTTTTTTGGGCTTTTTCAAAGCTAGCAAAAGCACTATACCACTGCCAAGGGGCTGGCAGCTTGTGGGCGGGCTGCTGAGCCAGCAGGGGTGGAGCTGGCACTGCCCACTCTTATCTCTTGAGCTCGACCTTGACCTTTTGCTGTGCAATTAGAAGCATCTTGAGGAAGGTGGAAGCTAGTTTCCCCCCACTTAATGCACTAGATGAGAAAAGGGTGTTACTTTCCACTGTTAACAGGAAAAGAGTCAGTGTGTGAGCACAGCCCACCCTGCCCCTACTGCAGCAGCAGGTGTGGGAGGTGGATCTTGCGGCAGGATACCTGAGTGTTTCTTTTGTTCCTTTTGTCTTTGTTTAGGAGACTAGCTCTCCTACAGACAGTCCCTGTGACCTCCGGTTTGAACATGGTCTCTACCAGGCAGCAGGCTTGCACTAGGAAGACTGTGGCAACCCAGACAGAGGACCTGCCCAGAAATGTGGCCGTGCAGGTATCTGGCTGCAGGGAGTGCCAGAGCCTGCTGCTGCTGAGGGAGGATGGGAAGAATGCCACCTGTGTGAGGTGGGAGCAGGTAAATGAGCTGCTCAGCCTGGTGGTAGAGCTCAGGGAGGAGATGGAGAGATTAAGAACCATCAGAGAGTGCAAGCGGGAGATTGACTGGTGGAGTGACTCTCTGAGAGAAAGATGCAGAGATTCCGCCCCCCAAACCGTACAGGACACTCTCCCTTGCTGTAATCGAGCACGGAGAGCCGATTCGAGAGGAGAGGAGGGACGGCAGCAGGTCCCAGCTTGGAAATGCAGGCGACCCCCACCCCAACCTACCACACTTCCCCAGGTGTCTCTACATAATAGGTTTGATGCCCTGAAACCAGAGGGAGAGGTGAGTGACGATAAGGTGGGAAGACTGCCTCCAAGTGTGACTAAGGTGAGGAGGTCAGCTCCACGCTTAAAGACTGCCTCCTCCAAAAAAGAAAGGAGGGTGATAGTTGTAGGTGACTCCCTCCTGAGTGGAACAGAGGGCCCGATATGTTGGCCTAACCCTACCCACAGGGAGGTGTGCTGCCGCCCTGGGGCCCGGGTCAGGGATATTTCCAGGAAACTTTCTGGTTTGATCCACCCCTCTGATTACTATCTGTTATTGATAGATCAGGCTGGCAGCGATGAGATTGCTGACAGAAGCCTGAGGGCTATAAAAAATGATTTTAGGGGGCTGGGGAGGTTAGTTGACAATGCAGGCATACAAGTAGTATTTGCAGGTATTCCTACAGTGGCAGGGAAAGATAATGCAGTGACCAGGAAAACCCATCGCATAAACACATGGCTGAGAGGCTGGTGCAAGTATCTCGGGTTCTTTGATCAGGGGTCGGTCTACTCGGCACCTGGCCTGAGGTCTGCAGATGGGGATCACCTGTCTCAAAGGGGGAAACGGATCCTTGCCCAGGAGCTGGCAGGACTTGTAGAGAGGACTTTAAACTACACATGAGGGGGGAAGGGGATAAAACCAGGCCTGCTAGAGGTGAGCCTGGGGGAGCAATAAAAGATTAGGGGTGAGGAGAGAGGCCCAGATAAAGCGTGTCTATACCAATGCACGCAGCATGGGCAACAAACAAGAAGAGTTAGAAGCCACTGTGCAGCAGGCAAGCTATGACCTAGTTGCCATTACAGAAACGTGGTGGGACCTCTCCCATGACTGGAGTGCTGCAATGGATGGCTACAAACTCTTCAGGAAGGATAGGCAAGGGAGGAGGGGTGGTGGCGTGGCTCTCTATGTTAAAGAGTGCTTTGAGGTTACTGATCTTATGACTGGGGATAATAAGGTTGAATCCTTACGGGTTAAGATCAGGGGAAGAGCCGACAAGGCAGACATCCTGGTGGGCGTCTGTTATAGACCGCCAAACCAGGATGAAGAGACAGATGAGATGTTCTATGAGCATCTGGCGGAAGCTGCGCGATCGCTGGCCCTTGTCCTCATGGGGGACTTCAACTTCCCCAACGTGTGCTGGGAATACAATTTAGCACAGAAGAAGCAGTCTAGGAGGTTTCTGGAATGTATGGAGGACAACTTCTTGATGCAGATGATAAGAGAACCTACGAGAGGATTGCTGTTGATGCAGTCTACCTGGATTTCAGCAAAGCCTTTGACACTGTCGCCCGCAGTATTCTCCTGCAGAAGCTGGCAGTCCGTGGCTTGGACAGATAAACTCTTGGCTGGGTAAGGAACTGGCTGGAGGGCCGGGTCCAGAGAGTGGTGGTGGATGGAGTTAAATCCAGCTGGTGACCGGTTACGACTGGTGTCCCCCAGGCGTCGGTGCTGGGGCCTGTCCTGTTTATTATCTTTATTGATGACCTGGATGAGGGCATTGAGTGCACCCTCAGTAAGTTTGCAGGTGACACCAAGCTGGATGGAAGTGTTGATCTGCCTGAGGGTAGCGAGGCCCTACAGAGGGATCTGGATAGGTTGGATAGCTGGGCTGAAGCCAATGGGATGGGATTCAACAAGAACAAATGCCGGGTCCTGCACTTTGGCCACAATAACCCCAGGCAACGCTACAGGCTTGGGGCAGAGTGGCTGGAAGACTGTGTAGAGGAAACGGACCTGGGGGTGTTGATTGACGCTAGACTGAACATGAGCCAGCAGTGTGCCCAGGTGGCCAAGAAGGCCAATGGCATTCTGGCTTGTATCAGAAATAGTGTGGCCAGCAGGAACAGGGAAGTAATGAACAGGGAACAGAGAGTATGAAGCAAAGATGTGCAATTGAACTCCTCCATGTGGAAAAACTGGCCCCCATTGACATTCAGCTATGCTTGCTGATCATTTATGGAACAATACGTAAATAAAGAGTAAATAAATGTAAATAAATGGGAGGCACAGCTTTCAAAGCCATCTACATAGTTTACCAATCCATACTGAACAAAACCTCTCAATGACTGGGTGTCAGTTCACCTCAGAAGCTGATGCTCAGAGGGCAGGGTACTGCTGAGCATCTTGCAATGAATACATTTCTATAACCACACATGATATGCCTGGTATTAATTTAAAATGAGCAAACACCAATCACATTCTTAATTTACATTCTAATTCCCACAGTTAAGTAGTGCAATCAGTCACCAGGATTGATGCCACCACTAAATCAGGATTTAAGATTAAGATTATCTGGGTATAGCAACAAAGAGAGCTAAACATACTATACTGTACTTTGCAGCAGAGAAAGGCAGTGTTTTTCTTGCAGAGCAACACATCAAACTCTAATGACTTATTCCACCACATTTCCTACAGAATATATAGAATATACATAGAACTTTCATAAAAAAATTGAACACTTAAAATTTGTGGCACCTTTTAACCAACGCACACTTGGTTGCTATGTGGCTTTCCAATGTAAGATGTATTGATATCACACAAGTCCAAAAATACCAGCAACATTCCAATTATTAAACTAAGCCATCCCAAACATTCAAGAGGATGCACATGATTTTACTTAATTATAGACATTTCTCCTAAATATACACAGATTATCATTTTTATGCATTTTATCATTTTTATCCCCCGTGAGACAGGGGAGAGAATTGAAAAACAAAGGAAGCAGTACTCGTGGGTTGAGATACCACTATTGACTGAGACTAAAAAGAAAAAGGAAAATAGTTATGACTACGTGTATTTATATGAATACGTACAACAGGTGATGCACAAGCAATTGCTCACCACCCCCCAACCAATGCTCAGCTCACCTCTGAGTGGCAAGAGAAGAAGGTGAACTCCCACCCCCTTCCAAACTCCTTCTGCTTCACATCATATGGTATGGAATATCCCTTAGGCCACTTTAAGTCAGCTGTTCTCGTTCCGTTTCCTCCCATTACCCTGGGCCCTTTGCTGTGAATGGCCTTGGCTCTGTACAGCACTGCTTAGCAGCAGCTACAAACATCGGTGTGTTATCAACACAGTTTTTCTGCTAGAACCAAACACAGCATCATACCAGGCAGTCTGAAGAAAACAACTCCATTCCAGTGGAGGCTAAGAAAAGAACGTACTGCTGGAGTTCTATTCAAAACATAATTATTCTATTGAAGAACACATAATATACGTTAATAAAGTTTAGAGAATTTGTTTACCCAGGTGGGATTTCTTAGGAAGTTTCTAGAAAGCAAATCAATAAGTGTTTGCAGATTGAAAATCCGATCACACTCATGACAGTCCCAAGAGGGAGCTGTGAAATTGTCATTTCACTCAAAGGATCTCAGCAGAATTAGTTATCTGTCTCTGGAAATTGCTAAAAGATAGAGGACAGCAGTGGGTGTAGTGAAGGCAGACAGAATCAATAGAACAGCACTCTGTGTTATCTATACTAGCAGGCCTCTACCTTATTTGCGATCTCTATAATAGAGAAGGTTAAAATTTCTTTTATGCTTCAATAAAATATTTGATCAACACTGTATGACTATTTGGGAAGGGTCTAACGAGGTTCAACTGATAGGTATGACACCGTGATGTGTAGAGTTTTTATTTCCAGCTCATTAAATCAAATCTGACTTCTGAGAACCAACAGTCTCTGAAAGCTGGTGGGTCTATCCATTTATTTTTGGTCTCAGCCTCACTACTACTGACGCGTTTATTGATATCAAAAAGTAACTTATCACAAAGAGCTCTACTTCATATTTCTATTGGTAAATGATGCATAGCGGTAAATCATACATAGAAACAAAACTGAATACCATTTCAGTGTCAGACCTTTTCAAGAAGGTTTTAGAGACCCCAGTAGAGAAATTCTGAGATGATTATTGCTACCCTACATCTTGTTGATGAGTAAAGAAGTATCCGGCTACTATTCAAGACAAACCTCTGACACCACACAGGCAGCTCACTGAAGATTCTCAAAGGCTCACTGCAAAGCATGCCAGTGTTAGAGAGGAGTGTACAAGCAGCTGCTCTTCTAGCAGCTTCACTTTGCAATAATGATTGGCAGGAAGGGTCAGAAATGCAGAAATCCAGAATTTATGCCAGTGACCCGGCACCAGCCAGGCTCATAGCCACTTTCAGCATGTAGCTTGAGCTCTCTTTCCTTTGCAAATATTTTTCATCAAAACAGCATCACTGCAATTTTTCTCCTTCCCACCAGTACATGGCTGCAGCACGAACTACCATTCACATCTGTTCAACTTGGCTCAGAAGCCTGCAGCCATCTACAAGTACTCCTTGGAGCTGTTCTTACAGAACACGTTTTGATGCATACCAAAGACTGGCAAACTCTTGTTCCTTTCTCTTCTTGTTTTTTTTTTTTCCTCCTCAAGACAGTAACAATATCTGAGGGCACGCTGCAGAGGAACTATATGCCAAGAACACAAGGAAATAGGCAACATAAGAAAGCTCATTCTTGATCTAAGAAAACACAATTTTCTGCATTCCTTCCTCACCTCAACAGAAGCAAAATGAGACAAGGGAGTGAACTTTCTCCAGCTCCACTGCTTTCATGGACAATCAAGCAGCTTTGCATTTTAATGCTCCATTGAGAGGCTGACACTCTTTTTGACTTTGCACCAACCTGTTATTCAAATGGAACAAAATCAATTCAAACAACAAAAAAGGAACTTCCACATCTGTCTGCAGAAGGAGGAAAGGATCTCAGAGACTCTAAGAGCTCTTTCCTCCTTCGTTTCTGTAACTCTCTTGAACACTTCTTCACCTATCCTTTTCATCTGTGTGCCCGTTTTATACACAGTATAGCAAAACACTAGCTAGAGCTGAAGGGGTAATTTGTCAGCTTTAGTAAAGATGAGTTTCTCCATGGGCTCCAGAACACAGCACAAACAACAAATTATAAATGGACAGTTACTCACATCACGATCTACAGCAGAAGACATGAAGGTTTTGTACTTGATGGGCACTTCTTTTACTCAAGTTGAATGATCTCAATGGAATACTAAGAAATAACATAGAAAAATCTAAGTAGCTTCTTGACCAACCTTCAATAACAAATGCAGTTAACCACTAATGAAGCTAACAGGAAACAAAGCAACTGGAAGAAAATCTGGGGTAATGAGACAAAAATGAAAACTGCCTTTCACTTGCAGAGATCAGTACTCCATCTGATTGGAGACCTAGTACTCCAAGGAGAAGAAACTTGTCTGACACACATACACAATTGAGATGGCTTTGCACTAGTGACTGTAAGAGCTCTGCTGTGAAGAAGTGCTCCTTGAGCACTGAACAAGGCTTCACGATGATGTGCCAATGGGCAAATGCTTTTAAATATTCTCCAAAAATTATTCTATGAACTCTGATGGCTTAGGTATCAATGGCTTGGTATTTGTTAGCCTGTCTGTGTTCTCTGGAAAGAAGAGCCCTAGAAATCCATTAATTCAAATATCATTTAACTAGGTTAATCCAAGTTGGCCTGTTTACTTACTGAGAAACAACTCTGGTGTCTGAGCTCGGCAAGGACAGCCCCTACAGATATAAAATTAATCAGTGTCACCCTTTATTCTCAGAAATATTTGCTGGTGGCCACACAGGAAGGAAAGAGCTGCACTGGCCTCTTGGAGTTACAGCAATGCTTGCTAATAGTAAAATACACTTCCTCTGTAATATCTTTCACAGCTTCAAACCAGCACAGGAACATTCAAACCAGTATAGGAAATGTTCCCTGATAGTACGTGCTCTGTTCAACAGGGAAGCAGATTGTTTCCAGCACCATAAAAAGGTCCCCTCTTTTCTCACCCAAATCACTACAAATTTCCCACTAGACTGAAAAACAAGCTTTTTTTCCCCCTCTAAAAACCAAGTGCAACTTGTCATGTCCACGAGTTAATTATTAAAAAAAAAGCATCTATTAAATTTGAAGTCTTTAGAAGTGTGATATGGAGGCCTTAAAGGATCGCTTTTAAATACATCTCCTTCCTGAGAAGAAATACTGGAAAACAACCAAAACGTCTCTTCATACTTCTGAGCCCCCAAAATCTCCGACTGCTTCAGGAAACCTGTTGCACACTCATCTCAATCCTGCTCAGTCTCACACTCCGTTTAGTCTGACTACTTTCAAAATTCCCTTTGAACCTTCGCTCTGCAGATCTGACTCCAGTGGGATTTTCAGGACGTGAATGGAAGATATGTACCTCCAGTATGGAGCTTTGTGTAACTGCATTCAGCAATAAATCCCTTTGAAATCACCGAGCCTGACCAAGAAGAATGAAATTAATTATGAGGCTGTTTAACATGGGTATGTAGGTTACGCATCTCAGAAGAATATCACAGTAACTAATGGGGGGTCATCATTATTCAGCGAGACATTTCAGAGTGCTCCATGTGGCTTAAGCATTTGTAAGGAAAGATTTCATCAACTGCAAAACGGTTCCCATGCTTTCTATAGAAAATATCTCTTTACTACCATGAGATAATGAAGACAACGGAAAACATCAGAAGGAAAAAGGAAAGCTCTCTTCATGGCCTGCTGTGCTTTGGGTATTTAAGCAGAAATGTCCTCTTTTCTCAAGGACAGTTTGAAATGCTCTCCCTATATGAACATGTATTAAGTGTAATCAATAGGCAGCTAGGGATCAAATCTCCACAACCAGGCAGAGCCCCGCAGAATTCCCATTCTGACCCAAACACCCACTTTATCAGATGTTCAAAGAGGCAGAACCACCTGGGGACTTGAGATTGACCCTTTTCATAGACCAAGTGTTTTGTAGAACCTTAACTTTGTCCCCCTGACCATTCTACTGCAGAGAAACAGCTGCCTTCATTTCTGGACCTTAAGAAGAGGTTCATAATACATAAACTAGATCAAATTCCTTTTGTTATATTGTTCCAAATGCCCAGCAGTATTAAGGTATCACGCTTTACTTTCAGAGTTGTAAGAAACAATGATTCCTCAGGAGCTGCTTCTGTTCCCACTGTTCAAGTTGATCAAAAATGTGCTTTATGTTAAGGATACCTTTCCCACCTTGTAAAATTTGACTGTGACAAGTCATACATATCCTTTTAAAAAACAAGTGGATAACAACAACAAAAACAGCACACATTTGCTGAGAAAAGACTAGAATATACAAAGATTAGGACTGTGCTGATATATTTAAACATGGGTTTCTCCCATTGAATTGCAGTTTCCTCACAAATGTCATAGCATACTCCTACTAAAAAAAAAATAATAATGAAAATAAAGGTATTGTTTGCCCTCTGTCCTCAGTGACAACTCCTTTGGTGGATGCCACTGCAGAAAGTAAAGGAAGGTGCGTGAAGAGCTGTATCTCGGATGGAAATAGTTTGAAGCAAATTGAAGCTGTAACTTCTGCACCAGAGGAGAAGGGAAGGAGATTTAGAGTCGCCTGGGACAGAAGATGAATGTAAATGGCTGGAGGTTGGTGAGCAAAGCTCTGGAAGGAAAGGGTGACAGAATGAGAAAGCAAAAAAGGCCTGAGAAGAGTAATGGCACTGAGCACTCTTAAGTATCACATCTTCAGAGCCTCACAGATGAGAAAGTATCTAAAAGGATGTTAACAAAAAAGTACTTGCTGTGAAATATCAAATAACACTGAAATAAGCAACAAAAGAAACTCTGTTAGGGAATAATTTAATCTCACAGGTACTATTTGAGAAGCACAAAGCAAAGAAGGCAAAATCCAAATACTGATTTAAACAGGCCGCCCTATAGTGACGTAAAAACTATCAGTTTTGTGCTAGGAGAGGAAGAAGTGCTCCCTCCATAAAGGAAAACACAAGGAGTACACAACAGATTGTGAAATCCTAACACTCATGCAAAAACAAGTAAACTCAAACTGTGTAAAAAACCACACTTTCAGTGTCTTCTACCTGAATTCGAATCGTGTTTCGTTCATTGGGATGTAAGTATTCAGTGATTTTGCACATACAGGAAAGTCAGACTGCAGCATCATATCTGAGACACAAGTGTTTGGTTCTAGCATTACTTGGGCTAATAAACACAAGTATCTTTGATACGCTACTTCACTTGTTTGCTATTTTCATTCAAGTACTAAAAGCTCTGGCAAGATAAAAAAGAAGAATCTAACATTAAATGCTGTAAAAGTATTTATACTGCTCTAGTCTTGGGAGAAGAGCATAAACGTTGTGCATTAAATAATTCAATGTCCATAGGCAGTAGCAACTTCCAGGGCAGCACTTTTGACAGGAATTTCCCGTAATTGCAGACGCTTCAAAAAGCATAGCTAGGGCTGTTTAAGTTACCAAATGCATTTTAGAAGAGGGAATTAGAATTATTCATTCTAGTTCATTACTCATAGAAGCCAAGATTTCCTATTGCTATAAGTAAGGTGGGTTACTGAAGAACTATCCTTTTGCCCATACTCCCCCTTTCATATTTCCTCTGTGTTACCAAAGAAAATTCTTCAGAACTGGGGAGAAAAAAAAAAAGAAAAAAAGTAGTGCCAGAATTTCTTTTCTGGACTGTACAATGCATATTTGTAATATTACTCTCTCATTTGAAGGTTCAGGAAATCCAATTTCCCTGGGCTTCAAATCTGCTGCCCCTTCCTTCTGCCTAACAGAAGCACAGAACTGTTTGTTCATTGGGCTGTTTATTATTAGAATGTCTGCTGCAGAAGGGGAAAGCATCCAGAAAACCTTCCAGCTACAATTTTGCTCTGAAGATACCAGGCGGTATTTAACACATTTGAATATCATCAAGATAATTGGCCATAGAATACAGGAAAGAAGCGAGTAGGAGAGATGCACTGAGACATGAATCTCCAGGCTTCTCCCCAACTCCAACAAAGAACAATTTGTTTACACCCATGTAAATCCTGTACTGCACCTGAAGACATTTTTCATCCGTGAAATTTTTTCATTATGTTTCATCTGTGTTTTCATAAATGTGAAAATAATGAACTGAATGAGGTCTTTTCCCCTAGTGTGGAAAGGAATCCTATGTCAGCAGTCGCATACACAGAAGCACCGACAGAGCTGGCTCCTGTTGCTTCTGCTCAAGAAGCTCGTCACGTTAGCCACAGCACGCCTTGGACCTCCAGACCTGCTACAGGGCAGGAAATCTGGTCAGAACTTATTTCTTCCTATTTTGAGATTGTTCTAAAATCCTCAAAAGAAATCTTTCTCCAGAAAAAGAAAACACGTGCCCATCTTCTGGCTTCTCTCTTCTATGCAAATCAGCTTAGGTTTCAAAAGCCTCTACAGGAATAGGCTGGTAACCTCAAGAAAATGCAGGTTTTTCTCTTCCATCCAGAAGAAGAAATAAATTCATTTCTGTATCTGCCATCAAACAAACCAAGAAAACTCACACACAGCCTTGTGAGTTGAAATCTCTGAAATACAGAGATGAGAAGTATCGCTTGCTCTGTACACCTTCCAACACTAGGCTCATTTCTTCAGATTACAGACTACACTCATAGGACGATGACTAACAAAGTGAGGGTGATGAGCAGACTAACGAAAGCAACAACATGCCAAAAATCACCAGCTTAAAAGAATGAGCATCATCAACTGCAAGCAAAATGGATGGGAACGCAAGTGATGGGAATTCAGCACGACTTAGAAAGATCAAGCATTATCTCAGAATGGTTGACAACGGGGGAAAAAATAGAGATTGGTTACAGAAGACTCGCGAACAACATAATTAGGCTACAAAGGTGCTCCCTCTAGTGTGGAGGTCACAGTTAGGAGAAAAGAGGACAAGAAAAACAAACAACATGACATCAGATATCACAAAGCTGCTCAATGTTATGTTCTTAGAACAACAGCTTCATTAGGGAAGACAAGCTACTGGAATAAATAACAGCAGCATATATCCCTTAAGAGAAGTCTTGCAAATAATTTCAGTATTAAGTCTCATTTAGGAAAATGAAAACATACATGTATGCTCTTAAATATGCTTCTTATAGTGTATACCATTAAATATGATAACGTACCATCTTTTCTACACTTCATCAAGCCCTTGTGTCTCTACTACAACAGCTGCTCACAGAACCCAATTTCACTCACATTCTCTCTGAAAATCTACGTCTGTTCCCAACTTTTTCCTCATCAGTCACACCAGTTTACTACCCAATGCACTGACTCAAACTAAGCTATTAAACATGAATACATGCACAGTACTTACTTTATAGTGAGTATATACTTGATGTGAATAGACTGTTTCTTTGTCTAGGTCAGTTATGACAGTTAAATATAAACTACTTGTCTAAGCACATATATTCATGCGATATACAATCATTTTTTTATATATGATAAATGTCACCTTTAAAGCCAAGGACAACCCTGACTTTAATGCACTACATTTTGCTCAAGCACATAACATTTATGACACGGGAAAAAAAAAAAAAACCCTTATTCTTTATCGCCTATGTATTGAAGCATTCTAAACAAACCAGTGAAATAAATTAAAAGAAATAGAAAACACTAACAGCGAGAAATGAAAATAGCCAGCAATTTGAATGCTACAAATGCAAACCGACTGTGAATTTTAATAAAGGTAAGGCTGCCAACTGCTGATTATTTATACATACATGAATTGACAGAAATATAAAGACAGAAAAACAGAAAGAAGCAATCATAGTATGACTAAAAAAATGGTTTTGGCAGAAACTACTCATGGAAGACAAGAAAAACCCAAAACTCAGCGTAACATTATCATATATATCAGATCGCATCCAGGCACATTGGAAAATACTACATAACTGGTTTGGATTACGAATATGATGTCAATATTTCAGCACCAACACATTAACTGCATTTCTTTAAAAGCATCTCTTCACATAGCAGCCAAGTAATCTACTTGCACTGAAAAACTTAACCTCCCCTTCTAAAGACATTATCTCCTGTTCTGGACTTTTCTGGACTTGTACAGTTTGCTCTAGGAGTCATGCTGGATAAGAGCCCTGAGATTACAGGCCAGTAAATTTTACATGCTTTTCAGTGGTGCTAGCAGATGAATCAAATCCATATCCCTTACCAGTAACACAAAAACTCTGGTAGACAATTTTATCCATCAGGCATTTGAATGAACTTCATTAGCCAAGGATTTTGTTCGTTACAAGGTCAACTGAAGAAGCTGTTGGACACCAGAAGAAACCTGGCATCGTTGCATACTGTCACTGCATCTTTTTGGAATGTTCGCTGAAGAATTAATGAGCCCATTACTACCTTTGATGATTATAAAGATGTCATTTTGTTGGTGTAAAGTAGTTGCCTGAATATACATTGCCTTGGTGACAGCAATAAAAAAAACCATGAAAAATCACTTCATTAAAAACAAAGTGATGAAAATTGCTACGAAATGCCCATTACCTCTGGACTTGTGATAAAGATAATGGCCTTGGCAAGGAGCGCATCTGAACCATAAGTAAGTGAAGTATGAAGTAGCCCACTAGTAAGAGGAAATGAGAGTTACCGTCAACAGAGAATCATCAGGAGAAGTACTGCAGACTGGATTATACTTACAGATTAACCGAACGGAAGTAGCAGGTGATGCGGCCTAGACTTCTGAAAGCTCTGACAAATCTGCAGGGGCCATCTAACATAGGTCCTTCTAATAGTGATACTACTTCATTCACTGCCGTATGCTGCACGATGCGTTCCACACCATTCCAAGAAAGGAATGACTGGTACATTAATGAGCTCCAGTGTTGTCTTTTCCTATAGGGATACAAAACTGGTCAAATTTAACCTTCTATCTGACTTCAGCTACGGTGTTGGCTTGTGGACATTGCTGTAGTAGCAGAGCTACGAAGTACAACTGATGCACACGTCTGTGTTCCCTCTGATGTTTATTGCTTTATTTTCTTATTTAAAAATGGAACTTGCATGTCTTCAAAATCACCTCTCTCTAGAAGATACGAAAGCATGCCAAACGCTTGCAGATTCTCCTATGTGTAGTAGATAATGACTAGTCTCAACAGTGAAATATTTTTCACGTACACAAATGCTTATTTTATTTATTCTTACAAAAAATATCCTTCTCTAAAATAGGCACAATCCTTCAGGCACCCACTCTCAGGTTAATTTGGTGTATGAAAGGTCACGTTTTCCTGTAAAGCATCAACTCCGAAACCTTGTGGAGCGGAGCCTAGCATGAGCAGAACACAAAAGGTTCTCACTACAACAACACCATGCACAAAACTTTACAAACCTGACGCCCATACCTCTCTTGAACACCAACTCAACACAGAAGGAAAAAGAAAGAGGCTGAGGCAGCATATTACTGCTAAACTCTGTTTGAATTCAAATCTGTAAATGCAAACTCTGCATAGGAAAGTACCTTGTTTACCTGAAACTTTCTGCCTTGGTACCTTGAAGGCATACACAATCAGACAGATGTCACAGCAGTGACAGTACTGATGTAAATACAAAGGTAGCTATCCTGAAAAGATTTCTGAGACTGTTTTTACCTGTTTATATATTACTTCTAACTGTATTCTACTTCAATTTTTTTTCCTTTTTTTTTTTTTTTTTTTTTTTTATGATATTGTGGAATTGCTGACTGGAAACTAGAACATATTCTTCAGGCATTGAGAAACACAGGTAAAAAAGGGCTTTGTGCACTACTTGCTTACTAACAGGAGCACAATTGAAATATGCTGCCCCCTGGCTCATTGTGTGCCAGCTTTTCTTAGAGAAAACAACTGCAAAAAGGAAAATACCAAAAAGATAGACAAGGCGGAAGTTACATCTAGTACAAACTACATATACACACAAACACATGGATACTAATGGCTCTTCCCAAACTGGGATTCAAGCTCAAAATGCAAGAAAAAAAGAATGCATAATCTTCGACCTCTCTGGCACTGACAAAATGTAACACATGGATTAAATAACCTTCTTCTTCTCCATCTCTTATTATTAAAATAATAGAACGTATCACAAAATTGTTGTGCTGTTGAGTTAGGAGCAGAAAAATTTAGCCTATTCTGAATTCAAGCATATCTCATGTTTAGGAGGCACAGACTGAGAAGTAACAAGATCTATATTTGCACTTCCTATCTATTATGGACAAGAAATGTAAGAACACTGTGATAACATGCTAACTAGCTGAATTACTAAGTCCTATCCACTTGTCAGACTTCTGCACTTTTGTTCAGTCTTCCTCCCACAACTGGGCAGAAGTTCTCAGTAGAAATAAATGGGCATTACAGCTGGCCAGTAGGAAACCAGGCAATCATTCACTCCTATATGCGTAAAATGAGTTTCAGACTCATCTCTTTATGCATTACCTCTCTTTTCCAAAATCAATCTTACAGGCAGGCGTGCGTTTATGACTGAGCCAAGGCTCAAGAACACAGCAGTTAAAAGAGCACATATCTCATCTTGGTTAGGGGCTCAGAGTCCTACAATTTAGTAAGTAATAGGTAATTCAAGATAAATATAAGCAAAAACAAACAAACAAACAAACAAAAAAAAAAAACAATAAGTAGGAAGATTTGTGCAATCTGAGTGACCTACTGTCTCACTCCTAAAGGTGCTCTCTTCAGTGCTAGGGGTGGTTTATAAAACACACAGGCAGACAGCCTGTAAATTAGGCTGCGTAGATACAAGCTTTTTATCAGAAAATGAAGGTTATGTGCACAGCAGAGTGCCTTCTTCCCTTCTTTCCCCCACCAAGTGAAGTGACAAAGAGATTTAGGTTGTTGTTCTCAAAGTCAGAGGTCTGCATGAGATCTGGGAACAGAAACTTGCTGTATCTGAACGAAGAGCCATCAGACATATATAGCCCTTACTCAGTCAGACAGGGAATTTTCGGAAAGCCTTAAAGGCTTTACAAAACAAGAGCCATTTCACACTGCTTGTGAAATAGAGCATTGCAACACAGAGCCCTGTATTGGAGTGTTCTTCAGAATTGAGCTAATGCATATTTTGCCTTTCAGAAGACACAAAACACAGTATTTACTGACAGAAGCCCTTCTGAATAAAAAAGCATTTTTCATAGTCCAACAAAACAAAATTTGACCCAAACACAGCACTCAGAATCTGCATGGATGCACATTCCTTACGCACTTGATACCATCTCTTTATTAAGTATTCTCATACAAGAAATGTATCTGCTCTTCTTGACAATACACTAGGAAAGCTGCAAGGACAGCACCAGGATTTATGCCCCTACCACACATAATTGGTACTTCTTATGTTGACATCCTGCTTCCATTTAAATACAGGAGAAAAAATTGCCCCACCTCAGCCAGCCATTAATTCATCTTTTTGATGCACCAAGATAGCTTTGAAATACACAGTTAAAACAGTATTATTTGTAAAATTAGGCTAATTTTTAAAACATTTTCTATTTATTTCCTCCAGAAAACAACAGTGGTGATACAGACTCGCCATTGTTAAACTGGGCCAAGAGCATGCACCAGCACAGAGATTTCATCCAGAATTGCCCTGAAATATTTACTAAGAGACTCTCTACCATTTCTGATGAGCTGATATTTAGGCCCACGAGCATCAGAGAAGCTGACATTTAAGACAAAGCAAAAGCACTCCTAGTGCTGCGCAGGATGCCCCGCTCCCCACACAGCGGGCTCCTGCTCTCCCAGGGATGTGCTGCCCTATTAGGAGCCACCCCATAGTCTGCAGCCTTCCCACCATGCTGCCCAAACACCATGCACACAGCAGCTCCAAGGAAACACAGCCCTTGAGGTAAGCCCCCTGAGAACAAACCAGATCCTCTCAGCACCAGCAGCAGTGGATAGAATTCACTCTTTCTTGAATGAGATGAAAAACAGCTTCCTTTAGATCAAATCCACTTATAACAGCATATCTTCTTAACATATTCTATTTTACATTTTTGGTTTTTTAATACCAAGAAAGCTTCGGTAAGAAAAGAGCTCACAGACACCAAGCAAGGCAGCAGATGAAGAGTTCATTGCCTCCCACACAGAGCACTTCCAAACAGCACCCAGAACAGGGCTTGCAAACACCTAATGCTAATACCAGGGAAGGATTTATTGTTTCAATTACCCATGAGATTCTTATGTTATATCCGTAAGACGGTATAAAGCTATCAAAAAGATTAATTCACCCAGCAATGCAGAAGTTTACCCACAAGGAGTAAACAATCCTGGTTTTTAGCCATGTCAAACAACAGAGCACAATCCTGATTGCACAAGTCTAAAGAGATGAATGGCATTTTCTAAATGGGAGTGACTTCCCTGTTGTTCAGGGGAATCAATCTACCCATGTAAGCTTCAGATTACCTTCAGGAATATGTCAAACTGCAAACACCAGACTGACATTTGGGATGAACGCTAGGCAGGCAGGAAGGACTCCTGCTCTGACATGTGGCTATAGTGAATATGCACGGAGGTAAGGCTCATGTCAGTCAAAACCATTTTTTATGAGCCGCCAAATCGGTAGGGAAGGTAATTGTGTCTTCAGTTTTCATCGACAGATCTTAAATCCAGTGGTTAGCTCATCCTATTTTGCCTATCGCTTGCACAGGAAAATATTATATGCTCACCCATTATCTGAGGAACTTAAAAAAAATATATGTGCATGCATGCATTTCCTGCAGTCTTAGCTCTCCAGCCACTCAGATAGACCCTCTGACAATGGGAAGCACAGTATCAAGAATGAAAGCAGACTGAAGGGCTAGGCCAGGACTGTGCTATGCCACGAGCCAGGGGAGAGGAGTAAGAACAAAAAGCACATCTTTGCAGCTGTCTCCATGTTGAAGCACTTCCTCATCAGGCATCTATCACACTACTTCCCCCTTCATTTACTCACTAACTTCAAATGGATTTCTCCTTAAAAACACACCCCAGGCTCTTCCTTTAGCACACCTGAACCTGCAGCAACCACAATGCCACCAGGAAGCACGCCCCAGGGAACAACCACCTGTGGGGTGAGGACCCACCTCTCCTGCTGGTAGTAAGCCCAGCCTCCTGCAGACTTCACTCGAGCCTACCTGGTTCTTCACCTCAAAGCAGCAGTCAACAACTGATTCCTGTCAACCCTTTCACAAAGCTTTTTCAAGTTCATGGATGGATTTTTAACACATCAGTGGAAAATCTCCTCCTCACTTATATTTTCCTGTCCAAGGTGTCTTACCCTGCTTACACATTTATCAGACAAAAGTTCTTGCATGCTTTTCATTTTCTTATTGACACTCTCGTGGCTGTTTTTAACTACGCACAATGCAAGACAGCAGACAAGCATGATAAAAGGCTGAAGCACGGATACACAAACTGGCAGCAATGCCTCGTCCTGTTCTCAACTGCCTTTGAATAATTCCTAACATTTAAGTTGATGCTTTCACTGCTGATAAATATTGACTGGACATTTTCATGGAACTATCTGTTGTAACTTTAGACTCTTGCTCACAAATGGTAACAATCAATTCAGAGATGAAGTCAGAATTATTTTTCCCCTACATAGATCTTTTCCATTTATTTACACAATTTCATCTGTCATTTCAATGGCAGTCAGTCTCCTAAGGTCTCCTGCAGCAGTTCCTTGCCAGCTCACATCTTAACTACGCTCTAACCAATTTACTAGCATCCGTATGTTTTCTCATCTTGTAAACAAACCTATTTCCTAGGTCATTTAATGTTCATATAGTGAACATCAAGGATCCTGGTGGTACACCAGTGCTGAATTCCTTGTTTTCCATGAACTGACTGTAGAAGGTCAACTCTTTTCCCAGTAGCTCAAAAATTATCTGTCTGTGCAATAATTCCCATTTTGAGTCCCAGGTGCCTTGTTTCTTTAAAATGCCCTGCCAGTAATTTGGCCAAAAGGACTCGAAACTTCTATACGTCCACCAGTGCTTGCTAACTTGTACCAACAAACCTGAAAACTACAGCAGCCAGAATACTGGGCTTAAATGAAGGCATAACATTTGAACGATATCAAATGCGTGAGATGCATAATTCTGTAATCATTTGAACTATACATACAACAGAAAAAAACACACCTTGATAATTATACTCTATGAAAACATGCATCAGAAAACAAACACAGATGCCTGTATGTGAAGAGAGACAACTATCACCAAACCTCAGATTATTTTCAAGTGAAAAAAACACACCTGACTCACCAGTTTATTAAAGTGAGTACAATTCAAAACTATGTAGATAGTTATGTCACTGCATATTTTAGAACAAGCTAACTTTTTAATTACCAAATCTCTTGAAATGTCTTCAGTGATGAATTTTAACTTCTATTTTTCAGCTGTCTGAAACACAAAACAATCCTTCAAATGGTTTAAAGATGAAACCTCTGTATGTTTTCATGATGCTGTCATACCTGGTCACATCTTATTATATCTTTTTGTAAACACACAATACAGCACGCTTCTTTAGACGAAAGATAACACAGCTTATTTTCCATACAAAAGAGAAATGACCAAAAACTACTTCCTTTCCTCGCATGTGATTTCACTCAATTAATGTTCTCTTTCTAAATGAAGCAAATTACAATCAATGCCCAGCTGGCAACCTTCTGCTGGTCCTACGACTTTGGGTTGATTGGCACTGGTTACCAGCTCTTTCATCACCTCTCCCTTTTTCTGAAGCAAGTTATTATTACATATATCTTCATATTACCTTAGGGAGCAATAAATAGGATCCACTAAATAAATTTGCTTGAGAAATTTATTTAAGATTAGAAAGTTTAATGCAACTGCCAAAAGCTTCTGGAGTGCTGGGAGAATTAATCTCAATACTCATTGCATTTATAGATTCACATCAAGCCTCTGGACGTCAGCACAGGTGCCACTGCTAAGAAATAAGAAGTTTCCAGGAAATCTCTATATAAATTTTAACTGGTTGCCAAAAAGGAAAAAAAAAAAAAGAAAGAAAAAAAAAAAAGAGGGACATGATCCATATGCCAGTAGATGCAATATTAATATATAATTATGACTTTAGGGATGCTTTTTCCAATACAGGTTTTTATAATGAAATTAAAGATAAAACACCATTCCCTAAGGCTGGATTTTTAGTTACTTTTCACTAGAAGTTTTAACCAGTTGAAGTGCTTTCTCCACCCATGAGGTCACTCTGCTGGATAAGCAGCAAGAGCCTAATTCCGCCATGATTGCTTGCCCTCAGGTATAAGCTTCTATTTTGAGGACACAGTAAAACAGTGACTTTTGGAGTACATGTACTACATTTTGTGGAGTATACTTGAGCTTACTGATTACCTGGAAAACAATGAAAACTAATTAAAGTAATTTTAAGCAACGTAACCACAGAAATATTACCATGCTATCCACTCTATAGCTGAGCCAGGTTGTGTTGTACAAGAGAGGTGCTTCCTGGGACTCTCAATTGTTGGAAGTGATACGTGAAGACAAGAACAGACCCCTCAGCATCCAAGGTGGACCTGTTCCATGCTGCCCATGTTGTTAACACTCTAAATAAAGTGACAAGAAAGACTTGCCCACCACAGTTTACAGTTAGAAAGAGTACAAGTAGGAACAGAGCTAGAGAGCCCTCTTAGTATCCATTAGCACAACACAAGTACAAAATAAGAGCAAACACGAGTCATCAAATACACTGCATTACCTCTAAGTTTCAATATTTCTGCCATCACTGCAGTTCCAGCTTCTCTAAGTCATACTACAAATGACAGGCTAGCAATGCCCTGGAGTCAGTGCCAAGCTTTATCCACCAACAAAACACAAGCTCAAAGCATCCACTAAACATGAGAGCTTCCAACTCTTAGTGATCTACAGTATAAATGCAAACATAACAAGCAAGAATTGTCTATGAAAGAACATCACTTGAACTTAGGAGAAGAGTGAAAGTGGAATCACTTAAGTTCACGTAACTCCTCCTGAAAACCTCCCTTGTGGCACAAGTGCTAACCATGGGTCACATGGGTCACGCAACACTACAACCCATCCAGAATTGAAAACTGTAAGGTTGAGCTTGGCACAATAATAAAGATATTTTCTGGCTGCAAATACAATTGGCTGAAATGACTTAAAATTCACAACAATTCTCCTGCATAGCTGTGTAGGAAGGTGAAAAATGACAAATCAGGCTTCTTTCCTTTTGACACCTAGCTAGAACAAGAAGTAGTTAACTATAAATAGTAAGAGCAAGAGACTAATAAAGCATTTTTTCCTGTTGAAAAATATAAGTACAGAATCTAAAGAGGAATGCCAGCTTCAAAACAACCACACAGCAATGACAGAAAGAAACTGGCAAAAATATGTAGCTTACTCACAAAAATACAACTGTCAAGACAGGATTTCTGTAATCTTATCTCTTTGCTCTCTTTGTCAGTTATAGACCAAGATCTTCTCAATAAAAAAGGTGCAAGTGCTGTTGGTACTGGACATGCTGCCTGCAAATGCAATTTCTGAGAGGTCCGGTCCATCTCCTAAAACACCTTTCCAATAATGCCAGCACTCTCCCTTGACTCTCTGTTTCTGATTGTTTGAAAAAACGTGTTATTTATTATCCACAAATAAAAACGAGAGTACAGAACTGACCAATAGGTGAGAAAGAACTTACGATAAAGGTTTTGGCTTTTTAAAATATAAGGGTAGGGTTATCCAGTAGGACAGTTTAGAAATAGGATTCTAATCTAAGAGGAGAATATGTACAACAGAAGCTCATTAGAATGGCCTTTCCTTTGTAAAAGAATACAGAAAACCTCCTTAAAATGGACACGATAGTACATATTGTAGGGATGATTGATTCTTCATGTTTATCCAAAATATTTGTTGAAGTTTGCATTTTCTGAATGTTTGCTTTAAACTTTAACAGGGGAAAAAATAATAAAAAATGCCTTGATACCTTCTCAGAATTCTCTGATGTTTGTAATTTTGCCCAAACAAATAATAACTTTGTTTTATCCTTGACAGTCTTTACAGATCTGTGCTAAATGCAAGACATAACCAATTTTATGTTTCTTGAGGCATTATTTGACTAAGGTCTTGCACGTTTGCTATTTTGAGACATGCTGATAAAACAGTGCCATAAAAATGTAACCTACAACTCGATAGCTAGAGCTACTCTAAGAACATTTCATCCAAAATGTAAAGGAATTTAATGCCCAAGTAATACCTAGCTCATTAATCTATCAGACAACAAGATCAATTTGTTAAATTTTATATGCAGATCCTCACTAATTAATTATGTTGAGGGGCTGTGTTCTATTCATGCCACAAATCAGTCACACTTTTGCTCTAACATGGAGATGATCAGAGGGCTGGAGCACTTCCCCTACAAGGACAGCTGAGAGAGTTGAGGGACTTCAGCCTGGAGAAGGACTTTTTATAAGGTCAGGATGAGGGGAAATGGCTTTAAGCTGGAGGAGGGTAGATATACCATAGACCCTAGAAAAAAATTCTTTATGGGAGAGTGGTGAGACACTGGAACAGGTTGCCCAGCAAGGTTGTGGATGCACCCTCCCTTGAAGGAGGCCAGGCTGGATTGGGCTGTGAGCAACCTGGTCTAGTGGGAGATGTCCCTGCCTATAGCAGGGGGTTGGAATGAAATGATCTGAAAGGTCCCCTCCAACACAAACCATTCTACGATTTTGTAACACATTAATTTTCTACTCTTTGTAACTGAAAACCCAAGCATAGTCATAAAACGTCCACAATGGTTTCCTTGTCTGTTATCTAGATCAAACAGGTTCATCGGGCAAACCTCAGAAGAAGGAATAACACCTAATAGTGCACTAAAAAGTAACTTTCAATTAAAAATAATAATAATCTGCCTTTCTGTTATCAATTTTTTGTAAAAAGAAATTGTCAACCTCAGAGAAATTTATATGTCCCACAGAGAATCAAAAGCATAAAGTAATTAAGTAGATTGACTGGCATGGAAAATAGATGTGAATATATTAAGCTTGATGTAATTAATTTCAGTGCACAAGTTTTAGACCATACTGCAAATAAAGCCCAGGCTGTACAGGTGAGATTATCAAGAACTCAAACAGTAAACCTTTTGTAAGACACTCTGCACAGAGCAGCATTTGCAGCCTTTCAGGCAATAATCATACAAGCAAATACTCAAATGTTGCACTTAGAAAATTACTTTGTCCTTAAACACGAAAACTTAACTTTTATCAGCAGTTCCAAATGAAGGTTATTTTAGCAGTGAAATGCAGAATCAGGTTATTATTTCTGAACAGTGCTATTCCTAACATTTTATTTCTACTCTGCATGCTTCTGTCCTCTTTTTCCTCTTCTCTTCAGTAGGCTGAGCTTCTCAGCCCCAGTTATTTCCCCAGTAAAGATATCACAAAGGGAACATCTTTTCTATCATAGAAAAGACAACCCACTTTGCTGTTTCTTCACCAGAACATTTCCTTGCTACGTCCTTACTCACCTCTGATTACCAGCTGTGATTTTATATGCCAAAATTTAAGTCATATTAACGAAGTTCATCTGCTTGGATGTCCCTTACAAACCATAATTAAGCACATCTTATGTAGGTCCACGGTGGTATTTTGGAATTATATACAACTACAGTTTAAAGGAACCAAGTAATGGGATAACTGCTCTGCTCTTCAAGCTCATTTCCCAATATTCAGCATTTACTCTTCGTTCCTACTCTGTATTTGTTAGATTTCAGCCACCTACCAAGAATCCAGCTTTACTCCTTCCTGTCACTCCACTCTGACTTCAGTTTTCAAGCATTTGTTTCATTCTACAGACTTCTGAAGTTCTTGTCACTAAACTGTCAGGTAACAGTCATCGCCACAGAAAGTTTTATTCTAATAACCTCCAATTACTGGAACAGCTGTAAAGTCAAATTCAATTCTGCCCAGGCAAACTGGGCAGACCAAAGCAAATCAACATGCATGCTTCTCCAGATAACTTATGTAAAGATAGATATTAAGGACAAATAACCAATTTGTTAAGTGTCTCCCCTAAGCACCTGTAACAGCTGAACAGAAAATTCAATAAACAAATAAAAACAGAGGAAAGCTCACCTTTCAACCCTGGATGGATACAGCTTCCAAAACAACTCCAGCTGTGTATACTGTATTCTTTCTCCCTTTCAGAGCACTTTATTCTGCGACTTCAGGGCTTCTGTTTTGTTTATTCTACGTATGTGCAGAGGAACCCAAGATGTTATCCATAGGGCAGTTCACATCCACTCCTCTCTGAAGTGTTCAACGTGCTACTTCGGGCACCGAGGCTGCTGAGAAGCCAGCATATCAGATCTGTGAAAGCAAAAGTTGGATTAAGCCAGGGCATGCAGACACAGCACAGGGTGGTCAGTTTCACAGACCCTGATCATGATGCCGGGAAGAGAATAAAGCACTGAAAGTTGAAGTGATCAGGCTGAGCAGTTTGGAGGTTTTAGTGAACTCATTCAACCAGTGAATTCAACTCACTACCAAAAGGCTATTTCAAAAGCATGAAAACCTTCATTAGCTAGAAGAAAAACCAGAAGAGAAGGCAGGATCTGGTATAAGATAAGCAACAACACTGGGCAAGGTAGATACACAGCACAAAACTTGTTAGTCTGAACGATACCAAGGGATGAGCCTTGTAAAATGATCAATACTCAAATGACCAAATGAAGGGCTTGATTGCCCTCCCTCCCCCCACAACCTAAAAAAAATCTCTACTTCTAGATATTTCAGACTACTCGATGCAAAAATTCACCAACTCTTTCTAGAATTAGAGTTCTGCTCAGTGTGTGCCTTCTAGATGTGAAAACAACAAAAACTGCCTATTTTCTTTAACTACAGCTTAAAACCCCATGTTTCTTCAATAAACTGCAATCAATACTAAACAGACATCCAACAGCATACATCAAAGTAGAGCGACTACATTGGGAAGATTTCAGGGCTGCACCATGCAGCGGACACAGAGGCCTCGAGCTGAACAGCAGAGAGCTGCTGCAGAAAGAAGGGGAAAGCAACAGATGAATTGAGCCAATGGTTTGTTCTTGTTCTATCTCAATCATTTTTTCTTAATGAAAAACAAATTGATTTGCAATGCTCTTTTCATAGATAAATGAGAAAAAGGCTTGGTTAAAACAGGGAGAAAGATGTGCACAACACTACAACTGAACCATCACATACCTGAGGAAGATAAGCTACAAGGAGTTCTACTGGTATGGAAATAGTGTAGAGCAGGAGGGTTTCTTTGACCACACAGAAAATCACACCTGAAAAAAATACTCAGCTTCTAGGATACTTCTCATGCACAAATGAGCTAAACTGCTGTAAATGTTCACTCAATTCATCTTCAGTTCTTTAAGGACCTGATGATGAAGAGCAGTGACCCTGACTTCACCACTGTCTGATACAAAGAAAATAAAAATCACTTGCATAACACAATATCACTCAACCACTGCTTAGATTTTAAAGATTCAAATGAACACAAAGCACAACAACAGTTCACAAAAAAACTGAACCTGCCGCTATGTAAAAAAGCTTTTGTACAGCTTCTAAAACAAAATAACCTATAGAAGGACAGTTCAAGTACTTTTGGGCAGCGAAGCTGTTGGAAACATAAGATTTTTTTTTTTTTCTGGTGCCATCTCAGTTCACCTCCACTGTATGTATTCATCAAGAAAGAATGTGAAATCACATTCCTGTGCCCAGAAGGGTCCTCTCTTAAGCTCAGCACCAAAGTAGAAAAAAGAAAAAAAGAGAGGAAAAAAATAACTAGTGGTACATTCAGCATTTGCTAACTTCCGAGGGTTGAATTCCTAACTTGACAAAATTCTTTGATTATACCCTTTGAGCAAAACATCTGAGTACACATATAGGAATGTATCACCTCTGTGTCAAATGTTTTACAGTTCAAAGACATAGATTCTCTCCCAGAAAAGCTGACTCTCCAAGACTCTTTGCAGCAAGAAAATATTCACCGATATCCTCCTCAGTGGTATGATAAAGAAAAGCCACCACAAATTGCATAGAACCTTTTCTCCAGACAAGTGACATTTAGCCCACTGTTCCTACATGTTGCTGGCAGTCTTCCACTGCTCAAGTGTGCTAACATTAATAAAAAGAGTTTAAGGTGAGCAAGCACTCTCAAAAATATGTCAAGGACTTGGGGAGAAAAGCAGTATTTGAGAGTGAAAGTCATTAAAGAAATTGAGAATAAGATCAAGTCCATTATGACTCTCAAATAGCAGGGCTACCCAACTGCCTTATTAAATTGGACTGCAAGAAGAAAAACAAGGACAAAAAATAGGAGAAACAAATCTTTAAATATCTCTTATAACACAAAGCATCTGAAAGTCTCCATTAATTCAACAGATGTGAGAAATCAAGTGACTTTTTCCAAGTGTACTGGATTCTGGGCATTGTTGCTATTTATATTTCTATGCAAACGTATTCTGTTTTCCTGCTAAGCATGTGTATGTGAGGGAGGAAAGAGAGAAATTAACACCATACTTTTATTTGAATTTTTCTCATCTTTCCTATATTCACCCATCACATCTCCCCTTTCTATCCATCTTCTCTTCTCCTCCATTTACCAATAACTTTTAATTGTGTTCACATTATAAAACTATGGCACCAACTGAAAATCATGTTGAAACCAAACTCTCAAATTTAAGGATGGAAATTGTCAAAGCCAACAAACAGCACATTTCCCAATAACTGACTAAAAGCAAACAAAATAAAATACCTCCAAAATAAAGTTATTTTTCTTATATCAAGTGAACTGCTTTAACGAGGATGCTTCCTATCGGAAGAGGCATTACAACTTGAGCAATTACTATGTAAAATATTCATGAATTTAAATTACAAGGAGCCATCTTATACAGGTGGAGACAAATCATCTCATTAAACCTTGGTGACACTCCTGGATTCAGTTATAACAGAACTGAGCACTTCAGTACCTCGGTAACCTTTACTTGAATTACCTTCTCAGGCATTATTAACCATAAAAAGGACTGAAAGCTTAATGAAAATGCTTGAACCTGATTCAGGAACAATCCAGGATTGTTATCAAATCAGGATAACAAAATTTTATGGAATGATTTACTGAGAACAAAACAAACAATTGTTTTTCCTGGCCAGAAATATAAAGCTAATATAAAAAACAAACGAACAAAAAAACCTACAAATCATACTAAGATGGGATCCAAATTGCCTTTAACTTGGAGATGGACCTCCCAAAGGCTCCCGAAAGATCCTTGAACACATGTAGAAAACCCAAACACAATGAGAACAACAAGACTAATTAAAAAAGGGAAATTAAAATGGCCAGGAAAGGGGGAAGTAATAAAGTACGTGTGCAACTCTGCCCAGTCACTCCATCTTCCAAGGCAGATCCTCGTGTCATTAAGTGACCCAACAGGCACTGGGTTCTGCCCACTCTCTTCTAGTCTTCCAGAAGCTCTCAGGTCTCCTGTTCAAATTTGCCAGCAACTGGGCTCTCTAAAGGAACAGCAGGAACTGGGGTCTCTCCCACGCCAAGAAGCATGCCTTGTTATCAGCTGAGGTTCAGTGTGGTCACAGGAAGTATTGCATAGGATAGCAGGGTTTGGGAAAGTTATGGAAGGTGGAGTCTGAATCGATATACACCAGGAGCTCTTAAGAGGCCTTCAGTTTGCACTTAGACACAAAGATCTATAGCTCAAGCTGCTGAACAAATGTCATCCAAGGCTTGAACATGCAACATGGCCCTCTCTGAGATGGTACCAGTACTGGCAATACATGTTTGAAGATGACAGCATGGGGTGGGCAGCCTATGGAGATGGAGCAATGTTGTATGCAAATGGGCAGAGGATCAAAAGGAGAACCCAGGTGATGGTACCCAAATCCAAACAAAGAGTAATAGCGATGAAGTGAAATTTTCAAGTAGAATTTTCTGGTTCATTTTTTTAGTCTCATATTTGTTCTCTACCCCAAGTGTATGTTCTGGCAGGAGCCTACCTTCCCAGAAAGCTGCCTGCATCTCATTACTAATGCATCTCCCTCACACCAAGTCTTTTTTCTTCTTAATGAAAAACTGTTCATTAACAGGAAAACGCCTAATGATCTATTTTTCTTCAGAGGTGAGCCAAATCTGCATACTTGATATCCTACCTAACATGAGCCATTAATATCAACTGTGGCTTTCAATTTCTCCCCATCACAACACAGGCAGCTTCTTCAAGACAGTACAGCAATCATTTCAGTTACCAAAGAATATGAAAAAGAATATATTTGATTAATATTTGAGTTACAGTTGCATTCAGTGCAACTACAGCAATGGGTGGAGTTTACAATTCAACAAAGTCAGATATGTTTTTAGTCAATAAAGTTAGCGTAGGAAGAGAGGATGTCGTGTTCTGGGAAAATCTAATTAATAATTAAAAACAAATATCAAAACAATAATGATACAGGACTGGTTATTCCAGAAAGGGAGAACATAGCAAGCAGCAGCTGAAAACAGAAGAGACTAGGCAGATCCATTATGTTATCCCTTCCATTCTATGTCTAAGCAGAGTGCTGTTCAGAGCCCTGCTGCACACAGGAAATAGTCTTCTTAATTTGCACACACTTCTGAAAATAAATCTTTCTGGAACGAATTTCAGTAGGAAAAATCTGGCACTCCTCAAAGCATGTCTTATATTCTGTAAAATTACATATGTGATGAAATGGTTCAAATTCTGGCCCAAACAGGGACTGGAGAACCTGGCCTACACTGTAAGCTTTAGAATTCATCACTTGAAAACAATTATCTTTGAGTTTTGCAAATAAGAAAATACTTTAAGACAAAATACCAACAATAAAAGGCAAACTGGAAAGAAAAAGAAAATAGCACAGTGGATACCAGCATGTCACTGATAAAGCTCTGTTGTATCAGTCTGACCACTTGGCTTGAAATATGGGATGCAAATAAGTGGTAGGCTGCCATTTAGTTCTACTCCTCATCATCAGTCCTGTGCCATTAGGACATACATCAGTGTATGCTTCATTGGAATTTACAGATCTGTAAATCTGTAACAATACTGAAAAAATATTGTGTTTTTTTGTTGCCTTGATGCAGGTATTAAATCAGACTACAACAATCCCAAGAGCTGATGTATTTAACAGTCGTTAGACAATGAAGAGAGCTTCTACAGTTCACTGTCTGCAGCTCTTTTCCTGTTTCTCTCCATATGATGGTAGAAAATAAAAGGAAGTTAAATGCCTCCATGTCTGCTCAAGTAGTCTACACCAGAAACATCCTCCAGACAGGATCCAAGAATGCCACTGGCATTTAAGCCATGAACTGATCCAAGTCTTCATGGTCATAAAATGCCTAATGAAAGAGGCTGTGCTCTAGACTAAAATTAAACCACTCCAATCAGTCTATCTCCAATTCACATGGATGATCTGATGGAAACGGTTTTCATTTTGTGGTGTGACAGCTGTTCATGGCCATCCAGAACACGCGTGCCCTTCACATCACTGTCACCACCACTGCTGAAACGCACCACACACCACCTCACTGTGCTCACACCCACTGGTTGGTCCCCATAAGCATTCAGCAAACATCCATGAATGTCAGTGGGTGCCATTTTATCCTGCAGGGCAGAATTCAGTGACACACCTTTGCTTCATCCACCCTTCCAAGTCATGCACCGCTCTGACAGAATGCCCCTCTGCTGCCATCTGTCACACAGCAACAAAATATAACAGAAAATTGGTGGGAAGGTACAACTCTACCGCCGTACCACCAAGATCCTCCTGTGACGTTGTGGGTCAACAGAATAATGTAGGAGGCATTACTTTTGGAGAAGGCTCATATATGATTGCTTTGTTATGCTCTCTGACCATCAAGACAATTAAAAATGAAGTTTTCGAGAAGAGCATGGAATACACCTTAAGTATATCCAATATTTTTCTCTCGTTTCCTTGCAAAACGTAGTCCGTGACAGATTAGTATTCCAGGTATAACATAAAAAACAGAAGTCATGTCAGATAAAGTTTCTATGGAAATCTAGAAGCTGGATTGCCTGATTTTTATCATATTTGACTTGAAATTGAGCTTCAACGTTGTCAGTATGCTTAGCAATACAAATTTTGTTCAAGGAAATAGTTTAATTTTGAGCAAGGATTAAAAAACAAGCAGCTCAAAATAATGCAAGTTCCAAAAAATTGCACCTCTCGCAAGCCAAAATAGCACATAAAGATATCTGTAACACCTTTCCACATGGAAAACTTTCGTCTAAGATGCAATAAAACAAAAATAAACATTGGAATTTTCTGTAAGAAGTCAAACCACTACCGCTTTTCTATTTGCTTCTATAGCAGTACTCATCAAGGACTTTTGTACAGACTTGGAAGTTTAAAAATCTAGCTGCCAGTGCTAACAAGTACAGAAAATAGTAAAGATCAGGAAATACCTTTCTGTGGCTATTCCGAGGGATCAAGTGCTACTATGTAATCCCCAACGTTCAGCAGAGTCTGAGAGTAGAGGCATCACAGAAGCCAAGCAGGGAAAACTGAGGATGCTATCTATGCCTCTTGACAATGTTCTTCTCCCTAAGCAAGGGTTCTTGCACTTCCATGTTTCTCACTCAGAGCAGCAACACAGGTCTGAGCTGTTTATTAAATAAAGCCAAGCCTATCTATTTCCCCAAGTACAGCATTTATCATATATATTTTTGACAATACTTGTGTTTAATTGTACTATGAGTACTTCAGAGTCAACTGGGTCAAAAGAAACAGTCATATATTAAACCAGAGTATTACTGCAAAAAAAAAAAAAAAAAAAATCTGACAGCAATGATCAAAATAAAGACATTAAAATCACCATTAATCATGGGTAGAAGCATAGAGTTTCTCTACAGTTTTGTGCTTACCATCCATTAACCTATTTTATATTGAGTCTATTCACTAGGCTGATTCAAATCTAAAAATATACCCGGGCTAAGAAGGATGGTTGCTCTTCGCTGTGCAGACAGCTTTCCTGCTCACTGTCTTCAGGGAATCCTCTGACTGGTGCCTCCACATTTCAGATTCAAAAAGAGATTTCAAATCATTTTCTGGCAGTTCTCCAGTATTAACTATGACAACATCAATTTAGCAGAGAAATGCCAGATTCCGCATCGCCTCTGAGAGGGTGGGATTGACAGCACTTTGTTAATGCCCGTCCTCCTCCCTGCTTTCATTACAAATAATTTTTATACCTATTTTCCTAACAAAACTTGATTTTGTCAACATATCCAGTGGGCTTACAATACAGCTATTGTTGCTGGAAATATCAGCACTTGAAATGTGATTCTTGATGTAGCTCTTATAGGATATTGAGAAATAGCCAAGTAAATTTATTCTTTGTATCTAAATGTCACTTTAGGTATAAAAAATATTAAATATCGTGAACAGAAGTACGTGCATGGTATATCTAATGTGATGACTAGGCTAAGAAATAAAATTAAATCTCTGTCATACAAGACTACAGTACCCAACGTTAGCAGAGGATGTCAATGGCTCCTCTACAAATGGAAATGTATCGCACAGATGGAAATAATTTTGTAAGATCCTTTATTGTAATCACAAACTTAGAAACATCATGAAATCAAGATGTTAGAGTTTAAAACACAATACACTGGGAGCTACTATGAGCCTCGTGTAGGAGTACCACTAAGTGAAATTTCATCTTACATCACCAGTATAAAAACTGTATTCCCATGAGACCGCTTTCAGCAACCCTCCGTCTGAGTCCCTCCACAGAAGTCAACAATGTCTCCATTGATGGAAGCTGAGAAAAGATTGGCGAAAACAACTTTGCATGCATAAATAATGGTCTAGAAAAGAGAAAAGAGGAAGCTGGAGGAAGTGGTCAAAGGTAGCACCATGAAGTCGGCTCACCGGGGGAGCCTTGCTGTTCAACAGACTCATAATTAAGCAAGGAAAAAAGGGACTTTTCATGGTCCATGCTAAGACCATGCTAAGACCACAGCAAAGATGAGGACCACCTGTAAAGATCTGCAGATGGACCTCTCATGTCTCAGTGACTGAGCAATCAAAGTGATAGATGAAATGCAACAAAATTAATGTAGAGTGATGCACCCCCCGGAAAAACAGTCCTGGCTTTACATATAAAATGCTGGGCTCTGAGCTGAATATTAATATGCAGGAGTGATGATGTGGTGCTGCAACTATCCGTTCTATAACAAAATCGGCTCAGACTCCTTGACAGTCATATATAAATTGACCTAATTAGAGAAGAAATAGAAAACACACAAAATTTGTCACCATATAAAACCCACAGTGCGCAGTTCTTAAACATAGTTCTGATGCCTCTAACCTCAAACAGCATATGATACGCTATGGAAGGTTCAAGGAAGGGCTAAGGCTTTTCAGTCAGGAGACAGAGTTGCCTCAGAAGAGGTAAGACAGAGGTCTGTAAAATACAGAGTGAGATGGGAAGAGGGAACGGCCGGCCTGCTGGTTCCTGCTCCTCTCAGGATCAGAGCTACACAGGCATCGGACGGAGGTTCAAAATGAGGATCAAGGTAGAAGCTCTCCCTGCCATCTTCCTTGACCCTTTCTGTCAGTCAAAATAACTTGCTGCTCATACCAGCACCCCCTGGGCCAGAATACCTTCCCCTTGATCAGGGACAACTGGATAGTGCTTACACAAACGTACATATGTGCAGACAAGCACATGAAGAACAAGAGCTACCAAGTATTTATGCAGGCTTCTCCTTTTCAGAATATGCGGCTCTCAAAGGCCAGTATCTAAATTCTAGTGTAGACTGAGAACAAAAGTCTAATTCATTTGGCCAACGTTACACAGCCAGGTTTTGCAGAGACCAGAATCTGACTCCAGGCATCTGTAGTATTTTAATTGCAAAGTATTGCCTCCACAACCAGATTTTTCTTAGTTCTACTCCTCTAAAAATAAACCATCCTCTATGAGGCCTGAAATCTCATTATGTGCTCCAGTCAAACCATTCAGCATTAAGTTATCTGATGTTTACACAATTGAGTATTTGAGCACCTCAGTGTCAGAGAAGATTTTCAAGCATTTAAAAAATGAGTAAATAATTTGTTCTTACATCTGAACATAGGTGACTCTGGCAATTTGCTGTTTCACACTGCATATTATTAGATGCAAACATTCACCTAAATTACAGAACATTATTGCTTTCCATATGAACATCTAAACGGCCAACAGCATCAAGCTGTAAGTAGGATTTTATTTAACAGCAAACATTCTTGTTTGGACACGAACACCCAGTGTCTGTGTGAATACAGACACTCACAGAATGAAATGTTTTCTCTGAACGCTCACTGAAACAGAAACACATCATAGATGCTCATGAGAAACCTAAGCGTGACTGATAAGAAAGCACTAAAAATCTCAGCATATATTCGCAAACACAGTCCGACAAGATCCAGCTGATCCTAACCGTAGATTACTGATCTCCTCCAAACGTTCACGTCTTCATCTTCTGCTAAAAACATCCACTTACACAGACCAGCAAAGAAGCAGTTCCGGGAGCCCAAACTTTAATAAATCAGAGGCATCGATTCAGTTTAAGACAAATGAAGCTTCCCATTGCCCTTTCAAAACAAACAAGGAGGACGCAGAGGCCTGAGCATAATCACTAAATTACAAAGAACAGATGTGAAACATTAACAAGGAAATGCTCATGCTGGCTAGGAGAAAACACCATAAAACAGCACAGAGCGTACCAAGCCAGATTGGCTTTTAAATGACTCATACTTACGAGATTACAAACAACAAGGAACAAAAATAAAATAGTTAATTTCACTGGATCTCATACACTTCAGTTACTTTTAATTAACTGCTAATCGTGCAATTTCTTTCCCTTGTACTTTTCCTTCTGAAGTCCTGCTTGAAAGGCCTTGATGGAAGGGTATTTATGACAAAAACTACGTTCTAAAATCTAGGCACTTACCAGTTGCAAATCCATTGTTACCAGCAGGGCTCTAAACAAAGCAGGCATTCATCTCTCTGTAAAGGAAGCACCTCTCTCAATTGCCTGCCCAGCAAATCACTACGCCAAGTATGCACATCCTGCATTTTTTCTCAGTTTCTCTAATACATTTGCTGAAGTTTTTACTCAATTCAATCCACAGATTCTAAGGCCTATTTCTCACCCTTCGATGAGCAACAGGAACAGGGGGGCAAGTGTCACTTCACACAGTGCTCCGTGGTGCACCTCTGCAGAGGTCTGTGCCAGGCTGCTCTATGCACACCTGAGCAATCAACTCAAATCATGGGACTCAGGAGAGCAGAGAAGGAGAACCATGAATTTTAGAACCACAGAAGCAAAATTCAAATGGCAATTAAAATTCATTATACTTTAATGAAGACCTTAAAGACACCTAATGGTTTTGAAATAGGTTTTTTTAAACTGTTAGATTGGTGTTGACAGTGCCTGCTTCTCATACACGCACATTTTCTAACTCTATGTTTTCCCCACAAGATTTGCTTCCCCTTTCAAGTAGCTTCATGCTTTATTGTATGTGCTGATTAAATGGTCCACAAACATCACCATACACTGAAAAATGCAATCTTGGTTTCAACACTAACTCATAGAATGGCTTTGGTTGAAAGGGACCTTAAAGACCATCCAGTCCCAACTCCCCTGACACGGCCAGGATTGTCAAGCATTAGATCAGGTTGCCCAGTACCCCATCCAGGCTGGCCTTGAGCACCTCCAGGTATGGGGCATCCACAAGCTCTCCAGCAGGCCTGTACCAGGGCCTCACCACCTTCTCAGTTAAAAATTTCCCCCTAATATCTAGCCTAAACCTCTCCTCTTTTAAAGCCATTGCTCCTTGTCCTATCACTACCAGTCCATGTAGAAACAAAATCATTCACCCTCCTTCTTATAGCTTCCCTTTAAGCAGTGGAAAGCAGCCATGATGTCTCTTGGAACCTTCTCTTATCTAGGTTGAATAAGCACAGCTCCCACACCCTTTCTTCATAGGAGAGGTGCTTCACTCCTCTGATCATCTTTGTGGCCCTCATCTGCACCTGCATCAAAAGCTTCACCTCTTACTTGCATGGGGGGGCCCAGGCCTGGCAGCACTACAGATGGGGCCTAGTAAGGGCAGAGCAGAGGGGGACAATAACCTCCCTTCTCCCTGCTGCCTCCCCTTTTTTAATGCAGCCCAGGATGCAGTTGGCTATCGGAGCTGCAAGAACACACTGCTGGTTGACAAAAAAACTTCTCATCCACCAGGACCACAGTTGCTATTCCACAGGAATGCTCTCAACAAGTACTTCTTCCAGCCTGTACATGTATCAGAAATTGCCACAACCCATCTTGTAGTTGGTCTTCCCAACTTCCCAAGCTTGCCCACATTCCTCTGGATAGCATCCCTTCCTTCTGCCATGTCAATTGCTCCACTCAACTTGTCATCGTCTGCAAGCTTGCTGAGAGTGTATTTAATCCTTGCCCACATCACAGATAAAGATGTTGAAGCACATCAGTCCCAAGACAGATCCCTGAGGAAGACCACTCATCATCAGTCTCCTGGACACAGAACCATCAAGCCCAGCACTTTAGCTGTGACCTTACAACCAACTCTTTATCCATCAGAAAGTCCATCCTTCAAACCTGTATGTCTCCAACTAAGAGATAAAATTGTGTTGCAGAACCATGTCAAAGGCCTTACACAAGTCAAGTCAGACAATATCTGTTGCCTGCCCTTTGTCCACCAACGCTGTCACTGCATCACAGAAGGCCACCACACTTGTCAGGCACCATCTCCCCTTGGTGAAGCATTAAAGAGCTACCAGCCCCAGCCCACTCCTCTGTCTCTAAGAACAGCTTTCCAAGGAATCTCATTCAGTAATTACTTAAATAGCCTAGAGTTTGTTCTCCTGAAGATCATGGTCCTGACTTGGCTTTTTGCCAGGCCTATCTTCCTCAAGATCATAGACTCGACCAGGGTGTGGTCATTAAAGCCCAGAGGGCCTCCAATTCTTGAATCCAAATCTTGGAAGCGCTTTTTACACAAAATACTGTTCTCTAAGTCAACTTTGCTCATTATAACCTCACCATGACCTCATTATAATACAAAAACACAGCTCCATTGCAAAAGCTACCTGCTTCCAAGGGACAACCAACCCTCACTGAGCTTGCACTCCGAATTATTTAGTCTGTACCTTTAAAAACAAGGTGAGGTCATTTTACACCAATCATGAATCATCATCAAATCATAGAATGGCCTAAGTTGGAAAGGACCACAATGCTCATCCGGTTCCAACCCTCCTGCTATGTGCAGGGTCGCCAACCAGCAGACCAGGCTGCCCAGAGCCACATCCAGCCTGGCCTTGAATGCCTCCAGGGATGGGGCATCCACAGCCTCCTTGGGCAACCTGTTCAGTGTGTCACCACCCTCTGGGTGAAAAACTTCTTCCTAACATCCAACCTAAACCTGAACATAAACCTGAACAAAAGTATGTATAAATAGAGTCACTCAAGCTCCACCTGAAAATAAGAGGGGGGAGGATTTCAGGGAAGATACTATCACGGACAACTTGGGAGAACACCACTGACTTCTGAGACCAGTCAATGGCCTGAGCATCTCTTCCCCTGCATGGGGACACCTGTTGGGTAAAATTTGCACACTGGGCTATACCAAGTAATTCCCTAGGAAACTCTAATTTCTAGAATTATTCCATAATTTAATGCATTGTAGTTGATTGTATTACTCATATTCTTGGTTAACCTCACATGCTTTGCAGACTGTATTTATAACTGGCAGTCCAGAAGAACTTGCAATCTGCTGCTTTAATGAACTGTACTACTCACTACTCTGTGGGAGTCCTCACTGGGCATGGCCCAGCCTCCTTAAGAGTGGTCATGGGAGCCTATTTGAATACCTCCAGATGAATTGAGCAGTGTGTTATTTTTGAATCCATAATCGTAGCAGTTTGTATATTGAATATGACCAGATTTATAGCACCACACTGGGCATCATTCCAGATCTAAGCTCAGCTGCCTCCAGTCCCTTCTGATATCCTAGGACAAGCTGTAACACAAGGGGTTTATTTTCTGCCTAACCTCATTGCCCTTTAATGTGGCAGTGGGTCAGAAAGCACAACACCCAGCTGAAGGAAGAAAGGCAAGTTAAGAAGGAACTTAGGGAAATCAATGCTTAGGCATACAGCTGCGATCCCACATGCAAGTAGTTTATTAATAGAGATCCAACTTATGACTGCTGCTAGAGCTCACCCCAACACCCCACAGAAATTATTTCAGACTACACTGGCATATAAACAACACGCTGCATCTTACAGGCAGTGAATGCCATCCTTTCTAAAGATTTCCACTGATGGAGAAAGCAACATCTTGTCACTAGGCTGGCTAGGTGACTATTTTCACCAAACTGTTAAAAAATAAGGGCTGTATTTGTAATGTGGATTTCTACAGATTCCACTTGCCAGTCCTTCTTAAGCCTTGACCTACTAGATTAAAGAGCACTTTAGTATACCATTACACACACACTAATCTAGACAGAGGTTGCATTAAACAGAGTGTTAAAACACTGACTTTGAACCTGAAGTACAATTCATTTTTCCCTGCATATCATTTCTGCAGCTCCTTCCTACACCATTTTTTTCTTTTTCTCAAATACTGATACTCCAAGCAGATTCTCCAGCCCAGGAATGATCTCACCAGTACTGCATATAGAACTAATGTCCTTCCCAGAAGTCCAGGCTGATACTGTCCTATACTTATTATTATGTATACGCACCAGATGGAACCAGAACTAGCTTTTGCACGCAGTAACCCAGCACTGTGAATCATCCATCCTGCACCGAAGGGCTCCAATGACAGATGAAGCCTGAAATTATGAACTAAAGGAATATCACAGAAAATTTATAAGAATGGCCCATAAATTATGAGAATATGTGTGTGTGTGTGTATATATATATATATATACATACATGCATATATAACAAAAAGCAAGGTAAGTTCCAACTCCTGCAATTCTGTGATTCTGTCATTATTCTGGATATGTAGTAACTGTAGGATCTGAGCATGATATAAATGGTATGGTTTGAGGGGTGGATATTATCTTTGTTTCAGCTGGGATGGAATTGTTTTCTTCAGACTGCCTGGTATGATGCTGTGTTTTGGTTCTAGCAGAAAAACAGTGCTGATAACACACTGATGTTTGTAGCTGCTGCTTAGCAGTGCTGTACAGAGCCAAGGCCGTTCACAGCAAAGGGCCCAGGGAGCTGGGAGGGAACAGAATGAGAACAGCTGACTTTAAGTGGCCTAAGGGATATTCCATACCATGTGACATCAGGGGGAAGGAGTTTGGAAGGGGGTGGGAGTTCATCTCCTTCTCCCTTCTAGCATTCAGAGGCCAGCTAGGCACTGTTCGGGAGGTGGTGAGCATTCGTTTGTGCATCACATGTTACATACACATACATACACGAATGTAATTTTTTTCCTTTTCTCTGTCTTAGTAAATAGCTTTATCTCAACCCTCAGACAGGCATAAGAAATGTAGCACTTCATAGTTTACCTGTTGGTAAATTTCACTTTGTCAAAAAGACCAGAAACCATAGAAAGAACTGGACAATCGATCCAGCTGGCTCAGTTCTGTTAACTTCACAGATGAAAATGCCCTGTGCATGTGCCACTTTATCCACGTTTTCCTGCTGCAGAGACTAGAATGGCTTCAGCAAAGGATAAGTGACTTAGCTCATCCCGTGTACTTGAAAGAAATGACTTCTAATCCCACACTCATGGGGCAGGTCCTGCACCGATGGCCCATTTAACAGCTGGGAACTGAGAGAAGCATCGCTTCATTAACAGAGAGCTTCCTTCCCACCAAACACAGAGCTTAAGCAGCTTAAGCACTTCTCGGTGATCAGCTGTGAGGCGTAAACCAGAAGCACTTCAATGAATTTTCCCTTACCACAGCAGCCTAGTTTTTAGAAGTGAACAGCAAGTTCCTTGCTATTGTTGGAACATGTGTAATAATCACAGTTACTCTTTGCCAAGGGCAATATTCATAGTCTGAAACACAGCCTTCCTGTGAATTAGGTGGTAATTGAATTCTTCTCGGCTTATTTATGTTCTTCCCTATTTATTTATGTTCGAACATTACCAGTGTGAGTAATTCATCACAGTTTGAGAAGTGCAGCCTGACAGAATAAGGACTCACGGACAAGAATATGAGCTATAACAGACTGACACATTCCAGCTCCAGGACAGGGCTATTCTTAGCTCCAGTCAGAGCATCCCCAGACAAAGCACAGGGATCTAGGACAAGCCTTTCACTGCAGGGCAAGAAAGAGCCCGAAGTTTTTTCAACTTCTACTTAACCAATGATAATATTAACTCCCTTACATCCAGAACAGCAGCAGCCCTATATTCAGGCTGAGTCCGTAACAGTGGTCACAGACAGGTGGTCACTGAATGTGCTGCTTTTACTTCGTGTTTGTTGTCAAGCAGTAATCCCAGAGACCAACATGCTCCCTTGCCCAAGCAGACTTTAGCTAGAGATGAGTCCAATCTTGCTCTAAGTCTGATGCTTGCAAATTATCCAAGTTGTTATCCTTCCTTCACAAGGAGGAAAAATGGAAAAGGACATAAGCTACCGTCTGCTCAAACCTGCCTCCAGTCTCTCAGGAAGCTGGACACAGAAATGGGTTTCCCATCTCCTTTGCTCTGCTCTCCCACTCCTCTGCAATGTTGTGGATAGTTTCAGTACTATGAAGTTTCTGCAATTACATGTTCTTAAAATTATCTTCTCTAAGACACATCTTAGAAGATGAGAGCAATAGGCGAAGTGAAAAGCAGAACTTGAAAGTGCCACACTGAGCAAATATTTATCATATTCCAGTAATCAGTGCTGCAGCAAATTCTTCTGAGATGAACACCATGTGTCCATTTGCCTGACCAAATGTGGATCCCAATGTGACATGTAAATAGCGTCAGTGCTATAAGAGAGAGAGAAATTAAGGGAAATGTTTGATCTTCTCCAAGCACTGGTTGTTTCTGTTCTATGAAGGCTTGTGTTAGTCCTCAAAACAGGTTCAAGATTCCTGACAAAACTCAAAAGGTAATTAAAACATTCAACCAAAATTAAGAAACAACGGAACTAATGCAGAAAGAGAACAACAAAGCACGTTCCCCATTACTTCTACAAGCCAGAGCACACAGAAGCACACAGTCTGTGGTATCTATTACTGAAGATGAGTTTATTCTCAGCTACAATGCCTCACACCTACATCTCAGTACTATGGACCCAAAATGGAGTAATTATTTCCTAATTATTGATGCTTTTCAAAATTGAGGGGCGGGTCTCCAGCATTACAAGAGCAGCTAAGGATACTGAGCAGTTGGGAAGTTATTCACAGGTCCAATGACAGCCAGACTCATTCCCATGTTTCAGAACAACGCCTCCCAACTACCCTTCAGGGCTCAGGCAAGGATAAGCACCAACAAATACAGAACATGCATTTTATCCTAAGCACTATGAACTGATGGAAAACAGTTTCAAAGATTTGATATTTGCTATTAAAATATTTCCTGAAGTTCACTAATGAAATACAGTAATCTTAAACATCGCATAATGCTTTGCAGCATCAGCTATTAAATGTTGGCAAGAAAAAATCACCAAGAGGAAGTGTTCTGAGCATAGCTATGCAGCTCCTGCTTACTTTCAGCACAAGGCACCAATTTCATGTGTATTTAAGTTTAAAATGGGCACACAGATCTCCATCTGCCTAGAAAGTAGAGTCCATCTGACAGATTCTGTAATCCTAGGGATGCTAGAAACTCCTCTAAATTAACTGAACTAAATTAATTTTCACTGACTCAAGGAAAAAATTACATAAATTATACATACGTGGAGGTCAGTGTGAAAGTAATGCCAGCACCATTAGCTGTGCGTTTTGGCCAAAGATGAACAAAAGGCCGAGTGCCACACTTGTAACCATCTGCCCCAGTGGAGGGGACTCATTGTCCACCACTGCTGAAATGCACCCACCCATCCCATCATTATGCTCACATCCACTGTTTGGACTCCATCAACATTCTGCAAATACTGATGAACGTAAGTGGGAATTCAGTTCTGCACCTCTTGCTGCCATCTGTCACACAGCAACAAAACGCGAAGGAATCTTGCTGGAAAGGTTCAACTGCTGCTGCCATCTGACATCATGAGCCAGCAGAACTAAACAGGAGACTATTTTCACAGGAGCCTTTGTGTTTTTTAGAATGAAATCCCAAGTGCATCCATAAACTATATTTGAAAAAAGCTACAATCTGTACTACTTTTTGACCCATAACTGTAAAGTTTTTATTCTTCTCTAAGATTATTCTCCATTTCTAATGTGGAGGAATGAAAGCCCACACAAAGACTAGTGTAAAAAATTATAAAACCAAACAAGCCCTTATGTTCTTTCTCATCTCATGTGCTCATTCTCATCTCAGAAAACATTTCAAGGCTTTTCACTAGTGTAAAACTTAAGAAGGGTCTTTACCCTCTCTATCTTTCTAATCATCAACTTAAAACACCATTTTAAGATGTATTCTCATTACTAGATAGTAAGATCTCTCCAGACTTACTGGATCAGCCTCAAAGCAGAAAGCTGAGCAAAGTGTTCATGAGTGCACAGGCTGATAACAAAAGAAACAATCATGTGACTGTATTTATGTTTATCTCTGATTTTTAAGCCACTACAACTGATGGCCCACATGAGACTGAAGAGCTGACGCCATCCCCCTTGGTGTCACAGCTTATCCACAAGGAAAAGGGTCAGTGCACCAGCAGAGCAGTCTGCTGTGCATAGGGGCTGATGCCAGTTCTGACCCAACCTCTTGGTGCCCCGACCAGGCAGGAGTAACCTGTACACACAGGGAATCCTGAACTGCACCACTGCCCAAAGTGTTCCCAAATACGCACCTGCAGTCCTCCCTAGACACGTTGTTGGCTTCAAGATAATGTTTGTGCTGTGGGTATTCTCCCCCACAGAGAAAAAGGGGAGACTTTTCTGATATCTGAAGGACACGTGGTGTTAAAGACGGGCTGTGTGGCTTCCTACCTACAGCATTCAGCCAAAGGCATGCATCTCCCAGTGCATCAGCTTTATGGCTCGTGCATACAACAGGGCAGCCACTTCACAGCAGCTCCAAGATCAATTTTTGCATGCAAATATTAATAGCAGGCAGTGCTGACAGTTACTCATTGTAGCCTCTGGGGAAAATTTCTTCTGGGCAAAAGCTCCAAACGTCGCTGAAAAATCTGAAAAAGTGCACAGCATGAAAATATTGAACTTGCTTCTCTTTTTGCAAACAGACTGAATGGAATTATCAAGGACTCCCACTGATGAGAAACAACAGGTTGTCACATACAATGCCACGGGATACCAGATACTAGCAACAGAAGAAAAAGAAATCTGCTGTTCACTTCCACTGCTTGAAGATGTGGAAGTTGCGGAAGAGAAAAAGCAATGAGAAATATAGCACAGAGTTTGTTTGCAGTGGAATTAAACTAAAATGTCATTAAAATCAATGAAAACCCAAAATAGACAATGAGGAAGCCAACAGAACTATTACCTCAGCAAGGTCCTTCAGTAGCATGCTGGGAAAGCTAAAAACATAAGTACAGTTGCCAAACAAAAACATTTTGGGAAAAGCCTGGTTACAAAATGTGGAGATAAAAGCACATCTGCCTGAACACCATCAGTGCCCCTGTGCCTGGGATATGGGCACACAGCTCAGAGCAGCCCTAACACGACCACCTGAAGGCCGTTATCACAGCCATGGCTGCAGAGCCAAGGCTTCCCCAGCTGCACATTTATGACCTGTGAAGATGGAATTAACTTCATGTCCTACGGAAGTATTTTATAGGAACCTCCCTGGTTTAACATGGCAGTTAAAACTGCAGAACTTGCACCAGGCAAAAGAATAAATTACACTTGTTAACTTGTCCTCTGGGATCCGTAAGATCTGGCACACAATTTGAGTCTGATTTTTGCCCATTGAAGAAGAGCTCTTGCAGCAGCAAATCAAGGGAGGTTGGGAGGGATGTAAAATCCAGTGCTACGTTAATGAAACTTGAGCTACAAACGAAGAGGGCAAGAAAAGACTGTGTAAATACTTCATGTCCTTATTTGTGCTTACGGGCAAGGCTAAGAAAGAAGCACCAGGTAAACCTCCACTGTATCTCTGTTGCAGTGCAGTGGGACTGCAGGACTTTTTCCCCTCCTGGTCTCTGAACACAAGTGTAAGCCACAAGGCCATCGGGACAACTCCCACCTGTTACAGCTGGCTACAGAGAGCACTGTTAAAACTGACTGATGGTCTCCAGCCTTCCTTCTGCACGTGGCTCACACACATACAGATTTTCAACCATTCCCAAAGGGAGATTTTCCCTTTCCCCTTATGTAACTCCACTACACACTGCAGTGCTCGTGGTAAGGACCTCTGGCCCGCTTGCCCTTACCCAAACCTCTTGAGGTTTTCTCCACTACTACAAAAAAGTACGTAACTGTACCCAGAACAGACTGAGAAAGCAGCTAGAAAGGATCCAAAAAGAAACATGATACATGTAAATAGTGTTGAATAGAAAGGAAGAAACAGATTTGTCTGTTCCGCTGCTCTTTGAAGCCTCCAGCCCATCACTGCTGGGAGTATTTCTGCTCAAATAGGATTGTTTGCTTATCTTAATCCCAAAAAGAGACAGAAGAGTTCTTAGCTTTCTTTCTGCGAATAAAGGTAGTCTACTGGATGCATTTCCCAGAAGGATCTCTCAACCTGTCAGAGGCCACAGCATCATTTTACTCCACACTACAGTGAGCCTTTCCCCATTGCCTAAGGTACTCGGGGTTCACACTCTTCTCAGTTCACCTACTACACGCTCACCCCCTCCCAACAGTTACTCCCCCTTCATTTGCTTCATTCATACCTCCTTCGTAATACAGATTCAGACTTGGTCTTTCTGCCAAAGTAGTGCTATCTTTGTATTCCATTTGACAAAGTCCATCCCTCTTCGTTCTGTCAAGCATGCAAGATTTACAAACAGGTGCAAAGCTACCATCTCCTGCCATATATCTGCAAGACAAGTTTGTTTTACCAGTTCTTCTTCTCAGTCTCCGCTCATCAGCTTTATCTTGTTCTGCAAGGACACCCTATCCTTCCTTTGTTCATCCCAATTTCAGCTTTTCTTACTTTGCAAGGACACCTTATCCTTCCTTTGTTCATCTCATCATCAACTGGAAATAACTCAGAAGGAGAAAAAGATAAAGGGATGATTTCTTAAGAGGGGGATGGTTACAGAACAAACACCCTTGAAAGAGTTCATCAAGAACAGTTTTCTGTCCAGACACCCAAGCACTGCTGTGTTTACCCGAGTACTTCTCTGGCCTGATGCTCTGCTTTCTTCAAAATAAGACAGCTTTCCCTTTTAAAAACAGATTATGCAGTAAGAAAAGCATATTAAACTTGCATCTGCAACCTGGCAAACCAGGAAGGCCTGCCCTAATAAATAACGATTTTGCCATTGCTGTCAGAAACCATTAACTGATTGTTTTACTGACAATGCAGGGTTCAAACTAAAGTAGTCAGACTGAGAAAAAAAAAACACGAAGCATTTAACATAGAAACAGACAGTGATTTACACAACAATAACCTGGTTGTAAGTGCAAAGTTAAACAGTCAAAGGTTGGAAGTTAAACACAGCTGGGACTCATCATCCTTTAGCAAGATGCCATTTCTCATAATACTCCAACAATAACTAATATATCTATACATACATACATACATATATGAACTACTGGGTCAAATCTGTTTGGAACATTCCATGTTTTCAAAGCCTATGAATCTAAGAGAGAGACGTTAAAATGATAAAATGCACAAAAATGATCATATATATCCCATTTCCACAGATAAAGCAACCTCAGAGTCCAAAACGGTGAAGAAGGAGGGTGACTACAGGGGAAAGAAACTGGGCAGAAACATCACTTTTGTTAATAACACAAGTGAGCAGAAGTCCTGTCGGAGCCTGAGATGTACGCTATGCACTCATCTGCAACTGAACCTAAAGATACTCAAGAGAATGTTTGAATGTGGTGTTCCATAACACTGCACTTCGAGAAACCACTTTTTCTGGGACTAGATCTCCATGAACCTACATTGCAGAATGTAGGTTCATGGAGATCTGAATCACAGAATGGCCTGGGTTGGAAAGGACCAGAATGATCATCGAGTTTCAACCCCCCTGCTACTTTGCAGAGTTGCCAACCAGCAGACCAGGCTGCCCAGAGCCACATCCAGCCTGGCCTTGAATGCCTCCAGAGATGGGGCATCCACAGCCTCCTTGGGCAACCTGTTCCAGTGTGTCACCACCCTCTGGGTGAAAAACTTCCTCGTAATATCCAAACTAAACGTCCCCTGTCCCAGTTTAAAACCACTCCCCCTTGTCCTATCACTATCCACCCTCATACACAGCCGCTCCCCCTCCTGTTTATGCTCCCCCTTCAAGCACTGGAAGGACACAATGAGGTCTCTCCCCAGAGCCTTTCTCTTCTCCAAGCTAAACAAGCCCAACTCCCTCAACCTTTCCTGATAGGAGAGCTGCTCCAGCCTTCTAATCATCTCAATGGTCCTCCTCTGGACCCGCTCCAAGAGCTCCACATCCTTCCTGTACTGAGGGCCCCAGGCCTGGACACAGTACTGCAGATGGGTCCTCACAAGAGCAGAGCAGAGGGGCACAATCACCTCCCTCTCCCTGCTGGATCTTCCCCCAGTTTGTATAAATACCTGGGATTGCCCCGAACCAACTGCAGCACCCTGCACTTGCCTTTATTGAACCTCATTAGGTTCTCATGGGCCCACTTCTCCAGCCTGTCCAGGTACCTCTGGATGGCTTCCCTTCCTTCCAATGTATCAACTGCACTGCTCAGCGTGGTGTCATTCACTGTTGTAGTAGGCGCTTGACGGGGATACATGCTGTACAGGATAGGCCTCTCCCTAAACACAGTGAAAGGGTGCTGTTGTGCTCAGACAGACTGTCCTTGCTAACGAAGTAAACAAGATAAGAAGGCGAAGGAATGAGGAGACAATAGGACCCAAATAAGGAATTGTAGTAAGGGGCTAAGATCCAGTATGGACGAATCAGAACAGGGCACGATAGCTCAAATACAGGTATATAAGCTGTGCTTAGTAGTGAATAGACGCCATTTTGCTACTCATCATATTGGAGTCCGTCTGCAGTCATTTGGCCCTGATCAGGTAATTGGTCAGTGAGCGCAGAGGGCTAACACAGGTGGCTAACATTGCAGTTGCAGAAAGCAACAAATGGTGCCCTGTGTGAGGAGGCAGACTGTGTTTTAATGCCTTCTGCGTGGCTATGAGCTTTGGGGTGACGCCCAGCCCGAGTACCCTATGGAGAGGGGGAATCTGCAGACGATTGGAGTGACGCCCTGCAGAAGATCGTGGTGTCAACGATAGTGCCGGCCAGCAAGTAGAACCTGTGTTGTGGTGGGGTCAGGGGGGGACGACAGGACGCCCACGGAGACCTGTGCGGATGGTGGCGTCGAGTGTGACTTTGTGGTGACGGTGACGGGCTGATCATGGAACATGTTCTTAAGGTATTGCTTCAGTTTTGTGAGGATTACTTTGGCAAGTATGCTCCTTCTAAGAAGGATATCCACGCAGTTATTTCCCGGTTAGAGTGGGAGGGGGAGGTTAAAGTCCCCCAAGAGATTCCTGATCACTGGAGGTGGGATGATCTCACCTCTGCATTCGCAGAACATATTATGAGTGCCCAGGAGGGCGGGTCGGAGTTAAAAACTTGGGGTCTGATACTAGGGGCGTTGAAAGCGGCCAGAGTGGAGGGAAAGGTATTGGCAGAGGCTCGATACGTTTTGGATCTTGGCGGTGGGGGCGAGACACCGGACCGGGGCGGGTCCGATGGGGGCTCGGGAGCAGTTTCTTGCAGGGGCCGAGAGGAGATGGAGCCGCCAATGACCGTTGTTGAGGTGGCGCCGGCTGAGCCGACCGCGCTCAGTTCAAAAGAAGACAAACAACAAGAGAGTGGATATTCGATGTCTCATCCCCCGCCCCCGTATCCAAACCCCTCAGGCGGCACATTGTATCCTTTATCTGAGTGATGTATGTGATACCTGACTCAAGGGGGCGGAGGAAGCTGTGATCTACACGAGCAGAATCAACTTACTGCCCACAAGGGGAGGGACCAGACGAAAGGTCCGTCCACTGAGGACAGGGGGCGTAGCCTACCGGCTCTGGGCACTCCCAGGGGCGGTGGTGTGAGTGATAGTGTAGAGGAGAAAGAAGGGACTGGCTTTCGGTGGCGGGGGAGGGATCAAATGACAGACTGGAATCGGATTAGATCGGAGGCTGAGGGGAAGGGTATAGTTCCAGAGGCATTCCTGGTGATTGTGAGTGATCGTGGTCCCGAATGGGTGCCGCCTGACCCCAGGGGTGTTGCGCGCCTGGTGGAATTTATGGATAAAAGAGGCCTGAGATCGCCTCTGACGTCAAATGCACTACAGGCTTTGGCTGCCCCGGGGCTTCTCCTCCCCCGTGACATCACAAACTTAGTGCGTGCGGTGCTCGGGCTGATCCAGTATACGTTATAGGAGACGGGCTGGATGGCCGAATTGAGGGAGCGTGCCGGGGCGGTGGGGGTCGGCCTGGGCCGCTCCCTGTGTGGGACCGCCGTCCAGCGGCTTTCAGGGAAGGCCGTGGGAGTGGCTTCGCCCCAGGGCCAGTCAGTGAAACTAAGGCCAGGGGAGCTAAAAGCGGCCACAGATGTAATGGTGGGAGCGTTTAATAAACTTGTGCATAAGGCCGAACCACCTGCTTCGTGCACAGATATTACCCAGGGCCCGAATGAATCTTTTCAAAGCTTTGCAGACAGGCTTTTAGCTGCTGCAGAGGGGTCTGATCTCCCGAAACCGGCCCAAGGGCCAGTGATCATCGACTGTCTGCAACAGAAATCACATGACAATGTTAAGGCATCACTGCAAGCCGGCCCGAGTACGCTTAATGTCCCGGGAGAAATTATTCAACATGTCTTAGATAAGCTCAAGGTGGCTCATTTAACTAATGAAGGGCTAGCCACAGCTATAGTCGCAGCTGTTGGCCCGCGACAGCAAAGATCGCTGCAACAGCAAGGGCTGTGTTTTCGATGCGGCCAGTATGGCCATGTTAGAGCACAGTGCCCCTGTGGGGGAGGTCAGTCAGGGCCTCCTGATCGCAGGAAGGACATGCTAAAGGGTATCCGTTGTCAGGTATGCGGCAGTTAAACATCATGAATCTGGGAACCTCTGTGGGTACGATTGTGAAAAGTAATACCACATATAAGTAACATATCTGCAAAAACTGAGTCAAGGTGTGAGTTTTTCTACAGAAATTCTTTGTTGGCAAACCAAAGCCAACTCCAGAACAACTGAGGGACAGACGACGGGATCGAGAACTACTCATCAAGAGGAGTACCACAGCTGCAATACTGACACTTTCGATGTTGCTGATGTTTATGGTGTCCCTGGTGATCACAGCGTGTCAATTCATAAACAACTACGCTGGATGCAAGAACATAAGCAGAAGATTAAAGAAGAGAGTGATCCTTTCGGAAATTGGCTGAACAGACTGTTTGGGGGAGCGGGTTCATGGTTAAAGCAATTGCTTAAGGTTTTCGCGATAGGGCTTGCAATTTCTGTATATATTCTAATCTGTCTTCCTTGCTGTGTAGGATACTTGCAGAACTCCTTGCAACGAATGATGGAAAAGACTTTTGACCATCGGATTGAGTATCATAGACTGTGTGAAAGGTTGTAGAAGGGTTTAGGTTGTTGCGTTCGTGCTGTAACGGGGCAAGGCATGGCCGAGCACAGGAAAGGATTCCCTGTTACTCTGATGTTTGCTTAAGGATTGCAGTAGAAAGACAGTAGGAATAGTGTGCTGAAATATATTTAAGATTAGGCGTTTGTGTTGCTTCACGATGTACGAGTTAGGCACGTGGAAGGAACATTTAGCTTGGGGAGGGGGAGATGTTGTAGTAGGCGCTTGACGGGGATACGTGCTGTACGGGAAAGACCTCTCCCTAAACACAGTGAAAGGGTGTTGTTGTGCTCAGACAGACTGTCCTTGCTAACGAAGTAAACAAGATAAGAAGGCGAAGGAATGAGCAGACAATAGGAGCCAAATAAAGAATTGTAGTAAGGGGCTTAAGATCCAGTACGGACAAATCAGAACAGGGCACGATAGCTCAAATACAGGTATATAAGCTGTGCTTAGTAGTGAATAGACGCCATTTTGCTACTCATCATATTGGTGTGTGTCTGCAGTCATTTGGCCCTGATCAGGTTATTGGTCAGTGACCGCAGAGGGCTAACAAAGGCGGCTAACATCGCAGAAGGCAACAATCCAAAAACTTGCTGAAGGTGCACTAGATGTCATTCTCTGTCATTGATAAAGATGTTGAAGAGCACTGGTCCCAAGACCAACCACCCTTGCGACACCCTGCTTGTGACCGGCCTTCACCCAGACACAGAACCATTCATCACAACCCTTTGGCTGCGTCCAATCAGCCAATTCCTAACCCACTGAACAGTCCATCCTTCAAATCCACACCTCCCCAGTTTAGAGAGAAGGACGCGGTGAGGGACCACGTCAAAGGCTTTGCAGAAGTCCAGATAGATGACACGCGTTGCCCTTCCCCTGTCCACCAGTGCCATTACTCCAGCATAGAAGGCCACCAGATTGGTCAGATACAATGCAGGTGAGCCACCTGCAAAAACCCCGCAGGGCAGAGCTGCTGGGCCACGCAGCCAGGGCGCCGCAGGGCTTGCTGCCCTGCTCCGGCCTGGCCTGCCAGAACGGGGGGATGAGGCCATGCCTCACAGCCACGGGCTGGCAGCTGTACCCATGCCGGCACTCAAGGCAGTGCCCACGGCTGCACGTGGGACACCCGGTGTGCCAAAGCACAGCTGGAAAGGAGTACGCGTGAGTTCCCATGCGCAATGGCGCACTGGGATAGGGTTCTATCCCTGCCATGCCCACAGCCGTGCCCCTCACACCCATCTGCCTTCTGTTGCGCGCGCAGCTGAAGCCATGGCAGAGAAGTACTCCAGTGAAATGCTGGCGGTAGACAACGCTGAGTCAGGCGCACTGCTGGAGGAGCTCATGGAGGTGCGTGAGCCACCTGCAGAAACCCCGCAGGGCAGAGCTGCTGGGCCACGCAGCCAGGGCGCATGGCCCTGGCCTTCCTGTGCCCTGGGTACGGGCTGCAAACACCCTTTCCCACCCTGCATCCATGCAACTGGTCCCCATTGCCTTGCAGTGTAAGAAGAGGTCTGCGGAGCTGGCAGCTGCTCTCCAAGAGCAGGCCAAAGTCCGTCAGGCACGCAGGGTGGGAGGGAGAGAATGGAGAGCAGCGCAGTGATCAGGGAAAGCCCCCTGCCTGCAGACACGGGACAGGCTCTTGACCGGACCCTTTCCTTCTCCAGGCACTGAAGGAGGAGGTGGAGAAGGAGATGAACAATCTCCAGAAGGCACAACGGAGGGTCCAAAGGTGCACTGCCCCGTGAGTAGCAGCACAGCCCAGACCTGAGGCAGGGGGGAGCTGGGATCCCAGCAGCCCCCAGCCATCTGGGCCGTCGGCTGGAGCTCGGGAAGGCCGGGCCTGTGCAGGTCTGGCACCCAGGGGTGCCCGTCCCAGCTCCAGCAGAGGCCGGGCAGCTGCCTCAGGTCCCCGTGGCCACCACGGGATGGGGGGAGGGGGAAAGGTCCTGGTGCCGGCCGAGGCCTCTTCTCACACACCAAACTCCCACATTAGCAAATCCACTGTCACAGAGTTTAACATGTTTTTTTTTTTTTTTTTTTTTTTTTCCCTGATATACATTCTTGTTTTGTTGTTGTTGTTGTTCTTTCTTCAAAGTAGTCCCTTAATTTGTTAGAGTTTTTTTCTGGTGCAGATATTTCCAATGGCACCATTCTTTCCTGATCATCAGGGGCAACAGCTGAACATCACCACCCATTTTATTCCGGTGACGTAGCTGTGGTCATTATAGGGCAATCATTCTGCATTTCTCTGAGCTGTTTTCAACTTTCTTATCTTCACCATGTAATGAATGTTAAGTGCTGTATTCATCAAATACTACCAAGCAAAGTAGAGTGTCTTCTACACAAAGGAAATATGAATATGACCTTTGCATAACACTAAACAGGAAGTTAAAACATTAGTTCCTAAGATCGAAAGGCCTTAGGAACATAAGCAGCTTATTTATGTATTAAGGACGTAACACGTTTACATTTTCTCATTCATTACGTTTTTCACTAATTTCCTCTCCAGCACTTCACCTCCCTTATTGCCTGTACCAAGTGGGCATGTTTTTCACATTTTGGACAAAAGGCAACAATCTATACACTATCAAGGAAAAGAAAGCATTCTACAGAACATGACACATTAGTTCTAGAGTATTTTTTAATCAAAAAACCATTTTTTTAGAAGCTACAGCAAAAAAAAAAAAAAAAAAGCGATCTCCATCTTATTTACGTTCAACAGAACAGTCAGCAAGAAAAATGAAAAATCCCAGTAATTGTTTTTAAGAATAGGAGACAGTTGATACAGCTGCCTTCTGTCAGTTTCAGGTCACCCAAGAAACATAGTAGTCACACTTCGATACACAGCCTCCACCCTGACACAGAACCATTCATCACAACCCTTTGGCTGCGTCCAATCAGCCAATTCCTAACCCACTGAACAGTCCATCCTTCAAATCCACACCTCCCCAGTTTAGAGAGAAGGATGTGGTGAGGGACCACGTCAAAGGCTTTGCAGAAGTCCAGATAGATGACACGCGTTGCCCTTCCCCTGTCCACCAGTGCCAGTACTCCAGCATAGAAGGCCACCAGATTGGTCAGATACATTGCAGGTGAGCCACCTGCAAAAACCCCGCAGGGCAGAGCTGCTGGGCCACGCAGCCAGGGCGCCGCAGGGCTTGCTGCCCTGCTCCGGCCTGGCCTGCCAGAACGGGGGGATGAGGCCATGCCTCACAGCCACGGGCTGGCAGCTGTACCCATGCCGGCACTCAAGGCAGTGCCCACGGCTGCACGTGGGACACCCGGTGTGCCAAAGCACAGCCGGAAAGGAGTACGCGTGAGTTCCCATGCGCAATGGCGCACTGGGATAGGGTTCTGTCCCTGCCATGCCCACAGCCGTGCCCCTCACACCCATCTGCCTTCTGTTGTGCGCGCAGCTGAAGCCATGGCAGAGAAGTACTCCAGTGAAATGCTGGCGGTAGACAACGCTGAGTCAGGCGCACTGCTGGAGGAGCTCATGGAGGTGCGTGAGCCACCTGCAGAAACCCCGCAGGGCAGAGCTGCTGGGCCACGCAGCCAGGGCACATGGCCCTGGCCTTCCTGTGCCCTGGGTACGGGCTGCAAACACCCTTTCCCACCCTGCATCCATGCAACTGGTCCCCATTGCCTTGCAGTGTAAGAAGATGTCTGCGGAGCTGGCAGCTGCTCTCCAAGAGCAGGCCAAAGTCCATCAGGCACGCAGGGTGGGAGGGAGAGAATGGAGAGCAGCGCAGTGATCAGGGAAAGCCCCATGCCAGAAGACACGGGACAGGCTCTTGACCGGACCCTTTCCTTCTCCAGGCACTGAAGGAGGAGGTGGAGAAGGAGATGAACAATCTCCAGAAGGCACAACGGAGGGTCCAAAGGCGCACTGCCCCGTGAGTAGCAGCACAGCCCAGACCTGAGGCAGGGGGGAGCTGGGATCCCAGCAGCCCCCAGCCATCTGGGCCGTCGGCTGGAGCTCGGGAAGGCCGGGCCTGTGCAGGTCTGGCACCCAGGGGTGCCCGTCCCAGCTCCAGCAGAGGCCGGGCAGCTGCCTCGGGTCCCCATGGCCACCACGGGATGGGGGGAGGGGGAAAGGTCCTGGTGCCGGCCGAGGCCTCTTCTCACACACCAAACTCCCACATTAGCAAATCCACTGTCACAGAGTTTAACATATTTTTGTCGTTTGTTTGTTTGTTTTGTTTTTTCCCTGATATACATTCTTGTTTTGTTGTTGTTGTTGTTTTTTCTTCAAAGTAGTCCCTTAATTTGTTAGAGTTTTTTCTGGCGCAGATATTTCCAATGGCACCATTCTTTCCTGATCATCAGGGGCAATAGCTGAACATCACCACCCGTTTTATTCCGGTGACGTAGCTGTGGTCATTATAAGGCAATCATTCTGCATTTCTCTGAGCTGTTTTCAACTTTCTTATCTTCACCACGTAATGAATGTTAAGTGCTGTATTCATCAAATACTACCAAGCAAAGTAGAGTGTCTTCTACACAAAGGAAATATGAATATGACCTTTGCATAACACTAAACAGGAAGTTAAAACATTAGTTCCTAAGATCGAAAGGCCTTAGGAACATAAGCAGCTTATTTATGTATTAAGGACGTAACACGTTTACATTTTCTCATTCATTACGTTTTTCACTAATTTCCTCTCCAGCACTTCACCTCCCTTATTGCCTGGACCAAGTGGGCATGTTTTTCACATTTTGGACAAAAGGCGACAATCTATACACTATCAAGGAAAAGAAAGCATTCTACAGAACATGACACATTAGTTCTAGAGTATTTTTTAATCAAAAAACCATTTTTTTAGAAGCTACAGCAAAAAAAAAAAAAAAGCGATCTCCATCTTATTTACGTTCAACAGAACAGTCAGCAAGAACAATGAAAAATCCCAGTAATTGTTTTTAAGAATAGGAGACAGTTGATACAGCTGCCTTCTGTCAGTTTCAGGTCACCCAAGAAACGTAGTAGTCACACTTCGATACACAGCCTCCACCCTGACACAGAACCATTCATCACAACCCTTTGGCTGCGTCCAATCAGCCAATTCCTAACCCACTGAACAGTCCATCCTTCAAATCCACCCCTCCCCAGTTTAGAGACAAGGATGTGGTGAGGGACCACGTCAAAGGCTTTGCAGAAGTCCAGATAGATGACACGCGTTGCCCTTCCCCTGTCCACCGATGCCATTACTCCATCACAGAAGGCCACCAGATTGGTCAGGTGCAATCTGCCCTTAACAAAGCCACGCTAGCTATCTTGAATCACCTCTTCAGCTCATCTTGTTCCTCTCCACTGGAAACCCCAGTTCACATACCTATCTCATCCTCCTTTTCCCTGGTGTCCATCTCAACCATTGAACTCAACCTGGCTGCTAAGGTAAAAGGGAACAAGAAACTCTTTTACAAGTATATCAACAGTAAGAGGAGGACCAGGGAAAATCTCCATTCCCTACTGGATGAGGCTGCGAATGTGACCGCTGAGGATAAGGAAAAGGCAGTGGAATGGGCTGCCCAGAGAGGTGGTGGAGTCACTGAGCCTGGTGGCGTTCAAAGACCGTTTGGATGTTGTGCTGAGGGACACGGTTTAGCGAGAACCATTGGTGAAGGGCGAATGGTTGGACTGGGTGATCCCGCGGGTCTTTTCCAACCTTAGCGATTCTATGATTCTATGATCGCCTCCTGATGCTCTGCACACCAGCCGAGGAGCGGCGCTTCCCCGTGGGCGGAGGGGCACGCGTCACAGCCAGAGCATTGTGACGCAATCACCCTGCAGAGTAGCAGAAGCACCGCTCCCTGGGCACAGAGAGCACTTGGTGCTGAGCACCGGCACTGCGAGGAGGTGGGAGAGATTGGGAGAGGAGACTGAAGGCAGAGAGTGCCCCCGGTGCCCTCCCAGCCCACAGCGTGGTCGAGGACTGTCGCGAACCCATCCGCAGCTGTGCGCACTGAGCGGTAAGAAGCCCTGCAGCTTGCCTGGCACCAGGCCTCGTCTCCCCTTCTCGCAGTGCCGGCGCACGGCCGTGTTGGGTCTGAAAGAGCCTGCCTGTGCCTGCCAGAACGGGGGGATGAGGCCATGCCTCACGGTCATGGGCTGGCAGCTGTACCCATGCCGGCACTCGTGGCAGTGGCCAGGGCTGCACGTGGGACACCCGGTGTGCCAAAGCACAGCCGGAAAGGAGCATGCGTGAGCTCCCACGCGCAATGGCGCACTGGGATAGGGTTCTATCCCTGCCATGCCCACAGCCGTGCCCCTCACACCCATCTGCCTTCTGTTGCGCGCGCAGCTGAAGCCATGGCAGAGAAGTACTCCAGTGAAATGCTGGCGGTAGACAACGCTGAGTCAGGCGCACTGCTGGAGGAGCTCATGGAGGTGCGTGAGCCACCTGCAGAAACCCCGCAGGGCAGAGCTGCTGGGCCACGCAGCCAGGGCGCCGCAGGGCTTGCTGCCCCGCTCCGGCCTGGCCTTGCTGTGCCCTGGGCGCGGGCTGCAAACACCCTTTCCCACCCTGCATCCATGCCCCTGGTCCCCATTGCCTTGCAGTATAAGAAGAGGTCTGCGGAGCTGGCAGCTGTTCTCCGAGAGCAGACCAAAATCCGTCAGGTACGCAGGGTGGGAGGGAGAGAATGGAGAGCAGCGCACTGATCGGGGAAAGCCCCCTGCCTGCAGACACGGGACGGGCTCTTGACCGGACCCTTTCCTTCCCCAGGCACTGAAGGAGGAGGTGGAAATGGAGATGAAAAACCTCCAGAAGGCACAACGGAGGGCCCAAAAGCGCACTGCGCCGTGAGTAGCAGCACAGCCCAGACCTGAGGCAGGGGGGAGCTGGGATCCCAGCAGCCCCCAGCCATCTGGGCCGTCGGCTGGAGCTCGGGAAGGCCGGCCCTGTGCAGGTCTGGCACCCAGGGGTGCCCGTCCCAGCTCCAGCAGAGGCCGGGCAGCTGCCTCGGGTCCCCGTGGCCACCATGGGATGGGGGGGGGGGGGGGGTAGGGGAGAGGTCCTGGTGCCGGCCGAGGCCTCTTCTCACACACCAAACTCCCCGCGTCTGTAGCAGGAGGAAGATGACACGCAGGGAAGAGCACATGAGTTCCCTGCTGCAGGAGACAGTGGCTGTGCGATTGGTAAGAGAGAAAGCCCCAGCGGGGCCTTGGGGAGGGAAGGCTCACCTCAGGGCCACCGCAGGGGATATGGGCCTCCCTCTGGCTGTGGGGACGAAGGAGGGCTTCCGAGTGCCCAAACCTGCGCTCACCCCAACGCGTGGCCCTACTTTGCTTTGTCCTCTAGGATGAGCAGACGGCAGCACAGAAGCATCCACTTGTAACTTCCTGGCTGCGGTGAGTCGCCCTGGGGTCCAGAGACCATCAGGCAGCTTTTGACTTTTGGGGGATAAAATGCCTCAGTATTGCTTAGGGTCCTGGGTGGGAGAGCAGGTGGGGTGGGGATCTTGGCAGCCCTGCGCAGAGCTACAACAGATTCCGTTGCTCCCTGTATGGCACATGTCCACGGGCCACTTGCCGGGGCTGGTTGGAAAGTGCTGTGACAAACGTGCCCCCGGATCTGACTGGACCTTCTTCTCTTCCACAGGAGGTTTCTGCTGTTCTTGGGCCTGCTGCAGCTTGTTTTCTTCACCCTAGTTGTGCTGCAGAAGGACATCCTCCGCTGGGTCCTGCCTGCAGAGCTGGCACCTGCCCTTGGCATCCGTCCACCTACGCCCGCTCTTTTCTGACCCCAGAACACACTGCGGCCCTTCATCGGGACACCATTGGGCCTGCACAAGCATTAGGGAGTCTGTCACCATTGTCACCCTGTCACCAATCACGTCAATAAAATCCATCCCAATTCCCAAATGTCTTATTCGTGCATGAGAGGCGTTAGAGCCCGTCGACAAATCCCTGTTGAACCTTGGGAAGGATAAAGTGGGATTCCGGAGCTAAGAAACAGGACTCAGGGAATCGGCAAGGCTGGAAATGACCTCCAAGGGCTCCAACCATCCACCTATCACCAATATGTCCCATGACTCCACGGCCCTAGGTACAAAAGCTAAAAGTTTCTTGAACACCCCCAGGGTTGGTGACTGCATCACCCCCAGAAATGCCTCCGAAAGCAAGCTTGGAGCCAAAAGCAAAGCAGGGTTCGTTCACCCCACCATAACCGCTACATGAGCTCTAGGAGAACTCTCCGTTTGCATTTCTGTGTTTTCACCTACCGCAACTATACCCAAGTTTCTACGCAAGAGCTAAAACCTTTACATTCCCAGAAGTTGTTGTTTTCTTTTGTGAGCTTCTTTATCAAACGTAGATGCTTTTTTAATGCAGCCCGGGATAGAGTTGGCCTTCCAGGCTGCAAGCATGCACTGCCGGCTCCCGTCCACCTTCTGGTCCACCAGGACCCCAAAGACCTTCTCCACACCAAAGCCCTGAGAAAGGTTTCCCTTCCAGACCAGTCAAAGCTGATCACTCAGTCATGGACTACTAGCATCTCACCGGCTCTTCCTATACACTTGAGAAGACATAGCTCAGAGACAACTAGAACAAACCAACCCTCTAAGAGCAACAAAAACAAACAACTGGCACTTCTGACAGTGTCAGCAAATTTCAGGTCACGATTTGAAAGACAGAAGCTGAGGCTGACTGAAAACCGTACCCTCGCCCACCACGACAGAGTCTCAGGTCAAGTACTCAGAGCATGCTCACGCTCATCTAGAAACCAACATTTGACATTTGAGCCTGCATGTCAGTATTGCCTTCCTGCAGTAAGCTTACTTATTATTGGCCATGTGGCCAATCCAATGCACAAATCCAAGTCAAGAAATCTCAACTGACTGACTAAACATCGACCTTAAAATCAGAAATTCCTGCTCTCCTAAGCAGTCTGCTGGATTACTCCTAGTAAAATAGTCATTCCTTTTACCTAGTATTTTTAAATGTGTTCTACATGTGGTGATACTCTGGCAGTGGTGAAGCTTCAGTTTCATGTCTATTCAGTCCAAGTTTTATGAAACAACTTTCGGCTCCCTGTAATGACATTGTCAGTGCTGTGACAGAAACCAAGCTTCAGAAAGTCCTCAAGGATACAAAAAATTGAAGACATTTGCTTCATTCATCTACTTCCTCTGCCTTAAGTTAGAATACAGAAAGAATTTAGCAGGTACACTTGCTGAACTAGCTGTTCTCAACATCTGGATCTTAAGTCCAGCGATAACATGCATGACGAACTCTGATTGTTCCCGCTCCACCTTTCAATAACACGCATGCTTTGTTATTCTGTTTTGTCTATCGAGTCTCTCTCATGGAAGCATGTAAAAACCATAAACCACCAGGAACTAAACAAGCAGCCCATGTTTCTTTGGCCTTTATGTTTCTTCTGTTGATTCTCTCTTCCAGTTATTCATATTACAACAGGAATTTATTTATTTACTTACTTATTTTGGAAGATCAAGTAAATAGAATATACTGGTAGACACACAAAGGATTGTGCATTTCACTTGACTTTGACATCATTTGCTTCCCCCCCCCACCCCCCTCCGTGATTACTCAAAAAGACTATTTCAAATGAAAAAAGCAAGCCTTAAAGAAGTCCTAAGTGGTGTAAAGAACAAGTATTCTAATTTCTCAAGAAGAAGAAATTCCATGCATCTTCCAAAAGAAAGGATTTACCTAGCTATTCTGCCTGTCTTCCCCATCATTTTTAGTAGTTAGTACATTAGTACCTTCTACTACTGTAGTTATATCACCATACCAAGATTATCTTGATGCTTATATTCTTCAGCTACTTGCAGAATGTTACGGTTCCCTAAATCATAGTCATTATTGGAAGCATTCTTACTCGTACTTCTGGTAGAACTTAAGAGGTTCCTGGTACAAGTCAAAAATATTTTGGCAAAATTTACAAAAGCACACTTAATATCATCACTTCCAATATAAGCATGTGCAACAAATACATAGGCTTCATCATACATTGTAAGAGAAAACCTCGTCTTGCTCTATACTCATCATTTTCCTCTGAAACACGCCATTCACCACCACACTGTGCTCACATTCACCCTTTTGCCTCCCTAAAAGTTCAGCAAGGATTGTTGAACGCCAGTGGGTGCCCTTTTTTTCCAACACCAAGTAATTCAATGACACACCTGTGCTTCATCCACGCTCCTATATCAGACGCCATCCTGTCAGACTGCAGACAGCAACAGAAGTCATGGGGCATTGACAGGAAGGTTCAAAATCTACCACCAACATCCACTTCCAACGTTACAGTCCAACACACTAAAGAAGGAGGCACTAACAGAGCAGACCTAATAGGAAGTCCCCCAGGTTAAGAAACGCAGCTGAAAAGCTCACATTCATGCACACCATCATCACCACAGGTAAAGCAGACAGACAAAACTGTACTACCCATTTTTGTACTATCATCTCTCACCTGTAAGCTGAGCACCCACATTAGCAAATCCACTGTCACAGAGTTTAACATGTTTGTTTTGTTTTGTTTTGTTTTTTCCCTGATATACATTCTTGTTTTGTTGTTGTTGTTGTTTTTTCTTCAAAGTAGTCCCTTAATTTGTTAGAGTTTTTTCTGGCGCAGATATTTCCAATGGCACCATTCTTTCCTGATCATCAGGGGCAATAGCTGAACATCACCACCCGTTTTATTCCGGTGACGTAGCTGTGGTCATTATAAGGCAATCATTCTGCATTTCTCTGAGCTGTTTTCAACTTTCTTATCTTCACCACGTAATGAATGTTAAGTGCTGTATTCATCAAATACTACCAAGCAAAGTAGAGTGTCTTCTACACAAAGGAAATATGAATATGACCTTTGCATAACACTAAACAGGAAGTTAAAACATTAGTTCCTAAGATCGAAAGGCCTTAGGAACATAAGCAGCTTATTTATGTATTAAGGACGTAACACGTTTACATTTTCTCATTCATTACGTTTTTCACTAATTTCCTCTCCAGCACTTCACCTCCCTTATTGCCTGGACCAAGTGGGCATGTTTTTCACATTTTGGACAAAAGGCAACAATCTATACACTATCAAGGAAAAGAAAGCATTCTACAGAACATGACACATTAGTTCTAGAGTATTTTTTAATCAAAAAACCATTTTTTTAGAAGCTACAGCAAAAAAAAAAAAAAAAAAAAAAAAAGCGATCTCCATCTTATTTACGTTCAACAGAACAGTCAGCAAGAACAATGAAAAATCCCAGTAATTGTTTTTAAGAATAGGAGACAGTTGATACAGCTGCCTTCTGTCAGTTTCAGGTCACCCAAGAAACGTAGTAGTCACACTTCGATACACAGCCTCCACCCTGACACAGAACCATTCATCACAACCCTTTGGCTGCGTCCAATCAGCCAATTCCTAACCCACTGAACAGTCCATCCTTCAAATCCACCCCTCCCCAGTTTAGAGACAAGGATGTGGTGAGGGACCACGTCAAAGGCTTTGCAGAAGTCCAGATAGATGACACGCGTTGCCCTTCCCCTGTCCACCGATGCCATTACTCCATCACAGAAGGCCACCAGATTGGTCAGGTGCAATCTGCCCTTAACAAAGCCACGCTAGCTATCTTGAATCACCTCTTCAGCTCATCTTGTTCCTCTCCACTGGAAACCCCAGTTCACATACCTATCTCATCCTCCTTTTCCCTGGTGTCCATCTCAACCATTGAACTCAACCTGGCTGCTAAGGTAAAAGGGAACAAGAAACTCTTTTACAAGTATATCAACAGTAAGAGGAGGACCAGGGAAAATCTCCATTCCCTACTGGATGAGGCTGCGAATGTGACCGCTGAGGATAAGGAAAAGGCAGTGGAATGGGCTGCCCAGAGAGGTGGTGGAGTCACTGAGCCTGGTGGCGTTCAAAGACCGTTTGGATGTTGTGCTGAGGGACACGGTTTAGCGAGAACCATTGGTGAAGGGCGAATGGTTGGACTGGGTGATCCCGCGGGTCTTTTCCAACCTTAGCGATTCTATGATTCTATGATCGCCTCCTGATGCTCTGCACACCAGCCGAGGAGCGGCGCTTCCCCGTGGGCGGAGGGGCACGCGTCACAGCCAGAGCATTGTGACGCAATCACCCTGCAGAGTAGCAGAAGCACCGCTCCCTGGGCACAGAGAGCACTTGGTGCTGAGCACCGGCACTGCGAGGAGGTGGGAGAGATTGGGAGAGGAGACTGAAGGCAGAGAGTGCCCCCGGTGCCCTCCCAGCCCACAGCGTGGTCGAGGACTGTCGCGAACCCATCCGCAGCTGTGCGCACTGAGCGGTGAGAAGCCCTGCAGCTTGCCTGGCACCAGGCCTCGTCTCCCCTTCTCGCAGTGCCGGCGCACGGCCGTGTTGGGTCTGAAAGAGCCTGCCTGTGCCTGCCAGAACGGGGGGATGAGGCCATGCCTCACGGTCATGGGCTGGCAGCTGTACCCATGCCGGCACTCGTGGCAGTGGCCAGGGCTGCACGTGGGACACCCGGTGTGCCAAAGCACAGCCGGAAAGGAGCACGCGTGAGCTCCCACGCGCAATGGCGCACTGGGATAGGGTTCTATCCCTGCCATGCCCACAGCCGTGCCCCTCACACCCATCTGCCTTCTGTTGCGCGCGCAGCTGAAGCCATGGCAGAGAAGTACTCCAGTGAAATGCTGGCGGTAGACAACGCTGAGTCAGGCGCACTGCTGGAGGAGCTCATGGAGGTGCGTGAGCCACCTGCAGAAACCCCGCAGGGCAGAGCTGCTGGGCCACGCAGCCAGGGCGCCGCAGGGCTTGCTGCCCCGCTCCGGCCTGGCCTTGCTGTGCCCTGGGCGCGGGCTGCAAACACCCTTTCCCACCCTGCATCCATGCCCCTGGTCCCCATTGCCTTGCAGTATAAGAAGAGGTCTGCGGAGCTGGCAGCTGTTCTCCGAGAGCAGACCAAAATCCGTCAGGTACGCAGGGTGGGAGGGAGAGAATGGAGAGCAGCGCACTGATCGGGGAAAGCCCCCTGCCTGCAGACACGGGACGGGCTCTTGACCGGACCCTTTCCTTCCCCAGGCACTGAAGGAGGAGGTGGAAATGGAGATGAAAAACCTCCAGAAGGCACAACGGAGGGCCCAAAAGCGCACTGCGCCGTGAGTAGCAGCACAGCCCAGACCTGAGGCAGGGGGGAGCTGGGATCCCAGCAGCCCCCAGCCATCTGGGCCGTCGGCTGGAGCTCGGGAAGGCCGGCCCTGTGCAGGTCTGGCACCCAGGGGTGCCCGTCCCAGCTCCAGCAGAGGCCGGGCAGCTGCCTCGGGTCCCCGTGGCCACCATGGGATGGGGGGGGGGGGGGGGGGGTAGGGGAGAGGTCCTGGTGCCGGCCGAGGCCTCTTCTCACACACCAAACTCCCCGCGTCTGTAGCAGGAGGAAGATGACACGCAGGGAAGAGCACATGAGTTCCCTGCTGCAGGAGACAGTGGCTGTGCGATTGGTAAGAGAGAAAGCCCCAGCGGGGCCTTGGGGAGGGAAGGCTCACCTCAGGGCCACCGCAGGGGATATGGGCCTCCCTCTGGCTGTGGGGACGAAGGAGGGCTTCCGAGTGCCCAAACCTGCGCTCACCCCAACGCGTGGCCCTACTTTGCTTTGTCCTCTAGGATGAGCAGACGGCAGCACAGAAGCATCCACTTGTAACTTCCTGGCTGCGGTGAGTCGCCCTGGGGTCCAGAGACCATCAGGCAGCTTTTGACTTTTGGGGGATAAAATGCCTCAGTATTGCTTAGGGTCCTGGGTGGGAGAGCAGGTGGGGTGGGGATCTTGGCAGCCCTGCGCAGAGCTACAACAGATTCCGTTGCTCCCTGTATGGCACATGTCCACGGGCCACTTGCCGGGGCTGGTTGGAAAGTGCTGTGACAAACGTGCCCCCGGATCTGACTGGACCTTCTTCTCTTCCACAGGAGGTTTCTGCTGTTCTTGGGCCTGCTGCAGCTTGTTTTCTTCACCCTAGTTGTGCTGCAGAAGGACATCCTCCGCTGGGTCCTGCCTGCAGAGCTGGCACCTGCCCTTGGCATCCGTCCACCTACGCCCGCTCTTTTCTGACCCCAGAACACACTGCGGCCCTTCATCGGGACACCATTGGGCCTGCACAAGCATTAGGGAGTCTGTCACCATTGTCACCCTGTCACCAATCACGTCAATAAAATCCATCCCAATTCCCAAATGTCTTATTCGTGCATGAGAGGCGTTAGAGCCCGTCGACAAATCCCTGTTGAACCTTGGGAAGGATAAAGTGGGATTCCGGAGCTAAGAAACAGGACTCAGGGAATCGGCAAGGCTGGAAATGACCTCCAAGGGCTCCAACCATCCACCTATCACCAATATGTCCCATGACTCCACGGCCCTAGGTACAAAAGCTAAAAGTTTCTTGAACACCCCCAGGGTTGGTGACTGCATCACCCCCAGAAATGCCTCCGAAAGCAAGCTTTGAGCCAAAAGCAAAGCAGGGTTCGTTCACCCCACCATAACCGCTACATGAGCTCTAGGAGAACTCTCCGTTTGCATTTCTGTGTTTTCACCTACCGCAACTATACCCAAGTTTCTACGCAAGAGCTAAAACCTTTACATTCCCAGAAGTTGTTGTTTTCTTTTGTGAGCTTCTTTATCAAACGTAGATGCTTTTTTAATGCAGCCCGGGATAGAGTTGGCCTTCCAGGCTGCAAGCATGCACTGCCGGCTCCCGTCCACCTTCTGGTCCACCAGGACCCCAAAGACCTTCTCCACACCAAAGCCCTGAGAAAGGTTTCCCTTCCAGACCAGTCAAAGCTGATCACTCAGTCATGGACTACTAGCATCTCACCGGCTCTTCCTATACACTTGAGAAGACATAGCTCAGAGACAACTAGAACAAACCAACCCTCTAAGAGCAACAAAAACAAACAACTGGCACTTCTGACAGTGTCAGCAAATTTCAGGTCACGATTTGAAAGACAGAAGCTGAGGCTGACTGAAAATCGTACCCTCGCCCACCACGACAGAGTCTCAGGTCAAGTAGTCAGAGCATGCTCACGCTCATCTAGAAACCAACATTTGACATTTGAGCCTGCATGTCAGTATTGCCTTCCTGCAGTAAGCTTACTTATTATTGGCCATGTGGCCAATCCAATGCACAAATCCAAGTCAAGAAATCTCAACTGACTGACTAAACATCGACCTTAAAATCAGAAATTCCTGCTCTCCTAAGCAGTCTGCTGGATTACTCCTAGTAAAATAGTCATTCCTTTTACCTAGTATTTTTAAATGTGTTCTACATGTGGTGATACTCTGGCAGTGGTGAAGCTTCAGTTTCATGTCTGTTCAGTCCAAGTTTTATGAAACAACTTTCGGCTCCCTGTAATGACATTGTCAGTGCTGTGACAGAAACCAAGCTTCAGAAAGTCCTCAAGGATACAAAAAATTGAAGACATTTGTTTCATTCATCTACTTCCTCTGCCTTCAGTTAGAATACAGAAAGAATTTAGCAGGTACACTTGCTGAACTAGCTGTTCTCAACATCTGGATCTTAAGTCCAGCGATAACATGCATGACGAACTCTGATTGTTCCCGCTCCACCTTTCAATAACACGCATGCTTTGTTATTCTGTTTTGTCTATCGAGTCTCTCTCATGGAAGCATGTAAAAACCATAAACCACCAGCAACTAAACAAGCAGCCCATGTTTCTTTGGCCTTTATGTTTCTTCTGTTGATTCTCTCTTCCAGTTATTCATATTACAACAGGAATTTATTTATTTACTTACTTATTTTGGAAGATCAAGTAAATAGAATATACTGGTAGACACACAAAGGATTGTGCATTTCACTTGACTTTGACATCATTTGCTTCCCCCCCCCACCCCCCTCCGTGATTACTCAAAAAGACTATTTCAAATGAAAAAAGCAAGCCTTAAAGAAGTCCTAAGTGGTGTAAAGAACAAGTATTCTAATTTCTCAAGAAGAAGAAATTCCATGCATCTTCCAAAAGAAAGGATTTACCTAGCTATTCTGCCTGTCTTCCCCATCATTTTTAGTAGTTAGTACATTAGTACCTTCTACTACTGTAGTTATATCACCATACCAAGATTATCTTGATGCTTATATTCTTCAGCTACTTGCAGAATGTTACGGTTCCCTAAATCATAGTCATTATTGGAAGCATTCTTACTCGTACTTCTGGTAGAACTTAAGAGGTTCCTGGTACAAGTCAAAAATATTTTGGCAAAATTTACAAAAGCACACTTAATATCATCACTTCCAATATAAGCATGTGCAACAAATACATAGGCTTCATCATACATTGTAAGAGAAAACCTCGTCTTGCTCTATACTCATCATTTTCCTCTGAAACACGCCATTCACCACCACACTGTGCTCACATTCACCCTTTTGCCTCCCTAAAAGTTCAGCAAGGATTGCTGAACGCCAGTGGGTGCCCTTTTTTTCCAACACCAAGTAATTCAATGACACACCTGTGCTTCATCCACGCTCCTATATCAGACGCCATCCTGTCAGACTGCAGACAGCAACAGAAGTCATGGGGCATTGACAGGAAGGTTCAAAATCTACCACCAACATCCACTTCCAACGTTACAGTCCAACACACTAAAGAAGGAGGCACTAACAGAGCAGACCTAATAGGAAGTCCCCCAGGTTAAGAAACGCAGCTGAAAAGCTCACATTCATGCACACCATCATCACCACAGGTAAAGCAGACAGACAAAACTGTACTACCCATTTTTGTACTATCATCTCTCACCTGTAAGCTGAGCACCCACATTAGCAAATCCACTGTCACAGAATTTAACATGTTTTTTTTGTTTTGTTTTGTTTTTTTCCCTGATATACATTCTTGTTTTGTTGTTGTTGTTGTTTTTTCTTCAAAGTAGTCCCTTAATTTGTTAGAGTTTTTTCTGGTGCAGATATTTCCAATGGCACCATTCTTTCCTGATCATCAGGGGCAATAGCTGAACATCACCACCCATTTTATTCCGGTGACGTAGCTGTGGTCATTATAAGGCAATCATTCTGCATTTCTCTGAGCTGTTTTCAACTTTCTTATCTTCACCACGTAATGAATGTTAAGTGCTGTATTCATCAAATACTACCAAGCAAAGTAGAGTGTCTTCTACACAAAGGAAATATGAATATGACCTTTGCATAACACTAAACAGGAAGTTAAAACATTAGTTCCTAAGATCGAAAGGCCTTAGGAACATAAGCAGCTTATTTATGTATTAAGGACGTAACACGTTTACATTTTCTCATTCATTACGTTTTTCACTAATTTCCTCTCCAGCACTTCACCTCCCTTATTGCCTGTACCAAGTGGGCATGTTTTTCACATTTTGGACAAAAGGCAACAATCTATACACTATCAAGGAAAAGAAAGCATTCTACAGAACATGACACATTAGTTCTAGAGTATTTTTTAATCAAAAAACCATTTTTTTAGAAGCTACAGCAAAAGAAAAAAAAAAAAAAAAGTGATCTCCATCTTATTTACGTTCAACAGAACAGTCAGCAAGAACAATGAAAAATCCCAGTAATTGTTTTTAAGAATAGGAGACAGTTGATACAGCTGCCTTCTGTCAGTTTCAGGTCACCCAAGAAACGTAGTAGTCACACTTCGATACACAGCCTCCACCCTGACACAGAACCATTCATCACAACCCTTTGGCTGCGTCCAATCAGCCAATTCCTAACCCACTGAACAGTCCATCCTTCAAATCCACCCCTCCCCAGTTTAGAGACAAGGATGTGGTGAGGGACCACGTCAAAGGCTTTGCAGAAGTCCAGATAGATGACACGCGTTGCCCTTCCCCTGTCCACCGATGCCATTACTCCATCACAGAAGGCCACCAGATTGGTCAGGTGCAATCTGCCCTTAACAAAGCCACGCTAGCTATCTTGAATCACCTCTTCAGCTCATCTTGTTCCTCTCCACTGGAAACCCCAGTTCACATACCTATCTCATCCTCCTTTTCCCTGGTGTCCATCTCAACCATTGAACTCAACCTGGCTGCTAAGGTAAAAGGGAACAAGAAACTCTTTTACAAGTATATCAACAGTAAGAGGAGGACCAGGGAAAATCTCCATTCCCTACTGGATGAGGCTGCGAATGTGACCGCTGAGGATAAGGAAAAGGCAGTGGAATGGGCTGCCCAGAGAGGTGGTGAAGTCACTGAGCCTGGTGGCGTTCAAAGACCGTTTGGATGTTGTGCTGAGGGACACGGTTTAGCGAGAACCATTGGTGAAGGGCGAATGGTTGGACTGGGTGATCCCGTGGGTCTTTTCCAACCTTAGCGATTCTATGATTCTATGATCGCCTCCTGATGCTCTGCACACCAGCCGAGGAGCGGCGCTTCCCCGTGGGCGGAGGGGCACGCGTCACAGCCAGAGCATTGTGACGCAATCACCCTGCAGAGTAGCAGAAGCACCGCTCCCTGGGCACAGAGAGCACTTGGTGCTGAGCACTGGCACTGCGAGGAGGTGGGAGAGATTGGGAGAGGAGACTGAAGGCAGAGAGTGCCCCCGGTGCCCTCCCAGCCCACAGCGTGGTCGAGGACTGTCGCGAACCCATCCGCAGCTGTGCGCACTGAGCGGTAAGAAGCCCTGCAGCTTGCCTGGCACCAGGCCTCGTCTCCCCTTCTCGCAGTGCCGGCGCACGGCCGTGTTGGGTCTGAAAGAGCCTGCCTGTGCCTGCCAGAGGGGGGGGATGAGGCCATGCCTCATGGTCATGGGCTGGCAGCTGTACCCATGCCGGCACTCGTGGCAGTGGCCAGGGCTGCACGTGGGACACCCGGTGTGCCAAAGCACAGCCGGAAAGGAGCACGCGTGAGCTCCCACGCGCAATGGCGCACTGGGATAGGGTTCTATCCCTGCCATGCCCACAGCCGTGCCCCTCACACCCATCTGCCTTCTGTTGCGCGCGCAGCTGAAGCCATGGCAGAGAAGTACTCCAGTGAAATGCTGGCGGTAGACAACGCTGAGTCAGGCGCACTGCTGGAGGAGCTCATGGAGGTGCGTGAGCCACCTGCAGAAACCCCGCAGGGCAGAGCTGCTGGGCCACGCAGCCAGGGCGCCGCAGGGCTTGCTGCCCTGCTCCGGCCTGGCCTTGCTGTGCCCTGGGCGCGGGCTGCAAACACCCTTTCCCACCCTGCATCCATGCCCCTGGTCCCCATTGCCTTGCAGTATAAGAAGAGGTCTGCGGAGCTGGCAGCTGTTCTCCGAGAGCAGACCAAAATCCGTCAGGTACGCAGGGTGGGAGGGAGAGAATGGAGAGCAGCGCACTGATCGGGGAAAGCCCCCTGCCAGCAGACACGGGACGGGCTCTTGACCGGACCCTTTCCTTCCCCAGGCACTGAAGGAGGAGGTGGAAATGGAGATGAAAAACCTCCAGAAGGCACAACGGAGGGCCCAAAAGCGCACTGCGCCGTGAGTAGCAGCACAGCCCAGACCTGAGGCAGGGGGGAGCTGGGATCCCAGCAGCCCCCAGCCATCTGGGCCGTCGGCTGGAGCTCGGGAAGGCCGGGCCTGTGCAGGTCTGGCACCCAGGGGTGCCCGTCCCAGCTCCAGCAGAGGCCGGGCAGCTGCCTCGGGTCCCCGTGGCCACCATGGGATGGGGGGGGGGGGGGGGGTTAGGGGAGAGGTCCTGGTGCCGGCCGAGGCCTCTTCTCACACACCAAACTCCCCGCGTCTGTAGCAGGAGGAAGACGACACGCAGGGAAGAGCACATGAGTTCCCTGCTGCAGGAGACAGTGGCTGTGCGATTGGTAAGAGAGAAAGCCCCAGCGGGGCCTTGGGGAGGGAAGGCTCACCTCAGGGCCACCGCAGGGGATATGGGCCTCCCTCTGGCTGTGGGGACGAAGGAGGGCTTCCGAGTGCCCAAACCTGCGCTCACCCCAACGCGTGGCCCTACTTTGCTTTGTCCTCTAGGATGAGCAGACGGCAGCACAGAAGCATCCACTTGTAACTTCCTGGCTGCGGTGAGTCGCCCTGGGGTCCAGAGACCATCAGGCAGCTTTTGACTTTTGGGGGATAAAATGCCTCAGTATTGCTTAGGGTCCTGGGTGGGAGAGCAGGTGGGGTGGGGATCTTGGCAGCCCTGCGCAGAGCTACAACAGATTCCGTTGCTCCCTGTATGGCACATGTCCACGGGCCACTTGCCGGGGCTGGTTGGAAAGTGCTGTGACAAACGTGCCCCCGGATCTGACTGGACCTTCTTCTCTTCCACAGGAGGTTTCTGCTGTTCTTGGGCCTGCTGCAGCTTGTTTTCTTCACCCTAGTTGTGCTGCAGAAGGACATCCTCCGCTGGGTCCTGCCTGCAGAGCTGGCACCTGCCCTTGGCATCCGTCCACCTACGCCCGCTCTTTTCTGACCCCAGAACACACTGCGGCCCTTCATCGGGACACCATTGGGTCTGCACAAGCATGAGGGAGTCTGTCACCATTGTCACCCTGTCACCAATCACGTCAATAAAATCCATCCCAATTCCCAAATGTCTTATTCGTGCATGAGAGGCGTTAGAGCCCGTCGACAAATCCCTGTTGAACCTTGGGAAGGATAAAGTGGGATTCTGGAGCTAAGAAACAGGACTCAGGGAATCGGCAAGGCTGGAAATGACCTCCAAGGGCTCCAACCATCCACCTATCACCAATATGTCCCATGACTCCACGGCCCTAGGTACAAAAGCTAAAAGTTTCTTGAACACCCCCAGGGTTGGTGACTGCATCACCCCCAGAAATGCCTCCGAAAGCAAGCTTGGAGCCAAAAGCAAAGCAGGGTTCGTTCACCCCACCATAACCGCTACATGAGCTCTAGGAGAACTCTCCGTTTGCATTTCTGCGTTTTCACCTACCGCAACTATACCCAAGTTTCTACGCAAGAGCTAAAACCTTTACATTCCCAGAAGTTGTTGTTTTCTTTTGTGAGCTTCTTTATCAAACGTAGATGCTTTTTTAATGCAGCCCGGGAGAGAGTTGGCCTTCCAGGCTGCAAGCATGCACTGCCGGCTCCCGTCCACCTTCTGGTCCACCAGGACCCCAAAGACCTTCTCCACACCAAAGCCCTGAGAAAGGTTTCCCTTCCAGACCAGTCAAAGCTGATCACTCAGTCATGGACTACTAGCATCTCACCGGCTCTTCCTATACACTTGAGAAGACATAGCTCAGAGACAACTAGAACAAACCAACCCTCTAAGAGCAACAAAAACAAACAACTGGCACTTCTGACAGTGTCAGCAAATTTCAGGTCACCATTTGAAAGACAGAAGCTGAGGCTGACTGAAAATCGTACCCTCGCCCACCACGACAGAGTCTCAGGTCAAGTAGTCAGAGCATGCTCACGCTCATCTAGAAACCAACATTTGACATTTGAGCCTGCATGTCAGTATTGCCTTCCTGCAGTAAGCTTACTTATTATTGGCCATGTGGCCAATCCAATGCACAAATCCAAGTCAAGAAATCTCAACTGACTGACTAAACATCGACCTTAAAATCAGAAATTCCTGCTCTCCTAAGCAGTCTGCTGGATTACTCCTAGTAAAATAGTCATTCCTTTTACCTAGTATTTTTAAATGTGTTCTACATGTGGTGATACTCTGGCAGTGGTGAAGCTTCAGTTTCATGTCTGTTCAGTCCAAGTTTTATGAAACAACTTTCGGCTCCCTGTAATGACATTGTCAGTGCTGTGACAGAAACCAAGCTTCAGAAAGTCCTCAAGGATACAAAAAATTGAAGACATTTGTTTCATTCATCTACTTCCTCTGCCTTAAGTTAGAATACAGAAAGAATTTAGCAGGTACACTTGCTGAACTAGCTGTTCTCAACATCTGGATCTTAAGTCCAGCGATAACATGCATGACGAACTCTGATTGTTCCCGCTCCACCTTTCAATAACACGCATGCTTTGTTATTCTGTTTTGTCTATCGAGTCTCTCTCATGGAAGCATGTAAAAACCATAAACCACCAGGAACTAAACAAGCAGCCCATGTTTCTTTGGCCTTTATGTTTCTTCTGTTGATTCTCTCTTCCAGTTATTCATATTACAACAGGAATTTATTTATTTACTTACTTATTTTGGAAGATCAAGTAAATAGAATATACTGGTAGACACACAAAGGATTGTGCATTTCACTTGACTTTGACATCATTTGCTTTCCCCCCCCACCCCCCTCCGTGATTACTCAAAAAGACTATTTCAAATGAAAAAAGCAAGCCTTAAAGAAGTCCTAAGTGGTGTAAAGAACAAGTATTCTAATTTCTCAAGAAGAAGAAATTCCATGCATCTTCCAAAAGAAAGGATTTACCTAGCTATTCTGCCTGTCTTCCCCATCATTTTTAGTAGTTAGTACATTAGTACCTTCTACTACTGTAGTTATATCACCATACCAAGATTATCTTGATGCTTATATTCTTCAGCTACTTGCAGAATGTTACAGTTCCCTAAATCATAGTCATTATTGGAAGCATTCTTACTCGTACTTCTGGTAGAACTTAAGAGGTTCCTGGTACAAGTCAAAAATATTTTGGCAAAATTTACAAAAGCACACTTAATATCATCACTTCCAATATAAGCATGTGCAACAAATACATAGGCTTCATCATACATTGTAAGAGAAAACCTCGTCTTGCTCTATACTCATCATTTTCCTCTGAAACACGCCATTCACCACCACACTGTGCTCACATTCACCCTTTTGCCTCCCTAAAAGTTCAGCAAGGATTGCTGAACGCCAGTGGGTGCCCTTTTTTTCCAACACCAAGTAATTCAATGACACACCTGTGCTTCATCCACGCTCCTATATCAGACGCCATCCTGTCAGACTGCAGACAGCAACAGAAGTCATGGGGCATTGACAGGAAGGTTCAAAATCTACCACCAACATCCACTTCCAACATTACAGTCCAACACACTAAAGAAGGAGGCACTAACAGAGCAGACCTAATAGGAAGTCCCCCAGGTTAAGAAACGCAGCTGAAAAGCTCACATTCATGCACACCATCATCACCACAGGTAAAGCAGACAGACAAAACTGTACTACCCATTTTTGTACTATCATCTCTCACCTGTAAGCTGAGCACCCACATTAGCAAATCCACTGTCACAGAATTTAACATGTTTTTTTTGTTTTGTTTTGTTTTTTTCCCTGATATACATTCTTGTTTTGTTGTTGTTGTTGTTTTTTCTTCAAAGTAGTCCCTTAATTTGTTAGAGTTTTTTCTGGTGCAGATATTTCCAATGGCACCATTCTTTCCTGATCATCAGGGGCAATAGCTGAACATCACCACCCATTTTATTCCGGTGACGTAGCTGTGGTCATTATAAGGCAATCATTCTGCATTTCTCTGAGCTGTTTTCAACTTTCTTATCTTCACCACGTAATGAATGTTAAGTGCTGTATTCATCAAATACTACCAAGCAAAGTAGAGTGTCTTCTACACAAAGGAAATATGAATATGACCTTTGCATAACACTAAACAGGAAGTTAAAACATTAGTTCCTAAGATCGAAAGGCCTTAGGAACATAAGCAGCTTATTTATGTATTAAGGACGTAACACGTTTACATTTTCTCATTCATTACGGTTTTCACTAATTTCCTCTCCAGCACTTCACCTCCCTTATTGCCTGTACCAAGTGGGCATGTTTTTCACATTTTGGACAAAAGGCAACAATCTATACACTATCAAGGAAAAGAAAGCATTCTACAGAACATGACACATTAGTTCTAGAGTATTTTTTAATCAAAAAAACCATTTTTTTAGAAGCTACAGCAAAAAAAAAAAAAAAAAAAAAAAAAAGTGATCTCCATCTTATTTACGTTCAACAGAACAGTCAGCAAGAACAATGAAAAAATCCCAGTAATTGTTTTTAAGAATAGGAGACAGTTGATACAGCTGCCTTCTGTCAGTTTCAGGTCACCCAAGAAACATAGTAGTCACACTTCGATACACAGCCTCCACCCTAATACAGAACCATTCATCACAACCCTTTGGCTGCGTCCAATCAGCCAATTCCTAACCCACTGAACAGTCCATCCTTCAAATCCACACCTCCCCAGTTTAGAGAGAAGGATGTGGTGAGGGACCACGTCAAAGGCTTTGCAGAAGTCCAGATAGATGACACGCGTTGCCCTTCCCCTGTCCACCGATGCCATTACTCCATCACAGAAGGCCACCAGATTGGTCAGGTGCAATCTGCCCTTAACAAAGCCACGCTAGCTATCTTGAATCACCTCTTCAGCTCATCTTGTTCCTCTCCACTGGAAACCCCAGTTCACATACCTATCTCATCCTCCTTTTCCCTGGTGTCCATCTCAACCATTGAACTCAACCTGGCTGCTAAGGTAAAAGGGAACAAGAAACTCTTTTACAAGTATATCAACAGTAAGAGGAGGAGCAGGGAAAATCTCCATTCCCTACTGGATGAGGCTGCGAATGTGACCGCTGAGGATAAGGAAAAGGCAGTGGAATGGGCTGCCCAGAGAGGTGGTGGAGTCACTGAGCCTGGTGGCGTTCAAAGACCGTTTGGATGTTGTGCTGAGGGACACGGTTTAGCGAGAACCATTGGTGAAGGGCGAATGGTTGGACTGGGTGATCCCGTGGGTCTTTTCCAACCTTAGCGATTCTATGATTCTATGATCGCCTCCTGATGCTCTGCACACCAGCCGAGGAGCGGCGCTTCCCCGTGGGCGGAGGGGCACGCGTCACAGCCAGAGCATTGTGACGCAATCACCCTGCAGAGTAGCAGAAGCACCGCTCCCTGGGCACAGAGAGCACTTGGTGCTGAGCACTGGCACTGCGAGGAGGTGGGAGAGATTGGGAGAGGAGACTGAAGGCAGAGAGTGCCCCCGGTGCCCTCCCAGCCCACAGCGTGGTCGAGGACTGTCGCGAACTCATCCGCAGCTGTGCGCACTGAGCGGTAAGAAGCCCTGCAGCTTGCCTGGCACCAGGCCTCGTCTCCCCTTCTCGCAGTGCCGGCGCACGGCCGTGTTGGGTCTGAAAGAGCCTGCCTGTGCCTGCCAGAGGGGGGAGATGAGGCCATGCCTCATGGTCATGGGCTGGCAGCTGTACCCATGCCGGCACTCGTGGCAGTGGCCAGGGCTGCACGTGGGACACCCGGTGTGCCAAAGCACAGCCGGAAAGGAGCACGCGTGAGCTCCCACGCGCAATGGCGCACTGGGATAGGGTTCTATCCCTGCCATGCCCACAGCCGTGCCCCTCACACCCATCTGCCTTCTGTTGCGCGCGCAGCTGAAGCCATGGCAGAGAAGTACTCCAGTGAAATGCTGGCGGTAGACAACGCTGAGTCAGGCGCACTGCTGGAGGAGCTCATGGAGGTGCGTGAGCCACCTGCAGAAACCCCGCAGGGCAGAGCTGCTGGGCCACGCAGCCAGGGCGCCGCAGGGCTTGCTGCCCTGCTCGGGCCTGGCCTTGCTGTGCCCTGGGCGCGGGCTGCAAACACCCTTTCCCACCCTGCATCCATGCCCCTGGTCCCTATTGCCTTGCAGTGTAAGAAGAGGTCTGCGGAGCTGGCAGCTGTTCTCCGAGAGCAGACCAAAATCCGTCAGGTACGCAGGGTGGGAGGGAGAGAATGGAGAGCAGCGCACTGATCGGGGAAAGCCCCCTGCCAGCAGACACGGGACGGGCTCTTGACCGGACCCTTTCCTTCCCCAGGCACTGAAGGAGGAGGTGGAAATGGAGATGAAAAACCTCCAGAAGGCACAACGGAGGGCCCAAAAGCGCACTGCGCCGTGAGTAGCAGCACAGCCCAGACCTGAGGCAGGGGGGAGCTGGGATCCCAGCAGCCCCCAGCCATCTGGGCCGTCGGCTGGAGCTCGGGAAGGCCGGGCCTGTGCAGGTCTGGCACCCAGGGGTGCCCGTCCCAGCTCCAGCAGAGGCCGGGCAGCTGCCTCGGGTCCCCGTGGCCACCATGGGATGGGGGGGGGGGGGGGGGTTAGGGGAGAGGTCCTGGTGCCGGCCGAGGCCTCTTCTCACACACCAAACTCCCCGCGTCTGTAGCAGGAGGAAGACGGCACGCAGGGAAGAGCACATGAGTTCCCTGCTGCAGGAGACAGTGGCTGTGCGATTGGTAAGAGAGAAAGCCCCAGCGGGGCCTTGGGGAGGGAAGGCTCACCTCAGGGCCACCGCAGGGGATATGGGCCTCCCTCTGGCTGTGGGGACGAAGGAGGGCTTCCGAGTGCCCAAACCTGCGCTCACCCCAACGCGTGGCCCTACTTTGCTTTGTCCTCTAGGATGAGCAGACGGCAGCACAGAAGCATCCACTTGTAACTTCCTGGCTGCGGTGAGTCGCCCTGGGGTCCAGAGACCATCAGGCAGCTTTTGACTTTTGGGGGATAAAATGCCTCAGTATTGCTTAGGGTCCTGGGTGGGAGAGCAGGTGGGGTGGGGATCTTGGCAGCCCTGCGCAGAGCTACAACAGATTCCGTTGCTCCCTGTATGGCACATGTCCACAGGGCCACTTGCCGGGGCTGGTTGGAAAGTGCTGTGACAAACGTGCCCCCGGATCTGACTGGACCTTCTTCTCTTCCACAGGAGGTTTCTGCTGTTCTTGGGCCTGCTGCAGCTTGTTTTCTTCACCCTAGTTGTGCTGCAGAAGGACATCCTCCGCTGGGTCCTGCCTGCAGAGCTGGCACCTGCCCTTGGCATCCGTCCACCTACGCCCGCTCTTTTCTGACCCCAGAACACACTGCGGCCCTTCATCGGGACACCATTGGGTCCTGCACAAGCATGAGGGAGTCTGTCACCACTGTCACCCTGTCACCAATCACGTCAATAAAATCCATCCCAATTCCCAAATGTCTTATTCGTGCATGAGAGGCGTTAGAGCCCGTCGACAAATCCCTGTTGAACCTTGGGAAGGATAAAGTGGGATTCTGGAGCTAAGAAACAGGACTCAGGGAATCGGCAAGGCTGGAAATGACCTCCAAGGGCTCCAACCATCCACCTATCACCAATATGTCCCATGACTCCACGGCCCTAGGTACAAAAGCTAAAAGTTTCTTGAACACCCCCAGGGTTGGTGACTGCATCACCCCCAGAAATGCCTCCGAAAGCAAGCTTGGAGCCAAAAGCAAAGCAGGGTTCGTTCACCCCACCATAACCGCTACATGAGCTCTAGGAGAACTCTCCGTTTGCATTTCTGCGTTTTCACCTACCGCAACTATACCCAAGTTTCTACGCAAGAGCTAAAACCTTTACATTCCCAGAAGTTGTTGTTTTCTTTTGTGAGCTGCTTTATCAAACGTAGATGCTTTTTTAATGCAGCCCGGGATAGAGTTGGCCTTCCAGGCTGCAAGCATGCACTGCCGGCTCCCGTCCACCTTCTGGTCCACCAGGACCCCAAAGACCTTCTCCACACCAAAGCCCTGAGAAAGGTTTCCCTTCCAGACCAGTCAAAGCTGATCACTCAGTCATGGACTACTAGCATCTCACCGGCTCTTCCTATACACTTGAGAAGACATAGCTCAGAGACAACTAGAACAAACCAACCCTCTAAGAGCAACAAAAACAAACAACTGGCACTTCTGACAGTGTCAGCAAATTTCAGGTCACCATTTGAAAGACAGAAGCTGAGGCTGACTGAAAATCGTACCCTCGCCCACCACGACAGAGTCTCAGGTCAAGTAGTCAGAGCATGCTCACAGCTCATCTAGAAACCAACATTTGACATTTGAGCCTGCATGTCAGTATTGCCTTCCTGCAGTAAGCTTACTTATTATTGGCCATGTGGCCAATCCAATGCACAAATCCAAGTCAAGAAATCTCAACTGACTGACTAAACATCGACCTTAAAATCAGAAATTCCTGCTCTCCTAAGCAGTCTGCTGGATTACTCCTAGTAAAATAGTCATTCCTTTTACCTAGTATTTTTAAATGCGTTCTACATGTGGTGATACTCTGGCAGTGGTGAAGCTTCAGTTTCATGTCTGTTCAGTCCAAGTTTTATGAAACAACTTTCGGCTCCCTGTAATGACATTGTCAGTGCTGTGACAGAAACCAAGCTTCAGAAAGTCCTCAAGGATACAAAAAATTGAAGACATTTGTTTCATTCATCTACTTCCTCTGCCTTCAGTTAGAATACAGAAAGAATTTAGCAGGTACACTTGCTGAACTAGCTGTTCTCAACATCTGGATCTTAAGTCCAGCGATAACATGCATGACGAACTCTGATTGTTCCCGCTCCACCTTTCAATAACACGCATGCTTTGTTATTCTGTTTTGTCTATCGAGTCTCTCTCATGGAAGCATGTAAAAACCATAAACCACCAGCAACTAAACAAGCAGCCCATGTTTCTTTGGCCTTTATGTTTCTTCTGTTGATTCTCTCTTCCAGTTATTCATATTACAACAGGAATTTATTTATTTACTTACTTATTTTGGAAGATCAAGTAAATAGAATATACTGGTAGACACACAAAGGATTGTGCATTTCACTTGACTTTGACATCATTTGCTTTCCCCCCCCCACCCCCCTCCGCGATTACTCAAAAAGACTATTTCAAATGAAAAAAGCAAGCCTTAAAGAAGTCCTAAGTGGTGTAAAGAACAAGTATTCTAATTTCTCAAGAAGAAGAAATTCCATGCATCTTCCAAAAGAAAGGATTTACCTAGCTATTCTGCCTGTCTTCCCCATCATTTTTAGTAGTTAGTACATTAGTACCTTCTACTACTGTAGTTATATCACCATACCAAGATTATCTTGATGCTTATATTCTTCAGCTACTTGCAGAATGTTACAGTTCCCTAAATCATAGTCATTATTGGAAGCATTCTTACTCGTACTTCTGGTAGAACTTAAGAGGTTCCTGGTACAAGTCAAAAATATTTTGGCAAAATTTACAAAAGCACACTTAATATCATCACTTCCAATATAAGCATGTGCAACAAATACATAGGCTTCATCATACATTGTAAGAGAAAACCTCGTCTTGCTCTATACTCATCATTTTCCTCTGAAACACGCCATTCACCACCACACTGTGCTCACATTCACCCTTTTGCCTCCCTAAAAGTTCAGCAAGGATTGCTGAACGCCAGCGGGTGCCCTTTTTTTCCAACACCAAGTAATTCAATGACACACCTGTGCTTCATCCACGCTCCTATATCAGACGCCATCCTGTCAGACTGCAGACAGCAACAGAAGTCATGGGGCATTGACAGGAAGGTTCAAAATCTACCACCAACATCCACTTCCAACATTACAGTCCAACACACTAAAGAAGGAGGCACTAACAGAGCAGACCTAATAGGAAGTCCCCCAGGTTAAGAAACGCAGCTGAAAAGCTCACATTCATGCACACCATCATCACCACAGGTAAAGCAGACAGACAAAACTGTACTACCCATTTTTGTACTATCATCTCTCACCTGTAAGCTGAGCACCCACATTAGCAAATCCACTGTCACAGAATTTAACATGTTTTTTTTGTTTTGTTTTGTTTTTTTCCCTGATATACATTCTTGTTTTGTTGTTGTTGTTGTTTTTTCTTCAAAGTAGTCCCTTAATTTGTTAGAGTTTTTTCTGGTGCAGATATTTCCAATGGCACCATTCTTTCCTGATCATCAGGGGCAATAGCTGAACATCACCACCCATTTTATTCCGGTGACGTAGCTGTGGTCATTAAAAGGCAATCATTCTGCATTTCTCTGAGCTGTTTTCAACTTTCTTATCTTCACCACGTAAGGAATGTTAAGTGCTGTATTCATCAAATACTACCAAGCAAAGTAGAGTGTCTTCTACACAAAGGAAATATGAATATGACCTTTGCATAACACTAAACAGGAAGTTAAAACATTAGTTCCTAAGATCGAAAGGCCTTAGGAACATAAGCAGCTTATTTATGTATTAAGGACGTAACACGTTTACATTTTCTCATTCATTACGGTTTTCACTAATTTCCTCTCCAGCACTTCACCTCCCTTATTGCCTGTACCAAGTGGGCATGTTTTTCACATTTTGGACAAAAGGCAACAATCTATACACTATCAAGGAAAAGAAAGCATTCTACAGAACATGACACATTAGTTCTAGAGTATTTTTTAATCAAAAAAACCATTTTTTTAGAAGCTACAGCAAAAAAAAAAAAAAAAAAAAAAAAAAGTGATCTCCATCTTATTTACGTTCAACAGAACAGTCAGCAAGAACAATGAAAAAATCCCAGTAATTGTTTTTAAGAATAGGAGACAGTTGATACAGCTGCCTTCTGTCAGTTTCAGGTCACCCAAGAAACGTAGTAGTCACACTTCGATACACAGCCTCCACCCTGACACAGAACCATTCATCACAACCCTTTGGCTGCGTCCAATCAGCCAATTCCTAACCCACTGAGCAGTCCATCCTTCAAATCCACCCCTCCCCAGTTTAGAGACAAGGATGTGGTGAGGGACCACGTCAAAGGCTTTGCAGAAGTCCAGATAGATGACACGCGTTGCCCTTCCCCTGTCCACCGATGCCATTACTCCATCACAGAAGGCCACCAGATTGGTCAGGTGCAATCTGCCCTTAACAAAGCCACGCCAGCTATCTTGAATCACCTCTTCAGCTCATCTTGTTCCTCTCCACTGGAAACCCCAGTTCACATACCTATCTCATCCTCCTTTTCCCTGGTGTCCATCTCAACCATTGAACTCAACCTGGCTGCTAAGGTAAAAGGGAACAAGAAACTCTTTTACAAGTATATCAACAGTAAGAGGAGGAGCAGGGAAAATCTCCATTCCCTACTGGATGAGGCTGCGAATGTGACCGCTGAGGATAAGGAAAAGGCAGTGGAATGGGCTGCCCAGAGAGGTGGTGGAGTCACTGAGCCTGGTGGCGTTCAAAGACCGTTTGGATGTTGTGCTGAGGGACACGGTTTAGCGAGAACCATTGGTGAAGGGCGAATGGTTGGACTGGGTGATCCCGTGGGTCTTTTCCAACCTTAGCCATTCTATGATTCTATGATCGCCTCCTGATGCTCTGCACACCAGCCGAGGAGCGGCGCTTCCCCGTGGGCGGAGGGGCACGCGTCACAGCCAGAGCATTGTGACGCAATCACCCTGCAGAGTAGCAGAAGCACCGCTCCCTGGGCACAGAGAGCACTTGGTGCTGAGCACTGGCACTGCGAGGAGGTGGGAGAGATTGGGAGAGGAGACTGAAGGCAGAGAGTGCCCCCGGTGCCCTCCCAGCCCACAGCGTGGTCGAGGACTGTCGCGAACTCATCCGCAGCTGTGCGCACTGAGCGGTAAGAAGCCCTGCAGCTTGCCTGGCACCAGGCCTCGTCTCCCCTTCTCGCAGTGCCGGCGCACGGCCGTGTTGGGTCTGAAAGAGCCTGCCTGTGCCTGCCAGAGGGGGGAGATGAGGCCATGCCTCATGGTCATGGGCTGGCAGCTGTACCCATGCCGGCACTCGTGGCAGTGGCCAGGGCTGCACGTGGGACACCCGGTGTGCCAAAGCACAGCCGGAAAGGAGCACGCGTGAGCTCCCACGCGCAATGGCGCACTGGGATAGGGTTCTATCCCTGCCGTGCCCACAGCCGTGCCCCTCACACCCATCTGCCTTCTGTTGCGCGCGCAGCTGAAGCCATGGCAGAGAAGTACTCCAGTGAAATGCTGGCGGTAGACAACGCTGAGTCAGGCGCACTGCTGGAGGAGCTCATGGAGGTGCGTGAGCCACCTGCAGAAACCCCGCAGGGCAGAGCTGCTGGGCCACGCAGCCAGGGCGCCGCAGGGCTTGCTGCCCTGCTCGGGCCTGGCCTTGCTGTGCCCTGGGCGCGGGCTGCAAACACCCTTTCCCACCCTGCATCCATGCCCCTGGTCCCCATTGCCTTGCAGTGTAAGAAGAGGTCTGCGGAGCTGGCAGCTGTTCTCCGAGAGCAGACCAAAATCCGTCAGGTACGCAGGGTGGGAGGGAGAGAATGGAGAGCAGCGCACTGATCGGGGAAAGCCCCCTGCCTGCAGACACGGGACGGGCTCTTGACCGGACCCTTTCCTTCCCCAGGCACTGAAGGAGGAGGTGGAAATGGAGATGAAAAACCTCCAGAAGGCACAACGGAGGGCCCAAAAGCGCACTGCGCCGTGAGTAGCAGCACAGCCCAGACCTGAGGCAGGGGGGAGCTGGGATCCCAGCAGCCCCCAGCCATCTGGGCCGTCGGCTGGAGCTCGGGAAGGCCGGGCCTGTGCAGGTCTGGCACCCAGGGGTGCCCGTCCCAGCTCCAGCAGAGGCCGGGCAGCTGCCTCGGGTCCCCGTGGCCACCATGGGATGGGGGGGGGGGGGGGGGGTTAGGGGAGAGGTCCTGGTGCCGGCCGAGGCCTCTTCTCACACACCAAACTCCCCGCGTCTGTAGCAGGAGGAAGACGGCACGCAGGGAAGAGCACATGAGTTCCCTGCTGCAGGAGACAGTGGCTGTGCGATTGGTAAGAGAGAAAGCCCCAGCGGGGCCTTGGGGAGGGAAGGCTCACCTCAGGGCCACCGCAGGGGATATGGGCCTCCCTCTGGCTGTGGGGACGAAGGAGGGCTTCCGAGTGCCCAAACCTGCGCTCACCCCAACGCGTGGCCCTACTTTGCTTTGTCCTCTAGGATGAGCAGACGGCAGCACAGAAGCATCCACTTGTAACTTCCTGGCTGCGGTGAGTCGCCCTGGGGTCCAGAGACCATCAGGCAGCTTTTGACTTTTGGGGGATAAAATGCCTCAGTATTGCTTAGGGTCCTGGGTGGGAGAGCAGGTGGGGTGGCGATCTTGGCAGCCCTGCGCAGAGCTACAACAGATTCCGTTGCTCCCTGTATGGCACATGTCCACGGGCCACTTGCCGGGGCTGGTTGGAAAGTGCTGTGACAAACGTGCCCCCGGATCTGACTGGACCTTCTTCTCTTCCACAGGAGGTTTCTGCTGTTCTTGGGCCTGCTGCAGCTTGTTTTCTTCACCCTAGTTGTGCTGCAGAAGGACATCCTCCGCTGGGTCCTGCCTGCAGAGCTGGCACCTGCCCTTGGCATCCGTCCACCTACGCCCGCTCTTTTCTGACCCCAGAACACACTGCGGCCCTTCATCGGGACACCATTGGGTCTGCACAAGCATGAGGGAGTCTGTCACCACTGTCACCCTGTCACCAATCACGTCAATAAAATCCATCCCAATTCCCAAATGTCTTATTCGTGCATGAGAGGCGTTAGAGCCCGTCGACAAATCCCTGTTGAACCTTGGGAAGGATAAAGTGGGATTCTGGAGCTAAGAAACAGGACTCAGGGAATCGGCAAGGCTGGAAATGACCTCCAAGGGCTCCAACCATCCACCTATCACCAATATGTCCCATGACTCCACGGCCCTAGGTACAAAAGCTAAAAGTTTCTTGAACACCCCCAGGGTTGGTGACTGCATCACCCCCAGAAATGCCTCCGAAAGCAAGCTTGGAGCCAAAAGCAAAGCAGGGTTCGTTCACCCCACCATAACCGCTACATGAGCTCTAGGAGAACTCTCCGTTTGCATTTCTGCGTTTTCACCTACCGCAACTATACCCAAGTTTCTACGCAAGAGCTAAAACCTTTACATTCCCAGAAGTTGTTGTTTTCTTTTGTGAGCTTCTTTATCAAACGTAGATGCTTTTTTAATGCAGCCCGGGATAGAGTTGGCCTTCCAGGCTGCAAGCATGCACTGCCGGCTCCCGTCCACCTTCTGGTCCACCAGGACCCCAAAGACCTTCTCCACACCAAAGCCCTGAGAAAGGTTTCCCTTCCAGACCAGTCAAAGCTGATCACTCAGTCATGGACTACTAGCATCTCACCGGCTCTTCCTATACACTTGAGAAGACATAGCTCAGAGACAACTAGAACAAACCAACCCTCTAAGAGCAACAAAAACAAACAACTGGCACTTCTGACAGTGTCAGCAAATTTCAGGTCACCATTTGAAAGACAGAAGCTGAGGCTGACTGAAAATCGTACCCTCGCCCACCACGACAGAGTCTCAGGTCAAGTAGTCAGAGCATGCTCACGCTCATCTAGAAACCAACATTTGACATTTGAGCCTGCATGTCAGTATTGCCTTCCTGCAGTAAGCTTACTTATTATTGGCCATGTGGCCAATCCAATGCACAAATCCAAGTCAAGAAATCTCAACTGACTGACTAAACATCGACCTTAAAATCAGAAATTCCTGCTCTCCTAAGCAGTCTGCTGGATTACTCCTAGTAAAATAGTCATTCCTTTTACCTAGTATTTTTAAATGTGTTCTACATGTGGTGATACTCTGGCAGTGGTGAAGCTTCAGTTTCATGTCTGTTCAGTCCAAGTTTTATGAAACAACTTTCGGCTCCCTGTAATGACATTGTCAGTGCTGTGACAGAAACCAAGCTTCAGAAAGTCCTCAAGGATACAAAAAATTGAAGACATTTGTTTCATTCATCTACTTCCTCTGCCTTCAGTTAGAATACAGAAAGAATTTAGCAGGTACACTTGCTGAACTAGCTGTTCTCAACATCTGGATCTTAAGTCCAGCGATAACATGCATGACGAACTCTGATTGTTCCCGCTCCACCTTTCAATAACACGCATGCTTTGTTATTCTGTTTTGTCTATCGAGTCTCTCTCATGGAAGCATGTAAAAACCATAAACCACCAGCAACTAAACAAGCAGCCCATGTTTCTTTGGCCTTTATGTTTCTTCTGTTGATTCTCTCTTCCAGTTATTCATATTACAACAGGAATTTATTTATTTACTTACTTATTTTGGAAGATCAAGTAAATAGAATATACTGGTAGACACACAAAGGATTGTGCATTTCACTTGACTTTGACATCATTTGCTTTCCCCCCCCACCCCCCTCCGCGATTACTCAAAAAGACTATTTCAAATGAAAAAAGCAAGCCTTAAAGAAGTCCTAAGTGGTGTAAAGAACAAGTATTCTAATTTCTCAAGAAGAAGAAATTCCATGCATCTTCCAAAAGAAAGGATTTACCTAGCTATTCTGCCTGTCTTCCCCATCATTTTTAGTAGTTAGTACATTAGTACCTTCTACTACTGTAGTTATATCACCATACCAAGATTATCTTGATGCTTATATTCTTCAGCTACTTGCAGAATGTTACAGTTCCCTAAATCATAGTCATTATTGGAAGCATTCTTACTCGTACTTCTGGTAGAACTTAAGAGGTTCCTGGTACAAGTCAAAAATATTTTGGCAAAATTTACAAAAGCACACTTAATATCATCACTTCCAATATAAGCATGTGCAACAAATACATAGGCTTCATCATACATTGTAAGAGAAAACCTCGTCTTGCTCTATACTCATCATTTTCCTCTGAAACACGCCATTCACCACCACACTGTGCTCACATTCACCCTTTTGCCTCCCTAAAAGTTCAGCAAGGATTGCTGAACGCCAGCGGGTGCCCTTTTTTTCCAACACCAAGTAATTCAATGACACACCTGTGCTTCATCCACGCTCCTATATCAGACGCCATCCTGTCAGACTGCAGACAGCAACAGAAGTCATGGGGCATTGACAGGAAGGTTCAAAATCTACCACCAACATCCACTTCCAACATTACAGTCCAACACACTAAAGAAGGAGGCACTAACAGAGCAGACCTAATAGGAAGTCCCCCAGGTTAAGAAACGCAGCTGAAAAGCTCACATTCATGCACACCATCATCACCACAGGTAAAGCAGACAGACAAAACTGTACTACCCATTTTTGTACTATCATCTCTCACCTGTAAGCTGAGCACCCACATTAGCAAATCCACTGTCACAGAATTTAACATGTTTTTTTTGTTTTGTTTTGTTTTTTTCCCTGATATACATTCTTGTTTTGTTGTTGTTGTTGTTTTTTCTTCAAAGTAGTCCCTTAATTTGTTAGAGTTTTTTCTGGTGCAGATATTTCCAATGGCACCATTCTTTCCTGATCATCAGGGGCAATAGCTGAACATCACCACCCATTTTATTCCGGTGACGTAGCTGTGGTCATTAAAAGGCAATCATTCTGCATTTCTCTGAGCTGTTTTCAACTTTCTTATCTTCACCACGTAAGGAATGTTAAGTGCTGTATTCATCAAATACTACCAAGCAAAGTAGAGTGTCTTCTACACAAAGGAAATATGAATATGACCTTTGCATAACACTAAACAGGAAGTTAAAACATTAGTTCCTAAGATCGAAAGGCCTTAGGAACATAAGCAGCTTATTTATGTATTAAGGACGTAACACGTTTACATTTTCTCATTCATTACGGTTTTCACTAATTTCCTCTCCAGCACTTCACCTCCCTTATTGCCTGTACCAAGTGGGCATGTTTTTCACATTTTGGACAAAAGGCAACAATCTATACACTATCAAGGAAAAGAAAGCATTCTACAGAACATGACACATTAGTTCTAGAGTATTTTTTAATCAAAAAACCATTTTTTTAGAAGCTACAGCAAAAAAAAAAAAAAAAAAAAAAAAAAAGTGATCTCCATCTTATTTACGTTCAACAGAACAGTCAGCAAGAACAATGAAAAATCCCAGTAATTGTTTTTAAGAATAGGAGACAGTTGATACAGCTGCCTTCTGTCAGTTTCAGGTCACCCAAGAAACGTAGTAGTCACACTTCGATACACAGCCTCCACCCTGACACAGAACCATTCATCACAACCCTTTGGCTGCGTCCAATCAGCCAATTCCTAACCCACTGAGCAGTCCATCCTTCAAATCCACCCCTCCCCAGTTTAGAGACAAGGATGTGGTGAGGGACCACGTCAAAGGCTTTGCAGAAGTCCAGATAGATGACACGCGTTGCCCTTCCCCTGTCCACCGATGCCATTACTCCATCACAGAAGGCCACCAGATTGGTCAGGTGCAATCTGCCCTTAACAAAGCCACGCCAGCTATCTTGAATCACCTCTTCAGCTCATCTTGTTCCTCTCCACTGGAAACCCCAGTTCACATACCTATCTCATCCTCCTTTTCCCTGGTGTCCATCTCAACCATTGAACTCAACCTGGCTGCTAAGGTAAAAGGGAACAAGAAACTCTTTTACAAGTATATCAACAGTAAGAGGAGGAGCAGGGAAAATCTCCATTCCCTACTGGATGAGGCTGCGAATGTGACCGCTGAGGATAAGGAAAAGGCAGTGGAATGGGCTGCCCAGAGAGGTGGTGGAGTCACTGAGCCTGGTGGCGTTCAAAGACCGTTTGGATGTTGTGCTGAGGGACACGGTTTAGCGAGAACCATTGGTGAAGGGCGAATGGTTGGACTGGGTGATCCCGTGGGTCTTTTCCAACCTTAGCCATTCTATGATTCTATGATCGCCTCCTGATGCTCTGCACACCAGCCGAGGAGCGGCGCTTCCCCGTGGGCGGAGGGGCACGCGTCACAGCCAGAGCATTGTGACGCAATCACCCTGCAGAGTAGCAGAAGCACCGCTCCCTGGGCACAGAGAGCACTTGGTGCTGAGCACTGGCACTGCGAGGAGGTGGGAGAGATTGGGAGAGGAGACTGAAGGCAGAGAGTGCCCCCGGTGCCCTCCCAGCCCACAGCGTGGTCGAGGACTGTCGCGAACCCATCCGCAGCTGTGCGCACTGAGCGGTAAGAAGCCCTGCAGCTTGCCTGGCACCAGGCCTCGTCTCCCCTTCTCGCAGTGCCGGCGCACGGCCGTGTTGGGTCTGAAAGGGCCTGCCTGTGCCTGCCAGAGGGGGGGGATGAGGCCATGCCTCATGGTCATGGGCTGGCAGCTGTACCCATGCCGGCACTCGTGGCAGTGGCCAGGGCTGCACGTGGGACACCCGGTGTGCCAAAGCACAGCCGGAAAGGAGCACGCGTGAGCTCCCACGCGCAATGGCGCACTGGGATAGGGTTCTGTCCCTGCCATGCCCACAGCCGTGCCCCTCACACCCATCTGCCTTCTGTTGCGCGCGCAGCTGAAGCCATGGCAGAGAAGTACTCCAGTGAAATGCTGGCGGTAGACAACGCTGAGTCAGGCGCACTGCTGGAGGAGCTCATGGAGGTGCGTGAGCCACCTGCAGAAACCCCGCAGGGCAGAGCTGCTGGGCCACGCAGCCAGGGCGCCGCAGGGCTTGCTGCCCCGCTCCGGCCTGGCCTTGCTGTGCCCTGGGCGCGGGCTGCAAACACCCTTTCCCACCCTGCATCCATGCCCCTGGTCCCCATTGCCTTGCAGTGTAAGAAGAGGTCTGCGGAGCTGGCAGCTGTTCTCCGAGAGCAGACCAAAATCCGTCAGGTACGCAGGGTGGGAGGGAGAGAATGGAGAGCAGCGCACTGATCGGGGAAAGCCCCCTGCCAGCAGACACGGGACGGGCTCTTGACCGGACCCTTTCCTTCCCCAGGCACTGAAGGAGGAGGTGGAAATGGAGATGAAAAGCCTCCAGAAGGCACAACGGAGGGCCCAAAAGCGCACTGCGCCGTGAGTAGCAGCACAGCCCAGACCTGAGGCAGGGGGGAGCTGGGATCCCAGCAGCCCCCAGCCATCTGGGCCGTCGGCTGGAGCTCGGGAAGGCCGGGCCTGTGCAGGTCTGGCACCCAGGGGTGCCCGTCCCAGCTCCAGCAGAGGCCGGGCAGCTGCCTCGGGTCCCCGTGGCCACCATGGGATGGGGGAGGGGGGGGGGGGGGGGTAGGGGAGAGGTCCTGGTGCCGGCCGAGGCCTCTTCTCACACACCAAACTCCCCGCGTCTGTAGCAGGAGGAAGACGACACGCAGGGAAGAGCACATGAGTTCCCTGCTGCAGGAGACAGTGGCTGTGCGATTGGTAAGAGAGAAAGCCCCAGCGGGGCCTTGGGGAGGGAAGGCTCACCTCAGGGCCACCGCAGGGGATATGGGCCTCCCTCTGGCTGTGGGGACGAAGGAGGGCTTCCGAGTGCCCAAACCTGCGCTCACCCCAACGCGTGGCCCTACTTTGCTTTGACCTCTAGGATGAGCAGACGGCAGCACAGAAGCATCCACTTGTAACTTCCTGGCTGCGGTGAGTCGCCCTGGGGTCCAGAGACCATCAGGCAGCTTTTGACTTTTGGGGGATAAAATGCCTCAGTATTGCTTAGGGTCCTGGGTGGGAGAGCAGGTGGGGTGGGGATCTTGGCAGCCCTGCGCAGAGCTACAACAGATTCCGTTGCTCCCTGTATGGCACATGTCCACGGGCCACTTGCCGGGGCTGGTTGGAAAGTGCTGTGACAAACGTGCCCCCGGATCTGACTGGACCTTCTTCTGTTCCACAGGAGGTTTCTGCTGTTCTTGGGCCTGCTGCAGCTTGTTTTCTTCACCCTAGTTGTGCTGCAGAAGGACATCCTCCGCTGGGTCCTGCCTGCAGAGCTGGCACCTGCCCTTGGCATCCGTCCACCTACGCCCGCTCTTTTCTGACCCCAGAACACACTGCGGCCCTTCATCGGGACACCACTGGGTCTGCACAAGCATTAGGGAGTCTGTCACCATTGTCACCCTGTCACCAATCACGTCAATAAAATCCATCCCAATTCCCAAATGTCTTATTCGTGCATGAGAGGCGTTAGAGCCCGTCGACAAATCCCTGTTGAACCTTGGGAAGGATAAAGTGGGATTCTGGAGCTAAGAAACAGGACTCAGGGAATCGGCAAGGCTGGAAATGACCTCCAAGGGCTCCAACCATCCACCTATCACCAATATGTCCCATGACTCCACGGCCCTAGGTACAAAAGCTAAAAGTTTCTTGAACACCCCCAGGGTTGGTGACTGCATCACCCCCAGAAATGCCTCCGAAAGCAAGCTTGGAGCCAAAAGCAAAGCAGGGTTCGTTCACCCCACCATAACCGCTACATGAGCTCTAGGAGAACTCTCCGTTTGCATTTCTGCGTTTTCACCTACCGCAACTATACCCAAGTTTCTACGCAAGAGCTAAAACCTTTACATTCCCAGTTGTTGTTTTCTTTTGTGAGCTTCTTTATCAAACGTAGGTGCTTTTTTAATGCAGCCCGGGAGAGAGTTGGCCTTCCAGGCTGCAAGCATGCACTGCCGGCTCCCGTCCACCTTCTGGTCCACCAGGACCCCAAAGACCTTCTCCACACCAAAGCCCTGAGAAAGGTTTCCCTTCCAGACCAGTCAAAGCTGATCACTCAGTCATGGACTACTAGCATCTCACCGGCTCTTCCTATACACTTGAGAAGACATAGCTCAGAGACAACTAGAACAAACCAACCCTCTAAGAGCAACAAAAACAAACAACTGGCACTTCTGACAGTGTCAGCAAATTTCAGGTCACCATTTGAAAGACAGAAGCTGAGGCTGACTGAAAATCGTACCCTCGCCCACCACGACAGAGTCTCAGGTCAAGTAGTCAGAGCATGCTCACACTCATCTAGAAACCAACATTTGACATTTGAGCCTGCATGTCAGTATTGCCTTCCTGCAGTAAGCTTACTTATTATTGGCCATGTGGCCAATCCAATGCACAAATCCAAGTCAAGAAATCTCAACTGACTGACTAAACATCGACCTTAAAATCAGAAATTCCTGCTCTCCTAAGCAGTCTGCTGGATTACTCCTAGTAAAATAGTCATTCCTTTTACCTATCACCAATATGTCCCATGACTCCACGGCCCTAGGTACAAAAGCTAAAAGTTTCTTGAACACGCCCAGGGTTGGTGACTCCACCACCTCCTTCAGACAGCCCGTTTCAGCACCTGAGCACTCTGTTAGAGCAGAAGTATTTCCTAAGATCCTACCTGAATCTCCCTGGCATGACTTGAGGCTCTGTCATCCTATTCCTATGTACGTAGGAGAAATAACTTGTTCTCTCTGTATTGGTCTAACTCAGACAAACCAGTTCTCCATGGCATTCAGGACTTTAGAGAGGACTAATCTGAGACCCTGCTGATGGTCTGTCTGGAAGGAGAAATGGTTATCCGGCACTCTGATCTTACTATGTCCAGCATCAGAAGAAGGGAGTTGGTTAAAGACAACAACGAACTGTTGCATGGTTGTTTGAAGCTGGTGTTCTCATCTTGATGGTGTGTCTCAGTTTATACCTGGGATTGCACCAAGCCAAATGCTGCACCCTGCACTTGGCCTTATTGATGAATTTCATCAAGCACAGAAACAAAATACTAATCTGATATTTGATGAAATTAATACCATTTTTTATGCTTTAAAATCTAACTAAATATTTATTTAAATTTTCTTACGAGAACTCTACTTAGAGATAAGTGTGTTTTTATTTATAAAACAAGGCCTGTTACTTAAAGACATCAAATCTCAAGGTAGGAAACACGTGTGAACTATGCGCCAAGCCAGAGTAGCTTTTCTTCTGTAGTACTCCTTTACCTTCACTTATTAGGACCAGCCTTGTCCAGCAGAGGGAGAAAATAATTGCTAATGACTGGATAATTACTTGAAAAAACAACAAAAACACCACCACTGCGTTATGAAATCCTAAAACTAATTATGACCTCTCTTTCTTGTAATCGGAACGAATGGTCCCCTTCTCTTCCTCCCTTCATGAAACAAACCCACAGAATGTTAAGGTCAAAGCACTGTATAATAGAAAAAAACATCAGAATTTCTTCATCATGGATTTCTTTCAGTTGTTCTTTGAACAAATAGCACCAAAATTAACAATGATTTTCGATGTTACTGCATTTTTCCTCTTCTTCATGCTTCATTAAGTACATATACACAGTGTGTTTTATTAGAAAACAAACAAAAAAGAAAACAATAGAACCTGCTGAGTTTCAAGAGCACCTGATAGTACAGCATTATTGGTTTCTTCAATGTTTCACACAGCAAAGAGTCACAGTTTATGAGAAAGGCCCCTAGAGGTTACCATTGTGACTAATATCATCGACTTCTAAAAATCGTAATAAGCTTTAAACCACCTCTGTCTAAAAATAATGGAGTAAGCCTATCTGTCCCTCTTCAAGGGCAATAAGCTACAAAGGTAGAAAAATGACTTACAAAAGAGACCAAGCAATTCCCACAGCTTCCTTTATATAGGTAAAATAGAAGTTGAGCAAACAGGTTCTGAAAACTATGTTAAAAAATAACACACCAAGAAAATAATAGTTGATTGCATCTGTCTATATATAGATGCCCTATTAATACATTTAACCAAGAGCAAACACAAAACAACACCTGTTTTTCCTTCTAAGAAAAACAGAGCAATAGTTAGGAAGACAGAAGCCACAAAGAGCCATGTGTAAGCTTATGCAGGTGTTAATCCTTAATGCACACAGAAGACCCAGCCATGTTGACTGTCAATTGAAATGCCACATTACCCAAAACTGTTCTGAAGACTCTCAGAAGGCCACTAAGGCTATCCAAATGTCAGTAGCAACCAGGTAAACTCAGCAATGGCAGCTTTAAGAACAGTCTTTCTGTGAATGCTTAGACCTTTGAAGTAATCAGGGCTTCACTGGGCCAGAAGAGGCTTTACTTATATTGCATTACTATAGCAAAGATGGTATGAACACATCATCTGCCTTTGTCCTTCTCCTAAGTAACCTATTTAACTCCCTGGACCACCCTGACCTCTCCCTTTATTGTCACAATTAGACCTGAATCATCTTCCAAAACATGGCAGACTTGAAATATGACAAACTGGAATACATTCTGAGAAGAAAAACACATCCAGGTGTTTCAGCAGCTTCAGTTACAGTACTCCAAAATGGATAAATCTATCCTACACGGAGAACTGCCAAGCAGCCTTTAAGCCCAATTAATGAGAGGCTAGTGTGCCAAAAAGTTCATTGAGTCTCTTGAGTGCAAAATACCAGCTAGTCCTCTAAGCAACCTCACCTCCATTTCATACGCTGTGTTCTGCAAGGCATCCAAAGCCCCGTGCTTGCCGTTGCGAACACGAACCGCCTCTCCTCGCCCCACCAGGTGAGAACTACTGCGGTGACTCAGGGCTGCTTGCACAACACGACTGCTGCCATCCTCTGCTCCTGCAATATAGGCACCACAAATCACGACTGCTGCTGGAAACAAATCACAGGCCAAAGCATTATAGTTGAGTTTCATAGTACAACTGGTTTGCTGGTGTTTTCTTTTTTCCCTTTAAGGGTATGAATCCAATGGGGTAGAATTAAGTAGGACATGTTTCTCAAGGATACGCAGCAGTCCTGGGCACTGAGGGTCTTGCATGCTGTGATCACCTAGTTCTCTCTCAGCAAAAAGTATTTCTCTTCCAGACTAAACAGCAAACTTAACGGATGGGTAGGACAACGCTAATTATCTTCTCTACCATCTTGAAAACAGCCTCAGACACTCACAAAGCAGCGAAAGCCAGCGTGTCAGAGGAATCCAACAGCAGCTTTTCTTAATCGAACTGAAAATAACTTTGGGGAGTAGTTTAAGCCCTTCAGATTGCAGAGATTAACTGCAAATGTGGGCATTCTTCTGGCTTATAATTACAATATTTCTTTCTTTCACTTCTCAAAAGCATCTGCCAAGAGGGTTCTTTCTGACAATTGTGCTGTCAGATCTTTGCACATGCTCCCACTTAAAGAGCATGGCTATTTGGCTCTGAACTTCTTCATTTTCTTAAGCACAACTTTTTTTTTCCCCCTATACTTCAATTCTGTATTGTTCGCTGTTGATTTTTTATGTTTGTTTTTAATGGAAACGAGACAGCTACATATACTGATAACTGAAGGAAAGACTTCACACAGGACAGTTTTCCTTGGTAAAATTCTTCATTTTATATGCCAACTATTTATTTCTATGTGATATACAATCTCAGTGAAGGTAACATACATGAGAACAGTGCTGAAGAAGCCATTTGAAGTTAATAACAAGGAGCCTGACATCTTCGCATTCAGCCAGAACCCGACCTTGCAAGACACTCAGTGTCAAAAGCACTTCTCTTCCTCTCAGCTAACGCACGATTTCCAAAGCCTCTTACCCTAAGAAACCTTCCCTGGTTCACAAAGCAGTTATCAATGATGACTTGCACCAAGAACCTCGTGAACACTCTTCAGTCATCATAAAACATAATTTACAAGAGCAACATGCACAGAGACCGCCTTTATCCATCTGAGCGACACATTGCTCAGAAGCACTGAAATTTATTGAGGCTAAAAGAGAATGGCAATTAAAAGCAAAGCAAACTTCCCAATCCTTGTTTGGGAAGTTTCCCCAATCCTGCTTCTGCCCAAGCTTAAGTTAGTTCCACCTGGATCATCCCCTGCCCATCCCTCAGAGCTCTCCCCAGCCTTCTGGTCTCATTCAGAGCTGGAGAGGTTTATCTGCTCTAACAGGCTTCAGGGAAAGCTTTGTGGTACAAGTCCATAAAACTTCCTTGACACGGGCTGCGTCCTGATCCCAGCATGCATTACATGCTAGCTTCCTTCCACCTCCATTCAACCTGAAATAAATTACTAAGCGTGCAGAATGAGGACGTCCTTTACTATTACAGTGGAGGGGGAAAAAAAAATTGCTTTTTTCTTTTAATTTAAGGGGATGTTTCCTATCTGCTGACACGTTTTGGGACTCTAGGGATGCATAAAATTTATTGCCAATTTCTGTTGTAGTACATGTCTGGCAGGATAGTATGTTCATTTAGGGCATGGTTATAAACTGCTTTTCCTGCTCTTTTTTTTGTCTTAATTAGGAAGCTTTCTGTGGGCATTTCACAACTACTTTTTTTTATTAAGGTTTGGATTTATTTTTGTTGCTTTCCTTTTCAAACCAATGACTAAGCCTCAGCTACCACAATAGCTTCCTATTCCCTCTTTAGGTCATACCTTCTTTCAAGGTAATTATCCATTAACATATAGCTGAAAGTACCACTTGACAATTTCTAACATTATTAAAGTACGAGAATAGGGGGAAAAAAGAATGAACAACTTTTACATAACTACAAGGAGGGCTTTTAAGTCAAAGGCAAGGGTCCATACACTAAGCACTCCATGCATCAGTAACACCACTGTGTCTTCCTGTTTAAGACTTGAAAGAGGGACACCAGTGGGCTTCCGGAGACGTCGCTAAGCCGTGTTTTACATGACAATACACACATAGACTTGAAAACAGACTATAATTTCTTTATAGCCATTTCCAAACCAATGAGCAACATGACCAAATCGCTGTCTTCTTCAAAACCATCTTCTCATAGTTCCCGAATTTGCAGCGATAAAAAAAACCATTCAAGCCGCTACGTAAAGTATGCAGCAGAGAAAATGGGTTTGATTGTGAGAGACACTTCTGCATCTCAGCACTGCTTTAAGAGTGTAAATAGCTAAGGGATCAGATTGCAGATAACATCTCTGTGCTTAAATAATTTATTTTCTTGCCATGTACTCCTTTAAGTCAAAGTCAAACAAAAAACCAAAAGCAACTGGTGCAGCAGCTCACTATACTCTAGCAAAACATGACTGTTACATGAACCCTATACTACAGGCTCAACTATTATAGTTACAAATACAATTATTTAGAATTTGGCCAAAATACATCTATCTGGGCCAGCATCTGTCAGTAAACCCAATTAATGCTCAAGACATACTTCTGCTAACACTCAACACATACTATCCCCCTTCATTTCCATTCAATTCCTTCCCTTTCCAGCAGCTTTTCCACAGTTTTTCTTGCAATGCTGAAGAAGTGATGCAGATGTCTCAGTATTGTCTCTACATCTCTGAGTTTTGGTCATAGTCAGAAATTATTCTTGTTCTTTTAGAAAGTAGATCATTTGAAGTATTCCAAAAGAGTTACATCATCGTATTAAGTCCGGAAAGATTCATTATATATTCTTAATTATCATCTTAAAGGTATTTGACAGCTTTTTCCCCCCAGATAGCTACCTCTGCCCTGGGAGTTTGAAAAGGCTGCCAAGATGAGAATCACACTATGATCAGAGAGTGGGAAGAAAGGAGCAGATGTATGAAATAGTCTCAAATATATCTAAAGAATACCACAGAGAAAAACTTAGGGAGCAAAGAGACAAACTGAGTAATCAGTGAGCAAAGCCAAATGAGATTCACCTGAGAACTGCAAAAGAAGCTGGAGACAGGGAAGCGGAATGATGCACCAGGAATGCAACCTTTCAGTATGAGACAGAGCGCAGGTGACAAACACAAGGCCCAGAGGAAAGCAGCTGTCAGTGGACAGCGTTGAAAAGTCTGGCTGATCCTGGGTAAGCCAACTAGCAGAGCAGTTGCAAAGAGCAGAAATAGCATGTGGTTGAATAACCACAGAGTATGGGGACGAGTGAGCCCAACTTGTGTATGACCGAGGGTGTGGTCTTCAGCATAGCCTGCTTCCACTTCCTAAAGGTTTCATAGTGGGACTTAAGCAAGGACTGCTACAAAAACTGTACTAACACAACCTCTGAGCTAAGGCCTCTGCCCGTCTCACCAAGAAGCTCTAAGGAAAGAAATATAAAGTGGGAATATAGGGCCACTAGGCTGTCTCAGGATCCGTTTCATGCAACACATTGCCAAGGTAACCAGGAAAAGGAAGTAGGAAGATGGAATGACAAACCACACCAAATCCAAATTTTAACTTACGCATGGTTGGAGCTGAGTCACAGAAAATACCTTTTAGATCCTACCCAAGGTCCGGAAGATGCGAAGGAAGCAGTAAAGGATAGGAGAAATGGAAAAAAAATCATCAGATGGCTATGGCAGAAAGATAGTGGCGCATGATGAGAGGAGGAGATGGGAAGAAGGTGCAGTTTTAACATTGTTTTTCTCAGCAAATCTTTACCCACTGTTCGATATCTGTGTTATTATGCTCACGAAGCCCTAAAATCCCTTCTTAACTGGCTGCAGATGCAGTTAGCTGAATGACAAGCACAATATGGTCTAACACTAAGTAGGCTCTCACAGAAACACTTCGGATGTTAAAAAGGAGAACCTGTAGTCTGACAAGATTCAAAAATGGCTTTTCAAATGCTGTGTCAATAACTGTTTCCAAAAAGAGCTATTTTAAGCTTCAATAGCCTGTTCAAAGGTGAATCTAAAACACTTCAGGCCTCTCTCTCCCTGTTAATGGGGAAGTCTCACTCCATAACTCCATATAGGGAAAAAAGAAAAATGAAATTGAAGATTAACACAAGCTCTTGGGTTCCATACTATTCCTAGAATGCTTAAGTCCTTATTTTTATGCCACGAGCAAGATATTGTATCATGCTGAAACCTAGCCTGAGGAATCAAGCCGTAAGAACTAACAGCATTTGCTATACGTCTTCCAGTTAGGTTCTAAGCTAACAGCAAGCTGACAAGGCTTCCAACACACATGTGAATGGAAAAAAAAAAAATTTTAATCTCCTGAAATTGAAATGAAAGCGAAATTCTTCCAAGATCAGACAATTCATTGCATCTCTGGAATATCGCTCATTTGCAAAAGCAAAACAACAACAATATATTACTAACAGATCCCATAGTTTACAGGGAGCACTAACATCCACCCATCTGTCCTGCTGACATGCAGCAGCACAGAACAAGCAGCCTAACCTCATAGGCTCCCTGAAAGCATGTTCAACTTCAAGAGTCACCCTACAAAAAAGTAGACTAAATGAAGGACTATCAGTGTTACTTGCAGAGACTCAGTGTTGACTAGAATCCTTTCCTCTTTATTTGAATCTTGGCTTTTGGGTTGTAAATCCATGCCCAGCACTATCAGGAAGAGAAAAAAAGGGAAAGGCAAGAAGCGCAGTACCATGGTATCATGTTCACATGCCTATAGCAATCAAAATAAAACAAGGCTGTTTCAGTAAATGGAATAGTAAGCCAGCAACACTTGCCCTTTGCCTCACATAGGAGTCAATGTGATTGTCAATACTAACCCATTGAACGAAGTGCTACAAGCAAGCACATGTAATGGGAGCCCCTCATTAGAAAATGTCTTGAAGAGCCTAAGAAACACATTTCAGCACAACTGTATGCAAGATGCTGCTGCAAAATCTACTACTTCTTAACTCCAAGTTCCTGCCAGTAGCAAGTTTATCATTTAGCTGTCATTCATAACCTATACTTTGATCTCAAACCTGATTTTTTACCCTCATGAAAGTCTAACAAGAGAAGAAAAAAAAGAAACACACTTGGAAAGCTGTGAAACAGGGAATAATGTTATTTTCATGTTAGCCCATACTTCAAACAGAAACTTTAAGTACCAGCTTATCTTAATCTTTCAACTCTAGATGCATGATTTAGCCATTTAAAGCAAACCCACATAATCAAAACATCGAGAAAACCTCTCCGTATCAACAGAAATCATAAAGTTGCTGTTTCTGATAGAGCTACATTGACACTTAATCCATTACACACAGCTCAGAAGCAACAAACCCAAACAACCCTTTTGGTACCTGGCTCAATCAGTCATTAAGATAAGACAGATAAATCCTCCTACACATCTTTGACCGCAGGACTGCAAGGCAGACGTGTTCCACTGCTGCTGTTTTACTTTTGGAGGATTCAGTTATGGCACATCTGTGATAAGAAGCATGATCTCCAAAGTCAGCCCACCATGCCATTACACATGGTGCAATCCAGTTAGCAGACGTTGCTGGGTTAGGCCTTCCAGTAACACACTTGACCCACCGTGGTCTTCAGATATATTTCATGTTAAAGAACACAGTAGTATCTTAACTAAAAACTTTAATAATTGAGACTTCTTCACATATTAAAGAGTTATTGTTGCTACTTGCTAGCACAGACTGATTGGAAAATTGCAAAGTAATAATTACTATGCAGGTGGAATATTACAGTATAAGCAGCATTTTTCAGACCTATATATACCATGTATATTTGTGGCATTCAACACACAAAATCCTGTCTATCCTTTCCTACTTCACTAAATTCTTAATTGCATGGCATCAAGAATCTAGAATCTGCTTGTTCACAAAATCAAGATGCACTATTAAAACATCCTAAAGTATTTGACTCCTGTTTCAGAAATTAACACAATAAATAAATGGAGTGACAGCAATGGACAGAAGGAAGGCAATTGATGCCATCTACTTGGATTTGTGCAAGGCCTTTAACATGGTCCCACATCACAGCCTTATCTCAAAGTTGGAGAGATATGGCTTGGAAGGGTGGGCTATCTGGTGGATAAGGAATTGGTTGGAAGGCGGCACATAGAGGGCTGCGGTTGGAGGTTCTACGTCCACATGGAAGCTGGTGACAAGCAGTGTCCCCCAAGGGTCTGTCTTGGGACACCTTTATCTTCAGCATCTCCATCTATGACATAGACAATGGGATCGAGTGTACTCTCAGCAAGCTTGCAGATGACACCAATTGATATGGCAGAAGGAAGGGATGCCATGATGCCATCCAAAGGAACCTTGACAAACTCAAAAGGTGTGCCCATATAGATCTAATGACACTGAACAAGGCCAAGGTACTGGAAAATGGTTTTAAACTAAAGGAACTAAGATTGAGATTAGATGTCAGGAAGAAGTTTTTCACTGAGAGACTGGTGAGGTGCTGGAACAAGCTGCTCAGATAAATTGTGAGCGTCCAGTCCCTGGAGACGTCAAGGCCAGGCTGGATGGGGCCCTGAGCAACCTGATCCAGTGCCTGATCAGGGTTGGCAACCCTGCCTGTGGCAGGGGGCTGGAACCAGATGATCTTTTAGGTCCCTTCCAACCCAAGTCACTCTATGATTTTATGAACAGCTACTCATCCCACCGCACATACTCTTTCTTTCTTTGCCAAATAACACAGAGCTCCACCTCAAAGGGCATTTCTGAACACTTAACATATTTTTCCTTATGAGAATACTCAGTGAAACCTTGCAGATTCCCTAGCCTAATGTCTTTGCTGTCATTTCCTTTTGGTTCTGGCAACAGCTTGACTGTTGACTCACCTTTAATTTTCAATCACTGCATCTCCAAATGTTTTTCCCTAAAACTGAAACCTTGAAGTCATTCACCAAGTGTATTTACGTGTATTCTGTTTGCTCAACTTCAGCATACTGCATATATCCTTTGATAATTGTACAGTATTTATTTCAAACAAGTTGCAAAAACCCTCCTGAAGCACCAACCATGCTGTCAAAATGCTTCCATCTCTTCATTTCTCAAATACCCAATATTCGAAATGTAGCAATCCTATTCCACTAAAAATGCATCAATGAAAAAGCTGAACAGGATTGGACCAAAAGAGGCTCATCATATTGCTGTAAATCAGCTGTAAACTACCACTACCTACTCTAAATATCTTTTCCAAAACGTGGAAAAAAAGAAAGAGTTGAAAAGAGCTGAGAACAGCTTTGCAAGAACTAGTATCTCTTCACTCTGTGCCTCATTCCCATTGGGCAAGATCCACTCCGTCCTCGGTATTAAAATGGTAGTGTACGGGACAAGAACGATTTATATCTCTATCACAGAGCTTCAGTGGTCAGAAAATCCTGGTTTGAGAGACTTCAGAAATCTCTGGAGATACTGGAAATAATCAGAAGGACAAAGAGAGACAAAAAGGTTGGCTTTTCCTGAAGGAGAAGCAGAGAAATTCCAATCCAAGAAAGGGATCCCAGTATGAGTACTGCAGCAGCTTCATATAGGCCAGAAGGTAATTTCCTTTTAAAGTAAACAAGAAATTAGAACACAAAAGCAAATGACTCAATGCACTTTCACACCACATTTCATCTAAGTGAGGTTGCCACCAAACACAGCCATCTGTTCTCGCTTCTACTACACACCATGAATTCCTGCTCCCTTTCTGTACTGGATCTGGTGATCACACAGCTGCTGCATCAATACTCAAGCTGATCAATGGGATGGAAAAAATGATCTGTCCAAGAAAAAAAAACTAAACTGTTTAATTGTATGAGCACTGAGAGTCAGCACAGACAAGGGGGTGGATATGTGCAATAATACACAGCCACTGCTTCTCATGACATGAAATGCACCCTGAAATACAACCAGTGTCTCCTTAACAGGGAAGTTAAGTAATCCTACATGCCAGTCTGAAATGGTCACACCTTTTTAGAGCCATTCTTCACAAGTACTACACAACACCTGATGTTTACATCAGCTGACCGGGGTTCAGAAGCTCTAGCTCTAGAAAACGGGGAAAAAAATGGTTCGTCAATATTGAAAATATTTAAAATTTTTCAAATCATCAGAGCCAGGTAGGAGTTGCTTTTAATTATTTGCAAAACTAATGCAAAAATATCTCCCAAGTAACAGAGGACTTGGGATGTCCCTGAGGACTAGAGGAGGACAAATATAGGACTTGCTTAAAAATAGGGGGAAGAAGGCCTTAAGGAATTACAGATCCATCAGCTTAACTCTGCTACCCAGAAAGATACCAGAACATATTATTAATCATTTTACATGCACCTAGAGAATAATAACTGAAAGCAAACAGCCAGCATGAATTTGCCAAGTACAAATCATGTCAAACCAACCAATTTCTATCTCTGACACAGTAACTAGATTAGTGCATAAATACAAAATCTCTTCACTAAAAACTCCTACCGGGGGTATGTGTGTGTATTTAGAATAAAGCAAGGAAAAAATCAGTTAATTAAAAAGCACAAGAGTCATGCTTAAAGTGTTCTCTTTCAACCTGAAGGACATCTCAAGTACAGTTCTAAAGAGATATGTCCTGTGTTCTTTAATAACTTCGCTAATGATTTAAAGGATGAATTATGAAGTAGACTAGCAAAATATGCAGAAGATGAAAAAAAAGATAAAAAAGGGTAAAAAAACTCTGGAGAACAAGATCAAAACTTGAAGCTACCTCGAGAAACTTTAAGACCCATCCAAAATCAAACGAATGAAAAAACCCACACAGGAAAAAAGACGTCAGAAGCAAAAATACATACTGGGGACCCCGTGGCTGGGGGGGCAATGCTGCACAAAAAGAAGAGGGCTTTCCAGCAGCAGCACACTGAGTGTGTGTACTATAACATTGCTTTCCGAAGAAAAAACGCAGTCTGGGCAGATACCAACAGGAGTGTTAGGCACAATGAGTGGAAATAACAATCCTGCTGCATACTTCTTACCTACAATAACTTCCCACATCACACCACTGCATTATAAAGATGATGCAAATTAACGGGAAAAGGCCAAGAAAAACAAGTACAATCAAAAAGCATGTTATCAGTTACTGAAATAACTAGGTTTCCGCTGAAAATTAATAGGATAAATACAGTAACTCGCACACAAGCCTTCAACCACATTAAGGTCAATACGAAGAGAACAGTCAGGTTCTCCCAGGCTCCCGTGGGGAGGCGCAGCCAAGAGAGCAGGCTTCACTGTCAGCAGAGAACATCCCGGTTGGAGCCAGGGAAAGCTTTCTGAGCACAAGGGCAGCACAGCCCCAGCACAACGCACCCAGGGAGTTTGTGAATCTCTCCTGTACAAGCAGATGTAGGCAAACATCTGTCTGCACCTTGTTCCTGCTTCTGGACAGGGAGACCAACTGAGATGAACTCCCCAGGAGCCTTCCAGCTTTCAACTAAGCTAAGCTAACTTCCCTGGGCTGAGAGAGCATACTCTTTCAAAACAGCATGCACCAGAACGATATTTCCTGAGTATTCACCTGGTCTTACAAGATCAACCAGATAAGCCCCAGTTGTTATGAGCTGAAGGACCAAGTAAACACAAGGATACAGAAGCAGCTTCTCCATCATTTGAAACCTCTATGTTGACCAAAACTTCTGCTTTCATTTCATCTTAATAGTCATAAAAAGATCAATTCACCTTACAGTGTAAATACACAGAAGAAACAAAGGAATAAACGTAGCTGCAACATATATTTTTTCCACCTGATTCTGTAACTTTACTAAAAAATAAGCTATTAAGAGAAACTGAAGTTCCCATTTTCAGTTCAACTACGTCTGAGGGTTTGGGTTATATTTACCAGTTGTATGAATTCACCTCGCTTAGTGTTGGTTCCAACAGAATTTTTCTCCCCTTTTATCTTAAAATATAATAAAATAAAATAAAAATAAAAATAAAATAAAATGACAGCAATCAAAGTATTTATCCTTGTGGACTGTATTTTGATACATCATAACATATGAAAAAGGAAGAAAGCAAGCCCATTAACATCACCTATCAAAATAACCTCTATCTCCCTGCTCAGCCTTGGTGAGCTCAGTAAAGCAGGACTCGCAGGGCACCTATTAGCATCAATATGCAGGCTGGCTCACTGCTACTTTTTGTCTTCCATGGAAAACACAGATGTCTTGATTTTATTTGGATCACAACAGGAGCTTTCAACCCCATACTTACTATTTATGGATTTTTATTAGGTATCCTCTTTCCTCTTAGAATACAGGATGTGCTACTGATTTGCTTACGGTGCAAATGCAGCCTGGCAGAATAACTTTCTCTGGGCTACCTTCACGGTTCTCATATGAAACTTTACCAATTCTTTCATTTTTTAAGCACTACAGAACTGCAGCTCCTACGTGACTCACTGTCACAGAATTCAACAAGGGCCCCCTTCAATTTGGAATTATTTTTGCTTTTTTCATTTTTTCCTCACTTCTATGTTTAATCTTGCAACACAAAAGTTGCTTCTGAAGGATGTTAGGAACCCCCAAGAGAAATGTCCCAGCCAACAAGTCACCAACTCAACACACACCATGACATAACAAGAAGCATGCAGGCTTCCTAGTCCCATCCAAACAACGTGCATGACAGCCACAGAGGCACACAGAAGGTGACTTGGAAGTGAGCACAGAGGAGGTGGAAGGTTGTGACTCTGCAGGCAGTGAGATGATGGCTCCATGCAGCAAGGCAGCGTGCATGGTGGCTGCGCACTTGGAAATCTGACAGCTGTAAGAGCTTTGCATGAGATGGATGGATGAAACTTCAGATAGCTTCACACATCACAAAACACTTTGCTCATCCTGTTATGTTAAATAAAGACAAGAAAATAACAATGTTTTCAACATCAGCCTCACTGCACCCTAAAGATTAAATATGTATGTAATTCTATGGAACTTCAGACAAAATACTTTGTCAGCCATCATGGCACTGGCCAGAAAAATGAGCACTCAAACGCATGGAAGTGCATCTATTTCCAAGCTGTTGTCACCAAAAATCAGATTTTTTTCAACATAAACAAGTGAATCTTTTTCTCATCATCATCATCAATTGATCTCAGTGAAAAATGAAATTCACAAAAAAAGCCACTCCAAACAACTACTTTTTTCAGCACCGAGCACAAGCTTTGCAGTGAAGGGATTTTTCGAAGAAAAGCTGCATTTTGCACAGAGAAGAAAAGAAGACGCATGTCCAAACCTCTAGCCGTGCCATGCCCACTTCCACATCCTTCTACCCCAGTCTCGTTTCCGGGACAAGCTCAGGCCATGAAACCTCCCAGCACAGCAGCACCATCCTTCATCACCAGCAGAATCAGCAGCCCATGGTGCCTCACCTCCCAAACCATCTTTTCCCTATGAAGACATCTGCTTCCATCAGCTGAGTGGAATCAAGTGTGATGCGAAGAGAACAAGAACAAAAATACCAGCTTAAAGCTGCCAGAGAACAAGATGATGTATTCCATTTAATTTGGCATGCTAATTACCAAATTACAAGCAGATACAAAGGTAGCGTCTATATTTAAAGATAAACTATTAGGTCTGATGTGGTGATGAGAGAATGGTTTTCATCTACCCATTCATTAGTTGTCATGGTTTTAATTTGTTTGCTTTGTTATGTTTAATTTCTTAGCTCGGCTAGTTGTTGCTTCATTCCTTTCTCTGCTTGAAGCAGTTGAAATTTTAACCTCCAGAGTGATTAATCCAACACAGAACAGAGCCTTAGTTTTAATTCCCACTAGAGGATGTTTCAAACAATGTTTTTGTTTTAATTCAGTGGAAGTCTGTAATTTTTAAAAGTAAGGAGGCAGAAGCTCCAGAGCACATCATGTTTCCTTTTTTAAACAAAACCAATGCAATAATTAGTAGAAAGGCACTACCTAAAATAGCATTTCCATGAAAGAGTTGAAGATTCTGGAATTTACCTTCTCAGGCACATTTTACAACTGCTCACCCTCTCTTGCAAAATCAAAAGCCCTGTGCAATAGAGAACTATGAAGACTCGTTTTCTTGCCTTGCACCCACCCCACACACCATACAGCTACTTGAACACAGCAGCCTGGAACTAGTAAGCCGTGCCCTGCCCAGACACATGGCTCAGCCCTCCCTTGAAGGCTCACAGCCTGTGCTGGCAGGGACGTGCTCCAACCCTTGGATCATGTTTGTGGCCTTCGTCTGGACACGTTCCAATAGCTCCATGTCTCTCCTGTGCTGAGGACTCCACACGTGGACATAGTGCTACAGGTGAGGTCTCCCAGCGGAGAGCAGAGGGGCAGATCCCCTCCTTCACCCTGCTGGCTGCGCTGCTTTGGATGCAGCCCAGGATACATTTAGCTTTCTGGGCTGTGAGGGCACATTGCTGGCTCGTGTTCAGCTGCCATCCACCTCAAGACCTTTCAAGGCAGGGCTGTGCTTTATTCTTTTGTCTCCTAGCTTGTGTTGATAGTCTTAATGGGGCAATTATCACTGCTTTCTAAATGGAGCATGTATATATTGCCAATCCTGCAGGCAAGAAAAAACAATGAAAAGGAGCTTAAGTCCCCAAAAACAAAAGGTAAAGCTGTTAGAGAAACGCACTCCAGGCAGAACGATGTAAATGAACTAGCCTTGCTGGAGAGAACCCTTTCTTGCTTTCTATTTTAAGCAAAGAAAAGATCACTCATTTCTCCCTTCCCTTGACTCCCAATGTGCTCTGGGAGTTGCATCACATAAATAAAGCATCAGTTAGCCAGAACCATAGGAAGTGGAGGTTAAAGAAATGCTAGCTCCAAAAAACCAAGACTGTGCTTGCAGCTTCACTTCAAAGAGGACGCGGACTCCCTGGCTCACACATTAATGATTTCATCCTCTCCCTGAGTCTAACTGCAGGTGACAACCATGTGGCCAGAAGAGAACATTTCCTTGTTTGTACAAAGAAAGGGCGATAAGGAGAGCAAAGCAGAGGATGCCCTGAGGGGAGGAAGATAAAAGTTGTCTTACAGTTTTGCACTGACCGGGAGAAAGCACTGAGCCACAGCGCTGTAACCAACTCCAACACCCATCACCCAGCTTGCACCATGAAACCGGGAGACACTGTTGGCAACCACACACCCACCACCCAGGCATGGCTGAATAACTGGCAACAACACAAAGCTTCTCACCAGGACACATCTTTGGGTACTGGAATTACTGGTACTAGGTACTGTTATTTGGCTATTTTGTGAATCTGTGGATTTATGACCTGCATTAAGCCTTTACACACACCTTGTGCAGTGCTTCTCTTCAGATGTTGGGTACCTGTGAAGAAAACCACTTCACTGTTTTCAGTTTATTCCAAATAAATAATTGTAATCCAAGACAAAGAAATCCATCCACCCTGGACAGGTGACATTTTAAAGCAGCAAAGCACTGACAAGAGAACAAGAAAGCTGAATAGGAATAAGCTGAATATTTATAAATGCATTCTAGAACCCATCAGCACTCAACTCCAAAATCAAAGCAGGTGTTGATAAATACCTGCCAAGGTTTATCAGCAGTTTAATCAAATGCATTTGTGTACTGGTGACAACACAAACTGGGATTCTGTCAAGATGAAGTATTAAGGCAAAAAATGTTGCTAAGAGGCTGATTTTCCCCATTCTGCTCTACCACTGTATCCAATCGTGGCAGGGAGATAGATAACAAATCTACATGAGGGACAGCATAAACAGTTTTCCAAAGACCTTAGGCATAATGTTTATTTAAAAGAAAAAGGAATAGACTCAACATCCTGATGGTATTCCAACTAAGTTTACAGAGGATTAACACTTTCCTGGTAGGAATCTGGCTGAACACTGAGAATATACATGTAACTGAGCAGGTAAATAGATTCTTCTCATTCCTGATTGCTGTGAAATGGCTACACCTAGAGTAAGCAAGAACAGAGCATAAAGAAATAAGCACCGATAGGAGAACTACTTCTTCGAATGCAGTCTTCACAAAACAATTGGGGAGCAGCTGCAGAAGTAGAAGAGCTGTGTGCTCTACCAAACACCACAAGGAGGAAGAAAAGGCTGCACAGGTCTGGGCTTTTCTCCTACAGCAAGGTAACTCCATGGATGCAATGGAGAGACTTCAGCAAGTGCTGAAGCACAGCGTAGGTCTATTGCCACAAAGCTACGCTGAGAAGATGGGTATTTCTGTACTTGCAAAGGCAATGCAATACATTGTGTGTGCTACATTCGAGCTCAGTGCAGATTACAAATGCTTCTCCCCATCAACCAAGGCTCCTGACCCTCCCATCTTCCAGCTTCAAGTGCATCTTACATCTCACTATCTTCTGCAGGGACAACCACCATACCCTACTGATTCTTCAGGTTCCTCCTCATTCATATCCCATCTTTTAACATCATCTTAATACAAAAGAAGGAAGCAATCTGTCACGGACCAATTAATTTTGTTTTAAATATACTCTTTATATATATAACAAAGCAATCTTGTTAATAGCACATTCCCCATTCACAACTTCCAACCTTAAATCAGATTCAGAGTTTTTAGTGGGAAGAACTGCATCTGTATTTGTTCTGTTAAACTTCTGTTATACTAGAGAGTAGCATAATGGTAGCATGCATAGCTTCCATTTTCCACAACAAATTCAAAGGGGCAAAGTATAGCTAATATACAGAGAATATATAAAGCAGATACAGAACGCTGAGCACAGGCATTAATTATCAATCCACAGACATTTAGCAGGCTACCTGGGCATCTTATTTTCCAGCAGGATGGAATTAGTGGCAATGAACAGATGTGTGGCTGCTACACAACCTTCCTCAAAGAGTTATATCTGCCTGTCAGTTGGCAAATTGATGTTGTTATGAATATGCATGGCATCGTGCTGCTGCAGTGACAAGGAAACGAGTGGTATTAAAGGAACAGCATAAATCAGTGATGGCAGAAGAACAGCGAGATGAGTACCCTTGTTTGGGAATCAACAAAGTGTAATTGAAACAAAGACCTGAGAGATAGGTGGCACCTTGGCTTTCTTGTCCAGTCTCTGACAGCAAAAGCATTTCCCCAGTACAGCCTTGCTCTCCAGCCAACACTGAGCACTCACCACATGATTCTTGTTACAGGACCAATCCAACACTTCTCCCCTCATTCTTCACCCTGGAAATCTTTTGGAAGGTGCTCACTTAAGGGATACAACAAGTTGCATCTGACCCAGCGTGCTGCATGTAAGCTGAAACGCTGTTATTGGGTTAGTGTATGTGCAAAAAACAGCCTGTCTTTTGAAGAGCAAAATACTTGTCACACTTGCAGCATACCTTTCATTCCTCGCACTCCAGCATGAAGCCTACACCCACCACGCTGCTGCTGTAGAGGTGTAAAGCCCACCTTGTAGTACTGCTCATAGCAAAGACCTCAGCACCGTCTACACAGTAAGTAAACTCCTTACAGTCTTGGGGACTTCTTCAGTAACATTATTTGAAAGTAATAAGAGATTTCTTTCGCTGAAATTTCCTCAAAGAGCTCCACCTTCCTTTCAGCTAGTATGTTTATCTAAGCTAAAAGCTCATTCATTTAGCAATTAGCCGGTGATGGTTTAGCTCATTACATGCTGTTTTTGTCAACTCTGGTAAAACACAGGCCACTTTTAATCAGCTCCCAAACACCTGGGATTGGAAAGAAAAATGTCACAGCTGCTATATCATTTTACCAACAGAAAGTTAAGTAAAACTATCCATTTTTTTCCTGTCAAACCTGAGATTTAGCAACAAGTTTTTCTTTTTTCTTTTCAGCAAGATGTATATATGATCATATCTGATACATACACATTACTGATGTATCTTGCATATAGTTTTCAGGACGCTTAATGCTACAACAGTGCATTATAGTACACATGAGCTTGATAATATCTCTCATCTGCCACTGTTCTCTCACAATTGCCACACACTTTTGATGGGTCTGGAATCAAAAGAGACTCTCTCATCTCTTCATTTAAAACAGAGCTGTTGATTTGATTGCTGAAGCCAATAGGGGGGAAAAAAAAAAAAGGCATATATTTTTCACTATGTTTCATCTTCCCTGGCTTACCTCCTGCCAGCTGCCTTTCGACAGCACAGGGTTGGTGCTCCTCAGCCACCACCTCCATTCCCTGTTCACAAAGCAGGAGTGTTCCGTGAGCACCCAGCAGCACACTGCAGCTCCAGGACAATGGACCCATGGCTCTTTAATGAAACATCACCACACTGACACAAAGAACTGGCCCCCCTCTCTGCCGAAGGGCTCATTTCTGTCAGAGGCATTCTGCTACATGAAGAACTGTGAACAGCCAAGATAAAGAGCTATAGTATTTTTTTGTTTTAATTAAGGCTGTATCCACAGACAGAGCAGTTACTGTCCTGCTCTGAACAATCTATTTCAAGTTGATTGAAACACCATGGAATAGACTGTTACAATAACACAGAATTCTCCTAATTAACTCACTTACTTCTTTGCCAGTTTCTGCCATCATTTCTCATTAAAAATCATCCCATTCTATAGCTGTCCTGTTGACTTACAAAGTACCAGAGGATATAAGAACTTGGCACATAATAGCTCTTTCAGACCGATCCACAATTGCTGGAATCCAATCATTTAATTTTAAACGCTTTTAGTTGGCTAAATGTATTATCTACCAAAAAAAAATATAACAATGGAAATAGTATACCATGACCACTGGAGACAGAAAGTGACAGTGACATCGATCACACAGGTTAGAGCCACTGGGAACCCGCACAGGCAGCACAACTTCACCACAGCCTTCAGTGCACTCATGGCATAACTATGGGATGATGGGGAAAGGTCAGAAGGAGCACTCTGAAGCCAGACATGAGTCAGTGCCAAACCCCAGCAAAAGATGAGGGAAGCAGCATAAATGTAAGTCAGGTGACAGATGCAACTTCCGCATTATTAAGACCTGAGTTCTATCTGGTTGTTTTACGGAGATGAAGATAATTTGGCCATAAAGAAGGGCTAATGGAAAAAGGGTCTGACATCAAAGCAGAGATCTTGCAGCAGAAACGCAGATATTCTGATCTGAAAAGGCTCCAAAACATTTGCTGAGAGGTCATCTGCACATCTAAATACAGAAAATATTCTCTCTTAGAACACGAATCCTCCATTAATATTCTTTAAAGTCACTTCACTATAAAGCGCAGATGTCTTCTACCAAAGTACATTTTTACACCAACATTATTTACAACCACATACATTTGATATTACTCCACAAAGGATCCCATACCATATCTGTATTGTGTGGGTGTTTCTTCTCTTTTATCAAGTCAACTCTGTGCTTAAAATGCGCAGAGTTTTAATTTACTACTACAAGGGTTACACTTGGGTGCAGGTTTCCTCAAGGTTTTTCAGTTTCATCACTGTAAGCCCTTCTGGAGGTCAAACCTGATCAGAGAGTAGTATTCCAGCTGAAGCAAAATGAAGAAACAATGCAGGAAGTTGTGAATCATGGAGGAACAGAATCCTCAGAGTTGAAAGGGACCTCCAAGGGCCATCTGTTCCAACTGCCCTGCAATGCACCACAGCTAGATCAGGTTGCCCAGGGCCTGATCCAGCCCCACCCCGAAGGTCTCCAGGGATGGGGCATCAGCTGCACATCTGGGCACTCTGTGCCAGCTTCTCACCACCCTCACTGCAGAAGACTTGTTCCTTATATCCAACCTAAAGCTCCTCTTTTTGAGCTTGAAGCCATTCCCCCTTCTTCTATCACCACAGACCCTGCTTAAAGGTCTGCCCCCTTCCTTCCTGTAGCTCCACTTTAGATACTGAAAGGCCACTCAGGTCACCTCAGAGCCTTCCTTTCTCCAGGCTGCACAGCCCCAGCACATTCCCATTTTACAGCATGGGTTATAACAAAATCATCCAAACCTTCCCACAAAACGTAAGGAATCATAGCTCACAGCATTACTAAGCTGCAGGAGGCATCTTGGGATCTTCTGATGCAGAAGATCCCAAAAGCAGTCACACGTTCACTTGTTTTTGCTTGTTCCAGTGGTTATTTTCTAAAAAGATGTCAGAGAGCCCTGATTTTCAAACATGCCCATGAGCACCAAGCAACAGCAGGCAGAGCAAGGCAGCGGTAGAAGAGGAGGCAGCCACCTTCTTACCTTTCCCTGAGGCAAACTCCCCACTGTATTAAAATCCCATTTTCATCTCAGTAAGGGCAGAATTTGACCCTACCATCACTTGCACTGTAGTTTCAGCACCAGCTGGAGGAACAACTGGATGCAGAGCTCAGTGTGAACAGTCAGTCAGCAGAGAATGGCTCTCACATGCAACCTAAGGGCTGGCTGCTACAGACTACAATTTCTTTCCCCTCCAAAGCACCTGGGAGGCTCTGCCCTGAGATGATGCTACCTTACTTCTAAAAAGGAATGCCAGGAATTCCAGCATTAGGAGAGCACAGGGAGGTCCACAAGTGACTTAAATTTTAGTTTTCAGCAAAGGATCTTGGCAGACACATACCACAAGACTTCTATAAACTGTAAAACTAGAAGCATGACCAGGCTTGGAGGGAGCTAATGGAAATACAGGATATTCAGTCTTCAGTTCAACCTCTGTATTCCTAGAAGAGGAAACTAGGACAAGTTTCAAGCAAGGTAATAACATCAAGCTGAGTATCAAAATCAACAGCTTCAGAAATAGTATTTTGCATAAGGAGAGAGTGAAGGAGTGTCCAGCCATGTCCAGAGGCCAGGTACAAGTGGTGGCGCTTCAAGTTGGGCATCTTGGGAAAGGAGTGAAGAAACTTGCTTGTTTGCTTAGTCATTTCATTACTTATCCTGTACCTTAGAGCACTCACACCTTCACTAAGCTTCACCAGAAGGTGTGCAGAACTTGAGATTATTCACACCCACTTGAAAATTCAGCCAGTCCACCCTCTCTTGTCTGAACATCAGAACTTCTCTGGCAGCGCTCTGTGAAAGAAAGGCAGGTACCCCTCTCCAAAAAATACTTTCCAAAGAGACAAGCTACATAAAAAATGATATGATTTTATAAAAAGCTGGTAATAACTTTACTGTGAAGCGTGTTTTAAATAAATAAATCTCTTCTTTCTGTAGATGACAGCTGAGCTCTACTGGACACAGCTGCCTTTGTGTTTGCTTTGGCAGAGTTCATAAGAAATTTATTTTAAATGTATTTGGCAGTTCAAAGCTTAAAGAATGATAAAATTTATATTGGTTATGTACTTCAAAGTGACATTCACACACTGTTACCATCACAGGCATCTGGCATGCCAGCAAAAGGAGTCTGATGCGTGTTGGCAGCCAGAACATTGCTGATGCCTGCACTAGCGCTGATTCTGTGTGTTATTTCTTCTCTTTTTTCTTTCTCTTCTTTAATTAAGCAGGATTTACTCCCAGTTTAAGAACTGGTTCAAAAAAAGTCACTCACGCTATCCCACGTATTCTGCCGTAATCCTAGCTTTTCCTCATGCCCCAGAACACACGTCTGTATGCTCAGTCATTGGAGAGATTATTCAGGTTCTGATGCCATGAAAGCTCCATGCAGAAATACTGTTAATTTTAAATTCAGCATCAGTTTCCTGGACCGTGGGCTGAAAACAGACACAGACAGGTTATTCAGGTGGTTTACTAAGTCCTCACCCGGGCATCCTGTTCTGCTTACAGAAAAGCATACTTTGTTTTTCAAAACAAGAACAGAAATAAAGCTCGAAGTGAGTTAGAAAATAGTAACTGTGGAGGAAGTTAGAAGGAGTATAGAAAGAAAGGCTGCATTTTGAAATCTCGAATAGAGTTGAGTGCAGACTTTTTAAGTTCAATATTCACATGTACCACAAAGCTCCAAAGTGCTGAAGAACTATCACACTCTTCCTTAGTAAACACTTAAGCTTTTAGAGGTTGGCCTACATGTGATAAAGTCTCACATACTTTTTAAAAATACAACAGCACAAATTTTCCCAAATGCAAATACTGCTTTAGTGTTAAGATAGGTAATTTAGGATTGGACCTCCATGGAAGCTCCCAGAATTTTACACAGATCAAGCTCAACAAGAGTCACACACAAGAAGAAGAACAGGCCATCCAGAGAAGTTATGGGTGCCCTATCTCTGGAGCCAACCAAGGTCGGGCTGGATAGGGCACCAGGAAGCCTGAGCCGGTGCCTGAGTGGTTGGCAATCCCACCCATGGCAAGGGGTTGGAACTTGCAGGCCCCTTCTCCCAACCCAAACTGTTATATGATTTTTGCAGTACTTTGTGATTTTGGATCTCAAGTTGCTATGCTAACATTCTCTCTAGAATTAAGATCACTGGGTATTCCTTCAACAACCTAGCACCATCCCAAGGGGAAACAATAAACAAACAGAAACTCAGCATCTTTCTAAAGACCACCTTCAGATGCCAGGGAACAGCAATATCCAGAAGAAAGAATTTAGCAATATTTAAGTTCTGAATGCTGAATTAGATGAAGTGCTGTTTACCTCCACTATTAATTAGCAACTACAATGAAGCCATGCATTCGTTTTTCCCTAGCGCAGTATTTGTACTATTGATCCGAACCAACAAGGCTCCAAACTCATTGGCCTCAAAACAGCAAAATGTCTTGGCATGTGCAATGCTCTCGAGCTAATAGGATCTGAATGGAACTTACACACTTAAAATTAAGCTGTCACTGCTAAAATGCTTGAGTGAATCAAAGCCAAAATATCCTACGGTATAAACCAAGCATGCTTTTTATTTAACTCTTTCACATAAAAAGCTCTGAGCAGCTTTCAGAAGTTACCTGTATTTCAGAGAGATGCAGATAGTTTCCAATATGCTGTGTCCTTCTAGAAATACCAAGTAAAGACTCTCCCACAAAGTAATGAAGTTCACATATTGAAATTTCATCTTGTAAAACCTGGATTAGAAGAGTAATTCGTGATTTAATTTATAAGCAAAGGGTTCTAAAGGCTTCTAGAGATTCTGGTCTCTAGAATACAAAAGAAAAGAAACTTCATGCATTTACCCTCAAAAAAATCTGTGTTCAAACATCCTTCCATCAGCAAGGTATCATACACAGTACTGAGAATTAACACACCCTCTCTCAACGCATCTCTTGGCTCAACCAACAAAATACAACACAGGGAGAGGACAGGTTATAGGAAGGACTGTACAACAACCATGTACAACACACAACAGAGCCGGCTTTCACAGCTATCACAGCACACCAACTCCTGGGAGAGGAGAGCAGCAGAGGCGCCAGCGAGCAGATGAGCAAGGATACGAGACAACCCAGCTGTCTGTGAACCTACCAGTGTTTGAGAACCAGGCCAGTGGCACCAGGAATCCTGGATTATATCAGAAAGAGCTGAACTGAACACAGGTTGGTTTGCACATTCAGCTAGCTGCTCTGACTCCAGTCACACTCCTGAGAGGTTTAACAAGGTATGTAATTTCACACCTGGGCCCACTTCACACATATACACACACATATGCCACGCTAACCATGCACATAAAACGCCTGGCTCTCGGCAACTGAACACCTTCTGACAAAACCATCTTACTGTTACATTGGCAATACAGTGCAATAGCTTATTAAGGGCTCTTCCTGATAGAAGGAACATGTTAATCTCATTACCTCCTCCTTAGCTGATGCTAACAGAAGCATCGAGTCACAGCGGCACAGACAGCACTGGATCAAGCAGCCACCCACCTCAAGCTTATGAGTCACTATGAAAAATTAAGTTTTCAAGATTAAGAAACATAGGAAAGCACTGAGAGATTAAGATTACAAACACATAAATATGTATGCAGTAACTAGTAAGCACCCTTGTTCTTTTTAGAGTTATCACTGTTCTTACAAGGGGTTGGATACATGAACAGACAGGAACTAACACATCTATTACAGCAACCATTTCAAAACCCGCTAACCGCTGTGCTGCACTGTCCCATGGAAGCTCTGGCAGGGTGGTTATGTGTATGAAAAATCGATGATCATTGCAGTCCTTTTCAACCCAGGCCATTCTATGATTCTATGTTTTTGTTGTTGAGTCACCCTGTCCCCCTCCCCTCTCCCAGTGCCAAGCAGCACCCATCAGTCCCTACGAAGCACAGTGCTGATGCACACCCCTTTCTGAACAGCACTTAACACTCAGTGCCCTCCTGCAATTTTTACTGTGTGGCCTTTCCACAAGACCTAATCTAAGATCAAATAAGAAGCACTTGCAGTTGCTATCTCTGTAGCCTCTGGAAAACAGCATAAATTTCATTTTGTATTGACTTTATCTGTTACTTAATTTCATATCAATGCTATTTAGTAAATACTAAAGAGTGAATTATCACTGTGGTTTCATTCCTACAACCAAATCGATTCCGAGTCCTTTAAGAAATATCAAAAAATCTGTTTCACCAACATTCCTTATGACCACATTCACACTAATCATTGCTCCTTCAATGCAGTACCATTTTATCAATAAGGCATTAAACTCTCCTCCCTCCCGAAATTCTGCCAATAGTCACTTTTAAAAGCTGCTTTTCAGCATTACCAAAGGAATCCTGCTCTTTTTTCAATGGACCTTTTAACTTCTGATCTGTGTGAAATAACCTTTTCTCCTTCTCCCCCAGACAACAAAACTAAGCAGGAGTCAAGTTTGTCAGCACCCAGCTGAGAACCAGATCCTAGCTCTGCACAATGTCCATGGACTGATTTTGCTGACTGCACCCTACATATTAACTCATTAGGGAATCAGTTTCTTCCCCTGTTTGAGCAATGACTATCAATGGTAACCAGATCTGTGTTTTCCAACAACACACAGAACCACAAGTCTTAGAGCATCACATGCTGCCACTGCTGAGACAGACAAGGGGAAGGGCGGATGCCTGCACAGCAGCTTCCAAGGGATGCCATCCGCCCATGTGGAATAACGACAGCCACTTCTACAGAGGGATAGTCATCAACAGTAGGCACAAAGGAGAGAATTTGTGCTGTACAGCATTACTGCCGTTAGTGACAAGAAAACAGCCAAGATCATCTCAAAGCAAAAACAGATATGTATTTCTGATGCACATCTTCCTTGCAGCTTCGTATTTCTGGACATTATTAAATATTCTATCAAGTTTCATGAGACAAGATCAAATTCTTTCTTTCACCTCACAGCAAAACCAATGAACAAGCCCCAGTCCCAAATCCTCTGTTGTGACCCTTTGTGACAAAGCAACATCTCATGCCAGCACACTGGAGAATGACACACAACATCAGGTTCTCTCTTAGCATCAGAGTTCTCCAGGGGACTGACAGGGGTCTGGCAGCTTGTAGGACTGCCTTCTGCTTGCTGGCAGTTGGTGCACCTGACACTGGCTCACACACCAATACAGACACTCCCTTACTTCCCACATGAAATAACTTACGGATATCTATTCCACGCAAAAACCTTCTAGGGCTTCCAGGGCAGCTACTTACGGTGATGAATTTGGCACCAAACAGAGCTTCTATCAAGATGACAACACTGATACTACCTACAGCCTATGTCCGAGGCTAAGGTTAAGTGCAGTTCACCCTAAATGTGTGTATGGCTCACCTAAAGGATCAGATGCCACAGTGACAGCCACAGAAGTCACCGACCGCAGCCCACGCTGGAAGACAAACTGCTGGCAATGTTTTCCCCCCTTTCCCAGGTTTAACAACTAACAGAAGGAATATACATCAGTTTCATCTGCATGCTCAGTCTACACTGTAACTACCATAAACCTGACAGAAATGTGTGGTAAAATACATGCATGTACTGACTTAATATAGCAGTGCACTTGGCCATTGTGCTTTCTGATGCTGCATTTCCTTTGCAAGAACATTCAACATAGCTTTAAAAATATCAATTAGAAATACTGTTTGGTACATCAGTAAAACAGAGATAAACAACGTTCCCTTAATATTCATGAAGCAATCTTCTTCGCTCTACAGATAACAAACGGCAACACAACATTTTGACTGTGTAAGAATAATCCTATTACACTGTGCTAGGCATCTTGGCATAAATGCAATTATGATCAGTTTTACACAATGAAAGTATGTACAACCGTGTGAGACTTGATGGACTTGGTGCACACTCTGTAAGAATACACAAACGTGTCAAATCTTCAACAATGCCAACTTAGAGAGCCCAAAAATATCTCAAACACACCACGTAACACTGGTGGGACTAGCTGATAACAGGAAACAAAGACAGAATGAACATTTGAATGCCTATTTTCTTGTGAAGATAGTCTGTCACGGGCCAAAGCAGCTGGCTACAAAAAAAAAGAGCATCAGAAGACTCACTGTTTTCTTTCACCTGGGATCTTAAAGCACCCCCTAAATGGCTACGAAAACTCAGTGGCTACGGAGCAGTATTGCAACAAGTGTTACTGAGACACAGTTCCTCAGCCCTCCTGCAAAACCTGTGCCCCAACCAGTACCAATGGAGAGAACATAGCCTGCTGATGGTGTGGCCGGGCTGGCAGAGGAAGAGCAACAACTGCAACCACTTTAGGACCTTAAAGACTGAGTTCTATGATTGACCAAGTGCTCACTAGACTGTAGCTGTGTCCATGAAAAGCCTGCTCCTAATGGAACAGTAACATTGCTTTTACACACTTGAAAACAAAAGGCTTTTTTTCCCCCCAAAATGAATAGCTTTTCCTGCTGACTCAAGTTCCATGTAATGCAAACACCCTATAAACCACACACTGGAATTCACAAACTCCCTCTAAACCTCACTGTAAGACCTGGTAGGAGCAGACCTGCTAAGGGAGCAGCCATCCAGCAGTTCACCCGATCCGTTTTCTAGTTCACCACAACCACTATAAATACGACCCATTCTTATCGGCTGTAGCTGTGAGAGGAAAAAACAGATGCAAACTTCCTGCAGAACCTCATGTATGTGAAAATTATACAGAACATTACACTAAAATCTAAGTAAACACTTTGGCATACTTGTAATGTATGTGCATAGATAACTTGGGTGTACTTCTGGGATAAGAACCATTTGATGTTCAGATTATTGGTGGATATTTAAAGTTGATTACCCCAGAGATAAAGTATAATTGGTAAACAAGGAACATATACAGAACAACAACACAACTACAAGCTGCATTTATTCACTATTTATTCTTACGTTCAGGACAAGAGTTCAGCAAATATGAATAACTATTTTAAATCTAATTAATTGGAGATTATGCTGCAATTGAAGAAAATGCCACAAAAGCATCATGTTTCCTGGTATCACGTAATAAGCTAAACAGAAGACTTCACTGGACAACACCTGCATGGCACAACCGGCAGCACTGGTCTGAACCTTCAGCCACATCCACACCAAAGGCCCAGCACAGCCGCCACTGGAGGAGTCACAGAGCTCAGCCACAGATCTCCACACAAGACATCTTTTCAGCCAACAGCACTACAAACAAGGGAAACTCCACTGATGATGGCAAAGGCTTATTTTTATTCCTGAAGCCACAGCTTCAGGATAGAATCACAGAATAACTTAAGTAGGAAGGGACCCATGAGGATCAAGAAGCCCAACCCCCAGCTCCACACAGGACCGCCAAACCCAAATGCTTTTTCAGCTGTGGCAGCTTGAGGCTGTTCCCACTGCCCTGCACAGCCTGTTTAGCCCACCACCCTCTGGTGCAGACCCCTTCCCTCACCCCCAAGCACACCTCCCCTGACACAGCTCCACGCCATTCCCTCAGATGCTGTTTCTGTCCCCAGAGAACAGAGCTCAGTTCTGCCCTTTTCCCTCTGTGAGGAGAAGGAACAATGGAAAATGGAGCCTCACAGAATCTTACTGGTGACAAGTAGGGCAACTGTCAGGCCATAGCCTCCCCTCACCAACACAACCATGTTTTGATTGTCATGGAACATTTTTAGGGTCACATCACCATGGCCTTGTGATGTCATGAGCCACCTCCCTGACAACAGAACACCAGTCGCTAACCGACTTCTGTCTGGGAAGCACACAGCTGAGACAAGGAGCTACTCTGATCAATCCTTTCCTCCCACTGTGGGAACTTTAGTGGAGGAGGATGGATCCTCCTCCACCAAAGAAGCTTGGGCTTCTAGAGAGCAGCAGTGAGTCTGAGCCAGTGGATGCAGATCCTCCTCAAGGCCATGTCGAGCCCATGGAGATGGATCCGCGTTCAGAGGAATAAGCAATGTAAGTGGATCCATCTCCATCTGGGCAAGGCAAGTGCTATAACATCATGCTTGCCAAGAGACGTCACCTCAGCCATTGGTGGTGCAGCAGGGGCTCTTGATTTCTGTCTTGACACTCAAGAGTCATCATCTGCCAGAGAGCCCCTGCTGCCCTCTATAACCCCTTCTTCCCCATCCTCATCCTTCCCCAGGACCTGCCACCTCTTCTTTCTCAAGCTACCTGAAGAAGAGGGAAGGACTTGGACTGGTGTCCTCTATGCTGCTGCTCCGGGACAATGGGAAGAGTCCAGAGGACAGTCCTGAGCTCATGAGCCTCCTGCTGGGCCCTCAAGAAAAGGGCAGGACTGGTGTCCCCTGAGCTTCTGCATCAGGACATCAGGGGTCCAGGAGATGATCCCAGGCTCGCTGTGGCCTCTGGGCAAGTCCTGAGGAAGTGGGCAGGACTAGGACTGGTGTCCTCTAAGCTGCCGTGCCAGGACCAGGAAGGGTCCAGAGGATGGTCTCAAGCTCCCCGTGGGCTCCAGGTGAGTCATGAAGAAGAGTGGCAGGCTGGGACTGGAGTCCTCTGAGCTGCTGTGCTGAGACAATGGGAGAAGCAATCATCTCCCAGAGAGAAAGAAACATTCCGCATCAGTGTGGATGCCTCAGATACTGCCCGAATGACAGATTCAGCAGAAGACACTGGGTCACCAGCCTGAGGCATGCCCCAGGAGGATGAGACACCAGCAAATAGGCAGACAGGGTAGGAAGGCCTAGCTAAAGGCACTTCAGCTCTACTGTAAGCTATGGGAACATCCAGATGCAGCTGTGTAGCGCAAAGCTTCATTCCGTTAGGCCATCACATGAACAAGCAAGCAGGAAAAAGTGCCAAAAACTGGAAGAGCGTGGAAAAAATATAAATTCAGTGCTAAGATCTAGAATAGCATGGTTTAAGGGCACAACAGAGCAAAGCATTTTACCAGACTTGTTTTGTTTTTTTTTTCCCCCCCAAGTGTTAACAGACTCAGAACTTGCACTGCTTTTACAGATGTGCCCCAGCTGTGTGCCCAACCCTGCCCGCAGAAGCTCAGGTGTGGGCTGCCGCCTCCCAACTTCCCATAGAACTGCCTTGCGGAATGACTGCTCACTCCTTAGAGCGCCTTTTGTTGCTTGTTAGAACCAAGTCACTACAAAAATGTTTTTAGTAAGCATTAATTCATTTCTTGTATTTCAGCAGTGACAAGAATGCCTGCCATCTGTCTTAAAGTAACTACTATTCTAATGCAGCATTAGAAACACAGGCACAGTGTTTCTGGCATTTTTCAAGGCACTATGAGGAACCACGCTCCAGGCACAGGTATTCCTAAAAACAGTCAACATTCTGTGAGAGGTGTTTGGCATTCAGACATGAAAATCCTGAAAGCACATGGTGCCAATGTGGCTTAACTTGGCCAGGTGCGGCTTCTACATGGTTCCACAACAGAGGCACAAAAATCCAACTGTAACATAGCTCTGCCAACAGCTCGTTCTTCCAAATTATTTGAAATTAGATTACGTACAGAAAGCTTTCAAGAAATATGAGCTTCTCCATATTGTTGCTTCTCCAATACTCTCCGGTAAGTACGCGGCACAGATAATGCAGCAAAGGGATGTAATCCCAAAAATCCAGTTATGCTACGAGAAATAAGGACAGTTATCTTTCTAAAAAGAAAAACAGACAGCTCAGACAAGAAATGAGGAAAAAAGTGGCTTTGTCATAAAAGAACAATTTTCTGATGTACTTTGAGTACTGAAAATGTAGAATTTACTTAAATTCACTGGCAGATCTCAGAGATGCCAGACTCAAAAAGATTATATGAAGTGGTGTGCATCAATCAGCTGCTGCATAAAGACTTCTTCCCCCAAGGCTGAACACAGGAAAAAGGCACATCAACCAGACTTGGCATGCTCTAACCGCTCATGCTGTTGTGATAATCAGTCCAGATAATCATCTGTGCAAAACCTCAAAGCATCATGTGTTGTCTCACTTCTGTTTCACTTCTTCAGTTTCAAAAGAAGGGCGTCACCGAGCCATCACCATTAAGAGCGGGGAAAAAAGTGATTTTAGTAATACTCAGTTATCTTAAATCGCCTAAAACACTCAATTATTCTTCTGCTAAAAATACAGAAATTATCATTCCTCTTTTTATTTTTTCCTTCTAAGAAGGGTGTAAATCTAGCAACCCTACTAAGAGAAAAAAGCTATGCCCAGAGAGGCTCTGCATACCAAGGCCAGAACCATCTGCTTGCTTTCCATTCCTCTTACTTTTTGTTTTTCATTTCCTACATCACAACAGGGATTCACGGTGTATCCTACTACTCTCCTCCACACTACCAAGGAAGGAGTCTCCATCCCACTCCTGTTTGCATGTTACTGTTCTGCAGTTGTCCACAACAGTAAAAAGGTACATCCCTTTCTTTTCTTACACTTGGGAAAACAAGCTATTATGAAGTCAGTAATTTAATTTATACAAGCCAGGTATAAATAACTATGCACTAAGAGGAATATTGGGTTCCATCTGCCATTAAGAATTAGGGAGTTGACTAAACGTGCAGCAGGCACCATGCTGTAACAAATTCCTCTAAGCCTTCCAGTATGAACACCATGATGTGGTTCTGACAGAGGAAACCTCAAAATTAGGTACAGATTAGTTGTACAGTCTGAAAGCAACAGCAGTACAGATGTTGCACGTAACCTATGTTTTGGCTTGCTTAAGGCAGTCATTACTACAATCACAGAACAGCTTGGGTTGGAAGGGGCCTCAGCCCACCCAGTTCTAACCTCTTGCTGGGGGCAGTTGCCAGCCACTACCTCAGGCTGCCCAGGGGCCCACCCAACTCAATCACCAACGCCCCCAGGAATAGGGCACCCACAGTTTCTGTGGGCAGCTGGCGCCAGACCTCAGGACCCTCAGAGCAGAAGCTCCCCAAGAAAACTTAAAGCAGCAGTCTAAGCTCTGTAGCTGTCAAGAAAACCCTGCAGAGAGAAGCAAGTGGTAACAAAACTTCTCCAACTCATCAGTGATAAAAGAAATACATCTCATCTCCTCTTAGCAGAGGACTTTTGGCCTCATAGAAGGTGACAGCAGACAAAAATCCGTAAGAAACTGACTCAAAAGCAGAGCACTGTCACAGCATCAGCTTCACAGCAAGTTGTGAATTCTGACCTGCAGCACACATTTCTGATGTAGGAAGATGTAAAAGTTGCTCACAGCTGAATTGCTCTGCAGTTCAAGTTTACATTTTTTTCCTGCAATCACACACTTAAGGCCAAAATGCTCATTCATGTCTAATTAGCATGTGGAACAATGCATAAATCATAAACTGGCTCTGTTTACAAGATATCTGTCTTGTCTAATTAACATGAAAGGAGACATTCATTTTGGATGACCTGGAATGACAAACAGAACCCTGCACATTTGGTCCAGCAGCACACCAACCTCATCACAGGAGATGGGAATAGCATATTTAAACCTGGCTGTGTGAGTTTGCTGGGAGCTGCCCTTGGTGCTAAGGGGAACAGCTGCCTTAGCCCACGAGCAGAGACACTGGCAATGCAAGACGCAACCCAGCTTTACTAAGTATGCTGAGCTCTGATCACGCCTGCTTAGAATTTGACTTTAAAAACCTGCATGCCACAGGATTTGCAAACGCCCACTCAGTATGAAATATTAGACAGAAGTTGAAACCCTGCTCATAACCCCTCGCACAAATTCAGGGCTACAAAGCCAATGAAAACAGTGCTCCAGCTTTAACTGCAGGCATAAGCCAGAAAGACTGCCTTAAGGAAGAAACCAAAAGCTTTCTTAAATGATGATACAGTTACTGCTTCTTGCTTTGCTGCTTTGGAATAGGTCTATCACTGCACTTCCATACCGAATAGGATTTCTGTTGTTTCAATGTGGGATCAATGAACATTGCTCATTAACTGAGTGTGGGACTGTCAAACACTAATTATATAAAGTTATTTTTTCCTCCCTAAGCACAAGCTTCAGGGGATCTAAGTTGTTACTGGCTGTACTTGTGGGTTCATTATAAACAAAGCATCTTTCCTTTTTGTGAGAAAAACCCTTCTGGGGAGCAGTAAACAAAATGCATTGGTTACATCACTGTTCTTACAATAATGCAATCAGAATGGTATTTTGCTTGACAGATTAGAACGTGAAATTTTACTATTAGAAGGGGGAAAGCTTTTCATGGAATATTAAGTGCCACAATCCTAAAATAATCACTCCACTTGAATACATTTTCCAAACATATAGTAGTATATTATTACCGGTATAAAGGGAATTTTTTCCCTGTGCTAAATAAAAACATCAGGTGTTCAGAGACACAGTTATTCAGTTTTCTCCCTTCAGTTCCACTTCCAATCCAGCCATAACATTCTCCCTTATTTGTTTCATGCTGATTAGCAATCAAAGAAAATCAGCTATTTTAACACAGAGCCTCTTTTTATGTGCAACAATATAAACTCTCAAGAGCAACATGAATTACTGAAAGGATAAAAACAAAGAAAGAAAAATCTACCTTAAAGTTCGGAGCATCTGAGCAGTGGCAAGTTTTGTGGCATGCAGGTAAGGTGTATTGTTGCTTACTGCTCATCACAAGCAGGTAACTGGACTAGTTAGCTGGGGCAAATGCTATTTGCACAGATGGAGACTGGTAATTTAGTAGTCTATTTCTTTGATCCACGTGTTTCAATTAGATGCAGAAAAAGTATAACACATCTCTAAACCGGAATATGTTCATATTTAGTAGAGCAAATGCTAACTAATATTTTCAATTAACTTCCTAAACCCCAGCAGTACGGGAGTGCTGGCTCTTCGCTGGGCTTGGCTGCTGTGCAGCAGTAAACAGAAGGCTGGGCTGGCAGGAGGAAAAAGAGCATCCATCTTTTCTGTTTGGGTCCAGCACACTGCTTCAGAAATGGTGCTCTGGGTAGCTGGAAGACTGATGGCCTCAGTGATAGGTGAGATCTCAAGAAGCAATAAGTGACTCTTCTAATAACATGAAAAAAAAGGTCTTGTTAACATGATCATGATCTAAGGCATCATAATAAAGCACAAGCGAGCATCCCACCAGAACTAACAGCACTCAGCAAGGACTGCAAGCCTAAGGCAGGACAACGAAGCTAACCCCAGAATCATAGGGTAATGCTTAATTCCCAGGCACAGCAACAAGTGCCACAGCCCTACCTCAGGGCAGTAACAGCACCAAGCACATGCTGGGGGCACCCAGCTGGGAAACAGCAGCAAAGGTCCTGGAGTCCTAGTGGGCACCAAGTGAAACACAAGGCAGCAGTGTGTACATGCTGCAAAGAATGCGAGAAGGCTCAGGGGGATCTCCTCAATGTCTCTGAACACCTGAAGGCAGAGCATAAAGAGGACAGATCCAGGCTCCTGATAGTATCTATTGCCAGGGCAAAAGCAATGGGCACAAAATAGAGCACAAGAGGTTCCCCCTGAGCTGTGGGTTCTCCTCCTTGGAGATGTTTGAGCACACGGTCCTACTCTAGGAGGCCTTGAATGAGCTGATCTCCAGGGTGACTTCCAACCTCAGCCATTCTGTACTCATCAGAATTCACTGTTAGAACTCATATTCACTGTTGTGGTCTCCAAGTCTCAAGTCCACACTTGAACGACTCTGGATGAGAACAGCTCTTTTACTTCCGGCATAAGTGATAGAAGATCACCAATAAACATTTTTGATTTAAATAACTAAATATTTGCTTGTAAAACTACAAGATAAACATTGCAAATAGAGTAGCATAAGAATTAATTTCCAAGACCTACAGTTTTCCATGCTTTTATAGACCACATGTCTACAGACAGATAAGCTCTCAATCACCGAACTGGCAATAAAATAAAATAAATTCAGTAAGATACTTTAAGTAGCAGAAAAAAAATGTATTAGTGATATAAACCCATTCAATACTTCCCTAAATGCGTCTCTCTTCATATTAGCATCCAAAAGCAGAGTAGAGGCAGGTAGCTTGCCTCACACAGAGGATAAAGAATATCAGAAGCACTCACCCATACACTATTATTAATCCATATCCGCTGGCATTCAGGATGCCAAAGAGGCTGCTTAAGTGACCATTTATCAAAAATAATTCAGGAAATGAGGACAAGAGGGAAGTGCCATTTTAAAGATAAATGCTATTTATTGCCTCAGTTTAAAGGTTGTGTTATTTTGATAATGCTGCCTGTGAAGGTAGCTTTACGTGCTATGGCACAGAGTTAATAGCTATGAAAACAGACAGGCAGTTCAATCACAGAGTCAATTTCCCTTCACATTCATTAACTGGAAAAGGAATTAATGTTTTATAAGTGATGAAAATTTAGGAGACTTCAAAAACCTGCTCCATCCTTCTTCTGCAATATCCCCAACTGCCCCTCTGACCCCATGGATTTATCAAACTCTGTTCCTACGCTTCTCCTTAACTCTCTCAAAGCAGACAGTTTTCTCAGCTCTCTCTAGCATCCAGGTATCATTGCTGTTTAGGAGGTGGCATGAAGCAAGGCTCTCAACCAGCTGCACACACGGGACGGTCAGAACCAAGCCAAATACAGATGGTTAACTCTTGGGTCCACTCTGCAGCCTCTCTCATGGGAGATTCTAATTTGATATTGTTTTCTACTGTCAGTTTTAAGTAAAAATAAGCACTTAAGATTGCATTAAGAAACCCAGCTGAAGATGCTCCACGAGCCACGGTCAACAGCTTTGCTCATGCCATACACAGTTGAGGTTTTGAAGACCAACACCCACAGAGACGTTTTTCTGCTCTCCTTCCTATTGCGTTATCTGCTGACATAAGTGAGCTGACTGCCCTGTGAGTGCAGGAAGGGAGGCATCGTGCAGTGCTGTACACCAATATCCTTGGCGTTGGCGGCCAAAGAGCAAAAACCAGAAACTGGAAGATGTCCACGTCTTTATTTGCTACCAAAGAAACAACTCAAAAACCTAACTTAGAGAGTTCAGAGCTTTTGAACCATGAGCACACCCTACAGACATAAAAGGCGAAGGCTTTGATTCTCAGAGACCAAGGAGGCTGTTCCAACAAACTCAAACAGGCTGCTGGATGAGCTTCAAGCACGCGTGCTTTCCTCATTCCGCGACACCACAGCACGACAGTCAGCCAGGTGGCTTTAGAAGACACTTCAACTGTAAGAGCAGAGGAGGGCCGATAGACAAAAGCAGCCTTCTGCACATGAACTGTTCTGGCACGCTGTACCTGGCATGTGTCTACAAGCTGTTGACAGAAGGACTGTTCATGCTGTGAAGGCAACAAGAGTACTCACTTGTACTTGGGTTTTTACAGACAGCTGACATGTTCCAAAGCCAACCTAGCTGGGTGAGCTGAAACTCCATGCCGGGATGCAGCACATTTATCACCAGATTATCAACAAACAGTGCTAGCAAGCACATTGATCTACACACCCTTTATAGTGTTCAAACAGTAGATGAACTGCCTGAAGCGCTGTAAGAAATTGATTTGCCTAGGACACAATACAGCAACGCCTCGAGTTCAGTTAGCATTGACTTTCGTGGCCAAGACATTTAACATGAGAATCGTAGCTCAGTCGTCTCCACTGAAGTTGCTATATCAACACACTGATTGTTCATTCACTCTGTGAATGAATTATATATCAAATGAGCTCCGCAGTTGGCACTTACCAACAGCTGCTTTTCTTTCCTGAGCAGCTGGCAAAGTGTACCCTATCATAATTCACATCCCCCTTACAATCCACCAGTGCTGCTGTGTGATGAAAGCTCAATCTGGGTTTATCAGTAGCTGCTCTAACAGCTCCTGTGGCACAAGAACCGTCCTCTCCACCATCACTTTAAAACCAGTTATTACAGCAGGCAACCTAGTTAGACAAAAAATAAAGCACAACAGCAACTGGCACGTTGAACTGCCCACCTCTGCAGCACCACTCCGGCTGGATCTCTGCTGGGCTGGTCCCTCTGAAGCAGAACAGCCCTGCAGATCCCCCTTCTGAATGGGGAGTTGGAGCCTGCTCTGTGCTCCTGTGCGCATCAGTCAACCTGCCTGTTTCTGTTCATTTATAAAAGGAGGATAATAGCTATACCAACTGTACAGCAGTGTTTAAAGGATTAATTAGCTAATATCTGCACAGTCTTAAGTATGCAGAACGTCACAGATGCACAACGTAATTACAATTATTAGGGGAGTAATTTCTTTGACTCATTGGGACAACACACATTTTATCTCTCTTCTTTTCATGGCATAGAAGTCTACCATGAAATATCCTCACTTAAAAAGAAAATGAAGTAACATGGTATGAGCAATCCACTACAAGGCTTTACCTTTTGCAAGCATCTATTATTTCAAATTAGCATACAGAGATAGAAATTAGCGGGCCGCCAATACACATGAAGCCTTGCAGGCAGCCAAAAAATGAGTCAACAGAAAAGACACTGACCTAATTGCTACATGGAGGGCCCCTCTCAAAGCAATGCTCGAAAGTAAACTAAACACGGTCAGCTTTCCCTGGCTGCTAAGTAATGTCAGTAAAGGCTTTCACTGCTGGCCAAATCCACACAAAGCCAATCAGGCCCAGACCTATTCAGCTGACCATATCCTTCTCCTCAGGGTATAATTATATGGCTGAGGTCAGCGGAGATACTGCAGCATCAATAAGATACATTACGCTGATCAAACTTTGTGAAGAATGCCATACAACTTGCAATTTTTCTTCTTCTGGCCTCAGCACGCTATGTTGATAACCTAAGAGCTTCGAGATCTCCTGTAATGTTTCCCTTAAAGAAGCTAGAGATTAAAGAGAAGTCAACATGCACAAATGAAGAAGATAATTACTGCAGGCTCTAAAACAAGATAAGCTAAATGGGAATAAAGGAAAGAGAGCTCAGTTTTGGGGCAAAACCTGGGAGAACACCGATCTTTAAGAGGAGTACAGTGAGACTGCAAAGGTCCTTGTATGTGTGTGTATGCTGAGCATGATGCTACCTCAAGGTCTGCACATCACACAGTGAAAGAGGTGAGTCCAGGACATTGATATTTCCTCTCCTGAGCAAAACAGTGTTTCTCAAAGAAATTCAGGTCACCACAAATATACCCCTACAGATGCAAGCATTCTGAACACACATAAGACAGCAATTACAGGCAAAGCTGTGCTAAACCAAATACCTCAAGAAACACAGCAGCTACAGATGTCAAAGATGACATTGCATTCTCTCTTTTGTATGTTTGCCATTGGGTATGGTGTAGCATTATTTTTTCTGCAATCCATAAAAAGGGTAGTAATACAAGGAGACTGCTTACCTACCTAATTTGGGCACGGTTCTTTATGTCAATTACCACCCAACTATAACAGAAACCTATGAGGCTGTGGGAGGGACACGGCAACTTGTCTTCTGTTTTCATTTAGCCTCCCTGGCCCACCCTAAGATTGCACAGAAGATGATCAACAGATGACAAACTGGGACAACACCTTCCACGAGAGCCTCCTACAATGGCATTGACCACACACAGCAAACCTACTTGGAGAGTCAGAATTCAGAGGGATGCTGAAACCCCTTTACATAGCGCTGTCAAACCTAGTTTTATTAGCACTTCATTCGCACCTCCGAGGAACAGTACATCCGTAATCAGTGCCTGACACATTATCATTCTTCCTAGGCAGAATGGCAGCAGGAATGCTAATTGCACAAAGGCAATGACAGAGTGGAGGTGCCAGCAGCCGGCTCCATCACAAACGCACGCTGGAAAAGGCAGACATAATAAAAAACGGCCTAGCACAAACCCGGGCTTTAGCCGACAGCTGAAGGACTGTGTGGAGACCAACAGCATTGCTGGACAAAGACCACTGTTTGAAGATTTCTGATTCTAAAAGCTGTTTTTGCAGGCAGAAGATTGTTATTTTTACTTACTGCTTGTGAGGTGAAAATTAGCAGTTACATACAATTCCAACCACTGCATGGTTGTTTGGATGGAACCTCTGGCTTTTACTTTATGTAAAACCCACATCAGAACTGAGGCAGAAGCTGTTGAATCTGTCTGCAGTCTGAACATTAACCTGCATTTTACAAAACCACTATACTTACATTTCTAATGACAGTCTTTTCACATGTCCTCCTCAGACTGATTTTCCAGAAAGCAAGGAAGCTCCCCCACATAACCTGCAGACACATTTTTTAAACAAAAAGCAATACAAATTATCTTAAATGCAAATACTGTCTGAGGGCTAGAAAAGATCATTTAAGAGTCTACCCTCTGCAGAAGCTCCCAGAATTTTGCACAGATCAAGCTCAGCAAGAGCCACACACGAGAGTTAGAACCACTGAGGCACAGAACGTGAACCTGGCACAGGTTGCACCGAGAAGCTGTGGGTGCCCCATCCCTGGCGGCATCAAGGCCAGGCTGGATAGGGCCCAGGCAGCCTGAGCTGGTGGAGGGCAGTCAGCCCACAAGCAGGGGCTGGAACTAGATGATCTTTAAGGCCACTTACAACCCAAACTTCTCTATTCAGTTCTGACGATAAAAGATCACCTTGCATTGCGTAATGCACTGAAGTCTATTTGCAGAGTTACTCTACTGCTGTAGATGCCACCAACAGCTCTCTTCCACCGGTGTCCTCTTAAAAATACAGACCCTTCAGTTCTATGCCACTCTACAAATTTGATTCCGAAGTGATGTTTTTAAAGCCACTGAGGACACAAGTCGTGATTAACTGCTGCTACTACGTAAAAGACACTTCATAAGATGTACCCACATCAATTAAAGCTGCTAGAAAAAACAGACTGCTGCTGTACACGGGGAACAAAGGGCAAGCAAACTGTTTACTGTTCACCCTTCTGAAGAACTGACCCAGCATCCCAGAGCAGCTCTGACTCACAGCTCTTCCCAGAGCTGCTGGGCATTAATTCTGTCCCTCCTCACTGTCTGCTCCACCAGATCCGCATTCTACTCCTTTGCTCTGCTTCAAACATATTTTCTTCCATACAGCTGGGAAGTTCTTTGCTGCTACTTGGTGCCACTCCTCTTGGCTTCTGTGTTCAGCAATATGCTACCAGCTCCAGCAGAAACGTCTCAGGCTGAGCTCTGCTGCCTGGCTGGATGCAGCTGGATCTCCAAAATGCACACCTACAGGCTCTGTGTGCAAGCATGGCAAAGAAGCTGCAGTAACCAGAGATCACCTCAAAGTAGAAGACAAGGAATCCAAGGTCTTACATTTGGAACTTGAACAGATTTCTCAGTGCCTCTATCCCAGTGTACCACTATATAAATTAACACATCTCCTCCCCTAGCAGCTGTTGTCAACTGGGATGATCTTTACATCTCTTGGGAAAAAGACAGAGAGCAAAGCATCACACACAGACTTGTGTTTCTACCTCACTGCATGAAAATCTGGAAGAATCTGTGACCATCCCATGCTTGACAGAATTATCTCCCTCTAAAAATATCCTTTGTATCCTATTTAAGGCTTGCTTATGTTGTGAATTCAAAAAGCAAGGGACTGGTTCATATTTTTTTCCCCACTTACGAGTAACAGTAACCGAAAATGCTTATGACCCTTCGATACTTACAGATAACAATAAATTTCTTTCATCTTTAACAACTGATGACCACTTATGTATTTACTGTAGTTTATCATTTCAGTTTGCTACAGGTCAAAATAGCTGTACTTACACAGGAACATTTCTGATATGGTTTTCAGATGCACATGTAGTAATCTGAGGCCTGCACTGTTAGTACGGATTTCTCAACTATACAAAAGAAAGCAAAAAACTGCTTTTTCCCCTAAGTCCTCTGTCCCTTACCAGGTCTATATATGAAAAGAACACTGTAGGCTGCTGGATAACAAAGATGCCCCACCGCCCCTTTCTGTGTTATGAATAGTTTTCACCCTTACTACAAAGTGTAGTCCAAGCGCAGTCAGACAACACGCACTTCATACCTGCCAGAAAATCCCTATTTTCCTCTTTTAAGAACTGGTAGTCAACGACTTATTAAAGAAACAGATCCATCTAGTGGTAACACCAGCTTTATGCTAAGTCCTGAGCTGAAGCAGGAGTGGGGAGGGCTGGTGACAGGCTGTGTTATTCCACCAGAAGACCACAGGGAATCAAGTTTTCTCTTTAAGTCAAGTGAGGAGAAGTTCTCCTTTGGTGAAGGTACTGAACAAGCCTTTTGAAATCAAATCTTTTACTAAATATTAGCACTTAGAGTTTTTAGCAATGATGAAGCCTCGCTACTCAAACTTGTCAGTCAACATCAATGTCAGATTGCTGCAGAAAAGGCTCCAAGGCAAAAGGAAACTGCTGGTGTCCTCTTCTGAAATTGGAATTCAAAACATCCCAAACCACTTCACAAGATAGATCTATTAACTGTAATGACTAAGTGCATCTATCCTCGACAACCTTCAGTTTTGAGCCACTGCATGCCTTGCACAGTTGGGCTACAGCTGGTGGACGTGACAGTGCTGAGCATGAATGGTCCCAGAGGGTTAAAAAAAGAACAAGGCAAAATATGAGCCACAAACCAAAAGCCTCAAAATGCTAAGCCTGTCAAAACACGCCTGGTAAGAAATGCTAGAAAAACGAATAGGAACCCATCTAATACTGAATTGAAAATGACAACAGAATTAGCATCACTGGTCATGATTTCATGGTAAATATATCTTGTCAAAATAAATCATAATGCAGTTTTTCAGTGGCAAACCTCAGACTTGGTTGGTTACTCAGCAATTCAGGCCATCTTGATTAAAAACAAAAGCAACACAGCCACATACCAAATGGATTAGCACTAAGAGAGGCCCCAAAGGCAGCTGAACAGTAAGAACTGAGATGCACACGATGCTGCAGGGAACCAGCAACTTGTTTCCCACTTACCCCCACCTAATTCCTCCTCCATCCCGAACTCCACAAAGGCAGCATAGGAAACACACAATAATCAGTGAGGAACACTAAAATGAACTATGGAAAAACACGGAGTGGCAAAAGGAGCGGACTGGCTTACCGTTTCTGCTGGGCTTAAATGAGTGCAAAGCATTCCTGTGAGCAGCCAGCAATCAGAATTGTGGAAAAAGAAAAAAAAAAATGAGAGAAGGGTGACAGAATGGGAACAGGACAGTGAAGAAAGCAAACAACAATGGCTTCAATGGTAACTGGAGGCAAGGCCCTCTTGTCTTCAATCACTTCAAATCACTGTCCCCACCTACAACCCTTTCTCCCCTAAACCTTCATCTTCACCCTTACCATGTATTACAAAACTTGTTATTTGAAAGCTTGCTGTTGTTTAGAAATCTGATGGTAAGTGGTGATGAAAACAAATAAATAAGTGCCACCTGCTGACATGAGTGGTCCCAGCAGCAGATCCCAGCTGCACAGCAGTCACGCTCCTGCCTGACTCCAGCACAAGCTCCTTGAACTGGAGCCCAGAGGACGCAGCTTTGTGCTGGGTTCTGACGCCCTTAAGTTGGGGCCACGCAGAAAACTAAGCTCTTAGACATTAAACAGAGACGCTTCTGATCTCTGCCCCTCTCCAATTCTCCCAACATGAAAGCAGGATTTTTTTCTTTACTCCAAAGCTCCATTTCACATTCATGCATTCAGTAATCTCTTTTGATTTGATGCAGTGTCTACGCCCAATGCGCACAGGATCTCTGAACTCAAACCACAAACAACAAATTGGCACCCAGTTCAAGGAGCCTTCCTTCTGCATCTTTTTGGATGCTGCGATATCACAAGTGTAACTGCTGGAGGAAACGCACCCTTACTCCCCTAGAAGCCTTCTTTAAAGGATTAGGCTGCTCTAGGCAGCTTCTCCCCAGGCAAAAGCAGCACTGAGGAAGACCATCTCAAGTCCAGAGCCCTCTTTCAGTCCCTGGGACTCCCTAGAAATACAACAGGCCTACAGGGAACTCATCTGGGGGCTCTGCAAAAGGCTCCCACCAAACACTACCTGACAGCTCATTTGTCTACTATAGGAATTTTCCAGTGGAGTCTTGGAGATAAATTAACTACTCAAACGATGCCCGAAGGAAAAGAAAAATGAAATAGAGCAACTGAGCAAGGATCACAACCACACTTCTTACTGAAGATGGATACCGTGAGCACTCACTCCTGAAATCTACTGCCAATATTACTGTATTTGTTCTTTTTTCCTCTCAGATTGGCTCATCACACCATTGCTGGGGTTTGCTAAGAAGCGCTTATTTATACACAGCTAATATTCACCATGCCGAACAAGAACTAGAACCTCAATGTCATACCAGTGCTTTAAATAATTTAGAAACAGAAGTCAATAACCTATGTTTCTCTGCTATCCATTTCACTAAGTGTAGCAGCTAATCTATTTTTTTTTAAAAAAAAAAGTAATATTTGAGTTTTAAATAACAAAAGCATTTAACACAGTAGGTGGGGCTTCACTGATGGGACTGTGCAAATCAACCCAAAAAGCTCAAGAACCTAACTGACAAAAAAATTAACCTTGCAAATCTGCAGAAGAGTGACTGAGCTGCAGAAGGAAACCACTGAGCTGTCAACTGATTGACATAAATCAGTGAAAAGCACTCCTGGGTCACTCACCTCCTGCTGTGGGAGTTCTGAAGCGCTCTGCCATCTGACCGCAACATACACAGCATCCAAGTGGCTCCAGAGCTAAGCGTACAGTACTGCACTAAGTGCCTCTAACACAAAGGTTTTCAAGATTGAATGCACAAAAGCAGCAACAAGAGCAGAACCAAAGCCATCTTTTTGCATAGCTGCTCCTAAGGTGACAAATGAGGGACAGTAAACCATGGAAGCACAGATGCACCGAGCACTTCAACCCAGACCAGGGCTACCATGCAACCTTCACATCAGCAGAGCTACAGCATAGCACAACACATAGCAGCGTTAGCACTGCAGCAGCCCACTGCTCAGCAAGCACGCTGCTCTGCAGCCTGCGAAGTGAGGCTGCTACTACTTACATGTTATATATGTCTATGTGTACAAATACACACACTGTCATACATACGTAGGTATTTCCACACCACAGTGGTTAGGCTAGGTGGACAGCAAGCACAGGGAAGAGCTGCCTTCAGTCTTCTATCATCCTTTTGCCCATACAGCAACTGCTGCTGAGCTCACGTGTTCAATAAACGTACTTTGACTCACTGTGGTGTGTATGGAACCTGCTTCACAAAGGCTAAGGGCTCTATGTTATGCGCTTCACAAGCATAACAGACAAAACGATTTATATATATTTATATATATTAAAACATTATCAACTATCATAACACAATTTCTGATTTACAATAAAAAATACCATATTAGATATTGTGATAAGCTGCCTAAGCAGATTCAAGTGGAAATTAGGCAAGTTGTTTTTTCATCAGATGAGCAGAGGGATCACTCTTTCAATCCTCTAAGTACAACAAGATGATGGAGAGATGGTACTGATGCACTGAGAGTACCTTTCTTCTGGTATCGAGCTGACATCCACATTTAGTATTACACCTAGAGACATAAACCAGGCTATAGCAAGGTGGAGATGTATTGGGAAGGAATTTTCATGTGAAAGCAAATGTTAACCTTGAAGACAGGGGCCAGACGCCTGCTGACACCTCCACACCTCCCCCTTTGTGTCCTCTGCTGTAAGCCCATCCATTTGGGACCGTCAGCTGCAGAGCACAGAACCATGAGCCCTTCAGTAAAGCATGCAAGCCTTTGCTTACGCTGGTAAGGCTCTGCGAGGTTATTATATCAGTACTTATTTATTGCCACTTGATATCAAGGAATGATTAAATGGGGTGGCATTTAAGCACTACCCTAAACATTTAATGACACTTGGCCTAAGAACTAACTTGAAAAGGTGCAAAGGAAAGTAAAGGGAAAAAAAAAAGCTTTGTGTGTTTCTGCTATTTCTTCTCTTCCTACTGAACTCAGTCGTGGCATGTGACAGGATTCTGCTTTTGCTGAGTCAGAAGCACACAGAGCTTCTCGATGCATTGCTTCAGGACTCTGCATTTTTAAGGGATTTCCCTACAGCTGCTTTGGAGAGCACGTGCTTTAGGTACCCAGAGAACAGAGCAGGTAACGTACGCTACAGCAAGGGGAGTCTGTCAGCCTGAGTAAAAATCCTGTGTATTTCCTCCCAGAAAAAGATTGCTGGGTTTTTGGTTTTCTTTCACCCTCTCCTTTCTGTTGTTAGCATGTAAGGGACAAAGCTCACATTTGTTTTTGCCTCTGGTCTCTTTCTGACAGACAGCTACAGTTATGAGCCATTCAGCTAACTCTGTTCCCAGGGTGGGCAGCCTCTCCAGGTGCGAATTAGTTCCCTTCCAGCTCTCCTCCAGGCTTACATATTTGCATTGCAATGGGATCAAGCTTTACTCTAATAAAGGAAGATGTCATTCTAGGTAAAGCTGGAAGAATAATCCCCTGCATCAAAAGGAAAGGTACAACTGGCACGCTGTCATCCTGCTCTGATAAGCCAGCACTTCCACAAAGCTGTTTTAAACTCCTGTCTGTATACTCGTCTCAACACCCCTTATGCCTCTGCTTAGACATTTGAGGTAAGGATCCTTCAAGAAAAAGGCAACACAGTAGTCCAGCCTCCAGTTATGGAAACGTTGAGAAAAGACCTCCAAAATAATTGTTCTACATCTGCTACTATGCTGCCATGCATCCCAGTGTTAGAAGTTTCTATGCCTTGCTCAGCTCTACGCACAGCAATGCGGTGTGTCAGCTGAATCCATGCAATGTTTTCCCTGAGATCCTTCTATTTTTTTTTTTTTTTTTTTGCTAAACAAAGGATAATGCTGCAATTTAAAACATGGGTTACAAAGAGGATAAGGAAAAACAACAACAAGAAATACCACTTAAAAAAAAATTTAAACCCTTCAAGGGAAAAGAACACAACATGCTGCTCATTCCCTATGAAAAATCATATTTAATCATTTCATCTCAAAGCTTGAAGACTAAAGTAATGCTTCCCCTAAGAACTCAGACAATAAACGTGCTCTCTCTCCACCACATGGTGCTGACAATTTCACTGAAATCCAACTTCTTTTACAATTTAGCAGTGTAAGAATTCACTTTTCCTATAAATTAGATCCCATATATCTCAAGCATCTGCCATCCTATCATAGCCAATACACATCATTTATTCTGCTTTGCAACTGAGGGGTAGATTTCACATTGATAGCACATTCAAAACCTTTTATACCTCTTATTCAGTGCTGGGATGATGCTTTAAGAGTGGCTTTTATACTTGACACTTATCTTTTTATTCAAGTATTGCTTTCTAATTTACTGTCATCCACAGAAATAGAAAGTCTGTGGTAGCGCTTTTCATTATGTAAGGATGTGTTTTTACATGTACTTTGTTAGGCTGGTGATGAAGTAGAGAGCTGCCAGGTAACATGACTGACTGTGGCAAGCCTTACCTTCAGCATACTTGCTGCTAACTTCTTGATTCCTGCTCTGATCAGACATTTGCTTCATAAAAATCAGTTACAAATCAATCAATAATTATATTCTAAATGTGCTGCTATAGATCTAAACCTTCTGCACCCTAGACTGCCAGCCAGCCTACATCGCTAGGCAGCTCTGATAAATTTAGGCAAAAGGATCACAGCTGAACTCGCATTGTCCTTATATCCTGAAGTTCAAAAGACCAAAGCATTAGGATTTGAACTAACATCACACATTCCAGTTTATAATTTTCCTCCATGCAGAACTAATGTTTGTTTTCTTTTGGATAACTCTGAGTAATGTGGATCTTCTACGTTAAGTACAACCAGTATTTAAGCTATGCCCTACTCAAACAAGCCAACATTAGCACCAGCCGCAGCGTTGCAAATGATCAACTTGAGTCTGTTTCAGAAATACCACGGCATCCTCGAGAAAACACTCAAATACCCACTTTTCCTTTTGCATTTCAGTATCAAGAAATCTTTGCAGCAGGAGATCAAACATACAAGGACCAGATCCCACACACAGAAAACGTGAAGCGGTCAAAAACTCATGGGCAATCAACTCCCAACAGCCACAAGTACTTATCTGTGACAGCACAGGTTTTGAAGAGCAACACCCTCAGGGCTGCTCCTCTTCATTGAGCATCCTGGGGTCACCCACAATTACCACTCACTGCTGAGACTCTTGCCCTTCACTCTCTCCTCCTTTCTGTTAAGGAACATCATCTAGATACAGCAAACTGATACGTTACAAACATCTTGCTATAATGAATCTAAATGAGCTGTTTTTCATGAAACCTCAAATTCAGATGTTAAAAGTACCACTAAAACTGTGTCATTTTTTTTGTTCTCCCCATAAGCAATACAGTTCTCAGTCTGCAAACTGGCAGAGCAAACTGTAGTTGACCATTACTGATATAGGTAAGGAAATGAAGAAACCGAGTGCACAGACAACAAAATCCAACTCATCCTCACTCTTCTCTTCCAGCTGCTCTCTCCAGAAGGTAAGGACTCCAGCAGGCCAGAGTCAGAAGGCAGCTGTGGGATCCCCATGACCAGCATGCCAAGAACACCCAAAAAGCAACCACCTCGTACAGAACAGCCAGCTCTCATCTCTCCGTATGCTTACGATAATGACTGCAATGCTAGAGAAGAGGCCTGAACAGATGTGGGGACTCCGAAAGCACAAGGACCACAAAGGAACCCCCAAAACTTCCCTCACAATATCTCCAGGGGATATCTTCTATTGACAGTAAAGTGTGCAAGTTTCTACCCAGAAGACACAAAGAAAAAGGACTGCCAGTATCAACAAGCGCCTGCATCCTGTCCAGGATTACTTGTTTATCACCCTGGACTCAGCTTGAGAGCATGTCAGTCTCTGAGCAGCCTCAATCCATCAACACAAGAGATCACATCACTACAGCAGAAAGTTTAACTGTCTTTTTGCTCCGTCATCGCTTCCGAGCTCCTGCTGCCTGGTTTCCAAAATGCAAATGCAAAAGAGAAATGCTGACAGCCACAATGCAATACCTGCCTTAAAACCCAATGCGGGATCAGCACTGTGAACCGCACAGAGAACTCAGGGTGGAACTTGCCTCTTCCCCAAAAGGCTCTCGTCACCTCCTGGAAGGACTGCAGATGTTACCTGTCAGCTTTGACAATAAACTATTAGCGGTCCTTATTATTAATATTTGCATAGAATCATGCCACTAAAAACAGATAAGATACGTGACTTCCTCTTCGGTCATGCAATAGAAGACAGAAAAAAAAACAATATAACATCTGTCAAAGGCCATTTCAAAATTTGAGCTTTTTTCTTTAATATTCAAAATAACAAAAATTAAACCACCTGGGTTTTGCTATTTCTCCCAAAGGGACCTAGCTTATACTTGATCCTGCCTGCTCTGAGATGATATGAAATTATGAAATTTCTAATTCTGAAGAAAACAAGCAAGCAAATCTCTCCCCTATTATGTGAGAAAGCTAATCAAATCACTTTTCCTGGGCAAGTCTGTTGGTCTTTCAGTTGATCCTATGGTCCAAAGAGACTGATGATTTATTTCCATTCCCTGCAGACCAGAATACAGACCACAGAAATGATGAAAAATTTAATTCTGTTGCTGCAGTGCCAGAAGAATCCCTGAGAGCAACTAGGCTAGCGAGGCTGCACTGGGCACAGACACCCGATCGGCACCTAACCTCAACGCCAACACATCTGCTTAGGAAACCAAGCACATGTATTTTCAGGGGTTGCACTTAATGAGCTGTTGCTGTACAGGCGATGGGCAAAGCCCACCAGCATAAGCACAGCTACTGTCAAGTGACTGCGCTGCTGCTTCCCAGGATCTGCTTTTGTCAGCATCTTCAGCTGAGGGTCCCCACGAATGAAGTTACTGCTACCTCCCCAAATGAACAAAAGAAAGCCCGGCCATTGCCATGAAAAGAGAATAAAATCAAAGAGGAATAGAGGATACTAGGCTTTATAAAACAGCAGAGCTGGCAGCGCTCCTTTAGTCCACACCACTCATTTGTCCTGATTGCAGGCCATTTTCATCTCTCCTGAAGTACCGCAATTTGTTTAATTTATCCCAGGAGTACATGGAAGAAATAATGAATATCAAATACTTTAAGAGGCCAAATGTTCTTCTTAAAAAAATAAAAAGACTTTTTCTAGGAGAGACTATAAACACGATATGGTCACTTTCGTATGGCCATCCACAGCAATTAAATGGAAGAAAATGGTACTGTAATGAACTAGCAGAATATAAAGCACTTTTTTTTCCCCTCCTCATTTCCTTCCTACCAAAGGACTTGAAAACAAAAGGTATTAAGCTTCATTATCAGCCTTTGTCCTCAGACAGAGAGCCTTTATTTTGGCAACAGTACAAAAATCTAAGCAGCGTATGACAGAGGCCACGCTAACACATAAAAATAAGCATCTTTCATATCCTCTCTTCTTTAAACTTGCTGTCTAATGGATTTGTAAGATCAAGAACAAATGGAGTTAAGGGAGTTGAGCACTGTGTACAACAATTAGAATAATACTAATTTATATTTAAAAAACACTCCAAAGAATCTCATTTAGCAAGTACAGAAAGGGAAAAGCTCTTCTACACGCTGCTGACATTCATCAGTCCTTCGTGATGTTGAAAACAGTATTAAAAGATCTTTTTTAAGTACAAATCAGTTAATAGATGAGCATAAACATCTCGAGTTAGTTCATGGATCTGTGACTAAAGGCAGAGTATCTGCCATCAACAGAGAAATGAACTAATTTGATTATTCACTTGACAAACCCCCTGGTGGTATTATTCCCTTTCTTTCAGACAATTATTCAAGAATAATAAAATGTTAAAGCTCTCAAATTGATGTTTTCAACTCAGCATTGACTGCTCAAAGTCCAAAATCCTCACTAGAGAATGGGTTTCATTTTCACCTTCCTGTCAATATTTACTCCCAAATCTCAACATCCAGTTTCAATTCTCACCTGTCCGTAGTCCCTTTCTCATGGACTTACCTCATGTAACACCTGACGAAATACAGACTGAGACTAATTAACATGACTGTGAGATTAACTGAAGGGATTGTCAATAGGACACAAAATATGCAGGTTGCTGAAACGGCACCAAGTTCAACACAAATATTTAGTTCTCAATTTCCAGAAATTTCTGACCTTATTTTTTTCCAACTTAGCGCCACAGGTAAGAAGAACAGCTGCCACCAACAGCTGCATTTAAGATAGAAAATGCTCAGAACATTTGAGATTCAATGCAGGTCAACTATTATGTCCTTCTCAGATCCTACCTTAGGAGTTGTTTTCACCTATAAAACATACACATGCACAAGAAAACAGACCTCATACATAGGTCAAATACATGCAGCAACAAGTTTTTTAGAGACAAAGAAAAAGCATGGAGAAATTAGAGGAACAAGCAAAATTTAACAGGAAGAAAGTGACAATTGGAATGTAAACTTCATGTTTTAAAGGTAAAGAGCTAACAAAAACACAAGAACAGGCCATTCAGCATTTGATAAGGCAAGGGTGAAGAAAAACAAAGGAGGTACCATCTGTGCTATTTTTGTTCTAGTGTTCATATAGGCAACAAACCAAACGAGAACTCTTAAAGGAAAGAACTTAAAACAGGGGACCTCTCAAGGCCATTTACAGCTTTGACGGGGGTGAGGACCAGCCCACAAAGCACCAAGAGGCAGCCGCTTCATGTGGCACAAGGCAGTATTGGTGAGATGTAACTGGTAAGGAAGAGTCTTAGAAGAAGCCCCTTTTTAATTTCCTTAAGTCTTAATGACACTGATATAATCAATACGTGATCAATTAATACATACCAAAAACATACTATTGACAGAGGATGCCTCCAAAAACTATGAAAAATGAACCACAGTCCATAGACTTTAAGCTACCCCACAAAAGTACAGGTTCTACTCAAGGAGGTATACATACACACAAAAAAATAACAACCAGTGCAATTCATTACAGCAAAAGAAAAGTGACCAAGGCCAACAACTGAGTTCCTCAGACCTTCATTACACCCAAACGTATGCAGAGACTCCTCCAGTTCAACCAAAGGGGTTATTATATCATTTCAACAAAAGAAGGCTTTTGAAAGATACAGCAGGAACACTCCAGCACACTAGTTAGAATTTACCGTGTGTCAATTCTATGACAAAACGAGCAAGAGGGCTCATTCTCTGTGGAAGCCAATTTCTTCCCTCTAACCATCAACATCTTTCATATTCTGCAGCTTTGCTCAATGGCTGCAGCTGAATTAACACAAAGCTGTAACTATTTTAAGTTAATAACAGAAATGTACTCTTTGTAAATAAGCATCCTCTACCGCCTTCAGAACTGCAGAATAAACTGCACCTCAGTATCTGCAAGGTAGAACTATCCCTGACATGACTTACAACAGTTCCAATGAAATTAAGAGTCAGCGTTTCAAGACAATTCACTGCTTATGTTGAGAATGACTGTATTGTCAAACATTTTCTAAATAACAGGACAGATTTGGTGTCTTTGAATATTCCAGCACAACAAATACTTTTAATTAAGCAAAATAAAAACTAAAACATGCAACAAAACCTGTTACAAGGATGCAAGTGGTTAAGAAAGCTTACAGCCACTGAGAACTTCACACCAGCATTACAGAGATGTAAAGTTCTCTGCTATTAAATTTCCATCAGATTCCAGCTACAACATAGGATTGTGTCAGCCTTCAATTACATGCTAATGGCAATTCCTTATGAGACTCACAGACAGGTTAGGAGATCACATGCCATCCCCAGTTTAAATGACAGCATGCACAGCACACCTACACAATTGGTAGTGCATACCCTTAATAGACGACTCGACTCTTCAGTATTTATGAGAAAGTCTTGAGCTAAATGCCATCCATCCACTTGCTCTCTCATCTCCTTTCCCTCTCCAATAGAAAGAGACCTGACACCGGCAGCAATGAAAGAAGAATATCTCTCTGAAAAACTTTTGGAGGGTCATTCTGCTAACAGTAACTACAAATGGCCATCTAGAATAAGACAGACTGAAGTCTCCATGGGGCTGGTACACCGAAGTCCACAGTGTGTAATAGAGATACAATTTCAAACACAAATCGCAAATTGTCATGGCTGACTGTCTTCAGAAAGAAGGGGAAAAATAACTGAGGTATAATCGGTTGATTTTTTGTAATCTTCAGACATAGGCTAATCACGAGGGAGACTGCCATCTCAGTTGCAATTTACGTAAGATAATGAGAACTTCAGCTTCATCCATTGTAACATCAAGCATTTCAGAAATGTCTTTAGTGTTATGAAGAGGCCAAATCAGGGTGATGTGTAACTGCAGGTAAAACCTTTGAATGCTTTTTCTATGCGGTGAGAGTCCACAAGATAGCAATCACATAACAGCAGCATGAATCTATGGTTTGATTTATCCAGGCCAAAGCTAACTCATCCTTTTCCCTAAAGATGAAAATGTTTATTTCTTTCAATCACTTCATTTTGGCTAAAGATATTTCTGCAGTATTCTGATTCCTGTAGCATTGTAGGAGTCCCCATTTTTCAATAAAGCAGAGAGAAAGCCCTGGAAGAGTGTGAAGAAACAAATAACGTGTCACCTATACAAATATACTCAGGCCCAGGCCACAGATGAAGTCCTCTCAAGGCTATCAACCAAGCTCCTGTATCACTAATAAGGAGACGCATTTGATAAAGAAGCATCCCTCCTTCAAAACTTTTGGCTGTTTTATTTAAGTCAAAATTTCCTTACAGTAATTATTTTCTAATTACCTTAACTGCCCTCAGCCACTGAAACTAATTCTGCTTTAACACTGTGCTACAACACTCTTAAAGGTCCTCATTGAGTCCAGCATAGAATCATAGAATGACCTAGGTTGAAAAGGATCACAATAACAATTGAGTTTCAACCCCCTACTGTGTGCAGGGTCACCAACCACCAGCCCAGGCTGCCCAGAGCCACATCCAGCCCGGCCCTGAATACCTCCAGGGATGGGGCATCCACTGCCTCCGTGGGCAACCTGCTCCAGTGCCTCATCACCCTCTGGGTGAAAAAACGCACTCATTTTAACTATCACACCAGGAATATCTGCTCTCTGGTGCCAAGCACATCTCCCGGTGGTTCACGAGCTCCAGGTCACATCTTGTGCATGAGCATTTATGGAGAAGCCTAAATTTAGACACTGAAAAGTTACTAAATTTACCTTTGGCAGTGAAGACTAATTTGGTCCATATTTTGGGGAAGCTCTCTTTGAATTGAGATTTAGAATATCAATGGAAATAATTGTTCATTGTTGAGAAGTTTCAGTAATTGCCAACTCTCTTTCCCACACTGACACTGAAAACTTCTACCAATTAGCCTTCTTGCTTGTCATTCAATGTCCTTCTGCTGACTTTCTTGGACTGTCATTCCCTGCACTGACAACTGCAAACCATAGGGTAAAACACAGATACAAGTGCTTTAAGCCTTCAGAACACACTTGGTAGCGATCATCTGCTAATTCTGACGTGGATGCCAGAAGCAAACAAACGCAAACAGAAACCAACAAGCGCTGAGAGCACAAATTAGCAGGCTCAGAAATTCCCACACTGCTGCACAGCACATCATGTTCAGGAACTTGAGCACACCATCAGAATCCTCAGTGTGGTAACGGCTGCCCCAGATGAGACAGAATAAGAGCCTTATCAGAGGAAAACAATGACTGGTCCCTGGCAGAGGGTGATACTTCATATTCAGCTGGCAAATAATTAGACCAAGCTAGTTTTAAAGCCTCCACAATGGGAACATAGGAAAAAAAAACAGAGCTCTGAACTGGGATACAGATGCTGGCCTTCTGGCATCACACGGTCTCCATGCTGCCAAATTAAACCAAGGCTACACAGAAAGGGCAGATATCCAAAGCAAACTTATAATCTTCTCAAAGGAGACAAACACCTTACTTTTAGTTTATCTACTTAGTGCTGTCCAAGTGCACCCTCTGTTTTCTATTCCAACAAACTCTGCCTAATACAGCAGGGCATGACAGTGTCACGAGAACCTCTCTCCGAGCAGCAGAGGACACAACCCCTCCTTCCCCCAAGGGGCACAGTCCCTGCACCTCGTGGGCTGCTCAACCGCTGCACTGCCTGGGGACAACAGAAGGTGTTGTGAGTACCAGAGCAGTTACTGTCACTGGTAGCAGGAAAGAACAAGGAGACTGGGGAAGTGTACATGCTATAGAAAACTGAACATATCCAGAAGTACTTTGAGGTCTTAGGACTGGGCTCTGTGGCAAGCGAACTAGCATGGTTAGGCAAGTCGGTGGCTTATCTGATGAGAAATGGGTTCAACTCAGCATACATGCACTACACAAAAAAAAACAATCACATTCCATTTATCAGGATTTTCAAGCAAGAATTAAGAAAAAAAAACCCTGATTCTAGATTCCTTCACTGTTTTTTGTTGATTTTATTCCCCAAAGAAGCTACTTAAAAAATAAAGATTAGGTTTTACAACATAACAGCACTCCAACAACTATGCTATAAAGGAACAACCTGGGTTTACAATATTTACCAAAAATACCATCAGACTTAGTTTTTAATCTGAAGATACACTTTCAAGGGTACACTTTGCAATGGAAAATTCCCTCTCATCTCTTTTCTGCAGGTTGAAAAGCAGCAGGCAGCTTCAAGCAGTCCCCTTGGCTGGCAGCTGCCTACCGTCACTGACTAAACGCACTGTGGGGATCTCATCCCCTTGCTGCTGTGTGCTCAAGCACTTGGGTAGAGCAGCAAACACTGGACTGCAAGAGGTGCAATTTCAAACAGTTCCTCATCTCTGAGTTAATTTTCCCCCAAGTGGAATACTCACCCTTGTTCTCTGGTCAGAGGTAAGCTTTCATTTAAAAGATCATGTCCATTAGCAGAATCATTCATTGTGCTGAGGCCATTCTGTGGACATGTGACATACCCCTGATGATTCATGTTTTGAGCACACAGCTGGATACACAATACACAAGCAAGCCAGAGTGCAGAGAGACAATCAACCACCCTGCACTGTCCTGTGCTACCTTCTTTCCCTTCCCACCCACACCTTTTTTGTTTAGCTTTTGTCAAGCTTTAGAGAAGCTCAGCTCATACACCTACTGCCAGTTCCAGACAGCAGGTTGTGTACTCGCCTTGGAACGGGTGATATACTCCAAGACCAGACTTTACCTCATTAAAGCCATACACTTCTCTTATTTCTAGTGCTTTAGTAATGCTACTGCCCATCATTCCATACTTGAGTTCCATGAGTCTTACACTAATCAGTTTTACTGACTTTTTTTTTTTCCACTTTTCTTACAGGTATTTCCTTTCCAGTACTTCAAAGGAAAGAAAAATTATATGCTCCTGCCTCCCATCTTCTGAGGATGTTTCTGATCATTAAATTCAAGCTTTGGCTGCACATCATTTCACGTCTGTGCTTCAATAATGGCAGAGCCAAGCTTCAATTGAAACCAGCTCCACGTAGCTGCTGATAGAACAGCAGAGTGTTCCTCGTTCCGTGCAGCTTCAAGAACATGGTGGTTAATTTTGTGCTTTACTTCCTTGTGTCACACTGATCACTTTTCACACGTGCCACATACATCCTTTTTATAAATAGACACTCCAAAGGAAACCATATTCTTTCTCCCTGCTAGGGCTCACAGCTCTCATTCGAAAACTTAAGGCTCCTGTTTCATTGGTTCAAGTATTATAGCTTCACCCCTGCTCCATCCATGGAATGATTATAAATGCATTTCTGACAAGCTTATTACTGAGCTTACGTCTCCTAATTATGCTTTTCTTTCCCAACAGCCAGCTTTATCCTGGTTCTTTGCCGTGAAAATTACACACTTGCTTAGACTTTACACTGCAGATCTATGCATTCCTTGGCCTTTTTTTTTTTTTTGAAGTAATTCAGCATTTGAAATCTGAGCCCCTTAGTGCTGCCAAATACACCCCAACAGAATGAATTAAAGATTTCTCAAGGCAAAATTGAAAATCACAGGTCTTTCATCCTCTTCTGCTTTCCATCCTAACAAACTGGGACATCAAACGGATGGTATTTTCATTGCATCTATGAACTGTCAGTACAAAGACCAAGAAACAGTAAAAACAGAAAGTAAACTTCTAAGCAGGCTGCTGAAAAATCTCACTCCATTTCTCTTGCTTTCAGTTAATTTCATTACAAAATGGTCTTAGTGATTCGGATTTTACCTGGTTCAGGGTTCACTGTATACAAATCAAATCATATGGGCAGAATATATATCCTGTAACCTCACACAAGGAAACAGCTGTTTCCTCCAAAGCTCTTCGCTGCAGCAGAAGCAGCACTCTCAAACCAGTAACTCCAGATGAATTCCTCAGTGAACAAGTATCAAACTACCACAGGCCTATAAAGACAATTCAGGTTTTCCATAACAAAAGCCCTCAGAGCAAGCACCAAAACCAAGGTTTCTCCAGTTGTGCACATGCCATGAATAACAACAGATACATCCCACGCTCTGAAACACTGGCAGTTTATGCAATTAAGATTTGCATATAGGCATTTATTAAAGTAAATTTACAAGGCAAGCCACACTCATTACAGCTATTACAGTGAACACACTTTCATGTTTCAATGATTACACGCCTTTACAAACAAGTGACAATGCTAAGACATGTAGAGCAGCGTTTTCACACTGACTGCTACTGTAACTCAACTTCAGCCAACACCCTTTGAGATCTCTGCTGAGAACAGAGCAACTGTTCAGAAAGCAGTATTGCTGTTTACAGTATCTTTGTAGCAGAAATGGCACCACTGACGGGAAACACTACTGAAGAAAGGTTCTCTTTGCATTTCACATTGTGAAAGCATAAGACTGATGCCTTGGGCTTTGTGAGACTTGGTCTACCAGCTTGGTGGTCGATGACTAAAAGCCTTTCGATCTTCGGATGAAAAAAGTAAATAATAATGACACTTTTACTACATGCAAAGAACATAAACAAATCCATTATACACAGAGACAGCAAATGTACAAGGTACTTCCCCTACCACCTTGCTCAAATATGCTCTCGCTGCAAGCGTAGCAATACTAAGCTGTACCAGAGGATGAGATGAAGCTCCTAGCTAATCTCACAGATTCAGCCTGGAACAACCTCATCCATCCTGAACTCAGAAATCATTTTTATTTAGGAGGTATACCTCCCTCTAGCAGATTAGACTGTGTTCAATTTTACATGTTCAGGACTCCACAGCAGTATAGTGCCTCCAGCACTGTCACTGCATCTATGCCAGCAGGAGAGGAAATGCAGGATGGCTTAGCAAGGAAGGCAGAGAGAAGAGCTTTCAGAAGTATCCTCTGCCAAAAAAAAAGACAAAAAAGTCCCAAAAAACCCAACAGCAACAAAAAAACTAACACTATACAGAACAGGAGAGAAGAAAGCAGCCTTACAATTGCAAGCATAGCCATGTTTGAACATGACAGGGAAAAGGTTAATTCTCTCTGGCTCTGCAGAGCCAGGCAGAAGGAAAGCTCACGGCTCCTCTTCCATCCTGCCATTCTCCTTTATTCTTTCTGTCTCGCCCAACTTGGTCTGGGGTTGTTAGCTAGTTGTTTTCTCGTTGTCTGTTAGTGCCATCTTATTGTTATTTATGAGGCAAAAAAATTAAAAATAGAAAATCTTAAAGTTTTTAACTTCACAGAAAATAATTTTGGCCTTCTACATGTAGATATTTGTTTAAAAAAAAAACAACCCTGTTTAAAAACTGCCTCTGATGTCACAAAACCCAAGATAAGTAGCCTTTACTTTCATCTATAGGAGATGGGTTCATTTGGAAGATCTCTAGAAATGTCTGAGTTCTTGCAAAAGGTATTTGTTTTGTTTCTTCGTAAGAACTTTAAATAACTGCATAGTGGTTCAATGGAGAAAAGAACTTCCATCCTGGGAAGGATTTAAGAATATAATTTATTCCTACTGAACTTGAAGGAGCTAAGATGTGTAAAGCGCTTCTCTGAATGTCAGCCAAGACCTGCCAACCAACAGCTGAAGGGTGGGGGGGGAAGGCTTGATTCCATAGCTATATTGATAACATATCTGTGGTTTTGCTATCTACCATACCTGTTTATGCATATGGTATGTGCTGGTATGGTCAGAAAGTTGCCTGACCCACTACAAAGAAACCCAGGAAACATACATCAACCCCACGCACCAGTTATTCAGAACAGAATCAGTGGTAAATGCCATGAAACTAAATATATCCAGCTCAATAACTTACCCCAGACGTGCAGTCACATGGCACTGTATGAAACAGCTTCCTCCAGAAAGTATAAACGAACTTCAGCAGCTGAAAATGATTTCTCAGGTGGAATATGCTTGCTTAGTTGCTTACAGTAGTGTTATTAAGAAAACAGATTACCAGACTTTTCCCAGCTGCAAGGTGAAGACAATGAAAGCTCACAAAGCACCTCAATGAAAAAAGGCTGCTCGAGCTCTGACACACAGAAGGAACGACCTGTGGTTTTTTATCTTGTGGTAGCAATGGTAATGGGAGGGCAGTTGGACTGGATGATCTTGTAGGTCCTTTGCAACCTTGTGATTCTATGATTCTATGGCCTCACAATGAGCATCGCGTCTCTGTGGTGACATGGTGAGGATGTTCCAATGAAGAGCCTCCAAGTTGTTCCTTAGCTACTGAAACTGCACAACCACACTTATATATGCATCTCAAAATACTCTGTGTAAAAGCATGCATCCTTAAATAATTTCAAAGCACGTGCATAAGTTTCATCACAATGCTGGACTAACGCATCTACATCTCTCACTGCATTTTCTGTGCCTCATTTAACAGGAGCAGAGCTGCAAAGCCAAAATCCCACAAAGCTTTAACAGCCAGCAGTACATAACTGAAAGAGAATAACTGTAGTTTGGTGACGCTATGTTGAGTGACAAGTAAATAAAGTCTGCACAAATAAAATGTGAAGAAAAGGAATGTCCATTTTGTCACTGACTATGCAAATCTCCCAAGTTAAGAGTAGGAACCGAAACCTCAAGTGAAGCAGTAGCATCCTCCTATTTCAGTCTGTTGAGATGAGCGACAAAAATTGTTACTGCCTACTAAAATCTGCCTCTATGGCAACAAGAGTCATTTCCTCCTTCATTCATCTCAGGTAAAATGAACTCAATGGTGTGCTGTTCTTTCATATACTCTGCAGGACAAAGTTGATATTTGAATCAACTGAGCACAGAAGCTGTTCATAGCCCAGACAGAGGTTACCACGTTGCTCTGAAGTACTCACTACTCTCTACCCATAAATAACCGTCCCTTCACCTGATCTCTTATGCATAAGCACAAAAGAAACAAGTCAAACTCATAACCTGACTCAACTGTTCCTTTTCTTTTCTCCTTACCCTTCACCCACAGCTGCAGCCTGCAGATGGGTCTCCATTCCACACATCACTCAGTCATAGCCTGACATCACGAAGGCAGCCTTCTGCTCAAGCACCTGTGGCTGGTGTGCTGCTCTATCCCAACAGACAGGCTAGAACCATCTCTCACTTTGGGTTAAAAAGGCAGGTAACTAAATGGGAGGGTGTTGCAATTGGCCAGAATAAAGCAGGAATCCAGAGAGAGCAACCCAAATCCATTTAATCTTACCCAGATATTTAACTATCAGGCTGACTCCAAAAATACACATGCAGACATGCCAGTACAAAGGGGGAAAAGTGCCCAATTATACTAGGGTCCTAAGAAAACATGCCTTTAGGTAGTCTCCAACTAACACATTTTCTGACCTGCTTGCTATTGTTACTTCTTTCTACAGAAGCTTGCAGGCTGGTTCTGTAAGGTAAGCATACACATACTCTGGCCCCATCACATGTCAGTATATCTGTTACAGATACTTTATTACAGCTCATTGATTTAGCCCATAAGTGCTACACTGCAAAGTCCTCCACCCAAAACACTAACAAGAAGGATTTTATATATATATATATATATATATATATATATATATATATATATACAGTGAATTTTTTTCCTGCCAAGACGCAGGCAGCTGAAACTCTTTGCCCAAACCAGGTCATACATGATAAACACATCTAACCCAGGAATGCAGGCAATTTTGTTACACCTTTCAGAAGACAAACAGATGCAGTTTTTAGCGACATCAGTCATGAGCTTCCACTACGCCCTTCCATTTCATCTTCAAAGATGCAGACAATGGTGTGGACAGGGGGAAGGACAAAGAGCTTAAATCTTTTGCACTGAAGATATCCGAGCTGTAATTTTCCCATGCATTTTGTCAGCGCCTTATGAACAGGCCTTGCTCTGCACCGAGGGCGAATGTGATGGTGCAGATGGCACTGCTGTAGCAAAGGATACAAAGCTTTATTTCCAGAACAGCACGACATGCTATGGGGGAACTGAGGAGCAGAGCATGAAAGGGTGACTGAGGAAAAGAAAGCCGCACATAATTGTACTTCTCCTTCCCAACAGGAATAAGATATTGATTTTATTGTCTTGATTATTTTTTTGAACCATTCCAAACATAGAGTGTAATTTACAGGAACAAATTTTTTTCCACAGAATTTTCATGAGACCCCCTGATGTTTTAATTAGGCGAGTTTGGGAAAATATTACTGAACTTGCTACTGTTGCTACAGTTAGCTGTCCCTGGAGGAGTTCCCACAGCCATGTAGTACTGCTGCTGTACTTCAAGGGTCTTTCAGAAACCAGACTATGCTTTGCTACCTGCTTGAGCCAGCCTGCCTTCATATCCTAAGCCAACATCACCTAAGCCAAACCAGAACCCTATGAAATTGACCCACAGAGACAATTTTCCTCAAGAAAATATTTTTTTTTCCCGTATCTCTGCTAATTATTTGAGCTACATACTCCGGGTGTCTCCATCATTTTTCAACATTTCTCATTCACATTTAAGTACTATTTATTTAATGATTAACAGGGCAAAAACAACAAGTATGGAACCAAGGAAGTCAGAGAATGGCCCAGGTTGGAAGGGACCTCAAGGATCATGAAGTTCCAACCAACCCCCCGCCCCGCCACATGCAGGGCCACCAACCTCCACATTTAATCCCAGCCCAGGCTGCCCAGGGCCCCATCCAACCTGGCCTTGCACACCTCCAGGGATGGACGGGGCATCCACAGCCTCTCTGGGCAGCTGTTCCAGCACCTCACCACACTCATAGTAAACAACTTCCCTTTGTCATCCAACCTAAATCTTCCCTCCCTCAACTCAAAACCATTTCCCCTTGTCCTGCTGTTATCTACCCTTTCAAAGAGTTGACTCCCCTCCTGTTTATAGGCTCCCTTTAGGCTGCAGTGAGGTTAAAGAAGTCCCTTCTTTAAGCAAGAACAGTCATTCTGCCACAGCTTAAGGCACTACAGCCCAGAACAAAAAGCACATACAAAGCACCTCCTCATGAAGGCAGGCAAGGGAAAATCAAAAGCTTTTTTCTTTTTTCTAATTCTCAACACTTGCAAGATGCCAAAAGCTGGTTTCCTAACAGGGTGCTTCTGATCCCCAACAGACAGAGCACGGCCAAATGGACACACTAAATATCTAGAATATTCTACACTGGCGACAGAACCTCAAGTAGCAATCTCATGGCTTACCAAGGTTTTGTTTCAATGTAAAGCCACTCTTCAGCACCACACAATAAAGCCGAGAAATGCACACAAAGATTGATTTCACTGTCTTCATAAAACAGCCACAATGCCAAAGGACAATTTCAGGAGCCTGTGTTTAACTGTCAACCCTCACAGACATTAATCGGCATTTCTAGCCTGTTTTTAGGTTCTGCTTTTAATTTATGCTATGAGGGATTGCTCCATGTAACAGCCTGCTAAGGATCAGTGCAACTATAACACACTGGCCTCACGTGGAAAGCTCTCTGCTTCCCTGACTGGAGCACATGCCACAGAAAGCTATTTTAGCCTGCTTTGCCTGAAGAAAATCAAGCTATTTTTATTATTTTTTTTTAATACAGTTTGCAAAGACTAGAAGCTTATTTTGGACAGACAGCTGAAAACCACCGCAACTCTGTTAAAGCAAGTTAAAGCAGCACAGGCCCACTGCAGAAGGAAATACAAGCCTTAGCTACTCAGAGAGCACCATGTTAACAAATGAATTCTGGTACAGCAGGTTTAAGAAGAAATCAGCATTTCTGACTCACAAGGATGAGCACACAACTAGGATGACTCGGAAGGCAGGTTGAGACTGCCTGGTTGCCAGTATCAGATGGTAGCTACATATGTGCCTTACTGCACAGCTCTAATTATCCCCAGAAAATGGTATCGATGCCAATCAATGCTGGCCAACCAGTAGAGAACAAGCAAAGCCTATGCTTCCAGCAGTGAGTCCCTTAAGACCACTTGTGCTCTGCCTCCATACAGGAAGCATTTATGAACCATTTCACTCAACAGAAGGATTTCTGGAAATCATAATTGATACAAAAGCACTAAAAGAGAAATTACTGCCTTGACTGAACCATCTACTGCATAACTTCTCATTTAGAAGAATAAAAAGCTTCAATGCTAAGGCTGGTGTTTCTGAGGGGGACAGTGAAGATGAGATGTTGGATGCAATATAAATCCATCTGAATCAATGAGACTCAAGCAAACCCGAGGAAAGTTTACTTAGCAGCTGGATTCCTTGTTTTAAGTCTGAAGACTGTTATTTCTAATTCTCCTTCATATCTCCTCTATCCTGCCTTGCTAAAACCTGTATGGTACCTTTTCCACGTGAAAAACTTTTTCTTCTTAGTTTCACATACAAGGAATACATTCCAGTATGCTCCATTTAGAAGGAGTTCTTTTTGGCCAGCACTATGAGCACTCAAATTGTAGCCCACAGAAGAACTCATGGGTTGAGGTCTTCCTTGCAAGAAGGGCTGCTTTAAGCCTTCTATAGTTTTGCCAGCGTGTAAACATAGTCCTCCTATTTAAGGTGAGATTAAAATTCAGCACCACAATGGTGAAAATAAGTCACAGAAATCGTGAAAATTAAGTGGGGTGAGTAGGGAAAGTTTCTCCCCTTTAAGAGCTGTGTGGCTTGTTGTGAGAATGTTTGAGTTGGTTATTATTACTTATACAAATGATTCCTAAAACGTAAGGCTGACTAGCTTTCTTATATTATTTCAGAAGAAAGTTCAACTCAAAATACCATGACATTAACTCCAAACCTGGGACTCCTTACACTCAGCAACCACAATTATTCTTTGTTACTATTTCTACTATTTTCTAAGCTCCAACAGGACTATTTGCATCACAATTACCCTCACATAACACTTTCTAAAGCTATACATAACACCAACACCCAAATTTCTGAAATAAAACGTTTGATTAAAACTGATTCATGACTTCAGACTTGCAGTGACATCAAACCAGAGGTCAACCTGGCCTTTCTTCTAGTCTCCAACAATGATAGAGAGCAAAGGCTTCAGGAAGCTACTAAGAGCAATGCACGCAGGTACTACTCTTCTCCTGGTATCCCCCAGACTTCAGTAATCTGCAGCCCATACCTTTTAAACAAGGGGTGATATCTGTGTTTAACCACCTCAGAGAACTTGCAGTTTCTCCATCTGCTTTCATATGCACACAGTACAACTTCTCACCCTCCCATCTCATAGCATAAGCCCCATGCAAACCAGCATATGACATAGGTGAAGTTCCAACTCATTTTGCCATTTTCAATCTCTTAGCTCCTTAAGACACTCTTCAGGTCCCCTCTAAAAATCAACCAATTCTCTGCTCACCTTCTCCATATTGCTCATAGCATCAAAGACCTTTGGCACGCTCCTTTTCTCCCTCCTGCTCTCCATACTTTCTTTGCAGCCAGACCAGTACAGCCTGTATGACTGTACTGGACAGACACCATTCTGTATACAGGTGATGAGTTTTATCCATCTCTGAATTACCTCCACTGCCACCACAACTCTTCTCAAGATCGGAAGGATGACAGCTGAACAAAGATGCAAGCAACACATAGATTTATGCAGCCATACCATGGTCCGTTCTGCTTTCTGTTCCTTTTCTAATAATTCCCAGCACTTGAGCTGGCTTTTTGACAGTTGCCAAGCACTGCTATGATATGTTCGTAAAGTTCCCTTGCTTAACACAAAGACCTCACTCCTGAGTGATAACAGACAGTTCAGAGCCCAGACTTCCTGTGATAGTTAGCTTTCCTGCACACAATACTCAACGTTTATCTATACTGAATTTCATCTGCTTTCTTATTATGCAGCCACCTGATACTCTCAGGACCCTCTGTAGATCATCACCATTAGAGGTCATCTTCCCTACCTGAAAAACAATCACCAACATATCTGTATTTCTTTCTTTCAAAGCAATGAGGAACAAGTCTGCCAGGGACTACTTGGCAGTGTGGAATTGATTCATTAACGCTAAATTTAATTTCTTACCTTTTAATCACCTTGTATCAGTGCTGAATCTTTGTTCTTATTCCCCTTGGTACTTTCACATCCCTACCTGATCCCCTCAAAGACCTCAGTAATTGCAATAGGATCAACTTCCAGCTACAAAATCCACGTGAATTCTTCTGTATTTTACTCTCCTTCTGCACATCAGCCAATTCAAGCCTTAACTAAAGGTTCAACCAACTCGCCTAGCACTGACAGAGACCTGTTGATCTGTAAGCTCACCCAATATCCCTGAACCACTGAGGAAGAGACGTCACATTTGTGACTTTCTTTTTCTCAGCTGTCTCATATTCCTCTTAGTCTGCTTTTGTATGTGAAACCCAGCTGCAGAAATCTCTGCTTGGACTCCTGCAGCACATTCCAGGCGCTACCAGATGGGCTCTTGCAAGCAGCATCACCAATCATATCCTCTGCACTGCTCAGGGCAGGCCAAGAACTGTTTCTCCTATGGGTTCCCTGTAGCTACTCCCTACAGCAGTGATAGCATTTTAAATTCCCCGCCTTGTTCCTTAAAGATATCTGAGTGTCCACGTCACCATACTCCATTTCAACAGTACTCTGTTTGTTCAACCTTTACTATTTGCATTTTATACCTGCCACAAGTTTTTTTCTACTGAAGAAATTGTTACATACATCCCACTCTGGGACAATGCCTCATCCCAAACTGTATGTATTTGTATCACCTTATTTAATTTTGAAGTTAGTCCTCTGTCTCAGTCCCTTCCTCAGGCACTAGCAGTTCAGTTTCACTGTCACTTTGAGTCTCCCTGCCTACTGGACAAGTTCCCTCTGTTTCAGACATTTCCTTAAGCACTGGTAGGGGCAAACTCGCTCTCCTTACATCATTCTTTTCAACCCTTGCTTTCCACCTCTCTGGTCTTGTGCAGATGTGGAACCCTCAGCACAGGAGAGACACGGGCCTGTTGAAGCACATCCAGAGGAGGGCCACAAAAATGATCCAAGGGATGAGATACCTCCCCACAAGGGCAGGCAGAGAGAGCTGGGGCTGTTCAGCCCAGAGGAGAGAAGGTGCCAGGGAGACTTGAGAGTGCCTTTCAGTACCTAAATGGGAACTATAAGAAAGAAGGAGACAGACTCTTGCTCTTGAGCAGGGTCTGTTCAGATAGGAGAAGGAGAACTGGTTTCTAACTGAAAAAGGGGAGATTTACAGTAGATAGAAGGGGAAAAGATTCGGGTTCTTTTTGTTTGTTTTACAGTAAGAATAGTGAAGCACTGGCATAGGTTGCCCAGAGAGGCTGTGGATGCCCCATCACAGGAGATAACCAAGGTCAGACTGGACAGGGCTCTGAGCACCCAGATGTAGCTGCAGATGTCCCCGTGCACTGCAGGGGAGTTGGACCAGATAGCTTTAAAGGGTCCCTTCGAACTCAAGCAATTCTAAACTAATACATGTAGCATTTCAGAGGACGTACAATCAGGGTCCCAGCCCCACGAGGCTGAGGTCCTACCTCACCAGTTTACCTTTGAGATCTTAACCAGTGGTACAGAAACAGAGCGTGATCACTGGCTCACATCCACCCAACAATCTGACCAGACACACAATGAGAGAAAATGTATGTGCTTGCCAGCAAATTACTTTGTGATCTCCAGCACCCAAAATTCAAGCACATAAAGAGCAGGAATCCCTATCAGCAAAGGGGTATTCACATTGAAAATGAGCACATAGCCATCACATGGTAGGGAGGGGCTATTTACATGACCATTTCTGCATCGATTGCATCTATGATCTCCTGCACAGAGCTTTCTCCATCTCAGCAGGTCTGTGGCTGCTCTCCTAGAGATGAAATTGCCCTGGGACTCCTGCATTAGACAAAGTTAACAGTGCGTAGCAGCAGCAAGATTGAAGTTCTGAATCAATTTCCTTCATGTCAAGTTGGTCAGTTATTTCAAGTAAAGCTTGCAATTACTATATAAAGCATCAAAAAGCAGTGAAATGAACAGACTTAAGACCTTTATACTGTTAATTTCCATGTCTATTAAACTATAATTTAAAATTAGCAGCTATGTCACAAAGATACAGCTGCAGCTTTCAATTTCTCATCGAGAGAACACAGATGGAGAAGGATCATTCCTCAGAATACGTTCAAATGAGCAAACTCTAAGCTCTCCTCAGTATAGACACAAACACACAGCATGGCTTTCTTTCTCTGTGTACAGCATTTACCCGTACCTGAGTACCACTGAAGAAGTTATAACAGCTTCAAAACATCAGTGGGCCTTGTAAGAAGTATCACTGCTCCTCACAGCGCAGGAAGGACTCTTCTTCAAGAAACTACATACAAAGCCCAAATCTCCAAAAATATAACTGAGACTCTCCCTAACAGCTTTTTGGAAAGAAAGTTTTATTCATAAAGACACTGGAGGAAAATACATAGTTCCAAAATCAACAAGAAATGCATGGATAAAGTTTTAAACTGCAGTTCTTACTAATAATTCCTGGCCAGCTACAGGAATACCAGAACATAAACATACAAGAAACTGTCAAATGTTAATTTTTGCCTCTTGAATATTAGCATACACGTAAATACAATTTGGATGGAAAAATCTTTAACAAAACCATAGAAAATCAACACGTGACATTCTAAGTTACTTGCTCTGGAATTATATTTGTTTCACAACTGTTGACTACTGAAAGCAAATGGGTTCCAGTCCAGATGCAGTTGTTACTGTTTGGGGATGGAACAGCAACAAAAACAACATAAAAATCACTGTGGTTGTGAAAAGCCTATTTTATATTTTCCTAACTGAAAGTCACCTTGCTTCAGCAACAGTCAGATTTACTGGAGAATTTAAAAACTCCAAGAAATTAAAATTTTCAGGCTGTAAGGTAGTATATTCTGCAGCTATAGAATAGTAGCATGTATATAAATACATCCCCTCATTCTCTGCAGGAGGCGATAGGAGCGTTGAAGTGATTAAACAAAGATAGACAAAACATAGTAAGAACAGAACAAATACTCCTCCTGAAAGGAAAAAGCATATGAAGTGGTAGGAGAGAGCAATCAAAATGCTGTACAGACTTAGGGCACGTCCCCAGACCCCTACACCTTGGCAGAGTTTATGTTGTTGCCTCTGATGACTCATACATGACTTGCAACTCAACAAACAACTCAAGAGTGCAAACGGGTGTTTTGTTCTCTGCTTTTGTTGGGTTTTGAGAGTGGGGTGCAGAGACGGAGGTTAGTTTTTTGTAGTTTTGTTTCTAAATACTGTGTTTCCCCTGGAGAGACTCTCGACTAATACTGTCTTGGAACATATTTCACCAACTGACTGCTATAAATGTAAGCCAGCGATGGGTAACCATAGCTGCATTCAAGATGTTGGTACACACAGCAGATGTAATATTACAACCTCGTGCAGATTAGCACACAATGAGCTAGCCAACTTCTTAAACACTCACCATGATGCTATGAAGATTTTGCAACCTTTTCATGCTTCTTTAGTCAAATTAGTCACTAGGCAATAACATCATAAGCCAAATGGAGAAGAAAACGCTTACCCTTTCAGAAAGGGGCACAACAGCACAGAGCCCACAGCTTACAAAGTAGGAGTTTGTGTAATTAACCAAGAAGACATTAAAATAGGATAAACAACCACAAGAAGTTTGGACAAACCCTTCCCACTCAACACGAACATGCTGGTGAGAGACCAGCCAGCACCTTTGGGTTCCCTTGTCATGTACCTGAACAAGGGAGGTGCTGGTCATACGCAAGTTGGGGCTACGCTTTGCACTTCCAACAGTGATTTAAACATCATTCCCTCTACTCAGGATAAAGGTGTCCTCCTCTGGGACACAACTCGTTCATCGTTTCCAGAGCACTTCTGAATAAACCATGAATCACTTGCATTAAGTACACCTCAACACTTACACACAGAAGGGATAACTTATGAAGTAAGTGGTCTCGCAAGCAAAAATGATGTGAAACACTGCAGAAAACGCTGCTCTTTGGACTGCAGTAGCAAGGCATCATACATAGAACTGTCTAAGTCAACCAAATATAGATAAGGTTGTGCAGATGTGCTGCAATATACCTTCAATTCACAATAAAAGACCTTTAAAGTTAATTATTACTATCTTGTCTATCTGGTATCAGGACTACCTACCAACAGGTTCATCTATTTTAACAGAGCTACCCTATACTAACAAGAAATGCTGGAGGAAAAAAGTTAAAGCTACACAGTAGCTTCATCTACAGCCAGATCTTACTATTGTTCTCAGAGGTTTTCAACAGAATAATTTAAATTAAGGCACAAAATGAAACAACAGCATGGCATTTCAAGACATGACTAGAATATGACATGTCCCCTATGAGGACAGACTGAGAAAGCTGAGGCAGTGCAGCCTGGAGAAGGCTCTGAGGAGACCTGACAACAGCCTTTCAGTATTGAAAAGGGAGCTATAAGAAGGAAGGGAACACACTCTTCAGCAGGGTCTGCTGTGATAGAACTAGGGGAAATGGTTTTAAACTAGAATAGAGGAGATTTAAACTGGATATAAGGAACAATGTTTTTTGTTTGTTTTTTTTTAACAGTTAAAGGAAGTGAAGCACTGGCACAGGTTGCCCAGAGAAGTGGTGGATGCCCCTGCCCTCGAGACATTCAAGGTCAGTCTGGACAGGGCTCTGAGCAGCACCTTGATCTAGTTGCAGATGTCCCTGTTCATTGTAGGGGAGTTGGACTGCATGACCTACAAAGGTCCCTTCCAACTCAAAGCATTCTATGAATTACTGCACATAAAGCTTTCTCCCCCCTACAAAAAATGAAGTTATCATGAGTGGAAGCACTGTCCAAGACCTGCTGGTCTGCACAAAGGGTGAAACCACCGCAAGTGGCAACAATGATGCCCTGGGCATATGAATAAAGAGTGACTGAGCACATGAATAACAAATGCTTTGGGCAGCCATTCCCTCTAAATACTGGTAAACAAATGACAAATATCAGAAACTATACTGATTTTCCACTGCCTCGTGTTTACTGCCACTGCCACTCAGCATTTCTGGATAAAATTAATGCTTTACATACTGTATACCCCAAAGTACAAAAATAATGTTATTACTCTCAGTTTTCAGAAGTATCAAACCAACAGCACTACTGGAAACACTATATACTGGGAGAAGCGAATACACATGCTGATTTATCCTGACCTCAAAACCAATGATTCTGCCTTGGGGAGCACAAGGGACTGCTCAAACATATCTTTGCTCTTTCTGCTTGTTGGCTGTATTGCTGTGCAGCAATGTTATCTGAAAATCACAACAAAGGGCAGCTGCAATACTCTTCGAAAGGGAGAACAAGAAGTACAAATTGAAATGGCTGTCTCCATAGGTGGAAAAATGCTTGCAATGCTCCAGCTGCTTATAAACGTATACACTCAGGAGGCCTCATAAAACTGAGAAACAAGTATCATACTGTCACCACCAAGAGAGGAGGGATGGAAGCAGATTAAATGGCTGGTGCTGCTCTCGGCCTGCATATGACTGGCTGGTATACTGATCAACACACCGCAGTTTGAATCCAAACTCTCATGCTCAATACAGAGCATCTGGGTGAAAAATAAAAATGCATCACAAACGAGGGGTCAGGTCAAGATGATTTGCAAACTGAAATTCAACACCCCTGTTAGTTCCTGGACTGTTTCCCTCTCCAACTCGGGATCAACCAGTTCAATTCTCTGGATAGTACGTTCAGACTAGAAGCATATGGCCTTCATGCTAATTAGTGCTACCAGCCTTCCCAAAATTTCGAAGGAGAAAGAGAATCTTATACCAAAGAAAATAGCCTTCTGGTGTTTTACAATACTTCGGTCTGCAAAGGAATGCTGGAAGGCTATGAAAATATGTTTCTGCTCATCACAAATAGTCTTTTTCCTTTCCGCCCTAGTGAAAGAAAACAACAAATAAGGCAAAGCTAATGTAACAGTTATGTCTTCCACTCCCCAAAATATATGCAATACAAGCAGTTACCACCACAGTTAGCAACAGAGAAGAGAAACAATCTTAAACACCCAAGAGTCTGAAACTTCTGCCCTGCAGTAGAGCTGATTCCCCCTCACACGGCTCAAACTCCGCTTACTGAAACCTACAGCATCCCGCTCTCTTCTAACACTCATCAGCTTTTCATTGTGTTTGACAACAAAGCTGTTAGCTTTTCAGGAACAAAAAAATCCTTTCAACTCACTTCAAGGTAAAACAGGAAAAGCTAACTTGTTCTTTTAATTAGTGTGTCAACAATGCATGTCCCAGTATCATTGTTATTTATGATATACAGTCCTCTAACTTCCCACTCAACTGTGACACACTTGGTGCAACACAAGCAGCTTCTTTCTACAGGAAATTAATACTTCCAGTCATCAGCAGATTTGTATCATAAACTAAAATGTGCCAAGAAACATACACTTTTCTATGAGTCCTACAATAATCTGTTCACTACAGAGTAATGATATGTTAGTCCATAGCATGCAGTTTGGCACGTGCTCCAACTCCTACTGCAGTAGACTTGTGCAATCTGTTCCATTCACACAGACTTATTTTCCAGTCCAGATCCCACCGCAAGTCTCATTTCTGCCCACCAAGAGATGCTTGAAATTATACAGCTGCCCTCCTCCAGCCTAAAGGACTTCGTTACAAGCCTATCCTTCCCTCAGAAATTAACTGCAGCTTTAAGATTATCAAGGACTAAAAACATGCAGCTAGGACTAACTATGACAGTGGGAAACCGGAGTCACTTCCTAAGGTTTTCTTCTGTTTTTTCCTTACAGCAGCACTGGTCAGACAGCAGTTTCATTACAAGAAGCCGCCAAGTAAAAGGAGGAGAAGAGGGCTGGGTATCATCTCACAATCACATCTTCTAATGCTTCCAACTGAACATTTCTCATACAGTACACATCTATCACAAGAAGGCTGTTTCTACTAATAAAAATTGAAGAAACTGTAATTTACTCTTCTGTAACAGAACACTACCACTACTATGGCAAGGTAACACTGAGGATCCTATCAGCTGACTTTAAGGCTTGAAGCAAGTCCCTGAAAAGCCTGTCGTTACCTGATGCAGTATTTGCAAGGTAAATACCCGTGGAGCACCGGGCAGGCACAGACTGCTTCCAACAGCAGCTGCTGTTATCTGTGCTTAGACTGAGAAGCGTGATGGATGATGCAGGCTTCTCCAGGAAACATCTAGGTGAGAAACCATCTGGGGAGTTGCCCATCCTTTGCAAGGTATCAGCATGCTGCAGGGAAATTCCAGCGACTCATATTCCTAACTTCTCTGTGTCCGTGCCTAGGAAAGTCACTTCAAAATTAATCTGCATCTCTACTGTAGTTATTTACGCCAAATTCCCAGGGACAGAAGTATTTCTCAAAATAGATATTCAATACCACCATTCTCAAAAGTGCCCATTGATTTCTGCACAGATTTAACAAGATATTCGACTTTCTCAAACTACTTGATTTTTTTGTTGCTTTATTGTCTTTCCCTGATCTTTAGTCCCTTCTAACATTTCTGGTTAAAAGCATCATTCTTCTTCTCATCTTAATTGTGTGTGGCAACAGGAAGCGTTCTCCATCTACCAAGCTGTTTCTGAGGAAACACAACTGTTTCTAGCTGTTCTGAGAGGAAAAATACCAAAATACAGACAAATGTAGGGATGTTACTCACCAATAGCAAAACAGTGGCTCAAAAAGTAATTAGCATTCTGTTTTAAGTGATTTTCGGTAATGCAGTTACGTCTCATCCTCTTTTCCTTGAATATAAGTCCAACAAAAAATTAAGATTCTGAGATACGACGTGCAGCCTACCTACTTCCTCACAAGTTTACAAAACACTACAATCTGCCAGCACCCACACATTTTGTCTATAAGCAAAGGGAGTGCAACTCGGAAAACAAGAAATGCAAACATCAGAATTAGTTTAATTGAAATAAAACACAACCAAATACTGAGTCTGTATTTAAGCATTGTCTTCAAATAGGAAAATCCATAGGAAACACGACTAACACCAAAGAAATTGCCTCCCTAGTTTCATACTCTTTTCCTGCAGAGAGTTTCATCAACTCAGTCATTAGGTTAACCAGGAAATCCGTACTAAGGTCCTGCTTCAGCATTAGCACCCTAAAACCTTCCTGGCTCCAACTCATAAAACTCGCAGCACAGCAGAAGATTTAAGCAGCAGGGAACGAGCTTAAGGTTATTTCATATATATATATATATATATATATATATATATATATATTCATTTCTCTAAAAACAATATTTTAGCCACCAGAGACTTTGCAGGGTAAAGTTACATTCTGCAAGGATAAATGAATCCAAAATTGCTTTCAAGGAATAAACATTTGTCTGAGCTCAGAAAATGCAATATATCAAAAAAAAAAAAAAAAGGGTATAAGCACCATATTTCAGGGCATTCACTGATGGTTTATCATCTCCCATTTTACCTTCAATTTAGACAGTATTATTCACAGCTATTGTTAATTTATATCCTTTTTTTCCCTAATACCACACAAAAGCATCTGATAAAACGAAGGTCAAAACAAATGCACCATTGTTTTAACACAAAGGAATCTTGATGGAGTCCCTGCATAAAACTGCTTTATCAAGAAATAAAAATAATTGCTTCATGCTATACAAATAGGACAAACTCTGAACTGCTCTCTCATCTCGGAAGCATAACAGCCTAGAAAGCTACCGCAATAAAAAGGTGGGCTTTATGGGAAGAAGCATCTTCAAGGTGCTTAGAAAAACAAAAAGGAGATGCAATTCAAATGCTCTAGCTTTTCTTCATATCCTTTGTGCATGACATAAGATGGAAAAAAACATCTCTGTGAAAAGAAGAGGATTTCCAGCATTCGAAGAACACAGAGGTGAAGACATGTCTGTAACAACGCCTGAGCAGCAGTGCATATTTCAAAAACAAAAACTAAGGTTACTGCATATAAGAGAGAGCAGCGAGAAGAGCAGCAACAACCTCACCACCACTGTTCAACACAAGTACACTCATTTCTCTCATCCTCACTTCAGTTTCTGGTGAGAAGACAGCTAAGGGATGAACACAAAGAATCTAAAGGGAGAAAGGGAGAAATACAACTGCAGCTGAGCAAATCAGTATCTCCAGCACAAAAGTTGTGCTCATTAGCCCAGAGCTGAGTTGTTAATGGTTCTTCAGACTGTTGATTTTTGAGGGTTTTAAAGATACATAGAAAATTAAAAAACGGTAGAAATGCTCAGCTCTTAGAAGCAATAAGTGAAGAAGAGCAGTGAACTGCTGAGGTAACCCTGCTGTTAACTCATAATATAATTTAAACAGGAAGGTTCAGCACGTCTCGTGTTGCTCAGTCTGTCCTATTTGCCAGGCTGTAATTGCCATCCTGCAGCAGTAATAAGCCTGAGGAAAACATACATCTGGCTATGGCTGTCAAGGAAGAGCTTTTGAAATTCAGATTATCACCGTAATTGTTGGGTAAATAGCACTGTTCTCCATATATGGCCCCAAGTACAATGGATGAATCCAAATCCATTTTCAATGTACACCGCTTTTTAAATTTCAATTACCTCTTCTTTTATTTGATGACATTTTCTAAAACAAAATTACAATTCGTTACAGTAGCGTTATAATAACCTAGGTGGATGAACACATACCAAGATACACCCACACTTCTGTGGTGCATCACTTTTGGGCGTTTGCCTCCAGTTTTCTTCCCTCCCTCCTTGTACAATGTGAAACATGTCATAGTTCTATACAGCAAGACCTTATGCTAGAGGAAAAAGCTCTCAAACGGAGGCAAAGAGAGCCCACGTGTCTTTTGCTTGTTGCAAAGTTACAAGTGAAACAACACAACGGCATTATACACATACATTTGAGATGCAAAATCCCTACTCCAGTGCCATGAACAGAACCAACAAAAGTGCTGCAGTCACTTGTTTATGATCTGTGGTTCAGTGCACCCTCACACTATCCACTACCCCAATTCATTCTCTCACCACTGGAGCAAATGAAGACCAGTGTCAGAAGTTCAGTTAAGAACAGCTCTCACCAGAAGCACCAGATACAGAACCTTCCACTACCTTCAGAACATACCAGAAACTTGAAAAGAGGACGGTGGAAATAACTGAAAGCAATCTTTACTGAGACAACATATACATGAAATGGAAGCAGCAAACAGTCAAGATAAAGCTAGATATTAGGCAAAGTAGTACAATGTATAGCCACAATGCCTACTGCTATTTATTGCAGCAGGGAGGAAATAGAACTACATGCTCAAAAGGATGGAGAAAACTCAGGTAATAGAAACAAAGAGCCCACCAAAAACTGTAGGAAAGATCCCTCGAGAAGGATGCACAGTTCAAACAAATCAAGTAGCCAGGCACACAGATGGCATTTAGTACCACACAGTGAAAGGAGAAACTCAAAGTGCAGCATACTTGAAACTGAGATAGCCTGTCTGGCCCTGCTCACTTTAGAAAGCCCCACCAAGTCAACTGCATATTGTACTGCTGCAGTAGATGGAAATGTTTCAAGAGAAGCATGATATCATTAGTTACAGAATAGGAAAAAAAAAGTTTTTAATTAAGGTGGTTAAAACACATATTTGAGTAAATAAACCTGCCATTCCACATATCAAGTATGTACATAGCTCTGGAAAGGCAGACTGAGCTAGAAGATACGAAGATCAAAGAAGGGTGGGTAAACCAAATGAGTTCACTCCTCAGAGCCTACTCACATGAGACTCATTCAATAAATACTTCGTAAAGTTTTCATCTAAGGTAGAGACAAACGAGGCAGATGCATGTCCCATGTATCAGAACCAAGGGGATGTACTCGGTACAAATGCAGGGGAAACTATTCCAGAGAAAACAGGAACTAAAAACTGATTTGAGGAAAGATGAAAATAGGACTGGAAAGGGACAAAGCTGGAGAGATACAGTTTCCCTGCTTATCCCCAGAAAAACCCAGCTGAAAGGGAGCTGAAATGTCTCAGGGAGTGTAGCAGTCATGTACACAGCTGTTCACACAAGAAAGTAAGCCACACCTAAGTTTAGTCTTCAAGAGCTTTTAAGCAATATCTGTCTTTTCATCTTCCAGGTTGCAGAAGGCTTCATTACTTGGCAGCATACAACTTGGTACTCAACCAAAGCTAGGAGGGGCTAAAAGGGCTTTTAGAGAAGAAGGAGGGAAGACAAGACAAATCCATCCTCAAAAAGGCTGATTCAGGTACAGTCACAAGCCCAGCACAGATGGATCTGTATCTTCATCAGCAATTGCTGCAGCTTTTATTGATGGGGTACAGCAACAAGGTACGTAACAAGGTAGCTGGCATTGGACAGGACAGATGGGACACACCAATAGCTCTGTTCTGCACAAGAACATTTACACTACTCTGAATCTGAACTAGAAATACTTACAAAATAACTAGCTCTGGCTCTCTTTTATACTAGGAGAAAGACTGGGTTGGCTGAGGGCAAGACCATTACTCAGTTTTTTGCATAGAGCCCCTCCCCTTCGTAGGTAGATTGAGAAGGGAGGGAAGAGAGGCTATCAGTGCTTCGTAGCATTTCCCCGTATCCCACTCTCCTCTCACTGCATTCCCACAAGCCATGCTTTGTCCACTCCGAGAGTTAAAATAAAAGGTTCTTTGTTTTCCATCTTAGGAAGTGCCAACATAGCATACTGCCCTCAACACTTAAAAAACCAAAGAAAAGGTTCATCACCAATTTAACATGTACTTGCAAGAGAAAAAAAAAAAAGCAGTCACATGAGTTTGTACCTTTTAAGATGTTAAGGATGAAGCAGTTCTTAAAGGAGAGCAGCATGCTTGCTCCACAAAACCACTGGCAAAAAGCAAGAAAACTGCTACCTACAAACATTTGTGGAAGCAGGGGACATGGGGCAGGGCAGGAAAGTACTTAAAGAACAATGCTGGCCCAAGAACAAATGAGTATATGGGCCTTAGACAAGCACAGATTATAAGTGAGAAATAAGCGCAGATTTTAAGTGACAAAGGCACAATTATCTGAGCAGTCAGCCTTACGCTAAAAGGGGAAGAGGGAACATTAAACATGACGTGCTCTGTTTCGTGAAAGGGAATTTTCAGCCTGGCAGCTGCAGTAGCAGGCAAACATTCAATGACCTACGAGAATTTTAAAAGCAAATGCACTTGTTTGTTTGAGCACTCGGATGAAACAATTTTCTAAATGACCTCTCACTCAAGAGAGAGAGGAAGGCAGAGCTTAATAAGGAGTACAGTACAGGTGAAGGTAGCACAGCTATCAGCAATGCATTTACATGAGTCTAGAACAGAAGGCTGCCTAATAATAAGTGATCTCTTGCAAATATCCAGCCAAGGGTTTGTTTCGTATTTTAAAGGGCAGTCTCTGTCCAGCATTTCCCATCTACTTTCTCATAATCTTGCTGCAAACATAGCAGGCATTTCAGTTTAAAAAAGGCCAAGAACAAATTCAGCTTCAGGTACTTCAAAACTAATAAAAGGGGGAACTAAAACTTGCATTATTTTCAAGAGCAATGAAAGCCTGACACAGTAGCACACTTAAGAATTTGATACAGTATAAAGATTTCAAGTAGAAAGAGCAGAGAACAGGGAGAATAAGACTACGGCTCACTTACTAACAACTGATAGATCTGGAAAAAGGAGATCTGTTGTTCCCAAGAGATTTTCTTCCAACCTCTTCAGAAATTCTACCCATCTCAAAAGGAGTCAGAGTGCACAGGTATCACAGAACAGATTTCATTCTAATGAACAAACTCTAATAGACAACGTTCCGCCTCACAGTTGAGAAATGTTTGTCACATTTCTAACAACTTTCAAAAACAGTTCTCCAGATTTTGGTTGCCTTATTATTTATGATTTCAGAGTCCATAATTAGTGTGCTTTTCCAGCTCTCATTTGACACCACTGCACATTTTAACTACGTCATGTCCTCCTGTCCCCCCTCCCCCCCCCCCCCCAAACAGTGAAAAAAAAGTTTGTTTCTTTTTTGTTGTTGTTGTTTTGTTTTTGTTTTTTTTTCCCCTATCTGAACAATATGGCACCCCTGGAACAATCTGCTGCTACTGGCTGCAGTAAGGTTGAAATGGGGGAGAAACATCTAAAAAGGTATGAGCTAATCTTCATATCTGAAAAGGTAACTTCCAGTCACCAAAAACACAAAATAAAAGTCAAGTACATGCTCTGGCTGAAATAGTATGAAGGACAGACAGACTGGGATACTTCCTGTAATTCCAAAATACCTCCATTTCAGTTCATGTTTTTGTCACAGTTCATTACAAACACGACCATTTCTAACAGCGCACATCAACATAAAAAGCACTAGCACTGCACTGCTGTTTAAAACTTCCTTCCAGCAGGTTACTACAATAGCTATCTGATGTAGCAGCAAATCAAGGTCTTTTTTGTACGCTCCCCCCACCCCAGTTCCACATTACTATAGTAATACATGATTTAACACTACTGTAAGCAGTCCCATGTGCAGGGATCCCTTTCCTACATTTAAAACATACTATCTTCTATCGATAAGCACTCTCTAAACTGTAAAATGGGGCTACAAAATCCTTTGTGTTCACAGCATTGCCTTTTGTACTATTTACTCTGCATAACAGCCAAGGAGAACAGCAAGCACAGATGTTAAAATGATGAAATACAAATATATTATGAAAACCTGCTCCACAGAAAGTAGAACTGCAGTAAGAACAGTGGAGTAACACAGGTTAGCTGAACGAACCAAATGGTTCCACGCTAGCCACAGCACAACAATTCAGTGCCAACAGCTCTCTAGACTCGTTGCTTTATGACAGGCGTGGGATTTATTTATTTAAGTTAAGCAGATGTGTGGGGATGCCACTGTTTCACCGGAAAATAAGAAACCCTTGAACATATGAGGGTTCCTCTGAAAGTAATGCCTCTTATTGTATTATAATGGTCCATAACATCAGAGATGGGAGTTCACGGCAAGGCAGTCGAAGTTGAACTTCCCCACCAATATCCTATTCCATTTTGCAGCTGTGCAATACATTGCAGCAAAGAGGCAGTCTGACATAATAGCACCTGACGTGGCAATGCAAACAAAGTGAAGGTGTAGAATTGAATTCCTCCATACAGAAAAAAAATGGCAACGAACGACATTCATCAATGCTTGCTGAATGTTTATGAAGAGGAAACAGTGAACGAGAGTGCAGTGAGGTAGCAGGCGATGCATTCTAGCAGTGGCAACAGTGACAGTGGGTCACCTCCACTGGTGCAGATATCTCCAAGTGTGGCATGCAGCTCTTGCTCATCTCTGGCAAAAATGCACAGCTAACAGTGGTGACTGATGAAAAATGGTGTTTTGAAGCTGAGAATTTGCTCTATCAAACAGTGTTATCGTGTTCTTTATATCTATTATGGTTTCCACTGAAAGAAATAGGAGGTATTACTTGTGGAGAGACCTACATACATTGAACACATACACATCTATCAATTCTGATTTGACCAGAATGTTTAGAACACAACAGAGAAAACTTTTCACTGCTTTTAGCTTAAACTAGAGACAACCTAAGTGTGCACAAGTGCATACATACTTAAAATAGGATTTACTGGTCAAGTCCCTATTGGTACTTCCATAGCGCTACAAACAAGATGCTGCACATCTCATTCTTTCCCCATGTTTCAAGGTTCTCAACACAAGCAGGCCTGGTGCTCCTCTGGCTCCCACCATCCACCCCCTCAGCCTTACCCACACTGTACCCCACCAAGAATTCATCCTTCAGCCAGTCCCACTGCTTGCCCCAAAGGGGCACAGTAAATGCCCCTGCCCAAGTCACTAAGCCCTATAGCCTCATCAAAAATAGAGACTAACCAAATACAGAAAACCGGCTTCAGCAGACAACCTAGATTTAGAACATAGGTTGCTTTGTTCCAGTGGCCTTGCTGCATTAGAATACCCAAGGACACATATTCTGCTCAGTGGAAAAAAAAAAAAAAAAAAGGAGTAGGGGAAAAAAAAAAAAGAACACAGAAGCCAGTCAGTGTAATATCAAGTTCATAAACCTACTGCTAGGAAACCACATGCTGCTGCTAAAGGTGTGTTACCAAAATCTATGCCAGCAACAAGCAGCATGCTATTACTTACATGAAAAACAATAAAGGGGTAAAAAAAAAAAAAAAAAAAAGGCAATCTGTCAGGACTTAGCAATTAGAAAAATTTTTATGACATCAAATTGGAGCCATCATTCTAAAGGCATAAAACAGTTGTAGTCAGCCTAGAGATCATGACCAAGGTGTTATCATCAACACTTCTTACCAACGCCTTTCTACTATCTCTGAGTCTAAAGCTTTGAGAGTAACACAGTTTCAAGCAAAACTGAGCTATGGGGAAAAGGAAACAGTGTTTCTACAGATGTGAATGTCATGTAAATGTCAAACTGCATGTTAAAATTTGATTAGGAGACTGACTGTAAAAAAAAAAACCAAACAGTATTGCTGTAAGTAAACCATCGCACTAACAATCATCTTAGCCTGTTTCCTTGTAATATAACCCCTAGTGATTGATTTCATTATCCATACTTTTCTATGCAATGCCTAGCTGTAATTGATTTTGCTAGAAGATGACATACAGCATTAAAAACAATTGCAAACAAATATTTGTCAACAAGATAGATCTAAATGGACAGTTTTTACACTCAGTTCCTTACATGCTGTACCTATAACTATCCTTAGTAAACTCAATGAAGTTTTCATCTCTTCTACGTGACAAATAAATGCCATAGAAAAACTAGAAGCATATGTACCAATTCATCTACCTGAACATACCAATTCATCAGGTGAAACAGAAGCTTTGCACTGGGGAAGATCAGTTTTTTCCAAGACTGCCCAGCTTCCGTCTCAGCAACTTCAGTTCTACTGCTTTCAGGACCTTGGACACCTCCTGACTCAGCATCTTGTTAACTGACTCGGAAGTCGATGACGTTACAGGCACGGGTTAGAGACTTATTTTTAAATAGAGGCAAGAGAAAAGTAGAGATGAAATAAAGGTATTGCTTTTAGTTACAAACTAACTGCTTGATTCCCTCTGAAACACTGAATATAGAAAAATTAGACGGTATTATTAATACTGGCAAACACAAAGTTAGAACATACCCAGTCTCATGATCTCTCTTCCATCAGCTTTACACACCCCCACCAAACTACCACCAGACAGCACATATGGAAGTAAACGCAGCTCAACACATATCAGCCTCAAAACAGTTCAGAATTAATCTCAAGAAGTCCAGTGATTGCTGCAAACTGATTGCTTCCTACCCAAAACAGGAATTATTAGCCCCAGCTTGCCTTACTATGCCCACTTAATTATTGGCTTACTTTTGCACTGGCCTTGATGCTTTAGTTATCGGTTATGTTAACAAAATGATTTGCTCATTTCTTATGCAGAAGATGTACAACAACATCTCCGGGAAAGAAAAATTGAAATTTCACGACCTCCATGACATCCTTTTGAAGTCAATGACAGTGACAGTTGAGTCAAACCTGTCACCACCTCGATAATTGGTGGGAGGGAGAGAGGACATAACATCCATATCACTGATGGATGGCTCCCTTTAGTTTGATACTCCCTTACTAGGTAAAAGATTTTTTTCTTTTTCATAATATGCCTTAAAATAAAATAATTTTTATATTATTATTGCATTGTATTTATATTATTATTATATGGATTGTGAATAATTATATCATTATTGTATTTTATATTATTTAATAATAATATTTAAGATAATAAAATCGAAACATTATCAAGAACTCAATGGGAGACCATTGTCCCCTCAGAAGGGAAGTCTGTTAAGATACTTAATCCTCTGTCCTTTCATGAGGTAAACCTATACACCACCTTCCATTGTTTCAGTGCTTTTTTAAAGATACTGTCAAAAAGAAATAAAACAAAACACGAAAAAAAGAAAAAAAGGAAAGCAGGTTGCCTGCCAGCTGAGGAAGCGTCAGTTCTTTACAGATATCACAAACTCCAGTTCATCTGTTCAACAGTTTCTGTTCCACCAGCATACAGTAGACTCCCTTGCCAGATGAAAAAAGGCCACCGCAACAGTAGGTCAGCTTCTCTGACTTTCCTGTGGGTGCTATACTGTTACACTTCCCTTACTGAGATCAGTCCGACACAAATTGAGAGAAACTGACATGGAAAGGTAAACACCTCCCACCACCAGCCTTTCACCTCCCCCTCTCTGCTTTGCTACAAGGTGGCTGCCAAACAGAACATACCATATTGTGACAGAGGCTGCTGCAGTATTTCTGGAGGATGCACACCCTGCCTCTGCCTCTGCTCCAAATGCAGAAGCAACCACATTTTCTACAGCAGCTAACAGCATCTTATTCTCCAGAGTTCTTCAAAAAACAGAAAGGTTTTTATGAAATCAAGTTCTGTCCCATGGTTCACCAGCCATAAATCCCATCTTATTAAAGAGCCTGCGGTTCAAAACAGAACCAAAAAAAGCCACCCTGAAACAACCATCCGAAATTCACCTAGTGTGTTTATCCAGATCTTACCCAGTGATAAATACTTAAGTAAATATTTTCGTTTCATATCAAATGTTAAAGAACCATTTTTTTTTTTTTACTAACTAGACTTTTTATCTTATAAAATGCATTGCTCTCAAGCCATGTTAGGCAAAATAAAATAAGTAAATCCAAGTTTTAAAGGGCAGTAAAAGAAATCTGCTGAAAAACATTATTTGCTGCCCTACAATTTGCAGACCTAAGGGGAAAAAAATAAAAATGAACTGCATAAAATGAAATGAACAAGTATCAGAAAGTTCCTTGCCAATCAGAACTGATATTACGAACAAATTTTTGCTGGCAGACATCTATGTAACTGGTACATCAGACTGCTCTCGGGAGATTTAAATATCCTCTTAATGTCAAATAAGGTAAATGGATTCGGAAGCCAGTTGGTGCTTCCCCAAAGGCAACACACTCTGCACAGTCTTCCATGGGCAGACACCTACAAGTTGAGCAGAGCGTGGGACTGCACAGCTCCAGTAGCCTAAGATACTCTTAGCACCAGAAACTTAAAGCACTAAAAGCAAGTTAGCTTCTTTCAACTTTATTTACTCAATTTGTTTGAACACTACTTTCACATAATACAAAAACAGGCCCCTTGACTACTTGCTGGATCCCACCTGTAGGCATATACACTTGCATGTAATTAAGGACAACATTTCCACTCGTCACACAACCAGGCTCCAACTGACCTACGCTAAATCCCATGACGTGTTTATGTTCCATTGTGGCTGCCTCGCACTGCCTCCTATACAGAACTTAGGTTCCCTTCGAAGAGTTCCTGCCTCAAAAAACAAACCAAACAACCAACAAAAATAAAACCAAGCAACACAAGCTTGAAGGTGCAAGGAAAGAATACGCAATGGTTACCTCAATAGATGGCACAAAGTCAACATTCTGCAATTACAGGAACGCATAAGTACTACATAAGCTAAGTCTTCACAGTGTAAAGAAGACTAAAAGTAGACTTGCCTGTTATTACACCCAGCAATCAAAAGTATTTCTTTAATATTACCTTAAGACAACATAGATCTGGATGCACTGCATTTGACTTCTGCTCACCCATCCCACAGCTTTCTTACAATCCGTGAAACACAGCATAGTGCAGAGCTGCGGCAGGGAGCCAAGAGCTTCTCGTGTCAAAGCACACACAACACCAAAGCTTCACACAGGAACATCTTCCTTCTCACAAATGCAGCCAGGTGCCAGATGGAAGACAGCGAATCCTGAGACAGAAGCACTGTTTCTTAAAATACAGTGAAGGGGAAACTCTAGGTAAACAGAAAACGCTGTAATTAACTATTCAAATTACCCTGGCATGCTGGGATTAATGTTTTTGTTCCCATAAAAAGCACTGCATGAAATCTAATGACAGAGTGATGAAGACCGTAGTTCCATACCTCATCCAGAAGAATAAATTGCTGAAACCACTCCTGCGGTTGTGCACTGAACCATAATTTGAATGGAAACCCAAAAGGAACTTCTTTATTCTATTTCAAATAGAAAAACCACCATGTGATACGAGACAACCAAAACCCTGGCTTTGCAGGAACAAGTCTGTAGAATGGACATGCTCACAGCCCTCCTCATGGGACTCTCCCAGTTCCCAGAACAGTGCCATCTCTGAGTTCAGTCTTACAACTTCGACCTTAAGACAGAAAATGCCATTTTCAGTAGAAATATGTCCAAATATCTATTTCTGGAAAAAAAAGCAGTTTTATCCACAGGTTCAGATATGAATCTGGCTGCCTAACCACCAGAATACTAAATAAAAGCAGCAATAGAAGCAATGGGCTGTAAGTTTCCCACACTAATTAAATCATTTCAGCAATAAACAGTGTTTTATTGCTTAAACGTTACCTTTGCGTCAGAAAGGATTCACTACCTTTCCACTAAGACCACTCCTGAAGCTGTTTCTATGAAGAATACTTTGCCCTGCATCCTTCTCAAACACGTTTCTAAATCTGTCTGCCAGCTTTTAGAGCCACCGGTCCTATGACTTGGTTTCTTCTCCCAGTACTACAAATGGTTTGTTTGGGTCAAAAAACATAACAGGACTGAAACGTATGAACTAAAAGAAAAACAAGCTAGCAGCTCACTAGTGACAGAAAATAATTGCAGGCTTTGTGGCAGTTTACTTTGAAATTTGCCGTTTCTCTGCCCTTCAGACTGCACTATTTCAGGGAACTCATTTGATCCAAGACCAGGTGTTTTTGTGTTGCAGGCCATTCTCTTGAAGCTAGACAAAATAGGCTCAAAAGGAAGTCTGCAGCCCTTCCTCGGGCAAGCATCACTACAGCAAAATTTGTTTGTTTGAAGTTCGAAGCAAAATTAGGAAAAAAATCCATGACTTCTCTGTTCATCTTTAGGCTAAGATGCCAGTCTTGAGGCTACTGTTGTAAACTCCTCATAACAGCACTACTTCAGGGCAGTTTTTACCACTACAAACCAGCACAGCTGAGGTAACAGTTTTGTACACGGGATAAGAGCCTGACTGGCACTGAGCTCCTCACTGCTCTCTGTGGCTGCAGCATCCTGAGATACACCACCAGCCTGCCTAGGCCTTGCTCTGAAGCACTACTCAGCAGAGATATTTCCAAGGGAAGAACGAAAAACAGAGAACAGCCACCACACACAGCCTCCAACAGCACAGCCCCACAGCCCTATCAGTGTTTTCCAATACTGCCTTTTTCTGCTCACCCTTCAGCACGGCAGGAGGTCGCCACATCCTGGCACCTCCAGCAAAGCTGGTTAACGTCAGCTGAGGACCCGGGACAGTGGCATCCAGCCGGCTGAGTCTGCAGTGACAGGGGAACCCACACAGGTCAAAGGCAAATGCACACAGTCCACAGCTGCAGGTGACCCTTTTTAGCCATTTTTAATGGCTTATCTTTTCCTTCTGCGAATCCAGGAAGAACACCTTTCTCTCTCCCTGCCACCCAAAGCTGTGTTTCATGTGTATGCAGATGTCATATCACCTTTGATAAAGGCCTCATATATAAGCATATATTAAAAATAATACATATAACATTTTTAAAAGACTATTTTAAATCCCTTTGGCTCCTACTTAGAGTTCTGTCAGCAGCTATCAGTCAGGTATGCAGCCAAAGAAAAGCATGTGATCCGAACAGCTAGAACACACATAAACCCACCACCAATAGATTATACTGACTGCCTGAACTGCTGAAACAAATCAAATCCAATTACAATAAATGCTAACTCGGTAGTAAAGTCTCATAATAAATCAACCAAACATCTCAAGTTGCAGGAGCATATTCTGTCCCAGAAGCATCCTCTGTTGCACTCTTAGAGCTTTTTTTAGGCACTCAGTGTTTCCTTAAGCAAAAATCTTTCCGCCCAACAAATGCACAAAACAGAATGGTTTAGCAGCAGCAAAAAGAACCGAGCAGGCATGCCTTCACCCATCAGTTGATTAATTATTTTTAATCAGAAGAGGAAGCTATGATTACCAGTTTTAAGCAACAATCCTTTCCATTTCAGCTACTGCTTTCTGTGGTTCACATACTGAATTTGTAAACTACGCATAGGAGATAGAAGCAAATCTCTTCCTAAGTACCAGGCAGCCTGTTGGCTAGGTTCACAGCTCAAGCTTCAACTGCTAAGAGTTACCCAGCTGCATGCATTAATGGGCTAGCAGCTCAACTTCCAGCAATGACAGGAAGTAACTAAAAAGCACAAAAGCAATGCCTCATTTTGCCAAATTTACGTTAAGTTTCAAGGAAGAGCCAAAGAAGTATCTTCATGGCATAAAAGCGTTTGGTGTTCCAAACGAGTGGGTTTAACACCGGTCTTATTGCTACAGCTGTACAAGGACCAGAATTTCCGTGACCATTTCCATTTTTTGGTCCAACTTTTAAGCATAGAACAAGATAAAAAGGAATCAAAAAGGAAAACCATCATTCCTGTTATTTTTCAGCTCAAGAGTATTTTTATTTAAAGCCACAAAGGTATCCAGATTGTTTCCAAAAAACACAGTATGACAGAAGTGCCAAAATCACTATCTTTCCTTCACTCGCTTGCTAACAGAGTCCTAATAACAAAGTACACCCAATGCCTGAAGTTCTCGCATAGCACTAAACAGCAGAGCTTGGAGGCAGAACTCCACCTGTATCGAGCTGCTAAGGCATGAGAGGAGAGAAAGAAGCAGAACTGATGGAGACCTGAAGACTTCTGAAGTGCCCTGCTGAAGTACACACTTAGTTCCTAAATTCCTCAGTGCACACGTCTGGCAACGCCAAGCAAGGCATTCAACCAAACTACTGCATACTGAATCGCATTGAGAAACCCAGCCAGTTCCAGGTTTCCTTGCCAACTCCTGCATCTGCTCCTATGGGCAGCACATACCTCCCTGGTGTGGCTCTGCAAGCACCAAGGTGCCCACAACCCCAGCATAGCCCAGCCAGTGACAAATGCACAGACATCCCAGATACACAAGGCAGCAACTGAACAGACTTGCTGCAGCAAGCTATCACTGGGGCATGGAAACCAGAGTTTGGAGCGGACTTAAGAAACCCCCACACGCATTCAGATGACTGGTACAATGCTTAGCTGGTGGATGGCAGCCTATAAACCACATCTGAAATACTTCATCTGCAAAACACACACTGTATTAGTACTCATCTAGGAGGACATTTAGGCAGCTGCTTTAGTAACCCCCTACTTTAAGGAAAGGAATTAACTCACACCTTCCCAGGGATACGTACTCACAGTCATTTCAAAATCCAAGTACTTACTGAAACCAAATGTGAAATGCTGCACCATCAAATCTTGAATTATAATTAAAGTAAGCGTGGTCTAAGCATTTGCTTACCAGCCTGCAGTCCCTCCCTTGAAAATTCCATGCCAAGTACAGTCACTGAACCTTCCAGAGGGTGGCATAAGGGGGCTTGCCAAACCAACAGCAGCAGCAGCAGGAGGGGAAAGGCAGCACTCCCTGATTCCAAAGTTCACTGCCAGTACATTTTTAAGGCTCTACAACACAGCAAAATTCAAGGCACAACGGACGCACACCCCGGTCCCAAATACACTGAGAGATGCATGTGACCGGCCTGCACTCCTGCTGCAGCGCCAATGAGTTCGCCCAGCTTCCACGAGGACAAGGAAAAGCCTCGTTGATGCTGTGCTGCCCGGCCATGCAGAGCAGCACGGCTGAGAAGCAGCAAGAGACAGCATCTTTCAGGGAGAGCCGAGTCTGGATGAGGCACACAACAGGAACAGTTTGCATTCATCTCCAACTTGCTACGTGGGATCCTGAGAACATTTCCTTTTACGCTTCAAATATGCAGTCTGATTTTATTTTTAAATCTCTCTTTTTTTTTTTTTCTCCCCAGTTTCCAACCATCAGAAAGCAAAACAATTGTTGGTCAAAAGGGAAAAAACAAACAAACAACAAACCAGAAAGCAGCAACGCATCTCACTTAACCCTGCAGCCTCTCCCAGGAACAATTCAAGAATTGTACACATCATGAACCTCCTCCCATCTTCTGCGAAACATAGGGGAACCAAACAAGGAGAAGCTTCCACCTTAACTTTTGATGATGGGAGGCAGATGCAACCTCGCAAACACAGGTGCTGGATTTTCAGTAGTGTCTTTTTTTCCTTCCCCCTGTGGAGTCCTAACAAGTCAATGTGAGCTGACTTCTGGCCATCCACCCCCCCCAGGCACATACGGCTCACCCCAAGCCGACACCCGCACAGCTGTCGCTGCCAGGGCTCGCAGAGCAGGCGCCTGCCTCGCACGGTGACGCCCCACACGATGCCAACCCGAGCCCGTCTTCTCCTCGAGGGAACCCCAGACTCCTGGGGCCCATCGCCGCGCACCTCCCCAAGTTCTCACGCCGAGCTCCGACCCCGCGAGCGAAGAGCCGATGGGGCCGCGTCACCTACCGGCTCACCCTGCCGACGCCGCTCCGTCCGCTGCTGCAGCCCCGCTCCGGCAGCGCTCTCGGCTCTCCCCGCGCCCCGGGAGGGTTTCCCCCGCAGCGCTGCGGCCGGGAGCTGAGGGAAAGGCGGCGGATGAGGCACCCGGCGTCACTCCGCTCCTCCGAGCGAGCTCGGAAATGAGATGTAACGGCAGCCTCGCTCCCGCGCCAAGTATCACAGGAGCGGAATACTAACTGGTTCATTTATTTCCCTGATTACCGTACGCAGATATTGAAGTCTGCGCATCGCATCTCCTCCAGCAGCCCGTTCCTATTAACCCTACCTTCAAAACCAGCACCGGCGATACCTGAGGTCACCGTTTCTCCTCCGCCTTCTGCCGGGAAGGAGGACGGCAGACGGGTGTCCGCCCTCTCGGAGGAGGCTCCCCGGGCGCAGGCAGGGGGGGGCTCCGCTCCGCTCCGCCACCAACTTTGCGCCGGCTGCGGTCGGGGAGCGGCGCTCCTCCCGCTGCGCTGCGCGGGGCCGCGAGGAAAACTTTGCTGCGGGAGGGGCGGCTCCGCGCTTTGTGAGTCGGCAAAAAGGGGAGAGGGAAAGAACGCCAAACCCACCGGCCGCCCGGGCCGTGCCACCTGTAAGCCTTCTGCCCCCACGCCCGGCACCGAGCCGCGGGCGAGGAGGGGAGCCCGGCCGCTCCCCCGAGGTGCCCCCACGGGTCCCGGTGTCCCCGCACCTGCTGAGGGACGCGGGAGAGTCGCGCGGTGCTTCGCCGGCCGTCACCTCAGGGAGCGCAGCCCCGGAGACGGGTCGGACGCGGGGCAGGCACGTGGCGGCACCGCAACCCGACGGGGCGGCCCCGCGCGGCGTTCTACCGAAGCCCGGCACCCACCCCGGCTCCTCCTCATCGAACTGCCCCCAGCCACTGTGAAAATAACAACTCCTGACCTCACAGTCTTCGCTGCCGACCTCCGAGCGTTACGAAGCGCCGAGCTCCTGCGCAGGGGCTGAACGCAGCCCGACTTTCCCAAGGATTTCTCAATGAGCGCGGAGCCCTAACGCCCAAACCCCGCCTGAAAAAGGTCTGGGATCGGATTTCAGGACTTCAAGCCGGCTGGGTGCGGAGAGACGCGCAGAGTTGGGCGCAGGGACCACCCAGCGCCGTCTGCACCGCGTCTCCCCCGGACGGCGCCATCGGAGCCCCCGCTCCCCTCAGCCCCGCGTCGCCGCCTCACACCCCAGCCCACCTCGTCCCGCCGCGCACTCACCTTTGCCTCAGCGCCTCGGGGCGGGACCGGCCATGGCTCCGCCGTCGCCACCACCCCCGGCCTCCGAGGCGGCACCGAGCCCGCGGCCGGGCCGCTCCTGCTCCTCCTTCTTCTTCTCCTCCTCCTCCTCCCCACAGCGCGGGGCTGATGCTCGGCGGCGGGCGGAGCGCGCGCCCCTCGCGGCGGAGGGACGCGGCACTGCAGCCGCCCGCACACGGCGGTTACAGCAGAGCTGCGCTGCCCTGCGGCGGCGGGAACGGCACCTGTGAGCTGAGCTGCGCTGCGCTGCGCTGCGCGTGCCTAACGGCCGCAGGTGCGAACTGACGAGCGGGCTCGGCTTGGGGCGGCGGCACAGGCCGGGAGGTTGGCGAGGCGGTTGGATCGCGTGGGGTGAACCGAACGCTAATTGCAGCAGCTGAAGGGAGCAGCCTGCAGCAGCACAGTCGTAGGGAGTGAGAGAAACGGGCAGGAATAGGACCGGCTGCTGCTTCAGGCGGCTCCGCTAGCGGAAGTTCTCCAGAACAGAGCCCTGCTTCGGCTGACCTAACGGCACAGCAGCTGAACTCGTGCCGTCGGCAGAAAACGGCAGAGAAGAACGGCGCTCCCTTCATCTCTGAGTGAGTGCAGGGGGCTGAAACCCGCACGGATCGGGACAGGTGGAGCGCGAGCGGCAGCTGAACGCGCCCGGCCTCTCCCTGACCCCTTCCTCTCAGCTGCAGCTGTGTAAACCCAAAGTCAGCCCTCCCGTTGCAGCCCAGCCCGACGCTTCACCGCGGGCATTCTCTGAAGTGTAAAGCGGAACCTGATCGAGATGGGCCCTTTTTGTATCCCTTTCCCCTTTGCTACGGTGGTATGAGCACAAATCGTAACCTGTTAGGTGCTACGCAAGACAGCAGTGAGCTCCCAGTTCATGCTTCAACTACAGTGCTTTGCAAGCAAACAGCTGCATGAAAACCCGCCGTGCCTTTTACACTCCCCCCCACCCCCCTCGTGCCGTATTTCCTTAAGCATCCAAATTGCAAACTCCACTGACCTGTTACGCAGAGAATAGGAAGTGCAGGGAAGTCCCTCAGCATGAGCAACACGCACAGCAGTGTTGGGGCTGGCTGTTGGACTAGCCAGCATTTCTCACCAGCGCTATTAGATGAGTCACAAGGATCTCAGCAGAGAATCTCGCTTGCTTTACACTGAAGAGGGACCCACAAATGCAAGAGCTGAGGAGCTTGAGTACTAACGCAGAATACAGAAGCATTTGTCACAGTACGCAGTCTCATTTGAAAAGTAATGCTTTTAATTAGAGAAAGATTTAATTTCTGCTTCAAAATTTGGTGGATGATTTTAATAAGAGAGTCGGAATTATAAGCTAATGTGTCAAGACCCCATTAGTTAAATATCTGCATGTGCATACACATGTAGGTCGCTCCAAAAGTAATGCCTCCTGTTTATTTCCATGGAAACCACAACAGCTACAAAAAGCACAATAAGGCTGTTTGATAGAGCAAATGCTCAGCTTCAAACCACTATTTTTCAACACAGCCACCACCATTAGCTGTGCATTTATGACAGCGATGAACAAGAGCCTCTATGCCACACTTGTAAACATCTGCACCAGTGGAGATGATCCACTGTCACCAGTGCTGAAATACACCACCTCCAGCCTCAGTGTGCTCACATCCACTATTTGCTCTCCATAAACGTTCAGCAAGCACTGGTGAATGTCTGTGGGTGCCATTTTTTTTCTGCATGGAGGAATTCAGTTCCCCACCTTTGCGTCGTACACACTTCCATGTCAAACACCATTCTGTCAGACTGCCCCTCCGCTGCTATCCATCGCACAGCAGCAAAAACGGAATGTAATATTGCTGGGAAGACTCAGCCTCTGCTGCCATACCACTGTCATCAATCTCTGACATTGTGGGCCAGCAGAATAAAACAGGAGGCATTACTTTTGGAGCAGCCCTCATATACTTTAAAGACTGCCCTTTCTTCAGTCTTAACATTCAGAGTGAAGAAGTAGATTTGCCACTGTTTGTTTAAGTATGGATACATTCACTGAGCTCATACCTGCACCCTCTGCTTTATCTGTTCTACAGCTCAAAGTAACTGCAAGCAGGGCAGTATTTATTGTTACATCCCTGTGTTCTTTTTAACAAACAGTTAATCATATGAAGAGTGTGAGTATGCATCTGCAACACTGCTGATTGTTTTCAATGGCCAGCTGTACTGAGAATTTGTTCAAGGATCAACGTGCGTTTTCTATAAATACAATTACAGTTGTGAATATAATTCCCCAAAGCCCTGAATTAAATTTTCCTAATCCATCACCTCTTTCTGCTATTGAAAGAAATGGAAATTTTGATAGTGATTTCACTGCAAGCAGGTGCAGCTCATTTGTGTACAAGCATTTCAGGCCATTTTCTTCTCTGACATTTACAGGTATAAATCCAAAGGAACTCTACTGACACAATCCAATTTTCCACCAGAAAGACGCATCTTCTTCCAAGACTCCAACCCTTACCCTTAATTATGAATTCTAAAACTATTTATTTTTCTTTAATAGCGTCTGAGTCCCATCCAGCCTTCCTGAAGTTAATTAAAACCATTACTGAAACTATTCCCAGATATAATTTAAGGAGTGGCTCTGCTGGTAGGTATGTTAGCTTCCCACAGGGATGGACAGAGGGCAATTAATCCACCTGTTTGAAAACCCACACTCCCTACCCTAACCATTGCATTAAGAACAGCACCTGTCTGGAGTGTTCTCCAGGGATGTCTTATATGTGTAGGGATACACGTGACATGGTTTAACACACGTGCAGGACTACTGCATCATCAACAACACTCCAAAACTGCTCTGCACATGGAGGGAGTGATTCCACGCAGTATTATTGGGGGTGTTTTTCACCACAAGTACCTCGCAGATGTGAACTAATTCACATCTCCTGCAAGATGTGCTGTCTTCATGACAAAGAAACATGCCAGAGACCATGCTGCAAATCGTCTGCAGAGGAAAAGCTGACTCCCAGCAATCTCTCCCCATGTCTACATATCCCATCCGCTCCGACTCGGCCCAGAAATGCTGAGTGCCCATGGCTCCTATCGATTTCATTTGTACCTGTGAGCACTCAGCACTTCTGCACATTAGGCCCGAGGAGCCCGGGAGGTGAGACAAACACAAGAGCCACAAAAAGGTATCTTGGTTAAAGCGGCTTACTCAGCAACATGCACAAAGACTACAGCAGCAACAGGGACAAAAGAGAATTCTTCTCATTCACCTGCCTTTATCACAGGATGATCCCTTCTCTTCCAACAGACCCTTTCCTTTATTCTTTTCTCCACGTGCCCTCAGATTCTATGGATAAACTGGAATTCTACTTAAATCTATCCACAGATGTGCAAAATAATCTGGAAACAGAGCTAAGGGCTCTAATTAAAGAGCTAATTAATCATAATGAATATACATGAAGGTGTTGCATGAAAAGGTTATGCTTATGGCCATAATTCCAGCTTTTCCTAACTCTTGAGCGCATAACTGCAACAGAAGCAACTTTTAACTCAAGAAAACTGGCATGCCAAGTTCTCCATTTGCTATCATCAGCTGTGCACAGACACATCACAGCACCGGTAACTACATCACCTGCCTAAGAGAACAAAGTCCCTAATTGGGAAGCTGGGTGTTGGTGCCATTTGTTGGTCTGATCACTGAAGCACGTGAGGCAGTGTTGAGAACTGCAGCCTAAGCAAGGCCCTTTCTCCTCATCCCCTGCAGGAATTGTTCCTGCCAGTCCGAGATGCCCTAACTCTTAACTGGCAGCACACTGTGCCCGGTCACACCGTGTGTGCTTTGACAAACTGCCAGCGTTTTGCTAAGAATTCAAGTGCTAAAAGGGAAATTACAAAGTTTCGATCTCAGCCAGAACTGAACACAATTTCACAGAATAATAACAATAATACCTGCTCGTTTCTTTTTTTTTCTGGTTCTGGAGACTTTCCTCCTGGCCGGGTTCCAAGGGATGATGGCAAAAAAGCAATGGGTGCTTCATCCTCTACAAATAGTGCTGTCCGAATGCTGAAATGAATGTACTGTGATCAGAAAGCATCTGAGTTTGAAGCAGTAGTAAAAGACTATATGGTAGTAAACATCAAGTCTTCTGTACACGGAGGAGTATATTTATGAATCTTAGCAAGTACACCACATAGTCCCACTGTTCCAAAATGCAGCAATGCTCAGAGGGAGGTTTTGGAAAGCTTATCTCACATGGGATGGACTGCACTCCGAGCTTCTGGTCCCTCTCCCAGGAAAAGAGCTTATTTACATCAGTGATCATGAATTCCCTACTCGCTGTACTGCCGTGGGACAGCTGTCAAGATCAAGTGCACCTTTTTTGAAAGCCAACACTAATGAGGTTTCTGTTCTTACCTATAGGAAATAATGAGTGTTAGGAGTTGAGTATCTTTGACTGTTACTGAAACTAATACCAGCCAAACATAATTAGCAGCTTCCAGAAAACACTCAACTGGTTTTTCTTAGGGCCTGCTTGTTAGCACATCTATTGAGTGATTAAACATTAGCAGTAACTGAGTCACAAAACTAACACAAATTCAGGATGCATACAATGACAACAAAAATGCCTGTATACTACTCAAAGTCAATTCAAGTTCAATGCCTGCATCATTTTAATATCAGTTAGGCACTTTGCTGTATCCGTGTTTCATCAGCACCTTTGCAGAGCTCTTTTGAATTACTTGCTTGCAAACAGCTGACTTGCAACTTCCAGATCTAATGACACGGGGGTAAACGTGTTCCCACCCATGACACACCAGATGGGGGCCTTCAGCTCCCTGGTCACCAGAATGGCCCTGCCCAATCATTTGGAGAACTGTGTTTCATTACATATTTAAATATGTTCAGCCTTGCCTGCCTTTCAGGTTGTTTTTACATTTCAGATTTACTTTATTTCAGGATTATTATACAGGATGTGTAAATTTTTCTCTCTCTTTCAGAAGCCACCTTTGACCTTTGCAGCTCCCTGCATAAATTATACCTATCCTTTCTCTTTTGTTAAATGTTCCATACGTTACATTTCACATATAGGCTGAACGTTTTCTCCTGTCTTCCATAGGAGACTTGATGGGCTGCTAGGACATGTCTTGGAGAATCCATTCTTTCAGCTGCTGGGAAAGATGTCTTTAGCTTATGCTGTCTGAGGCATATGAACTAGCCCCTGAGTTAAGCAGATGGAAACTACACAGTCTTAGAAATGCAAGCACAACCACGGGTGAAATTTCAACAGAAGCACGATTGCATTTCTCTCCATTTGTCTGTTAGCATACCCTAAATGTAGGAAAGGAAGATTTGACTATGTCCGTAGGTACATTAAGGTCAGGGAGGAAATCTGCTTGCGGGTCTCTCGCATCTTTAAACTCAGCAAAACTTCTCTGAGTTGTGATACATGAGCAATAATTAATGCAAATGTAAAAAGTATTTTTCCACTCAGCAAAGCAATCTGCTCCAGTGTAACAGGAGCATCATTCCGTCCAGTGGTCTGAAGAGTACAATCTGACCTATACAAATTGAAAAGGAAGGGTTTAACTCATTAGCATCTCCTCCAAAATATTCATAAGTCTTGATAAGAGCTTCAAGATAGTATTTGGAAGTGATCAGCTATCACCAGAATGCCACTAACACAATTTCAGGAAGTAAGAGTACAAACTGTGCTTTAACACATAAGATTTAATACATATAAATGTTTGTAATCATGGAGATCACTGAAGTGCATTACAGTATGATTACTTTTATGGTAACATTAAATGCAGAATTTCTTGTAACACAACTGGTCTTCCCACTCCCAGCCCTCCGCCATGACAAAGAGCCCTTCAGATCCCTATAAGAGATGGATGTGCTGTAGCTCATGCCCATCACCCACCTCATTTTAACGCTACATCTAGGAGGAATTTTTCCTGCTCAGATATCCTTTTTGGGAGCACTCCCACGGGTTCCAGGAGAAGGTTTTTGACCTGCCAACATCCTTGGCAAAACATTACCAGCATCACTGGTGTTAAGTGAGGCAACAGACCAAAGTCATCTCACCAGGGGCCCAGAGAAATGCATTTTGGTCTCAGTGGTGGACTGCAAGGTGTCTCAGAGATGCTAAGGCATGAGCACCTGTCTCCTCCAGCATCAACAGTAAGGACTGCATCTCAGTGATAGTGACAGGAAGGTGCAGCTAGGTATGGCTGCCCTCTCAAGCCTTTTCTAAAGCACTTGTCAACACTTTGCACTGTTTATTCACCTGTAGGTCTAGGTCTTTTTTAAATCCCCGCTCTGGCCTGAACAAGGGCAAGAGCTAAATAACCTCTGCAAATTTTATGCTTCAATAAAGATCTGTATTTTGAACTTAATAAACACATCAGACAGGAGAACATCTGCTCTTAAATTTATCTGTAATGAAAACTAATAAAAAAACTTTCTTCTCCTACTCAGTTTCTGGACCAAGAAAGCACTTCGCACCTTGCTCTATAATCATCTAGTTTCTCTTAATAGCCTTCTGGAGGCCAAATGAAGGGCCCTTTGACTATTTAGTTTAATTAAGTCAGGTGTTGCTTCTACATCTGCTACTTCACTTACATGGCTGGAGAGAGGGGTGGTACTGTTATTCCGTCATTGAATACATCCTGGCTAGAACTTAAGACAATTAGCTGTTCTGAGCTAACATTTTGTCAGCTTTCCAGGTCCAGACGTAAATCTTACATGTCTTTAATTCCCAGATCACTTTTACAGCTGTTTTTTAAAAAGACTAAAAAAGCACACATTTGTTCCTTTTTAATTGTCTAGAACAGCTGCTATTTTTAATGGATACCTTCCGCCATCAACCGTTTTTTGTTTTAAATTAGCCTGGTTACTTCAGAATTCAGCCCCTGGAACAACCTATTGCATTTTCAAACAAGCAAGTTTTGTCTGCTGTCTCCTTATCTTACACCCTTGCTTCTAGAAAACAGCTAGAATCAAGGAGGACCTCCCCCTCTTCACCAATAACAGAGACTAATGATCCAAACCACTTAGCTGCTCAACACTGTCATCAACTGTTTCCTCTGCATTTCATCTTCTTTTTCATTGTGATCTTCTAAGCATTTGCACCTCAGATTCAATTCTTGGCCTAATTTCTATTTGTTTGCTCCAAATCAGATAGAGTATGACCAATCTGAGTACTTTTGAAGAACCTTTTTGCATATGCTATAAACTGTGCTTTTTTCTACACCTCTACTCTGATTTCCTTTTGTGGAGTAGCCTAATGTTCTTGATTCCTGTTCACCTTCTGACAGTTTGTTTGGCTAGTTCTCACCCATCCTCTTTGTGTGGAGCCACTTATTCCTTGTTTAACTTCATCCTATTTTTTCATTAAGCCACCCAATTCACACAGTATTGTTCTATTCTAATTTGTCTTACAAGATGCTTGCCGCTCCTCTTAGCAAATTAATTATTAAGCACACCCTTTATGCATTCATCCAGGCCTGTAATGAAAACATTTCCCACACAAAGCTCCAATAATATGCATTACAACCTTTTCCTTTAATAGGGAAAACGGGTAACTCCTCTCAGGTATGAGCTTTCTAATCAGGTTTGGATCTATTCTTTGGTAGTTTTATTTGGAGCATATTTCTGCACGAGTCTGAAAGGAACAACTACTATGCTTATGCTATACATGAGCATGGTTTCCCTGTTTCAGGAGAAAATAACATCAGCTAGATTTGTTTATTCTTTTCCTCTAGACAAATCCCTCCTGGATTCTATAGTTGTAGGAGCTACAAGGATGGAAGACCTGCTCCAACATATTTCCAGGATTTGAAATAAAGCTTGACAATCTTGAAAAGACAGGGGCATGCACTTTGTAAGAGGAAAGGCAAAACTACAAACAGCTATACTAGGCATACTTTGTGGTCCTACTCCCTCACACCCAAGAAGACACACAGATACAGCCATGTCATAGAGGCTTTACAGATATTCCTCCTGCTCCTGTCTTAAATGCAATCTCATTGCTACATTGCATTATGGAAAACTGAAGGTGGTCTCAACTCAGACACACATAAGATATGAAACAGTTAATAAAATCATACTGCAGTATCAGGCCACTTACAGTTTGCAGCGGCTTAGTTCTGAGGGACACCTTTGCACAATGTGCAATGCCTCACGCTGGACAAACCAGGAGGATTCCCTGTCTGTCACTTTGAAATCACTACCTCATTCCAGCAGTGTTGCACAATAGCTTCCACCTACTGGTTTAGGACTCCTTTGTCTACCTATCAAGGAAGCGCAGAAGACAATTATGCAAAATGGAATTCAGCTAGAACCACGAGGCGAATAACCTTTACTCTGAGACATGTAATGTTCAATGGGCAATTAGGTGGGTGAGTTCCTGTGGTGACTTCTTCATATAAACCTGAGGGAGAAGAGCAATCCCTGGTATTTACTGTGTTTCTCTGGATGATGCAGTCTCTGCCCTATTCCAACCATACTTCAGCAGTACTCGCTTAATGTCATCTTCCAAAATTATTTCTCTACTATTAAATGCTGAGCAGCCTTGATATAAACCTTTGAAACATAACCCATGGCATTTTCCTCTTATAGACTGATGGCCAGATTAATCCAAATCTTTGTTTACATCAGTAAAAATCTATCACAGTCTCACTGGTACTATCCTTGATTTATGTGGGCACAACAGAGATAAGATCCCAACTAAAGCCCTTAAAAAGTGATTTATTTTTTCTTAATCAGAAAAATCAAAACTAAGATTTAAGATGGCTAAAAGAATTTAAACAATGAATACATTCTTGAACATACTTTTTGCAGCCTTTAAGAATCTTTTATCACAACCACTGACAACCAACTGCATCCCTGAAGAATCCTTATCAAAAGATCCTTCTAAAACTGTGTCAATGTCCCTGGGGCCTACTAGGCATGCATACATATTTGAGTCACTTGTGTATTTGCAACCAGAGAAAAAAGATATTCAATGTCATCAGATTGACCTTTGAAGATTTATATTTAATACTGATGAATTGCAAAGCTGGATGTCATGAATTGGCTAAATCATGGCTAACTGAACCATCCAGTGTCTCATCAATGCAATGAAGTATTTGGACAAGCTCCATTTGAACAATCAGCTCATACTGTCTCAAGTTAAGTCTAGACTTGCACAAATTCTTAGAAGAGTGTCTGCATGCAGTATTACTGTCTGAAAGAACTGTTTCAATCATGGAATAAACTAGACAAGAGGAAAGTGTTAGCAAAACTTCAACAGAAATTTGAGGTAAAGACAAAAACAATATTGTGCATCACTTTTACAGGCATATTAGAGGGATCATCACCCACTGTTTAGACTTTATTTGTAATATCAGCAAGGCACCCACTCCTCCCTCTGCCTATTCACTAACATTTTCTGAAAAAACAAATTTTGCATTAGTGGTTGACTTAAAAAATAATATGCTGTTCTAAGAGAGTGAAAGGAGAGTTTTCATAGCTGAAACTTAACTTAGGGTTAAGTTCAATGTGGACAGTATTAAAGAGTCTGGAGACTTCAAGTTTTGCTGCTGAACATTTCCAAAGCTGCCAAATAAGAAGGTCAGTCATAGTCTAACAGGTCTATTCAAACTAGGGTCTCTCCATTTTAAAACTGCCAAGAAGTTGTATTCCGAACCTCTCCAGCAAGTTCAGTGCTGGTAAGACAGAGCTTGCACACCCTGCAGCCACTTCAATCTAAATACATGAGGGCTGCTCTGAAAGTAATGCCTCCCATTATGTTATGTTGGCCCACAACATCAGAGGCAGATGTTGGTGCTAGGGCAGTAGTAGCCAGCAGTTTGAAACTTGCAATCAGTATTCCATTCCATTTTGTTGCCGCACAACAGATGGCAGCAGAGGGGCAGTCTTGACAGAATGGCATCTGACACGGGAGTGAGTATGAAGCAAAGGTGTGTCACAGAACTCCTCTGTGTTGAAAAAATGGCACCCACAGTCATTCACCAATACTTGCTGAACACTTAAGGAGAGCAAACAGTGGATGTGAGCACAGTGAGGCGATGGGTGGTGCATTTCAGCATTGGCAACAGTGACGTGAATGACAAGCCAAGTTGCAAACAGCCATGCAGTTTTCTTATGAGGAAGTCATACAGTCTCTTTTTCATTGCTGGGAAAAATGCAAGGCTAATGCTGATTTCTTCTGTTTTATAGTTGAGAATTTGCTCTATCAAACAGTGTTATAGAGTTCTTTGTAGCTGTTGTAGTTTCCATGGAAAAAAAAAAATGGGAGGCATAATTTTTGGGTAACCTATCTAGAAAGCCTAACCAACAGTTTTCTTTTCCTAAGCTGTTCCATTACTGTTCACAAGTGTGTCCTCTGAGTGCTTTGTTTGATGTGTTTGCTTGAAATGAGATAAGGCTGAGCACCTCCAAGTACTACAGCCCTGGTAAGCCACCACATCACTGGTCAAACTGATCCACATGGTTTAGCTGTTGTCATAATTTCTGGTCATTCTCTATTAAAAAAGAAAGAGCAGGAAGTGATAAAACACAAAATCTTTCTACATACAAAATTGAGCTCCACTGACAGATTAAGAATATTTAGCTAAAGGAAGAGGCAAGTAAAGAGTGAATAAATGAATGTAGGCTAATAAAGGACATGAAAACTTCGTAAGAGCAAGATACCATTCTTCTAAGAGGAGAGGAAGAGATCAATGGAAGCGAATAATGTAAAAACTGTCCTAAGACGATATGATTTTATATTACAAAATTTAGTATTAAGATTTCACAGTTGAAAAATTTGTGAAAATAAGTCGGCTTTTTTGTTTAGATGGTGACTCCACCACCTCCCTGGGCAGCCCGTTGCAGCGCCTGACCGCCCTTCTCAAAAAAGCAATGTTTCCTAATAATGCCACACAGAAAATGGAAAGTTAGCATTATGCCATACAAAGAGTAGAAAATTCAGCAAGAGGAGCCATTTTCAGGGTATTTTCACAAAGACTTATATAACAAAAAGTCCTTCCTTCCCCCAATACTTCAACAAAGTGGCTTTTCCTGATTTAATTACGGATTACTAGTTTGAAGACGTTCCCACCAGTAATCTGTCTTTTTTTTAGCACACGCAGAGTTGGGCATACTAGTTTATAAATAGAGATGAGTTGAGTTGTCTTGCTCTTCTCAGGAAGAATTTCACATTTTGTTCCCTGACAGCATCTGTAAGCTCAATCAGGTATGTCAATCAAAATCTAAATTATTAAGCGTGGTAAATAAATAGAGGCACTTAATATCCATTAAAACCATGCATACAACATTTTGAGTGAAGATTAATATATAAAATGTGATAAAATAATAAGTAGTTCTCAAAATTCCACGAACACAGGGAATACAAACAAACAAAAAGCCAAACCCAACCATCCAGAAAAAGAAAGAAAGAAAGAAAAAAAAAAAAACCAAAACAAAAAAAACACCAAAAACCTAGAGCAGAAAATACATTGCCAATTGCAAAGTCCTTTTTACTCAATTTTAAAGCTGTCCATCATGGGTTTGGTCCATGCGACTCTTAGATGTGCTGCTCATCCTGCAACTGACTGGCAAATAGCAATAGATCAACTGTTGTTTATAGCATGCCTGAGCCGTTTCCTGACACAGTCAGTCTGCTAAGGTACAATTACTGATTGATTTCCAGCTTGAGACCTTTTGAAACATCTTAGTTTTAAAAAAATAAATCCTTTTTTGTACAGCAACTGAGAGACATTTGGACAGGAGACAGTACTTCCCAGTATCCCAGCCCACTGCCCATTGCTCTGATTAACTCACTCCCTGTTTGGCCAAAAAAGGCTTTTACAAGCTATTCAAGTTCTTCTTGGTCTGAACACTAACATACTTCAGCAATACATTTTTACTGAGGATTCGGTACATGGAGTGAAACACATTTTTGCTTACTGTGTAACCCAGAGTTCCAGCTGCATGATCAGATTCCAAAACACCAAGCAACATTCACTGGACTGATTAGTATCATGGGCTAAATGCTCTTATTTATTATCTTCATTGAACCTCATTGGGTGAAGTGGGGTGGAATGTTAGCAAAAGAACCCATCTGACTCACCAAAGCTAATCTGTAAGTAACTAAGTCTATGTCTGTGTAGTAATTTCCCAATTTCCTTCCCCAGATTTTTCTGTAACCCTAACAGGTATCACTTCTAGAGGCCTATTTATTCTCTTCAGCACAGCTGTTCACTAAGTCCTGTTGGTGTTCTCCAACCGGCAGTGCACACTCACTGTAGAAAGAAAGGATAAAGGAGTAGTCACTAAGTATAGAGCTATGCAAACAGATATAGAAGTTATCTTTAAAACAAGGAAAGGAATCCTTGAGCTCTGACAATTTGACAGCTGTCCTAAGAAGGTAGAAAGATCCCTATTTCAGAAAATGCTGTCATCATTCAAATGTCAGCACAGAAGACTACTGCTTCAGCACTCAGGCTTACTACAGACAAGATTACAGTAGACCTTCTCTTTTCATTAACTCAATGGCATTCTGTGGCATTCTGTGATCTCCTTCTGCTTCTGGATTCAAATCCTTCCATCAATTCCTGCATTTGGCAGGAGGAAAATGAGGAGTGGTTCTCATTCAGTGCAGAAACTTTTCTGAAGGGTAAATAAGAGGAAATATTCCTTTTCCCCTAAGGAAAGAAACCGACTGTGTTCTGAATAAAATCTCTTTTCAAATTAGCCAACACAATCATCAGCTCAATGAAGCAAGTAGTGATGGCAGATAGATGGTTGGACTGGATGATTCTTTCCAACATTAACGGTTCCGTGATTCTACAAGTCTATTAATTGATACAAAAGAGCAGTCTAACACATCTCCTGGACATTTGGACAGGTTGTCATCTGCATTTACCTAGGTATTAAAAAGCAGTGTTGGAAATAATATGGCCTAGAGATACTACACTCAAATAGTTTTCATTTAGAACAAAAATGGGATACATGCTGAGCTATACAGGCACATCTTAGCTGCTGCTGAATAACTATACAGACAACTGCAGACAATGAGTTTTCTTAAATAACACAAGAAGCATCACCAACCCTTAGGAGTGAATTACATCTACTACTAATATGAAACTGAATTAGTAAATGCCTACTTAACAATTCAGGCTAATTTCTGCACATTGTATAGGCAAGTAACCCTGTGGATGATTTCAGCATGACTAATTCAAGGTGAGCTGAAGCTGTTTGTAACACAGAAACTGGAGAGCTGAGTATATTTTATTTCAACACAGCGACTCTTATGTAGGCATGAAGCAAGTTAAGTCCTGGATCTGTTAAGGCCGTTGAGCATTCTGAGCTCTGCAATGGTTACTGGTGGTACAGAGGTGCCTAATAAAGTGAAGGAAGAGATAAAATACCAGTCCTGCAAAGGAAGCTCCCTTTTCCCTGAGTATCTTCTGGGCAGGTTTCTTCACATTTAGGCTTGCTATAAACCAGCAGTGGCTTGCAGGAGTAGTTTATCAACCAACACATTAATTGATGAGAACAAAACGAACTGAATGTCAAGGTGGGCAAGTTTTAGATCAACTCTTGCTGAATTAATTGCACATTGTCTAACGAACAGTATGCTGAAGGGACAATTTGATTGAAGGGGCAATTTTATTTACAAGTGAAAAGCATGACACTGATTAACACTTCACATTCATAGGGAATGCCTATGTGCAACAGAAAATAGATCCAAGAAGCAGAGCTCATAATAGGAATAGAAAGGAAAATGGAAAAATAATGAGGACAAGAAAAAAAAAGTACATTTTATTTGCACTGGCCTTGCCTTTCCTTTTTCCTTTCCTTTTTAAAGAAAATAGAGACTCAAAATCTGAAAGGCAATTTCTTAGTCCGTTTTAACATTTGTCTGTGTAAATAGGTATATCAGTAAATTACCATCATTTCAAAATTTAATTTGTATTCAACTAATACGAAACAAATTTTGGAAATCTGAGTAGGCTATAAACATTGTTATTTCTTGAATTTATAATTTATCATACTCAAATTATATTTCAAAAAATATATATTCAATATATGCACTACAGTGTACAAGTATTTAAAAAACAGTAAGGCTACAACGCAATGTAAAATGTAATATTCATATATAGACAGAAAAATAAAACAACTATACAACTGTTATATACAACTGTTATATATACAACTGTACAACTGTTATATACAACTGTATATATACATACTGTATATATACAACTGTTGGGGTCCTCCTATGTGCACTGAACATCATTCATGAGAATATTAGCATCATTCAAGAAATGGCATACCGTGAGAATATCATGCTAATCCACACAATTATCAGTATTTCTATGAATATATCAAAGTAACAGACACCAATTCAGACTTTTTTCCTTTCATACTGTACTGGTTAATTTCCAAGGAAGGACATCTAAAGAAAATGTGTAACTAAACTCTCACTAAATGAATAACCTTCCATTTGTAGGGTACCCTCAACATATTCATGAGCTCTTCAAATGCATTTTACAGATGGATTTGCTAAGTACATGGCTTACAGGAATCATTTTCAGCCCCTCATGGGAGAATGAGCTACAGTTTCCTATACATAACAATGACAAGTAGGAAGGTACTGAGAAGGAAGAGACAGATGAATCATTTGGAATTGCCAAGGGATTTTTAAGAGTGCAGCTTAGCTATCAAAACTAGAATTAAACCAAAATAAGGAAGTTAATATTCTTCAATTACTTACCTTAAGTAACTCCAGTACAGCACAGACACATGAATCATTTTCCTATCTTCTACATGCATTATGTGCAAGTGAATAAATGAAAGCACGTGAAGAAAGAGAAACAACTTATGGAAAACCATTTTGGTCTCCTAATTACTATCCCAAGAACCCTCGTAATCCTAAATCACCACCTCTCATAGGACCTTGGCAGTGAAGTGCTTAGTGGATCTCTTTTTTTTTTTTTTTGCCTTTTGTGAGGATTTCTAGAGCAAGAAGGTTTGATACATGGGCACAGGAAGCCTTCCAGTGAGGAGTTTGGTGAGATAATCAGGTCAAAAATAAAGCTTTGAGTCTGACACGAGAGCTCTATTACTGCTTCTGACCTGCTCTCTAGGTAATTTGCAACAAGCAGGCATCTAGTGATCCATACAAGACAAAAAACATAAGATATGAATCATTTGAGTCAACTGTACAAAATATGAAATATTAACAGCTCCTTTGATACTGGAGAACTAAGAACTTGGCCTCAGACCAGCTGCTAGGCAGATGCTTTCAGAGAGGATGAAATGTGCTCACGAGTGATAAATTCATCTCTGTTTATATGCTTAATGGAAACTGCTACTAAAGTACTTAACCAAGTAACCGATCTCAGCTTCAAAACTCCTTAGGTTTAAATAATGCTAACTCTTGTGACATTTCACCCCTCGTGAAGGACACCCGATGGGCATTTGAAACCAGTGGCACAACTGCTAGATCAGAAGCAAGTTCAAATATGTCTGGTAGCCCCAAACGTAGCACTTTCAGTTTCTTTCTGAGAGTTCTCACACAAACAGAATTGCAGGGGCTGGAAGGGACCTCAAGAGATCACTGGCAACACATTGGTTCTAATGTGCATTGTGATGGAAAAAAAACCCTTTCCCAAACTTTATGGATAAGGTCGTATCATCCGCTAAAACGCATTTTAAGGGACACCTGCACTTTGGAAGTCTGCTTGTACTGAGTGTGGGGTTATTGCCCTTCAAAAGAGTAAGTGTTTGGGTAGCTCTTGAAACAGCCACAGCCTTGTGATTTCCACTTTGCTTTGGAGCCTGAATCACGTACGTGTGATTGAAATCTGTGTCCATGGAGGAGAACATCAGAGTAACTCCATCCAAAGCCATTAGCGTGCTGCTGAGAGAGCCCTTCCCAACACATACCGTTGTCCCTTTGCGGGGACCCTCAAGAAGAACCTCCTAACTTCTACATCTATGGCACCCAGCCATTTAAACGAGTTCTTCCTACTAAGTTTTCTCTACAGCTGTTTTGCTTTCCTTCCTCCAACTGATAGACTGACACTTCTGTGCAAGCTTGAAGAGGCGGACGTGCTCGCTGCATGGCTACCAAGGGAGTGGTTTCCTTGGCAACATCCATCACGTGAAAGCCCGCTGGATAGCCAGCTACTCCTCCGACATTTCTACTTGAGCTCCATGGATAGCCGAACTGGGTACTAAGTACCCAAACCAAATCAATTGCAGCAGGAAAAGTGGGGCCAAATGGATAAAATACCATCGGCGTTACATTTCTTTCATTTAACCCACCGTTTTGCAGATAGGTAGCATTTCCGATATACATTTTTTTGTCCTACTGAAATATTTCTTTCTTCAAATGTAGCGTGATATGTATGTTTTCTATAAGCACAGTTTTCTGGCATGCTTTAGTTTGAATGTGTTTTTAAAATCTACGAAGTTTTATGAAGTATTTTACACAGTTTTTTCTGCCACCTGGACATCATTCATATGTTTTTATATTTTTCAGAAAGTTCATTTTAACCAGGCTATTGTAACAACAACAACAACAAATATATACACATATATATATATATCAACATGTTATTCTTTTTTTCCTTAGTCGGCTTTGCTAACGCAAAACAGCTGGTACTGTTCTAACCTATAAGCCCCGTTTTGCTATCTAATATCAGATGGGAAAAAATACACAAGATTCAAATATTGCATCAATCAAATGAAAGTTCTGCTGATATTTGCTAGATATTTTGCTGATATTTGCTCGAAAAATGATCTTTGCTCTCCTCGGTGAAATAGTGATCTTACAGAAATATGTACTAGTAAGTCTTTCAGCACCCCTTGGGTGGTTTATATTAGAAAAGCTGTGCACTGCAAGTAAAACAATGTATTTTAAAACATCTCCATCTCCATTACGTTTTCTGTATACAAAATGGAATACTTCTATCATATAACTCAGTTTTAGCTTTGGTCAAATGAAAAAGAGTTAAGATGACCAGATGACTGGTAGGCAGGAAATCTGTCTAAAAATAAGGTGCAGAATCCAGGGCAATTTTCAAGCCTTGGTCCCACCCTTGCTAAACTACAGAGCAGTGTAGGAATTAATCACTCATCATGATGTAAAACAGTTGAAGCCTCTCTGTTTAGAGAAATTCTGATTATCCCATGTTCAGCTTAGAATCCTTTACAGTACCACTATAGACAACAGACCAAACCACACAGTCTCTGTAGGTCTACTGAAGGTGCATCATCGTGCAAAAGAAGTCAAATAATTGTTCTAATTTTCTTCTGCCTGTTTTTCTTTTTTGGGGGGTGGGGAGATGGTATTAGGAGGTTGGAAGGGGCAGGGGGAAAGTTATTCCATTGCACTTCAAAGGGACGCAAAGCAATTGAGCCAGATCTGTGGGCATACCAACAAATGCACTAAGCATGATTTTACCCACTAAGGAATTACCTTTCATGAAATACCGACTTTCTGTTGAAAGAACATTATTTTAACAATTGCCTGCTCATCAAAGACCTTGTCAGTTGTCACTGTTGTCTTAACATTATCATTGCCATCTTCACATCTTTCCCATGCACTGAACTGTTATTTTTGAGCAGAATGAAGAGAAGAGCTTTTTCCCTCACCCAGCCCAGCAGTGTGTTTTTAGCTGCCATCCAGGACTGCAGTGCAGGATGCCTCCCAGAGCCAGTGCTATGGTGTTAGTAGCACATGCATTGCTCTTCACTTTACGCTCCATAAAAATACACTACAGTAGTAGAATTTAAAATCTCGCCTTTAACATTAAGGCTTTCATTAGCCTTAAGATCTAACTATAGAAGAAAAGTAGGAAAACCAAACAATATTCCTATTCCAAAGACCGGAGACTCTGCGCATTAGCATAATGTAAATCAGTATTAAAAAACCTTTTTCAAACAGGTTTCTGGCAGCCAAAACTCTGTTTTAAGAAATGGTAAACTATTTTAGCAGCTGGGATTATATCACCTCCCACAGGTGGAAGTTTGGTAGTTTATTTGATATTAAACATTCAGTGCTTCAATGAAGAGTACTTCAACATACAAACTTAGCAACACCGGTGCAGAAAAAGGGCCTTGTAAAATTATTTGAATGCACGTTTTTTTCACCTGCCACCTACCCACATACTTCACTACCCACATACAGCTTCAGAGACAGCACCTGTAATACAGGCACTTCCTTAAGAATGTGCAAGATTCAACACGTGGAGAAATAAAGCCATATTTTGGATACCTTCAACAAAACCAGCAAAGATTATCTATAATTTTTACATCTGATACAGATAAATACCTTCCTATGAACAACTACAAGCAGCCTAACATCCTAGGGCCTAAAGGAACGTTCACTGTCACACAGTACTGTATTTTTGACTGCCCATCCACAAAATCATACATAAGCAGAAACTCCAGTATATTTCTCCTGGAGGCAGTAACCAAGTGCTCGTATTACAGGAAAGTTATCAGACGTACAACTTTATTAGTATGGATAATTGATTCATGTAAGTGTGAAGTATGTTTCTGAATTTATAATATTTTGTGTCTTTTAGTACAAGCCATCCATAACTGTGCTATCTACTTCAGATAAGGTAATTCAAGGTTACACTCCTCCCAATAATATGGAAATATGAACACCCACAGTCCAACCCAAAACCAAACTCCAACAGCAGCAAGAAAAGAAACAAAACCAAATCATCTTGAACAAGGGGTAAAAAAAAAGAAAAAAAATACTTTGCTAGGAATAACACAAGACCTCTCATCCAACTGCCCTTGATGGCAAACCATTCTAAAAGAGCAAACTATTTCCAGGGAATACAAGAACAGGCAAGGAGTTGGACTTCTCATATGGCCCCGATGATCACCGTTGTCTCAGCGTGTTATGATTTATTGTATAATCATTTAGGACTGGCAGCTCCTGGAAGGTAATAACGTTAAGGGGCAGAGGTTAGATTGTATACCGCTGCCAAACGCTTTTTACACTGTTAAAAACTTCTGTTAAAAGTGTAGATCATTTTGAGCTTGTAAATGTCAAAACTTCAGCAGCCCTGTTCTACAATCCCAGCAGCAGTTGGTAGCATTTTCAGCTGTGCCCCTGAGTGACAGAACTAACGTCCTCTAATTCACTGGGCTCTAGAGAAAACAGATCAAATGTGAAACGATATGCAACATCTCAGACTGAAGCTCCCAGGTCACTTTAAGAAGAGTAAGTCTGAACTGGAGGGCTTTCAAGGATCACCAGGCTGCACACGGCCAGAAACACAGAAGCAACCTTGAAAACTGGTCACAAATCTCTTGCTGAAGATTAAGGTGATGCTTAAAATTTAAAGAGAGCTACGTTAGCGAGCAACTAAAAAGGTATGGTCTATTTTTAAAAATCATAATTACTGCTGCAAAATCCATGACAGTGTGCAGATATGGCTAAGAGCATTGGCACTACCGTATCAGACAAACTGAATTCTAACCTGCAATTGTCATACCGGAAAAGAGCTCTGATCAAAGACATAACTTCTTCTCAATGCACCAAGTCAGCAGGGGAATCACACAATGTCTTAGGTTAAAGGGGACCTTAAAGGTCATCTGCCTCCAACCCTCTGCAGAACAGGCACCTTGCCACGGCTTAAGGCACTCCTGTTAAACCTACATTTATCACAAGACGAGGGGATGATGGTTTTTTGTATAAACAAGCTAGATAAAACTGACTAGTTGTCTCCAAAACTGAAAATAGCCTTCTGCATCACAATTTAAATATGGCTTCTCAACTGTTCTCATGACATAAAACACACGCTAAAAAACCTCGTTTCTGTTGAGTTAGTTTGGATCTCACCAAAATACTGCGACTAATGAGCAAACCAAGCAAAAACTTTCTCTTTGGACTAGTTCTGAAAAGATCAGAAGCAGAGTTCCAGCTATAGCACAAAACCCATAAAAATAGATGAGCAGTCCACAAGTGTTCAAAGGCAACTGTTTGACTAGCCAGTTTACAATAACCAGCAGAGATTCAGACATCTTAAACTTTCAGAAGAAGCAAAGTTGAAGAGTTAAAGTCATCCTTTGATATTTGTAAAGGTGAAAATCATGACATCAATGAATTTAATACACGCTAGATTTGCTAACCAGTTCTAAACTCCTTCCCCACCACATTAACCACAAGGAAAAGAGATTCTAGATGTTTTTGGATTACCTAAGAGCAACGCAGTTAATCAAGTTTAGACACTACTGCACAAAACAGTCAAGTCTTTGGCTATCCAATTATGGTTTCAGGTGGTGACAGCATTTTTGAAATGTAACAGTTTTATAACTGTTGTAATGATCCCATCTCTTATAGGAACATCTTCTGTCTCATAACACACTTGATACATTGCTCAGACAGCTTCAGTTAGCATCAGTTGGAAAGACCTCTTCAACAACAGCCAGTGGGCTGTGAGATGTGCCTAAGCGAAGCAAGTCACAAAATGTACTGCTTGAGCAAATATGTTAATAACGTAAGTGAAGCTAAATCACTGGGCTTAATTAATTTTAGAAAGGGAATGTTATTTGGGACTAGAGGAAAAAAAAGAGACATTTGCAACATACAACAACACAGCACAGCAGCTCATTTGCCTTGAGCAAAGAACTGTTTAGGAAGAGGTCCCAACAGTAGCTTGCAGTTTGAGCATAAAGACTGTGCTGCCTACTGAAACTACCCTGAGTTGGAGACCCAGAAAATACAGAGAGATTCTAGAACTTGCCTTGTTCAGGTATACATCATCTTTATGTTGTATTGGTATAATCCGTTGCATTTCATTATATTTGTTGTCTCTACTGATCTGGACATCTATTTCATCCAGTGTTACCTGAACTGCTTTCAGGATGCAAAGCTTTCTCTCCCACACCATACAGTGAAGCACAAAGTTGCAGAGATTCTTATGGCTAGATACAAATAGTTCCTGCAAATATAGTCTTTTATTCACGTGTAATTTTATACTGCAAACCAGAAATGATGCACATTTACTTCAAATTCCTTAATTCCTACCTCATCACTAACAATGGCTTACGCAAACGTTACTTCTTTAAAGCTATTCAAGAAGCAAAAATGAAGCGAGTTCAGGCAATGGAAACTCTTTCATTAAAATGTTTTTTCCAATGTTGAAAAAGAATTGAAATCCAAGTATTTGATGCTATATTAAAAAAACCAAAAACATCACTGGGTTCATATCATTCCATGCTTTTGCTAGAGGTCAATTCCACATCAGCAAACATATATTCTGTATTCATAGAAATTTAAAACTGATGTAAACAATGGTACTCACACATTTTATTAATATATATTTTTTTTTCCACACCATAGTGTGCATCTACAGGTGGGTTATCTAAAACACACAGTATATGCTAGGAGTTGATTATTTTGATGGTACATGCAGTGAGTTAGTGCTTGAGAATATGAAAAGTAGTGATTAGAAGCCAAGGAAGTGAACTTATTGAACAGCAAATGGGACATCTGTTCCTTTCCTTCCCAGACTGCTATTTTTTATTTTTTTGTCATTTTATAGCTTCAATCTACAGTGTTCAAGTTTTCCTTCCTTGTAACCATTTCAGCTTGGCTACTTTCTGTCTTCTCTCAGACCACATTTTCATTCTGCTTCCCTGTTAAATAACACTCTGACATCGCCTTCTTGTCCAAAAGTATGCCATTTTTTCCCCTTATTTTTTAGCTGAAGACATTGTTCGTTATGTATGGTTCTTCCTGGATCAGGGTGACCAGCTTGCCAGCCAGACCTAAGATGATCCAGAAAATACCTCACTTTTCTTTGATGCAAACCTTTTAGTTAAATACCACCAATATTACGTACATTGTTGAAGAGTAGTTTGCTTAAATCTACAGCACACGTGAGGACATCAAGTAATAGATATAAGGGTAACTGAGCCTTGAATCATCTGCAGTATTACACTCCCTTGTGTACTGGCACCGATCAGCTGGTTGGAGGGGACATTCTGCTTCACAGCGTGTTGGTGCCACATGAGAGCCCCAGTATCTTTATTTCCCTTACGAGCTCTTTCTTCCAGCAGAAGTTATTCAATCTGTTTTACAGTTCAATGCTCAGCACCCCAGCAATTAAGAAGTTTGATTTGGACTTCTCATTAATAACCACAAAAGAATGCAACAGAAGGTGCTGTAAAAATAAATAAATAAACTGGCATCTTTTGGAATCAAAATTCATAATTGTGGCATGTATGCATAAAGATTAAGGGTGCAAATGTAGCAAAGAAGCAACAAGCATAAATACTGTTAGTAGTGACTATACTCAAACTATCCCCGGTTTGCTGCCAGCCTGGTATCAAGGCTGGATAGCAGGAAACTGCAGATGTCAAACAGGGAGGATCAATCAATGAAGTTGTTTATGAAATCTCAATATCATCACAAAACTACTGAAGACTCTTCGCTAAAAAACTGTACAGGCCTTTAACACTGAAGTAAGTTAACAGCAGCATAGGACTATCCAATACAAGAAGAAAAGCTTGCAATTACAGCTAACGAAACTTTTTGCTGTAATAACATTTAATCAATGTCTCACACCGTTATAAAGCAATGCCTATATCAGACAAGTTTTAGTAAGGGCCTAGAAGTTAATTTAATGGCAGTGTTTTAGGACAGCTCTCATTATTAAACGATGAAATGGAACTCAAGATTCTATACCTAGATCATAAATCAAGAAAACCAATTAAAAAGATGTGTACTGAATGTCTGATCTAATTCAAATTTTGGTGAGCTTAAAATACTATACTCTCTGTTAATTGAATAGATGTTGCATGGTTAAGAGGGTTTGTTATGAGCCGCAGATCAATACCTTTATTTTAGCTCTCCGTACAGACATTCCTAATGCAGCTATCACTTTGAGATCTGACAATAAGTATTTTGTTATGTGGGCAGAAGGAAAAATCCATTCCTGTTGTCCATTTTCCCAATTAGAGTTATTTCTCTTTTGAGCACTGATTGGTTGTGAGCAAAGAGGCTCCACTCACTTTGACACAGGGCAAAAGCACGCCTCTGGCTTATAACTACATGTTGGCACAAGGCAGCCTAAACCAAGGGATGTAAGTCCTACCCTGGGTTGCATTTTAATAGTTCAGATTCTAAGAGGGAGCACTGTATCTCCAGCTGTGGAATTTCAAAGCCTGCTGCTTCTACAGGAAAAGCAGCACCTCCTGACAAGCTTTTCCTGCAATATTTTATTCTGTTGGAATGGGTTAGTCTAACGATACTGTATTAAAATTACCTTTCTCGGGCTTCTTCGTGCTGTGTTAGCTGTCAGTTTTCTTCCTTCCTATTTATAAATAATGCTTCCTATTTAACCTAAACAGCAACTCATACTCCTCTTCAACTTCACAAGCTGTCAATTGCAAATACTGATATAAAGCCCAGTCTCTTAAGAGCTTTAAAATAAGCACAAGAGAAGAGATAGCTGCAAATTAGCCATAATGCACCTAGACAGCTCTGCAAAACACTCAAGTGAAATTAACACTTCCGTTGCTAAAAGCTTGCTAAAAAACCTTGACATTTGCTACCTTTCTGCAGGTACTGCCTCATCAAGGACCCCCTGACTTCAATCACCCCATTAATAAAGCACGACGACAAGAGTAACAAGTATTGTGCATTAACTCTCATGCAGAGACAGCTGTCAGCCTGTTACAACAGCGGCTACTCCAAGAGCACTGCTCCGTGTGTATGGGAGTTCAGCGTGTATCAGATTCCTGCAGGAGACTGCCAGCAGCCCTGTTTTTTTATATCTGTAATCTCTCTGAATGCAGTCTACACCAGAAGCACAGCTCTGAACACAGCGCTCATGTCACCTAACTCCATGTGTCAGAGTGCAAAGTGCTGCCTTTCACTGTTCCCTGGGAGGATGCCGATGTAACATATACAACATCAGCACAGCAATCCACCTGCCTCAGCTGTACTAGCAGCAATGCCCCTAATGCCTATAATGCCTAGACCAAGTGTTTCAAACACACAAAAAAAAATCAGATTCAGGTCCAAAAGTATCAAAAGTATCGGATCAAAAGTATCTGCAAATAGAATCACAGAATCCTTAGAGTTGGGAAGGACCTTTAAAGGTCATCTGGTCCAGCTCCCCTGCAATGAACAGGAACACCTACATCTCCATCAGGAGCTCAGAGCCTGATCCAGCCTGACCTTGGGGTGTCTCCAGGGATGGGGCATCCACCACTCTCCAGGCAATCTGTTCCATAGCCTCACCACCCTCACCGTAAACGACTTCTTCCTCATATCCAGCCAAAATCTACCCTCGTTAAGTCTGAAACCATTTCCCCTTGTCTTGTCACCACAGACCCTGATGGGCAAATCTTCCAAAAAAAAAAAAAAAAAGGAGAAAAAAAGGAAAGTAAGAAATAAGCAAAGCACATTCATTTGTCAGTTTCACACTTCTTGTCTGGAAAAATATTTTCATTTTGAAATTTTTAAATTAAAGTTTATTAAATTTCTGAAGATTGAATGAATCAAAAGAAACCCCGCAATCCCCAATGGTTCTTGGAGATGGGACAGAAGATAAACTACTGGGTGTTAATGAATATAAGTATTTGTGGGGCTTTTTTTTTTCCTGGTTCAGTAATATACTTGAAAAAAGAGCTCAAATTGCAGTTTGATTTTTGATCACAGGCTCTGAAAGCATAATTCAGATAGTAAGCTGAGAATAGCACTTAGACACCAGTAGTACATACCACTTCGTCAGTTAAGATTAAGCGCAAAACGATGAAAATCTGAAAACAATTCCAGGAACAGGTTGAGTATTTATTTCCTTTCTCCATCCCACTCGCTATATTTGCCATTAGAAGAGATTGTTTTCATTCCCCATTTCAGGTTTTGCTGTAGAGGAAAGCGTCAGAATGTTAATAACTGCTGAATGTGCCGAGTCTATACAGGGCTGTATACAATTGCTTTGACCTTTTCAGTATTCTACATTTTGAAGGACTCACCCTTTCAGGAATGCTCCAGCTTCCCCATTTACAACATCACCCAGCTGTGGAGAAAGAGAGGTAACGTCCAGTTAGAACTGGGAGTGCTGAAGGAAATTGTAAAAACACACTGTGAGACAATCTACTGAAGATGAAATATTCAATCCATTCCTGTGACGAAGATGGGAAAAGGAATGGAAAATATCATAAAACAAATGCATTCTCTTGACGAAGTCAATAACAGAAAAACATGTCTTGTTAGATTCTTCCACTTGTAATCTCTGAGACCTGGTTTGTGTCCCGCAATAAAACCACCAGAATTCACAGCCTTCTGAAAAATCTCCTTGTAAATCAGCCCAGACTTATGATATCATTCAAGAAAGTTAAGCTTTTGCTTGCCAAAAAGGTAAGTAGGACAAAGAACCCTCAGAGTCTTCATCTGCACTGTTTTTAGCAAGGCGTACTTAAGGTGTAGCTGCGCCCAAGCAATGCCCTGTGCTCACTGTGCCTCCCCATGTCTGCAGCCACATGGGTACCCTGCCCAGTGGGACCTGGGGAGAGCATCACAGCATTGCCATCCGAGTGCCATTATAGTACAGAAGTCAATGTGTACTTCATTAGTTTGTATGCTCTTCTGTGCTTTACGATTAAGTATATTTCCTCCAAGTAATAATTTCTATACAGCTACCAAGCAGCTGTAAAGGTTTTTGAGATCCCAGACTGAGATCTTTATGAGGCATGCAAGTTAAACAAAGTTAGCTGGTTATTACTACATTAGAGCAACATGAGCAAGAGCTGTCATGGACTGAGGGTGCTTCTCTCACAGCTGACACAACCACCAAGAGCAGATCTGCAGGTCAGCATGTGGCAGAGCTCAGGGTGGCAAAAAATCCTGTGTGTGTGTGGGTGGACAGGTGAGGTCTGTATTACTGGGGCTGAAAAAGGCATCTACATCTGTGCCAGAGTCAGGCAGACACACAACATCTTTACCCTTTGCGTGTTGTGTTAATAGCACTGAGGTTTAAACAACTCGTTCACTGTCACCTCTGGTAACCCCTATATCACGGTTTCCTCCTCCTCATAACCTTTTGAGAAAAGGCAGTGAGCATTCCCTTGTCCACCAGTGTCTACAAAAAGCATGCATGCTCACTGCCCACACCCCATTGCCTGCCCTCCCCAGCTGCTCCATGTTTCAGGGTTAGGGAATGAAGCTAAGTTAAGGCTATAGTGGTTTTTATCATGGGGATGTTTCCACCTCTAGGCCCGAGATGGGGCCTTTAGGGCTTGGGATCATTACTCACACACCTTCTGGGCACACCCTTGTCTCTGCTGCTGCTGCCCCTGATACTAGTCAAAGTTGGAATGTCAGCACAACTATTCAGCTCGTCCTAACAAGTCGTCACATCCCCAAAATGCTCTTAACATTCTGAAAGGAACAGTATTTCATTACACATCTAGTATTCTTAATACTTACAGTGCAGGCTTCAGTGTATAGCTGAGTGCCGTGCCTAACGAAGAGCATTTTCATCACCAACTGACAAAGTGTCCAAAAAGTTCACTCCCTCCTACTTGAGATCTCCTGCTCTCCCGTGTTGATTTGCCCATTTCTAAAGTCACTTTTCATGTCTGTTACAGCAATTGTTTCTCTTTTGGTTAACGTTGATCATGACCATTTACATCTCAACTGCAGTCAATTTGCTGTTACAAAAGGTTTCAGTAACCTCCCCTGCACTCTTATTTTTTGCTATCCTTCCCATAGTCCAGTGCATCTGTTCACCTGGCTTCCTCTGTTACTATACCCTCCTTTGAACTTTTACCCTCCATAGCCTGACAAACAAGGCTCTAATCACATTTTCAGAAATCATGAACACTTTGGTTTCCTCCTACCCAGATAACAGCAAGAGCTGTACATCTTAATGAAAGGTACAAACTACAGCAATTCAGAATGAAAAGGTAAAACAAAATTCAGCCCACACCAGAGGGTCATCTACTCCTCACTCCTCTTCCTTCTTTCTGAGAGGATTTCAGTTGCTGTCCTCTCCCTTCCCATACCATTGCTCATCTCCCTGTAGTCCTTTCCTTTCAAAATGCCCAGCTGAACCTCAGCTAATGCATTAGGTTCTATTTAGCTGGGCCTGTGACTTTTTCCTGCTGAGGCAGACATTTAATTATGTGCTTTTTCTCACTTTCTGTGACCATTGCAAAGTCATTAATGCACATAAGCACAGGTAAGTGTTCAAAAATATACTTTTTCACAGCATACATTTTATTTCTGAAAGCATATCTAGCCCTATTATCAACACACTGCCCGTATTATGATGATGCAACTCAGATCGTTCAGCTTTTCAGTCGGTCAATACTAAAATCAATACAGATGTGACACTATGGCAGAAAGAGCCAAATGTTATAAGAAAATGGACTGAATGTCAGATTTGTTTTGTTCCTGAGGTCAGCGATTTATACAATCTGTAATGAATGCAACATCAAGATATGAAAGGGAGATATTTTGATATCTCTTAATGTTTCCTGCCATTCCAGCTATGCTTTGTGGCTCCAGCTCATTAAATACAAGAAAGCCACTTTAAAAAATGACTGTTAACACAGAACTAACCTGATTCACGCTTTCCATGTGCCAAAATCCATGAAATAAAAGCAAAGCCCCCTTCCAGGCTCAGGTGAGAGAGGTGTGACAAGGCACAAGCACTGGACTGACAGACATGAGGTGATGATGCCCACATGCCTCCCCTTGGTTATGCAGCTGCTCCTACATGCAGACATCTACCATCCACAGGAAGGAAGGGGGTCCCTACTGGGGGGAAATGGAACAGGGAAGAGCAGATTGTAAAATAAAGCTCGTCCTGCATTGAGCACAGAAGGTCAGGTCTGGGCAGAAGGACTGGAGTGAGTGAAGCTGTCCGCAGCACTACTGCTGAGTTAGACAAGCTGGTGGCAGCTAGAGGGGACAAAGGAAGCCAATGAAAGGGAATGCTGTCGGAATCTCTGAGAGCACTGCAGCCATCCCATGCTGTGGCATGGACAGTCTAAAAGGGGCTGAATAAGGCTATATTAATTGGCAAATAACTTAATTAGCTGCAATTCCCTGCACTGAGACTTATCATCTGCAAGGAAGCCCCTCATGAAAAGACCTGGGAAGGACCTCTTAGGGACTGACCTGTGGGGTGGATAAGGAACAGCTCAAATCAAGGTGATGAAACAAATATTGGGAGAATTTCTCCATTCCTGGAATCCTCTCTCCCACTTTTTCAATAAACACAACCAAAACGTTTGTAATACATTACCACCCGTTCTAAAACATTCCCTCAGCTTTCACTTACAATCAAAATTTCAGCTGCTATTGATTCTCTTCATTTCTTCATACCATTGGGAAACCAAGTCCCGTGGCAGAAGTAGTAATCCTGACCGAAGAAGAGATCTAGTTAGTGTAAACATGAGAGTTTCAAAGGGGATTGATTTAAAAAGAAAAAAAAAAAGCTGTCTAAATAACTTTTTTTCCTCCTCACACTGAAATCAATTTATCAATGCAACTAGTCTTGCGGTGTGTTCACCTTTTTCTGTTGCAAAACAAACAAACAAACAAAAAACTAACTAAAAAAAATGACTAAGAGATCACTGCAGCCTCATGCAGTTCACTTCTGTACGCAGATAGAAAAATCAGAAGACTTGATGCTTCACAGGTAATGCTTGTCATGTTTGTCCTCTGTCCCAGTGGACAAAAAGCAGAAAATTCTAATGATGGCCTGGTGATTTCAACATTTCAAGAAGCCAGACTCAGGACGGTTTTCACACCTTAGTATACACAGTTGTTGTTGACATCCTACTCACAAGCGTAACTGACTTTTCCAGGTTGCTCTATTCTTTTCTATACATTTTATACCATGCCAGGTATGACAATTCGTTCAAAAAGATAAGTGGAGAAGTCAATGTGTTTTCCAGTTTTGAGAGTGTAAACTGTAAATAATTAAAGAGCAGACTGAGAAACTTGAATTCTATGTCTGCTTGATTTATTCGCTAATGTTGTCAGTACAGTTTCCTTGTACTTTATATTAACATACTGAGCACTATTTCTACCTCCCAAATTACCTCAACATGACAGTGTAGGATTAAGACATTTCATCTGCACAGTCTCAGGTAATTGTCAAGGAAATGATTATCTCTTGTCCCTCTCTTCCCAAGTGGTAAGTCATCATCTCATTTTTGTTTATTTCAGGATAAGTTGAACATACTTTAATCTTGGAAGCGACTCTCTCTTAAATCCTTCTTTTTTAGGGCATTGTGTAGAGGTGGTTTTCACTTGGTAGACTGATCTGGACATTGCTTTATAGCATAGTACACTACATGAACACTCTTTTTGACATGTCATTTAAAAAAAAAAACAACCTGAAGCTAACAGTGACTACATTTCAAGCATGAAATGTAGGGTCAACACAGCAAAGTGACTATATTGTGGTTCATCAGTCTGTGACATTATGACACCGTGGTGCAATTTTGCCTGATGTCATCATGTAAGCTGTGGCTTGTCACACAATTCAGTGATCGCCTTGTGTGACTAGACAATGGCCAAAACATGATGCCACTTGAAGGTTCATTTTAATCACTGCAGGCTAAGTTATGACTTGGGATGAGTTGAAGTACCACAGCAATGACGTGCGCATCTTTAATAAACAAATAACCAAATGCCATTTTGTATTCATTATTAGCAGAAGTAAATCACACCTTTCTGAAATTAACAGCTCAACATCAAATCTTCCAAGCTTACCTTAAATCAAGAAGCTTCATGTATAATAAAATTGGTATCTTAAGAATTCAGGTTATACATATTTTTAACAGTTGGAAGTACTGGAAATAGGATGTCTGTTTGATATTCCAATCGGAATCTAGTTGTTCAAAATGTATTTGCTTAACCACACAAAATATTAAAACAAACTATTTAGTTGCTTGCAACACCTGCTGAAGAAATGACACAATACCTTATTGAACTCTAACACAAACAGAAAGCTACTGAAGCAAGCTTACCGTCAATTACTGCCTCAAGGTAACTTCAGAAAGAATTTCTTCTAATCTCCAGCAGTATCTCTTACATCATCTTTGTAAAACTTTAAACATTTTTAAAATAGCACATCAGCAACTCCTACTTCCTACAATTCAACTCACATGATAGACAAACACTTTTAGTGGCTTACTGAAAGCTGAAAAATTAAAGCATCTTGCTAATATGGATGTGCATACCTATGAAGAGCACGTCTATGGAGTATGTATTCTCTTAGTAAATGAAAGGACATACTAGAGCAGATTCTAGAGCACAAAGCAAGACAGTGCAGTGAAAAATACCACTGGTGCCAAGCACATTGTTCCCCCAAGCTATTAGCGCCGAGGAATTTTCTAGGCACATAAGACTTCAATAGAAGTAATCCCATAAGTCATTATCCAAGCCTTAATATCTATTTTATGTTTCATTTTAATTCTTTGAGTGAACTCCTAACGATTAAAGGTCAGAGGGACAACTTCCCTTGTCTTCAAAAGTGCCCAAACCTCCCTCAACATCATTAATCTGGAATGTCATTCACTGTCATTATAATTCAGAACAACCTGTGAGGAAATGGGAACAAATCCTGTGAATAGATTTCATGAACTGTGACTTACTTTCACCATATTCATTGCAGTAACATTAATATTCTGAGAGGACAGCACAAATAATCAGGTTGAGGAATAATAGAGAAAAGGACAGGGTGAGGAGCTTCACAGTTAATATTTTTCACTACTGTGCAAGTGTTGAGACAGTAAATTGTTAGAAATATTCAGCAAGCAGTTATCCATGAAGTTCTCCATCTATTGTGTGCAAACAAGAAATGCATGCGAAAAAGAAATTGCATGCGAGCAAGAAATGCCAAAAAAAAAAAGGTTCTTTCTAATGATGACTTTTTTTTCTTAAGTGAATAGTGAAGAAAATAGATAGAAAACAGACCGAAATATTCAGACAGAATTTTAAAGATTTCTAGTGCAATACAGAGCAGAATTCCACCCCAAATGGGCAATGACAAGCACTGAGAGTGACTAGACTCATTAGAACATAAGTTATCATCATCCACACCAAATAGATGTTTCCGACCACCATTGGGATATTATCATCATCAGAAATCATGAGTCTTCACACAGCCTGGGTGTTGTCTCTGTGATATTACTGGTGACCTGGGGAATGAAAAACAAAATAGTTTAGCGACAAAGTTTGAGCTTGGTACAAAAACGGGTGGAACAGCAAGTATCACCAGTGAATGAACCACTGGGTGGAGCTGTACTGGATGGCTTGGTAAGCTGGGGACAAGCAGGCAACCACCAAATATTAAGCCAAAGGAAGACTAAAGAAAAAGGATGCCTGGCTTCCAAAATGGAAGATTCCATCTGAAGAAGCAATACCTTCAAAAACAGCTTGGGAAAAATGATCAAAGAAGACAGAATTTCTATATTTGTATTTAGATGATTGCCAATCCAAAATCTGAAATCAAACCTGCTCAGATGCATTTACAATATTAGCTTAAAACCAAATATTTTGCCTTTACATTCCTCATCTTTTCGTGTTTATCCTTCTTCTAATGTAAAGTCAATCTCAAAATACAAAATACAATCCTCATCCACCTGCCTCATCCCATCCACCTTTTCATCTAAACCATTCACTACATTTATCCTAGATTTGCAAATAGTTTTAGTACTATAAACTTTGTCATTTCAATTAATAAACTCTTCAGATGGAGCATACTGCTGTGTACTATTCACTCGTTTATTTCACTGAAGGGAGTGTAAGCATACAGGGACCAAACTATGGGTCTGAGATAGGAAAAGAGCTTTGAGAATGGGCTCTTGACTGAAGAGAAGCAGCTGATGTTCTCTCATAAAAATGTCAGGGAAGAGCAGACAACAACATTAATGTAATAGAATTGCTGGAAATGGCTTTCTTTCCTCCACAGCACACATCTGTTTAAGAACACACAGCAATCACTTCGCTTGTATTTGAATTCACAGAGAGAAAATCTGCGGGTAACTTGAGATTCCTCTCTGCCTGTTCCACTCTTTGCTTTGTTGTTCTATTTTTATTTTTCTTAAATGTGTGTGTGTGTTCCTTGTTTCCGATACAAACAGAAGAATTATTTTCTTCTCATTCCTTGCTGCTACCATGCTCTACTGATTGTATTACTTGATCATTACACTTTTTTCCCCTTCTATTCCTAGCATTGAGTTCTTTCCTTAAGATCCTCAATGCTGCTCCTCCTTTCTTGCTAAGTTCTCCTTCTCTCTCCACTCCCAAAACCTCTTCATTCAACATTTGTTCTTTCCTGCTCATCACCCAGTCCTTCTTAAGGGCTCCAACTCTTTGTAGGAAGGACTGAACCATGCGCCCAGGCCCAACAAGGTTCTTTCTATTTGCCTGTTGTTCTGGCTTGCCTGTCCTTTGGTTGCTTCCAGCAGTACTCCATCATCACCTTTCCCATGTGCTCCCCAAGAGTGAAAGAGCAAAACTTACAAGATACTCTTTGAATTTTGAATGCCCTTGTATTCAGGCAACAGTTCTGAAATACTCAACATTTGTTTCAGAGATGCTGAGAGCCCTTTCGTTCCTCTAGGGAAGGAAGCAGTCAATTTCTTGCTCATGGAATGGAATGAATGTAAAGGGAAGAAAATTCTATTTTTATGAGTGAAGCATAATTTCTAGCATATGAATTACGGCTGCAGTAGTATGTCTTTTTTTCTCATACTTTTATGAAGTGACATTTGTTCCTGGCTAGAGAAATACATTATCTAGACAAAAAGATAAGTTACTCTCAGCATCAGTCCCAACGTCCTTATAACAGGTTGTCAGGAAAACAGGAGTGAAGGACACAATCCTCGTGCAGACAAGGAGGTCAATTTTTTTTTCACTGCCATTTCACCTCAGTTAGCTGACGAAAAGTGTTCTCACAACAGCCTCCTTCAGTTCCCTTCATAACCTCCCCTGAGTACTACTGCCAGTAGGATAGATGCTGCCAAGGACATAATAGAAGCAAGGTGAAATTCTGAACAGCAAATCTGTCATGGAGGATTCAATATAGAAGATGCCAGTCAGACTGAGGAAAATCATATTACAACCCAAAACAATTTAAGGAAGCTACATTCCAGCCACTACTGTGGTAGTAACATAGAGATGGCTTTGACAGAACGCAATCACAGCACAATGGGAAAAAAGAAACGGAGTTTTGAAATCTAGAACAGGTATAGCAATTCAGAAGAAGCAAGTGGGATAGGAAAACCCTTTCTACCTCCTCTCCATTTCAGCTCTGATGCAGAAAAAGGTTTGGAGGTATTTTGTCGTCACACCTATGGCAAACAAAACACTGCCATCACAAACCACATGCAGCACATTCTGTATCAAAATAAATAGATTTTAAAATTATTTCTGTGTGGTGATTGTTGCCTGCTGCGTTTTAGTATAAGGGGATCTTTCTGAGATGGCATCCAGCTGTATTAGACATGTACAAATGGATAGTTTCTAACCTGTAGCACTTAGAAGGCTGAAACAATCACAGGGACAAAGTGATCTACGTGGTGGTTTTGCTGTTTTCAGAGTAGAATCCACAGGACAGACAAAACCTGTTAATTATGACTCTACATTTCCCAACAGTATATTTGCATGAAGTTGGAAAAAACTGAATCTGTTCTGTGCAGTGGTGGTAGAGCCATGCAAATAAGACATCAAAGCTCTCAGCTCACAAGGGTTCTCTATTCAACCTAAAGTACTTAGCCATGTTTGGAGATGAACCCCCAAGTTCAGCTGTAGTATTAACCCCCTCCTACACAGAGACAAGCAAACAAATAAACCCTAGCTTAAAAGCAGCAAACCTCCCAGAAAATACACCAAACCATTAAACTGGAAAAATCAACTAAGAACTACCTGAACTTCCCATGGGAAATGGCCATTCAGCTTAATAGGCTTTATTAATGATTTCTTTAGGAATTTAAAATTACGCTTTCAATTTTTAATTACAAGAAATACAGAGACATCAGAAGTGCAGGTAATAGGAATTCACAGCTAGAAAATATCAATTTTTCAATTCATTTAGAAGTTTGTCCCAAATCTCTTCAAGCTATATATGACCTTCCCACTGCTGAAATACAGCTCCAGGACAGAAATGTGCTATTGTCATTTTAAAATTCTGCTGATAGCAGAGGATGTCCAAAGAAAGACAGTCAATACAAAACCTGCAAGGAAAGTTTTTGGGCTCTTTCTGCACATCATAAACACGTTTGAAATGTTTCCCTCAATGTGCATCTTATTGATCATTTCACTGAAAGTGCTCTGATCTGAAACATTATATGACAGCAAATTAGGTACGTTTGCTATTAAAAAGAGTCATCAAAAACTCTTCAGGTGATGGAGAATCTGTGGCACTGTGGAGTTCTAGGATTTGGACTGATGTTGGCACATCATTCGACTCTTTTTCCACTCTCGATCAGCTACCCTGCATCATATTCCTGTCCAACATTCTGAAAGGTCAGTATCATCCTCAGACCATCTACCTCTAGATAAATCATTGCAATATTTAATTTTCCTCGCCACTGAAATACTGCACTTGTTTCAAGACTTCAATTTCTGGACAGAAAGACTTGCTGTTGTGGCATTTCTTCAGCTGAATTATAGAGCCAGTTACCATTAAGTTTTTCCTGCATTTTCAGTTACTTAACACACCCCGTGATTCAGATTTACAAAGAAAGTTCCTTCACTTTTACTGTCTGGCACAGGTCAGCCTTGCAGTTTCTCTTCTGTTTTGCCAGAACCCTGATGCAAAAGAACTGAAGCCCCAGAAAAATCTAACTTCTCAGGTACACAGACGCACCATCACCTTGATGTAAGTACATGAAGCAGAACTGGCTGCACAGAATTATCTGGAAGTCCACCAATTTTGGTCATCTGCATATTTATCAGCAACACCTTCATTCCTTATTCACAAAACATGAATACAAATAGTATGCGGCATTAAGAACAAATCTCTTAATGGGATGTCATGCATCATTCAGCCGCATACTTCATAACAGCCTAAATTTGTTGTGTCAGCGCGATTACTTTTATCATCTAAACTTGTAATCGCATGAAAAATTATGCCAAGCTTGTGAGACAGTATTTTTTTTCCACAGAACTCTTGACTGGCATTAATTATGCTCTCCTGCTGTTTCAAAGGAGAATTTCAATATTAAAATGTTGGTGCTTTCTATTTTGGATGAAGGTTTCAACCAGTGTCTCAGCAGTGATCCAAAGCCCTACTATGCCAACAGAGCCCTGGAAGCAAAAACAACGTTCATTGTGTATAAATGGCAATATCCACTGAGTTCTAACAGTAGGGACCAAGTACATATGACAACACATTATCTACACATGTTCTGTAGACTCACTCCTGCAGGTTTCTCCAACCAACACACAAAAATATTTTAAAATATACCTATCTAACAAAAGATGCTGCTAATTTTCCTGCCCAACAACTGTTCTGCAGGCAAAACATAAGGCATTTGCCATTACTATTACTCAAAGAAGTGAACTGTCATGGTTAGAGGTCTGTGACAGATATTGCTGCGGTAACATCACTACAGCTCAGCATTTTGCCATTAACTGTCACAAGTCCATTCACTTTACAATACAGCTGCTGCAGACACTTGGAAATGCTGCAAGGAAACCATTCGGCTTTCATCTGACATTGGCCTGGGGCCAATGTTCTGGTACCTTTTCCCCTAAAAGAAACCATCAAACCATTGGGAAGTACTTACAAAATTACCCTACCTACTATAGACAATCAGAAGAAGCATTTAAAAATGGTTCCAGTTCTCAAAATAAATTGATATAATGCACTGTTTTAACTGGAACACCTGCCAATCAATAATTTGAAAGTTCTCTTCCTTGAAGCAAGCAGTGGAGGGTGAAGAAAGAGTGGAGAAAGAACAAGGTCTTGGAATTGATAAATAAACCCTATTAAATTAAAAAAAAAAAAAGTGGTAAAAAGTAATCATTCTGTTTGAATGCATGTTTAATCCATTGTGGCATCTACTAAAACAAGACAGGCACGAGCTGAAAAACACCAATTTTGGGCTAGCATGCAGAGTAATGCACATAGACTTACATTCAGAAAAACGAAACATCTTTAAAGTGGAAGAAAGTGTGTCCTTCTAAAGGAAGATACTTATGTTTTATTTCTGATACTGTTGCCTACCAAACTTCTGAAAGCTTCTCATCTCCCACCCATGGTTTCTTAAAGCTAGATCCTTTAAAGTTGCATGCATCCAGACGTATTCCTTTCTGCTCACATTCCTGCTACTCTTTCCACCGTCATCACCCTTTTCTTCTAGTCATCAGCAAAAATAATAAATAAATAAATAAATAAATAAATAAATAAATCACAACATACTATTCCTTCTCTTCCTAAACACGACATTTTTTGGTACCCTTATCAAAAGACAATGGTTGGTGGCTACTTGATTCTAGTTAATCATCATCTAATAAGGCTGAACTGTAATACAAAGGAGCAGGGTTTATTAATTAATCTCACTATTACTTGGTGAAGTAGTAAAAAACATTGAAACTGATATTAACAGTGGAAAAGCTTTGTGTGGAATACTAAAAATACTGGTGCATACCACTATTTTTCAACCAAAATACAAATTAGAGAGACAAAGGTGGCCTTACCGAATATTCATGCGTGACCTGGCAGTTCATGTGTGAGTAAGAGATTTCACTCTCTCAGATCTTCAGTTACTGTACTTTTATGTCATAATGATAACTATATTAGCACAGCTTTAATAACCGTAAAGACCATCAGATTTAAAGGAATGGGATTAGGATTCAAAGCCTTGAGGAGCACTCTGAAAGGCAGATTGAAAAGGAACTGAGAAATACTACACTTGAGAAAGACCAATCATTTGATAAAACAGGCACCAAGGAGCAACTGGCAAAGAAATGCATTTTCAGAAATGAACCTGTCACTACCTTAATGAAGGGAAAAGGAGTCAAAAGCTTCACTCCTTTTCCAAAAGGGAAATACATTCAAATGAATACAACTTACGCTACATGTTAGCTAATCCTTCCACTGTATTTCGGAGTGATGAATCCTCACCAAGCATGCTGTGTCTGGCTTCACATCCTGCATGTCCAAAAATGTGAAGCAATTGAGCAGAGTCAAAATAAACCAAAGAGAAAGGCCAAAAACCTAGACATCAGGACTTATGTGGAAGGTCTCAAAGTAATGGAGTTGCTTAGACTACAGGAGAAAAAGCATACCCAAGAATGCAAGCTGCATACAGATCAAGATGGAAAGAAGAGACAGCAAAAATGAATGAACTCTTTTCTACAAAAAGAAGCACGGGATAAGAACTGGCTAACAACAAAGAGAGGAAGAAAATCTCTTGTTAGATAGTGGAGAAGTATCTTTAACCGCATTGACAGCAAAACGCTAGACCAGTAATGGTGGGGAGACCGGAATTTCTACCATTCTCTTGTGAGAGAGAAGGTCTTACATGGAGGTGACTTAAAAAAAAACCTTCTTATTTTGAAAGTGCTATTCTATGACAACATTAACTTGTACATCAAAAGCAGTCCAAAGGAGAGGTGTTCACAGGACAATAAATCATCAAATATCTGTGCTTCTGTAGCAATGCAAGAGAACTTTGTTTTCATAGTTTCCTCTTATTATTTTCTGCCTTTACAGAGCAGCTCTCCAAAGCTCAATCTATAAATTACACAAGACCAAAGGCACTTTGCATTACTATATGTATTTTTAGATCCGAAGTCTCCATAGTTCTAGATTCTAGAGAAGTAGTATCAGATAAATACTTAATAAAATTTAATGGCAAAGAAGCATTCTCTTGTTTATACACTAAATCATGAAAAAGACAGCTACATATGGCATCCAAGAGGATGGAATTAATTAAGTTTCTTGTTTTGACATATTACTGGTGTGAAAAGAAGGAACCAGTATCTTTGCAGGAAATAATTTGAAGTCAAGAGCTACCCACCACTAAGAACTCAATCCTGCTGTCATCATCCCCAGCACCTCCTTCAAAGCTTCCACTGACCTCCGGAATTCCTATATCAAAGCAAAGTTTTTATCTTAAAAGACCTCCTTCAATTATTCTGAAACTTAGTAAATAGAATCACTGTTTTCCTTCCATCTGCTCAGAGCGGAGACTGGCAAAACTGTAACACAGTGGGAGTTTAAGGGTTGCTGAAACAAAATTACTATTATAATGATGATTACTTCACTCCTGTGTCTTTTAACAAAATGGATGTTCAGAAAGGCCGATGGTCCTTGACATTTCTTGTTTTACTGTTATCTGAGATACCAAAGTGATTTCTGAGTGTGCGGTCATTTTTCATTACTGCTCATATACAAAACATATGCCTGAAGTTAAATTTACAGGAAAAAAAAAAAATGTCAGATGGGAATTTCAATACACCAAAACATCTTGGTTGAGAGATAAGTGGAGGTAGAGACACAGATTTTCAGAATGGAGTGCTTCTTGAAGCTCTCATCTTCAAAATGAAAACAATCTTAGAGTTAAGTACTGAGTACTGGGAGAAAGTTTCAAGCAAAAGTGTTGAATGCCCCATGACATAGCCAGGGGATAACCAACATCTCGTTTACTATAGGGCCACAGTCAACCTCTGAGAGGGGGCTTCAACATCCTTTGGCTGCCCACTTCACTCTTCCTCATCTGGGTCAGACTTTGCACCCCAGTGCTTTCCTATTGGAGCGCTGATGCTGAGCTGCACTCTGTTAGTGATGGCAGCGACCAAACGTGGCACTCACAACCACTGTTTGTTGTGGCCAGCTCCCTGCCTGATTCTGCTCTTCCTCTGACTTTCTGTTTAACACTCAAGGTGGTGATTTTTTCCACTTTCTAAGCCCCAGGAGATGTCTTACATGGAGACACAGTACGTGTCAACATGACTCAGCACCTCCATCCTCACAAGTGACTTGCTGATTAATTAGCTGAGCCAAACATCAGCCTTAGGGCTATAATGAACAGACACGTTTTTGACCCACAGACCTTCCCATAGCACATCTTAGACCTACAGGCCAGAGGCTTACTGTGATTTCACACAGAGAACATCAATAAAGATAAACATCTACCAAGAGCTGTCATGCAACAATCCTAGATGTAATGTACCCATTTCTGACCCCAGTCAGAAACAAGCTTTAAAAAGTTGTATCTTGACAAGTTTTTAAGAACAGATGCAAATTAGAAATATATACATAAATGTTAGAGTTGTGACAAATACAAAAGGTTATTGAGTATTGACAACAAAAAACATCAAAGCTGATCTGAGTAAAAGCAAAAATGAACACTGAAGTTAGGAAAAGAATACTTAAATATAATGGCAGAGGTGATAAGTCTTGAATATTGGAGCATATGGTGAGAATATTTCAAATGAACCTAAAGCTACACAACACAGATAAGAGGAGTTGTCAGAATAGCACATCCCTGTAATCAATGTGTCCATAGTCAGATACCTTCACTTTTTTTTTTTTTCATGAAACTAAAAAGACAAAAGAGAATTAATACACTGTTGTGAAAGATAAAAACAGCCCTCTTCTCAATGCCTGCAACAGCTGACTTCCTGGAGTGTTCCATTTGCCTTAAAGTGTACTTCTAGAGAATCCATGTGAAGACTTAAGAGCCCTCAGTACAATCTTTTCATCTTTTACCCTGCTGCCTGGGTTTAGGCTTCAGCAGTAAGCTCACATTCTTGAACTAAAATACCATCTTTCTGCTCCTTCTGTGTTGCAGGCTTTACTCTTCTCAGCGTTCAGGCATCTATTTATTTCTCATGCTGTACAGCACCTTGGATTTCCGTGATTTACAATCTAAATGCTTTTTGTTGTTGTTGTTCTTTTTTTTAATACTACAATTATGCAATTCAACAGCAAAAAAAAAAAAAAAAACCCAACAAGAATAGAATTAATATCAAAAACAAAGCAAGAAACGTGAATAGCTGCAACTCTCCAGCCTGAAATATCCAATGGGTGCTACCAGAGCTTAGGACATTAAGCCATAATGTCATGGAAACAGCAGTGTGTTCAAGTACAAAGATCACTGGCCCACTCTGATCAACATCCTATGTGCAAATTCTCTCACTGCCATGCCCCTTTGGTATTTTTGTCTCTTACATCTATGCCATTTATGCCTTCTTCTCATTCCTTTCAGGCACTTCTAGAACTTATTTATCTTTCCTTCCTTTTCCTTCCTTCCCTCACTGTTGCTGTAAGAGCTCATAAAGCACTGGGAAGAAAAAAGACTGAGATGGGAAGAAGCAGCAGAAGTATCAAAATGATGAGTGGAAGAAAAGTACCTGGTTACTCCTGTTTCAGTGCAGTAAGAGCACCAGGAGCAAGCTTAGCGAGGGGCTGCCAGGGCTCACCTCTATTACACTGTTTGAAGACCGTCAGTCCTGCAGGAGAGAGCGCAGCAGCAGCTACTCAGCTAGACCAAGCCCTATATTTTTGTTGCCTATTTAGAAGATTATTTATTGTTCTGGACTAAAAGTACCATTACACTATCTAATCCCTTATTGCAGAAACATCCACAGGTGCTCAAGGCAAGGCTGGGCTGTATGAAGGTCAACTTAATAGAATAGTATGTAATTTTTTCCAGGCTTTGGCTGTTACATTTACAGTGCTGATTGGCTATTAATCTTAAAAGCAATTCATCTTTCTCATGCTTATTGATTAAAAAACGTAGAGCACCAGATGGTGACATTGTTATTGACCTTGAAAACTTGGTTGTGGTCATCAAAAAGGCAGACTGTGGCTCACATTTGTCTCCTGTTGTTTTGTCAGAAAGCTTCACTTGACTCCTACATTTCCTTTCAAAATTTTGATTTTCCATGATAACATGCAAGAAGAATTAGAGCGGCTGGTACAGCACAACCAGAGCAGCACACACAGCTAGAATCCCCCTGCTGCATTTCCAGGTGAGCACTCCTGTGAACTTATACTGCCTTGAAATAAATGGAATTGCCTGCTGTGTCAGAGATCTTTATCTCTAAGGAGCGTTGCTTTTATTGGAAGAGCTGAGTGAAAAGTGCACTCTCATGAATCTGAAAGTAGAGATTAGACTTGTTGCCTTTAGATTAAACCTTTCCTAATTAACCTCACAATTAACCTCACATCACTCCTTTGAACAAGACCATAAATACAAATGATACTACCTTCCCTTTTACCAAAGAATAGCTTTTGCAAGATAGAATTATGATATACTATCATAATCGGTAGAGAATTACATCTAAGCTCTGCCATTAGTCACCAGGATGAACAGAGAGAGCACAGCTGCTATGGCAAGCACAAAAAGCAAAGCATACAATTATACCGACAAATTTTGGGGGGAAATAAGTGAACTCTGACACAGAGGATCACTTGAAAATACTGCTTCTAATAGCCAGCTTCAAAGAAATCTGGAGTTGAAAACTATGCCATTGAGAAATTAAGGAATCAAAACAAAAACTAACCAACCGAGCATCTGTGAGACAGGAATCAATAGATCTGCACCAGACAGTGTTTTCAACAAAATCCTCCTCTCACTGCTGTGGGCAGTTCCACTCTAGTTCCAGACTGTTGTGTGATTCCTATTATAATGAAATACCATCTCCTGTTGTCTCCTTCCTCATCCACAACAATACCTATTTTTTTGCCTTCTCAAACAGTCTCTTCCTGTGTTAACAAAGTTCTTCCACACTGAATATTCTGCTGAATGTGTAGGCTGTGAAAATTGAAGGAGTTTAAGAACTGGAGAAAGCTCTGTACTAAAACATCTTTTTAGAAACTATGACTTCATCAGTACTAATTTTTGAGTGTATACTAGTGCCTTTTTACTTGAAAGATCTCAGTTACATCACCTTGTTCAGTGATTTAGAAATCTTACGTGTGTTTCCACCGGGCAACAGGGCTGGCTGGAGAAGCAAGACTAACTGGGGTAGGTTAACCAGGCACTAACAGGCCCATCCTCTGCTCATCACACTTAACCAACCACCAGTGAGTCCGGACAGCTCCACGTTCTCCCCGTTGGAGAAACAGGATGTGGGCAAGGAAGTTTGCCGCACCTTCCCCAAAAAGCCACGAGTACCCAGGTCTTGTAAAGGACCTACTTCATCCACTGATCATTTATGCTCCCCCACTAGAAGGCCCATTGGAAACACAGGAATACATGTAAGCCAGACTCATGTTGAGGCAACAAACTCTTCTGATTTTTATTAGGCCATCACCCACCCCAGCCTGGGCATTCTCATCTAAGCCTCCTCCATTTCTGTTGGCTGTATCTGTTCTTCAGGGTGCAGCTAGCTGCAAGCTATTGTTGGAGATACCCCTAGTCTCTCAGGTATAAACTTCTACTTGAAGAGACATCTTCCTCCAGCCACAACTTTACCACTTCCATAGATAGCTCTCCCTTAGAATTCAGTGAACTGGAAAGTGCCCATTTCATCTAACTTCAACGAGCAAATTGGTTTCTCGTGTGTGACAGCAGCTTTTTCTACAAAGATTTAGCTTTGGTGCTCTTTTTTAAGCACATATTAGCACATATATTTCACTTCTCTTCCAGAACCAGAATGGCAAACTGTCACTGAGATGAGAGACATGCCTCAATAAAATCCAACTCATGGAAATGTTCAGCCTTTCTGCAGCAAAAGGAGCTAGCAGTATATCTAACTCTATAGAGGAATTTAAATATTATTTAAGCTCTAGGAAAAGGCAACCATTTTAAAGTATTATCTTACTGGTATTTGAGTAGAACTCTAGCAACAAGTAGCACATTTCAATTTTACACACAATAAATCATTCAAAACATAAGAGATCTGTATTAGCTTAAGGAAAAGCTCATAAAGCCGTGCAAACAAGAAAGAAAGGAATAAGAAAATATGTATTTTACTATAATTGTGATCTCCTTGTTTTATTTTCAGTCACAGAAAACTTCTTCAACACCCAGTAGTCTCAAGTTCTCCAATAAGTTTGTGTCTCTGGGCTGAATGCTGAACAACAGGGCTACATTTTACAACACAGCACTATTAAGACTGTCAGAACAGCCTGAAATTCAGACTTTTCAGAGAACACATGCAGTTCATCTGACAGAAAACAACTGCCATGGGAGAGCTACATACTTGGGAAGTGAAAGGACCATGTCTGCAGTTACAAGCTTCCTTAGTCCTGTGCTCAGCACAAGAGCTGTATGCAAGCAGATAGGGAAAAGCTGTTTCTCTCCTATAGCATGCACTGTGCTACTAGCCAGCAGGGATGCTCCTCACCTTATCTTCTGCCTCCATCTTTCAGCTCCCACTTAAAATAGAATGTCTCAATAAAAACACCATGAGGGAAAGAAAACAGCACGAGAGCAAACACACAGGCATTTCTGACCCTGCAAACAGTCTCAGAATTCTAAGAATTCTAAATACAGGTTTCTTGCTTCTCAGATTATCCCGACATAAGATCTTCTAATTTTGAAGGTCATGATATATTTCCAAAGGCAGACAGAAACACGCATTCAAGCTGTATCAGACAAGGCACAATGCCACCTCCTACCCATACTTGATCTAAGACTTTATCTGAGACTTGGAAGTTCTTTTGTCAAAGCTCTTTTCTGTGCTGAGTTCTTTCAGTCTTGCTCCTCTGGAACAACTCACTTACTTGTGATGACACATCCAATTTGAAAGCTATGTGAACGTTAATTCACTTCTATTATACTCTTCTATAACTTTCACATTCTCACAAAGAATGTTATACTTCTTAACAATCATTACTATGTCAAATTAGAGTATTTTTGCATTTCTTTGTAGTTTCTCTCTAATCTTAGCCTACCATTTAAGCAGAAAGCTTCATCTCATTGTTATACAGATGAATGCACTACTTTTGCTTAACAGATAACTGCTGATCATAGCTAGATACTATCCCAACTATGTAAGCCACGATCCCACTGCAAATGCAAAACAATGAATGCAAATTTGCACTGGATTAAGGATTTCACAATTGAAACAGCTTTCAAACATTGAGCACATCATTTTTTATGGCTACACACATTCTAGACTAAGTTTTATGTTTTGCTTAATGTTTTTGTAGAGTAAGATTACTAAGCCAGTACTATTACAAAAAGAAGTCCTATGTTCAAGAAATTGGAATTAAAAGACACTTTAAAAAGAAAACCAACACAAAGCCACCACTGCAAGATGTATTATAAACACGTATGGCATAGCCAATGTGATACTCAGGAGCAACAGCAAATGTATCAGCCTCATTTTCATAAAATCTAACTTTGTTTTCTACACAAACAAAAGGGAAAAGAGCAAAGGTGGTCACTATCACTTACAAAGACACCCATCCCAATGAAACAAGTTATGCAGTGGTATCCAAATGTAAAATACATTATAAACTGAGAATATAAAAGAAATGTTCTGCATTCTTATGAATCTTTTGCAGGATCTACTAACTTGTTCAATTTAGGATCTGAATGAAAACATCCTCATTAAATGAAATTCGAGTTGCTTTACAGTTTACCAGCAATGATCTCCTTTTAAGATTTTATCATCAACCCTTACATTCTTTCATTCTGAGGTTCAAATCCTGAGTCAAGTAGATGGGGCCAGGCTCTTTTCAGCACTGCCCAGCAACAGAGCAAGCGTGTAAGGGCACAAACATGGACATGGGAAAATACATCTAAATACTAGGAAAAAAATTCCTTACTGTGAGTGTTACAGAGCACTAGAAGAATCTGCCCAGAGATGCTGTCGAGTCTCCTTCTCCGAAGATATTCAAAACCTGCCTGGACACTTTCCTCTGTAACCTATCGTAGGGAACCAGCTTTAGCAGGGGATTGGGCTCAATGATCTCCAGAGGTCCTTTCCAACCCATGCTATTCTGTTACCTTGTGAACCCCAACTCCGTGCTTTTATTTCTCTCCCTGTGTTTAGTAAATAGAATGTATCTAATCACTCATTGAGCAGGTGACAGCACACTAAGGAAGGAGGATGGAAAAGTCCTGGTGATTTTGCCTGTGAGATGGATCAGAAATAGTTCTCTTAACCCCATCACCTTCCACAGCCTTTGAAGTCCAATCCCAGCAGTAAGAGGCAGACAGACATCTGCAAGCTTTCAGATCCTGACAGCTCTGTACACTTGTCAGTCCTGTTTTACATCAGAACTTTCTGTGACAAACTGTTTAGATAGAGAAAAATAAAATAAAATAAAATAAAATAAAATAAAATAAAGCCAGATGCCGATGGTATACAGAGAGAGCAAATTTGTTGGACAGAGGACATAGAGAAGAGAATATAAACTGAGATCTATTACCTTTGTGTGCATAATGCTCCATTACACCGTAAAGGAAACATGAAATGTGTGAAATAGGCCAGATCAAACCAGTATAGCTATGAATGCTGAAACGCAGAGAGATGGACTGAAGTAATGAATGAGTGAAAGAATACCCACAGTCCCTGCAGGCAGTGTGATTCTGTACTGCCAATGTAAAGTCTTCGAGGAAAAAAAGAGAGTTATTCTGTGTCATTAACTCTCCCCATAGAAAATCACATATGGCCAGTTTACAATATAATTCATTATGTACCGGGTACAGATACTAACAGATTGAAGAGCAAAAAAAAAGCAAAAAATGTACATTATATACACAGACATACACAGCATGGACAAAAATGCCTCAAGCCACAGCATTCTACTACGTTATCTTTCTCCCTTCCTCATCCTCTTCTCCACAAAGCCTGATGACTACTTCAGCAAGTTCACAAATGTTTTCATTTTGTCTGTAAACCTTTTGGCACAGGGGATTGTCTTCTGCTCTTCCTGGTCCTCTTCTCTCAGCTTGGATTGGTGGAAAACAAAAATCAACCCAAACCTCAACAACAGGTTCCACTCAACAGAATTGCCAGGTGATCCTTTGCCACCAGAAGAGCATTAAATCATCAAGTAATGAGAACATGTGAGGGACAACCTGAGAAGAACACCCAGTGGATAAGGCTCCGTTATTATTTTATGTAAACACACAACATTAAACACTGAATACAACAACTCGTCCCATTCTGAGTATCGAATCCTATTTCATTTAGGGAAGACAGCAATTTTTTTGTTGTTGTTGAGTGTGTTTTTGGGATTTGCTGCAACAATCTGGATGTAAAGCTCTCAGAGCTCATCAGCAGCAAATGGTCAGATTTAGTACCCATGTTACATTTCTCTACTCAAACCTTAATTTTTGAGCAATGTCTCAATGTCTAGATGATGCACACAGCACGTGTGTAGGAGTCACCACAGCACAGAGATGTTGGAAAGCTTCTCAGAGGCAGCGTGGCTTATGACTCGATGCATACTTTTATAAAACCTTCATAGAGTACTATATTGTCCTCAGTTTCCTTGCAAAATCTTTAGTGTGAAATAAGCTTTGTTCCATGCTATAATCTTACAACCTGGAAAGAGATTTCTGCCCCTAAAACTGAAGTCCTATTTGCACACATATTTTCTCTTTGCTGCGTATGTAGTGTAGTGACTGTTCTTACGGGATAAAAAAATCTAAATCCAGTTAAGCCAGGAGTGAACAACTGCCAAATATGGGAGCATTTATCGCTTCAAAGATAGGAAGTGCCTCTTTGAAATCACTTGGATGAGAGACCAGTCTCCATGTTTAACAGCAAATAGCATACATGTTGCTTTTCTGGAGGTCACGTTGCTTTGGATCTCTCCAAATCTTTCCTCCCATTTTTCCTGACACACGTCAGGGTGTGCAGGATGAATCAGCTGAACAAAGCACTGCACTGATGTGGGTGTACAATTGCTGAACAGAGGAAATGCTCCTCTGTCTGCACTCATTCCAGTAGATAAAATCCATCACTCTCACCTCAGGAATTGTTATCACCTTTATCTCTGCCCTTTCCTTTGTGAGCATTTCAGCGTGCTCTGAAATGTATCTGTCTGCTGACACTTCCTTCTGCTCTTAAGCTGAACCATGAGACAGAAGGCTATGTAGAGCACCTGACCTGTCAGTGACTAACACAGAGATGCTTATCGTAATAGCATAGAAAGTAGTCCTGAATTCTGCACTGAAGTGTTTCCTTCTGACCCCTGGACTTCCAGGTGTGTTTGTTTAACTCTCAACGAAGCAACAGACCACTAAGAGGAAAACCACACACCACATGCACTCAATGCAACTTGTTCTTACGGAGATGATATAGCCTTGCCAAGATTTCTCTTTTGCTAATTCAGCATCTGATGCTTGTTCACTACATCTTCCTTCTGTGACTTTTGGCATAGCCTTAGATAGTACCAAATGCTAGTAGTACCAAGTACTACAAAAAGTAGCACTGAAGACTCATGAACAATTCAAGGTTGACATCAAGGTTTTTTTCCACCAAACTTGAGATCTGATTTTCAGAAGTTTAGGGAAAAATAGATGTTGTACTTAGGGACATGGTTTAGTGGGGAAACACTGGTGGCTGATGGATGGTTGGACTAGATGATCTTGGAGGTCTTTTCCATCCTTGGTGATTCTGTGACTCCGACTCCACATCACCTTATCAAACTTACTCTGCAAATTTTCCTCTTGGATGACTAAAGGCAGAAAATCTAAAACCCAGCAGAACTTCCCTAGAGGCCAAGTCCCAACTACCCAATGAAGAAGAGCCAATGGAAAGATAGAAGCAACAAACAGGAGATACTGACTGGTACGGGGAGACTTCCAAGGCCCTTGGTAAACTGTTAGAATAGGAGAGATGAAGCCTTCCAACTCTTAACATTTACTCTTTCAAAGATCCATTGGTTAGAAGATTGCAGAGGAGACTCCTTACGTGAAAAGCACCTGGAAGTTAGGAAAGTATTTCAGGTATCCTGGACCTGTTGAATGGTGTTTATTGCTGTAGGCAAGTTACAGGGCTAAACAGCTTGCTTGTCTGAATTATATGCTTGTCTTCATGTTCCTGTATTTACAACAGTGGCTTTAAGAGTTGAATACAGAAGTACTGCAACACTGAAACATGCAAGTCCTGCAAGAGAAGGACCTTTGTCATTGCAGTAGAGCTTCTGGAGGACAGAAAGAGCCAAGAGTGGATAATGAGCTTTTGCCAAGACCCTGTTACAGCATGACACACACAAAAAAAAACCAACCAGAATGAACTTGCTAGAGAGGAGCCACTTGACTAAACTGTCTGCACTTGGAGGAAAATTTTAGAAATTTATATTTAAAAACAATTTTAACAAGTTTTGGATCACCTACATTCAATGTCTTTTTCCTCTTTTCTTTGTTTTGAAGAAGACTGTATGCACTCTACTGTCAACCATGCCTTGTTTTTGCCTGCCTATCAGTATCAAACACACTTTTATAACACTTCTGTGTTTAATCTGGCATTTAAACACAAAAATAAAAAGCAGCTAAGGAGAGTTATCACAGCATTATACCTTTCAAGAAAAGTTGTGTCTCAGAAATTATTAAAAAAATGTTCGGTCTAGAGGAAGAAACAAAAGATAAACACCTCAGCAGTCAGCAACAAATAAATAAAAAGGGAGATGAAACAAAGATAGAACAAAAACCAAGACCAAAAAGAAGGCACGTATTATGAAAAATCTGAAGTAGCAAAACATATGAATAAGAGTAACTACGAGACCAGATGTTGCCAACATCATAACGTGCATTTTATGTGCTAAAAATGTTATGTCTCGAGTTCTCCAAAGAATACCTGTAATCTACACGCATTTTCCTGAAATAAATTCCAGTAAGATTCTCCTTTTTAAAAAATATGTGACATGGATGTAAGCCATTGAAACACAAATGCAAAGACACTTACAGTGTACTTTGCAGCATTGCAGACTGCAATGGAAAACCTGGGTTATGCACCTCATGTTTAGCTTTACTGAATACAAGATGCCTTCTTTGAGTAGCAGTCGCAAATTATTATCAAAGGGCAACACAAATGGCATTCAGATTTCAATGAATGAGCTCATTATGACACTTAGAACACTAACTGCTTAGCATGAGTTTTGCTGATTACTGCTTATTGGCAGATAATAAATATTACTGAGTACTTCAGACAAGCATGTTCAGTTTCTTCCAATTCTATCTATCTCTGCTGACAACTGACTGCAAGATTGTAGGTAGTTCAGGTGTAGTCAGAAGACCTACTTAGAAAAGCCAGAAGAAAAATGGAAGTTTGCTTGAATAGATGTGACACTATGTGCCCCACCACACACAGAAGTTGAGGCCAATTTATGTGGAAGGAGATGCTGAAATGCTACAGGCTTCTGGAAGGACTGGAAGTTCAAATTGTCCCTTTTGGTCACAATAGGAATCCAAAAGGCAATTTCAAATCTTCTCACCACAAAAGTAGTATGCAGGAGAATTCAACTGAAGTGCATTTTCCCTGTTGAAACGGAAGTGGAGTAGGGAAGGGCTGGAGGTAGGTCTTGCTGCAGGGCTGTAGTTCTACTCCAGAGTATCTCTGAAAACACTCATCCTCTCCATTTGAAAGCAGGAATTAAAAATTAATACCATCTTATGGAAGTGGAATTATGAAATTACTTTTTTCAGACTGAAACCTAACTAGTTAACGTTCTTCCATTTTGTAATACACATGTGAATTAGCTAGGTGTGGGCTGACCCTGTGGAAAGCCATAATCAAGTCCTTCCTTGCTGGCTGAGCATCACTTGGAGTGAAGTCAAATGCTGACATGAGTACTTACCAGTTACAAAATGAACCAGCTGGTATCCCAGGCATGGATCTGTTCCATGGGTCTGGATTTATTTAAGTCCCTGGCAATGCTGGTTTGTAGGCAGTGCTCTGTCTGCGTTTGTAAGAGGGAGCTGTACTGAGGCTAGATCTGGTGAGTCGGACACAGCTTTGGACTGGCCTTGGAGCTGCTGGGAGCAGAAAAGCCAATAGGCATGCAGAAGTCGGCTATCAGCGGTGCACCAGGACTTCTCACAGCCATCATAAACTGCGTATCCCTCACTACACATTTTTCTGTAACAGGCTTAGGTAACATAAACTACTTCACTTCCATAACTTGTGTGCAGCTTTTCTTACCAGGCTTATCCAACGGTGAGAGTGCTCTAAATATTCTACACTGTTTTCACATGTCCTGCTAAAACTCCAGTTTTAATTTCCCTTCATTGACATCTAGAAAAAACTTTGCAGTGCTAGCAACCACCTCCCCGTGATAAGGCATCTCAGATAACAGAACTACTTCTGTACAAATGCCCACAAACTGATGATGTCACTTGCAGATATTTTCCCCATCCCAAAGCATTTGCTATGGGGAAGAAATACATGGCTGTATTTTTCCTGTGAATGGAAAACCAGTTTGATTTTATCAGCCGTCCAGTCGCTACTCAAAGATATGTGGCTACATCCTGAGCCAAGCTCAGCACTTACCTGCTCTGGGTGGTTTGCACTACCCTTTCTTCCTTCTGAAATCTCACTGCATTTAGTTGTCAGAGGAAACAAGGGAGGACTGTGATTTTAGCTTCTCCTGAAGGCAACGGTATTTACAGAGAAGACCTGGTTAAAAGCTGTTCCTGCCATGTTGCCTGATCTTCTATCACACAATGCAATGATTTACACTAATAACAGTAGAGTGAAGAGAAGACCTGCTGAGCTTTTAATAACCTTCCTTTTTCCAATCACTTAAAATGTTCTTTAAAGTTGCAACTGAAGTAACACAAAGCCTGTCTAACAGAATACTTGACATTTATTATCTTGGCAATAAACGTGATTTTCATTTTTGCAATGTCTGCTTTTGATTAATTGTAACAGTGTACTATAAATACTTTTAGAGAAACAGTGGAATGGTTTATAAACCCCATTCTGCATGTTAACACCTTAAATTATAATGGAGTAAATGCTTTAAACCACGTGCATTAAATTTCAACTATTACAAAAAGCCAAATGCTCACAAGTTCAGCTTACACCACTATTCCCAATAGAGAATAGTTGTGAGGCACCCTGAAGTTCATCCAGCTTTGCTGTCTACTAACTTAGTGGATACTCTATACAAGTTTCATGTTAAGAGCAAGCAACATTTGTAATGCACTCTAAAAAGTAGTATAATACGATTAAGTTAGAATACCCAAAGAGCGCAACCCAGAGTAGTATTCTGTGACAAAATGCCATTATTATTACTTTCAGCATGACACAAGCAGAACCCACTAAATGCAATTCCATGAGAATTCTGCAGCAGAAAAGACTTGGCAGCGAGATGTGTGGGGTGCTTTTCTATCACTTCAAGAAACTGTCTAACCTACTACACATGGGTCCTTTTCTGGGAGGATGCCAAAGCTGAAGGGTAATAGAACTATAATGAACAGCTCCAAATTAAATTATGCTGTTGTAATGTGGCATTAGTTGGCATAAATGATTTCACTGCAATTAAGAAAACAGATACATAGCCCACAGCAGGTGGCTGCTGATGTACTAGCAGCAGATAAGTTGGCCTGCAGAGAAAAAAAAACAGCGAGAGAAAAGATTCTGCATGCAGAAGCAGGTCCAGCTATCCAGTGCAATAAGCATAAGGGTGAATTATTAAAGGAGCAGCAGATATCTCAGAGAACTATAACAACTACTGTATAAATGTTTTTGAAATGTTTATCTGACTTGGTGCAGAGGTCAACCAGAGCTGCGGAGAGCTTAAATCTCATTAGTACCTCACCAAACAGGTGTGAAACGGATGTGCTGGGATTTGTTGTCTGCCCAACAGTTCACTGGTCTCTTAATTACTGTGTCTGAAAACTGCATAGTTAGAAGCTTGTTTTGCTTGTGATTTTGCCACTTGCAGACAGTCTTGCCACACTCAACAGCTGAAACAGATCAGGCTATGCATTGGTTTTGTGATGCAACTGAAAGTTGCAGACAGGAAGCTTTATAAATACAATCACATACTCTGTCCCCACATCCTGGGGGCTGTGCAGACCTGGAACAGCACAGGGCAGTACCAAAGAGCTTGTAGAGAGCATGTCCTAAAGGGGACGGGAAAGTCTGTACTATTATGGGGAGCAAATTGACTGTATGCACCAAAAGCCACACACACAGATAAGGATCAACATGGATGTCAAGGAGTGCACTCAAGGCAAGCTCTCCAGGAACATAACAAACAAAACTTTTAAGTTGATATATAGGGCTTCAAACCACTTATGGTGACTCGAGACAGTGCTGAAAACCAACTTATCCAAGCCCAAAGATGTTTCTGTGCTCTATGTTTTCCCTACAGATGCTGAATTACATGAGAAGCTTATTTTTTAATAACTGAGGTATGTTGCTACTTTCCACAAGTAACACCAATTATATATCCATCCTTCTACTTCTCTTCCTCACGTTTCTACAGGCACAATACTCAACATCAACTATCCACAAGCTTTCTTTTCTTAAAAAAAAAAAGTTTTTCTGCTAACTTATCCTTTATTTCAGAGCAGAAGTAAACAGCCTCCAAATGGATTTTTTTTCCAGAAATGTGCATGAGAGATTTTCCCTGTATTCCTCTGCAGAGCCTGCAATCTGTGACCATTTGAGATTTCTGTTGCCTCATTCAGCATGTAGTTCCTATGTCTTGACAAGAACCTACTGAGAGCTATAATACAAAAGCCTGACAAACATCAGAGATTTGCTTCAGTTGAAGACAAAGAGGGTTTTATTTATTGTTCAAAACAGACACAGTGCAGTTCTTCTCTGGCTTTGAGAAATGTTTGTTCAGAAAGTATTTTGAAAAGAAGGTAACAACTGAGACCTCATTACCGTTGCATCTTTAGTTAACATCAGACAGCACCTTCACCATTCAGTTACGAATACCAGAAAACTTCAAAAATGATCAACGAAAACAAGAACGGTGGAGACTGCAAGGTAAATTAAAATAGCCCGTGATCGAGTCTTAAACAGAAAAAGCCATTAAAGAAGCTAAAGGATGTGATAAGGAACAGAATCAGAGAGATTTGCAGGCTTCCCACTAGACAGTTTCCCAGCATTGGGGTTGGTGTGCTGAGCCGGGTTCCTACTCTTTTTGGTAGTTTTGAGAACTGATCCCACCTGTTCTCAGACCCTACCTGTGAAACCCTCAAGAGCAAGGCTGCAAGAGCTTTCTCTAAACCTACTCCCACTCCTGCACCATGCTGCAGGACTTGAGAACACGGTATGCATCAGAAACACAGCTGCCTACCCGTGAGGGTTGGAGGCAGAAGCTTCTCTATGAAAGGCTCATGACTGCAGAAACATGACTCTGGACAAAACAAAAAATCACAGTTTTAGCCATGCCAGCTTCAGCAGAGACTGCAAAACCTACTACTCAAGGACCAAGAAAGGGTATTTCAGCTTCAGCCAGCCTCTTGGGGAGTGTATATTTCTGAATGCTGTGCTTTGGCTTTCCATGTTAGACAAGCAAAGTGTTTCAGTACTGCTCCTTTACAAGTTGCTCCTGACTTCAGCACCACAGATCACCTTGCTGCAGCTCAGTGTACCTTACAAGAGCACCAAGACACAGCAAAACAGCAGAAATCTGCAGTGGCACCAAGGAGCCTTTTTAAAAAGGCAGGAGCACTACACCTAGAGACAGAGGCTCACAGGATATTTCAGGTTGGGAAGGACCTGAGGAGGTCTGTAGTCTTGCTGCTGGCTTCAGGCATGCTGCTCAGGGCTTTCTCCAGTCAGGTCATGAGAGCTTCCAAGAACATAAATGAAATCCCAACTCACTCTGAATTTGTTTTCCTTCACAAATGCAATGAGAGCAAACTCCCTGACCTCCTCCAGGTCACGGATAGAGACGTTAAACATGTGTCCCACTACAGACCTCACGGAGTATTCATCACTGGTACCCATTAGGTAAAAACAATAGGTTAGAACAGGAGAAAAAAGCCCAAAGCGGATAGACGTACATGCAGTGCAATTCACTGATAGTTCCCTAGGACTGTGGCCTCACCCGTTCTGCCCTGATATATCGAGCCAGCTCAGTAACATCCTTCTTTGTTTTCAGATCCAATCACGGTACATCCAAGTTTCCTCCCACACCTTGGCCAGTATTCAGCGGAAGTCTATAATGATTAACTGTCAGTCTGCTGCTGCTCCTCCATGGCAGTCCCACTCAAATAGAGCAGATCACACCCAATCCTCTATTTCATCCAACAGAGAAGAGAATGACCTTTTCAAAGTCACTGAAAAGAGATCGTGTGCAGGTCACATACCTATCTACATATGTATTATTTACATATGTAGATTTCATTAAAATGCATCTTCTCTGCTACAGAGAGTCATGTAACATTTCAGTATTGAAAATCTCACAAATAGGAGTAGAGGAAATCAGAAAAAGTGAATACCATTGTAATGGAAAGATCCCTACCCCACCCCAGTGGGTCCAGATATTCTTCCAGCAGCAATGCTAGCCATCAGCAGCCCATGTTAATACTGACCTTAAAAAAGATTTCCATTTCTCCCCAGTGCTATATGTGGTTCATTCAATCACCCTGCAAACTGCTGCCCTGGTGCAGCCTTAGGAGTGGCTTTGGTGACAGGAGCACATAGCCAGATGCAAGACCTTCCCCAGCTGGCACTGCCGTCTGTGGGAAAAAAAGCAAACATGTGGGATCATGGCTTACTTTATAATAAGATAAATTAGATTGAAACATTCTAAAAGATAAATAAATAAATAAAGCAATAACAACTTTGCATAAGCAGCAATGGTCACTTTTACCAATAACAAGGAGGGCATTTATTTTATTCAACTTATATTCCAGCTCCAAACCTAGTTTTTGCAAGTAGTATCAAGACTACATATATATGCAGCATAACTGGTCTCTGAAAGAGAAAGCAGTGAGCAGACAGGTCTGCACATCCTTGACATCTCCTCTGTGGTTGCTGGCTGGTTAACCAGCACAAGGAACTTCATTTTCCTCTTGCAGTCAGAATCCTGCTGGGTCATGAAATAAGATTTAAAAAAATAAAAAAGAGTCAACTTTTGCTGCATCTTAAAATACCTCTTTCCAGACAAAGGGATACGAACAGCATTGGATATAAGAGAAAAACCTTAGTACTGATATTCTAAAGGCTTCCATCACTTCTATTGAGGCACTACTGAAAAGCTAAGCTTTTTTCAGCTCTAATTCATTTCCCTTGTTTGTTTTTTTTAACTCTCTTTTTCCACTTACATTTTTTTCTGATAAAGATGATATGAGACTACCTGGTGCAGAGTGAGACCATCAGCCTGGTATCATATGCATATTACAAACGCTACTGATACTCTTTCACTAGTGCCATTAGCCACTTACAATTACTCCTAAATGTATTTCCAACTCAGTTTAACCTGACCCCTTCTGCTTCTTGTTTCTATTGGTAGGCACTCAGATTAGAGGACTTGGTTGCTTCCTGTGACAGAGGACTCTCCATCTACTGAGATGGGAGGTTTAGGTTGGATATTAGGAAGAAGTTTTTCACCCAGAGGGTGGTGATGCACTGGAACAGGTTGCCCAAGGAGGTTGTGGATGCCCTATCCCTGGAGGCATTCAAGGCCAGGCTGGATGTGGCTCTGGGCAGCCTGGTCTGGTGTTTGGCGACCCTGCACGCAGCAGGGGGGTTGAAACTCGATGGTCATTGTGATCCTTTTCAACCCAGGCCATTCAATGATTCTGTGATTCTGAGACCTACCACTGCAGGTCCCCTAACCAGTAGTCTGATCTTTGAAGCATTTTCATGCCTCATTCAAAAAGGCAACCTCAGTGACCCAAAAATCCCCCTGGCTTTTGAGTTAGCTCTATGGAGGCCTATATAGCAAAGTCACACTGAAAGCTTTACAAAGGAGTTTGCAGACAGAACTGTTTACACAACCTGCATTTTTTGTTTTTGTTTTTTGGCCAAATGTCAACTACCTTCTCATCCTGCCCCCTCAGACACCCTCACCTTAATGTCTGTCTTACATCCCAGTAAGGACAGAAACAGAGAAGAAGCTAAGAATCAGAGAAGAGCAATGGTTTTAAGAGATTTCTGTCTTTTATATAGTAACTCATAATCATTCACTTCATTCTCAAGTGGTATCACTTTGAGGTCTGCGGTTACATCCCTGGCATTTGCTGGTACAGCAAAGACCTCTGTGACATCTCTAAATTCAGGAAATGTCAATGATGTTAAACAGGCAAAAGATGGACAGAAGCAATTTCTTAACAACGTAAGCGTATCCCACAGAGCACAACCTCAGATTTTTAATTCCTGCTTCAGAATCCATGTCCTCAAGATTTTGCAATGATTATGATTACTAAAGCAATGAGCAAATATACTTCTTCTCTCTCTGTAAAAGCAAAACGGCTTTTGCTGCAGTCTTTGCAATGATCCTGGCACACGCTTCGTCAATAGCCGCCATCAAGAGAAAGATCAGCTTGTTGGATGGAAAGCTGGCCTGGCCCCTAAGGCACTGCTACATCCCAACTTCCTGCCCTCCAAAAGTATTATTCATGAAGAAAGATTACGCTTGCGGAGAAAGAAGCGTTTCACAGCACTGCATTCTCAAGCTCAGGAAAATCACTTTGTCCAAGCTTTTATCACATGTTTGCAAATCTCCATCTGCTGCATCCAGCACTGGCGTCACCAAACACCGGTGCAGGGATCTGCAAACTGCTGTGACTTGCTATTTTTACTTCCATTTTTTGCTCTTGTTTGTTGTGTTTTTTTTTTCTTTTCTAAACTGTGAGAACATATTTATTAAAAAATAGCTTGTTTGCACCGTGGTGCTTTGCATTACCTTTCTTCTTGGAAAACAGAAGCTGAAAAAGAGGATCAAAAAGGGCCCTTTGGTGGCTGCTCTGAGCAGCTGGTCCTATTGCCTGGGTGCACTACCTTTCAGATGAACTGCTTTGCTAAAGCCCTTGGCAATACCGATGTAGAGCTATTTGCTCGGTGCAGGTTACAAAGGCTGGGGCAGTAGGACTGTTCAACAGAACAATGTTGATACAAAAGCTGTTCCCTGCTCCCAGCTGTGCTGCAGCTTGTCTTCTGAACCCACTCAACTTACGCCCTACACAGCCACAGTTTATTTTAAGTAGCTCAGTACTTACTCCCATTTCCTGTCTCCTCTCCCCTTTTGAGACCTTGTTCCTTCCCTCTGATCTTCTCAGAGACCAGAGCTGTAACAAACTCCTCTGTGAAAGGAGGAGGCGATGCATTCCAGAACCTATTGTGAGTTTGCAGTGGGTAGAATAAGACACCTAGTTGCACCCTCCTGTGCAATCTAAACTCGCTGCCACCAGAGCCTCCTCATTTCAACTGGCTGCTAGGTTAATGGAGATCCTCATCCTTACTGTACACCACAACCCCATGGTAAGTAGCAGCAATGACTGTGTAACATAAAAATATATATATATTGTATAACCATTAAAATAAAATGATACTCTTTTAACCATTGACATGGGAAAAAATTTCATGAAGCAAGCTCCAAATGTGGTAAGAAGCAAAACTGCTCTCAGCTATTCCAAATGATAACATAAACTTTACTTTAAGCTTTTTTTTTTCCCCCAAAAGTACTCTATCAGAAACAGCAACGTTTGTCTTCAACGTTCTTCTACCTTTTTTCTTCACTGAAAATAATCTGAAGAACACAATCTGAGCTATCACAGACTAGATATACATACACAAGACTTTCTCTCAGATGAAGTCAATTGTACATGGATAAAATTAGTGAATAAAAGCAGCAGTCATCATGTAGAGGAACTGAAAAGAACTTTTCCTGGCATCATTATACAGTAGTGAAATGTCTAAATATCTACTGAGGGCTGCTCTGAAAGTAATGCCTCCTAGACATGCAGGCTCTTGTTTATTGCTGGTGAAAATACATAGCTAATGGTGGTGACTACACTGAAAAATAGTGTTTTGTATCTGAGAATTTGTTCTACCATGTAGCATTATTGTGCACTTTGTACCTGTTGTAGTCTCCATGGAAATAAACAGGAGGTATTACTTTTGGAGCAACCTATACAGTTTCACGAAAACAAAACTAAGGAGGTCTAGTCCTGGATTTGAGGGTTTGGAACCTTTTACTCCAACAGCAGTGAGATGTTACAGCTACTGCACAAGACTAAGGGAACATTAGCCTCTTCAGAGTTGGCTGATAGCATGACTTGAAAATGAGGAATCCCAGGACAGCCAATGGACGCATGAAATCTCCATGCTGACAAAGTCTGCCACTTCAATCCTGAGAACATGGTGGCTAAAACAACACTGTCTTGCATGAGAGATGCTTGAGTAAACAAGGCAGATAAAAGTCATGCTGGAAACCAGGTATCTGGCTCATCAGCAGAAATCAAGTAGAAAAGGGGAGAAGTTCACCAGAGTCCATCTGTGAGTCTCCCTCCTTCGTGTTGTGCAAGGCAGAGGTAGCAGTGCAGAGCAGAGCTACTTGCTGGGCAGCACCCTGCCTTACAAACCACTTGTCATTCCCATGTACTGAAGCTACCTTCCTTGGTAGGACATTGGTCTGAGCTGGAGGTCTGCTCTAGAGGCAGAGCTGCCACAATCGTGCAAAGGCTGAAGAAAAGCGGTGCTATTAACTTATGCAAAGTTATGGCCAGTGAAGGAGGTACAAAATGTCTGGCTGTGGTAGGGATCCTCTTCTCTTTATAAGCCATAAAATCTCTCACACATGATAGCCCAGCAAGAATCCAAGGTGCAATACAAAAACTAATGCCACTGAATATATTACATGGTGAGCTTGTTTGGAGTAAACAAATGTGAAAACAAATTACTGTTAACACATGCATAATTTAACTGAAGCACCACAGATGAGGAGAACAATTTTTAACTGTACAAGAGAGGGAGAGACACTCTTTGCCAGGGTTTAGAATTCTGTATTACCACAGACACGTTCTTAATGAAAGCAAATTTTCTTCTCTATCCTATTGAGCCCTTTTTGTCCCTGTTCCTACTTAGTTGGCTTCAACAGGGCATGATCAGGAAAGAATCTCATATTAAACAGCTCGTTTGCCATTAGGCTTCCCCCAGTAACAAACAGGAGCTTGCTGTGTTGTGAGTGAATATGGCAAAACATTAAAAGCCCACAACGGGGAAAATGGTAAACATCTTCCCGTCCTAGAAATGGCACTTTGTAAATACGGATTTTATGCTGTCTGATCACTGAGCAATTCAGTTCTGTCTTGGTTATTTACTCAAATATCTGAACACGTATGTTGTTTTTTGTCATCCTGGCTCCTCATATTTGAATGAAAAAGTCAGTGATGCTATTTTGAATGTGGAGGAGAGATAAACTGGACAAATGAAGGCTGTTGTCTTCAATTTTCTAAGGCGTGTTAAGAAAGAAATCTAGTAATCAATTTTTGACACTGTTCCAAAGTCTCCCCCAAAGAGTAAATACTTTATTGCTAAACAGCTGGGTATTTAGAAAGTGCTGAGAAAAGGAATATAAAACAGAAGTTATCTAGTTGGTTTGAATTAAATATTAGTACTAACAAAAGAAGAAAAAAAAAAAAAAAAGACAGGAGAACTAATGGAAGGCAAATTGGTTTGAAACTCCACAGGAATATTGTAGCTCTCTCCTTTCTGATTGCCTGTGAAATACATTGAGCCACATCTATTTACTATAATACGTAGCACCACACAGATAGAGAGAGCAGTCCCAGATTGGGTGTTTGCACACAACATTGCATCTTATTACAGTTCTTGATGCAGAACAGTCCAGAGACCTGCGAACATGGGAAATAAGTCGTGCCCAGAACATGGTAGATCCCTTGGTTGCTTTCTTCCTGAAGGAGGTTTGCTAAGGTTTTGCAGAATGCATTGTCACGGAAAATAAGTCAAGAGTAAGAGAAATGGGTGAAGTGAAGCTGCTGGTTTTAGGAGAGTGATGGGACTCAAGGTTGGGCTCCAAGATGGGAAAGGAACAGGACTAAGAACATTCTGCGAGCCTTTCTAAGCTAATATGAGTTATGATGGGGCTCTTTGTAGCATGAACAGGCAATTTATCTTCCTGTAAGAAAAATAAAACTAACCTCGCAAAGTAATCCACGTAATTATGCAATGACTTTACAGACACTGCCTAAACTGAAAACAAATCTTCTATGGGTTGCTTCCTCTGCATTTTCTGCCTGTTTGCCCACGTAGGAGCATTCTAAAACCTTCTCTTGGACTGCGCTGTGTTGAAATGACAGAGAATAATTATGTAACAACACTGTAATCTCAGTGAAAAAAAAAAAAAAAAAAAGAAGATTCACTGCTGTGGTCCTAAAATCTCTTACCTCTCTACCAGTCCTCTGTTAGTAACTAAGGCAGCAAGGGACTATAGGAGAGAAACTCTGCCTAGACATATTAGTAATGCCTCTGTACGCAGTTTAACTTTCCCATCATAAGCACCCAACCCAGGAGTCTTACTGCTGTCATGCAAACAAACTCAGTGCTGCACCTCTTCAGAGCAAATAACATTCCTCCATAAGAGCTGAATCCTGTTTCAAGCACCTCTGCTGGACTGCTTCAGGCCTCACATGAGCTAGACAGCTTTTTTCCATGGACAGTTTTAGACTCCCGTAACCTGAATTACATTTATCACCAAATATACTGTCTTCTGCTCTGCTACCAGTCTTCCAGGACTCGGGACAACTACTGATTTCAAACAGTCCACTGAATCCCTTAGAATAGAACCGCCATTTTCTTGCATTAGTTTTGCCTCTCTTCAGGCTGTAATCTACTCGACTAATCAGGTAAAGTCTCCATAGACAACTGACAGTCACTAAATTCAGAAACATAAATCTGGATAGAAATAATACTAGATATCTAACAAGTACAAGCCACGAGAAAAAGGCCACAACAAAGAGATACTTCATAGGTTAGATAACTGGATGAGTGATACAGACTGCTGGCTTTCCAGAGGAAACGCCAGTGTGCCTTGTTTAACTAGTTTAGGGCTATATTGGCTACAGTTTAATTGGTTTAGAGGTGGAACCAGCTGATTGTGTTAGATGGAGTGAGTAAAAAAAACAGAAGTATCAAATGTACCAAAAGCTACATTTTGACCCTTCTAGAAGAAGGATGCAGAACATTCTGACAAGGAAAACTGAAGTCAAGTTGGTTAAGAGTGTGTTAATCAGGTCACCATTCAAGTAGTCAATGAATACACATGGGGATGCAGATAAGAGGCAGTCCTAATCTTAAGGGGTAAAAATAGCTGCATGACAGCCTCAAACAATAGCCTGAGGTCTTGTACAACCACCACTTGTATTAAGCACTTTCTCTCTTTGATCTTTTTTATCTGTGATCTGCTCTACACTATCTGATAATGAGTCAGAAATGTCATATAATTACACTTTCGAAGAGGCTAGTGTAATTGATGATCATTGAGATCTGGCTTTCCTGTAATTTGCTCAAAGGAATGAACCTCCTCTGTATGCACGATAGCTGAGATGTCTAATCACCAGAGCCCTCAGTTCAGCAGGTGTCAACATATCAACTCTAACAGCTATTTCATAAAGACGAAGATGTAACATGGACTGAAGGAGCTCTTCTTAAACTTGTAAAATTTCACTCTACCACTTTCCCAAATATTCTGTAAGAGCTACTAAAAAAAATCTCCAAGACCTAATTCCAGCTGTGGCTTCAACAGCATTCAACATGGGCTCAATGATGCTTCAGGCAAGGCAATACTTGATATCAAGATGGCAAGAGAGCAAGGCTAAGTGGGTTGTTCATGTGAAATATCTAGACAGAATGGCATACAAAAAGAAGAAAAGATGGGATATCCTCATTGTTACGATGGTAGTTCCTACAAGGAAATACAATTCTATTGACAACAAAAGTTCAGGGAATTTGTCACACTGAAGTCACTCTCTGATGCAATGAACAGAACTGAAGAAAAAGAAAGAGAGGTGCTTTGGTGATGACCAGCTGCTGCTCTCTTACAGGTGTGGAACAAGTTTTTGTATTATCTTCCTGCAACCATTCTGCCACCAACTCCACCAAAACTGCCGGTGACTATTTCACAGACCTCTCTGACCTCTCCACAATGAAGGACACAGCAACAGGAGGAACTTTACACAATTTCATGTCTTGTGCTTTAAGTCACTATAGTCACTGATGATGAATGATCAGATCCAACAGCACGCACACCAAACCTGAGGTTCCTTGTTCAAACCACCCTAAGAAAAACTCTATTTGGGCTACCTCTACTGTGCAGAGCAAGTGTGTGACTGTTCATAGCCTTTCTCACAGATACCTATCAGCACCACTTTTTTCTATTACTACCTTATTTTTGCTCACTGTCTTGAAAAAGATACTATGAGTCATAAGAAACGGTGCGTATTGAAAGTAGAAGTGTGTGAATATGCAGGAAATTGTGTTAGATGGTAGATACAGGGCCACCAAGCTCTGTGCATGTGCTGTTTGAGTTGCTGTACTCAGAAAGTAGAATAAAAGAAAGCTTGAGCTGTGGAGCCAAATTTGCATCTCACTAGTATTTGTTTCATGCTGAGAGCTTCTTCTCAGCCCTCGAGTTCAATTAAGTTTAGTGCAGGGCTTAGTGAGTTTCCTGAAGAAGTGAGCAGTCGCTATGATTTTGTGACACTCTCTCTTCCTCTGGGGCTAGAAAGAAATCATTAAATGATGCTCAACCGTTCAAGACTGTCAATTCTGAGCACTCTGACGTATACAGAAGCCCTGCATTGATCTTGTATTAGAATAAACAAAGATGTATTCCTATTAATTCTATCCCTGAAAGATAGATTCCTAACTCAGGAGAACTACACCTTTCTAGTACAGAACCATGTCCTTCATTAACATTCATCTGCCAAACTAGGAAACATGATGAGAATTCACTGTTGTGTACGGCACTACATTTGGCAGTGCTGTCCAAGGGGGGAATGAGCTGGGAGGTTGTGTAAGGTAGTATCTGCTTTTTTTTTTTCTATTGCTTTATTTTTGTGAATTTATATGACAGTTTTATCCTTCTTCTAATAGGCAGATAATATGGTATATTTTAAAAGCATCCAGTGGCTACTCATACATTATTGAAAAGCTGGGTGTTAAAGATTAAAGGCAACAAGAGTTACAGAGAAGCTGATTATCATTTCTCATTTCTCTCCCTCCATTCTCCCCCTCACTTCCTGCCACACATACACACATTTCTCTGCTGGCCACTTGTTGTTTTCAGATAGATCACTTAAAATAATCTTACTGTTTCTGTTTATTTCCTTGGAAGTTCTTGTTCACTAAAATTTATGCTTCTTTAATCTGTTTATTACACTCTTTCAGCTTTATTTCCTAATCCTCTTTTCTTCTCTTTATCTTTGATGTTCTGAAACTCTAAAGGCTGCTGCTTCTCCTGTGAACTTTAAATGAGTTCTTTAATCACGCTGGTGAAAACACATGCTCCTGCACACACCTTCTGAGGAGCCTTCCCCAGCAATGCGCTTCCCTATGACCCCTTTCCAAGCCTTACTTACAGAGTACAAAAAACTTTCAACGTAGCTAATTGGAAGCATCAACAGTATTCATGCCCACATTCTCTACAGCATTCAAATAGAGACAGAGACACACACTTGGTACAGTCATTCACTATTGGAGCAACTCCTGTGGGCTGCAACAACAGCCCTTCTGTTCCACAGCTGTACTCCCCTGTTCACCGTTAGCCTCATGCATTGGTCCCTATTAAACCTCAGTGGTACGTCAGTAAAGCTCACCATGTGAAAATAGGAGTTCACAAATAAGGCCTGATAGGAGAATGTTCTATTTTCACTTGGCGAAGGTAAAAAATGGCAATGCAAGCCATAGAAATTTTGTCTTATGTGCATAAGGTAATACAATATCTTGATGTCTTTACATATACAGTTTATTTTATTGGTTTGTGAATCTGGTACTGAAGTTTCACAGACATTACTCAAATGACATCAACCTTGTACTAACACAAGTCTGAACAACTGCAGATAGCGATGAATGTTGCGTTTAAGTAATTCTAGAGATGAACCAAATGACAGTATTACTTATTCTCAAGATTAGGCTGCATCAGTATAACATTGCTGTGTGTCGATTGTGCCAGATTTACAGGGTATGCAACTACACTGCTCTGGCATTCCCTCCCAAGTTAATAAATATAATGCTAAGAAGAGGAGGTGGATTCTCTGTAGTACAGTGAAATCCTGCCACACTAATGGCCAAAAATAATCAAGTGATAATATTCAGTCTCTTTTCCATCTCCAAAGAGATTAGCAATATTAGAGACAGAAACACGGCTTTAATTAGTCTGATCACAACAAAGGAAAAATACATGACTACTCTTGCAGATAAACCACGGGAAAGATACAAACCACAACTCAGAAGGTGAACAGTAATGTTCTCCTGGATCTCAGGCTAGGGAAAGACCATTACACTTCTTAAATCCTGTACAAGTATAGCTTCATGCTTGTTATTAACATTTTGAGAGTATTTCTAAAATACAAGTACCTATTTCTCAGTTTGGTGAACATCAATACGTGTAAGCCAAATAGCTACTGAGGCAAAACTTATGCTGCTATTTACTGTGAAGGACAATCAATCTTCAAATTTACTTTAATGTACTAAATGTCACATGGTTCCTGAATTATAATATAGCACTAGAGACTTCTCTAAGCCCAAGTCAGCTCAAAATGCTCAGTTCTCCCAAAGACTCTGCACCACACCTGGCGTTTCACTCACCTACCTCTCCTTCACCAGTGCATTTGTTCAGTTGAGCTCAACTTCACAAGTGGGTTTTTCAGAAACTTCTTCTCGAGAAGAGACATTTCAACCTCTTCTTCACGGCTCAGCAACTGAAACAGATACACCAGTGCTGCCTTCTAATGCAAATCCAAAGTCCCCTATGTGGAATATGATTAGCCTGGGGCAGTCTCATGGGTCAGCACATCTTCAGCCTGAGATGTTCCGAGGAAGGTACAGATGGCATTTGACAAAGAAGATCAGGAGGGATTTGTTAAAACGGAAAGTAAAGCACAACTACAGATAGGATTCAAAATGTAAGATGCATAGACAGGGCAAGGATACAGAAAGGTCCTGAGAAAGATAAAAACTGCACTTGTGCTTGTGCTGAACCACTGCTGCAGACTGCTACAATGGAGGAGAGCACAAAGTGCTTCTGCTTTCCACACAAGCAACTCTGCGGAACAGCTCCATCTTCAGAACACACTTGGCACAGTGCAATGCTACATCTGCAGGATACGTACACCATCAACATACCTCTGGGGGCCAGGAGCGCTGGAAGTGCAGTGTGTTTCACTCATCAGCTTGTTAGCACTTCAGCTTGGAGCAAGAGAAGCCACCAGAGGCATGCTGCAAGAAGAAAAGCTCCTTGCTCTGCAGCTGCCCTGCGCTGGCAGGAGCCTTCCTGTGCCTGTGCTACAGCTGCTTAGTGCACTGCACCAGTATTTTGCTCCAAGGGTTGCACTTATCCCCTAATTACGTTGCAGAGATTCATTTTACAGAGAGTTCAGCAATTAGACATAAAATGATGACAGTTACAAAGCCCTGAAATACAGCACAAGTGGCAGAACAGCCCCAGTTATAACACCGGGTATGCAGCAGGAAACCCTTCTTCACCTGTACAGCAACATCTACCTGGCATGGTTTGAAGATAGCCAGAACATCTTCAGTCCAAACCAAAGTGACTATTCACTGTGTACATACACTGACAATAAGCTTGGCTCCATGAGGACTCTCAAAAGGCTCCACCAAAACTGCTTTATGGAAGAGAGCAACACAAAGGGAAACAAATACATACGGCATACTAACAAATGGTAATGAAAAAGCATTAAGGCTGCAAATGCAAGACCTGAAAGAGTTGGGAAGTGCCAGGATTCAGGATGTCTGCGTGATGGCAGTGTGCCCCTGCCTCCTTCAGGAGAGTCTCTGTGACATTCTCTTCACCCTACAGGACCCCCTATCAGCAGTCTCTCTGAACAGGCAATGCTCCCTGAATAAGCAGCGATTCCATTTGTTTGCCCCCTCCTACAGATCCAGTGATGCTCTTTGCCTTACTTACTGCTCTGAAGACAGAATTATTCATTTTTTCAAAGGGTTTTCTTGGGCACTCGCCGCATAGCATCTGAGACCATCTCAAATATTAATGACATCTGTTTGCACAGTGCACCCGTGAGATGTCACAATGTGATGCATAAGAAGGCAGCCTGCGTTGCACTGGGCAGCAGTCAGGTGCCCAGCTTCACCAGCTATGGTCAAGAAAGCATGAGTTGTTTTCCAGGAAGGGATGAGTGTATTCAGTGACGACACACAAGTGTATGGTTGTGTACCAGGATGAGGTAGAAGCTGCTCTGACAAGGGGAGGGGCCTGCAATAAGAAGGCTGCTTTACTTGAGGCTTGCTTGAGCACTGTGAAAAATCAGAATTTGACCAAAAGAAAGCACACCGTGCATCCTTCCTTGGGCTGAAAAACACTGCAACTTGCTCTATAGGCAGGTTGTTACAGAGTGCTGTCACCTCAACTTGGCATCTGGAAACTGAAACACGCTGAAATGAGGATAGAGAGTAGCCATTAGTGTCCTGTGCCCCATTTGGCACCTAGAGCTACACTGTGAGCAACACCGTCTGTTTCATGAATGGTTCTCATATTCACAGTGTCACACCTAAGCATCTCATCTTCAGCAGTGAAGGGGTGGTGCCTGTGCCAACCAGGCCCAGGGGTTCAGAGCTGGTACCTGCTGACCAGTGATGCTTCCTCAGATGTCTCACCTCTGGCGAAGGCTGAAACTTGCTCCAGGGGCAGCATTCCCAGGCCTTGAAGAGGAGACAGCCCCCTGGAGGCACCCACCACTCACATCACGACTGGGTCCTGCGCCTGACAGCCCAATAACCCTGGGCACTCCAGCCAAAATGAGGCAGCGTCTTGCCAACAGCCACAGCCTGCAGCACTGGGCGTGAGAAATGGAATACAACATTGGCCATCAAATACAAGTTTGGTCTCACTTCATTAATTATGCAGTGGTCATGATGCCAGATATTTTGTACAGGTCAGCAGTACCACAGCCACCTCTGACACTGTCCATAGAAGGAGCGCATTGCTTCCTTGAGACAAACTACAACAGCATCTCACCTTTCTCCACACACCAGCTAAAATAACCCTCTCGTTACAAAGAGCAGTGTTTTAAAGATAGCTATAAGGAAGATTTCAGCCACTGCTGCAGAACTGCCACATCCTGAGAAAGACAAGTTAATGGCCAACTGCTCTCTGTGTGTTAGATGTGCCTATGTAGCCACATACAGCATACACATACACACACCCTATGTGTATATATATATATAAATAAAGAATGAACAAGTTATAAATAACATATAGTGACAGATTCTGCATTAAAAAAATAAAAATAAAAAAACAGCCACTCAGGGAAAAACCTGAAACTCGGAGAAGAAAAACACAACAAAAGATAAGCTTTGAAGTGACTGCCTGCAGGATTTATGCTGGATGAATGAGGACCAATGTAAGCGCTGCTGAGGTAAGCTTAAGCAAGACATCACTGTTAAACAGTCTTGTTAAACAAACTACCTGTCCTGAAAGCGTTCAGCTTCATTGACAGAAATACTAAGGCAAAACTAAAGCCCACCCAGCTGGAACAATCAGCCAGCAGGACCCACAGGAGACCAAAGGCAGACAAGCTGGAAGAACAGATGTGCTGGAAAATCACATGCAAGAAAAGGCTAAGTGAAAAGCAGCGCTGCAAGTGTGCATCACAGAAACTCATCAGAATACCTTCATTAAGGCATCACAGGATGCTCTATTCTATTAATGAAGCTTTTTTAGGATAATTTCCACACTGCTTTTTTTTCCCTTTGTGTGAAGGTGATCATGTTATTAAGCAGTTGCAAGTGAAATGCACAGTTTTGCTTTTTTGTTTTCCCCACCTTCCCATTTTGTATACAAGAAGTGTAACAGCTGAGTGACTCATGGACTTTGAATCACAGAATCACAGGGGTTGGAAGGGACCTCAAGAAATCACTGAGCCCAACCCCCTGCCAAAGCAGGTACCCTGCAATAGAGGTTGCACAGGTAGGCATCCAAATGGGTCTTGAATACAGCCATAGAAAGAGACTCCACCACCTCTCTGGGCAGCCTGTTCCAGTGCTCCATCACTATTACCATAAAGAAGTTCTTATGTATGTTAGTACAGAACATCCTGTGTTCAAGTTTTAGGCCATTACTCCTTGTCTTATCACTGCACACCACCGAGAAGAGCCCGGCCTCACCCATTTACCTCCCACCTCCCTTTAGATATTTATAAACATTCGTCAGATCCCCCCTCAGTCTTCTCTTCCCCCGGCTGAACAGACCCAGGTTGGTCAGCCTTTCCTCATACAGAAGATGCTCCAGGCCCTCAGTCATCTTTGTGGCCCTCTGCTGGACTCCTTCCAGGAGATCCCTGTCTTTTTTCAACTGGGGAACCCAGAGCCAGACAAAGTATTCACACAGTATTCTAAATAGAAGCAAACAGTGTTCTTTTTTTCTTGAAAATGAAAAGTTGAAGAAGTCACTTAAGTACATGGTAATATGCTTAAATATTTTTTGCTAAGCTGTTAATCACAGCATTTTTTTTTCTTCATCTGAAAGACTAGAAAAATAGCTGGTTTCTTATTCTGTATCCCCCAGACGTATGGAGAGGAATGCATACACTGCTCAAAGCACCCGAGGCAGCTGATTGTGTGCAGCTGACTGTGTATAGTTTCTTTTTACAATATCAGGTCCAGCAGGATGAGAGGGAGCTACTTGTCCTGAGCATCTGACTTGTGCTTTGATACGCTTTCAGAAGGAAACAGCAGGAAGCACGTACCTTTTTATGCTTGACACGGTGGGATCAATTTGAACCTGATGTACCTGGGGGCTCTGTGCCACTTGGAGGCATAATGTAGTGGTGAGATGATCATGATTATGTGACAGGAAATCTTGCTTAGGATTTAAGTGAAAAGCAACATCCTGTGCAACAGCTTCCAGTTTTCTCTGTTAAACAAAATGTTTTGTTTCCTCTTGCTGAGGAGTGTCCTTAGGTGGGGAATTACAGGCAATTCCCAAGGAAGCAGCGTTCAGCTGAAGAGCTAAAACAGCCTTCACTCACACAAATTTCCCTCTTTGAGGCACAGGGCAGGACACGGAGCACTTTTCAAAGTAACGTCTATTTACAAGTTCTAATAGCTTAGTACACAATGATTTCTTCCGTGGGACATCTCCACCATTTGCAACATATTCCTGCATTTTCAAATACTGAGCAAACGTAGCGACAGGTGCTGCAAAGCAGCCAAAGAGATAGCTCTCTCCTTGTGATTGAGTTATTATGTATTCCATTAGATAGTGCTGCTCAGCTGAGCTTTTGAAGGTGGAAGGTAAGATTAGGAGAGGAGGAAAGGTTTCTTGTTAATTAAAGCGATGCACTGCCAATTGTAAGGGCAATCAAATATTGGTTCAGCCTTACCACTGCTGCTTACTTTTAATAGGCAGGAGTATATTTAACAACGGATGATGGGACTGCCCAGCAGAGCAGAGGCTGTGTGCAAAGCCACGGCATCGCTGCTCAGCTCATTCACCACCTGAAGTGCTCAGACTGACGAGGCAAAGACCTGAGGTGAAAAAAAATCAACAAGTGCAAAGAGAACACAGCACTGAACCTGGCAAACAAAAGGTTCATTACCTGACTAAAAGCATAACAAGGCAGTTTATAAGCAGCACGCTTATTTATTGTAGATGTTGCGGCAAAGGTAATGATTTTTGTTTTAGTTGGAGTTCAGATTCTCAATTTCATCAGCATTATCTTGGCAAATATGTTCCCAAGATTGTTTTAATTTAGGATTTGACATCGGTGATTGCCTTTTTTGCCCTCAAAGGATAAATTAGTTCACAATAAAAGATGCATATTAGGCAATTTATTATGCTAATGACCTGCAGAAAAAAGCCAAATTACCTTGATGGTAGATTATAACAAACAATAAAGAAACACTTCCTTTGCAATTCTCAGTGAATATACAGTTTAGCCGTGGGTAGCTACAGAAGGTCTCCTGGTAGTAGTAACCTCATTCAAGACAAACAGACATGCATTATCAGTAACCACACTGACAGTGAAACAATGCAGACTGAGCTCAGATTTGTAATTATACCTCATTACCCTTCAGCAGTCATTTTTAGCTCAGCCTGGAAGCAAAGCTTGTGTGATCAGGGCGTATGGTGCCTGTGCTGGCAATTCCTACCTGATGATTTTAAAATCTATGATCAGATTTCAAACCACTTGAAAGAAAGGCTGAGACTCAAAGCAATGAAGGTTTGTACAAATTTTAAGCAGATAAGTAGCCAGGTAGAAGAAAAAACTGACGTTCGTGATTCTCATCCATACAGAAGCTTGGCCTGAAAGGACGAATCCAGAGGAAACAGGTGCTCCCAGAAAAGCATCTCATTTTGAGATGCAACACATCCCATGGGCTGTGTGCCCCACCACTGTTGCTGACCTTTCTGAGAACTGAGGACATACGTGTTCCAGGGCATGGGGCTATCAGCCAGCTGGAGGGGCAGGAGAGAGCTGCAGGGTGGGGATGTGCACAACACAGAGCTTACGCAGGGATAAGGATATAGGTGGAGAGAAGCATTTAAGGGCAACAATGCTGTGAAGAGTCTGGAACATGTCTTATGGGGAGCAGCTAAGGGAGCTGGGATGGGTCAGTCTGGAAAACAGGCACAGGGGAGACCTCACTGTTCCCTACAGATCCTGAAAGGAGGCTGTGGTGAGGTGGGGGTCGGCCTCTGCTCCCAGGTAACAGCGACAGGATGAGAGGTGATGGCCTCAAGTTGTGCCAGGGGAGGTTCAGGTTGGGCATTAGGAAACATTTCTTCTCCAAAAGAGTAAAAGAGAAAAAACAATCTGTTTTAAGTGACTGATCAAATACAGAAACCAATGTGATTTAAGGAAAGGCAGTGGCCAGAATACTAATCCTGCTGCAACTCAGACACCTGAGGAACCTACAGAAGGGTGGAAGCAGCTCAGATATTCAGACTCTTCCAGATTTTTCATCAGCAGTCTCAAAATGCCATAGTGTAATGAAAACAAGACCTTTTTAATAGATGATTAGAATTATTATTACCCTAAAGATAAGGGAAGTGCCACTTCAGGATCTGGTTCAGGTTGGATGTTAAGAAAAATTTCTTCTCTGTAAGAATGGTCAGGTGCTGGAATGGGCTGCCCAGGGAGGTGGCTGAGGTCAAAAAAGGTGTTGAAGAAATGTTTAGAGGTTGCAACAGGGGACGTAATTTAGTGGGGAAATATTGGTAGCAGATGGATGGTTGCACTTGGTAATCTTGGAGGTATTTTCCAACCTCAGTGATTCTGTGGTCAGCTGAGATTTCTCAATTCACTAAATCAGGGAGTTTTCTCTTCAGTCACTGCTACTGTTACAGAGTACCTCTGAATTAATGGCCCTGGCATACCCTCTGTGCTTATTTTAAAGGAACTAATTACAACTAAATTTGTCTTTGCAATTATGCAATCTGCACTGCTGAAATTAAGCTTTTATGTATTTAATTAGTATTCATTTCCCAGTTCATGAGAAAGAAAAGAATCCTATAACATTTGGTCAAATGCTGCATCTTCCTCCATTGGTTACTGTGCTCTGTTACAGCACGAATAGGCAATTCCTGCACAAAAATGAAGGACAGCTATCCGGCATCGAGTGAGTGACAAAGTTTACCTTAGCTGTGAAAGTTCACCATCACTGAGATAATATCAAAGCATGGATCTGCAACTCCCTCATTCTGAACTATTGTTACATGACGAAAATGAATAGTTTCAGTGTTTTCTGATGCAGGAAATATTTTAGCTGCTTTAAAGAAAACAACAACAACAACCAGCTTTTGTAAGTGATTAAACTCTCAAGCTTCTTTACAGAATTTAACAAGCTGTGAACGCTGTTCCCCCTATTGAAGATACAGCACCATTGCTTTCATCGTCCAATGTAGTGACAAAAATACAGCAAATGAAACACCACGCTCTTTCTTCTCATTGATGTTCTGCACTTTGTTAAATCACAGAATCACAGAATGGTTTGAGTTGGAAGGGACCTTTAAGATCATCTCATTCCAACCCCCTGCTATAGGCAGGGACACCTCCCACTAGACCAGGTTGCTCACAGCCCCATCCAGCCTGGCCTTGAATGCTTCCAGGGAGGGTGCATCCACAGCCTCTAAATCATGCCAGATGTAAAATCTCAATTGCATAAATAATTAACTGGGGCAACTGAAAGTTGAACATCCATTTGTAGGAAGAACAAATGAGTACCATCAGCAGAAAGGCTGAAAGCATTTAGACGAGTGGCTGCAGCACTGAAATCAGCAGGATTTGGGGAGAGCTACTCCAAAACGTGGCCTCCACGTAAAGCTAAAGACTCCTCTACACAGGCTACAGCTCAGAGCACGAGTTAGAAGGTTGACCTTTCTGCTGCCTGAAGGCAAGCACAAACTTTTGACACAGACACACCAGCGTTCACAGGAAGGGATCTGCCCAGCTACTGCACGTACCCTGCACAGGCAACGTGCTTTTTCTCCTCGTGGATCAGGAGGTTTGACCATTATGGGCAAAACACATTCATGAGTACACATGAAATACTTTTCAGTCTAGACAGGACCGCAGTTTTGACAAAGATTCATTTTCTGCTGCATAATAAAAACCATTAACCGACAATTTCCTCATTTCCCTAAATCCCATTCCATCCCCCGCTTCCATCCAGGATCTAGTTACTCGTGAAACAAGGAGCAATTTTATTATTCACGGGTGTATGAATATCACTCACATGAAAAACCACAACGCACGCTGAAGCGTATACTGCAAGGAAGAAAAAACAACCCCCAAATGTTTAAAATGTTCAGTCTAACCCACAGAAAGAGCAAGAAGCAGCTGTGTCTCAAGGCAACAGGCACAGGTTGAACTTTCTGCTCTCATAACACCGAGTGTGTCACCTGAGCACGCTGTGCCTGATTTCCCATCTCTAAATAAACACACTAGGCACTAAAATGCTGTTAGCGTACGTGGAGAGAGCATTTTGAAACCTACTTCCTTTGCCACTGGTTTCCATGGAAAATTAGCATCTCCCTCTGCTGATGGTGCTCATTTTAGTAAGGCAGGCGAGCTCAGCGTGGAACACAAGGAGGTTTAGGCAACTGTTGTTTTCCTGTGTACGAGATAATAGCACATACGTGGTATGGAGGAAACAAGCAGTTTAACAGCTCCCCTATAGTGGGTCAGCTCCTCTCCAGAAAGAAGCACACAATGGTCCAACTGCCTGTTCTGAGGTATGGATTTCACTACTCTTCATAATAGGATCTGCTTTGCTTTACTTTAACCATTAGAAAAGTAAAAATTCAACCAGAAATACTCAGAGTTGCTCAAAGCTGAATGGAACAGGCACTCAGCCTACATGTCACAGAGGTTCCAGCTGTAACATGGGATGAATTCCTCCTTGGAACTTACCCTTCCACTCCCTATGGAGGCTGCCCAGAGACTGATATAGAGTCTGAGCAGGTGATGTGGAATACAAAACACTGTGTTTATTGCCCTTTTCTGTCTGAGTCACAGCTTATTTACTCTTAGGCAGCCATGGAACAGATGATTCAATTAAAGGTACAAAAGGTAATTTAGAAATTTAAATTAAGACAACACATCATGGCAGCATCACTGTGCTACTGGAAACAACCATCCTGAGTTTGTGTAGAAGCACACCAAAGCTATGCTTAAGTATATAAGCAAGGAAGAAGGGGCAGAAATACAGTTGTTATGCTGAACACACCATCTGCTAAAGAAGTGAGAATGCGAGAATAACCGTATTTAGTGAGGCTATGGGCCATCTAACCCAGTACGCTCAGCTGCACATTCACAGAGACACTGGGGAGAACTTCATACTTTAAGAAAACATATGCCAGTTTTACCTGTCCATCTGCAGTTCTACTCAGATTCTGCTTCGTTCTCCTTTCATAGAGCTGCTCACCGAATTTAGGAAGCAGCCAGCTGGATGGGGGCTGCTTCCCTCGCTGACCACCTGTTAACAGGTCTGCTGAGGTAAAGCTGTGTTAGGAAGCTAAAACCAGCAAAATGCCATGCTGTTTGCCCATTCAGACAAGCCCTGTGTTTCACAAGTGTAGCCAGACCTCCCAGGGTCTATGTGCTATGTGCTGGATGTACAGCGAGCATTCTGGAAGCAAAAGGCCTCAAAGATACAATCAAGCTGAGCATGCTACTGACAGTTCTGATCATGAAAACAACTACTGACAGTCTGTATTTACTGAGCTCTTCCTCTGTCACTGCTAGGACAAGGAGATCTGGGAGATACCAACAGGAGACAGGGAGACTTTGTAAAGTGTCCCCTTCAACAGCGCTAATCAGGGACGTATCTTCTCACTTCCCCTGCCCAGCATTTAATTCTGAGCAGCATCCACCTGATGCAGATTGGTCCTTATGCTTAAAATGAAAGCTGACATTTTCTTGAAGCCAGCTAAGCCCAGGAATGGCAGATGGTGTGTATGTGCAGGGAGAGAGGTAGAGGGAGAGCATGGTTTAAAAAAAGTACCTGCCCCAAATACAGTGCAAACTGTAATCAAACTACAGGAAGGGAAGGGAAGGGAAGGGAAGGGAAGGGAAGGGAAGGGAAGGGAAGGGAAGGGAAGGGAAGGGAAGGGAAGGGAAGGGAAGGGAAGGGAAGGGAAGGGAAGGGAAGGGAAGGGAAGGGAAGGGAAGGGAAGGGAAGGGAAGGGAAGGGAAGGGAAGGGAAGGGAAGGGAAGGGAAGGGAAGGGCCCTCTAACAATGGTATAGGGAGAAGGCAGTCATGTGATGACACCTACACCTAGAGAAAGCCCACCTCAGCAGATTGCCTTCCTCTCTGTGTTTTAAAACACATTTAAGGAGATGAAATCCACTAGCTGTCATGATTTTCAGACTATACCCAAGAATACTGACACTGTTCAGAGATCCTGGTAGATAAGCTGATTTTTTTGGAACGTGTTATGTAACCACAGTAGATCCATCAGTGTCTCGGCATCACCATAGAAACAGGCAGAAACTCTTGGTGCAGGAGGAGGAAGCCCTGATCTCAGCTTGGCAAAGATGCTGATGTGCCTTACCAAGCATTTGCACCTCCCTCCCTCACTTCCAGCATCAGAGACTCCTGCACCTCTTGGATCTCACTTTCTCTCAGCCTTTTAGGAGTGGCCACAGGGCTGAGCGGGGAGTTTCCTATTCCATGCAACACAATAAGACATTGAATCTTTTCCCAGTGAAGAGAATAGGACATGGAGGCCCTATTACAAACTAAAGATCACAAAGCAAAGCCAGCAAACCTGTCATTTCTGTCGGAAAAAGCCTACTCGAACAATCTGAATTGCAAAGCAATGGGGTTCCTGTGTATGCGCAGGTGCAATGAAGAGGCAGAGCATTGTCTGCTCTGCTATGGCTGCTGCCTGGCACGTTTTCCCAAACCTGAGCCATAAGAATAGAGAGAAATCACACAACCAACAAAACCTGGGGCTAGAATTATGGGTTATAACCGTTTGCCAGGCTATGTACTGCGCTGAACTAACTTCCTGGACAAGTACTCACTCTTCCATCGCCATTACACTGTGTGAAGCAAGAAATGGGATTAAGAATGATTGCACATCATTCTTAAAATCAACACACAACAAATTGTTTGTTTGAATTAATAATCCATAAACACTAATTGTACTTGACTGGAGATGTCTCCTACCATCACCCTGTTTACTCAACTTAGATCATGCTCCTCAGCTTGAAATATTTCTCTCCATTTTGTCTTGATGACAGTAAATCTTTTAATCACTCTGTCATAATGTTATGACTTCACCTTAAAACCATTCCAATCCTTCAAAACAACCTGATGTTTAATCAAACAAATCGATGAATTTACTTGCACTGCAGTATGCATTCGTGTCCATTTATCTGAAGCATAAAGATTCTTTAGCCAGAAGTTTGATCCCAGATGAATTCTGTTTAAATACGTGTTTACACAGCAATTATGACTCAGCACAATTTAAACACTGGTGAAATACACACAAGTATTAATGGGTGGTGATACAGAGCATGTTTTTTTCCAAGTTTCAGTGGTCAGGCACAAGACTAGCTCCATTAAATTTTGCACTGCTACCCTTGAAATGTTTATTTGCTGTGGATTCAGTTTGTAGCTCCAAATTTATAGGATGCTTTAGAATAGTTACTAAGCCATAGTGTTAACTACAGCAGGGGTCCACAGAAATCTCCAGCTTTTATTTCACATCATTCTCTTATAGTATAATTATGTTTATTGGGTTGCAATGAGATATCAGTGTCATAATAACAACATGGTAGGGTATTTCGTTTAAATATTTTGCTTTTGGGGGAAGTAGCTCAGTGGTACAACAATATGATGTGACATCCATAGAGAAAGATGGAAAAAAAAGCATCGGCTAATATTTGTGGCATCACAAGCTGCAACTTGCAGCCTGCTACATTCAATCAGATTCTCCATATGTCTTACTAGATATGACTATGAAAATAATCAGTAGCCATACAAATTAGACTACTCTTAATGGAAGTAGTTGGGAAGCACTCACCTCCCCCCTGTTTGGCTCTGAGTGTGACAGGCTGACTCTAGGCACTATCTCTTCCATTTCTCATAGTATACCTGTCATATATTACGGTGAATTGTGACAGATCTTTTAAGACACAATTGTTGGGTTTTTCTTCTGTTTATGACAAGATGTGCAAGGAGTGCTCGCAAGCAGTTAAAAAACAACATTAGGGAATTACTTCTCCATTTTTTAATGGAGAATTCACGTTACGCACAGAAGCCCAATACTGTCAGTGAGTAAAAAATCTTAACTTTCTCTTTGTTGCTTTTCATTCCTCAAATGAATCTTTTTTTTCCCCCTACTGTTGACATATTTTGGAGAGATTTTCACGTTGCCAGTTTAGTGACACTGAGAATTCCTTTGTCTCAAAGGAGCAGGAAAGCTTAAAGCTCAGCAGCATGAGAGGTTTGGAGTGTTTGTGCCAGTGCACATTACCTTTAAATTTATGCAAGTTAAATCTCACATGCCATGCTTTTAAAATTAATTTAAAGTCTCTCACAATCCCCCATAGTTTTCACTAACTAAAAAGCATATAGGCCAAATTATTGAAAAATGCCTCTGGATTTGTCTTCCTGCTTTGGCATGTGCAAAAAGCAATTGCAGATACCAACTGTTTTACTTCAAAGTCAGCGTGCCCACCTTCTTCTGGGTGTGATAAGCAGAGAAGCTGTGGAGCTTTAACAGAGCCAAGGGGCTCCAACACAGGCAGCTGCAACACACCCTCTCACGCCATCCCTCTGCAAAGCAGAAATACCCCCTGCAGTTGAAAGCAGGAAAGCAGCTTTCCCACTGGCGTTCTACAGTTGCCTCCAAGGACGATTTGTGGAAAGCTTTGGTATCTCAGCTAAAGGCACGTGTTCCTACCGCTCACTGAGAGGGTCAAGGAGTGAATGAAACACCACAGCCCTCCACTATGCAGCTCATCCATTCGTCACTCCTCTTCTCGGGACTCTCCCAACCACCTCCAAATTCAGCTGTCAGTTTAGTTATGGTTCACCCTCAAAAGACGGCAGTGCTACAGGTACTGAACTGAAAAACTGTGCTTTGACTGTTATGAAAATGGGGAGCTTTTCTCCCTCTGTGCAACCTAGGGATATTAGCATTATCCTAAGCAAAAGTCTCTAATTTACACGCTTAAATGTCTTGTACATGCAATGCTGCAGTTCTTTCCGAATTTAGATGCTGGAATCTCTAGATGAAAAGAAAAAAAAATGTTTAATTGATTCACAATATCACGAAAGTCAAGCAGCATTGCCAGCTTAGGATGAAGGTTCAGGGTCAGTAATATGGTCTCCAATAAATGCACCAAGTACTCCATCATTAAGTCCAGCAGTTGCATTGGCTTCCTTGACAGGTCCCAGAGAAAATGCCCCTTCTATGTTGCAGTTTCTCAAACTGAGGACTGAAAATATGAGGCGCAGGGCAGCCACGAAAGGGTTAACATTAGCTAAATTAGTCATGCAAACGTGGTAATTTTCTGTACAAAGAAGCACTGTGATCAGTTGTTTATAACCTGACATAAAACCTGAATAAAAGACAGTCATGGCTCAGGTTTTCTTTCATATGTTACAGATTTCTGTTTCTTTTCTTTCTGCTAGTTTCTTGCAGTGCTGTTTACAGTTCACAACAGAAAACTGTGCTGCTGTTCAGTGTTGACTCAACTGGTATTTTACTCTAATTCTGCCCATTTTTCTGTCCAATTTGGATTCTGAAATTGAGTTCAGGGAGAATGGCACAGGGTAAGGCAGGCTGGCTGTGCTGCTTGACATTCATTGCTCATGAGCTGCAATTCCCCCAGACCTCCCCCTGCTACAAACCTCAGCCCCTCGAGAGACCTCTCTGCACAACTTTCCTTCACCTGAGCATTTGCTCTGATCTCTGTTGTATTTGATGATGGAGATAATTTCTTAAATAAATCTAGCGGTGAATTCATAATTTGAATAATGTAAGAATAACACTCTCTGCAGGGTACGATTTGCATAGTTTTTTTATGCAAATATCTGAAAGTATTTAAGCCTTCAAAACACACGTTTTGGGTTACTGGCTTTTTTTTCACTTCATGAATATCCTCTGCTGGACTATTTAGAGATCAGCTACAAGCATCTTTGTTTACAGAGTAAGCTAATTAATACAGTTAATACAGCAGGGCCTAGGGGCGAAGCACGCTCCAAACACATACAAGAGCCTGTTGATGCCAAATGGCATGACAAGGATGAAAACCAAGGCAAGGTTGTTGACAAAGCAGTTAAGGTTCACCGGCCTTTCAAGGAGCCTCCTGCAGATTTTCAGGGAACTTGGGCTGGTATTTCCCTTTAAGCAATGTGAATACGGGCACTCTGAATCCCTTCAAATCCTAAGTATGTGGAAAAAATGGGTTTTCAAGTTCATCTGTAATTGCCAATATGCCAGGTTAGCAAAAAATAGAACGCAATAGGAAGAGCAGATTAAACCAAAACAACAACAACCTCCAAACCATTTAACAATTACAATTCCATATGTATGAATAACAGCAATACAAATCTGGAAACAGAAGGCCTGACTAACAGGGGAAGCTCCGACACCCTGCATAGGACTAACAACTCCTGGGTCACGGATGAGCCCTGCTTCAATGCACTTAAGGGTGTGGAGCAAGGATTTCTTCCTTTCAACACTGTTTTTCTTCTTCCTGTATGGCCACAGCTCACACAAGAGGACTCTGAGTGTGCCTTGTCTAAGTCACTCTGAGAGTAAGCTGGGATAAATATGTGCTGTAAGGACTGCGCTGTATGACAGCCAGCAAACCGCATTAGGAGAGGACTATCTTGATGACAGCCTCTGTTGCAGTGATTAATCCTTTACAGAAAATTAGAGCAATTTCTAAACAAAGAAACACCGTAATGACATTAGGGGAACTCACACTGAGTATTTATAGCCCAGTGTGATACACCTGACAGAATTATAGAAAACAGTATTGATCACTGATTCGTTCAGGCCTTCTGTATAGCAAACACAAAACCAATGCCAGACATCATGAACTCACTGGAGATGATTTTCTACAAACTCTTTGCTGTGATATAGCTTATTTGCAGTGTGTGGATAAAACACATCCGATATACACAGTTAATTACCTGGTATCTGAAAAGCCTGGAGACCGACCTATAGAGAATACGGTGATGAAGCCCAGATGAAAGCTGTGCTCCAAAGGAACAGCTGGGTGAGCACCCCTCACTTCCAGCAATGCTACCTGACAGGTCGCTAACACCCCTTGCAGTTTCAATCCAAATAATCTCATTAGCTTCTCTGACAGAAACCATCAGAGCTAACATTTGTCTTGGCTTCACAACACAATTAAGGTGGAAGGAGACCTCCAGAGCAGTCCGAGGAACATTCTCTTTAAAGAGGAAGAGGCAAGGAGCCCGTGGGAGAAATGCTGGCTGCAAAAGCTCCCTTAATATTCAAGAGAGGAGAAATATTTCCATAATGCTGCAGGGCATACCAGCGTCTGTGGTGAAGTGAAATTCCCTTTGAAGAGTATGGATTGTAGGCAGGCATCCAAAGCCACATACAGAAACATCTGATGTAAGGCTGGGCTTCAAGATCCAGAGCTCTTTTAGACTAAGAAAGCTCAACACTGCTTTAGATGAGTGCTGAGAAAATACAAGACAGATCAGTAAATACTCTTATTTATTTACTTTTAAAACACAATGGCATCTAAAGACAACTCCATTATCAGTTGCTGAGGATGTGCTTTGTCCTGTGTGAATAAAGCTTTACCTGCCTCTGTCCTTATCTGTTACAGAGGGCTTTCATCTGCAGCTTTCAATTGGCAACACAAGGAACTGCTCGCTTGCAGTTTGTGCTATCTGCTATCAGTGAAACATCTCAGGAGAGTCCTTTATAAAACTGCAAAGTGAGCCAAGGGAGCTCATAATAAATATAGAATAGCTAAGCCCTCATAAATGAATGAATGAATGAGTGAATGACTTGTTCTGGCAAATACAAAATATTTGAATACTGAATGCTTACCTTGAAAGCATTTCCAACAAAAACATTTTATTTTACTGCTACAGCTCATACTTAAGTTAAAAAAAAAAAGTAGGCAAACACTGTCGGAAACTGGAACCACTTTTTACAGATCCTCCAATTATGTCTAAATATGACAGAAATCTAAATATGTTGCCTTATGGCATTACAAAATGATGCTTCCTTTCCTTTTCCTTTCCTCTTTCCTTCCTTTTCCTCCTGCCCGATTCATGTTTAAGTTGTAGCACAGACATACATTAATTAATTCCTGAATGTTTTTGGGACAGCAATGCCACAGTTATAGTAGTGCCCATTTAATGCTTCTGATTTCAGGTCACTGAAATGCCAGATGTTTGGCCTGATGATTGGTAATTGTACATGGAATCTCCAGGCATTACTCCACAGTACCAGTATTATTGTATCATTTTTACATAGGAAGAATTGGTACAGACTATAGGCTCAGACTTTAATATTATATTATCATTTCACTATTAAATAACAGCCAAAAAAAAAAAAAAAACCCTAAATAAAATCACAGAATGATAGAATATCCTGAGTTGGAAGGGATCCATAAGGATCCTCAACTCCAACTCCTGGCTCCACACATACAGGTCCACCCAAAAAATCAGACAATATGCTTGAGAGTGTTGTCCAAATGCTTCTTGAACTCCATTTATACGCTGCAGGAGAAACCAAACAGGGCCAAAGAACAGTGACCTGCTCCAGCTCTTAATTCCCTATGCACAGTAAGGTGATAAAGGGATCTCTTTGTCACAGAGCAGATATGAGAACATGACCATAGCACTGCATCAGACAAAACAGATACGTTTGAACTAGAAATCAGGCAAACTAAATACCAACTGCGTTCCCCATTCTGCAGACTTATCCTCAGCAGCGACCTCACTGGTGCACTAAGAGGCACACTCAGGTATACCGCAACCAAACAACACTTAGAAACACTGCTGTATCCCACATGCAGGTCTCAAACCCTGACTTAAGAAGGACAGCACTTTGTATCTGCTGCCTAATGACTTGCACTACCCTACTTCAGGAGGGCAAGAAGCCCTGAAAGCTGGCAGCACTCAAGGCTAATTTTATTGTCATTAAGCCCTGAAAGAAGTTAGCTCTCCCTGGGAAATAATATGACTTTTCATAGATTTAATATTTACAATGTGATTTAAATGTTAATAATTAATGTCATACCACATTTAATTTCTATCAGTGAGGGCACGCACTTCAGTCTACTCCAATTCCAGCGGAAAAAAAAAGCCATGTGGGCACTCTGCTGTTCTATTAAAGCAGTACAGTAGCAGCGTGAGCCTGCATGAATTTTAATTTGTCATAATTTTATTACAGAGTAATATTTACACTATTTCAAGCATATGTATGTGATCAGCATTTCATACCCGCTTGCCGACTGTATCTGAACATCTGCTTTCCTGCTTTATATTCACAGAGGACTGGTTCCCTCCGTGCTGATAGGGCTGAAGACTAACACAGCTGTAGCACAGTGCTAATGGGAGAGTTCTGTTGCAATAGCTGCTCTCAGCCACACCAGCAACTTAGACAATGTTTGTTCCCTGTGACAGCTCTACCTCTACAGTTCAGAGAGCACCCAGGTCTTCAGTTGCCAGTGGTCAATGCTGTTTTAATGTAGCATCAAAGAAACAGGAAAAATATGTTTCAAAGAGCATAAAACAGGAAAGAAAAAAAAAAGCACTACTAATCTAGTGTTGTCACCCTATAAGCCCAAGTTATACTTTAGAAAAGAGAGATGAAAGGAAGCAATCACATGGATTTTACATTAATGGCGTGTACATGTACAAGATGTACCTGAAAAGGAGCATCTCCTTGCAACTGGAAGGGATAAAACAGGAAATGCTCAAAAAGCCACTTGGCCTGCTTCCCTGCTTTGAGATTTGATCATCCATAGAAAAATAATTCCTGGGGAATGTTAGTCTAATCTGGTCTTTAAAAATCTACACATCTTCATGAAGGTACTTTTCTCGGCCAAGTAGTAACAAAGGTCTCACCAACACTTCTGCGAGCCTACTCTACTGTCGCACAGTACTGTCCAAAACTGAGCACTGTACACAAGCAAATATCCTATGAATGCTGTGAGTGGCATGGAAAGCTCATACCACTCGCAGATGATGCTGTCCTGTCTCAGCACTGCATCATGATGTTTGGTTCTCTTGCAAAAGGCTGACATTGCTGAGCTCGTGATTCATTGCACCCTCCAAATTTTTTCCAGCCTATCGGTAGCATACCGTTCTTCCCCTTGCCTGAATTTGAGCAGATGATTACCCCTGCCCAAGAGCAATCGCTTACACTTCTATTTTCATTTAAGGCCAGACAGTTTTTCAAACATGTCAAGTTTATTCTGAATTTTAACCTTGTAGCTCCTCAAACCTGAGCTATCTGCACCTGCACAAACGTGCTATTTATTCCAACATACAGTCATCTATGAAAACGATCCAAGGCTAGGAATCAAGAGGCCTTATTTTTTAGCAGAGAACCAAAGACAACTGCTCTGTGAAAGGAGACTGCATTCACCTTATGTTCATTTTCCAATTTGCTTTTGGTACAACTACGCTCAGAGATGCCCATCAATAGTTTATTTATGCCTGCATTTCACTTTTTTCAGAAACCGAAATTAAGGTGATCAGCCTGATTTTTTTCTTGTCCATACATTCCTTCCTTTTATGATGGTCATGAGAATACCAATATTTTTGTTGACTGAATCCCACTCATCACATTTAAGATCTTAAACAAACTTACTAATGGTCAGCTTTAGTCACAGTCTTCAGTTATGAAATGCCTTCTGGTTAAATTCACCAGGCTCAATTCATTTGGGTACACTCAACTCGGCGACATGTTTTTCTTCCCTGTAGTTTAGCTCCCATAAGCAGCACTTGGGCCATTTTGCAATGGAGTCCCTAAGTGCTCTTCTCTTGCATCAAAGATCTGCATGCCTTTCTTCCCAGCCCCTGCTCTGCCCAGGCTACTGAGGAACCTCCATACTATGTGGTCCCCAAATAAACCAACATAGTAGAACACAAGAAAAATGAGCACACTTTTTAGCAAACCTTCTAATTTAATAAAACACAGAGGGTGGTGACGCACTGAACAGGTTGCCCAAGGAGGTTGTGGATGCCCCATCCCTGGAAGCATTCAAGGCCAGGCTGGATGTGGCTCTGGGCAGCCTGGGCTGGTGGGCGGCGACCCACCAGCCCAGGGGGGTTGGAACTAAATGGTCATTGTGATCCTTTTCAACCCAGGCCATTCTATGATTCTATGAAAACAGAAGGCTACACATAGAATCATAAGGTTAGAAAAGCCCTCTCAAATCACCAAGTTCAACCCTAGCCCACCCCCACCTGCCCACTGCCCATGTCCCTCAGTGTCACATCCCTGTGGTTCTGGAACACCTCCAGGGATGGTGACTCCCCCACCTCTCCGTGCAGCCTATGTATCGCTGCTCTTCTGGGGAAGAAAATGTTCCTAATATCCAACCTGAACCTCCACTGGCACAATTTGAGGCCATCATCCCTTGTCCTGTCACTGTTACCTGGGAGCAGAGAGGCACCTTGCTGCAGCCACCTGCCAGGGAGTTGTATATAGCAATAAGGTCTCTCCTGAGCTTCCTCTTCTCCGGACTAAACAACCCTGGAGCCTCAGCATAAGTTCAGCTATACCATTCTTCTTCCCTGCTGGCTCACTGTATGGCACATGAGGACAGCCTGTTCCATGCCCCAGCCAAGAGATTACTGAAGAATTTTGAAATTTGGAACCAAATACATTTATGAATTTGCCTTCAAAATATTAGAGCTTATATATGTACATTCAGCTGTCAGAAATCTGTATGTAAAACAAAATCAGTTCACAAGATGCTCTGAGAAAAACAAATAATCAAATAATTGACTTTTAACAGAATATTCTTATGCCAACCGGGTCTCTCAATATAACTTCTACAAATGGCAAGGAAACACCAGAGTACTTGTGAATGTTCCAGACTGGTCTCTCTGAAATAGCCTGCGACACTACTTAGAAGAAGATATACACAAAGAAGATATAAAACTGAATTAATGGGAAGAATGGAAGGAATTCCCTACACCAACACACTGTCAAGACCATAAAGTGAAGCTGCTGGAAAGCAGCGGGAAGCAGCAGCAGATACCCTGCTCAGGGTGCAGATGACTGCAGACACATGCATTCCTGAGTCTGAATTAAACAAGTGAAGTGATGCTTGACAACGTGAGCCAGAGCAAAATCCTAATCAACTTCCCAAAACTGTGATGAGATGACAGACTTGCTGTGAAATAAGCTAGCACGCATGGTGTGAAACCAGTGTGCTGCTGAAAGGATTTCATTAGCTGGCAATTAGGAAAGTGAGGGCCCGCCTCGAGATCCGCACACCTCTCCTGCCCTACACTGCAGACCCACTCTCTGCAATGTATCAAACATGAGCCACGTTTGGGCCAATTTATGGTCTTTTTTGCTGGAAGTGATACGCAGGCTGCTTGGTGGTTTATCTCCCGTTGTTTGCTTTTTTAGAACACGAGCCTTTAAACAGACCTCCTGCCTCACATATCCAGCAGGACAAAGGGAATACCAACTTATGGTGTGGGAAAGCACATTTCTGTCTCATTACACAGACCATGCAACCTTTAGAAACTGCTTTGTATGCAACAGCATTAGACACCATAAAACAAATCAGTAATTCACAACTCTAATATATCTCTAATCCAACATTTACCTCAATAAAGGATAATACTGCAGCCTACACAACTGTGAAGACAGTGTGCCATAAATCACTACTAGATCTTTCCCTTTCAAAGAGAACGAGCATTTCTTTCTGTGAATTACCTTAAGAGAAATACAGACTTACTGGGTGAATTGTACTTATCTGTTGACTTTAAACAATTTCAAGTACACCACGGATCCTTGAATACCTACAGAACGGCACAATCTGACACCATGTGCTACAAAGAGTCACCTAATATTGACAGAAGGTTTAAAATATTTATGTTTGAACAAAAGGTGAGAAGATTATCTGAAGTCAGAGGTAACACTCAATCCTGTTAAAACAGTTACGTTTTGAAATTCTCAGCAGGTTGAGGAACACGTTTTTCCTATGCAGCCTCTTGCTCAGTCAAAATAACTGAGAAAAAAAATAACTATCACAGCCGAGCTTGGTTCTCTGCTCTGGGAATGACGCTGTGCTGTTTCTACCATGGCTTATATGTAATGCTTTACTTTGGCTTTCAAATCAGATGTCAGTGAGACGTGTGTTGGATGCCTTTGGATGATTGACTTTGGATGATGCCTTTGGAGGATGGACTGTCAAAGTTGCTGGGACACTTGCACTTTTGTATCTCTATGGTTTAGAGGAAGAAGATTCCCCAAACAATAGCAGTAGCCTTCTATTCAAAACAATTTACCTGCAAAGTATACAAAGCATACCCACGCATTCTACAGTATGTGAAAATTCAGTATATAAATGACCATAACATTCCTCCTGCTTCCTATTTGGCAAGCTAGTATAATATAATATAGTCTGGAAAGCAAAAACTCATTGCCAAGTTCATCTGGAGCAAGTACCTGAAACCTATTGTGGCACTTGCTGAAAACATGTAGCTTCCACCTTTTAGTTCAATACTGCACCTATACCTCCAGTCCAGAGATATGCATGCAGACATACAGGATGGAAATACTGGGACAGAATATCCATTCCTTTTTGACAAAAAAGCCACTGCCAGGAAGAAGCTAGGTAATAAGGGTGACTTTCTGTTGTGATTTAACCCAGCAGGTGGCTCAGCACCATACAGTGGTGCTCACTGTCCCCCACTTCCCAGTGGGATGGGGAAGAGAATTGCAGAAAAAAACACAACAAAGGAGTACTCATAGGCTGAGTCAGAACTATTTACTAAGACAGAGAAAAGGAAAAGGATAATAGCTATAACAATGTATATAAAAAATGTATATAAGAAGTGATGCACAAGCAATCGCACACCACCCCTCATACAATGCCCAGCTAGCCCCTCAAGCAATAGGAGAGAGCAAGATGAACTCCCACCCCCCTCAAAGCTCCTTCCACATGACGACGTATGGCACAGAATGTCCCTTTGGCCAGTTTAAGTCAGCTGTCTTCATTCTGTTCCCTCCCAGCTCCCTGCCCCGACACTTCCCCCAGCCCCTTGCTCATAGGAGCTGAGAAACTAGAATGGCCTTGGTTCTGTACAACACTGCTTATTAGCAACTACTAGAAACGTCGGAGTGTTATCAACATTTTTTTTTCTCCTAAAACCAAAACATAGCATCATACCAGATGCTCTGAAGAAAAACAATTCCGTCCCAGCTGAAACTAAGACACTTTCTTCCTACAGAAATAATTTATAGAGCATGACACTGAGAGAAATAACAAAGAAACACCTCAGCTTTATATATCTCCAATTCAGTGCAGCTTGGAACATGATAATAGACTTCCTTCTTGTGACAATTATAAAGTATTAAAACCTGCATACCGGAGTCTGGCCACTTTCAGCACTAAAACATTGCCTTGGGCAACTTCTTTATGTGAGGCAAGGAAAAAGCTGATCTACCACTGTCTTTTATAGCTGGTGAAATGAAAGAATAAACAGGGGCAAGAGAAAAAAGAGCAGAATTTCACATTGCACTGTTGAGGAACACAGTACATCAAAAGTGCTGTGAATGACTGGTCTGTGCCCCCACATGAGTTCTCTGTAATGACAAGGGTAAGAATTAGCTGTACAGTAAGGGGGGGAGATAAAATAAGAAATAACGGCCTTTGAAGTAATAGTAAATATGCCACCCTACATATTTTGCATTTCTAGAATACTTTCATTGCAACAAAGCATAAAAAGGGACTCATCGGAAGACATGAAAACAGCCATAAGTTGCAGAGTACCCAAATACTGAACGGAAAGAGTGCTCCAGAGAGCACAACACAGCAGGAAATAAATGCTGAGTGCATACAGAACATCTAGGTGTTTTGGGTGAATTCTTGGGTAAGATTCTGGATTGGTGACTCAGTCTACTCCCTACAGAGGAATAGATTTGTTTAGAGGGCAGATGCAAACCAGAACAATCCTTCTGACTCAGCAGCTCCTGCACATTGGTGTAGGCATCCTGCACTGTTTCAAAACATCCCAGCTCTCAAGGCCAAAGGCACGGTGAGAGTTATTGGCTGGAGATTTGTGTGTGCAATAGTCTGCAATGTTGGCCTAGCAAATGTCTCCTTCCTCCCCCTGGTACAACCTCGTAGCAGCAGTCCATGCCTTAGCTTTTTGTCATTTTAGGCTATTTTTTCACATTTCCTCCTCTGACACAGTAATTTCAAATTGCTAATACACAATAATCACATATATCTTACGTGATAAACAGTTTCGGATTTCTTACCCAATTCTGTTGTCATGTTTGGCCAGAACACAATTAGCTATACCTGTGCCTTGCTAGGTGTCTATCATGAGAAACAATTTTACTGTGCAGTTTTCAATCTGTCCGACCTGAAAAACATTATTTCTGTATGCTGCCATAGTCAGAACACCTGACAACATCAGGAAAATTAATGAATAGACTCTGAAGCACTTCTGTTATCTTACAGACATAGATCTCAGTTACAGAGAGCTTATGGGTGTATTTAATCTCACTGAATGCTGCCACGTAAGAGCTAGGCGTCTACTCCAAGCTAATCATCAAAGCTCCCTCAAAAGATAATGAAGGGAAAGCAGTTCCAAAGACCACCTAATTACACTGAAAATGCCTAGCAGATGCAGGATGAACTACACTGGAAGTCCATTGCCTTCTCCCTTTGACGATTACTGAAGCAGCCTAAATGCAAAGGCTTTGTGCCTAACTGCTCTATACTTCAAGCCAGACTGCAAGCTCCATCTCTGTGTGGACATGTGAGCAGTTGGTTCCACACCTGGAGCACAAGATTATTCCTCATTCCTTCTGGGAAGCCTTCAGCTGTCTGCAGAGTACCTCAAAGGAAGGGAGCTTCTGCTGGTCACAATGCAGGCTATAAAACATTCCATTGAAGCACTTATGATGAAAAAAATTGTAGACAAGGAAGAAAATCCCAGAATGTAACATGATCTGTACTTGTAAATAACTCCATTTCTTTCTTTTGGATACATGGAGGACTTGGTTAGCTAGCAATCACATGGATGTCAGCCTGACTGCTACCCGATATTTTGTGGTGTGATAGCATCAGGCAGCATTCCAGCATGCTTAATACTGACATGCTCTACATGTGACAGTTTCAAGAAAGAGACGTTAGCTGAGGAGGAAGATCACATCTGCTCATCAACAGGAATCCTGAGAGATGGTGATATAACTCATGAACAACCTGAGAGCACAGCACAAACCCATTCTGGATCTCCAAACCCTAATCGAGCCTGTGAAATTTGGCACCAGGTCCAAAAAGAAAAGAATGGAAAGCACAGAGAAACCTCAAGCATAGGTGCCTAATCATAAATTAGACCTTTTTCTGATACCTCCCACTTTAGCAGTAAAGCATCATCTCTGGCTGGAGTCTTTCAGTGGATGAAGTATCCCATTAGAAATTTGAACAGTTATTTTAATCCTATTAAATCAGATTCCACACTGCTCCCCTCCTTCAGCTGCTTTTGTTCCTGATATTTTCTCAGTATCTGAACACTCCAAATTTGCATTATAAATTTTACTTCACCCTACTCTTTCTCTATCAATCTTGCTGCTCTTATTAATATCACAAAACAATGGCATGCTTCAACTTCTGCAACTTGAATTCAAAGCATTTCATACAACTCATACAATTTTAGCTGGCTTGTGCACCTACAAGACTGAGCTTCTATGTTCCTCTGCTTGAAAGGCAGACCAGCATGGTACATACATTATTCCAGTAGCTGTCAGTGCAGTTACTATCGTAACATTTAACTGGAATAAGGGAAAGGGGGAAGATGTCTGACAAGCAAAATGTTTGTCCATTTACTAGCTGCAAGTATTCTGAACGAGAAAATGTATTTTCCCTCTCATATTTATCTGCCACACTTTTCTATTGCCTTTTTTTTTTTTTACTGAAATAGGATGCAGTAGGACACGTAAGGATGCATTTGCTACTAATTTCAAGACATGCCTTCAGAGGCTCCAATCTATTTCCACAGCATACTTAAAAACCTTGTCTTAGTTCCAAAGGAAACCCAATCTCCTGACATTCATAGTGTCTTCCTGAAATGTTGTGTCTCAGTCACTCCAACATAACTGGGGAGCTCAAGAGGAAAGGAGGATGAGGAACCAGAGACATGTTCATACTTCATATGGCTGTGGAGTTTAGTGACAATTGGCATGTGAGGTGTTTAAATGCATGCATTAACCACTTGGAGAGAGGTGATTGTATAAATAGCTTCTTTTGTTTGTTTCTTTTAACTTTCTCTCTTCCCTTAGTTTGAATGACCAGCATGCTGCTTATGAAGAAAATCTAACCTGAAACATTTTCAGAGAACTGGAGCAGTGTTCTGACATTAAATGATTGAAATATACATTCACAAAGTCTTGGATTGGGTCTGTGTGCCTCCAGCTATACTGCACAAACTACAAACATCTACACAAACTCCGGCATTTATTTAGACCCAAATTCATGCTCCACAAAGATATAAGTGCAATGCCAGTGCTCC